>NC_060119.1:1047460558-1048780558 GCF_021461395.2 Schistocerca americana
GGGGGGGGGGGGGGGGTCACTTAAGGGCTTTCACATCTGTATCAAGAATTGACACAAATAATTTCATAAGTTAACTGGGAAATTGTCTGTAGACAGGGACAGGAAAAAATTGTTTTATTGTATGAACAATTTTGGTGTTATTTTATTACAGTTATGGTGTTATTTTATTACAGTTATGGTGTTATTTTATTACAGTTATGGTGTTATTTTATTACAGTTATGGTGTTACTTTTTATCAATTTTCGTATTCTTTTGACCTATTTTTGAAGCACTGTATATTCCTATTTTGTCTTTCTTCGTTGTTTTTCAGTGTTATGTTGAAAATGAAAATATTCCTCTGAATTGTGTTATAATTATTCATATCATATTTATTTACTTCATTAAAAAATTCATTTTTATTGTACATATTAAATCTAATCAATTAAAAAAAATAGCAACTTGACAACTTAACACTATTGAAAGTTTTTAAAAAGTGAGCATTGTCATAAATTCAAAGTTCTCTTCTGAGACTTTATGCCACAGACCCATCTGTACTTCAGTGTAATGGGGTCTAAATTTGAAAACAGAAGACAAATTGCTTTTAACACAAAATCAGACATTTGGCAAAGTCCTCTATCCTGGTGGTATCTGAAGTTGCTTCACCACTAAATTATGAAAGGAATTGTGTCCCTAAAGAATATCTTTCATGACTCAGACCTGCCATTTTAGGTACACACAGTACACTTTACCACAAGGCTGGCCATGACGTGCCAAACTTCACACGCGCACTCTGTGCAGGCCTTGTGCGGGCCAAGGCCCTGCCTATTACTTGGCTTTGCTTGGTCCTTCTCAGAAGTACCCGGGAAAGCACGACATTTCATTTAGCATTGCGGTGTGGCATTTTTCGGCCGGTGCAACTCTCTTGAGTTTGGCAGTGCAGCTCTCTGAGTTTAGCAGAATTGTGGTATCAGCGTTGTTTACCCTTTGCTGTTCGCTTGTTGTATGAAGGACATTCACAGCTTCGGTACCTGCACAAAAGACACGATGTAGCAATCTGCCATCACAATCCTTTAAAATGAATGGGAATGATAGAAGAGATGGATGAGAATTCTAAATTCGCATAAGCAACGGGTACTGCATATTTACTATGAAACGACATTACAATACCATGCAGAAAGAATTTAAAGATGTAGTTGACAATGAAAGAGCAAAAAATTATGAAGAGCTTGATGCTACGAATAGTAAAATTTCTGAAGTCACATGCTTTATTCCATTGTCAGTTGCAACAGTTTGCAGTGGAAATGAAGTAAGTGTATGGAGGCATAATATATTACTGCAAAGTAGGTTGGTTAAGTCAAGGGGCATGCCTGGAAAATTTTTTCTATTTAAAACTCGCTATTGTTGAAGTTATGAAGGAAAAAGAAGTACAGGAATGAAAATTAGAACATCCATAATGGTTTGCAGAATTCGCATTTTAAGTGGACTTGACTGCCCACTGAGCACAGTAAGGTATTGCTTGGTAACTTCTGTATGATTTGATGGGGATGCATTTAAAAAGAAAATTGTGTTGTAGAAGGGACACATTTTGACAAACACAGTCCAGTTCCCTAAGCTCACTGGCATTATAGGAAATTAGAGGTTTGAAGAATTCATTGTGACCCTGAAAGAATTACAGTAGTTTCATAAGTTTTTGAGAACACTGTCAACCATACGCCTGCTTTAAAGCTGGTTTTGAGACTGTTTGCCATTTCAGTTGAAAGTACCCCTATGCATATGCGTATGTATTTGATTGACCTGTTCGGTAATTTTGGTTTTAGCGGCAAATCTTTTTACGTTAAAACTGTCCAGGATGTCTAGATTGCATCCTCAAGTAGAGTTTCCAAGTCTCGATAAGGGTGCAAAAGTCCTACTATTTCGATCGACATATTTGTGTGAAACAAATTTTTCAATTATGAAACTAAATAAATCAAGATTACTTGGCAGCTTGAGTACAAAACTCTGTGAAATTGTTTGTGTCTGTCCCTATACCAACTGTTTGTACCATGTAAAAATTATATTGGGTCTTCAGGGCACCAAGAATAATTAAATAACACTGAAAATTTGTTTTGTTTGTGATCTATGATTTTGAGAAATGCGATATGTAAAACCAAGTCGTATGTAGTGTGAACGCACTGCCATTTAAATATGGTATGTTTGCAGTTTTCCCCTCTTCCCCCTCCTTGCGCTCAGACAGTGTGGCGTGGCAGTGGGAAAAATGTACAGCGGGGCTGAGCACTTGGCGCTCGGGCCCAGGCATGGCCCATGAGCTGAAATCTTGGCTATCCCTGCTTTACTTTGTAGGCCTTAAACACTTAACACAAAACCCCAAGTTATTTTGTTTTTATTATTTTGACAGAAACTTAAAATCCCGAGTACCGTATTTACTCGAATCTAAGCCGCACTCGAATCTAAGCCGCACCTGAAAAATGAGACTCGAAATCAAGGAAAAAAAAATTTTCTCGAATCTAAGCCGCACCTGAAATTTGAGACTCGAAATTCAAGAGGAGAGAAGAGTTTTAGGCCGCACCTCCCAATCAAAACAAAGTTGGTCCACATTAAGATGAGACACAATTTAGGTCGAATGAATGACGATACAGCTACAGTAGTTTGGTTCGAGTCGTAAGCTTAGCAGTTAAGCTTTACCAGGTAGCCATTGCTATGCGTCAGGCGCTCCGTATTTATACAGGTACCCTTCCTTCTTCACGTGCTTCGTCTGGTTTGAATTGATTGCTTATTTTTCTTTGATCTGATAAGTACCATTTTCTTTGTTATAGGTGTTTACGTCACTCGAAACTGAAAATGCATTACTGTACTGTGTCATGCATTGTTTGTCGCATTATGATAGTGCGTGTTTACGGCCTGTCGCCGCTCGCGGCATGGCTTGCTTTTCTGCGCGCTACCGCCGCTTACAATTAAAAAAAGAGAGGAATCGTCTCATTAGCGAAACAATGGCAAGAGACTGCTATTTGTTGTTACTTACACTGCTGCTTTCTTTGATAATGATCAACAAGAACCAAATAATAGACTGCGTATGATAGAACATGTTCTGAACGAGAGTTTAGCGAAAATTTTTCCCTGTTTGAAAATCTTTGCAGATGCCTCTTTAGTACATTACATTCTGCACAGATATTTGAGTCATCTTAGATTTAAAAATCTAGTCAATTGCCGTGCTTCATTTCTGACTGTATCAATATTAGCCATAAGAAAAATATGACTATAAACATGACACGATATGTATATTCTTCCACGTTTGCTGTTGTCTCACTCTAGTTTCGTAGTTTATTAGGCAGACAGGATTTAAATGAGATAGCAGCAAACACGAAAGAATATATCGCAAAATGTTTATATTCGTATTATTCTTATGGTGAAGAGAATACTGTATGTGATTCACAATTCATAAAAGTTCCTATTAGTAACCATCTTTTCTCACAGGTAGGAAAAAATTCAGAATGTAGAGTTGGCCATATTGACAAAAACCCCAAACAGTCTTGCCAGTCGGACTTTCGTAGTACATTGAAATACTGCTACATTCGAAGATGAACAATACGGAATTTGTATTTACTTCGTTGGATAATGTATGAAAATGCAGTGGTCGAAACTCGGGGCGGAGTAAAAAGCTCGTCTTCCACCTCTTTTTTTTTTACTGACGCAAAGGTTTTGGCGCCAGTATTTATCTTTGTGCCTGCAAAGCAAGCCTGGGTAGCGCTACATATATTTGACGGCAGAAATTAGTTGTGGCGGCACCTACCAACATTTTTCAGAACTTCCGCTTACTTTGCACTCGATTCTAAGCCGCAGGCGGTCTTTTGGATTACAAAAAACGGAAAAAAAGTGCGGCTTAGATTCGAGTAAATACAGTATACTTGGACAACTTAAGAACAGACCTTCAAAAAAATAAAACTCCATTTATATCCGTTTCAGTGCTGATAAGTGTTCATCTGCTTGAGCACATCTGGCCCTTCATTTGTAACGTGGCTGTCATGTTTTGGTTAAGGTGATCATTATTAGATATTGTCTGTACTGTGTGCAGCTTTGGATATTTGACAACAAAATAACGTGTTTTTAGCCATTCTCCTGTATTTTTGACTAGGCAGTGCTTTCTGAAAAGAATTGCTATAGTGGTCCTGGGTTTGACGTTAAATTTAGCACCTCATAAAGTGAAGAAGAATCTAATATTACTTGATTAGAGACTGAAAGTGATGACACTGTTAATCAGTTGAGTGACAAGTGCTTGCCAATGGTATGGGATAAATACATTCACTGTGCTCTAGCCAGCTCCTCCAAGATTAATGTTATCAGGAAACCATTGTGAAATACATGGTTGGACTTCATAGCTACACAGAAACTAAAAATGACATCAAATTTGAGGATATTTTAGTCAAAGTACAATGCATGAGTATACTTTGGATTTTATCATTGCTGCTCTTCAAAATTTTGTAACTCATCGTTTTGAGCTTTAAAAGCTATCTTCATGTGTCTACATGTAACTTCATTCTTTATAGGATGTTTTCCATTAATAAAAAATATTATTGTTTTGAAACATAATTTGAAGGGGTTAATAGAGTTCATTATCAACCTATAGATGAAACAATAATCTAGAGCCATTAACAGAGCCTCTTCCAGGTGTACATCACAGTAGGCTGCAACAGACTTCTAGCAAAGAAACTCAATATAGATTGGTTCTGAAAGAGAGTAGGAAAAAAAGTCTTGCTGCTAGGTAGTAGTCATGGGAGGGGTGTAGGCCAGATGATAGAGGACAAATTAGACACAGAGTACCATGTCACAAGCATTGTGAAGCCAAGAGCTAGCATTAGCCAGGTAACAGAGGGTGTGGGTAATTCGTGCAAAGGCTTTGGCAAGGAAATCAGGTTCTTATAATTGGCGGAGCATGGAATAGCCTGGCTAAGAACAGTAATTACCGCTTTAGGTGTGACCTGGATGAAATAGGAGTAGCAACTATACACACAAATGTGAGTTTTGTGGAGTTCCTGCAGTACCTTGACCAGCCCTGGGCAGATATTGCTGTGAGCTGTGTGATTCAGGCACCCTGATTTGAAAGAAGTGAAAATATCAGAAGAGCCTCACAAAATGCTTAATTATTATTATTATTATTAAGCATTACAATCCATGAAGGCTTTTTGCTGCAGAATGGACAATGTTGAACCACTTTGCTCTGTCTTTACAAGTAATTTGCCACTGTCTGTCATGTCCTAGTTTTCTGAGATCGTCTTGAATATTGTCCAAGTATCTCATGCGTGGGCGTCCAAGAGGTCGTCTTCCGGTGGGAATCTCTTCAGTCACTTTCTTGATGGTCCTGTTTGGTGGTGCTCTGATGACATGCCCTATCCATTTCAGTCTTTTGGCTTTAATTTTGGCCACTATATCGGAGTCTTTATATAATTTGTAAATTTCATTGTTATTTAGCAATCTCCATTCATCACTGATCCTATCTCTTATGGGTCCAAATATTTTTCTCAAAATTTTTCGTTCAAATACTCTTAATCTGTTTTCCTCTTTTTTTGTGAGAGTCCAGGTTTCAGATCCATAGGTGAGTACTGGTATAATCAATGATTTGTATACTTGTAGTTTGGTGTTCCTAGAAATTAACTTGCTTTTGAAAACTGTCAAGAGACTATAGTAGCATTTGTTAGCCTTCTGAATTCGTGATTCTATTTCAATTTTTATGGAGTTGTCAGAGGTTACTATTGTACCAAGGTAATTAAATTCATTTGTCTTTGTGAAAGCTGTGTTATTAATTTGCAGTACATTATTATTTGATGGATAGCGGGATAAGATAAAGTACATTGTTTTGTCTGTATTCAGCTGGAGGCCTGTGCCATTTGTGGCTTTAATTAATTGTGCTGTAAGAAGCTTCAAATCATTCTCACTGTCAGATAATAATGCAATGTCATCAGCGTATGCTACAATGTTAATTTTGCTTTCCAGTTGTGCTCCAATTTGTAGTAGCTTTACTTTTTGGATTATTCTATTGATTACTATGTTAAAAAGAACTGGTGAGAGTGAATCCCCTTGTTTGACTCCAGTTTTAACCTCAAAGTCTTCAGAAAGTTTGCTAGCTACTTTTATTTTGTATTTTGAGTTTAAAGTGCAAGATTTTAAACTCAAAATACAAAATAAAAAATGCTTAATAACGCACAGAAAATTAAGGTTAGCTTATTTTATCAAAATATTAGATGAATGAGTAGTAAGATACAAGAGCTTCTTGTCTGTTTCGAAAATTTAGAGAGCTCTAAAAAGATAGACATCCTGTGCCTGACTGAGCACTACGTAATAACAGGGTTAGATAAGTTACTTAAGATTACACATTGCAGCGTACTCTTGCAGAAATAACATAGGAAAGAAGGAGTTGTTACACATATATAGACAGAAAACAAGCTCAGAAACATTAAGACAAATAGATTTTGTAGTGCTAAGCACATAGAAGTGTGTGCTTGTGAATTAATACTAAGAAAGTTCACTTTTATTTGTAGCTGTACGTAGTTCTCCACTGGGAAGTTTTGAACTGTTTAGATAATCTGTCTTCCTTACTGTGCTATCTGTCAAATGCAGCAAGTCTCTGGTGAGTTCAGTGTAGATTTTCTGGAGGACACTGATAGGAAAAATGATATGGAAACTGTATTTGTTCCTACAATTTGGTCTCAGTAATTAACTTTCCAACATGGGTGGATAAAGACAGTAGGACCCTAATTGATAACGTTTTCTTTGATGAAACTCAAAGTAAGAAAATAACTGTTCATCTAGTAACAAATGGTCTTTCTGACGATGATGCACAGTTAGTTAGAATACACAACGTAGTGCCTAAGTATGGATACTCCTCAGTGGAAATCATTTAGAATAATTGATGACTTCAGGGCAAATGTTTTTAAGAATAGTTTACAGAATATGACATGGAAGGTAATTTATAATGAACCAAATGCTGACTTAAAATTTAATCTATTCCATGATAAATTCATATCATTATTTGAAAATAGCTTTCAGCATAAGCTAGTCAGAAAGGACACTAAACAGCCAAGTAAAAACCCATGGATCACTGGAGAGATTACAGTATCTTGTGAAAGGAAAAGGAAAATATATCTTTTGGCAAGAACATGTAGGGCCTCTGCAGTAGTTGAACACTATAAAAATACTCAAAACTATCAAGAAAGGTTATTAAAAAATCAAAGAACATGCCCATAATATCAGAAATCAGTACACCCAGTAACAAACTTACGGCAACATGGAATGTAGTGAAGCGAGATATAGGACAACGAGCCACAGAACAACACAGCAGCAGTCATAGGGACAAACACGTTGAGCAAAATCACAGTAGTGTGTTGAAAATGGAACTTCACCAACTTTCCTTCTGAAATTAAGAAAATTATACTTTCTCTCAAAAGATAAAACCTCATCTGGTTTTGATGGTGTTTCCAATAGAACACTAAAAATTTGTTCCCATTTAATAAGCCCAGTCTTGAAATATGTGATGCATGACTAACTAAGGGTATTTTTCCAGGGAGACTGATAAATGCCATTGTTAAACCCCTATTTAAGAAAGGTGGTAAGAGAGACGTAAATAACTACTGATCTATTTCACTGCTGACATCATTCTCCAAAATTTTTGAGATGATGATGTATTCTAGAATAGTATCTCACTTTAGCAACAATAGTATTCTTAGCGATTCACAGTTTGCGTTTTCAGAAGGGTTGCTCTACTGAGAATGCGATTTACACATTCACTCACCGGATTTTACAAGCACTAAATAATAAAATAGTTCCAGTTGGTATTTTCTGCACTCTCTCTAAGGCATTTGACTGTTTGAAGCACAGTATTCTTCTAGTAAATAAATTGATGTTTTATGGGATTAATGGTATAGCCAACCAATGGATAATGTTATAGCTAACCAAAAGATTACGAGCAAATCTATTTAATAACTCAAGCAATGTAGTCCAGGGACATTATTCTGACTGGAGAGAAATCATGTTTGGGGTCCCCCAAAGTTCAATCTTATTTCCACTACTGTTCCTTCTTTTTCCAATTTAAAGACTTATCAATAGGGGCACCTAATAATTTTCAGGTTTTCACCCTATTTATTATTTCCTCACTATGTGTTACACTTATCGTTGGTGTGGTACTTCCAGATGTGCAGAATCGAATATGTTGTATCTTTTGAGGGTGAGACCATTTGCAGAAAACCAGTCAGTGATACTTCTAAGAAGTTTATTTATCATTTTTTTCTGTTTCTGTATGTATGTTTGGACATCTGCTAGTGTCATGTGCAAAAGAACTAATTCCGTGTGTTGTATGCGGAATGGAAGAATGAGATATATATATATATATATCTCCAGCGATACGAAATGGCTAACAAACAGCAAAGTAAAATTTTATAATGAATTGAGAAAGTTTCTCCGTGACAACTCCTCCTATTCCATAGAAGATTTTCTATTATTGCAATGTGCAAAAGGTGGTGTGTTGAAATTACTAACTCACATCTACATATTGTTTCTTCTTTTTGTATGTACAAATTAGTTTGCGATTTGAATGTATAAGGGCTTGTTCGACATCATTACAATCTATCATGCAAAATGATCTATACGACACGTTACTAACTGACTGACTTAATAAATGGATCTGTCCCAGTAATACTTGTTAGCCTAATTTGAAAGAACAACCCAGTGCATTTCAGCGACCCTCCACCTCTGCCTGAAGTATTTATCCCTTCATATTTCTCAGAAAGTTTCCAGTTTTATAACCAAAAATTCATGTTTCCCTGTAATGAAGGAAACTTAACTTCGAATAAATGTAATATTTTATCCAGCAACGTCAGATTTCTCAATATTTTTGCACAACAAATCATACCAAAAATGATGTGGATTGGAGATATCTTTAACATGGTGCATCAATTAAACTGCATATTCGAAAATCACCCAATGTGGAACTTCAGCTTCACAACCACGCAAATCAACATCACGCCTGTTCAGTTTGCTTCTGTCACCCAATTACACCATAGGAAATTTGATGTCATGCAAACATGTTCTGGGTGGTAAAACAAACCACTGATAATACTTCCTTCACTTTTTATTCAACTTTTTTAAATTTTGTGAATGAAGTATGGGGTGACAGTGTGACCTGTTATGTGGACCAGGGCCTAGGCTAGATTGAAAGGTATCAGATGCCATGTTAATTTAAGTTTTTGCAAAACTAAGGTGCCATATGTGGTGTTATTTATTTTGCATATAATGAAAATATCTAGTTCAATTAATGAATTGCACCATTTTTTTGTACAATATGCTGTGCAAAATAGTCAGAAATATTTATGTGATGACTAAAATTGCTGCTGGAATGTAGTTCTTTGTCGTCACATCTAGAACCATAGATTTTCATGTGGAAAATCCACTGTAATTTTAAGAATATGTAAAGTTCTCAGAATTGAGAAAAAGTCAAAATACAATTTCAGCATTCAAAGAAAATAATCCTTTTGAAAATGCAGTGTAATTGAATAGACAAAAAAGTCTACTCACCAAGTGGTGGCAGGAAAATACATGTATACAAGTTATGAAAAATGTGCAAGCTTTTGGAGCCAGTGGCTCTGGAAGCTTGCGAACTTTTAATTATTCTTATATGTGTGTGAGTAGATTTTTTTATCCATCCAGGTACATTATAATTTTAACATTCAGTAACTGTTAATATCAAAATTAATAAACTGCTGACCTCAGATTTACCATTTTACATGGAAAGGGGGAAAAAATATGTCATTCCATGATGTTTCACAAAAACTACCAGTTCTGTGTTATGTTGCTATAAACTGCTGATTGAATGTTATTTTCCACTTTATCATCCACACAAAATTTTCCCATCCCTATCTATAGATACTGTCAAGTGGCTAACACTGTTCCTTTCAATGGATTGCCTTCAGCAGAGACAATCAGGCTGTGGTTTGTTTTGTGGCATTGCCACATATTCACACTCAGTTAATAGCTATAACAATTTTTAATACTTCATCCACTGTCACTACACATTATTTGAGTCTAAGGACTACTTGTGTGTGAACACAAACATCTGAACACAAATCTTGCTTCATGTTCACAAAGTGTGCTTGAGTCCAATGAAAAATGGTATATTTATAAAGGTTCTGAAAATCAGTGAGCAGGAATATTCTCCTTCCATTGCCATAGTTCTCATTTAGTCAACATTTTTACTATTATTATTGCATTGATCACAATTCGCACTGTTTTTGGAGTTTATTCCTATTTTCAGGCGATGTTTTAAACGTACGTAAGCTTTTATACAGGATGACTCAGCTGCCTCTACCGATTCATATTATGCAACCCGCTCTATGTCTGTATCAGGAATGGTATCCAAATGATGTCGGCTATGTAGTCAATATAAGTGCCCTCTCAGAGTTTTGAGCAACTGTCAGAAACAGGATCGTACTGTTAAAAATTCAGGTGAGAATTGCCTATGAGTTACTCAGTATTTTTGGACCAATTATCTTATTTCTGCCCTAAATATACAAATCCCTCCAATCTTTCTTTGTGTAATTGACACTATAATCAGTCAGGTTTTGGATGTCTCTGTAAGTATATTACGTTTATTGTACTTAATCATACGTAAATGGTTTCGAGGTTATATACCAGAAAGTTGTTACTTTCATGCTTCCCATTTTGATATCTCCTATTAATTTCATTATCGCTTTATAAGGAACATTTCAGAATAAAGTTAGAGACTTCCAAAACCTTTATGACTACACCACCAGAATTCATGACCAGTCCTCAGTTGTATTTTTTATGGTGTGGTTCTATTTACTAACAGTCGCCCGTAGCTCTGAAAGGGAACTAATATTGATTACACCGCTGTCGCCTGTCTGGATAGTGTTCCTGTTGCAGACATAGCGTGGGTTGCGTAAAACGATTTGGTAAGGGCATCTAATTCACCCTGTATAAGTAAGGAGGATCGTTTGTCCCCATGACAAAAAAGACCTGTTTATGTTGTTGTTTTTCAGTTTGTATTGTGGTTTTCAGCACCATTTGAAAGAACTGTTGATATTATCTATAATGTGTCATGCACATAACACATTAATAGCGGACTGCTGTTGCATGTTATAAAAACACCTTTACCAATTATTTATTTAAGTGTGATGATACACTTGGTTTTTGCAATTTGTTATGTAAGTCAAATTTGATTTTATAATTAATACATTTTCTTTTTATGTTTATACAGGGTGCAGAATCCAGTAGCACACTTATTAATCCTCCAAATTCGTGTCCTTTCAAAGGCACATCTTTCGAGTTACCAGAACATGAACAAGAAGAACTGTCTCGCTATGGGTACTGGAGCGCAGAAGCACGCAGTTTGCATTTACCTTCATACCGTTCCGCATTTCTTTTCTTGTCTCGAATTCCTTTGGAAATCATTCATGAATTTTTACGTATGCGACTCGAACAGAAACCAGAAAACCCTTCTGCTTTGTGTATTCGACAGGTAAGTTTTTGAATTGTATGCATTCTACATAAATTATATTGATTAACCGCTATGGTTAACAACTATAGTTGTGATCTGCCTGCCTTTGATCAAGGAAACATAGATAAACAAGTAATTGTGTTTACAGGACATGGCTAAAACAAAAATAAACAGTTTATGTAAAAAATCTAAATAAATGTAAATTTAAATATTTGCTGTAGGGACAATAGTGAGGAAATTCTACATTTGTCTATGAAATACTCGAACCTTTGTTCAGACAATTCCTATTTTTTTTCTTTAATTGTATATTTCAGCCTCAGGTCACACAAATGATATCAGTACCATACTTCTTGGCAAGTCATCATCAGATGATCTTTTTAAACAGCACAGGAAAGGGGGTAGCAAAATATGTTTAGGAAACTAAATTATGAAATTAAACTAACTTATATAGACAACCACATGCAATTGAATAAGTTACATAGTAACTTGTCAAAGTACAACTTCCAGGAGAGGCGCTAACAATGTAAACACATTTGCATTCTGATTCTTTCATATGTGAATTAGTACATAACAGTGTAAAGCTGATAACTTTTAAATCACTGATTGTGAAGTAGAGCCTTATCAAAGTGAAAACTATTTTAAAAAATCATCTAACTACTGGTGTATGTAAGCAAGACGTACACCAGAAGTGTAATGACGCGTACCTAATGATGTGATTCGCAAGTGGCAAATTTATCACTGATGGTTGCAAGAGTGCACTAACCAACCAGTGTAAAAGAACTGACAAATCCAGCTACTATTAGACAATCGGGAACCAGCAGTAAAGGATGCCCAAAAAAGGAGAAAGGCAAAAACCAGGGACAGGGTGAGTCACAAGAATTAGACATTTTTGAAATGAACAATACACGCTTAATTTGTAGCGCAAAAGTGAATTTACTACTATAGTATCTTTGTAATTACATGTCATTTGAAATGCATATTATGAATGGAAGATAATGTCTGGCAGGCGGTATCCACTTTCTTGATTGCAGGTTTCAAGCCTGTGTTGTAAATCCGTGTAAGCACAGGCCAACATTTCATGATCAGTTACCTCTACTTCCTGCATGATTGCGTTCTTCAAACCAGTCAAGGGGCAGAGTTTGTGGGAATACACAAGAGAATTGAGGTATCCCCACAAAAAGAACCTGCAAGTGCTGTATCGGGGGATCTTGGAGGTCACATGATGTCTCTGAAATGGGGAACTACTCTCCCTGGAAAGATGCGATAAATCATGTCTGTAGATCCACATTTGTAAAATGCATTGCGGTGCCATCTTGATGAGAATAAACATTGTTCTTGTTTTGTAGATGTTGCTGTCACAGCTGTGGATGCAAGAAAGTGTTAAGCGAGTAAATGTAATGTGCAGTGTTGTCTGTCACAGTGGTACCATTTTTGTTTAAAAAAAAAAAATGGTGGGCCAGTGATGTCAAAATCGCTAATCACACACCGTATCATTACATGCTCTGAAGAGAGTGGTGTCTTGTGAATGATGCATGGATTCTCAGAAGCCCAGTAATGGAAATATTGCTTATTAACCTCCCAATCAAATGAAAATGAGCCTCATAATATGTGCCCTTCAGTTGCTGGTCAGTACTCATCTTGTCTGGATGAGATGTTACATTATTCTTCAAAATAGTGTGCAGCAATTCATGACTTTAACTTACCTTGCGCATATTGTTGTGCAGGCCACTCTGGGGTTCGAATCAACACCTCTCTCACTATCTTGATGTTTTCTGGTGTCATTGCAGGCTTCTTAGAACCACATGGGTTCTGTAAAATACTTCCTGGGGTGGCCTAAGACCAATAACCCACTTGAGAATCATATTGCGGTTGAGAAAATGGTATCACAGCATCCACGGTTGAAACGGCTCTACACTGATAAGACATACCCAGCATATTGTACATGTATGTCATACTCAGACAGGCAGTGCTGTACTGTCCACTTCAGCATCACTACTGAAAAGGCGTCTGATAGCAAGAACACTGCTGAAGGTTCCCACACTCCATCTCCATGCGGGGCTGTCATACTAACCATTTCAAAGATGCCCAGTTTTCGTTGGTCACCCAGCATCTTAACAGATCAGAAAATACTTCTAAAAAGGCTTTGTTATGTGAATTATTTTGTTTGTTTAGAAGTGATGTGACAGTTTAAGAAATTGAAATTTTTATTATTTTTTTAAAAGTGTATGTAGGTGGTATCCTTTAGGAATGTAATGAAAGATATCTAGATGGTTATCTTTGCTTCCTACTTTAAACTGCTATTTTTTCTTCTTTTTTAAATGAGTACTGATCGCTATATTTTTACATCCTATATTACAACGTTGTCGAAAGTGTATACTAAAAGATCTGTGTGTTTATTCTGTGTAAAATGTTGGACAGGCAACACATGTTATCTTATACACCTGAGTTTGAATTTGAGTGTTCATTATGATCTACTCTTTTCTTATGGCATATTTTATGCTGAAGCTGATGGTCTTTACAGAAGATTACTCTCGTTTTATTCTTAGTGAAAGAATGAACAGTCTCTTCAAATAATTTTCCTCTGCAAGTAGTGCAACACTTTTTTGTGCTTGGCATTTGTCGTCTACACTACTCATCCACTTCTTAATTTCCCATGCATTTTAATGACACTCGTTCCTTCATAATTGGTAGACCCACCTACCTGTTTTAATATATCAAGTTCTTAATTTAGGGTTAGACTTTGTAATCTGTGTATCATGAACTAAATATGTCCACTTATGTTAAGCGGGGTGGGTAAAAGTCGAGGTTGGTTGGTTCGGAGAGTAAAGGGACTAAACTGCAGGGTCAACAGTTCCTGGTAAAAGTCTGTATCAGGGCCAGTGGTGTATATACCTGTTTGGTGTAGCAAAGTTATTTAGTTTTCACTATGAAGTATGATGGAAAGGAAAGATTGTAAGACAGCTGCTTGGTGTATGCAACCAATGAGAGAGCAGCAGACGCACAATGCATTTCTAAGCAATAGTGTGACATTCCCATGTCAGTATGTCTGTAATAGTAACATATTCAGAAAAAAAACCAAGCAAATAGTTTGACAACCAAGATTATTAGCCTACTTTAATTTAAGTTGTGCTATTAGGTTCAACCTCATCACATCCTTGTAGTTGGTAACATATTTGGAAGAAACAAATATATGTGACAACAAAGATTATTAATTAATGTTTTACAAACAAAACTGTATTCCAACCTAAACTAGACATAAGTCTAAGCAGCAGATCAGTCTACTACCACAAACAAGTAGTTCAGCTTTCACCTTCATTGGCATCTCCACTGTCACATTCCATCCTACCACAACCTTGTAATTCATGAGTTCATACATATCAAAAAAAAAAAGAAAAAAAAAAAATTGTGACAGTGAAGAAAATGGTTTCAACTTTGAGGCTAAAAATTCATTGCCTCTTTTCTCACCTCTCATTGGTCACATGAAAGTATCATCTCATTGGGTCGCAAAATTGATGCTTTGCCAACTTGTGAGTTGTAAAGAAACACTGCCATGACTGATGCTGGTCTGGATCAAGATGTTAGCCAGGTGGTTGCAATGGCTTCTGATCAATGATGGCATCTGAACAGATTAACGTACGTTAGACATCAAAATTTTGTCTGATATTCTGTTTCCATGTAGTAAGCTCTAAAGAATGGATGATCTTTTTTTTCTATTTCTTACGTCAATTTTATTTTAGAGTGCACTCTCCCACCACCACCTACTCCAGTCCTGTAACCCGGAAGGTGTACACGATCAAAGGCAGAGCCACGTGTGAAAGCACCCACGTGATTTACCAACTGACCTGGGTACACTGTGAAGCTTCCTACGTGGGAATGACCAGCAACAAACTGTCCATTCGCATGAATGGACACAGGTAGACAGTGTTTGTTGGTAATGAGGATCACCCTGTGGCTAAACATGCCTTGGTGCACGGCCAGCACATCTTGGCACAGTGTTACACCGTCCGGGTTATCTGAATACTTCCCACTAACACCAACCTGTCAGAACTCTGGAGATGGGAACTTGCCCCTCAGTATATCCTCTCTTCCCGTTACCCACCAGGCCTCAACCTCCACTAATTTCAAGTTGCCGCCGCTCATACCTCCCCTGTCATTCAACAACATCTTTGCCTCTGCACTTCCGCCTCGACTGACATCTCTGCCCAAACTCTTTGTCTTTAAATATGTCTGCTTGTGTCTGTATATGTGTGGATGGATGTGTGTGTGTGTGTGTGTGTGTGTGTGTGTGTGTGTGTGTGTGTGCGCGCGCGCGCGAGTGTGTACCCGTCCTTTTTCCCCCCTAAGGTAAGTCTTTCCGCTCCCGGGATTGGAATGACTCCTTACCCTCTCCCTTAAAACCCACATCCTTTCGTCTTTCCCTCTCCTTCCCTCTTTCCTGATGAAGCAACTGTGGGTTGCGAAAGCTTGAATTTTGTGTGTGTGTTTGTGTTTGTTTGTGTGTCTATCAACATACCGACGCTTTCGTTTGGTAAGTTTCAGCATCTTTGTTTTTAGATATATTATTTTAGAGTGAAATAGATTCAATACTTGCCTTATACGTTTGGTTTCAAAGTTACCAACTGTATACAGTTACTTAGATAACTGTAGACTTCAGTCCCAACAATCAGAACACAGATACGGGCTGATTCTGTGGTGATGTTATAAACTTTCAGGGATGATGGAGAAGGGTAAATGTATCAATTTGAGGTGGGGAGCCTGATCCACAAATGACAGTGTCAAACGTTATAAGCGAAAATCGTTTTGGCAGTATATACATGCAGTGGTACGGTTGTTGCTATTGTTGAAGTGTAGACAACCTTCAGTGGTGGCAGTCTGGACCAAAACAAGGAAAAAGGTCTAGTAAACATAAGACTCTAAAAGCACACCTGAAGAGCAATGAATACTTGTTCATCTTTGACTCCGTGAAACCATCTCTTCTATTGTGAGCTTTTTGGTTTCCATATTTTTACAAGAGTTAGTATGGCCCAAGACAAGAAAAGAATTCCATTAAGTATAGGCTCTAAAATACATACCTGAAGAGCTATGAACACTTCTTCATCTTTGGTATCGTGAAACATGTATCTTCTAATGAAAAAGTGCTCAAGCCGATGTATACTAGGCATTTTGTTCTTGCTTTGGACCATTCTACCACATCCAAATGTTGCCTACCCTACAATCTTAGCAACAACAGTACCAGTATGTGTATGACAGAGATACTAGAATAATTTTTGCATATAACTTTTGACTTGGTTGTTTCTAAACTAGGGCGCCTTACCTCAAATTGATACATTTACTCATGTCAATCATTCCAGAAATTTTGCAACATCATCATTGAATCACCCTGTATGTTTACATTGTTTGCATCTCTTGTGGCCTGTTCAGTTGTTCTTAGGTGAGTTAATATGTAACGTATTCAAGAGTGTGTAATCCTATGTAGGAGTTAGTTTGGTTTTGTAATTTAGTTTCCTAGTATTTTACTACCCACTTTTCTTTCTTTTTAAACAGATCATCATCATCATCCCTTGCTGAGAAGTTGAAAGTGCCAATGATACCATTTGTGTGACCTGAATTTGAAATATGTAGCACAAAAATTCATTTACGAGATATGCACTGTGTTCTCCTAATGCAATATTATACCTGGTTTGTGTTAGTCGTGTATGTGTTCATGGTTTTTTACTTTCTACATTTCATTTGTGACTTCTTGCGTGCCATTTTTCTACTTTATAGAAAACTGCACTGTATGCTCGCATGTACTTGCGTGTTAAATATATATGTCTATACATATTACGATTTACAGTTAATGCGTGAAATGAAGGAGGGTATCCGAATAGCTGTTCTCCATAGGCAGAGGTATTTGTCACTTGTTCATGCTGTTCTTTGGGATTGTGAAAAGGACATTATTGAAGGCTTTGAAGAAGGTGTCAAAGAATTTGACCGAAGTGTGAAGATGGTGTTAGAGGTAAGCTTTTAACATACTTATGTTCTTATTTCACTGAATGCTTCTTTCATATAGTGCTTGTCTTCTCCAATATGAAAACTGTGAACAAAAGAACTACAGGACACTAAAACGAGAGACAAAAGCATGAGCAGTTAACAGCACTATAACAAAGCCAAAAAAAGTAGATACAAGTAGCTAAAAATATAATCATTGCTGAAAGAAAAATGTGGATTAAACAAAAAAACCAGATCAAGTCAGTGGTTGCAGTTGGTAAAAAACTAGCAGAAGTACTCACTGGTAATTATATACATGTGCCACAGACTTAAGACAAAAATAGAAAGGCACTAAGGTATCAACAGAAGCACAAGTTCATGTTTGTGAAACCTGTGCCAGAAGAGGAATTAAAAAAAGCTATACAGAAACTAAAGATGTAGAAATTAGCTGGGAGATCGCATAATATAGCTTAGAAAAAAATCTAATCAACAAGTTGAAGCAGGTGAACGCACATACATAAAAAAGGTTTTACTTATGCAGGCTATTGGAGCTAGTGGCTCTTTCTTCCAGCAGAAGACCAGAAGGGGAAGGAAGACGGTTGAAGGGAAAGGAACTGAAGAGGTTTAGGAAAAGAGGTAGGGTTCAGAAAATTAACCCAGAACCCTGGGTCAGGGAAGACTTACTGGACAGAATGAGAAGGAAAGACAGAATTAGTCTTTCCTTCTCATCCTGTCTGGTAAGTCTCCCCTGACTCAAAGTTTTGGACTCCTTTTCCTAAATCTCTCCAGTTACTTTTCCCTTCACCCCTTTTCCTTCCCCCTCAACCCTTCTGCCAGAAGAAGGCGCCATTGGCTTCGGAAGCTTGATAAGTAAAACCTTTTCTTATATATGTGTGTTTTCCTGCTGCCACTTAGTGAGTAGATTTTTTTATCAATCCAATTACATTATATTGCATAAAATAGCTTGTAAGTTAACAAATGGTCACATCATTGGTGTATATGACAGAACTGTCCTTTCAGAGAGCTAATGTTTCCAGGGGAAGTCAAAATATGTATGATGCTTTCAATGTACAAGTAAGGGAATAAGGATGATGCTAATAACTAGGATGATAATAATAACTACAGACTATTTTATATCAGTGTTCTTAAAAATTCTATAAATGCTTATGAATAATATGCTCACCAGTCATTACCTTAAAAGAACACAAATGTCATGAGCACTGTAGATGGTATAAAAGTGGTACTGGACAGTCATGTGACTCTCCACTGCTGCTGTGAGTTGGGGCAATGAAGTGTGAATATACCAGTCAGTTGTATGGAATCAGCACAGTAGTGTGGGTCAACATGGAGATGTTACAGAATGGCAGAAATGAGCTATTGTGTTTGGACATGGTCATGACCATACCATGAATAAAGTCACCTGATTTGTTGTTGTATCAATCTGGTCTGTCCAATATGTCTACAAGAAATCATGTGCTACTTGCAGTATAAGAAGGGTGGTTGTGAAAAGGTCCTAACAGACAGGGACCGGAGACATATGTCACACCTTGTCAGTGACAGTTGTTTTTAAACCCAACAGGAACTGCTGCTTTCAATGAATGAAGGTCCATTCAATCAGTTTCTGTGCGAACACTTAATAAAGAACTGCATGCAAAGTTAGTTTGGATTCAGATATTTGCAAAAGACTGTTGATCACATGGCACATGGAGCTGTACATCTTCAACGGCCCAAACAACACAGAAAATACATAGCAGCTTGCTAGACTAGATGCTTGTAGTGTGGTCCGATGAGTCATGTTTTTGCCTCTTTTCAAATGATCAAAGCTTCGAATGCATCAACAAATGAATGAGGTGTTTAACCTGCTTTGTGTGAAGGGTGTAGTTCAGTCTGGAGGGTTCTGCGATGTATCAGGGGGCGCACTCACTCAAGTCAATGTGAATATGTACCATTACGTTTACTTAAACTTTCTCAGAGACTGAGTCATTTCTACAGCTTCATAATAAGTTCATTGTGAAACACCCATCTTCACAGATGATAAAAGGTGTGTTCACTGGTCTGCATGCATATTTTTTCCAAGTCGACAGACACTCAGACACCGTATCACACCTTAATTGGCTAACTGAATTACTCAATCATCACTCAATAGAAAATGTCTGGAGTTATTTTGCAAAGTGGGTGAAAAGTACCAATCAACATCCACTCAATCCACTCTACATGGTGGCCCTATGGGATATGTTCATCAATGAGTGGTTTCAGTTGGATATGAAATATTCAGAAGAAATGTGTAGATACCCTTCCCTGCCAAATTGAGGTCCTTATCGAGTCTAGAAGTGATTACTTGGTGTTTGCATGATTTCTCCTGGGGTGACTGATTCTACAAGACAATTCAGTACCTACTTATACTGTGCCTCCTGGAATACAAGGAATAAATGTGATTTTCTGGTCCAGAGATATTTTAGGGCAGTTGCATGAATTCTGGTCCAAACCCAACGTTCTTGCCAGCTGAATTTGGAGATCCATCTGTAGTAATGCCGCTCAACTTTCCCAACAGAGAGCTGAGTTTCTTGACGCATCCTTTAACTTTCAAAACTAAATCATTTGCTTTAGTGGTGTCTAAAAGCACTAACTAGCTTATACTGAAGTTTCCACTAAAAACATGGACAAAATAGAGCAGCTACACAATGTCAGTTATGGTACTTTATCCACTGCAAGAGAAACCAGCCAAATTTTTCACATGTGTGCATAAGCCTTTGGAACATACAGTGCGTTCTGTGTCATCAGTTTATCACTTTTACCCACTTGATAAACAAATACTTTCAAACTTATTTAGGCTCTCTAGACAGACAAATTCGACCACATCCAGCAGGCATTTATTGAACTCACTGCCTGGAGATGCCTGTTCTCTTTTGCATTATTGTATGCAACAACAAAACTAGCTATTTCGTCATATGATTGTTTGGCTGTATTTGCTAAAAAATGTTAAGTTACTTCTTCAGCTTCACCATTATTTGGAATGAATTTGCATCCTTGTGTCTTTGGAAAATTAACTGTTAAGCCTGAAATGTTTTGTATTGAACTTTCATTGTGAGCGTGCCCTTTGAAAATTGTGAAGCTTTCTTGGCAAATTACTCACCTAGATTTATCGCCAAAACCTGCAGAAAATACCCTGTTATTCAGTCTTTATTGAACTTCTGATACTCTCTGTATGCTTTCATCTCACTGAATGCTACAATAACATCTCACTGCTACCTTTCACAAAGGGAAATTTGAACGTTTGAACACTAGAACTTGTTGTTGTGAGATTTTGAAGGGGATTTGCCACCACATCAGAAACATCAACCATTTCATTGTTTGTTAGTTTATTTAATTCATAAGTTGTGTATTGACAGCAAATAATAATTTAGAAAAGATGTTTGTTCATCTGTCCCTGATAATACATTACAAACTACCCTAGTACTGTTGGTAGGTGCTTGGTGTAGGTTTCAAGCAGAGTACATGAAGAGGTTACAGAAGCAGAACAGCTCTGGATTTTTATGGTCGTGTTGGTCCAAAGATTAGCACAGGCCAGTCTGCGAATGTCCCTTTCTATTTATTGTGTTGGAAGAAATTGTATCTAAATAGTTTCATACTTTTGACATATGTTTAGCTTATCACTTATGATTAAAATTAAGTTAATTTATGTATTTTTTTGTTGATAATAGTTTTATTACTACAAAGCAAATGGAAATCATATGTTTCTTTAAAAGGCAATAAGTATAGCTCCTGAAGAACAAAGTTGTTTCCATGTTATTTAGATCCTTAATACAAGCCAAAAACAAAAGCTGCTTGTATAGCCTAACATGCGGCATGCTAACTTGCCAGACGGGAGTGATCCAGACTCGGATTGAATCTGTGCAGCAGATTAATGTCCTACCATTGGTCCATAGCACTGGCAAGCCTGAGTGTGGATTTTAGGTTGTTTTACTCTTGTTTGGACAAATGTTGGGCTGGTCCTAAATCACCACTTCAGAAAATACAGTACATAAACAGTTAATGTACATTAATACACAGAACAAAGCTGATACAGTATGATTCAGAGACGAGTGACGCAAAAGCCTTCCCTTCTTTAAGTCCTTTAAGGACTTTAATGGCAGGAAGAGCATCTGGACATTAAGTTAAATAAAATAAATTTGCCGAATAATGAAAACAAATATCCCTTACCACTGAATAGACATTAGGAGAGAAAAATATAATAATGGCAATATTAATGTTGCTCACTTTTCTGTGCCCTTCTATTTTGGTGTAGAGTAACTCCAATTAGTAGTTTCTGTAAGTCTAACCGTTCATTAATACACAGGATTTGACTGTTAAATGGTATGAGACAATTTGTCATGAACATGTAATTGAGTGTTTTGAACTAAGGATTTCTCCTATTGTTAAATCTAAACAGGCATCTCTGTGATTAAGACTGAGCCATGGCTAATGTCTTTATCATGGCATAACATAGCTTCCAGAATGGAATCTCTCTCTCTCTCTCTCTCTCTCTCTGCAATAGCATTTGTTAGCTGAAGTGAACACAGCAAATTACAACTTCTTTCACAGTCCGGACACTGCTATGTAGCCTCTGACCTGCCCAAGTACATCCTATGACTAGATGCTTCCAGCCCACTGAAACACTTGGTAGAAAAGCTAGTATCCCAGTTTGATGTCTCATAAGGAAATTAGATCTGTAGTCTGATACAAAAATTGTGGTACATTTATTGCAAGGATATCATGACAGTTATGTATGTTTGTTGATGTGTCATGTTCATCCTTTGTGCAATACGGTAACTACCTTTATTCTTTTCCCTAACGTTGTATGTAGTGTTAAAAGGAAAATTCACTCTAGAAAACTATAAAATTATGAGACTGGATTGCTGGCAAGTGCTTACCTTCAAGAAGAAAAATATCAGTACTACCAATAGACACATACAAAAATACATGACAACATCCTAGCTTTCGGATAAGATGGGGAAGGTGAAAAAAGAATGGCAGATTATACAGATTCCAGGATGAGGGACCTGGTAAGGAAAGACAAATATCACTCCCCTTCCTACTAGTTCTGAAAGCTAGGATAGTATTGTGGTGCTGTGTATTTTTATACCCATGTTCCTACTGACAATACTGAGGTTTCACTTCCTAGAGGTAAGTACTGGTCAGCAATTATGTCTCGTAATCTTGTCAGTTGTGTGTAGTACACTATACATAAATAGAATGGCACATTAAAGCCATGTAACCACACAATACCTCGACAATTCCATCAAATATTCCTCTGAACAGAGAAAAATTATTTTATCATTATTGTTCACTTGACTTTCTGAAAAGCATAAGTCCAAACACAATGTTACAGTGGTATTAATGTTCCTGTTTCATTATTTTGTAGCTGTATTTGGAATATCTGCAAAAATGGGTTCCTATGGTCCAGCATGAGCAGTTCCAAAAGAATCTTCTTGAAGAAGAGTGGCTTTTTATTAAAAAAATGTGTCCTTATATTCCATGTGGAGAGGGTGCAGCAAGTACTAGCTTCTGGTGAGATGCATAATTCTATTAACTTGGTGTTCTAATATTGTTAAGAAGCTGAGTAGTTGTAAAAAAAAAATAATTAATACAAAATACTGGGTTGGTGAGTTGGAAAAGGGGTGCAACGGGGCTGGCTTTGTCTGTGCAGGCTGCAAATTAAAATTCACCTACCTCAGAACGGCGTCTGCTCAATGTCCCATGTACTCGGCAATGTAGATACTTACAAGATGATGTAAAAGCAGCATTGATAAAAAACGCCATCTAATATTTACAATTACTGAGGCCGCACAACTCTAGTAATGAAAGAAAGATAAACTGTCATTCAATTTTATTGGGCAGTGAGAAAATGGTTAGCTTCTGGAAAATAATTTCCAAAATTTCCACACAAAAATTTTTATTTTGTCCTTATAGCCAAAGAGATTGTACTGTTCAGTTCACAGTTCATACACACATTTCATACGCACAGCAGCCAGAAATCTGTCCAGACCTGACCCAAATTAAACAATGTTTTCACAGTCATTAATTTCACCACTAATTTGAGTTATTACATTCGGTCCTTCTTGTGGATTTCTAAAAAAGAAATTGCTCACCAAAAATGCTCAGTGGTTGAATACTGAAACATGCCACGCGGATACTATGAAGGCCAAATTTTCACACATGAATATCTTTCCAACAAAACAATTCCAAAACTTCCAAACTTCACAAAAGTGTTCGTAAATGCAACTGCTATTACGGCCACACAATCTGGACGCAAGAAGCCAAATATTTCTTCATTTTACACGTTATTTTGACTCGCACTAGTAACATGACCGTCCGCGTTCAGAGCTAATGAGCGACTGCCTTCTTCCAGCCTCACTCCCAGTATAACTATCAGGTAACGAGCGGGAACAGTCCCAGTTCTGATCGGTTGCTCATACTCGCTACCATCAGAATGCTTGCTCATGATCATACTCGCGCCAAAACTGGCCTGCACCAATCCTTATACACAGATGCATTTACGTCATTCTGACATACAAATATTAAAGTAATGTGTAATAAATGAAAACGAAAAGGCAGTAATTCTGGAAATATTCTGTAGTTACCGATTTTACCCCAGCTGACTTTCTGGCTGCTGTGTTACCATAGCAATCACACCTAGACATAGTCCCATGACAGGCTTATGTCACTCTTGCAGGTTGCTTCACAACGAACTGAATGTTCGTTGCCTAATCAGCATCATCAGGGTTGGAAAAGGGTCACCTCCAGTACACTCCAACTGGGTTACTGACCACAATTGATGGCTAGTGTACCATGCAACATTTAAATCTGACGAATGTCCCATTTACATACTCTCATTTACTCACATTTATTCCCACAACAATAATAGACACAAATAATAATTTTGTCTGATTTTTATATTACGAAAATGAAAAATAATTAAGTTATAATATGAAAATTCTTCACACTGAGAGTTCTGTTTATGTTTTCCAACTACACTAATAACTGAATTTAGTTCCCTAAGTGTCCATTTTTTTACTTTTTTAGCAATTTCTTTTATCTCCGAAACTATGATAGTTACAATGTTGAAATTTTTATACAATCTTCTCCTGAATAACAAAAGGTAGTGTGCCGATTTTGAAAATAATTGAATAATATTTAATATCATTTATTTATGTTCATAGGTGGCATGAATATACAGTCGCTCGAAGTGACACAGGAGCCGTTCTCACGCTGCAGTAGCAGCAGGTGTATATGACTCATAGGTGGGACACAACTTGCGGTCTCGTTCACAGCCTCCGGCTCCAATACTGCGGGCTGTACTGCAATGTATCTTATTGCAACAATTGTTATCGTGCATTAACTCGCGATGTCACGGGGATCATGTCCATTTGTTTCTTCTTTTTGAAAATTATGAGTGACAAATCATCTATTTATCTGCACACATTATGTGGTATAGCAAGGACTCATATCCCACGAGCAGACGTGCTCGTTATATGTGCACTGAGTTAGAGATGGGGCCATATTTAGTAAACAAGCGTGTGGTAGACCTGTTCCAATAAAAAAGGAGAAACTAGACACTGTAATGAAAATTCTACTGTAAATACTTGCCACGAAGAAATCATTTCACAATAGTATCTGCCAGTAGCCAGTGAAGGATGGAGAAGATAAAGAGGAAGTATATGCACCAGTGTTGCTTTGCTGTGTTTTGTTTGTGGTTGTACTCATTGGGTATGTTATGAATAAACCTGATACATTAGGAATAAACTTTTATGATCACAACATACTCTTTTGTTGTTATAATGAAGATAAATAATATAAACTTGCAGAACATAATGCTTCACAACGAACTGAATGCTAGTTGCCTAATCAGCATCATCAGGGTTGGAAAAGCGTCACCTCCAGTACACTCCAACTGGGTTACTGACCTCAGTTGATGGCTAATGTATGTTATGATTGTGTATATTGTTTCACCCTGTGGCCAACTGCTACACAGCAACTCCACACACCTTGCTTGAATCCATTGTGTAGTAAAGCAGATTTTTGTGTATCCTGAAAAATTTACTTTGTGGGATGCAACCCCTTTTCCAACTCACCAATTCAATTCTGTTTACTACAGTGCCATTAAGGTTAATGGTGGACATAAACTGTATGGAGTGGTTTAAATAACTTCAGTATTAAACAGTTGCACTCATGTACGTACATATTTATTTATATGGGAGGGGCATTGTTCTCAAACAACATATTTCACAGTAGAAAAAAATAATTTTAATTTGTAATAGCTAACAGTCATTGATTGGTTCAGTCATCTATCAGTCATAGCCAATATCATTGCTTAGTTGATAAATGAAGTAGGGCTCAGTCTAAATGTTAACAGGTGTTCAGATGGTAAGGTGGCAGTGTTGTTTGCTTGATGAAACCTAGGGAAGCTAATTATTTCTATTGCTGAAGTTCATGATACCATGTCTCTCCCCTTATGTACTTCCACTTGAATTACATTCATGCTATGCTGTGCTATGTAATTCATTCATTGTGTCACCACGACTAACACCTACATATAAAAACAGCCTCAAAGTTTTAATTATTCTCTCTCTCTCTCTCTCTCTCTCTCTCTCTCTCTCTCTCTCTCTCTCTCTCTCACACACACACACACACACACACACACACGTACGTATATGGAAATAATGAGGAATGATGAGGTGCATTTGAAGTTCTCTAAGGTTGTAGATACTGTGATAATAGAAACCACAGCAGGTCGTTCTGTTGAAGAGGAACTGAGATATCTAAAAAGGCCAATCACAGAGGTTGGAGATTAAAGTATAGGTACAAAGAAGGTAACTGCACAGCAACCTAGGGTAACAGAATAAATACTGCAACTGATTGATGAGAGGGGGAAATATGAAAATGTTTGGGATAAGACAAGAATACAGCAAAACAAGTCATTTTAAAATGAAATAGGAAGTACAAATAGTTGAAATGAAATGAAACGGATGTAGGGAAAATGTGAAGAAATAGAAAAGGAGTAGATGTCTGGAGAACTGAATCACCATATAGAAAAATCAAAATGAGTTTTGTTGAAATTAAAAGTAAGGGCATAAAAATTAAGAGTGCAACGGGAATTTCACTTTTAATCACAGAGGAAGGGGCGGTCAAATGGAAAGAGTACACTGAAGGTCACTTTGAGGAGAAGGAAATGTCTGATGACACAATGGAAGAAGAAATGAATGTCCATTTGGAAGATGTAGCATATTCTGTGTTTGTCAGAGTGTAACACAGGGTCTATACACCTTGGGACAACCGGGAAATCTGGGAAAAACCTGGAAATTTTTTCATGCAGAAGAAAACCAGGGAGAACACAGGAATTTTTTAGAATTCTGGGAGTTTATTAATAATTAATTAAATATTTATAATTTTACTGGTAAGTATCGATACTCAAACAGAGAATATTACTGTTCCCACTGCTGCAGAATAATACTGCAGCAATAAAACATTAAAAAAATTAAGTTGCAAAGGAATGGGCCCTGTACAGCAACAAAACACACAGCACACACAAGCATCTGCCAACAGCAAAATGTGTCAAAGGCTTTATGAAGAAGACTATGTAATAACAACAAAAAGCTTCCAATGAGCAAGAGGTGACAACTATTTACATTAGGTTCATCTGAGCAGTTGCCAGCGGGTTCATGCGCATGCGCATTTGAGTCGCGCTTCTGGCTTTTTGAAGTTTGGCTGTTAACATGTATCGGCAGTAGCAACAAACAACCACATGCTATCCAGAAACATTTTTCTGGCACACCAAAGCTGCCAGATTCGCGCATGCACAGAGCAGTGTGGGTTGTAGAGGGGATAGTCTTTATGTGGCCTGTGTTTACGTTCAATGTGTTCGCTGTTTCCTCTTTGTTTACAGCTCACGCATCAAGTGAAACCAAACAGACTTCTGTGGCTGGGAACTATTGCTTGATTTAAAATACGTTAAACACAATTACAGAAGGCTAAAGCATGTTATTAGCTTCAGTTTTGTGATTTGATTTTATTTCCACATTTTTGGCAGTCTAGCATTAATCGCCTTGCAGAACAATGAAGTCATTTCTGTTGGTTTGATAAAGAAATTTGGCTTTTATTAATCTTTTCCACTGAGGCAGTCAATTTATTTGAAAGAAAGTATTTCATTCCACACTACTGGCTAGTTTCAAGTGTTTGCTGAATTTCAGGTGCACGTTCTCATATTCTGGCACGTATGGCATTGTACCATAATAAAGAACCAAACCTGAGATAATACAGTACTGGTACTCCAAGAAAATTTACATGCTGAAAACCGCACTGAAAAAGCTTAATATCAGGTTAGGGCATACTTGATTGTGAATCTGGACATGCGAATGTGCAGTTTAGGCCAAATTATGCGTTCTAGTATGGTTTACGAAATTCCAGTGCTCTGGGAGTATCTTCTGATGTCCTTCCTTTATGACAAAATGCAAAATCTCCTAATGTTTTATACGTACGAACATATGGGCTTCCTACATCATTTTAGCTGCGCATGCGCAGAATGCCTGTTTTCTTGGTGCGCTCTAGCAGCTGCTGAAATGAATCTGCAGTGTGACAATTATTGAATCATATGAAATAAAATCATCATAAGTTCTTAATGGTTTGCGTTAGGGTGTTCAAACTGCACGGTTGACCACAGGGCATGATGGGAATTTGTGCTGGATGGTTTGGTTTAGCAATGAAGCACATTTTCGTTTGGATGGGTACGTCGGTGAGCAAAATTGTCGCATTTGGGGGAGTGACTGTGAGGTCTGCAGCGTCCTGTCACGGAATAACCAGTGCAATATTCCTTGATGGCATGATGACTACTGAATGGTACATGAAGGTTTTGGAAGATGATTTCATCCTCATTATCCAAAGTGACCCTGATTTCGATAAGATGTGGTTCATGCAAGATGGAGCTCGACCCCCTCAAAGCAGGAGAGTGTTTGATGTCCTGGAGGAGCACTTTGGGGACTGCATTCTGGCTCTGGTGTATCCAGAGGCCACTGGCACAGGCCTCGATTGGCCATGATATTCTCCGGATTTGAATTGATTTGATTGATTTTAACAGGAGAGCTAAAATAGCTTAGGTCTAACCCGCCACTGCCCGCACCGAAACTAAGTTTATTGTGCGGTATCGCTCACTGTATATATAGTAAAGTCAACCAGTGCCCTTAAATAGTGCAAGGAGTCCCTCTACCAGTTTTTTGTTAGACACAATTTCTTCAGGTCTGATTGTCCCGAAGATTCTGTATCTTTTACTCTCCAATGCCATGCATTCAGAGATTTGGTGTGATGCAGTTTCTTCACCGTCATCACAGATCCTACATTTAGGGTCCTCTTCCATTATACCCATTGCGTGTAGGTGTTTTTTGAAGTTACCATGGCTGGTCATCAGTCCAGTCAAGAGTTTGATCTCTTTCCTGTTCAATCCCAGGATTACAGAGCTTCTTTTAACGCATGGCTTGTGCATCATTACCTTACCATGTTTTTGTTTATGGACCTTGGTCCAATATCCTACGTGCTGTTTCCTAAGCCAGTTCCGTAGTTCTAATTTGATCATAGCCTTGTTGATTGTCAAGACAGGATCTGGTCCAGTAAATGGAGTTGTTGCCCCCATCGTAGCCAATCGATTGGCTTCTTCATTGCCACAGATCCCTGAGTGGCCAGGGACCCACACTAGGTACACCCTATTGCTTCCCCCTAGCTCCACAAGAGCCCTGTGGCAATCTGCAACAATCTTAGATCTTGTTGCAGGGCTGCCTGGCTGTCTGAATAGATGTAGATGCTACGGCCATTGTGGCACCTACTCATATTCTCCTTCACACATGCCCTGATTGCAATAATTTCTGCTTGGAATACAGAGGCCAGTTTCCCTAGAGAGATGTTTCTCTCCAGTCTTGGCTGAACCCCGTACAACCCTGCCCCAGTACCTTGATCTGTTTTCGACCCATCTGTGAACCAAACGATGTCCCCCGTACGGTGTCGAACTGTTCTCTCCCACTGCTCCCTACTTCCAATTATTTATGTTGTAAGGCTTGTTGAAGCAGTTCGGAGTTGTTATATAGTCGGCGGGCATTTCCCCAGCCATACCTATATTTACCTTACTCACTACGTTAGTGTGTGATTCTGGATATCCGAATGAGACCCAGTTTTGGTCAGTTTTAAGTCTGTATGCCCCAGCTGCTGCCTGGATCTGAATATGTGCGACTCCTTTTTGTGGAGCTATGTTAAAGACTGGGTGTATAGCAATAACCCCAAAACCTTTGCTGAGCTGAAAGCAGCCATTCAGGATGTCATCGACAACATCAATGTTCCGACACTTCAGCGGGTCATGCAGAATTTTGCTATTCATCTGCGCCACATTATCGCCAATGGTGGGAGGTATATCAAACATGTCATAATCTAAATCCGAATATCTGTAATTCTGGAGATGGGCATCCTTGCAACTGACCTGCGTTTGTTATTACGCTGCACTGTTTTTCAGCTTTGAGAGACGGAATGGCAGAATATCAGTATGCACAAAAAACTAAGAGCCATTAAGGGGACCACAAATGTGTGGAAGTCCTCGATGAGGGCCTGTCACAGGGACTCCGCGGTTCTCTGCTGGCTCTGCATTGGCCATGCCTGGGTGACCCACGGCTACCTCCTGCGCTGTGAAGACCCACCTCAGTGTCAGTGTGGCACCTGGTTGACAGTGACCTACATTTTTCTGCTTTGTCCTTTGGCTGCCCTGCGACTTCATCTTCAGCTGCCGGACTCATTATCATTGATTTTAGCAGACAACGCCTCATTGGCTGATTTGGTTTCACATTTCATCTCTGAGGGTGGGTTTTATCCTTCGATCTCTGTTTTAGTGCATGTCCTTTGTCCCTCTCTGTCCTCCACCCTAGTGCTTTTGGGGTGGAGGTTTTATGTGTTGCAAGTTGGTTGGCTTTTCCTTTTTATTTTTGTGGTCGGCCAGCCACTGTAATCTGCTTCCTTGTTTTACTCTCTTCTAACTGTTTATTGCATCTCTCTGTTGTTTTCTTGTCCTCTTTTGTTTCTTTTAGTGTTCGTTGCCTTTCCTTTGTTCTTGTGGTTTTCCTTTATTTCTGTTTTGTGTTGTATGTCTCGTCTGTTTTATTTTCACACTTGTGGCATTGTTTTATAAGGAACGAGTGACTGATGACCTCGTAGTTTGGACCCTTTCCCCCTCTTCTTAATCAACCAACCAGGCACATAGAAAAATTTTGAGCCCAGAAGACCAGACATTTACGTCATTATTTAAAATTATATTTTCACATTTGTGTCATGTATCTTGAAATGTAACATCTCCAAAAAGACCAATATTATAGATTTTCTTGTCGTTATTAATCTTTGAGACCAGTATTATATGTGAAAGCTTAGCTTTTCTTCAAGCTACACAATGTGTATTAATTTAAACCATTAACTTTTCCAATTTGTGAGTTCACACTACAGAAACAGTGACGTTGATACTGGCTGACTACATGACGTGTGCTATGCTCTGAATATCTGCTATCATTGGCTGACGAGGTCATGTGACATGAGCCACGATTGGCTTACAAAAGCTAAACACAATCTTGATTTCAGTGCTTCAGAAACCAGTGTGTTGTTTGGTGGAATTCAAATTTATACTTTTGTAATGCGAAAATACGCAGCTTACTGTAATAAAAAAAAAAAGAAAAAAGAAAATGCAGCGTATATGTTGCTGCACATCAAAGATCTTTCCATTTTTGTTTTACATTTACCATTGAAAAAGCTTATTTTCACTGGGAAAAAGTGTATTTTTAACTAAGAAAAATCCGGGAATATTTTTTCCTTGTCTACATATACACCTTGATAACAATGCTTTGGAAGACTTGAGATCAAATAAGGTGGAAGGCATAGATAACAGTCCTTTGGAATTTCTAAAACCATTGGGGGAAATGACAACCAAACAACTATTCAGCCTGGTTTTTTAGAAGCTAAACCCTCAGACTTACCTAAAGTGTCATCCACACATTTTCGAAGACGGAAAGTGCAGATACGTGTGAAAACTATTGTTCAATGTGCTTAACAGTTCATCCAGCCAAGTTGCTGACGAGAATCATATACAGAAAAATGGAGAAGAAAATTAAGGCCCTGTTAGATGGTGAGCAGTTCGGCTTTAGGAAAGGTTCTGATGCTGTGATTGATAATGAGATCAAGGCTTAAGAACAGTCAAGACACTTTCATAGGATTTGTCAACCTCGTTCATCCATGTACAATTGTGTAAGATGTTCGATCAGAAAAACAGATGTACATTATAGGTAAAGATGGATAATATACAGTAGGTACAGAAACCAAGAGGGAACCATAAGAATGGAGGACCAAGAAAGAAGTGTTTGGATGAAAAAGGGTATAAATCAGGGAAACAGTCTTTTACCACTACAGTTCAACCTGAACATTGAAAAAGCAATGATGGACTCAAGAGAAAAAGATTCAGGAGTCATATTAAAATTCGGAGTGAAAGGATATCATTGATAAGATTTGCTGGTGACAAGTGAAGAAGAATTGCACGACCTGTTAAATGGAATGAACAAAAATGGCACGAGTGCAAAACCTAATATCAAAATTGGTGAGCAAGAAGTAGATGAAGTGAAGGGATTCTACTATCTTGGAAGCAAAATAAAACATGATAGACGAAACAAGGACATGAAAAGCTGATTGGCGCATGTGAAGAGAGCGTTCCTGGCAAAAAATCTCTACAAGTATTTTATATCAGCCTTAATTTGGAAGGAATTTTTAAAATGTACATTTGAAACCTAGAATTGTATGGAAGTGAGTCATGGATGGTAGGAAAACTGGAAAGGAAGAGAATCAAAGAGTTTGAGATGGGGTGCTATAGAAGCATGTCTAAATTAAGTGGACCAATAAGGTAACAAATGACAAGGTTCTCTGCTGAATTGGAGGCAAAAGGAAGATGTGGAGAATAACAACAAGAAGATGGGACAGGATGACAGTACATGTGTTAAGACATCAGGGAATGACTTCGATCGTGATAGCAGAAACCACAGAGTAGGCTGTTCCAATACTGCACCATAGGGCAAATGCACTGCCAGGTACTGCTCTGCTTACTGATGTGCAGCACAGCTACTATAGGCTTCCCTGTAGACAGCACTATTACACACCTGTGCATGCATGAACCACTTGGTAAATTGTTTCTGGCACGCCTCATCGAATCAGTCAGAATACTGATGATACATAAAAAATCTTATGATCTCCTTTTCACCACTGTTATGTAAAAATAACTCCACTTTTTGCTAATACAATACATACTTCAACTGTATCCTTGAGAAAGTGATGCAAGAAAGATGTATAACAGAAATCAATCCTCAGAATTAACCAGGAGTCAAGTCACTTCAGGGTGAGGCAAGTTGTCTATAGACTGCCTAGTCTTAACATGTGATATTCAGCCCAAAATCAGATTGAACTCCTGAAAGGAACTGCAGTAAAAGTTGGTCTCCAAATAACTTTTGAAAGGATAGAATATGTGACCTGGGAAAAAAAGAGGAAATTAATGGAAATGAAATATGGCAAAATTAAACATATTTCACAACTTAAATATATCAGGAAAATGGAATAAAAAAGCAAACTACATTAAGTGCTAAAAGTGGCAGCTGCAAGCCGTTTTGCACAAAATACTTGCAACAAGAAGTGTATCTGCAAGCACACAAAACTAAGACATTACAATACACTAGTTATGCCAGAATCAAAAACACTAATCTTGAACAGGAAAACAGCTGTTGAGAACAGTGATAAAAAGTAAACAATTCTAAGTTCAATACATGCAGAACAATATCGTTTCAGAGGCACTCAGGAAAATCAGACATTACATAGATATCCAGAATAACATTAAATGAATGAATCCATACAAAATAAATATTAGAATTCTTTGACAATGGGAGTAAAACCAAAATGAGCACTATGAAATGGATTGGTGAGATCAAAACTGATCTGAAATTGACTTGAATTACACCACAAGTTGTTCAAAACTGCGAAATCTTTTTCTCCAAAATTTGCAAATGGCAAGTCAAACAAGAGGAAAAACCTAAGTAAAATACTGGAACAACATGACAGAGAGAGAGAGAGAGAGAGAGAGAGAGAGAGAGAGAAAGGAAACCCACAGGAAGAGAATGAAAGAAATATGGGTACAAAGGAAGGCGGATGTCCACTTCTGTAATTACTTTGCATAGCCCTAATAGGCTTATTTGCATATACTAATAATAAATTAATTTCTTCATCTGAGCTACACACTACTCAATGGAGCTAATTTACATTTTCTAATAAAACCTCCCCCTCCCTTCCACACACACACACACACACACACACACACACACACACACACACACACACACACAAATAACAATCTTTATTAGTAAAAAATTATTACCTGTAATTATTAATGAAAACAAGGAACTGTGTCTATGCAGTGTTGTGGAGCTCGTCTCTAAACATCTGTTGGTGCAGCAATGGCCAGTCTGTGATATGGAGTAGCCGACAGCACTTGCTTGATTCACGTGAAGTTAAAAAAGAACCAAATCTGAGTAGGAAGCTTACAAAATCCAATGGCCCCAGCCTGCTAGAGTGTTCAGAACTGAGAAATGTAAATATGGAAAAACTCTTCTTGAAAAGATAGACAAAAACTTTATGAGAAATGAAACATACGTGTATTATAGAACCTTTAAGAAGAAATCGTGGGCTATAAGCCACCATCTCTATGCTTTCAGCAAAATGGTGGTACATTGACACTTTCAAATGACGAAAATTGTAACATAGCAGATTACTTGAAGAAACTACTTGACAAAGATGAAATAAAGCACCATGTTGTCTGTCTCGGAAACAACAAAGTGCCTGGAGACGACTCAGTAGTTCAGAACTGTGCCCCTGAGGAACCAGTTGAAATCTTACAACAGCAAATGAAAAATATTGTTTTGAAGAAATCCCACCCAAAGATTGTAAAATAGTCCTAATCCATCCAGTGCATCAGAAAGGCAACATGAAAAACACCAGTTGCTACTATAGGGTAATATCCCTTCTATCTATAATCTACAAAATTCTCTCACTTTTTGTCATCCTGGAGCATTTAGAAGCCCAACTCGACCATCAAATAGCAGAATACCAACCAGCTTCAGGGAAGGTTGTTCAACAGCTGAATAGATCCTTAACCTCAAAAGCATCATCAGACATGAGATATTTTGCATTAAGGTCAAAGCAGTACTTAGCAAGTTTTGTGAACTTCAAGAAAGCCTGTGATTCTTTAGACAGTGAAGTTCTGTTAAAGATTCTTAATGAATTGCCTGCAGGCGTCATTTGAAAAAATAGGAGCAATGACTAACATCAAAGATATCCCAGCTAAACTTCAAATGGAATATAAAGACGTCAGCAGAATGGAAAAATTTTAAGTTACTGCGTGAAATTTTATGAAAAATGGACCGGACGTGGAAACAGTTACAGAACGAATAAATAAGCTTGAAATAGCCTACCAAATGCTGTACACAATCTACAACAAAAAATGTCTTTCACAAAATGCTAAGGTACATCACTTGGAAATGTTTTGAGGCTCTAGCTATGTATGCAGCTGAAACCCTGTACCTAAATGCAAATAGAGATCTTCTCGAAGAACTGGAGAAAAAAGAGTGGAGAGTGATTAGAGCAATCATGGTATCCAATTATAAGAATGGCATCTGCCAAAAATATCCAACAAGGAAGTCTGTGGCAGGATAGAAAAAAAATTAGACTCAATCTGCAAAAGATGTGTGAGACTTTATGGACACCTCAAACGAATGGACAGGAACAGATTGGCTATGACAATCTTCCACGTGTTTGATGCAGTCCCCAAAACCACAATGCCCTGGTCTATAAATACTAAAGAAACCCTGCAGCTCCTACAAATCAAACCCGAAAATGCCTTCCATAAGAAGATAATGTTTTAGCGAAGCAATTTTGTTAGCATCTGGAACATAAAAATCTCTAGACGATTCCTCTTCAATTATAAAATTTTATATTAAGCCGAATTTTCACCCAGTATTACAAACACTGTGTCATGTCTGTGTAGACAGCATCTACAAAGCTGTTTTTAAGCTAGTATGTTAGCTTGAATCAGAAGTACATCCTGCCAGAAACTTAATAACATTCTGACAGAGTGTATTGTATCTTCTTGGAAAATGTGCTAAAATATTTTGTCACTGACTAAGATATCTCTTTCCAACCACATAAAGTTTGTTATATTTCGATGACAATGCCAGTTGTAGGTTGAAAAGTACTGGACTGGGACAGTAATGGAAAGTGTTTGTGTTGTTAAATATGTTTTGTGTTAATTACTTTGGAAAATGCATTGTGTATCTGTTCAGGAACTTGGGAGGTCTCTATACTGAGCATTTCCAGATGCTTCTATGCCCAGTAAAATATCTATGCCCTTTCAGGAACAGATCATATGGAAAAAAAGTGTCCTGAATACAAAAGTACTGCAGAACTGTTACACACCTTACTTCAAGATGATACTCCGCATTGACAGTTTTTAGTCAAGTACGTAGATTGTCCCAGATCCTTACAAGTGGAGTCTACATAGAAAGCTTACTAGAATAGAGGCAAATTGGATTAGCCTATACACAAACAACAAATATAATACCAAGCCATTACAAAACCTGTCACTATAAAAGTTCCCAGCATAAAAATTACACAAAATGTTACTATCTGTAAAAACTTAATGGACCATCAGGTTGATTAGTTAATTACATGTTCCATGGATTATTTTGCACATAGATTGTAGTGGTGTGGAATGAGTCCTTTTACATTCACATCACAAATTAAATTGTACATATGGCAACCTTCTGAACATTCCTAAATTGTGATGTTTTACAAAAAGAAAAATAGATATACAGATGTAAGTTAATGATTCCTACCCACTACTTTTTCTATCTGTCAGAAATTTTTTGTCACTGGGCAAGTGATCAAAAATTTTTGTTGCAGCATTGTGTACTCCCTTTTGCGCTAAAGACAACTCTAATGTGGAGAAATGAATGTCGTTTTTCCTTCTGGTATTGTAATTATGTACTCATTGTTCCTTTCGAACTGTAGTGTATTATTTGAAACAAACTTCATGAGGGGAATAAATATACGGGGAAGTAGTAGTCAGAATGCCCAACTTCTTAAACAGATGTCTACAAGATGATCATGGGTGAACACCACATATTATTCCCACAGCATGTTTTTGTGCAATGAAGATTTTCTTTCTTAAAGATGAGTTACCCCAGAATATGACATTATTGAATGAAAATATGCAAAATGTGTTGACTTACTAATATGAGATTTGCAATGATTTTAAGTGCAAATGTGGCTGAACGAAGTTTTTTCAGGAGTTCCAAAATATGTTTCTTCCAAATTAAATTCTCATCAGCATGGCCCCCTAAAAACTTTGAAGTTTCCACCATATTTGTTTTTTCCTCACCATGTGTTACACTTACTATCAGTGTAGTACCTCTAGATGTGCGGAACTGAATATGTTGTATCTTTTTAAAATTGAGGGTGAGACCATTCCCAGAAAACCAGTCAATGTACTTTTAAGAACATCATTTACCATTTCTTCTGTTTCTGTATGTGCGTGCTTGGACTGATTATGATACTAGTGTCATTTGTAAAAAGAAATAATTCTGCATGTTGTGTACTAGACAGAAGATCATTTATGTATATGAGAAAATTGGATAAAGAGGGAACAATAGTGGACGTAAGATTGAACCTTGGGAATCTGCTCACGTGATTTCTCCCCAGTCAGAATTATGTCCCTGGACTACATTGCTTGAATTACTGAGTGCAACTTTCTGCGATTTTTTGGTTCGATATGACATTATCTGTTGGTTGGTTGTACCACCAATCCCATGAAACGTCAATTTACCTAGGAGAATACTATGATTCACACAGTCAAATGTCTGAGAGGGGTTACAGAAAATACCAGCTGGCAGTATTTTATTATTTAGCGCTTGTAAAATCAGGTGAGTGAACATGTAAATGGCATTCTCAGTAGAGCAACCTTTCTGAAACCCAAACTGATTTGCTAAGGATACTGTTGTTGTTAGGTGAGACACTATTCTGGAATACATCATCTGCTCAAAAATTTTGGACGGTGATGCCAGAAGTGAAACAGGTTGGTAGCTATTTACTTTTATCATCTTTCTTTAATTGGGGTTTAACAACGGCATATATCAATCTCTGTGGAAAAATGCCTTTAGTTAGTGATGGGTTACTTATTTCAGATAAGACTGGGCTTACCACATGGGTACAAATTTTTCATACGATGGAATTTTATGAGAGTTAAGTATTATCAGTTGCTGGCTGTGAGAGATTAGCTGCTGCCATGGTTTCATTACTGTTTGTCCTACAAAGCATTTACCCTTCTCTCTTATCACAATGGAAAAAACTTGGAACAGTTAGCAGGTAATGGTCTCTGGTGACAAATAATGGAGAGACCTGAAGTTATTATATCTTGCACTAGTTTTACTACAAGAACTTACTGTCAACAGCTTACAAAAATATAGCTGTATCTATAATCGTTAGGATCTACAACTGGTGGCTGTTCAGTGACACTTGGTGTTGTTTGCATTTCTCCAATATACCTCTTGATTTGCTCTGCATTATGCAGTCCGTGGACCAAGCCCATTGTTGAAGCTCAAAGAGTTTTCCTGTCCATAACTTCAACAATTCTGTTTGTACATCCCTCCCCTTCATTAAATCTTTCCTCAGTTTCTCTTCTCCTTTTATATTTGAACTCCTTGTATAGCTTGTCAGTTTTTTGTTTCTTTACTGTACATAGCAACTACTTTTGCTTACTATTCCCCTGTTTTCTCTGGCCAGAAATGCTGGAGTTGGCAGTCGTGTGTGCATGAGGTGTGCTGCCCAATGAGTGCCTCAAACATATAGCAACACAACACCAACAAATATCTGCACTAACTGAGCAAATCCTATGCAAAATTGTGGTCCTGTGCACTATTTGAAACCAACACTGTAACATAACATTAATAAATGACACAATTACTCATAGGAGCATCAAAACAATGGTACAGCAGACTGTTCAACTGTGGCTTATGGGGGAAATATATTTAACAATGCAAAAATTCTGTACCCTCACTGCTTTACAGTCTCTATTCCCATTGTCTTTACTAGCAGTCCTTTAAGTATATTTAAAACTTGTATGGTTAACCATCTCTGCCATCTGCATAATAATTTCCTTTAAGCTACTCACAGTATGTTCAATACTCTGTACGTATTGAATGTACTGCAGCCATTGCCCCAGTGGTATTTTGTTGGGAATGTTTCTTTTAGTTCAGTAACCAAGTGACTATTACAGTTTGCCTGTTTCTTTAGACTTTTGAATTCCTGTCAGTTTTCCCTTAACTCAGTTGCTATATCCAGGTAACTATCTCCCTGTAATTTTCTTTGGGCATTTACATCAGGTGACACTTAATGAACAATTTCCATGACTTCATTTCATGATACTTCATTGTTAAACTCCTCATTAAAACATCTGTAATTTTTAATCAGTTCTTCTTCTAATGTTAATTTTAAATTATTTAATGGATCATTAATCATATTAATATCTCATTTTAATTGATTTTTTTTATTTTCAACCTGGCAATATAATCTTACAGTCATTTGTCATATTAAGATTTAATTCAGCAGTTCTGTGTGTTCTGTATTATGTTGGTAGAAGCTACAGAGGCAGCTGATGAAATTATCTAACTTTCTGTTTTGATGGTTTAGTTCTTTATTTAAATTGTCCATTCTGAGTTTTAATTCTTGGTTTGATTTGATATCTGTATGTGTAATTCCTCATTAAAACCTACTATCAATTTTTTAATATCATCTAAGTCATTACTGGCCATCTACATATATACCCCACCCACAAGCCACTGCATGGTGCATGGTGGAGAGTGTTGCATACCACTTATAGTCATTTCCTTTCCTGTGACATTCACAAATAAAGCGAGGGAAAAATGACTGTCTGTATGTACCCATACAAGCCACAGTTTTTTTTATCTTCATGGTTCTCGTGCAGTTTGTAAGTTGGCAGCACTAGAATCGTTCTACACTCAGCTTCAAATAAAGTTTCTATAAATTTTGTCAGCATTGTTCTGGGAAAATAACGTCCTTTAGGGATTCGCATTTGAATTCATGAAGCACCTCCATAATACTAACCTGTTCATTGAACCTACCAGTAACAAATCTGGCAGCCAGCCTGTGAATCGTGTCAATGTCTTTCTTTATGTCTTTTGAGTAGTACTCAAGAACAGGTCACAGTAATGTTTTATGTACCATACCCCTTACAAATGAATCCTTTTTTCTAAAATTCTCCCAGTGAACTGAAGTCAACCATTTGCCTTCAGTGTTACAGTTCTCACATGCTAATTTAATTTGTAAAGCTTTGCATAATTACACCTAGATATTTAATCGATGGGACTGCGTTGAGCAACACTCAACTAATGCTGTATTCGAAAAATACAGGATTGTTTTGTTGCTCACCTGCATTAATTTACATTTTTCTGCTGATCCTCCTTGGTACACAAAACATGTCAGAACACTGTTGCAGAAAAAATGAGAAAAGCATGCCAAATTTAGACAGATGCAAAATCTCCAAGACTGGCGATCATTTACAGAAGCTCGAAATCTAGCACGGTCATCAATGTGATATACTTATAATAATTTCCACAACAAAACTTTGTCTCGAGACCTGGCAGAAAATCCAAAGAGATTCTGGTCGTATATGAAGTATGCTAGCAGCAACACACAATCAATGCCTTCCCTGCAATATAGCAGTGGAGATACTATCAAAGACAGTGCTGCCAAAGCAGAGTTACTAAACACAGCCTTCCCAAATGCCTTCATAAAAGAAGACAAAGTAATTATTCCAGAATTCGAATCAAGAACAGCTGCCAACATGAGTGACAAGGAACTAGGTATCCGTGGAGTAGGGAAGCAACTTAAAGCAATTAATAAAAGCAGGTCTTCTGGTCCAGACCATATACCAATTAGGTTCCTTTCAGAGTACGCTGATGCAGTAACTCCATACTTAACAATCGTATACAACCGTTGACTTGACGAAAGATCTGTCCCCGAAGACTGGAAAGTTGCATAGGTCACATCAATATTCAAGAAAGGTAGTTGGAGTAATCCACTAAATTTTAAGCTCAGATCATTAATGTTGATATGCAGCAGGATTTTGGAACATATATTGTGTTCAAACATTATGAATTATCTCGAAGAAAACGATCTACTGACACACGGTCAACACGGATTTCGGAAACATCGTTCTCGTGAAACACAACTAGCTCTTTATTCACATGAAGTGTTGAGTGCTATTGACAAGGGATTTCAAATTGATTCTGTATTTCTGGAGTTTCGGAACGCTTTTGACACTGTACCACACAAGCAGATTCTAGTGAAATTGCGTGCTTATGGAATATTGTCTCAGTTATGTGACTGGATTGATGATTTCTTGTCAGAGAGGTTACAGTTCGTAGTAATTGACGGAAAGTCATAGAGTGGAACAGAAGTGATTTCTGGCATTCCCCAAGGTAGTGTTATAGGCCCTATGCTGTTCCTTATGTTGTGGGGAAGGCTAACCAGACTGCGTCTTATTGGCAGGACACTTAGAAAATGTAACAGATCTACTAAGGAGAATGCCTACACCACACTTGTCCATCCTCTTTTAGAATGCTGCTGTGTGGTGTGGGATCCTTACCAGCTAGGATTGACATTGTACATCAAAAATGTTCAAAGAAGGGCAGCACGTTTTGTGTTATTGTGAAATAGGGGAGATAGTGTCACTGACATGATACAGGATTTGGGATGGACATCATTAAAACAAAGGCTATTTTTGCTGCGGAGGAATCTTCTCACAAAATTCGGATCACTAACTTTCTCCTCTGAATGCAAAAATATTTTGTTGATGCCGACCTCCATGCCGACCTTATCCCCATGATAAAATAAGGGAACTAAGAATTCATGTGGAAAGCATAGGTGTTCATTCTACCCACATGCTATACGAGATAGGAATAATAGACAATTGTGAAGGTGGTTCGATAAACCCTCTGCCAGGTACTTAAATGCGATTTGCAGAGTATCCATGTAGGTGTAGATGTAGGTTGAAAGCAAGCTGCCATTCATCACATCATCTAGAAACTTTGTCGAAGTCATCTTGTATCCTTCTACAGTCACTCATCTTTGACACCTCCCATACACCACAGGATCATCAGCAAACAGCCTCATTTTTTTTATTTAGAGAACAAGAGTGGTTCTATTACACTTCCTGGGGCACTCCTGACGATACCTTTGTCTCTGATGAACGCTTGCTGTAGAGGACAACACACCGGGTTCTGTTACTTAAGAACTCGTCAAGCCTCTCATATAGATGGGAATCTATTCCGTATGATCGTACCTTCTTTAACAATCTGCAGTGGGACACCGTGTTGCACAGAGTTTATATAAAGTAATGAGACTGAGTTTGTGTATCAAAATTTATTGTAGATATCGCCACAGCCACTTGGTACTCTTCAGTATATGGTCCTTGAGAGTCAACAACCTGCTGCATGCGAGACTTCCATTCTTCAAACGCTGCCGTGAGCACTGAGTCTGGGATGGCCTTCAAAGCCCTCATTGTAGCAGCTTGGAGCTCCTCCAGGGTCCCATGACGGTGTCCCTTTGGGAAAGTTTCTAGTTTGGGGAACAAAATAAAATCTGGTGTGGCCACATCAGGACTGTAGGGGGGCTGGGGATTCGTTGGAATCCCTTTCTTGGCCAGGTAGCTGGCCACCATGGAGCAGGTGTGACTCAGCACGTTATCATGATGCAGCTTCCATTCATCGACAATGGCTGGCCTCATGCATTGGATCCTGTCTTTCAGTCTCTTGGGCACTTTGCAATAAAAAGCACTGTTGACAGTTTGGCTTTGGGCCACAAATTCATGATGAACCATGCCCTTGACGTCAAAAAACGCAATCAGCATGGCTTTCACCTTCAATTTGCACATGCGAGCCTTTTTTGGACGCGAGGATGCTGCAATATGCCATTCGACACTCGTGTGCTTTGTCTCCAGGTTGTACTGAAACACACAGGTTTCGTATCTGGTGAGAACACCTAAAAATTCCGGATCAGCTTCAAGGCTCTGGAGATGGTCTTGGCAGGCGTGCACATGTGCTTGCTTCTGAACGTCTTACAAAATCTTGGGAACCATCTTGGCACAGATCTTCCTCATCGACAATTCTTTCGCGATGATGATGTGCACTGTCATTTCATCAAGTCCGAGGTCTTCTGCTCTCATCCTGACATTCATCCGACAGTAAGTGTTCAATTAAAAGTGCACACGGTCGATGTTTTCATCGGTTTTGCTGGTTGACGGGCGTCTGGAACAGTCCTCATCCTCACCGCTGTCCCAGCCCTCTTCAAAGCTCCTCACCCACCTGAAAACCTGGTCTTTTGACAGGCAATCACCACCTTAGGCTTGCCGACACATGTCCAATGTTTCAATACCCAATTTTCCTAGTTTAACACAAAACTTGATGGCATAAAATTGCTTGATCGTTTGCTGCATGTTGTGCCAAGACCAACGACTTTGCGACATGCCCACTCAATGCACGATGCTGGTGAGACAAGAGCCTGCTGGCGACTGGCACGCTGCGCATTTTCGGCCAGACATCCCTCACCACCAATCCCTCCGGGGTGTGCACGCTTCGAAGTACAGTCAAGTCAGCAAATAATCAGTCTCATTACTTTTTATACAAACACCGTACACTTTCAAGGAAATCTAGGAGTGTGGAATACCTGTTGCCCTTCACCCATGGTTCGCAATGTATCATGTGAGAAAAGGGTAAGTTGAGTTTCACAGGAACGTTGCTTTCTGAACCCTTGCTGATGTGTGAGCTTAAGTTTCTCTGTCTCGAGGAAATCACTATACTTGAACTGAAAATATGTTCAAAAACTCTTCCATGTTTACTATTATTTGAACTGTTAATTTTTAACAAGAAATAGGTAATTTTGTCTGTTCTTAATATTCTTTCACTGACAAAATTTCAAACACTGGCTCATGAGTGGTTTATTTTGGCTTCTTTTACCATTATAATCACCTTATGGCTTGTTGTTGTTGTTGTTGTTGTTGTTGTTGTTGTTGTCTGCTTCTGCAGTGACAGTAGGCAGTGGCTGAACTGGGCAAGAGCAGCGTCAGTGCTAGTATCACTTGGCAGCTGCAGTGGCGGTTCATGACTGCAAAATGTAAATACAATGTGGGAATGGATGAGGCACTTGGTGGCGCCCATTGCTGCCATAAACATCAGTCTCCAAAATACATCAGTTCCAGTTGTTATAGTGTAGGCTATTTAGACTATTATGATGGAACACTATTAATTCCAAAACATTACTTTTCTTGAGTGCTCATTTCTTTTTGGTCAACCTCCCATTTCCTTAGTCTTCTGTTCAGTTGCAGGATATAGTTGCTCTCCCTCTCCCTCTCCCTCCCCTTCCCTGTCTTTTTCTCAGTAGCAGATTCAGTGACCTGTTTTTTAGAACGGGGAGCTAATTGTAAGTGAAAAAATTTAATCATATGTCTTTTTTTATTTCATAAAAATACAGTCCAGTTTTTTGGTGATATAATATGAATTTCTTCATCTGAGTTATACAGTGGTCAACAATACACTTCCAAGCAAACCTCTCCCAATAAACTCAATAACAATCATGATTATTAAAAGAAAAAAGAAACAAAGAACTGCACCTATGCAGTGTTGTGGAGCTTGTACTCCAACATCCTGGACCCATGCAGCAAGCGCAACAGTGGCCAGTCTGTCAGTCTGTGATACATAGAAGATGGACGCTAATCAGATGGAATGCTCACTCATCTCATATGAAATAAAATAAAAACAACCAAAACCAAATCATTATGAAAGAAAAATTAAATATATTAAATAATAGTCCACTGAAACACAGTTGACACTACAATTGTAAGTAAGTGCATAACTGCAAAATTAAGGGTAACCAAAGAAAATTTTGGAGTAGGAATTCAAAGTTCAAGGATAAGAAATAAAAACTTCGAGGTTTGTAAGTTACATGTAATCCTATCGGTTACAGCAAAGGTCTTGGAAGAGCATTTGAATGGAATGCACAGTCTCTTGAAAGGAGGACATAAGATTCACATCAACAAAAGCAAACCAAGATAACGGAATGTGGTAGAATTAAATTAGGCAATGCTGAGGAAATTAGATTAGGAAAAAAGACACTGGATGTAGTAGACACGTTTCGGTACTTGGACAGCAAAATAATTGATGATGGTAGTAGTAGAGAGGATATAAAATGTAGAGTGGCAATGGCAAGACAATGATTTTGGAAGAAGAAAAATTTATTAACATTTAATATAGATTTAATTGTTAGAAAGCTTTTTGCTGGAGGTAATTGTCTGGAAGTGTGTGGAAGTAAAATGTGGTCAATAAGCAGTTTAGAGAAGAAGATAACATAAGCTTTTGAAACGTAGTGTAACAGAAAAATGCTGAAGATGAGATGAGTAGATCAGCAATGAGAAGGTACTGAATAATATTGAGGAAAAAGGAAAGTTGTGACCTTACTTCGCTAGAAGAGGGGATCGGTTGATAGGACACATTCTGAGACATCAAGGTATCATAAATTTAATATTGGAGGGATGTTCAGAGGGTAAAAATTGTAGAGGGAGACCAAGAGATGAATTTAGTAATGGATGTAGATTCATGTACTTATTTGAAGGTGAAGAGGCATGTGCAGGGTAGAGTAGCTGGGGAGCTGCAACAAAATAGTCTTTAGACTGAAGACCACAACAAAACTGAAAATCCTTTATGAAATAAGACTGAAAAATAAATGACTACAGGATCAAAAAATTATTGTCAGAAGCCTCTTTGTTTCATAAAATAGTTTCATTTTACCTCAGTATACTTTATTTGGCTTTTTATGGTGTATTTAAGTTTAGAAACAGTGAAAATTTCTTGAAGTCTGCAGAAGACGTACTTACTTAAATTGTGATCTTGTTAGTGTGAATGTCCTCCTCTTGAGCCATTTCTTCGTATTTGTGAAGTCAGAATTAATTGCAAAGGTCAAAATTTTGAACGTAGTGTAGATGGATGACAGTTTTAGCCCCAGTACTTACAACAGCACGACACAAAATCTCTTTCTTCGCCATGTGAAATAGATTTACTTATTTTGAAGCATATTACCTGGGGATACTTCCATTGTGCATTGGGCTACATTAGACATAGTCATGTTTCAGCAGATCAGGAAGGCCACTCAGAACAATACTCATACCCATAGATCACAATCTTGACTCACATGCTATTGTACATATCTCCCCCAAGTGCCCCTCTGTTCCAAATATGTCCTGTCTGTCAAAAGGCTTACTTTCCAGACCCAAATCCAAATTTATCCACACTGCCCTAGTTAAAGATATCCTCTCAATTCATCCATTGTACATTTACAAGCAATGTAACTTCCAGAAGATGAAAATTGAATGTCAGAAACTGATTTTCACTGATGAGCGTACCTGTTAAGGATTGAAGCAATTTGAAACTTCCTGGTGGATTAAAACTTTGAGCCAGACGGGGACTCGATCCAGTGATCTCTGCATCACGTGGGCAAGTGATCTACTGCCTGAGCCATTCAAGTACAGCTCCCAACCCATCCAAGTTTGAATCTTGGTCCAGCACACTGGTTTAATCTGTAAGAAAGTTTCAAATCAGTGCACATCCTGCTGCAAAATGAAAATTTATTCTTTAAACAGTCTCATGGGCTGTTGCTGAACCAATTCTTCAGACTATCGTTTTTTCCAGGAGTGCTAATCTCAAGTGATATACAGGAAAACGTGGAAAGAAGGTGCTGGCAGAAATAAGTCTGTGAGGGCAGGTGGTGAACAGTATTTGAATTGCTCAGTCACATGTTCCTGTTAAAAGAAAAGGTGTCCCCAGTTCGAATACTAATTCAGCAGGAAGTTTCATTAGGTATTATGTTGTTGTAAATGGGGAGACATAGTCTGAGGCTCAGAATGTCAAGTGTACTTGAAGGTAGTGTGATGCAGCCATTGCTGTTCACGATTTATAAATGATGTAATGGATAACATTTGTAGCTCTTTCCGTTGATTTGGTGATCATACAGTAATATACTGAGAGGAGACATAGCTAGAAATTTGGTACAAAATGTAACGAGACTTCAATTTAATCAGCACGTAGGACAGAGATATCAAACTAACTCAAATCGTGAATTAATGTAATGCAATCCACTTAAAATGAGTGAAAAGATCTGATATTGTTTGACTGAGTGATACACAGTCACTGGAACCAGTGACAACTTTCAAGTACCTGATAGTATCCATCTGCAGTGACTTTAAGATGGAACACCATGCTGTAGGGAAGTTGGGTGCTAGGCTTAGATCTATTATTATAATACTTCTAAGGAAGTACTAAGGCAACACAATACATGCATGAATGAGGTTGCTTACGAAACTCTCATTCAATCAATTCCTGAGTAAAGTTCATCAGTCTAGGCTCTTAATGAAAGCAATAGAAAAGGTTCAAAGAAAAGCTGTTTGATGTATTTACATACTTTCTTATTTAATGTGAAAGTATCACGGCAATGCCAAACAAATAGCAATTGAAGACATTAAAGGAAGACATTTTGCAAAACAGCCTTACTCACAAAATTCTGAGAATCCACATTCCAGAAAGAGTCGAGAAAGATACCATGTCGTTTCATGTAGTGACCACAACACTAAAATTAAAGAGATTTGGGCCCCTACAGTGTGGTACCAGTAGTGGTTCATCCCGCATATCAACCATGACTGGAGTAGGAAAAGGAGAAAATTGTACTGGTACGATTGTACCTTATGATGCAAACCAAAGACGTTGAAAAAATACTTCCATAAAATTCAGTGATACTGGGGATGATTAAATGAGGGACATCAGAGTGTTTTATGGTTGATGACCAAAATGTACGTGTTCGTGTTGCCAAGGTAGCTAACTCTTTAACTAACTAATACTGTGGCAGTTGACCTGGAGCCAATTTTACCAGGAGCCTTATTGAATCCTGGTGATTAAGATGATTTCATCAGACATATTTGTCAGTAAGAGAAAGAGAGAGAATGCTGTACCATGATTGCCACCAGTGCACCAAGGTCCAGTTTTGAATCACAAATTTCTTTGCGGTGTCTCTTGAAGTGTCAGCATGTGTCACTGTTGAGTGTGATGCATTAGTCAGATGGAGACCTTACATGTGACAAAGCCCCCTCCCTTTTTTCCCATTGCTACTCAAGAACACCAACTTACTAGGCAGCATGAGTTTTTCCTCGCTCTTCCTGATCAACATCACAAAAGTGATGCTACAATTGTCATGTACTTCTGACATTTAACCATAAAAAAGTTACACTTCAGGCACACACACACACACACACACACACACACACACACACACACACACACACACACACGACAGTGAAAAGATGCTGATTAGAGCAGTAGAACTCCACAACCAACATTGTCACACAATATTTTCATTTTACCTCCATGTACATTTGTTGTGTCTTACTGTTTTATTGGAGTATTGTGCCATAATTTAGTTGTGAACTTTACTAATGTGCTGCCATATGTTTTTGATTTCAGTTACTTCAGGAAAATGGATTTACAGATAAGAAATAAAATATTTTTTTTTTGTTTATATGTGGTATGCACATTTTATATTGATTTGATATGATCTGTTGGTCATATTTATCTTCAGTTTGTAAATAAGATTTATGTGCAATGTTAGTATGGTGTGACACTCAGTTTCAGATATTTATTAATTGATACTTATTCTCTTGTTTACTCTGCAGTTATACAGACTTTAAAGCAAATATTGCAATTTAATTTTCAGTCGCATTGCAAGGGGGATGTTGGAAGCTGTCGGAGAATATCTCACTACGAGAGTAAAAGAACTGACAAAAATAATTCACAATGGGGATGAATCAGATGAGGACATTTCAGTGAAGTAAGTCAGTTTGATATTTTTACTAGCTGACTGTTTGCAGTTGTCAAACATTTAAAGATGTTCATGACACATGGCTTAATTAGTATTTACTTTATTATTACTCAAGTAAATACTCAAGTGCACATTATGAATTTATTTACATAAATGTGTTTGTTTTACAATTCATGATGTGTACCTCAGAGCTTAAGAGGGAGAATCTGAGCATTATCAGTAGAAGGCCGAGAGGTTAAAAGACAGTTTACCTGAAATCAAACTGTCAATGTCACTTGCAAATTTGGTATCTTTTTAGATAATTACACTTAGCCATCAGCTAAAGAAAAAATTTATCACAATCTGAAAGGAATCTATCAGCCGTAGAGAATGATTTCCCAAGTGTTTCTTTGTAGAATTGCACACAAAATGTGAAAAGATAAAAGTGTAATTATTATTTGTAGACTACATTAAAAATCGGAACTGCCTTCTGTTAACATACATATACACCATCATGAGGTGTGTATTTAGTTATATAGACTCATTCACTGAGTGAACACTTAACAGAAATATCATTTACACTTAAAGGTCATACTTAGACTCTGAAGCAGAGGACAAAAGCTGAAATACTGAATTGCTTCTTACATATATGTTTCACTGAAGGAGACTGTACCGTAATTCCTCGTTTCATTCATTTCACAAATTCCAAAACTATATCCCCGGAAGTCTATGAACTTCTTGATGATTCTTCAGATCATCTGTGATGAGCAATGGACTTCTAGATTGAGTTTTATGATCCATATTTGTTCATTTGTTGTGCATTTCACACTATTTTCTCTCATTTCTACAAAACATTACTGTTTCACCATACACTTCTTTAAGCAGATGGTAAATTTGTGTCTGTTTCAACTTCCATCCTTGAAATTTGAATAACATCTCTGACCTCACAGGTGACAGGACTTTGTATCACATAGTTCATTTTAAGCAGTCACAGATTGTTCAGTAGCAGCTTCCTTTTGACTTGCACTATTAGAACACCGATACATGATACTGAATAAAATGATACGGTATTATTAAGTAGCTTGAAATCAGTCTCCATAGTGGGGATGGCCAGTATCTTGCTATTTCTTGGAGTATCCTCATAATTGGTACTTCGGTGTAGAGTGCTGTACTTTTTTTCACTTTTCTCCTTGTACAGTAGATGTAAACACTGTGTTCCACAGAAAGATGCTTCCTTCAGTAAGGTTTTCCACTCTGCAGAAGAAAATAAATTGCTGCAGAAATTAGCATTCATTTAATTAGCAGAATTGTGATGATGACTGAAGTTGACACAGTTTTCATTATAAACTGATCAACTTATCTACAGTCGACAGCACATTGCTTTATTGGATGTAATGTCTCATCTGTAATTTGTTAAACATGGCTTGGTTACTTATAGTGTAATACTTCATTCTTTGTGACTGAGTAATGCTGTGTGGGTTGGTGTATCATCAATGCATATTTGAGGTCTCCTAAACTCTTTGCTGAAGAGCAGGTGTCGTTGTGCATGGTAAATTTATTATGTGTTGATAAACCCCATAAAGTAATCATTTCACTCCTTTGAAAACTCAGTGTCATGCCAGTTAATTTTGAAATTCACACCATTGATGTTGATGGATTCGTGATGACAAACATTTTCAGTGGAACCTAGTATCAGAATATGCTTTCCAGTTTTATATAACGAGTAATGCAGAATTGCACCCAATGCCAAAGACCACTCTCTTCAGTGGCAGTAGAGCCCTACGTGCCACATAGTGGTGTACATGTTCCGCTTTTAACCCGCCCATGCTTGCCCAGTGGCCAGGCGGGCAGGCCGCCGCGCGTTGTCAGCAGAACGGGCAGGCTGCTTCACTCCCAGCCAAGCCAAGCAGAACCCAACCCGGGCAGGCTGCGGGAAACTTGCTTGCCTGCCCATATTACTGCTGAGCTGCGCTACGCAGTCGTTTAGTCTGCGCATGTCATTGTCGTATTATGAACATCAATCAAAAGTTTTTATTTTACCTGAGCACCAAAAGACAAACCCCAAATATATATATATATCAAAAAACAAAGATGATGTGACTTACCAAATGAAAGCGCTGGCAGGTCGAAAGACACACAAACATACACACAAAATTCAAGCTTTCGCAACAAACTGTTGCCTCATCAAGAAAGAGGGAAGGAGAGGGAAAGACGAAAGGATGTGGGTTTTAAGGGAGAGGGTAAGGAGTCATTCCAATCCCAGGAGCGGAAAGACTTACCTTAGGGGGAAAAAAGGACGGGTATACACTCGCACACACACACACACACACATATCCATCCACACATATACATTCACAAGCAGACATATTTAAAGACAAAGAGTTTGGGCAGAGATGTCAGTCGAGGCAGAAGTGCAGAGGCAAAGATGTTGTTGAATGACAGGTGAGGTATGAGTGGCGGCAACTTGAAATTAGCGGAGATTGAGGCCTGGTGGGTAACGGGAAGAGAGGACATATTGAAGAGCAAGTTCCCATCTCCGGAGTTCGGATAGGTTGGTGTTGGTGGGAAGTATCCAGTAACCCGGACGGTGTAGTGTAACACTGTGCCAAGATGTGCTGGCCGTGCACCAAGGCATGTTTAGCCACAGGGTGATCCTCATTACCAACAAACACTGTCTGCCTGTGTCCATTCATGCGAATGGACAGTTTGTTGCTGGTCATTCCCACATAGTATGCATCACAGTGTAGGTAGGCCAGTTGGTAAATCACGTGGGTGCTTTCACACGTGGCTCTGCCTTTGATCGTGTACACCTTCCGGGTTACTGGACTGGAGTAGGTGGTGGTGGGAGGATGCATGGGACAGGTTTTACACCGGGGGCGGTTACAAGGGTAGGAGCCAGAGGGTAGGGAAGGTGGTTTGCGGATTTCATAGGGATGAACTAACAGGTTACGAAGGTTAGGTGGACAGGGGAAAGACACTCTTGGTGGAGCATCTACTCAATCTCCCACTTCCAGCTCCACTCCCTCCAAGACCTCAAAATTCCAATCAACACAATCTGGAACCCCAACACCCTAATTCAGTAGTTAACCTTTCCTCCAAACCTCTCTCCCAATCCGAAACCTCTGTCCTATCCAAAGGCCTCACCTTCAGCCCCACTCCCAGATTCAACCAAACAGCCCTCGTCAAAGATTTACTGTCCTACTCTCGTACTCTCTGCTGGAAATATCACTTTGCCACGAAGAAAAATGATCCTAATCCTACTCCCAATGATCCAACTCCCCAGGACACTATCCAAATTGAACCCTGCCTGGAACAGTTCCGTCCTCCGTCGCAGCGGGACCCACCTCCTCTTCCTCAAAATCACCCTTTCCAAACCTTCCAGGAATTTCTGACTTCCAGCCTTGCATCTCAATCCTTCTTAAAAAACCTTAATCCTACTCCCAACATCACCACTGCTGAAGCCCAGGCTATCCGTGATCTGAAGGATGACCGATCCATCGTCATTCTTCCGGCGGACAAGGGTTCGACGACCGTGGTACTTGATCGTCGGGAGTATGTGGCTGAGGGACTGAGTCAGCTTTCAGACAACACCACATACAAAGTTTGCCAAGGTAATCCCATTCCCAATGTCCAGGCGGAGCTTTAAGGAATCCTCAGAACCTTAGGCCCCCTGCAAAACCTTTCACCTGACTCCATCAACCTCCTGACCCCACCGACACCCCGCACCCCTACCTTCTACCTTCTTCCTAAAATTCACAAACCCTATCATCCCGGCCGCCCCATTGTAGCTGGTTACCAAGCCTCCACAGAACGTATCTCTGCCTACGTAGATCAACACCTTCAACCCCTTACATGCAGTCTCCCATCCTTCATCAAAGACACCAACCACTTTCTCGAACGCCTGGAATCCTTACCCAATCTGTTACCCCCGGAAACCATCCTTGTAACCATCGATGCCACTTCCTTGTACACAAATATTCCACACGTCCAGGGCCTCGCTGCGATGGAGCATTTCCTTTCACGCCGATCGCCTGCCACCCTACCTAAAACCTCTTTCCTCATTACCTTAGCCAGCTTCATCCTGACCCACAACTTCTTCACTTTTGAAGGCCAGACATACCAGCAATTAAAGGGAACAGCCATGGGTACCAGGATGGCCCCCTTGTACGCCAACCTATTCATGGGTCGCCTAGAGGAAGCCTTCTTGGTTACCCAGGCCTGCCAACCCAAAGTTTGGTACAGATTTATTGATGACATCTTCATGATCTGGACTCACAGTGAAGAAGAACTCCAGAATTTCCTCTCCAACCTCAACTCCTTTGGTTCCATCAGATTCACCTGGTCCTACTGCAAATCCCACGCCACTTTCCTTGAAGTTGACCTCCATCTGTCCAATGGCCAGCTTCACACGTCCGTCCACATCAAACCCACCAACAAGCAACAGTACCTGCATTATGACAGCTGCCACCCATTCCATATCAAACGGTCCCTTCCCTACAGCCTAGGTCTTCATGGCAAACGAATCTGCTCCAGTCCAGAATCCCTGAACCATTACACCAACAACCTGACAACAGCTTTCGCATCCCGTAACTACCCTCCCGACCTGGTACAGAAGCAAATAACCAGAGCCTCTTCCTCATCCCCTCAAACCCAGAACCTCCCACAGAAGAACCACAAAAGTGCCCCACTTGTGACAGGATACTTTCCAGGACTGGACCAGACTCTGAATGTGGCTCTCCAGCAGGGATACGACTTCCTCAAATCCTGCCCTGAAATGAGATCCATCCTTCATGAAATCCTCCCCACTCCACCAAGAGTGTCTTTCCGCCGTCCACCTAACCTTCGTAACCTGTTAGTTCATCCCTATGAAATCCCCAAACCACCTTCCCTACCCTCTGGCTCCTATCCTTGTAACTGCCCCCAGTGTAAAACCTGTCCCATGCACCCTCCCACCACCACCACCTACTCCAGTCCCGTAACCCGGAAAGTGTACACGATCAAAGGCAGAGCTACGTGTGAAAGCACCCACGTGATTTACTAACTGACCTGCCTACACTGTGATGCATTCTATGTGGGAATGACCAGCAACAAACTGTCCATTCGCATGAATGGACACAGGCAGACAGTGTTTGTTGGTAGTGAGGATCACCCTGTTTTTCACATGGCCATTTGTATGTCGCATATTCCCCTGTCGGGACACCTTCAACTTCATTTGTTTACGCACCAGAAAACAAAACTATCAATGCTGCGTATCAAAAAGTATTACAATAAATGCTACCTAGCAAAAAACTTTGACACTGATTCACTGATCACCACAAAAGTTGACAGATATATATGAGTTTTCATAGATAGGTGAAGAAGAGATGAACTGAGGTGGCGGAATCCAACAGAGAGAGGACGAGGAGAAGTATAGAGGGTGGGGGGAGAAGGGCCAAGGGATGGGTTCAAAAATGGTTCAAATGGCCCTGAGCGATATGGGACTTAACTTCTGAGGTCATCAGTCCCATAGAACTTAGAACCACTTAAACCTAACTAACCTAAGGACATCACACACATCCATGCCCGAGCCAGGATTCGAACCTGCAACCGTAGCGGTCGCGCGGTTCCAGACTGTAGCGCCTAGAACTGCTTGGCCACTCCAGCCGGCCAAGGGATTGGGGGGGACGTGATCAGAGAGATAGTGGGAGAGGACTAAATGGACAGAGAGAAAATAGGGGAGGGAAGATGGACTACGAGAGTATGGAATAAATAAATGCCCAGGCAACACAATGCAGTCTGTGCTGCACTTTTCAACGCCGAAACGGATGGATATTTATACTAAAGAAGTGAACCTCCACCCCCGAAAAAGAAGATTGGTCACCTCCCCAGAAGAATAAATTATCTACGCCCCTATTAACCACTGTACTACAATGAGAACCAAATTAAGATTTTGGAAGTCTAGATTCTTTAACTTTAGTATGTTTCAGCCAAGTATGACACCAATTATATAAATATTTAACTACGTTTCCAGGATGTATTTTACTGGTTCTGTGAATTCATTCGAAGTTGGCAAAATCATTCTAAATTGCCAAAATGCATTTTAACAAAATCGAAGGACTTGTTTTGTATCCAGTTCGTCTAAAAACTATAGTACTGGGAATACAATGGCGACCCTGAGCCATTTTTCTCGGCGCCTACGTTTTCGCCATGAGAGTCCACACTTGTAGTCTAGGTCTGCGTCATGAGGGACCATATTTCGAACCATCATGATGCAGACTAAGACGACGAGTGTTTACTTGCATGATGCAAACCCAAACGACGACTGTAGATCCTCGTAACACGGACCTAAACGACGAGTCTGAATCCTCATGACGCAGATGTTGACGCTGTGGAGAGTGGCTCAGAGTTTCCACTATATTCCTGCTACAATACATTCATGGAAAAAGACGCTCTTCATTTTAGGAGCATTTGTAGTGCCTAGGTCTTCAGCATCTTGACTCTGCATGTGGGATTCCCCTTAATATAGAAATAAAAGAATAAAGTTACATTTTGCAATATGTGTGGAACTCAACAAAATAAATTGTAATTTAAACTCATAATGCGTATTGCCTTAATCCACAAATGAATATTTTATTTTGCAGAACACTTTTCAACATAAAATATTTACAAATTTTCCTTCAGTTCCACTGAAAGTATTATTTAGGCCAAACCAGATACCCCTAAAAATATTTGGCTACTTTTGCAAACACAAGTAACAGAAAATGGTTTATAAACAGTAATAAATGTCACTTGGGGGGATTGAAATCAAAAAGTTTAGTCTAAAATAAAAATGAACTGTATGCATTACAAAATTTCTATCTCAGAAATTGACGCCCAGAAAGCACAAGAAAGAAATCTGCACTCTTAATTAGTAAATTTGCGCTCAAACTATAGTTTCCTGTCTAATGTTCTACTGTATTCTTAATGTGTATGCTGATTAGTGTTTGAATTAATTATGACGAAATCGTTAAGTCTGTCTGCATTAAGAGGTGATCGTTTTTCGCTAACTAGAGGCACTAGTGCTGGTATATTTAATATTTTTCTTGCCACACACGCAAGTCGAAAGAGTCGTTGGGAGTTATTTTTCCACCACTGTAGAATATCTCCCTCGTTCACACAGTGTTCTTGCAAGTATCTGCTGACTTCATCATGTAGGAGAGGAGGCTCTTCTGCCCAGTCCTCAAATTTCGCCATTTTGTACGGCCCTGGATTTGTTTCTTGGGTGCTGTGATTGGGCACTTGTACTGAAGCTGTACAGGTTCCAATTAATATTTGCAGAATAATGTGAAGATCGTACTACACATAGTTGAAATTATAATAGTTTTTAGATGATGCTATCATTTATCATCCAGTAAAGTCACCAGAAGATCAAAACTAACTGCAGGACGATTTAAATAAGGTATATATTTTTGGTGTAAAAATTAGCAGTTGGCAATAAATAATGACAAGAGTGAGGTTATCCCTGTGTGTACTAAACTAAGTCCGTTAAACTTCGTTTACAAGATCAACCAGTCAAATCTAAAGGCTGTAGATTCTACTTAATACCTCTGATTACAATTACGACCTACTTAAATAGGAATGGACACACAGAAAATGCTGTAGGCATTTTAATGACAAAACACTCTTTTGGAGCATTGCTACGCAGTTGGAGAGCCTTACGATTGACCATAGAGGTCGAAAGAGTCTAAATAAGGGCAGCTGGTTTCGTATTATCGTGACACAGGGGAAAGAGTGTCGCGGAAATTACACAAGTTTGGGGTGGGAATCATTACAACAATGGCATTTTCTGACGTGGCTCGATCTATATACGAAATTTCGATCACCATCTTACACCTCCGCATTCGAAGATATATTGTTGAGTCCCATCTACATTGGAAGAAATGATCATCAGAATAAAATACAAAAAAACAGCGCTCAGGCGGAGAGATGTAGGTGTTCTATCTCGCGCGAAATTCGGGATAGGAGACAAATAAGTTGAAAGTGGTTCGATGAACCCTTAACCAAGCACTTGCGTGTGACTTGGAGAGTAACCATGTACATGTAGATGAAGAATATATGCATTATCTTAGGAGCTTACCTTCAGCACACATCTGTCGTGCTGCTTGGTAAACTTCAATTTTTTCATCCTCGGTTAACTTTCTTAATGTGCGGTAGTTAGCCACCATAAACGTTGCAATTTTATGCAACATACTAATGCACATTTTCTGTTCTAGAAAGGCATCGGCGGCTTGTTTAAAAGGTTTCATGTCCTGAAAATACATTTTCTCAACATACGAGGGCAGTTCAATAAGTAATGCAACACATTTTTTTTCTCGGCCAATTTTGGTTGAAAAAAAACCGGAAATTTCTTGTGGAATATTTTTAAACATTCCTGCTTCGTCTCGTATAGTTTCATTGACTTCCGATAGGTGGCAGCGCTGTACGGAGCTGTTAAAATGGCGTCTGTAACGGATGTGCGTTGCAAACAAAGGGCAGTGATCGAGTTTCTTTTGGCGGAAAACCAGGGCATCGCAGATATTCATAGGCGCTTGCAGAATGTCTACGGTGATCTGGCAGTGGACAAAAGCACGGTGAGTCGTTGGGCAAAGCGTGTGTCATCATCGCCGCAAGGTCAAGCAAGACTGTCTGATCTCCCGCGTGCGGGCCGGCCGTGTACAGCTGTGACTCCTGCAATGGCGGAGCGTGCGAACACACTTGTTCGAGATGATCGACGGATCACCATCAAACAACTCAGTGTTCAACTTGACATCTCTGTTGGTAGTGCTGTCACAATTGTTCACCAGTTGGGATATTCAAAGGTTTGTTCCCGCTGGGTCCCTCGTTGTCTAACCGAACACCATAAAGAGCAAAGGAGAACCATCTGTGCGAAATTGCTTGCTCGTCATGTGGCTGAGGGTGACAATTTCTTGTCAAAGATTGTTACAGGCGATGAAACATGGGTTCATCACTTCGAACCTGAAACAAAACGGCAATCAATGGAGTGGCGCCACACCCACTCCCCTACCAAGAAAAAGTTTAAAGCCATACCCTCAGCCGTTAAAGTCATGGTTACAGTCTTCTGGGACGCTGAAGGGGTTATTCTGTTCGATGTCCTTCCCCATGGTCAAACAATCAACTCTGAAGTGTATTGTGCTACTCTTCAGAAATTGAAGAAACGACTTCAGCGTGTTCGTAGGCACAAAAATCTGAACGAACTTCTCCTTCTTCATGACAACGCAAGACCTCACACAAGTCTTTGCACCCGAGAGGAGCTCACAAAACTTCAGTGGACTGTTCTTCCTCATGCACCCTACAGCCCCGATCTCGCACCGTCGGATTTCCATATGTTTGGCCCAATGAAGGACGCAATCCGTGGGAGGCACTACGCGGATGATGAAGAAGTTGTTGATGCAGTACAACGTTGGCTCCGACATCGACCAGTGGCAGGCATACAGGCCCTCATTTTAAGGTGGCGTAAGGCCGTAGCATTGAATGGAGATTATGTTGAAAAATAGTGTTGTGTAGCTAAAAGATTGGGGAATAACCTGGTGTATTTCAATGCTGAATAAAACAACCCCTGTTTCAGAAAAAAAATGTTGCATTACTTATTGAACTGCCCTTGTACATATTTCACAAGTGGTTCTATAATATTCAGATGGAATAAAATTACAAACCTCTTCATCGTTATCCCGTACGGTACAGTGAGTTTTTAAGGCATAAAACCATGGTAGAACTAAATGTAGGGTTGGCTCCTTGTTACCATCTAGATCAACTGTGGCTTCTTTAAACGCTTTAAGAAATTCTATAAGCTGGCCAGTTATATGGTGGTCACAACCCAGCATCTCATCAGAGGCACCCTCATTATGTAAAACAGCCTTCGCTGAATCAATCTGAGAATGGACTGATACAAGCATGTCAAAATAACTATTCCAACGAGTTGAAACCCACTGTTTTAAAGATGAGTTCAGTCTCACACAGAGACCTCTTCTCTTGAAGTACGAAACCATAGCCCGCACTGTATTAACAATGGCTAATATATTTGGAACATTTTCTTTCAAAAACTGTTCACTCAGAACATGTTTCAAGACTGTGTTTATACTATGAGCCATGCATGGAAGACGCTGATATATTTCGAGAGCTTTGACGATGTTACTGCCCTGGTCTGTGACAAACGTAATTTTGGCAATGTCTTCACGAGAAACACCCATAGCTTCTAAGCCATCTTCCAACTCGTTTCGAATATTCGAGCCAGTTTTTGGGCAGTCAGGAAACGCAGAGCACATCAATACATATTTATTCAAACGCCAGTCTGAATTTATGTAATGCATTGCCACGGACATGTAATGCACCGCTTTGTAATTGTCTGTCCATAGATCAGTTGTACTGGCACATATACCAGAACGAATTGCATGCACTATATCTGGGAGCATTTTGCTGCGCACTTTATCAGCTAAGGTTTGAACTTTCCTAGCTACTGTCACTCGGGAAGGCATAACATTTGTAATATCAACTGAGCCATATTTTTTACCTATGTCGATCAGTGTCTGCCCTAAATTAAGAAATCATTCTCCCTCTATACTGCTAAATGGTCTCAGGTCCTTACCACACATTTCGACGCACTTTTCGGCCACTAAATCTTTGTCCTCTTTCAAGATATTTATGGAATGAGGGAACTGCTTGTCAAATTCGCACACATGTCGTAACATACTCGAGGTTCCCGAATAAGTACTTAAGAGCTTTTTACATAGTTTGCGTTGAGACACACCTACCGATTTATTTGAAGTGGCCTCATAAACACACGAAAACGTTTCTCATGCGGCACTTGTGCTCTGCTTCGTTACCAGCATGTATTCGCCAATTGTCAATCTTTTTTCAATCTCACTAAAGTTCGACCTATTCATTGTGCTGCCTCCACCGTTGCGATAAATGAACTGCGGGCTAACTACCTGGCTACTCTAGTCACGATAGCTTGGCAGCGCAACCTGTTGTCAGGCGCAGCAAGCTGAGCGGGTCCCGTGAAGCTTGGCAGGCTTGCGGGAACCCAGGTAGCCCGGGCTTGCGGGAGCCCGTATCGGCCGCATTACCCACTATGCCTCAGTACACGCGCACTCTTGTGTTTACGTCGCGGCAGGCTGACCTGCATGAATGGTTGCAGAGGAGCTAGGGGCAAGCAGGCTGCAAGGGGAATTTGTACACTTCTAGTGCCACATCTGCAGTTCATGGCGTAGTGGCTAATGTTGCTGCCTCTGGATCACAGGTTGCCAGATTAGATTCCCATCTAGGTTGTGGATTTTCTCCACCCGGAGACTTGCTGGGTGTGTGTGTTGTCGTCATAATTTCGTCATCATTCGGGACAGTTGTGAGACCGGACAGTGAAACAGATGGGTGCTGATAACCATGCAGTCATCATCATCCCTACCTGCCACAGCACAAGCATCATAGCGTGTGCAGTTGCTGGATACGCGTTATGAGAAATTAACTGTGGGACTATAATATGCAATAGTAGTTATTTATCTTGTTCTGCAAACCAAAAAGAGGTATAACTTTAGGTGAAATATGTCATTTATTAATTACTTACACAAGTACTGTAAGTGATAATATTAACAGAGGGTGCCTCAAAAAAAAAAAAAAAAAAAAAAAGGCACCAACAAACTTTTGCGACAGGTTCCTTGTACAAAAATAAGAAAAAATGTCTAGTAAACGTGGGCTCTAAAATGTGTACTTTAAGAGGTATGAGCAATAGTTCATATTCAGTACTATGAAACAGATCTCTTCTGCTGCAAGGTCATTGCTTTCCATGTTTTGGGAGAAGAAAGGAAAAAAGTCTGGTAAACATGGGGTCTAAAATATATACTTGAAGAGCTATGAGCACTCGTTCATTTTCGCTAACGTGGAGCACATCTCTTCTAGTGAACCAGTGCTCTTAGCTCTTAAGGTACATATTCTGGAGCCCATGTTCGTTAAAAGTTTATTTCTTTTTTGGTCCATAACACCTCCTCCCAAATATGAAAAGCAAAGAGTTTGTGGTAGAAGAGATGTGTGTCCTAGTGTCGAAAATGAACAAGCGGACATATTTCTAAAGGAATACTTAAGGAAAAAAACACACTGTATGTTCACAATAGTATTTTAAGCAATGAAGTATTTTCATCTTGAAGAAATTTTATGTAATTGTTCCTTACCTTTTTATTTCTTCTTGTGTGGTGGTATGTGTTGAATGTGTTGATGCACTGATTGTTTTATTTTTCATATATTCAAAATAGAAATAATTAAAATTTATTTATGCACATTTGCACAGGCAAACAGCATTGTCCGTCTGCAGGGAAATCCAGTTCCTGTACACTGAAGCACGTGATAGGGCATTAAAGGCACTGGCATTTGCAAAAACGCTGAGGAAAGACTTAGAAAACCCTGAGTTCCTGAGCAGCATCCACCCTTCATGCAGTGTTATTATTGCTGGTTCGCTGCAGGAACTTAAGGTTTGTATTAGACACTCCCCACCACTATAACGTGTAGCCTTGGCTGCTGTTGAATGAAATGTAATGTGGATCATTTTATTTTTGTTGATAAGTTTTTAATTATTTTTTTGTGTCTTATGATTTATCAAATCCTACTTCTTCATTAACTTTCTTTACCGTATCTAGTGCCACACCCGAGTGTAGGAATCATCTAGAGCCTCATGTTTTAACCAAGTAACTGTAAGTAAACACAGCATGTAGAAAAGTGGCACTTCGTCATATGTGTCATCTCCCTAACACAATTATTCACTTCCTGTAGTCAAATGTGATCAGAAATGGGAGATAAAGCCTGTGTATGTGACCAGATGTCCTCTCCAGTTTAGTGCCATACCAACTGAGTTGTCCAAGCAACTTGCTCTTTGACATAACATAAAGCTCACATCTGCATTCTTTCTCTTGCCTTTCGAAATGCCAGAGCAACTTTTACACTAACAGAATGAATGTTCTATCTCCCCCCCCCCCTCCCCCCCCCCCCCTCTCTCTCTCTCTCTTTCTTTCTTTGAAAAGTTGTTGAATGCAGCCACTAATAGTTCTGAAATCCATTTATTTATTCTTAATGTACATAAAGTGCATGTATTCAGTTTATGATAATTTTATGTGCCTGTCCCATGCATCAAATTTTCATGTTCATTACCCTAGGAGGAGGACAAGACTGTAAAAGATACTACCAGAAGAAATAAGAAAAGCCATTTGGCAGGTGGAAAGAGAAAAAATCAGTAGAAGTGACAAGAGTAGGGGGAGAGGTGGTGAAAGCAAAATGTGTAAAATTTTTCTCAAGAGTTTTTACAAAGAAGGCAATACCAGATACTTGGAACAATGCAGAATTTGTTGTAATCCACAGGAAAGAGAATGGGGAAGATATGAACTGCCAGCTCATTAATCCTTTGTGATACATAGGATTTTTACAAAAATCTTTACTGATTGTATCGAAAAGCACTTTAAACTGGAAAATACCTAGCTGGCCTCTGAAGGTGGTGCAACACAATGTACTATTTACAGTTTGTCAACGAAGGAATTAAAAGAAGCACCAAAAATCAGTTTTTGGTTCCTGTGGAGTTTTTATCAGCTACGAGAAAGCACTTGACACAACAAAAACTGTGATTGGATTGAATAGCTTCTAGCAAGAAGGAAGTCTTCAGACATAAAAGTTATAGGACAATTAATTTTCACAGTTTGTATAAATGACCTAGTAATTAACCTTGGAAGTTCTATGAGGCTTCTTGTGGATGATGATGATTATGATGATGATGATGATGATGATGATGATGTGTACTGTTGCAGATTAGTGGGCTGTCAGGATTAAAAGGACAGAGAGATTGATTGTGCTTGGGTCAGACATTTTACGTAAAACATTTAATAAAACTGTTATTAAATTTAACACTAATCCACCACAGCTTGCCAAAACCAATTTATATGGGCTCACAGTTCAAGAAATATGAATTTAAGACAAAGCCAGCATTATTTAAAAAACTTAAGTCTTCATGCTTGAGAATCACTTAATGAAACAGTTTTTCAATTAACATATCTGAAGGAACAGACTCCACACTTTCATATAATTGATTTGCCTGGATGGGCAACTAATCTACCTTCTTCAGTGTGGATGCACATTTATATGTGACCCCTGCGAGAATCTCTCGGAGCAATCGTGGATGATGTGGACAGGGGCCATGGGTAGGTGGCACAAGGTGGGAATGTTGGTCGGCGGAGAAGCATACCGAGATAGTCTACGCAATTGCGATAAACTCCATGTCTGGGTGGCACAGTAGTTAATGCAGATCTCTAGTAAGCAGGAGACCATGTGTTCGATTCCCAGTCCAGCACAAATTTTCACTCAATGCTGCTGATTCCACGTATAGTCCCGATGCAGCTGACATCAATAGTCCCTTTCCTTTCTTCCCCCTCCATCATCAATTTACATATACTGTATCATAGCTGCAGATTCCACATAGTGTTTTTCTTTCATACATGTGCAAAAGAACAGACAACACCATGCATTCATATAATATGAACTTTCATCCTGTGGCTGTCTTCGGCAGATTATTATGCAGATATAGGGAATGAAGCTGCTTAAAGACTTTTCCAGCAATCGTAAGGAAAATTATCTCTCAACACTTCCAACGAACATTAGAAAATGTTGTTATAAAAGATACCTTACATTTACAATAGTATAATGCATGATCAGTGTTAGCTTCCTTTGTTCGCTGTGTGCTGCACCAGCGCCACTCTCCTTCCCACATGTGGCAGCCATTTAGTGCACCGATTCTTTCAAGTAATACATGGAAACGAAATTGAATCTGCAACAGACTGTAATTAATAGCCAGCGATCACTGTTCTTAACACCAAGGCATTTCAACACTTCTTCCTTTTACTACAACTGCTGACCGGTGTAAATATCAGTACACAGCCTAGTAACTGCTAGTTAATGACATGAGTGCAACATGGATTCTGGGAAAAAAAAAGAGCAAGCAGAAATATCAGTGTCCTAAGAAACACTCTGTGAGCTTTAATACAGGAACACAGCTCAGTACCATACAGCTCACGACCATCCAATACAGAATTCAGCAACTACACTGATGTCCAAAATTAAAGCAACAAAACACTATTTCCTCGTCCTATGTCTAATTCACCTTATAATCATACAAACTATCAGCAGATGTCTGTACAATCGTCTTCTGCACGGAAAATGGCACTCCGATAAATGGACAATCATGTCAACGATGACATCAGGGCACCTGTCAAATGGGGTGATGTTTATCAGGTAGTACCACATCCACAATCACTGTGTATACAGTCACTGACAGTGCAGTATGTCACAAAGAAGGCACCTACCAGACTCCCTGCTGCAGTGGAGGGCAATAAGAAGAATGGAGGCAGAACAGTCGCAAACTGATGAGGCCCGATAGTTTAATGTGAACCATGGTGTTGTTTCTCGGATGTGGCAACAATTTATAGAGACCGAAACAGTACCCCAAATACCAGGGCAGGGCTGACCATGTATGAGGTCAGAAAGAAAGGACCGTTATTTGGATGTAAGGGCACGATGGTACTGCCTTAGCACTGCAAGGCAATTGGCATCTGATCTCGAAGCACCCACTGGATGTTTTGTATCAAGACAAAGCCAGAAGGCTTCGGCAGAGTGGCCTTTATTGTTCGCGGCCTGTCGTGTGTGTACCTCTGATGCATCTTCACAGAAGGGAATGTGTAGAGTGGAGTTGTCAATGTGCCACCCGGGCAGTCGAACAGTGGGCCAAAGTTCTACTCACAGACGAGTCCTGATTGGGTCTGGAGAGTGATTCTTGACACTTTTGCATCTGGAGGGAAAGTGGAACATGATTTTGGGCCCCAAACATTATGGAAAGGGACTGATATAGAGGAGAATCTCTAATGTTGTGTGCAGAGATTATGTTGACCACATTAACACCTCTTCGTGAAATTGTATGGATGAATCGGAGATTTGATTGCTGTCCGGTATCGTGATGAGATCTTGCGACCTTACTTGTCGTTGTTGTGAGCTGGTGCGGGCCCAGACTTTGTGTTGATGGGCGATAACGATTGACCTCATAGAGCAAGAGCTGTTGATGTTTTCTTGGAAACGGAAGATATTGCACATCTACATCTACATCTACATTTAAACTCCGCAAGCCACCCAACGGTGTGTGGCGGAGGGCACTTTACGTGCCACTGTAATTACCTCCCTTTTCTGTTCCAGTCGCATATGGTTCGTGGGAAGAACGACTGTTGGAAAGCCTCCGTGCGCGCTCGAATCTCTCTAATTTTACATTTGTGATCTCGTCGGGAGGTATAAGTAGGGGGAAGCAATATATTCGATACCTCATCCAGAAACGCACCCTCTCGAAACCTGGCGAGAAAAAGCTACACCGCGATGCAGAGCGCCTCTCTTGCAGAGTCTGCCACTTGAGTTTGCTAAACATCTCCATAATGCTATCACAGTTACCAAATAACCCTGTGACGAAACACGCTGCTCTTCTTTGGATCTTCTCTATCTCCTCCGTCAGCCTGATCTGGTACGGATCCCACACTGATGAGCAATACTCAAGTATAGGTCGAACGAGTGTTTTGTAAGCCACATCCTTTGTTGATGGACTACATTTTCTAAGGACTCTCCCAATGAATCTCAACCTGGTACCCGCCTTACCAACAATTAATTTCATATGATCATTCCACTTCAAATCGTTCCGTACGCATACTCTCAGATATTTTACAGAAGTAACTGCTACCAGTGTTTGTTCCGCTGTCATGTAATCATACAATAAAGGATCCTTTATTCTATGTATTCGCAATACATTACATTTGTCTATGTTAAGGGTCAGTTGCCACTCCCTGCACCAAGTGCCTATCCGCTGCAGATCTTCCTGCATTTCACTACAATTTTCTAATGCTGCAACTTCTCTGTATACTACAGCATCATCCGCGAAAAGCCGCATGGCACTTCCGACACTATCTACTAGGTCATTTATATATATTGTGAAAAGCAGTGGTCCCATAACACTCCCCTTGGCACGCCAGAGGTTACTTTAACGTCTGTAGACATCTCTCCATCGAGAACAACATGCTGTGTTCTGTTTGCTAAAAACTCCTCAATCCAGCCACACAGCTGGTCTGATATTCCGTAGGCTCTTACTTTGTTTATCAGGCGACAGTGCGGAACTGTATCAAATGCCTTCCGGAAGTCAAGGAAAATAGCATCTACCTGGGAGCCTGTATCTAATATTTTCTGGGTCTCATAAACAAATAAAGTGAGTTGGGTCTCACACGATCGCTGTTTCCAGAATCCATGTTGATTCCTATAGAGTAGATTCTGGGTTTCCAAAAACGACATAATACTCGAGCAAAAAATATGTTCTAAAATTCTACAACAGTTCGACATCAGAGATATAGGTCTATAGTTTTGCGCATCTGCTCGACGACCCTTCTTGAAGACTGGGTTTACCTGTGCTCTTTTCCAATCATTTGGAACCTTCCGTTCCTCTAGAGACTTGCGGTACACGGCTGTTAGAAGGGGGGCAAGTTCTTTTGTGTACTGTGTGTAGACTCGAATTGGTATCCCGTCAGGTCCAGTGGACTTTCCTCTGTTGAGTGATTCCAGTTGCTTTTCTATTCCTTGGACACTTATTTCGATGTCAGCCATTTTTTCGTTTGTGCGAGGATTTAGAGAAGGAACTGCAGTGCGGTCTTCCTCTGTGAAACAGCTTTGGAAAAAGGTGTTTAATATTTCAGCTTTACGCGTGTCATCCTCTGTTTCAATGCCATCATCATCCCGGAGTGTCTGGATATGCTGTTTTGAGCCACTTACTGATTTAACGTAAGACCAGAACTTCCTAGGATTTTCTGTCAAGTCGGTACTTAGAATTTTACTTTCGAATTCACTGAACGCTTCACGCATAGCCTTCCTTACGCTAACTTTGACATCGTTTAGCTTCTATTTGTCTGGGAGTTTTTGGCTGCGTTTAAACTTGCAGTGAAGCTCTCTTTGCTTTCGCAGTAGTTTCCTAACTTTGTTGTTGAACCACGGTGGGTTTTTCCCGTCCCTCACAGTTTTACTCAGCACGTACCTGTCTAAAACACATTTTACGATTGCCTTGAACTTTTTCCATAAACACTCAACATTGTCAGTGTCGGAACAGAAATTTTCGTTTTGATCTGTTGGGTAGTCTGAAATCTGCCTTCTATTACTCTTGCTAAACAGATAAACCTTCCTCCCTTTTTTTACATTCCTATTAACTTCTCTAGTCAGGGATGCTGCAACGGCCTTATGATCACTGATTCCCTGTTCTGCACTTACAGAGTCGAAATGTTCGGGTCTGTTTGTTACCAGTAGGTCCAAGATGTTATCTCCACGAGTTGGTTCTCTGTTTAATTGTTCGAGGTAATTTTCGGATAGTGCACTCAGTATAATGTCACTCGATGCTCTGTCCCTACCACCCGTCCTAAACATCTGAGTGTCCTAGTCTATATCTGGTAAATTGAAATCTCCACCTAAGACTACAACATGCTGAGAAAATTTCTGTGAGATGTATTCCAAATTTTCTCTCAGTTGTTCTGCCACTAATGCTGCTGAGTCGGGAGGTCGGTAAAAGGAGCCAATTATTAACCTAGCTCGGTTGTTGAGTGTAACCTCCACCCATAATAATTCACAGGAACTATCCACTTCTACTTCACTACAGGATAAACTACTACTAACAGCGACAAACACCTCACCACCGGTTGCATGCAATCTATCCTTTCTAAACACCGTCTGTGCCTTTGTAAAAATTTTGGCAGAATTTATCTCTGGCTTCAGCCAGCTTTCTGTACCTATAACGATTTCAGCTTCGGTGCTTTCTATCAGCTCTTGAAGTTCCGGTACTTTACCAATGCAGCTTCGACAGTTTACAATTACAATACCGAATGCTGCTTGGTCCTCGCATGTCCTGACTTTGCCCTGCATCCTTCGAGGCTGTTGCCCTTTCTGTACTTGCCTGAGGCCATCTAACCTAAAAAACCGCCCAGTCCAAGCCACACAACCCCTGCTACCCGTGTAGCCACTTGCTGCGTGTAGTGCACATATGGCCCGACGTGCTTGCTCTCCCATTTTGAATCAAATAGAGCATGTCTGGGTTGCACTAGGAAGACAGGTTGCAGCACTTCAGCATCCACTGACCACTCTACAAGACTTGTGAGCAGCTCTCCAGGAAGAATGGGCATTATTGCCTCAATCTGAGATTGGTGATATTCACAGCAGGTCTGTCATGTCAGGCCTTTATTACTCCTAAAGATGGTCACACCCCATACTGAACACATTAACCAATTGTTGGAATTTGTGTGCAAATCTGTTAATTTGGAAAAAAATGAACATTTTTGTCTACTGTTATGCATATTGCAGTTGTTTACATTGGGTGTTTCTACTTTACTCTCACCTGTTTATACTATTTTGTGGCAAAATAAACCTTGCAAAATCTCTGTTTGTTGTTTTAATTTTCGTCATCATTGTATGACATTGCTTTTTAACATGAAGAACAAGCACAGCCCAGGCTCGCTGCGTACACCACAAATGCGCACTCTTCCATCGCACAGGCCCAGCAGGATACCAACATCCGATATACAATCTTGCAGAGCATAAACTTCAGGGTATTAACCAAACCAGCTGCAGACATCTGTTAATCAGCAAAGCCATCACAAGTGTCCTCTTTCTCCTCTCACTCTCTACTGTCATCATCAGCTTCATCCTTAGTGGCTCACAGATAAACCCTCTTTCTGGCAGCAATCTCATAAATTTCAGACAGTGGAAGTGTTGCCAAGTTAGGTCTTACATTGGAACAGTGCCAACCCTGGCACAATCAGAGAAACTGCAATGCTAAGAAATTGTGGCAAGGTCCAGGAAGGTCTGCAGAGGATTGACCCTTGGTGCAGGAAGTGGTAATGTTTTTATCTGATTTTAAGAGGTGGTTTTTTTACCAGATTCAACATTCAAAAAATATTGGGTCGTCTTATATTCGCAGATTACACAATTACTTCTGAGATCAACATTTTTAAATCGTTTAATAGATTAGTTTAGGGATTGTCTTACATTTACAGATGAAGCTTTGACTATTAAAATTCCATAAAAATTTACTTTGAACCGTCCCGTAGGGTAGAGCATAGCAAACAATACATCCATTCAAATAGGCTTGAGATTTCCCAATAAGCCTTGCTCAACCAATTCTGTGAATGCTACCACGAGGGATATGCGAGAAACTGTCTACTAGTGACTACAACAGTCTAATGCTCTGCTTAAAAATTGACAATTTTTTGAAGCACTAGAGGAAATAACATTAAATTGTATCAATGTACAAACTTTTGTTGTTTTTGAACAGGTTTGTAATAAAAGTTATCATATATATGGATACCATATACATACATTTAGGCTACTTTTTAAGTATAGGTAGCATTCAAAGGCGAAAATCTCCTTCAGAAACCTTACTTGATTCTAAACAGTATTTTATTTATGCATTAGTTGCTGTTATTACAAATGATATGCAGTCTCGAAGATGTTTCATTGTTGTTCCATAAAAACACGGGAGAACTGCCGGATATCAGTAACTTCCTGCCACGATATTTTGGCGCAGAGTCTTCTGGCCATCTTCAATGAAGATGGCCAGAAGACTCTGTGCCAAGATATCGTGGCAGGAAGTTACTGATATCCGGCAGTTCTCCCGTGTTTTTATGGAACAATCAGTACGCCGGGAAAGCTTTAAACATCACATGTTTGACTGTTGCTCTAGAGCAGCACTATTGAACATTGCATAATGCACAGTGAAACAAGCTTGGCTGTGAGTGAGGAGAAATTACTTCATCTTGCCAACCATGGGAATGTCTACTGCTGCGTACTTTGGCTTTTTATGAACATCTGTGACATTAAGCTGAATTTTGTCTGAACCATTTGCATTCAGAATAAAATTTACTTTAAAATTTGACAAATATTCAACAGTAGTAGACATTTCTGCAGCATGTGCTAAAAGTCTAGATTGTGGCCAGTGGCATGGTTACATGTTTCATGCAGCAATGTTGTTGACAATCATCGTGATGTTTGACAGGAACAATTGGAGGTGTATTGGCTACTGGTTCCACACAGCCAATGAGAGAGTGGCAGGCAGACAATATGTTACGAAGCAAGAGATGATGTATCATTACCACATCAGTAAAAAAGCAAAATTCACTATGTTTTCGAGGGGGTGGGGGAGGGGGGGGGCGGGGGCAGCAGCTGTGTTCTCGAGCCCCACCAGAATCGCAACCTCATAAATCACAACATATTCGGGAGAAACAGCCAAATATTTGTGACAATGAAGACATAAGATTCATAGCTGTCTTGTTAGGATGATAACGATGTTGAGGATGGAAAAATAGTGATACCACAGATGACAGTCTAAGTAAGCAAAGAAGGCAGTGAAGTTAAAAATTAATGTGAAAAGTTTCATTTTGTTTATTTTATTTCTCCTTGTATTAAAAAGGTAGACAGTCAGTAAATGGTATAAGTTTCAAATAGATGTATGTTAACAATTTAGGTAGAGAACGTTTGTAATTTTGATTAGTCAGAATATGTAACATATTGCAGATACATAGAGAAAAAGAGACCCAATATTATTTGGTCACGTGCATCCAGAACAATCACTGAAAGCAGCTAATTCCCTAAAACATGTAGGAGTATGCGTATGGAGCAGTTTGAAGTGGAGCAACCTCATAAATTGATCACTGGTAAGGCAGATGCTAGATGGGGGTTCATTGGAAGAATCATCAGGAAAAACAGCCCATCAGCAAAGGAAGTAGCTCACAAAACACTCGTTTCACCAATACGTGAATACTGCTCATCAATCTGGGATTTGTACTAGATAGGATTGACAGAGGCATTAGAGACGATTCAAAGAAGAGCAACACATTTTATTACAGGTTCATTTAGTAAGTGCAAAAGCGTCGCGGAAATGCTCTGTCAACTCCAGTGGCAGAGACGGCAAGAAAGATGTTCTGCAGCATGGTATGATCTGTGTTAAAATTCTGAGTGTGCGTGTTCCTAGAAGAGTCAGCCAGTAATTTGCTTCCTCCTGTGTATGTATTGTATAAAGACCATGATGATTAAATTAAAGAGATTCAATCCCACATGGTTGCTTGCCAGCAATTGTTCTTCCCGCAAACCATACATGACTGGAACAGGAAAAAGGGAAGTGACAGTGGTAGACAAAGTGCCCTCCGCCACACACAGTAATGTGGTTTGCGATTGCATCAAGAAAATGAAAAATTCAGAGTTGAGAAAGGAGCTAGGAACGATGAGTTGAGTTCACTAGAACGATTACCTGCAGCTTTGGAAGAAGCCTTCATATCATTAAACTGCAATTATGCATAAATGAATCTTATCTGAAACACGTTAGATTTCCAGGCCATCATTAGCCTAGGTTGAAATATTGAAAAGCGCTTGTATGGCAGTATTAAGCTCAGTAAGACCAAAAAATGGACAATAAAATCAGTGTGCCAGTAAGAAAATGGTACAGGTTAGTGATGAAGGTATTGAAACAGTTGACACTTGTGTCCTGTACTTGTTAAAGTGATCAGAAGTTGTTTCACATGCAATAATGTTGAATAAATCATAGAACTATTACTATAGTCACAGTTATTATTCAGATGATCCAAAACACACATTTTTTTGTCTATTGGTTACAATTATATGTTTTCTCAGCTTGAATTAAACAGAGAGGCAACTTGTTCCATAATGTAGTCTGTATATTGATTTGTACTGTGTAATTGTGTGGGGATAGATGTTGTAATGTTATTTTACAGCTGAAATATAAACAAAACTGCGGATTTTGTAGGCACGTGCTGTTTCCCTCTGTTCTGACATTACTACTACTATACGACTTGTGGAAGATACTTGTGATGCTCATGACATGACTGACCTTGAGGAATGTGACCGATTACAAGTTCTGAATCGCTCAAGGGAAGTCTTACATTTTGGGTACAAATTTGGATTTGAGGTAAGCAATCTTCATTTGGTTGAATGCATATCATAAACAATTTTTATTTTCTTTGAAGTAGTCAGAATCACAAACTTCAATAATGTTTATTGCACTTCAGTACGCCTTCTGTTGGTTACCTTTCACTACATATTATTACTTCAGTAAATGCAATTGCATGCACCTTGCTGAATGATACCAGTGAACAGGTGTTTAAAGGATAATGTAGTAATGACTTGAAAATTTATGATTAATAATGTTTTGTGGCTGAGAAGTGTGCTCTTGATACATGTTTCATTTTTAATTTAAAACATTTCAGGAACTTTATGTAATGATATCTGCAAAAGGACAGACTGTCAAGCCTGGGATTAGAATTCTGTTTGCAACCTTTAACATTGTTAAATGCGAAAGAAAACTTGGTTTATGTGTTGTGCAAGCAAGAATGTCCCAGTAGTTAGTCGCTGAAAAGTGAAACAGTTATTTGCTTAATGACTATATTGAGCTCAGAATATTCTGTTCCAAGGGTAGCAAAGCCCGTAGCAAGGAATATATAACAAAGATCTGTAACAACATAACTGTGTCAGCATGTCATCAGTGTGACATTAATAGATTAACACAAACAGTTCATAAACAGGGTGTATACGACCCGGGACAACCGGGAGATCTGGGAAAAACCCGGTAATTTTTTCATCCGGGAGAAAACCGGGAATAAACCGGGATATTTTTAGAATTCCGGGAATTTTTCATTGTTTTAGTTGTCAGTTAAATTTTTGTGTTTTTGACTGGTAAGAACTGATACTCTAACAGAGGATGTTACTGTATGCCGCTACTGCAGAGTAATACTTCAACAATAAAACAAAAATGAGAGAAAAAAAAAACCAAAATAACTTAAACTGCAAAGGAAATGCGTCATATACAACAATGACACACAGTGCTCATGCAAGCGTCTGCCAATTGAAAATGTGTCAAAGGCTTTAGGAAGACTATGCAGTGCTTCATAACAACAAATTGCCTCCATTGAGCGTGAAGTCGCAACTGTTTACATTCGATTTGTTTTAGCAGTTATGCACGGGCTCATGCGCATGCGCATTTGAGTCACGCTTGAGTAGTAGATTCTCCTGCTTCTGGCAATAGGAATGTGGCTGTTGGTTGTGCAAGCAGTCGCAACAAGCAGCTAGATGCTACCGGGAAAAGGGGGCGCCAAATTCATATTCTTGAGGAAAACAACTTGTTTCACAAAGCACCTAGCATCCAGCGCACGTTTGCCTATTGATTATTCATATCATTTTGAAACGCTCCTTGTTGGTTTTCGAACACATTTTAAGTTTATTTCTGAGTGAATCCTAAGTTGACTTTTGAATGTATGCTATAGTGTATGTGATGTCTCTGTCAGGAGAATCCTTGTTGCATCCAGAAATAAACTTTCAGCAGGCAAAAGGGGACGGGGCTATACGAGCTGAGGGACTAAAGCCGAATGGATGAATGCCATTCGCTGTCTGATTACTTGGTTGATTGGGTTTGTGAATGATCAGCGATGTTATAATTTCTAGCAAAATCCATAGATTCAGACTACCAGAGTGGAAATAAACGACTGACAGGAATAACAGGTGAGAAAGATTACATATTATCTTCTCGGTCTATCCAAGAAAATGAAATTTTGACAGAAAATTTTTGTCCAGATCGCTACACTAGTAAGGACCAGTTGTACAGTCCCCGCCTAGCAGCCGCGTAAGTTCTATTCTGGAAGTAACGCGGAAAACGTGTTGTTTGAACACGTAATAACACCTAACCGGAAAATAATCGTGGGATAACTAAACCTGTGATTCTGGCAGGATTAGTGAAGTTAATCGGCAAACAAATTTTGACAGTGGCAGCAATAGCTACAGAATTGGTGATGACAAGATTGTTTGTTAGAACGAGGAAGGAGAAGAAACGGGGACATCACACAAATTATGGAAGAATAAGACGATTCCAAATTTATATAAAAATTTCGTAATACTGCTTTCCGATCTCATGCTTGAGAAGCTGGTGCGTATGAATGAAATGTGAAAATAATTCATAACATAAAGCTTTGTGCTTGTAGTAGGCCTAATAGGCATTTGATATTGGTACATATTGGATTATATTCTGTCGTGTTATAAAAATGGCCATTTGTGCCAAAACAGTCTCGTTTATTTGGTGTGTTACAAAATTGCTGCCATATTAGAAAGGCCTATTTTGTTTTATCTAGCAATCAGTGACAAAATAGGCGTAATCAGATCGAGAAACCACACCAGTCTTGGGTATTATTTGTATTAACAGCTTTTTCAGTATTAGATAACGACATTTAGATTTTTCATGTAGCAAAACGTTTGATGAACTTTGATGAGATAATGTAAAGCTGTAGCAAGATTAGAGAGTAAAAAATGCTAGGAGCTAAGGTCTGAAGAAATATGTAATTTCTTGCTTATCTCTTGTCAGTATTGGTTTTATGTCACACAAAACAGCAAATTATTAGCTATTAGGCAATAAAGATTTCACATTTTCTGAAGAGTTCTTGTTCTCTCGATTACAAATAATCCCATCTACTATTAATTGTGAGATTTTTTTAAAGAGGGGCAGGCTGTCAAACCGGCCGACTGGGAGCAGGAGAGGCGCCACAGGACATTTCAATTTCTACTCTCCTGACTATAGTTCGGACGTGCGGTAGAAAAATGCTTTATGAAGAGGTGTGGCACTGCACTTTGGCATACTTAAGACCAAATTATATGTCTTACATTTGCTCGAATACGTATGTTTTATGTTTCAGACTTTTCAGAAAGATGTGCGCTACAAGATGAACATATTTTGAAAATTCGATTTTTTTAAAATATTGACCCGGTTCGCAAATGTCGTAGATCCGGGGCTGATGCGCAGAGCAGTCTGAGCTATAGTGCGTAGTCTCCATGTGACCCGTGTATACATTTAGTGATTTTGCTGGTTCCCCTTCGTTTACTCTCACGTCAAATGAAAACAAAACGGATATCTGTGGCTGGGAGCTATCAAGTGAATTAAAACACATTCACATAATTACAGAAGGTTGAAATATGTCATTAGTTTCAGATTTTATTTTATTTCCACCTTTCTGACAGTCAAAAATTAACCGCCTTGCATAACAATGAAGTTATTTTTGTCTGTTTGCTAAAGAAATTAGGCTTTTGTTAACCTTTTCCGCAGAGGCAGTCAATGTATTTGAAATGAAATGTTTAATTCCACAGTACTGGCTAGTTTCAACTGTTTGCTGCATTTCAAGTGCACGTTTTCATTTTCTAGCATGTGTGGCATACTAGTCTCAGGAAACAAGGACTCGAGACAACATACAGCACTTCTTATTAAATAAAACAGTATAAAACCATAACCATTCAAAGGATTGATAAGGGAAAATATACTGTCACCCGGGAGAAAGTGTATTTTTAACCGGGAAATCCAGGAATTTTTTCCCCTTGTCCACGTATACACCCTGATAAAGAACTGAACAGACATCTTGAGGCACGGTACCATTCTTGTGCAGCATTCAGCCAATAGTTTAATTTGTAATTAGACATAAACTATTGTTAATAATTTCCACAACATGATCATAAGAAAGCTGGAGGAATGTAAAACAGTATGGACCGGGTAATTTGAGTAACAACAACTTTTAAATTATTTTGGAGCTTATGTGCCTGCTAGTTTGTGCTGAAATCAAATGTGATTTTGAAGTTTATTTGATAACAGTGAGCATTATTTTCATTTGCAATAAAAATTGTATTTGCATGAAAGAAATTAAGATTCATTATGTTTTCAAGAAAACCAGTTATTTTAAAATAAAATAATATACAAAAAACAAATGATTTACCCATATTTGCACAAGTTGGTTTCTGACAAAATATACAAGCCAAGTTAACAAACATCATTTTACTCTCTTAGTCTAATCCTGTACAAATGAAAGTGGAAGGTAATTATTAATTAAAACTTTATTTGTGGTTGTGTTCCACCAGTCTCCAGTCTTGCCAAAACAAAATAAACTGAGGGATAGGAGATGAAAGGAAGGAAGGAATGAATGAATGAATGAATGCTCCTCTCAAGTAGCAGTCAGCCTGTAAGCCCTTAATACAAATATTGTTCGGTAGGCCATACACTGGAAAACAAAATAATCATATTAAGTAGCATTATCATATTGGTTTTTCTTGTAAGAATTGATCATAATTGTTTTACTATGCGTGACTGGGACAAAACAATAGCAATGCGTATATTTGAGTGGCATCTGTCCTGTCGGACATATTCAACAGAACAGACACCATTCGTGATGACGCGGCTAGGCATACATTTATATGAAATAGAGAATAGTGAGAGAAAGGTAGGGGATGGGTGGGAATTTGTGACTTCCAGCTGCACAAGGCATTGTGGTAATGCAATGGTGAAAGTTGTAAATTTGTGCCAAACGGACACAAGTGGCCCATTCTCTGTTTCGTATCATAATTGTAGCATTTAGCTTGATTGTTGACATGCTTGTGAAGTGGAAACATTTGTATAGAATTTTGTGTACTGATATCTGTGCAATGTGTAGTTTTTACTATAGGTATGCAGTCACTTCTATGAAGTCTTTAGATATCTCATTTAAACAGTTTTGTGTGGTGTAATGTTAATGAATGGACTATCACAATTTCATCTGTGAAAATAATATTGATTGTTGAGATTTATTGTACTAGTCATTGACAATTAGCAGAAGCTCTTCAGTTAGTTTGTGCACCATCTCGCTGTAAATGAATACAGATGTTAAGTAGTATGGGTAAATTGCTTCAGTATAACATCAGCAGTAAATCATAGAGAGTTAGTGAAGTCATTTAATTACCTTGTCATGTCCATTCGGTGATGTAAAATGGACCAACTACGATAATGAGGAAGTAACGTAGAGGTGCTTTTGTCATCTACCCTAAAATATTTTTCATCTATTTAAACATACATACATACATACTGAAAAATGAAAATGATCAAAGTTGGGGCCTGCTGTTCCTAATGAGATATTATATGTGCAAACAAAGCTGGTACTTGGTGTGGTGTCTTATGGGAGTGACCATGAAGGCATTTCCCATTTACAGTCGCTCTCATCATCCACCGTGCCAAATGCAACTTTGTTTGCGTGAACATTAGTTTGGCCAGTAAGAGAGTACTGCAGAAATAGTCATTAAACTTTGGAGGCATAACTTACAGAATAAGCATTGGACAGTACAATGAAGGTTTTGTATTTATGAGAGCATTTACTGTTCAGTTGGTGCAAAGCAGTTGTTTAGGTAAAAATGTTCATATGGTTTAGGCTAGACCCCCTTTTGATCAGTGCACTTCTGTTGTTGAGATTTTCATTCTAAAGATTGGTTTGATACAGCTCTCCATGCTAGTTTATCCTGTGCAAGCCTTTTATCTTTGCATAACTACTACAACCAACATCCTTTTGAACCTGCTTGCTTTAGTCATGCCTTGGTCTCCCTCTACAATTTTTACCCCTCATATGTCCCTTCATTATCAAATTGACAATTTTGTTATGCCTTGGAATATGTCCTATCCTCCGATCTCCTCTTTGAGTCAGTTTGTGCCTTAAATTTCTTTACTCCTCTGTTTAATGCAGTACCTCTCGTTAGTTATTGGAGCTACCCATATAGTTTCCAGCATAGTTTGTAGCACTACATTTAAAAGTTTCTGTCCTCTTCTCGTCTCAACTGTTTGTTGCTTATGTTTCACTACCATACAAGGCTACACCCTACTATCGTCAGGAGGAACTTTGAGGTACTTAGATCTATATTCAGTGTTAACAAATTCCTCTTTTCCAGAAATGCTTTTCTTGCCAAATTCTGTGTACATTTAGTATCCTTCCTTGTTCAGCCATCATCATTTATTTTTCTGCCCAAATGGCATAACTCATATACTACTTTTAGTGTCTCATTTCACAATCAAATTCCATCAGCTTCACCCAGTTTAATTTGACTATATTCCATTACCCTCAGTTTAAATTTGTGGATGTTCATCTTTTGACCTCTATTCAAGACACTATCCATTATGTTCAACTGCTCTTCAAAGTTTTTTTGTCATCTCTAAGAGAATTGAGATGTCACAGACAAAACCAGCGTTCTATTATGTATTATGCAGAGATTATAATAAGAGAGATGAAAGTGTACACAGAAGTGCTCGGACCATTGCTCTTACTCCTCAGCATCTGCAAATGCGTGAATAATTTTTCTCCACGACACACCTGGTGATGTCTGTTGATATGTGACTAAGGATGTAAGTGTAATGTGCTGGAGGCCTGCAAGGAGTAGAAAACTTTTTGGTGTGCCCATTTACCATTAAACTTTATGATTGAGATACTGTAGTAATTAGAGCTCTGGATTCGTTTTTAGGAGGTACAAGATTCATATCTGAGTTACTTCACTTTGATTTACTGTATTTACGCAATTACTAGAGGATATAATGTGACTGGACAAGTAAAGTGTCTACTCAACAAGAGGCAGCAGAAGAACACACACGTAATTAAAAAAAAAAAAAAAAAGTTTTAATGAATGGGCAAGAATTTCTCACCAGAATAGAAGCCTATCTGGTACAAAAAAAATGATTGTAAAAGAAAGAAAAATTGGTAGGTAAAGTCATGGAAAGAGACAAAATCTTATAAAAAGTGGACAAACAGAAAGATAACATAGATTTTTTCCTCTCTCCAATTACATTGTATTGTCAAAAATTGATTATTTTCATTGTTATGTTAGCCCATATGGTCACCTACATCTACATCACCTACATCTACATCGATACTCTGCAAGTCACCATATGGTGCGTGGCGGAGGGCACCCTGTACCACTACTTGTCATTTCCTTTCCTGTACCACTCTCAAATATAGTGAGGAAAAAATGACTGTCTGTAAACCTCCATATGAGGCCTAATTTCTAGTATCTTTATCTTCGTGGCCCATAGGCACAATGTATGTAGACGGCAGTAGAATCATTCAGCAGTCAGCTTCAATTGCTGCTTCTCTAAGTTTTGTCAGTAGTGTTTTTCCTTATGTAACCCTTTTGTGAGTCTTTGTCATCATCTGTCTTGGTCAAACTGTCATCTGTTTTCTACTCCATTGTGCTAGTCCATTCATTTATTTCTCTCTACCATCCAGAGTAATCAACACTTCACCCCCGCATCTTTTCTAGTACTGATTTCGTTGAGCATATATGGGTCCATTGTTATTTACATTTACAAATTTGCCTATAACAATTTGTTTATGTTTCACGACACTGCAGGATGTTCTCCCAATTGCTTCTTGTCAATTAATTTGTATATTTGACAGCTATTTTCTTTCCCACCCTCCACTTACCTTGTTTATACATTTTTTCACATTTTTATGTATTTGTTTTCCACCAAACCAGTATGATAAATTTTTTCTGCCATATCCTACATTACTTTCTTTGCCAAGAAAAGTAGTTTGCATTTTCTTGTATGTTTTCCAGGTTTTGTAAGATTTTGTCTTTTTTCACGACTCTCTCTAATGATTTTTTTCCAATCATTTTTTCGCATCATGTAGGCCACTTCTCTGGTGAGAAATTCTTGTTTTATGTGTGTGTCCCCAGCTGCTGCTTAGTGAGTAGATTTATTTTATCCTTTCAATTACATTATATTGTCAATAATTAATTGTTTTTGATTATAAGAGGAAGTAGTTTCCCAAATTTGTCATTTGAAAAATACAATGTCATCTAATATTCTCAGATTGAACTATTGCTGCATATATCAATATTTTTACATTGGTTAATAGGGTGTATAGGAATTTTTTTACATTTACAGATGAAGCTTTGACTATTGAGGTCACAAGCAGAATAATTTTAAGGAATTTGGAAGGGCAGGGACGGACAAATGATAGTCAAGTTTGAACAGGCTCATGATTTCCCAATATACTGTTGCGCTCAAAACAATATCGACGTTGCTCAATCAATCACATGACACTTCTAGGTGGTGTTGGTGCAAAGGATATGTGAGGAACTATGAACTAGCCACTACAGCTCTCTCTCCTGCTTAATAAATGACAGTTTTGTGAAACACAGAAGGGAATAGTATTAAATTCTATTATCTTACAAGCTCTTAAGGCGGGCCGGTGGTGTACCAAGATTGTTTTGTGCTGCAATGTTTTCGAACAGGTTTGCAATAAGAGTTCTCTTACACGTGTGGATACCATACTGGGCATCTGTTCAATGCTTTAAGTAAAGATAAGATTCAAAAGTAAAGATGTTGCCCTTCAAAAACCATTACTTGGTTCTGTATCAATATTTTATTTTATTATGAGAGACTGCAATGAGTTACGAAGTGGACTGCGAATGAGAAATTCAGTTGCTGTTCACAGTATTAGAATACTGGATTAAAATGTTACCAGCCTGTAATCAGAACATGATGGTGACATTAAGGTGAAGCAAGAGGTAAAATTAATCCTGAATGAAATATCTAACAGAAGAAATAAATCATGTTAAACTGACTATAATTGTTGTTGCAAGAAAAAATTACAGCGGCAAGACCCATCATGGAGATAGTACCAACAGCCATCAGTAGATCACAGGACGAGCAAAAGTTTGAAAATTGGGCCGAATGATGATTGCAGTCTTTTTTTTTATGTATTAGCTGCTGCTGTTACGTATCACTTGCACCCTAAAAGATACTGCAACCTGTGTTTCACAGTAGGTTGAGCACAGCACTACAGAGGGGTTATAGTGATACCACTGTGGCTGAGAACTAGGGTAAGTGCAGGATGGGGAGTAGTGAGTGGGCAACAAATTAAATTACGCTGTCAAATATAGGAAACTTTACTGTGTGCTTTGGCATTGTAGGAACGTCTATCATGTTTAAACTGCAGTTTACCTGACTCCATTTGTAGTCAGAACTGCATTGACTTTAAAATTGGACAAATGCTCAACAATAGTATTTATTTCTGCAGGAGACAGTAAAAGCCTAGATAGTGGTGGCGTACTAAACTGTTTCGTGCTGCAGTGGTGTCAGTGCTCACCGTGACACATGACAGGAAAAAAAGGGTGTGTGTTAGCTGCTAGTTCCATGCAGCTGTCCACCTGCTTAGCTGAGTGGTAACATGTTTGTCTCTCATGCAGTGGGCCCGGGTTTGATTCCCGGCCAGGTTGGAGATTTTCTCCGTTCGTGAGCTGGGTGTTATGCTGTCCTCATCGTCATTTCATCCTCCATCACCAGCATGCAAGTTGCCCAATGTGGCGTCAACTTTAATAAGACTTGCACTCAGCAGCTGAACTTCACCGGATGGGGCCTCCCGGCCAACAATGCCACACGCTCATTTCATTCCCATGCAGCTAATGAGAGAGAACAGCTGGCATACAATATGTTGGGAAGTAAGAGACATTGTAACATTCTCACATCAGTATTGAAGTGAAATGTGATACCGTATAACCCTGCTTTTACATTCCCGGAATTAACATTTTTCCAGCGTTAACGACATTTCTCGTGGCTCCCGTTAAATATCCTATATCCACAATCTTAATTTGTACTCGAATTTGTGCCAACGTATTTATAATTTTCCTGTGATTTATGCTTTGTGAAAAAATGTTCGTGGAGAAGAACTGACATAAAGTGATGCTGGCATGACATCAGCCATTAAGTAGTGTTTAAAAACATTACATAGTTAAGTTTCTTGACACCAGGATGCCCTGCTCATTGGATTTGGAGTGGAGAATGTGTAAAGGTTGGAGCAATTTGTGCAGTATCTCCTGCCACTGCCAAGCTCTACTTGGTGTCGTGGCTGATGGGAGTAGCTAGAACCCCATTTACTTGATGCTCCCAAAATCAAATTTTGTAAACCAATTTCCCAATACTGCTTCTGGGTGGTCAAGATTCATTCGAATAAAGATATCGTGACCAATCACAACCATTTCTAAACAATCTCTATTGCACATGTACAATTTGATGATTGTTGCACAGTTTCGTGATTGTTGTGATCGTTGCCACACCTTTGTTGAATCGTATTTAGCGTGTTTCATTGTTTAGCCACTTGTAGCACTAGTTTACACCTTCACTCACTTCGCATTGCTAAAATGTTTCTGCTTTAAACAGAGCACCAATTACGACTTTTTCATGCTGGACAAAACGTGTTTCGAAAAAGTGTTTCAAGAAATTATTCTCCTTGTCAGATACAGTATTTATGTTATGTATTTTTTGTGACGTTACTCAACCAAATAATGCAAGAGACGCAGAACAACATATATGCAACTGCCACACAAAATATTTACATAAATATTTGTATTTTACAATGAGAAATTCTCAAAACACATTGAGCTAAGCATGAAAAAATACATAATTGTGCAGGGTTTCATTATTTAGATATTAAATGGCAGCTGCAAGCTTGCCAAAAACATCGAATATGACGTATGAAATTGAGTCAGACAGACAGTTATCAGTTTCCATTACATCAACGGTTATTATTTGATAATAAACCTTTGTCCAGTAATAATAAAGTCCTTGACAAGTATTTCGATGCCTTTTATGTACATGAAGTGCAAAAATGCAAGGAGGCATCCTATACCTAACTTTTACATCTTAAAATGTTATTTCCCACATTTTACATTTTCTCACGTGTTACACCATTTTTTTTGGAGTCCCTGGAAAAGTGTAAATGTGGGGTTTCACCATATGTATTCAGATAAAAACAGCTGTGTTCTTGCATCCCACAGTAATCACAACCTCAGACATTGCAATATATTTGGAAAAAGAGCTAATTATTTGTGACAATGAAGATATAAATTTCACAGCAATGTTAGGATAGTGATAGTACAAACAAAGGGCTTAGCAACCAAAAAAGATAGAAAAGAAAACGGTCCACAGATTAATGCAAACCATTTCTGTTTGTTTATTGTATTTGTCCTTGTATTACCAAAATGTAGAGAATCAACAAATGACATAAATTTAGAATAGGTATAATGTTATCTTTTTAGGCAGATAATTTGTCAGTAAAAAAAAAAAGTAAAGTTTTCTCAAGGAGCCTCTTAAAAAATGAGAGAGAGAGAGAGAGAGAGAGAGAGTGGGGGGGGGGAGTAGGTTTCTTATATTCAGGGTTGTCTTGTACTTGGGTAAACATGGTAGGTTTTCGTTGATGTCCCTACATTATTGCGGGTGAATGCCATTATGGTTCTTTCAGAACGGTCCTTGTTGATTCCTCCTACCGGTCTCCCAAATCTGAGCTGGTGTTCTCTTTACAATAACTGATAAGGGGTACTAAGCTCACTCTAACACTTCCTTCCGTCAAACAGGTTATTTAGGAAACACTGATATTTCAGAAGTAGATATGAGGAGGAGAGTTGTTTTGTAATATCATCACTATTGCACATACAAGATGTTGTTTGATTCTGTACCATAATCTGTTTACTTAAGGGAAAATACAAAATGATAGTCATAACTTTTTTTTAAAAAAATAATTTTTTGGTTATTATAAGAGTACAAAGTTCCACTTTGAAGTAACACACACCTGTAACAGAAAGATGCTTGTCCTTTAAATTTAATGTACTACCTTTGCAGAATTATGGAAGTGAATCTATAAATTTGTTAGGATTTTTACTCTTTTTGCTACTAAAATGTTACACCACAGTGTACATTTAAAAAATGAAAGGATAATTTATCAGTTTTATTGATTGTTGAGCTCCATAGCTGTCGATTATATTAATTTAAGAAATACAGCAACCAACCACTTTTTTATGTATTTTTTTATTATACCAATATGCTTTTTGAGATTTCACCCACCTTCAGTTGCCATAATACGTGTTTAGTCTTCAGTTATAAGTCATTAAAACATCGACACAGTTTGAATGCTGCAGTTGGCCTGTGCAAATTAACAGTTTTCTTTAGCTCCTATATGTGGTGAGCTTTTATATTTAAAATATATTACTGGTTGTAAGTAAATCTAACCATTAATATATTACAAATATAAAACTTCTGAAGCCTAGTATTGGTATATTTCTTAATACAATACAATAAAATAAAGGATGGTCTACTCTTGAGACTCATGTGAAACCTATTACATATGTTACTTTAAACAGCTAAATTTTTTTACTGCATGTACATTACTAAAACTTTAAGACCATTTTACTGTTTACCAAAATTCAGTGATTCTTCCACTGTTGTGGTTAGCATGTATTCAGTGATCCGATATACATGATTAGAACACTATAAATGTGTAGAGCTAGATGAACATTATTACACCAGACAGATCCTTTTAAATGACCTCATTATGTAATTGGTTTCAAATTTTGTATTTTTTGTTTATTTTAAAATGATGTTTGCACATATTAACCAAAAGGAAAAATAAAACATAATTCAATTAACACAGTTGCTTGTGAATACACAGACTTTTCTGGCATAATAAATGTTGCTGCTTTTCGTGGGTATGCCACCATACTTCATTACCCTGACGACACCATGCCGCCACTTCAGGTGGGATTGCAGGTGCTCAATCATGCTGGCGTGATTGTGAACCTGCAATCTCACTGAAAGATGGTGGCCAGTTGGGACATCGAAGTATTGTCTCGTCAGGAAAATGAAATCTGGCTGCTTATCATGAAGAACATCAACACAGTTGCTTGTTTGCTGTGAGGAGCTTAAGTTCCAGTACCTGATATTTGCCCTTTTCCTCTAATCACTTCAAAAATTAATTGTAACTGTTTTACTATTTGTCTTTCAGTATCACAAAGAAGTCTGTCGTTTAGTAACAGGCGAAGTGAGAACAGAACTATCACATGGCCTGATCTGTTTTGCCCAGCAGTGGATGAAGTTTGTCAGAGAACGGTGTGAAAGAGGAAGAGGCCTTCGACCACGGTGGGCAAACCAGGGTCTTGATTTTTTGATGACTGTATGTGAACCTGAAAACACACAATATCTTTCTGACAATGATTTTGATGTGAGTATTTCTGTACTACTATTATTAATGTCTTTGTTGTTGTGATCTTCAGTCCAGAGACTGGTTTGATGCAGCTCTCCCTGCTACTGTATCCTGTGCAAGTGTCTTCATCTCCAAGTAACTACTGCATCTTCATCTCCAAGTAACTACTGCAACCTACATCCTTCTGAATCTGCTTAGCGTATTCATCTCTTGATCTCCTATGATTTTTACCCTCCACGCTTCCCTCCAGTACTAAATTGGTGATCCCTTGATGCCTCAGAATGTGTCCTATCAACTGGTACCTTCTTCTAGTCAAGTTGTGCCACAAATTCCTCTTCTCCCCAATTCTACTCAGTACCTCCTTATTAGTTACATGATCTACCCGTCTAATCTTCAGCAGTCTTCTGTAGCACCACATTTTGCAAGCTTCTATTCTCTTCTTGTCTACAGTCTCTGACAGAATTACAATGTCGTCAGCAAACCTCAAAGTTTGTATTTCTTCTCCATGGATTTTAATTCCTAATCCAAATTTTTCTTTTGTTTCATTTACTGCTTGCTCAGTATACTGATTGAATAACATTGAGGATAGGCTACAACCCTGTCTCACTCCCTTCTCAACCATTGCTTCTCTTTCATGCCCCTCAACTCGTATAACTGCTACCTGCATTCTGTTCAAATTTTAAATAGCCTTTCGCTCCCTGTGTTTGACCCCTGCCACCTTCAGAATTTGAAGGAGAGTATTCCAGTCAACATTTTCAAAGCCTTCTCTAAGTCTACAAATGCGAGAAATGTAGGTTTGCCTTTCCTCAATCTATCATCTGAGATAAGTCATAGGGTCAGCATTGCCTCACGTGTTCCGACATTTGTATGGAATCCAAACTGATCTTTCCCGAGGTCGGCTTCTACCAGTTTTTCCATTTGTTTGTAAAGAATTTGTGTTATTATTTTGTAATCATGACTTATTAAACTGATAGTTGGGTAGTTTCACACTTGTCAACACCTGCTTTGGAATTATTATATTGCTTCATTTACTGCATTTTTATATTTTCTCCTTTCATTGATTAAATTCAGTATCCCTTCTGTCACCCAAGGATTTGTAGCCCTCTTCTTTTTACCTGCTTGATCCTCTGCTGCCTCCACTGTTTCATCTCTCAAAGCTACCCATTCTTTTTCTACTGTATTTATTCCCCATGTTCTTGTCGATCGTTCCTTAATGCTCTCTCTGAAACTCTCTACAACCTCTGGTTCTTTCAGCTTATCCAGGTCCCACCTCTTTAAATTCCCACTTTTTTTTTGCAGTTTCTTCAGTTTTAGTCTACAATAACCAATAAATTTTGGTCAGTGCCCACATCTGCCCCTGGAAATGTCTTAAAATTTAAAACCTGGTTCCTAAATCTCTGGCTTACCATTATATAATCTATCTGAAACCTTCCAGTGTCTCCAGGCCTCTTCCACATATACGAAGTGTTAGCAATGATTGGGTTATGCCCTGTGCAAAATTCTACCAGGTGGCTTCTTCTTTAATTCCTTACCCCCAGTCCATATTCACCTACTACTTTTCCTTCTCTTCCTTTTCCTACTATCAAATTCCAGTCCCCATGACTACTAAATTTTTATCTCCCTTAACTATCTGAATAATTTCTTTTAACACATCATACATTTCTTCAATCTCGTGATCATCTGCGAAGCTATTTGGCATATAAACCTGTACTACTGTGGTAGGCGTGGGCTTCGTGTGTATCTTGGCTACGATAATGCACTCACTACAGTGTTCATAGTAGCTTATCCACATTCCTATTTTTTTATTCATTATTAAACCAACTCCTGCATTATCCCTATTTGATTTTCTGTTTATAACCCTGTATTCACCTGACCGGCAGTCTTGTTCTTCCTGCCACCGAACTTCACCAATTCCTACTATATCTAACTGTAACCTATCCATTTCCTTTTTTAAATTTTCTAACCTACCTGCCCAATTAAGGGATCTGACATTCCAAGCTCTGATCCGTAGAATGCCAGTTTTCTTTCTCCTGATAACGACCGCCTCTTGATTAGTGCCTGCCAGGAGAGCTGAATGAGGGACTATTTTACCTCCAGAATATTTTACCCAAGAGGAAACCGTCGTCATTTAACCATACAGTAAAGCTGCATGTCCTTACGAAAAGTTACAGTTGTAGTTTTACCTTGCTTTCAGCCGTTCACAGTACCAGCACAACAAGGCTGTTTAGGCTGATGATACGAGGCCAGATCAGTCAATCATCGAGGCTCTTGCCCCTACAACTATTGAAAAGGCTGCTGCCCCTCTTCAGGAACCACATGTTTTCCTGACCTCTCAACAGATACCCGTACATTGTGGTTGCACCTGCAGTAAGGCTGTGTGTATCGCTAGGCAAGCAAGCCTTCCCACTAATGGCAAGGTTCATGGTTCATTACTGTAATGTAAAGTTACATAAATGGAAATTATTAATAAGCATTCTCAACACTTTAATTCTTGAAATGATTTAGTATGTATACAGAAGAAGAGATTTTATTATGCCATTGTCACATTCATCCAAGCCCTTAAGCCGAGAAAGATGCAACAGGATATGATATACTGTCTAAATTGCACATAACTTTGTAAATTTTCTTTTTGTCTTTCCTTGGCAGAAGTGTTTCGACTAAACATTATTGTACAAGAAATGTGTTTCATTCTTTCTGAAATGATAAAATAGCAATTTTCATCTAAACTCACCAAAAGAGATATATTTAGATGTTTAGGTGGCCAACTGTCCAGTCACATTAATGGCACCACCTATCAGAAGCCTGAATAATTATTTTTTGCAGCACTGTTCACTGTGAGACGTACAGTAAGTGTGTCAGTGAGGTTCAGGAAAGTACTGACAGAGAGATGGAACCGTGCCAACTCTGGTGCCATGGTCACCTCCAGTAGGTTTCTTGGTTGAGCATCCATGGTGTGAACAGCCTGATCGAGGAGGTCCCACAGATTCTCAATTGGGTTTATATCCAAGGAGTTTGGTGGCCAGAGGAGTATGATAAACTGTTCCTAGTACTCTTCGAATCACGCATGTACGCTGCAAGCTGTGTGACATGTTGCGTTGTTCTGGTGATGGATGTCATCAGGCTCAAGAAAGGGGCAATCCATACCAACTGGTCCAGTACCGGTTGCTTGACCATCTCAGAAATATTTTATAATTGCTGAGTGAATTCCCTGATTTTTAGTAGTCACAAAAATATTTTTTAAAAAAATTATGTTTTATTATTTTGAAATGTTGACCATATTTGTTCCAGGCTGCATGTGTTTTTGCGTATTTGGAAGCATCTACTTTTTTACAATTATTCAGTAGTGGATTGTCCTAAGCCTTTCAGATAAAATGCATTTAGTTCAACAGACTCTGGGCTACAAATTAACATCATTATCACTTAGCTGAATGTATTCTGTAATATATTTTTAATAGTTTAAAGTTATCGGCCACAAATTAAAAAAACTCAATTTTTGAACAGTAGTTTTCCAAAGAAAGATTAATTTCTCAGCTTTGATATTTTTTCTGCTATTACACTGGATAGTACAGTTACTTTTTATTGAGCATCAATGGTGAGCAGCTTACACTTAAAAAAATACACTATTTTAAAAAATGGGTTTTTAAATTTTTCCCTTTTGTGGCCTGCAATATCTCTGTTGGGGGACCAGATGAGTCAAAAATATGTTTTTTGACATCTGTGTTATCTGGAAGGCTAATCAAATAAAGTATACCAATTGCATAATGTAACACACCACATTACACTAGCTAATGATTATTTGTCGAAACAAAGCTGTGGTAATGGTTTCAGCAGGCTATCAATTGCATCTGCAAGCCTATACAAGTCTGATTGTTGCCTTCCCCCTTACACCAACAATTGTCTACTCACACTTATTTAGCTAGATGTTCTTGAAGTGTGCAGTTGAAAAATGGTGTGTCAGTGTTCTGTTGGTGTTATTATTAATGAAGCATGTCATAAAAGTGTGTATGGAGTGTATCCTGAAGACATTACTTTAATCGAAGATTACAGTGAAGAAGAAAAAGTGTTGTTTTACTTATGAGTCGGCCCAGAGGTCAAATCAATATGCAAGTACCATGAAATGAAATACTTAAAAAATTTCATCACCTTTTTGGTTAGTCTTGTGTGGACCCTTTTGAGAAACATAAGAAACCGATAACAAAAGGCCTGCGAGAAATAACATTTGATCATTATTCTAAAAATGAGAGCCCTTTTCTCAATCTCATACCAGGAAAAGCATTGTGTCCAACATGTTATTCTAAGGTATTTGTAATTCACAAGAGAAAGGATAGTGAAACCTCAGATTCAGAATTTTGTGACTTATCAGCAACCGTTAAAAAAGTAGATACAGCTTGTAAAATCCTGAGTATATCGGCTGCTAGTAAAATTAGAAAACTAAGTCGAGATAAAAGACCAAGTGCCTTGAATACAAAAACTGAGAAAGTGGCAACTACAGTCAAAAATAATTTGGAAGTTTCATTTCAAAATAAAATTTGTACTAAAACAGATGGAAGTTCTTAAACTTCACCAACCAAATATTATGATTTGATAGAAAAACTTGAAACTAAATACAATACTTCAAACAAAGAGGATAAAATTATCAGTTTACTGCCAAATTCTTGGAGTAGAGCAAAAGTTAGTGACGAATCAAATGTGCAAGAACGTCTTGTTAAGTTAACAAGGCAATCAGTAAATGAACAGGGAATTTTACCAGCATTACAAAAGAAAAGTGCATCTAATTTGGTAGATGAAAACACAATCAGTAAAGTTAGTAAGTATTATGATTATGACAATAACAGCCGTTTGATGTCTGGCAAAAGTGACTGTGTTTCTGTGAAAGAAAATGCTTCTAAGATTCAAAGACAAAAAACGTTAATAGTGTGCAATTTAAATGAACTATTCACTGAATTTAAAAAAGAAAATCCTCACATTAAAATTGGAAGATCAAAGTTTTGCGAGTTGAGACCAAGATGGTGTATTGTTGCAGGGGCATCTGGCACCCATAATGTTTGTGTTTGTATCATGAGAACATAAAGTTGATGATAGATGGGGCCAAGCTAAGAGTTGACTGTAAAGACCTTTCGGAAGTTGTGGTATGCAATATTGACAATTACAATTGTATGATGTGAAGATTGTCCAGGCAAACAGGCCTTACTTGACGTGTTTAAAGAATCCGAAGTAGTCAATTTGATGCCTGACAGTATAAAATACAAACAATGGGTGACACAAGACAGAACTGAAATAGTGACAGTCATAAAATCACGAGAAGAGTTTTTTTAACTGTTGGTGGCTAACCTTGAAAATCTGAAAATGCCTCATTTTATTGGAAAAGCTCAAAGTAAATTTTTTAAAGAAAGGAAGTAAACCTTGGCAGCTGATGAATGCTTAGTTCTTGCTGACTTTTTCGAAAATTATTCCTTTGTTGTTCAAGATGAAGTAAACGCCACCACTGGGTAAACAAACAGGCCACAGTTCATACATTTGCATTCTGTTATAAAGATTAAGATAAACTAATGAGCCACAGCTTTTGTGTTGTAAGTGACTACCTTGAACACAACACTACAGCAGTTTACATTTTTCAACTAAAATTAACAAACTGCATTAAACAGAACCACCCTTCCATAAAAAAAACTGATTTACTTTTCGGATGGGGCTGCAAGTCAATATAAAAACAAAAATTTATTAACATCTCCTTTATAAAGAAGATTTGGGTTTGATGTAGACTGGCACTTTTTCACTTCATGCCATGGGAAGAATGCTTGTGATGGTGTCGAGGGTACAACAAAGCGAGCTGTCGTAAAAGCAAGTCTGCCGTGGACCGATGACAATCATATCATAACACCTCCAGAAATGTTCGAATTCTGTAAAAAACATATCAAAGGAATTACCTATGTTTTTGTACAATGTGAGGAAGTACAAGAAGTCTATGACAGTGTCTTGAAGGAAAGGTACAACACTTGTCAGAAGATTAAAGGCACTAATCTTTTCATTGTTTTGTACCCCATTCACACAACTTACTGAAGTGTAAGATCACATCGACTGCACCTGTGTTTACGATGAACAGTGGTGGATTGGCGGAGTTGCTAATATTGACTGTCAAAACCAAGATGTGCATGTTGTATTTTATCACCCTCCAGGACCAAGGACATCTTTTAAAAAATTGAGAAGGATCAAGCTTGGATGCCACTTAAAAATGTACTTAGGAAGCTGTCTCTCATGGAATTTACAACTGTGACTGGGCGAACTTATAATCTAACACCCAAACTGAGTGAACAAATTTCTTAAATGTTCAGTGAGTGATGTACTAAGAACAGATAACAAGAGAACAATATAATGTAATTAGTAGGATTATTTTCAATAAAAAAGTAAGCAAGCATAGGTATGATTAAATTATGTACTGATTAAATTATGTAAAGCCTAGATATAGCATAGCAGATGTTAAAAAATATATTTTTGACTCGTGTTTGTAATTTTTTTCCATAACTTCCAATTGAATCTCAAAGTTGTAATTTATACTGAAGTTTGATATCATAAAGTTCTGTTAACTGTGAAATGTTCAGATTTTTATCTGGTCCCCCAACAAAGATATTACAGGCCACAAAAGGGAAAATTTTTTAAAAAATTTATTTTTTAAAATAGTGTATTTTTTAATTGTTAGCTTCTCACCATTGATACTCTATAAAAAGTAACTATACTATAGAGTGTAATTGCAGAAAAAATATTAAAGCTGAGAAATTAATCTTCCCTTGGAAAACTACTGTTCAAAAATTGAGTTTTTTTAATTTGTGGTTGATAACTTCAAACTTAAAAATATATTAAAGAATACATTCAGCTAAGTGATAATGTTAATTTGTAGCCCAGTGTGTGTTGAACTAAATGCATTTTATCTAAAAGGCTTAGGACAAACCACTACTGAATAATTGTAAAAAAAATGTAGATGCTTGCAAATGTGTAAAAACGCATGCGGCCTGGAACAAATATGTCCGCAATTTCAAGATAATAATCAATGAATTTGAAAAAAAAAAAAAAATATTTTTGTGACTACTAAACATTGGGTAATTCGCCCAGCAAATATAAAATTTTTCTGAGATGGTCAAGCAACCAATTATTTTTTTCTTGGACCACTTGGTATGGATTGACCCGAAAAACAAATTGTGTGTAGGGGTGGACATGGTCCCCAAGGATAGAGTCATACTTAAGTTGATCATAATGACTGCCACAATGACAAGATCACCCATAGTATGCTGTTGTTCGTGATCTCTTTTGACGATTGTTGCAGATTGTTTGCTGCGAGACATTTCACGTTGCAAACGCCAACAGTATAAAATGTGATTCATCCGACAAGGCCATTTGTCACCGTTCATGGGATGTCCAGTTGTGATATTGGTGTGCAAATTCCAGCCTGTTTTGCTGATGAACTGCAGTCACCTTGGTGCCATGAACCATGCACCTGCAGCAGAGGCCCACATGCAGCAATATTTGCTAATCTGTCTTTGAGGGGAGACTCCTAGTAGCCCCTTGGTTCATCTGGGTGATCTGTTGCTCACCAGTTGCAAGTTGTTCACCCATACAGTTCACAAGCACCCGTCATTCACTCCTGTCATCTATGGCCTGTAGTGCATCACAATTGCCTGGGCACCAGTTGTGGATAGTGGATGGTTCCACTCTTAACTCAAAAGCCAATGGTCAAGCACTTTCGGACTTTCAGATATATTGCTCTGTTTTCACATAATGACAACTGCACCGCTTTCCATGTCCTTCAACATGCTTTATATCCTATCCACTGCTAGTGCTGCCACCTGCCGTCTGTGAGTGGTTGTTGCACATTAATATCAAACGTGGTCACATTAATATAGCTAGATTGTCCATTAAACGCTCTCTCTCTCTCTCCCTCTCTCTCTCTCTCTCTCTCTGGCCTCCCTCCCCTTCCCCTCCATCCCCCTTCTCCTCTCTCCCTCCCTCCCTCCCTCTCCTTCCCCCTTCTCCTCCCTCCCTCCCTCTCCTTCCCTCCCGCCCCCTCCCGCTGTCTACATCTCTCCCCCCCTCTCTCTGCCCCACTCTCCCCCCACTCTCTACCCCACTATCCCCCCACTCTCTGCCCCACTCTCCCCCCCACTCTCTGCCCCACTCTCCCCCCGCACTCTCTGCCCCACTCTCCCCCCGCACTCTCTGCCCCACTCTCCCCCCCGCACTCTCTGCCCCACTCTCCCCCCGCACTCTCTGCCCCACTCTCCCCCCGCACTCTCTGCCCCACTCTCCCCCCGCACTCTCTGCCCCACTCTCCCCCCGCACTCTCTGCCCCACTCTCCCCCCGCACTCTCTGCCCCACTCTCCCCCCGCACTCTCTGCCCCACTCTCCCCCCGCACTCTCTGCCCCACTCTCCCCCCGCACTCTCTGCCCCACTCTCCCCCCGCACTCTCTGCCCCACTCTCCCCCCGCACTCTCTGCCCCACTCTCCCCCCGCACTCTCTGCCCCACTCTCCCCCCGCACTCTCTGCCCCACTCTCCCCCCGCACTCTCTGCCCCACTCTCCCCCCGCACTCTCTGCCCCACTCTCCCCCCGCACTCTCTGCCCCACTCTCCCCCCGCACTCTCTGCCCCACTCTCCCCCCGCACTCTCTGCCCCACTCTCCCCCCGCACTCTCTGCCCCACTCTCCCCCCGCACTCTCTGCCCCACTCTCCCCCCGCACTCTCTGCCCCACTCTCCCCCCGCACTCTCTGCCCCACTCTCCCCCCGCACTCTCTGCCCCACTCTCCCCCCCCCACTCTCTGCCCCACTCTCTCCCCCCCACTCTCCCACCCCACTCTCCCCCCCACTCTCCCCCCCCCCACTCTCTGCCCCACTCTCCCCCCCCCACTCTCTGCCCCACTCTCCCCCCCCACTCTCTGCCCCACTCTCCCCCCCCACTCTCTGCCCCACTCTCCCCCCCCCACTCTCTGCCCCACTCTCCCCCCCACTCTCCCCCCCATCCTCTGCCCCACTCTCCCCCCCCTCTCTGCCCCACTCTCCCCCCACTCTCCCCCCACTCTCTGCCCCACTCTCCCCCCCACTCTCTGCCCCACTCTCCCCCCACACTCTGCCCCACTCTCCCCCCACTCTCTGCCCCACTCTCCCCCCACTCTCTGCCCCACTCTCCGCCCCACTCTCTGCCCCACTCTCTGCCCCACTCTCCCACCCACTCTCCCCCCCCCCACTCTCTGCCCCACTCTCCCCCCCCCCCACTCTCTGCCCCACTCTCCCCCCCCCCACTCTCTGCCCCACTCTCCCCCCCACTCTCCCCCCCCCACTCTCTGCCCCACTCTCCCCCCACTCTCTGCCCCACTCTCCCCCCCACTCTCTGCCCCACTCTCCCCCCCCCACTCTCTGCCCCACTCTCCCCCCCCCTCTCAGCCCCACTCTCCCCCCCCTCTCAGCCCCACTCTCCCCCCCTCTCAGCCCCACTCTCCCCCTTCTCAGCCCCACTCTCTCTCCCTCTCCCTCTGCCCCCTCCCTTTTCTATCCCTCTCTCCCTTTTCTCTCCCTCTCTTCCCCCCCTCACTTTTCCCCCCCTCACTTTTGCCCCCCCCTCACTTTTGCCCCCCCTCACTTTTGCCCCCACCCCTCACTTTTGCCCCCACCCCTCACTTTTGCCCCCACCCCTCACTTTTGCCCCCACCCCTCACTTTTGCCCCCACCCCTCACTTTTGCCCCCACCCCTCACTTTTGCCCCCACCCCTCACTTTTGCCCCCACCCCTCACTTTTGCCCCCACCCCTCACTTTTGCCCCCACCCCTCACTTTTGCCCCCACCCCTCACTTTTGCCCCCACCCCTCACTTTTGCCCCCACCCCTCACTTTTGCCCCCACCCCTCACTTTTGCCCCCACCCCTCACTTTTGCCCCCACCCCTCACTTTTGCCCCCACCCCTCACTTTTGCCCCTACCCCTCACTTTTCCCCCCTCTCACTCTTCCCCCCCTCTCACTCTTCCCCCCCTCTCACTCTTCCCCCCCTCTCACTCTTCCCCCCCTCTCACTCTTCCCCCCTCTCACTCTTCCCCCCTCTCAATCTTCCACCCTCTCACTCTTCCACCCTCTCACTCTTCCACCCTCTCACTCTTCCACCCTCTCACTCTTCCACCCTCTCACTCTTCCACCCTCTCACTCTTCCACCGTCTCTGCCTTTTCTCCCTCTCCCCCTTCCCTTTTTGCCCTGCTTGAAAATAAAATACGCACACCATCAAACATTTTATTTTGATTTTTTTAAAGATGATTTTAGTTATGTAGTCAAGACTATGAATAAAAAAGAAATCAAAGGGCTACCATCTTTTGAGAAATGCCAAGTTGCACTGTGGTTTGGAATCCATGTTAAGCTGTAGGCCCCCTATAACTCGCTGTGTAAGTCACTTCAAAGGTTGGGTGAAGGCAACAACTCACCATCTCCTACAAGACCATGCCTAGTAAAGCACTATGGTCGTAAAAACGATCTTTGTAGGATTATATTGCAGTAGAAGATAATTGATGAATTAATCAGCCATACAGAGTTGCAGTTAAAGATTGTTTAAGAAAATGAATTGTATGTACTGGAAATATCATTGACATAATAATGTGTTAATAATAATTACATATAGATTGTTTCAAAGTAAGTGCATGGTATTACACAGAATTGTAGCTTAATATTGCTCTGGGGTATTGGTAAGTTTCAGTAAGCTGATACTTATAACTGAAGTAGTTTTGCAGTGAACCCATGGAGCATTGTCGTCACATTCTTTCTTAAAGTATCGGTCCTTTTTGTTACTCAGTTAACATAGAGTATTTTCCATACATTTGCACCACTTCTTATATTATTCCTAAAACTATAATTGTGTTGCAAACGATTTCTGTATTAATTGTTCTGTAAAATTACTGAGAGAGGTTGTGCATTGTTTAAATCACTGGACAATCATTTGAGAGGTTTCTTTTTAATCTCCATTCAACCATACAGAGTTTTTATTTGAACTTTTGATCAGTCTGTAGTGACATTGCTACCAATGAGCTTCAGAAAATTTTGGCATTTGTAAAGTATTCTCAACTTTCACTATGAGTGAACTGCAGAGAACCACAAGGGGAATTTTTTGTATGAATCAGTGGATTACACCATTGGATTCCTAGTGTGATATTTAACCGATTCTGCTATGAAGTAACAGTCTGCATAGATCTCTTGAAATAACAGGAAGTTAATGGCTATAAGCAGGAAATGAGGACATGCAATGTAGGTTGTTATGTGTAGGGCCATTCTTTAGACTAACATTGCAAATTACATTTTATTTTAATGCCTTAATTGTACTGTAAATCATGAACTTCTGTCTTGCATTAATTGCATACAAATTGATCTAAATTTTTTCATTTTGTTGATTTTTTTTTAAGGTAACAGATAAAAATTACATTATCTTCAGAAGCCAACACTACTACATCTTCTCCTCCTCCTCCTCCTTCTTTTTAAACTGTAGTTTCATTGGATATTTTGCATCAACACAACTTTCCGGTATTATAACTGAAGTTAAGTAACATTGTATAATGGTGCCTGAAATTTGTTTAAGATAAATTGTGTATCACTTTGCGAGTTCAACATTATTTCCATTGCATTTACATATTTCCTGAGTCAATTCTTTGTATTTCAGGATCTGAAGAGAAGCATTGATGGGTGCATATCACATGTAATAGGCACGGCAGTGACAAACAATGAGAAATGTTCATTGAATCAGCAACATAATCCATTGTATGGACATTTGCCACGTGCCTCTTTTGATGGACAGTTTCCTCGTTCTCGTGGAAGTTCCCCAGCACGAACTAAGTCACCATCTTATCGATCATCTCGTTCCTTACAAGACACAAGTGTAACACCACCATTTCCTCATGCACAGAGGTCAATCTCAGCCTGTGTCAGTGCTCCAGTGGATGAGACTGATGCTGTGAATAGCAAAACGGCAGTGACAGTAAATATTTCATCTGGAGGTAATAATACTATTACTATTGAGGAATAAATATTAGCAAGAGTGAATGAATGTAAGTTAAAAGGTGAAGTATGCATATTCAAGTGAGGAGGCACTGTAAAATACAGGCAGCTTCATCTTTTAAACGATGCCTATAACAGGCAAGAATATATTGTCGGACCTAGTGGTCTAGAGGTAAAATAGTGTGCCTGGATCTATGAGGGATTGAATCGTAGTCGACCACGGATCTTTCAGTATGCATTTTGACCTAGTATTTACTTCTCAGTGATGTGGAGATTTGCCAGAAACAACATTTGCTTCAGATTTCACCAGATGGATGACAGTGTCAGGTAAGGACACTTTTTTTGCTTTGTGATAGATGGCACTGTAATAGTCACAAACGTATATAAGTACGTGGTATTACGTAACATTCCGCAAGTGCTGACGGTATCCTGCTTCGTGATACATTACCCGTGTTAAAATGGACCGTTTACCAATTGCGGAAAAAGTCGATATCGTGTAGATGTATGGCTATTGTGATCAAAAAGCCCAACAGGCGAGTGCTATATATGCTGCTCGGTATCCTGGACGACATCATCCAAGTGTCCGGACCGTTTGCCGGATAGTTACGTTATTTAAGGAAACGGGACGTGTTCAGCCGAATTTGAAACGTCAACCACAACCTGCAAGAAATGATGATGCCCAAGTAGGTGTTTTAGCTGCTGTCGCGGCTAATCCGCACATCAGTAGCAGGCAAATTGCACGAGAATTGGGAATCTCAAAGGCGTCGGTGTTGAGAATGCTGCATCAACATCAATTGCACCCGTACCATATTTCTATGCCCCAGGAATTGCGTGGCGACGACTTGGAACGTTGTGTACAGTTCTGCCACTGGGCACAAGAGAAATCACAGGACGATGACAGATTTTTTTGTACGCATTCTATTTAGCGATAAAGCGTCATTCACTAACAGCGGTAATGTAAACTGGCATAATATGCACTGTTGGGCAATGGAAAATCCGCGATGGCTGTGACAAGTGGAACATCAGCGACCTTGGCGGGTTAATGTATGGTGCGGCATTATGGGAGGAAGGATAATTGGCCCCCATTTTATCGATGGCAATCTAAATGGTGCAATGTATGCTGATTTCCTACATAATGTTCTACCGATGTTACTACAAGATGTTTCACTGCATGACAGAATGGCGATGTGCTTCCAACATGAAGGATGTCCGGCACACAGCTCGCGTGCGTTTGAAGCGGTATTGAATAGCATATTTCATGACAGGTGGATTGGTCGTCGAAGCACCATACCATGGTCCGCACGTTCACCAGATCTGACGTCCCCGGATTTCCTTCTGTGGGGAAAGTTGAAGGATATTTGCTATCGTGATCCACGGACAACGCCTGACAACAGGTGTCAGTGCATTGTCCATGCATGTGCGAACATTACGGAAGGCAAACTACTTGCTGCTGAGAGGAATGTCATTACACGTATTGCCAAATGCATTCAGGTTGACGGACATCATTTTGAGTATTTATTGCATAAATGTGGTATTTGCAGGTAATCATTTTAAGTTATAGTAATTGTATTTTATGTTCAATAGTTGAAGCAATCAGATAATAAAATAAAGTAAATATACACATCATCTAAGTCATAGAAAAAAGTACCCACATTATGCAGAGTATGAACATTTTGACAACAAAACATATTGCTGGTAATGTACAGCTTGCTGCCTCATCTGTAACTCAACAACTTCCGACTGAAGTAGGTATTGTAACTAAATGAGAGCATGCTAAAAACCAGCTAAAAATTAAAATTGCCAAAGAATTTATGGAAATTCTGTGAGGGTGCGAGTATAAATTATAGTTAAGTACTTGGTAGCCTAACCTGAAATTATGAGTGTTTCCAAGATTAAACTACATATTCGAGATAAAACATAGTATTATGTATTGTGTATCTCTTCAGTAGGGCATGTAGCCTGACCTATATAAATAAAAACTAAAGCAAGCAGCCTTGTCTAAGTATATACATACAAGAATTTCCTTTATTATATACATACAATGTCATTCATTAAAGTCATAAAGGCTACAGGACACCATGAGTACAAAATGAATCTTCCAGATTTTTGGAACTGCAAAAACCAGCAAAGAAAAAGTAATAATGCAAGATGCATGAACCATATCCAATTGGCTGATAACATTTTGCTGTTTGCATTTAGTGCATATAAACATCAATGAATGGTATGAATTAATAGGACAAGTTTTAAAGTAAGTCTATGAGCATCAGTACCTTCCCTTTACTTGCGACTCACAGTTCTTCGTAGAGATAAGGTCTGTCACTTCATTCTTTATTAGCCAGACTTTCTTGACCACACTGGAAGCATCTGCACAACTAAACACTATAGTTCGTGTCATGTAGTAAGGCAGTCCTATTTTCAGCCATTTTGTGCTTCCCCTACCATTAACTGCTAGCAGCCAGTAAAATTCGTTGTCTTTCCGAGCAGCTAACCGTAAGTTACAAACTAGACTGTGAGAATCTCTCTTCCACATGCTGCACTGTTTCCGTAATTTGCGACAATGCAGTTTCATTCACAGAGCTACCGAATTATTCGTTCATATGTCGATGTTACTGTCTTCTAGCAGTATAGCTGTGAATGTGTACCTGTAAATGGTTTGGTGTGATTTCCAAATGAAAATATCATGTGACAGCAATAAAGTGAAGTTCCTCCAAGAAAATTTAAATTAAATCGTGTGCCTATACAGTATCATCTTAGTTGTGCGATTGGATTCAGGATTTCCTGTCATAAAGATCACTGTATTTAATAATCGATGGAAAATCGAGTAAAACAGAAGTGATATCTGGCATTTGCAAAGAAGTGGTGTAGGTGCTCCTCTGTTCCTGATTTAGTAAACAATTTAGAAGACAACCTGAGCTGCCCTCTTTGACTGTTTGCAGATGATGCTGTGATTTACTATCTTATAAAGTCATCAGAGATTAAAACAAATTACAAAATGGCTTAGACAAGATATCTGCATGGTGAGAAAAGTGGCAATTGGCTCTAAGTAATAAAAATTCTGAAGTCATCTACATGAGTACTAAAAGGAATCCACTAAATTTGGTTTACAGGATAAAGTACATGATTCTTTGGCTGTAAATTCAACTAAATACTTAGGGATTACAGGTATGAATAACTTAGAATGCATCTATCACATGTATAATTTTGTGTGGAAAGCAAACCAAAGACTGTGGTGGTGGTGTGTTGGGGCTTATGGGCGCTCAACATCGAGGTCATCAGCGCCCTGACACACATTAAAAGGAACGAATGTGGACAGACCTAAGAAAACTAAAGCACACACTCAAAGAAAGCAGGAAAAGAAGGAAAATGCTGCATAAGAAAGTAAAACCTAAGGAAAGGGGAAACATAGCAACAAGCATGTCACAGGAAATTGTTATTGGCTGGCCACTTACATAAAATATGGGCGAGCTTGTCACACAGTGAGCAAATTAAGATCCTCTCCCTAAAATCTTTGTAAAAACATTTGAAATGGCACAGAACTTTAACACTTTAACGACATTCGTCCGAGTGTTGCCTAAAAGAGATGGCAGGTCCGCTGGCAAGTCAGCCGCGACCCGCTGGTCAGAAAATAAAACACAATCCAATAAAATGTGGCGCACAGTGACCTGGACGCCACAAGCACCACAAATTGGAGGGTCCTCTCGCCGGAGCAGGAAGCCGTGCGTCATAGGGCTGTGGCCTATTCAAAGCCGAGTGAGGAGAACCTCATCCCGTCGATGGGGCTGAAAGGAAGTACACCACACACGCGTTGTGGGCTTGACTATACGGAGCTTATTGTCAGTCACTTCCAGCCACTCATCCTCCCGCCGACGCATGACCTGTGAGCTCAACAGCGAGGTGAGTGCGTGCAAGGGGATAGCACACTGAGATACTTGTGGGGCGAGACACGCCTCCTTGGCTGCGAGATCTGCCCTTTCATTCCCAGCAATGCCAACATGCCCCGGAACCCAGCAGAAAGCTACAACCTTCCCCAGTCGCTGTAGTCGGAGGAGGCCATCCTGGATGGTCTGGACAATTTTGTCTGCCGGATACAAATGTTGCAATGAGTGAAGGGCACTGAGTGAATTGGAACAGACAAGAAATTTAGGAGAGGAAGAATGTCTCATGTGCTCCAGTGCCCGCAAGATCGCAAACAATTCTGCATCAAAGACAGTAAAAGTCTGAGGCAGTCGGACCTTGAGGACACGATATGGAAAAACAACTGAGCAACCAACAGAATCCCCTTGTTTAGACCCACAGAAAATTCAACAGATCTACTAAAGAGTCCATTTACACTACGCTTTTCTGCCCCCTTCTAGAGTATTGCTATCAAGTAAGGGATCCACAGCAGATAGGATTAATCAAAAAAGGTCAAAGATGGGCAGCTTATTTTGTATTTTTGCGAAATAGGAGAGAGACTGCCACATATGTGATACACGAGCTGGGGTGGCAATCATCAAAACAAAGGAGTTTTTCCTTGTGGTAGGATTCTCTCATGAAATTCCAGTCACCAACTTTCTCCTCAAGAATGTGAAAATACCTTGTTGGTGCCCGCCTACATAGGGAGGAATGATCATCATAATGAAATAAGAGAAATTCGAGCTTGCATGCAAAGATTAAAGCGTTCTTGTTTCCTTCATGCTGTTCAAGAGGGGAATGGTAGAGAAATAGCTTGAAGATGGTTCTACAAGTGCTCTGCCAGGCGCTTACCGGTAATTGTGAATTGCAGAGTAGATGTAGATGTAGATGCAGATGCTTCACAAGCAGTTGAGGAGTTTTATGTCTTCTTCAAATATGAGTCTGAAAGCGATACTTCCATTTTTAACATTTTGGAGACTCGGGAATGAACTACAGTAGCACGTGTAGGGAAGAGAACTGTGTAGAGAATAGTACACAGAAGTGTCGGAGCTGCAGAAACCTCAGGAAAAATTTGTTTTCATGGTGCTTGAAAATCATTGAAATTGCAAGAATCTGTAAGCCTGCATATATCTCAGCACAGGAAAACTGGGCTACAGGCTTTATTCAGTGTGGTCACAGGAGAATCAATGAATAAATATTACGGCTTGTGAGAATACAACTCACAACTTAAAGTTAATCTGCCAGGAACAATACATCAAAGTTACCCTGTCAGTATGCACTAATACCACTGAGCGAGGTGGCGCAGTGGTAGCACACTGGACTCGCGTTTGGGAGGACGACAGTTCAATCCCACGTCCGGCCATCCTGATTTAGGTTTTCCGTGATTTCCCTAAGTCGCTCCAGGCAAATGCTGTGATGGTTCCTTTGAAAGGGCACGGCCTACTTCCTTCCCCATCCTTCCCAAATCTGATGAGACCAATGACCTCGCTGTTTGGCCTCTTCCCACAAACAACCACATACACTAATAACTAGGCACAGAAGCTACAAGAACATAGAAAGCACAAATCAAAGAATAAACAAAACTAAAACGCATTTATAAAGCACACTGCCACTAGTGTGTGCCACAAAATATTTGACAGTGCAGTGTTTGTAAACACATGTCCAAAGTGCATGCAACACAACACTACATAAGGGCAGATGGTCGCTACATTCCTACTTCATTCTCCACTGTTGTGTCCAAGAAGAAATATATTTTCTTAAAATCCTTGCACATGTCCATCTGATAGAGAGAATGACCTAAATTTCTTGTGTATTGGGGGAGTAAAGCCCACTTTATTTAGACCAATTAAAAAGCAAATACAGCAAGGGTAACAAAAGTTTTTGTATACTGCTGCACATTATAATTGCAGTACTATGAAGACAGCATGCAACAAAAGTTAAATTGGCATGAATGTACTACATACTTTTCTACATGCAAATGATTACCGGTAGCATTTTAGCATAACCTGATGAACAAAGTAGGAGTGACACCATGTACACACTGTATATAGCCGGCCGTGGTGGCCGAGCGGTTCTAGGCGCTACAGTCTGGAACCGCGCGACCGCTATGGTTGCAGGTTCGAATCCTGCCTCGGGCATGGATGTGTGTGATGTCCTTAGGATAGTTAGGTTTAAGTAGTTCTAAGTTCTAGGGGAGTGATAACCTCAGAAGTTAAGTCCAGTAGTGCTCAGAGCCATTTGAACCATTTTGAACACTGTATATAAGAAAAGATTACACTACGGGTTTCTCATTCAGACATTGCATTGGAATGTTGATTGTGTGTGAGGTAGTGTTATTCCTCATCTAAATTCAACAGTGACAGGATTGTGGCCTATAGAGGCTACACCTTCTGCAATTTTGCTGGATGTAATGGTTGGGATCACGCTACTTCCATGAAAATATTGAATAGTTTGGTTCAGGAGGGCCATTCTCAATCCCAGTGCAGAATCTCAATGGTCCCAAATGACTAGCACTCGAGAAGACAGACATGTTGTTCTCTTGGCTGTATAGGATTGAACAGTCACATCGCATGCCTTAAGTTGGGCTTATTTACAGCAAGACAAGTATCCACGCAGACAGTGTGTCAATGTATAGAGCTAAGAAAATTACTTTGGTTTAATTCTTCGTCTTTCTAGATCTTCACTTTTTTTATCCACCTTCGTTTATCTTTTTATAACATTTATGAAGCAGCCCAGTTACTTACACTTGTAACTTTTGTCTCCTAAGTGTTAGTTATTGCACTTTATGTGCGATACTAAAGCTCTGCTTTTTGGAATGCTTAATTTCAAGGTAATTCCTGTATTATAAGGAGCTGCTTAATTATAATTCCAATTGACGCACTCTTTGACTTTTGCCTTCTTTACTTTTTTTTTTGACATTGCTTATTGACCTAACTCTGCTCCTAAAAAGGCTAGTTTGAACGAAGAAATTGTCACTTAATAGTGCTAATTTAGGAGAGTAAATTGTTTGAAGAGTCATATAACTTTATTAATATAACTTTTTGTCTGTTGGGGAGTACGAAAAAGTAAGACAGAATAACTGTGTGGAAAAATATCACTTTAATAACAGTATGCTAAAAAAATATGGTTTAAAAGTTTTTAAATGAATTGGTTTTTCGTGTTCAAAATTTTAATATGAGCATTAATTGTGCCATTTTCCTCATCACTGTTGAGGTAAAAAATTCTTATGCCTTTGTGTAAACAAGTACCACTTCTTCATTACTAAGTTTTCTCTTACAGTGCCACGAATCCAAAGAGTTTATGATGCTGTGAGGAACCTTGAAAGAGATATGGATGAAAAGTTAAGAAATAAGGAGCTCATAGGTTCTGTGAGTGATGTTGAGTATGAAGATAAAATTCATATTAAAGCACGCAGTGTTACGTTTAGTTGGCAGAGAGGGATTAAAATTGGTAAGGAACTGATTATTTTTTGTTTCATATTTCGTTGTAAACTGTGATGGAATTCATGCAACAAGTGATTTTTTTAAAAAAAAAATAGTGAAGTTGTTCAGTGACTTATCATTTTTTTGTTGTATTAACACTTTGTTTACATGCAAAATTGTTCTGCTACTGATACTATGTGAAAATGTGAGGGATAATAAGGTAAGCCTAAACTGGTTAACAATAAAAGTAATATTGTAGAACAAAAGCAAACTGGTGCTTTTCATTTATTATGATAATAAGGTAGTTGGAGGAGTGGGGTAACTTACGGGGACCTGGATACCGTGGCCAATAGTTTTTACTAATATTTTGAAATTAAATAACTCAAAAACTTTAGTGCATATTGGAATGAAACTTTAACCAAATAATTAGTATGTTGCAACCTCTTTGTGAAAAAAATTTCAAAACTGTGGAATACAGTGTGGAGTGAATATTGATTTTTATCCTAAGGACTGAATTACGTGTAATTTTTCTTTTAGGTACGCTATACCTCGACACTATTTATAGTAAAAGATCAAAACAAATTTTATTCTTTTAATTATTAATTTGTTGAAACAGTACACCAAGATTATTTACCGATTTGTTGTGTTGTGTATTTGGTGATTCCATACCAAGTGGCCCAGGAAAACAATATAATTGGTTGCTCAAAATACTCAGAAAAATTTGATATTTGCGGGGTGAATTTCCTAATGTTTAGTGGGCTCAAGACCCCTTTTAAAATTTTATGTTGTTTATTATTGCAGGCTGCAAGGTTTTTTTCATTCATTGTTTTTCATCTCTGTGTTTTTTTAAATTATTAAGTAACATGTTGCCCCCAGACCTTTCAAACAGAAGCACTTAGTTCAGCACAAACTAGACTGGAAATTAAAACCTTGATTACCTAGCTGAATGTATTCCTCAAAGTTATTGCTCATAAATTTTTAAAATATTCAGTTTTTTAACAGTACTTTTTCAGAGTAGGTGTAATTTCTCACACTTGATATTTTTTGAGCTATTGCATACATAGTATAGTTACTTTTTATGGTGTATCCATAGTGAAAAGCTTCATTAAGGGATGAGATAAAAATATAAAAATTACACACTAATAGACCTTTATGATATCAAACTCCAGTAAAAATTTAAACTTTGAAATTCAGTGGGAAGTTATGAAAAAAAAAAATCGCAAATATGAGTAAGAAATATATTTCATAATATCTAGAGTATCTGAACTAAAGGAGTGAAGTGTATCAATTTATAATTTAAACACATGAAAAAACACATGAAATTAAAGCAGCAAATAATTATTTGTTGGAACAGTCATCTGCAGAAAGTTTCAGCAGGCTAGCAGACAGCACCTGCAAGTCTTTACAGGCTCACAGACAAGCCTGTACAAGTCTGTGTGTTGTATATCCCCCTTCCACCAACATCTGTTCACTCACACTCGGTTGCCAGTGAGCTCTTGAAGTGTGCAGTTTAACAGTGGAGTCACGGTGTTCTATTGGTGTTCTTATTAATGAAGCTTGCTGTAAAAGTTTGTATGGAGTGTTTGCTGTAAAAGTTTGTATGGAGTGTTTGCTGTAAAAGTTTGTATGGAGTGTTTGCTAAAGAAAGTATTTTAACTGAAGAAGAAAAAGTGCTGTTTTACTTAAGAGATGGCTCAGAGGTTAATTCAACTTGCAAGTATGAGGAAATTAAATACTTAAAGAAATGTCATCACGTTTTTGGCTAGTCTTGCTTGGACCCTTTAAGAAAAAACGAACCCTATAACTGAAGGTCAAAGAGAAATAACATTTGATCATTATTATAAAAATAAAAGCCCTTTTATCAGTATAATACCAGGAAAGTCATTGTGTCCAATATGTTACTCTAAGATATTTGTCGTCAACAAAGAAGGGGATTGTGATAGTTCAGGTAAAGAATTCTGTGACTCATCAGAAACTATAAAAGAAAGTAGATTTAGCTTGTAAAACCCTGTATGTGTCACCTGTTAGTGAAATTGTAAAACTGAGTGAAGAAAAAAGATGTTTTGCATTGAATGCAAAAATTGGGAAAGCGGCAAAAAGAATTTGGGAGTTTCATTTCAAAAGAAAAGTTGCACTAAACCAAATGGAAGTTCTAACAATTCTATCACTGAATATGATGATTTGATAGAAAAACTATACATGAAATGTTGTATTTCAAACAGAGAGAATAAAGTTAAAATTATCAGGCTACTACAAAAGCAAAACTTAGTGTCAGAACATTTGCTTAAATTAACAAGGCAGTTTGTAAATGAGCACGGAATTTTACTTGCATTACAAAAGAAAATTGCATCTAATTTCATAGATAGAAACACGATCAAAAAGGTTATTAGGTTTTATGAGGATGAAACAACAGCTGTTAGATACCTTTCAAAAAAGATTGTTTTTTTTATGAAAGAAAATGGTAGTAAGGTTCAGAGACAAAAAAGGTTAATACTGTTTAATTTAAATGAACTAGTCATAGAATCCCGACAAGAAAATCCTGACATTAAAATTGGAAGGCCAAACTTTTGTGAGCTGAGACCGAAATGGGGTATTGTTGTAGGGGCCTGTGGCACCCATAATGTTTGCTTTTGTTTGTATCACCAGAATGTAAAGTTGATGACAGATGGGGTCAATCTTAGAATTGACAATAAAGGCCTATTGGAAGTTGTAGTTTGCAATATTGACAGTTACAATTTATGATCATGGGAAAATGTCAAGACTGTCCAGGCAAACAAACTTTTACATGACATGTTTGAAGAATCAGAAGAAGAAGATTTGGTGACTGACAATATAGAATGCAAACGAGTTTTCTGAAGTGTTAGTAGCTAACCTTGAAAACCTGAAAATGCATCATTTTATTCCCAAAGCTCAGGGTAAATTTCTGAAGGACAAGAAGCAAACGTTCGCAGTTGATGAATGCTTAGTTCTTTCCGACTTTTGTAAAACCTATTCCTGTGTTGTACAATGGTACCACTGGGTAAAGAAACAGGCCACTGTTCATCAATTTGTGCTCTATTATAAAGATCAAGATTAGTAAAGGGTCACAGTTTTTGTATCACAAGTGACTTCTTGAACACAATGCTACAGCAGTGCATGCTATTCAACAACAGTAAACAAACTACATAATACAGCACCACCCTTCCATAAATTAACTGATCTACTTCTATGATAAAAAGCTATTCTGCAGCGGACCTATGAGAACCAGATTGTAAATTGTGAGGAAATACAAGAACTCTACACCAGATACTTGGAGGAAAGGTTCAACACTCATCGGAAGATAAAAGGTACTTGATCTTTTCATTGTTTTATACCTCCCCTGATAGTGAGCATCATCAATGTGGAAAAATTGTACTACTGACACTTCAAAATTAGAACTCAGTGACTTGTGTTTATGGCGAACATCTACATCTACATCTACATCTATACTCCGCGAGCCACCTTACGGTGTGTGGCGGAGGGTACTTATTGTACCACTATCTGATCCCCCCTTCCCTGTTCCATTCACGAATTGTGCATGGGAAGAACGACTGCTTGTAAGTCTCCGTATTTGCTCTAATTTCTCGGATCTTTTCGTTGTGATCATTACGCGAGATATATGTGGGCGGTAGTAATATGTTGCCCATCTCTTCCTGGAATGTGCTCTCTCGTAATTTCGATAATAAACCTCTCCGTATTGCGTAACGCCTTTCTTGAAGTGTCCGCCACTGGAGCTTGTTCAGCATCTCCATAACGCTCTCGCGCTGACTAAATGTCCCCATGACGAATCGCGCTGCTTTTCGCTGGATCATGTCTATCTCTTCTATTAATCCAACCTGGTAAGGGTCCCATACTGATGAGCAATACTCAAGAATCGGACGAACAAGCGTTTTGTAAGCTACTTCTTTCGTCGATGAGTCACATTTTCTTAGAATTCTTCCTATGAATCTCAACCTGGCGCCTGCTTTTCCCACTATTTGTTTTATGTGATCATTCCACTTCAGATCGCTCCGGATAGTAACTCCTAAGTATTTTACGGTCGTTACCGCTTCCAATGATTTACCACCTATGGCATAATCGTACTGGAATGGATTTCTGCCCCTATGTATGCGCATTATATTACATTTATCTACGTTTAGGGAAAGCTGCCAGCTGTCGCACCATGCATTAATCCTCTGCAGGTCCTCCTGGAGTACGTACGAGTCTTCTGATGTTGCTACTTTCTTGTAGACAACCGTGTCATCTGCAAATAGCCTCACGGAGCTACCGATGTTGTCAACTAAGTCATTTATGTATATTGTAAACAATAAAGGTCCTATCACGCTTCCCTGCGGTACTCCCGAAATTACCTCTACATCTGCAGATTTTGAACCGTTAAGAATGACATGTTGTGTTCTTTCTTCTAGGAAATCCTGAATCCAATCACAAACCTGGTCCGATATTCTGTAAGCTCGTATTTTTTTCACTAAACGTAAGTGCGGAACCGTATCAAATGCCTTCCTGAAGTCCAGGAATACGGCATCAATCTGCTCGCCAGTGTCTACGGCACTGTGAATTTCTTGGGCAAATAGGGCGAGCTGAGTTTCACATGATCTCTGTTTGCGGAATCCATGTTGGTTATGATGAAGGAGATTTGTATTATCTAAGAACGTCATAATACGAGAACACAAAACATGTTCCATTATTCTACAACAGATTGACGTAAGCGAAATAGGCCTATAATTATTCGCATCTGATTTATGACCCTTCTTGAAAATGGGAACGACCTGCGCTTTCTTCCAGTCGCTAGGTACTTTACGTTCTTCCAGCGATCTACGATAAATTGCTGATAGAAAGGGGGCAAGTTCTTTAGCATAATCACTGTAGAATCTTAAGGGTATCTCGTCTGGTCCGGATGCTTTTCCGCTACTAAGTGATAGCAGTTGTTTTTCAATTCCGATATCGTTTATTTCAATATTTTCCATTTTGGCGTCCATGCGACGGCTGAAGTCAGGGACCGTGTTACGATTTTCCGCAGTAAACAGTTTCGGACCACTGAATTCAGTATTTCTGCCTTTCTTCGGTCGTCCTCTGTTTCGGTGCCATCGTGGTCAACGAGTGACTGAATAGGGGATTTAGATCCGCTTACCGATTTTACATATGACCAAAACTTTTTAGGGTTCTTGTTTAGATTGTTTGCCAATGTTTTATGTTCGAATTCGTTGAATGCTTCTCTCATTGCTCTCTTTACGCTCTTTTTCGCTTCGTTCAGCTTTTCCTTATCAGCTATGATTCGACTACTCTTAAACCTATGATGAAGCTTTCTTTGTTTCCGTAGTACCTTTCGTACATGATTGTTATACCACGGTGGATCTTTCCCCTCGCTTTGGACCTTAGTCGCTACGAACTTATCTAAGGCGTACTGGACGATGTTTCTGAATTTTTTCCATTTTTGTTCCACATCCTCTTCCTCAGAAATGAACGTTTGATGGTGGTCACTCAGATATTCTGCGATTTGTGCCCTATCACTCTTGTTAAGCAAATATATTTTCCTTCCTTTCTTGGCATTTCTTATTACACTTGTAGTCATTGATGCAACCACTGACTTATGATCACTGATACCCTCTTCTACATTCACGGAGTCGAAAAGTTCCGGTCTATTTGTTGCTACGAGGTCTAAAACGTTAGCTTCACGAGTTGGTTCTCTAACTATCTGCTCGAAGTAATTCTCGGACAAGGCAGTCAGAATAATGTCACAAGAGTCTCTGTCCCTGGCTCCAGTTCTGATTGTGTGACTATCCCATTCTATACCTGGTAGATTGAAGTCTCCCCCTATTACAATAGTATGATCACGAAACTTCTTCACGACGTTCTGCAGGTTCTCTCTGAGGCGCTCAACTACTACGGTTGCTGATGCAGGTGGTCTATAGAAGCATCCGATTATCATATCTGACCCACCTTTGATACTTAACTTAACCCAGATTATTTCACATTCGCATTCGCTAATAACTTCACTGGATATTATTGACTTCTTTACTGCTATAAATACTCCTCCACCTTTGGCGTTTATCCTATCCTTGCGGTATATATTCCATTCTGTGTCTAGGATTTCGTTACTGTTCACTTCCGGTTTTAACCAACTTTCCGTTCCTAATACTATATGCGCACTATTTCCTTCAATAAGAGATACTAATTCAGGAACCTTGCCCTGGATACTCCTGCAGTTTACCAATATTACGTTAACTTTTCCTGTTTTTGGTCTCTGAGGACGGACGTTCTTTATCAACGATGATAATGTCCTCTCTGGTAAGCCGTCAGGTATTTTATCGTTTCGCCCAAGGGGGGGTCCCTCTAACCTAAAAAAACCCCGTGTGCACGCCACACGTACTCTGCTACCCTAGTAGCTGCTTCCGGTGTGTAGTGCATGCCTGACCTGTCTAGGGGGGCCCTACAGTTCTCCACCCAATAACGGAGGTCGATGAATTTGCAACCATTATAGTCGCAGAGTCGTCTGAGCCTCTGGTTTAGACCCTCCACACTGCTCCAAACCAGAGGACCGCGATCGACTCTGGGCACTATGCTGCAGATATTAAGCTCAGCTTGCACTCCGCGTGCGATGCTGGTTGTCTTCACCAAATCAGCCAGCCGCCGGAAGGAACCAAGGATGGCCTCAGAACCCAAGCGGCAGGCGTCATTCGTTCTGACATGTGCTACTATCTGCAGCCGGTCACACCCAGTGCGTTCAATAGCTGCCGGAAGGGCCTCCTCCACATTACGGACGAGACCCCCCGGCAAGCACACCGAGTGCACACTGGCATTCTTCCCCGACCTACCCGCTATTTTCCTGAGGGGCTCCATAACCCGCCTAACGTTGGAGCTCCCTATAACTAATAGGCCCGCCCTCTGTGACTGTCGGGACCTTGCCGGAGAATCGGCCACTGGCCCAACAGGCGAGGCATCCTGTGGTGGCTCGGAAACGATGTCATCACCACTAGGAAGCACCCCGTACCTGTTGGAAAGGGGTAAGGCAGCTGCCACGCGGCCAGATCCCACCTTCGTCTTTCGGCCAGGCACGCGCGAGCCCACCACTGTCCGCCATTCACCCTGGAGTGATGGCTGACCGGTAAGATGCTCACTGCCGGAAGATGCAGCGACATCAGGGGTTCCATGTGATTCCAAGGCCACCGAAGTAAGCATAGGTCTCACCACAGTTGCCCCAACGCCACTACGAGCCGACGCCTGCGCCTCGAGCTCGATGAGCCTAACAGACAAAGCCTCCACCTGCCCCCGAAGAGTGGCCAATTCTCCTTGCGTCCGCTCACAACAACCACAGTCCCTACACATGACTATGTTTACCCTACTCTATACGGTGACAAATTCCCAAGATAATCTTCTGATGAGCTACTCTGATAATCAAGAAACACTCACTGAAATACGAGACGCGAAAACTACGCTAGGTTTTCCCAGAAAAACTATTTAAAAGCTAAGCGCAGCAAATAAGTACAAAAACGCTTTATACAAACAGTACTCGCTGCTGCTGGTGCTCTCGCTCTGGCTGTCACAAGACAACTGCTGATTCAGGTGACTAGTGGCTAACGGCCGCGAAACAAACAAAAGATGGTTTTAGGGCGCTTTCTGTTCTAAATGATCAAGAAAACACTAAGAAATCTAACACGAAAACTACGTAAAGTTTTATCAAGAACTGTTAGTTACTATGCAGAGCAGATAAACACAAATAGAATCCCTTCCTTAGTGGAAGGTCGTAAACAAAATGCAAAATAAACGCTTTATACAAACAGTACTCGCTGCTGCTGGTGCTCTCGCTCTGGCTGTCACAAGACAACTGGATTGCCAGAGTTGATAATATTGATTGACAAAACCAAGATGTGCATGTTACATTTTTCCACCCACCAGGACTAAGGACCACATTTAATAATGTTGAATAGGATCAAGTCTGGATGCCTGTTAAAAATGTACTGTGGAAGCTGTCTACCCTGGAATATACAACTGCGACTGGGTGATTTTTAACTTAAAGCCCAAAGTGAGTGAAGAAATTTCTCTGTTGTTCAATGAGCCACATAGTTAAATCGAATAAGGTGAGAACAAGATAATGTAATGTAATCAGATGGCTCTTGCCCAAATTGCTTTTCTCATCTCACTGACATTTCGGCTGTTTCTACTGATAGCTAGACCATAGTATTCTGTGAGGTTTTCTGGTCATGATTCAGTGAGTCTCCCTTGGTGGTATTTGCTTTACCAACAGAGAGTTTTTTCCCCCATCATGTCCTTGCAGAATTTCCTATGTCCTCCATTATCTTCTGCACCTGTCATATACATCCCGGTCCTTGAATTTCAGTTACACCATATGGTGTAGCAGCCACAATAGCAGCCACAACAGTATTAAATCCTTTAGAGTCACCATTACCAAGATAAGGAATATATTGCACACCATGTATAACAATTGACCTACTAAAAACAGACTTCTCCCTAGCTTTCCATAATGCCACTGTAACCTTCAAAGTTTTTGTCATATTTGTGTTCATTTATTTTGTTGGTGTAACCTTGATTTTTATTGGCATAACCTTGTCAGTGTTTTGTAAGACATTCATAGTCCAGCACCTTGCTTGTATCTACAGACAAAACTGTGACAACTCCATTCAGTGATATGTGGAATCTCTAGCACCAGATGCCATCCAATGTAGCCTCAGTATCTGTAGATTGTCAAATAACAGTTTCTCTTGCGATATTCTGCCTAGATGTTTCAGTGACTTGAATTAGGGTGTTCTGCTAATGTTTATAATAGCTCTGAAATGTGAATGGTGGCAGCGGGAGATCCAGGATACCACAAAATACCTGGGCTGCTTTTCTTCCCATCGCAATAGATGCCATGGCATAAGCAAGGCAAAAATTCACTTCACTATATTTTGTGCATGTTACAGAAGATGTCATTGCACATTTCATTACTTAGCACACTTGATACTCTGCTCCAATTTTGCTGGTTAGGCCTTTTCTCTTATGTATGTTCTCACTAGATGTAAGGGATTTTTCACTGTTACAATGTTTACATGTAGCAATTGAAAAAAACAATTCTTAGAGCTTGCCTGAAGCTCTCGCTGGTGAACTTTTGCTTCTCTGCGGCGTAACAATTTCTTCATTTTTATGATTTCCAACAATGTGCTTATCTTAATTACCATTAAATTTAAGAGTGCAATAAAATATCTTCGTTTTTGGCATTTCACAATGTAAAATGGTTGAAACACACAGTTACGATGGCAAGTTTACAACATGAATGCATGCGAAAAACATAGGTGAACTCAAGTAATCTACTTTTATCGACAGAAAGATCGATTGCAATAAATCCTTGCTCATAGGACAGTCGATATGTTCTTCAAGAATATTACACAAATGAGTTGCTTTGGGAATAGCAATGAAAAAATAAAATAATGAGACATTGTAGGCAATGTTTTGTGTTTGACAGTAGTGTGACAGCTAGGCATTTGTGCACGGCATCTGCTGCAGAAAGGCACTTAAACACAAAAATGATGAAGCACTATCCATAATGTATATATTTTTAGAATTGGGAAGAATCATAGACATTTATAAAAAGAAAAGAAACCATTTGTTTGGCCCTTATGACGTCCAGGTGACCTTAAGCTTTCTGTTCAACTATGGTGGGACATGTGGAGCAGATGCTTAGGAGAACACTCCATTAAAAAAATGGTTTATGCTGCTATCCATAGTTCATGAGCATTTGTAATTTGAGAAAGCAGATGAAGTATTCTGATCATTTCATGCATTTGAAGGAAATGGGCACAATTGGGGAAATCGGAGGCTCACTGATGGGCTATACAACACAGTTATTATTATCACAGGTATTGTTCATACCTAGAAGTATGTGAAATGTTGGGATTTTTATGTTTTGAGTATCTGCAAAATAGAACAGGAGAAGCATTTCAAAGATATTTATAGTGTCACCATACAGAACACTATCAAATGAAAATCAGCAAACGAAACTGGCCAGAGAACACACTCAATGATAAGGCAATAAGGAGTCAAACAATAGCCAATCAAAAATTCTGAGAATGGGGTTGAAAAGGCTGAGAGAAAAGGTGGAGACTGAATGTTCCTCTAGCAATTCCTATGGCTTTTTTATTTCAACAGGTCCAGAGGTTGTGTATTGAAAAGCTGGAATATCATGTTTGCATATTGTCAGTAATGGAGCTGGGATCTGGTTCAAATGGAAATGGTGATCAAGCAGTCTGTTTTGATCTTGGAAGCCCTGCAAAACCTTGTGTGTAGGGACTGGAGAATTTTACATAAAAGATAGCACAAAAAATAATTCAAAATCGACGGTTCATACTGATGTAACACAAATCAACAGTTTCTACAAATTACAGTTAAAATTGACATTTTTTCACATTCTAATAGAAAAATTTAATAAATGTGAGGGGTTTTACTGATATTGATAACTGTTAATGTTGAAATTGGATCTTGATATTTGTCCTCAGCACTTAGATACCTATATAACATTAAACTGGCCATTCATTTTGTGATTAAAAACTAATGCCTAGATGTGGGTCAGCTGGTAACAGCTCTTTCTGCTGAAGTAAAATTTCCTGATTCTTTTGTGTAACACATTTATTTATTTTTTATTTATTTATTTTCTGTCCATATAACAAAAAGTTTTCGGACATTATCAGTAAAATTTAGATTACATTACACATATACAGTAAAATATTTACATTCTTTCATAACAACATATGGATCAGGGCACTACAAGTAGATTCCTCTATAGTGTAACACAATTTAGCTTATATTTATAATAGTACACTACACATAATACAGTGTATAATTACATTCTTTCATACCACTGATAGATCGGAGACATTGTCTATATACACTGTTTTCCAAGATGGCACTACAACTTAAAGTCCTCTATAGAGTAACAACACTTCTCTATTAATAATTGCTTCAGTCTTCTGTTTAGCATATTTAGATTTACTTTCTTGAGTTCACAGGGTAGTGCATTGTAGAAAATTGCTCCCATTCTGTGTGGGCTGTGGTCCGTTGCCCTTTTATTAGTCACAATTCTATGAAAATTTTCCCTTCCCCGTGTATCATAGTTGTGTACATTACTGTTTCTCATATTAAATTCAGGATTTTGTTTCACGAACATGACTGTCTGCAGTATATACATGGAGTACACCGTAAGAATTTTATATTTTCTAAAGATGTCTCTACAAGGCTCTCTCTTTTTTACCTTGGCTACCGTTCTTACTGCCTTTTTTTGTAATCTAAAAAGTCTATCTATATGAACTGCTGATGCCCCACCCCATATCTCAATACCACACTGAACGTGCAGATGAATTAACCCAAAATATATTTGCCTTAAAGTATCATGGTCCAAGAAGGCTGAGACCCGTTTCAGTAGATACACATTTCTACTGATTTTCTTGCAAATATTATCTGCATGGTCTTTCCATGATAAGTGTTCATCAACAACGATGCCCAAAAATTTAAGTGAATTTGCAAATGCAAGACCCAATGGAGATGTAAATACAGTATCAGTTAGGGCAGCATTATAACTGTGGATGAACTTCATTATTGCCGTTTTGCCTTTATTTACAAGAAGCTTGTTTGCTATAAGGTATGCGGACAGAGTATTGAAACTGATCTCGGTACTGTTAGCTGCAGACTGGATATCACTGCCACAGCTAATGAAGGATATGTCATCGGCATAGCTTACAACCATGCAATTTTGAGGTTCAAATAAGTTATTTACATATATAAGGAACAGAAAAGGCCCTAGAATGCTTCCTTGAGGTACATCATATTGAAGTGTCCTGAAGTTTGATTTGGTTGTTAGGAGCTGCTCATTATTTTGATAAGTTAGCTTTACACACTGTTTCCTGTCTTTCAAATAGGAGGGAAGTAGTTTCAAGGCTAGTCCTCTCAACCCGTACTCTTCTAGCTTACACAGAAGAATGGTATGATTCACAGTATCAAAGGCTTTACTCATACGTAGGAAAGTGCCTATTACCTTGACACTTTTGTCCAGCTTATTTAATATTTCATGTATAAAAGATGCTACTGCTGTTGTAGTAGATCTCCCATTTCTGAATCCATGTTGTAGGTTGTTTAACAGATTGTGTTTGGTGAAATATGATTCAACTTGATGTAGTATTACTCTCTCTAACAATTTGCCTAGTTCTGACGTTAATGATATTGGCCTGTAGTTTTTAGTGTCTGTTTTTAATCCCTTTTTATGCACTGGTATAATTTCAGTAATTTTCAAAAGGTCAGGGAATACTCCATTTCTGAGGGAGGTATTTATCAAGTGAGTCAGGGGTTTCACTAATTCATCCCTGCATTCCTTTAGCAGTTTAGGTGAAATGTCATCCCAGCCACAAGACATTTTTGGTCGAAGTACTGATATGATTGCTAGGACGACCCTCTCAGTAATGCCGTGGATATAAAAGGGCTGGCTAGATTTTCCAAGACTAAAATTTTGTGGCTTGACATGAACTACATTTGTACCAACTGTACTGAACTTTTGTATAAATTTCTCACACACTTCTTTTGGGTCATTTATTTCTTCACCATTTTCTTTTAATGTTATGTTGCTGTGTTCATAAGAATTCTGTTTCTGACTTTCTTTATGCATTATTTTCCAGACAGTTTTACTGATACAGCTAGAGTTCCTTATTTCAGAGGTATATTTCTGTGCTTTTAGGTTAGTCAAGGACTCTCTGTATATTTTTCTGAGCAGTTTATATTTTGTTGAGAAATATTGTAGTTTAGTATCTCTAAAAAGTATGTAGCAATCTTTCATTTTCTCCGTCAGTTCAATAATTACAGGAAGGAGATTCTCGGCTTTATGGTTTACACCTTTATTTACTTTTTTAACTAAAGGACAGGTTTCATTTAAAGTGTTACTGAATAACTTATAGAAATATTCCCATTTTTCATTCACTTCAGTTGCATTGTACACTGGTTCCCATTTTTCATTCCCTAATGCCATCTTAAGTTTAGAATAATTAAATTTTCTTTTATATATAAATGTATCACTTTCAGTTACATCTATGTTCCCAACATCAATTTCCATAGTAAGGGCTCTGTGATCACAAATGTAGTTTTCTAAGGTGTTAACATTTACTTTCTCTTTTCCTGCATTTGTGAGAACATGGTCAATACATGTCTTCATATTTGCAGTGACTCTTGTAGGTTCTGAGTTCATTTGTTTAAAGTTATAACACTGTAATACATCCATATAGCGCAAATAGTTAACATTATTATTTAATGAGTCTAAGTTGATGTCTTCAACAAGCAACAAGTGTCTTTTATACATTGCTGTCCCCTCCAGCAAGTCCTCTAGGCAATTTAGAAACTGTTCTGTGTTACTTCCAGGTGACCTATACAGTGCTGCTATAATAAGGCTGTTGTTTCCATACTTCAGGTTTACTGCTGCAACCTCAAATACCATTTCAGTACTCAGATCATCTATCCATTTAACTTTTTCACATTTTACACCATTTCTACTATAAATGCCTACCCCACCACTTTTGTGTGTCTTTTTCTGCAGCACAAGTTTATAAGTTCGTAATTTTTTAGCCTGTAACCATATGCTTTCTCTTCCTTGCACCCCAATTCACTCGCTAGGAAGAGGTGTGGCTTAGTTTCATTTAGGTAAATACTCAGCTGCTCTGTTTTATTAGTTACATACTGGACATTCTGATATGCAAGGGTTAATTTATTATGCTTTCCTCTAAAAAAACATCATTGTCTACTTTGTGACTGAGAATTCTGTTTAAATCGTCTTTTTCTTTGGTAATTTCCCATACTTTGTCCCACAAGAGTTTTTTGCCTTCAGAATTTAGGTGCATACCATGTCTGGTATGTAGGCTTCTTTTCAGTTTGCCTATATCTAATATTTTAGATTTGCCAAAATGAGCACACATTTGTTTCATTGTAATGTTTGGTTTTCAAATCAACTTATTTACACACGAATTGTACCTGTGAGGCAGCGTTGTAATAATGGTGTTTCGTGATTCATTTGCTTCTTCGAAGTTTTCCAGGCTTTCTAGGCAGTTTCGTTCTTCATTTCTTGCGATGTCATTGGCACCAGCTATACACACTACATATTCATTCTCCTCTTTCTTGTTTCCCTGCAGGTCGACATCAGTAACAGATTTCGTACTTGCACATGGTTTCACTCTTCCTATTGCTTGGATATCTTTATAATTGTCCTGTAAAACACTCGCCAAATTTCTGCCGTGGCTGTCTATTAATAAGATAACATTGCACCTTTTTTTTTCAACGGTTTGACGATTGTATTTTTTACCATTTTTTTGTTTGTTTCTCCACTGCATAGTTTACAAAATTCGTTTTCACCACATTTCACACTTTCACATTTATCACTATTGGTTTGTGGTAAGAGGTGAGGCACAGGTAGGGCAAATCTAACAGTTTTGTGTGAGTTTTCACTTTTTTTGCTGTGAAGATTACTTTTTGTAATGCTTTCCATAGAGACACTCGAATTTACCTCATATTTCGATCCAGTCACTTTACTGCAGTTTTCGGAATAAAGGATATTAAAATTGTTTTCACACTCGAAACTTGGTTTACTCACTGTAGGTGACATTTTTTTGCCTTGTGCTTTACATTTGCCGTTCACTGTCTTCCATTCCATCGACTAATAATTACTAACTTTCGGCAGTACACTCATTCTTTGTTTCGACCTAAGCTCCATATTTTCATGCCTTAGGCTGTCATTTTCTCTTCTTAATCCTAAGATTACTGATTGTAAACTTGAAATACGTTCACTATACATTTCAAGTTCATCTTTGCACTTCAGACAAGTGATCTTTTTAACTATATCACTGTAATTTAGTTTAGCAGTAACATCATGTACATCTATACTTGCCGCCATCATAGAAACAACATCCTGTTTTAGAAAAATCTTTAATGTCTTTAATGTAGTACATTAATTAAACTGCATATTTTCATAGTATGCAAGTGCAAATACAAAAGCCACCAAATACAACACTTTAGCTTTCTCAATCACATAAATCATTGTTTTGCTTCATTCAGTTACTCAGGCCATGCTACAGATTACGCTGCCACCATAGATTTCATATCACAAAATAATAGAAAAATATTGAGTAAATATTGTGGTAAACATTCGGAGTGTTCTCTTGTACCCCCAGAAACACATTTGCATGATGTCACTTGTTCTGTGGTGATTGGTTGATAGAAGCAAACTAACCAGGTGCCATTTCGCTTTGTGTGTTTTTGAAACTGAAATGCTGTTTTCAGCAGTTGTCATGTTTGTGTTTATGTGTTAGGAAAATATGCAGTTTAATTGATGTGGAAAATGAAAGCCCTCTCCAAAATAAACTGTGTTTGATACAGTTTACTGTAAAAAAAGTTTTGGGAAATAAGACATCTTCGGGTAAAACTGTTAACTCTTTTTCCTGTTTAAAATAGTTTGAAGGCAGATTCATTATTATGGGCAAAGGAATTTTTAGTGATGAAACTAGCAGACTGATGAAAAGCATGAAGAGAAGTTCTTAGGTAGAGGTGAAGGAAACAGCAAAACACATTGTGCTTGTGAAAAGTGTTGGGTGGCATCTTTGAACTAGGCTGTCAACTCTTATGGTCACAGATACATGAAGGTCTGTGTTTACAGCAGTAGGTTCTAGTTTCAACTTTAGGATGATGATGATCGTGATGATGGCCTGGCAAAGAGCTTGTTATGTATACGTGGAATGACAGATCCCTGTAGTGTAGATGTTCGGTAACAATCAAATCCCTTCAGAATTTAGTTAAATAGCAGCTTTTCATGCCAGTGGAAAATATGGACATTGTCAAAAGTCTGCTGTTGTACTGAAGGCAATTTGGCTTCCATGTTCGAATGTAGACTCAGAGTGGCAGTTTTCACAATACACAGATTGTCTCATTTATCTTGACCATCCCAAATAACTTTTTGTCCAGGAGCAAATAAAAAATGTGTCAAGCAATTGTTTAGCTATCATCGTAATTTCTTCTCTTGTAACCTGATTCGTTACAAAATATGGACAGCAGGGTGTCTCTTTTTTAAAGAAATAGCATCCTATGTTTTTTTATCAACTTCCTTCATCAACCTGCTCAGAAATGTACCACAAGGCAACATTCATGTAAACATGACGTTGTTAAAAAACCGACACGAAACAGACTTTGACTCCTCTGTACTAGCACAAGGTGCAGGTAGCCAGAACAACATAATTCATCCAGTTGCTGAAGCTGACAATAAACAAATGGAAACACAAGGAATATGCACAGTAGTCATTCAGTTAACCATCTTCAGTTGAAGAGTAAAAAATGGAAATTTCGTGTGACTAGGGCCTCCCGTCGGGTAGACCCTATGCCGGGTGCAAGTCTTTTGATGTGATGCCACTTAAGCGGCTTGCGCGTCGATGGGGAAGAGTAGACCGTCTAACAATGAACAGAAGGTAGAGATGCTGCCCATCCATGAAGAATGTAAGTTATCAGAACAGAAATTGCAATAATGCTTTCTTGTTCAGGGTAAAGGTATGAGGAGTACAGTACTGCAGAACTTTTAAACATTATGCTGTGCACAGTAAGTGCAGTCCTTGATTAAAAACTTCATAATCGTTAATTTTTTTTTATTATGTTTGAAATTGGGCATAACGCCACTCAGGCGGAGAAACTCTAGAGAGATTGATAGCCTACAGAAACCTACTTTCTCACATTATTGCAATTACTGTTCTGCTAACTTATGCTCTCCTTAGACAAGTAACATTTCTGCCTTCTCATTATTGCTGTACATCATACTCATATAAATCGTCAATTGAAGATGATTGCCTGAATGACTGGCATGCATTTTCCTAGTGTGTGTAGGGCCCCCGCCCCCCCCCCCCCCCCCTGTCAACTCCAGCAAGTGGACAAGTTACAATACCCCAGGTACTTTCACTGTGAGGCTGTACAGGAGAGTCAAAAGCCAGTTTTGTGTTACATTTTTAACGACATCATGTTTACATGAACTATACACTGCATTACATTTGTGAACAGGTCTTGAAGACGGGAAATGGGTTACCAAATAAAAAATGCAGGTTGCTGTTTAAAAAAGACACACTTCTGTTCATACCTTTGTAACGAACAAAGTTACAAGAGATGAAATGATGCTGCTTAGTATCCTGATAATAGCTAAAAATGCTTGGTACATTTTTTGTTGCTTCTGGACAAAAAGTTACTTTGAGATGGTCAAGATAAATGGAACACCCTGTATTAAAGAATTGACAGCATATTGTCTCTGAATAGAAATTTGAAGTTATAGGAATTCTGTAGTTTGTAAAACTTCCAATATTGTTTGGATATAGACTTACTTGTTTTTAATTAGTTGGTTTTAATGGGAATGAACTAAAGTAGTTTTTTAAATATAGATGATCCAATTGAGACGTGTGATGTCAATAAGTACTGTTATACGCAATTGTTAGGTAAATTAATTTTGCAAAATAAGACTTAGAAATGGTGAAATATAACAAAAACAAAGAACATAATTGAAAAACAAGCCATCTGAAAACAACACCAAATTTGGCAACAAATAACATCAAAATTTTACAAAAAAGTCATCAAAATTTAAGAACTATGAAATAAGCTAAAAATATAACTAGTTTTCCTGCCCTTGCTTATGTACAATTTTTGTGTTTCAGAACAAATGAGTTGAATTCAGTAGACAATGGTTTTTATTCTTTAGTCATTCTTAATGATGATTATCAGCACAAGTCTGTTGTGTTCTACAGGCTTTTGTTATATTTTTCTTTATTTATTTATAACCCCCCCCGCCCCGCCCCCCTTCGAACATGACTGTCACATTGGTAATGGCTAGATACTCTGAAATCTATGCTGATTGGAGGCACTGTGTGCATTTTGTAAACACTGTTTTATTTAGTTATATAACAGCAATTTTAGATTTTCTCATATGCTGCTACTGTGGCAAATGCATCAGATGTGATAGCAAGCCTTTGTTATCACAGTAGGTGAGTCCCCTCTCAACCTGGGGCCTGAGTGACCTGCCCCCCCCCCTCCCCCCCCCCCCCCCCCCTCCTCACAATTGTTTCATTGCAGAAGATCGTACAAAATATGGTTTGTCCTTTCAATCATCATATTAACACTGAACTGACAGATAAAATCAATTAAAATATACAACAAAAGAAAGACAATTGAACCTGATGACATATCTGTAAAATAGATTGTGCTTCCCTTCTAGTATTGGGATAAGATTCCAAAGCTGTGCTTGAATTCAGACCAATGTCTTTCTTGATTTCAGGGCTTTTTTGTGCAGGAATTTCATGATAATTCATTATTCAACATAAGCAATTTTTCCTTGTTTGCTAATTATATTGCTGTCAGGGAGGTAACGATTGTAGAATAATGTAGGTGTTCATACCCTTCCATATACCTCCTTACATCAACCATGCCTGATCACTGTGGAAGTTTTAACTGAAGTAAACACTAGCTGTGAAAGTGTACATTGTATAATTATATTTGAATAATCAGCTTAGTTTTCAAATAGGTGAGAAGAAAGTAAATAAATTTGAAGCAATGTTTTGTTGTGTGTCAATAAGTGATTAAGTGATCTATAAGGCTTCAGAAAGATGACAGTTATGTTGGTGTTTTTTTTCTTAATACTGTACCCTCTTCAGCTGTGTGATAGGAGGAGGGTTTTGTAATCTTTCCTGTGTTACACCACATAGGGCAGAAAAACTTTATTTGCATTATGACAGTAACACACTTTCCATGTCAGATGTTGGCCATGAATTCTTCTATATCCTTACTGTCATTTCAATAAAATAAATTGCAGAAATCAGATTTTTTATTGATTTCTTTTCATACAACATTTCAGTGGCTTCAGTGTATCTCATCTCCTGACTGAGGTTCAGTCTAGAATCTATTTAACAGTTTTCTCTTATCAACCATGTCACTGTTTTTCTCTTGCAAAATTGTTCAGCTTGGCAAGATTATAATACAGCTCCTCCTTACAGTTATACTTCTCTTATAATACATACCTGTGTGGTACCCTGTGCAGGCACAGCAATCTGAGCGCACTAAAACTATATGCTACTTTCTGTTTAAGTTCAGATTTTTTTCCCATGTTTCTGATCCTTACGGCAAAAATAAAAAAAAGAAGACATTTTCATTTTCCCCTCTGTTAACCCTTTGGTGGGCGCGCCTCCGACAGTTAGCCGTAAGATGTGGTTTCCTGTTAGTATCACAGATAGTGTTACAGTTGTGTCCATGTCCAGATATGTATTTGTTATTCTCAACAGATGTCACCACGTACTACATTTGCGTAATTCATGCTTTCAGTAGGTTGGTCGCTATTGTTGTTTGAAACGTGAATGTTGTGCTTGTGGTGTTCGCTGCTACATGCCTTGTGATGTAAGTATTTTCTGTACTTGTGTTTATCTTTCGCCTCAAGGAAATCTTTCTTTTATATTATTATATAATGAATATTTTAATCGAAACAAAGTTCCCGTATGCAATTTTCAATACTTTTTACAGTCTTGGATACTGATTTATTACAGTATATTACTTTTATAAAAACATGTGTTTCATTTGGTCTCATAAAAGCCACCGTCTAATTGTATGCCTTGAAGACTAAGAGAAAGTATTGCAAGAATTGTCAGAAGAAGAATTACAAGAATTGTCAGATGATTACCGATTTTATATAGGAAAAAATAAAGGAACTATTTGGATAAGTGAACTGCTTCCTTCTTCTTCTAAAAACGAAGGCCAAGAACATTCTAAAAGTTTTGCCAGGTCCAAAAGCCAGTGCTGAAATTACGGAAAAAGAAATTGATGCATTTTATCTAGTCATTACTGATGGGATGATTGACAACATTGTGAAAAATACAAACCAATACTTCCAGAATAAAAAAAAAAAGAGCTGAAATTCAATATTCAAAAGAACAAGACTGCAGACACTCACAAAACCAGAGATAAAGGCTCTTTTAGGTGCATTATATCTAACAGGTATAAAGAAAGGACGACACGTGAATTGCTGTGAACTGTGAGATGCAGATGGTACAGGAATGATTATTTTACGAGCTCTCTTCAGCTATAAGCGCTTTGCTTCGAACTCTTAGGTCCGACAACGTGGGTACCTGGAATGAAAGAAAATAAAGTGACAAACTAGCACCTATTTGGGACTTCCATCAAGAGTTTGTCAATAATTGCCTTGCTCACTATAATGTCAACGAGTTTGTCATTATTGATGAGATGTTGCATCCTTTCAGAGAACGCTGCGGATTTGTATAGTATATCCTTAATAAGCCTGAAAAATATGGGATCAAGATTTATGCTTTGTGTGACGCCAAAACATTTTACACCCTGAATTTTGAAACTTACTGTAGCAAGCAGGACCCTACCTGAAATCTAACAAGCCTGATGACGTTGTACAAAGATTAGTGACACCAATTGAGAAGACAAACAGAAATCTTATGACTGACGGTGGCTACAGTAGCTACCCTGTGGCTGAAAATCCCCTCGGCAAAGATTTGACTTCCTCGGAAACCATGGGGGGCGGGGGGGGGAGGGGGGGGGGGAATACCTCAAGAATTCTATGCAAATAAAACCCGAGAAGTTCAGTCATGCCTCTTCGGTTTTCAAGATGGTATTTTATGGTCTCTACTGTTCCTAGAAAGAATGAAGTTGTGATTTTTTTAGCGACAATGCACGACACAAATGAAATGAATCAAGAGACTAAGAAATCTAGAGTGAATTTGGACTACAATACTACCAAAGGAGGAGTTGACACTGTAGATCAGATGTGCTCATCCTACAGTACTTCCAGAATAACGTGACGATGGCTATTTGAACTTTTTTGCAGACGTCTAGAAATTGCTGGGATAAATGCAAACATTATCTTCAAATTCAACAATCCTAGTAATAAAGAAAGAAGACAAATTTTTTGAAACATCTTGCTCTGGACCTAATGGAAGATCATTTGAATCAACAAGCGTTACTTGAGACACTTCCCAAGGATATTCACACCTTCTTGACCGAGTATAGGCACAAAGAAGAGAAGACCAAGGAGCCAACAAAACCTGAAATTTGTTACATATGTGGCAGACATAGAAACAACAGAACCAAAACAGTATGTATGAAATGCAAGAAACATAGTGTCACAGATACAAAATGTGTGAAATGTGAAAGTGAGCTGCAGATGGAAGTTGACTAATTTATTCACAAGCATTAACACGAGTGGGAGTTTATGAATGCTCCATTATTTCATAACATGTTCCCTTGTTACTTTCTTTTCACATGAATCGCTGCAATTAAGTGATATAATTAAAAGAACAATGAAGGCAGTAAAGAATATCAGCTTGTTATAAATTGCAATGACAATAATAGACAATTGTGAAGGCAACAAATAAATAAAAGATTATTTTTATAGAGCCATGTAATGTTATGTTGTGTTTTCTCCAATAAAATGTAACTGGCGATTATATAAAGATTATTTTTCCTTAGGTTAAAAATGTAACACTAATTGTGGTGTAAAAGCCACAATGCGCCAACTCATGGAAGTATTAAAGGCATGCCCACCGAAGGGTTAAAGAATGTATAACAATAGTTACTTAAACAATATTGTGATAAGGAAGGCTGCTACTCACCATATAGCAGAGATGCTGAGTTGCAGATAGGCACAACAAAAAAATGTTCACGCTTAAAGCTTTCGGCAACGGCCTTTGCCAACAATAGACACACACACACACACACACAAATACAAACACAAACACAAACACAACTCTCACACAAGACTGCAGTCCTAGGCAACTAAAACCACACTGTGAGCAGCAGCACAAGTGCCTGATGGGAGTGGCGACTGGATGGGGGAAAGGTCTAGGCTGGGGCGAGGAGGGGAGGGGAGGGATAGTATGCTGGGGATGGCAGACAATGAAGTGCTGCAGGTTGGGCGGCAGGCAGGGGAGAGGTTGGGGGGGGGGGGGGGGGGAGAGTAGCAGAAAAGGAGAGATATAGAGAGAAATATAAAAAATAAATAATCCCCCCTCTGTCCATCTCTCCCCTGCCCGTCACCCAACTTGCAGCACTTCACTGTCCGCCAGCCCCACCATACTATCCCTCCCCTTCCCCGCCTTAGCCTCTCCTTTCCCCCACCCAGTCGCCACTCCCATCATGCACTGGTGCTGCTGCTTGCAGTGTGGTTTCAGTTGCCTGGGACTGCAGTCGTGTGTGTGAGTTGCGTTTGCTTGTGTGTGCCTGCGCATGCTCGTGTGCGCGCATACATTTGCTTATTGTTGACAAAGGCCTTGGGCTGAAAGCTTTGAGTGTGAAAATCTTTTTGTTGTGCCTACTGTGACTCAGCATCTCTGCTATATGGTGGGTAGCAACTTTCCTTCTCATAATATTGTTACATTCCGTCTTGGATTTTCCATTGTTTAATAGTTGTGTAAAGAATGAAAAAAATATTTCCTTGAAATTTAAGTAATCATAACAAAACATGTACCACAAGTAAAAAAGAACGAGGTGCAGTACTTCTGCCTAGTGAAAACTATAAAACAGCTAAAGAACTAGCAAAGTCAAAGAATCACAAAGTTAGCAATTGGTTTCTGTTTTGGTAGGCTTTTGCGTGTTTATGGTTTCTTTATTTCAGTTTTGCAAGCTACAATACATTTCATTATCCCATTAACGATCCAGTTATTGAACTGAAATGTTACACTTGTTCAGAGTAGATTGAGTTTTATTTTATTCATTTTAATTCTTGGTCAGATATTTTGCTCGTTGAATGATGACTGTTTTCATCCAGAGATTCAGTTTCATTAGCTGCATTAGATTCTGTTATCTTCAGCTTTTCTCCTTGTGATCCATGCTTTCTATTTTTAAGTTTTTTGAACTGTGATTGTGTTCCATTATTTTTCACATAAATGTATGCTTTTGGATTTGGTCTAATTGAGATTCGTGTCTTCATCAGTGAGTAGCTTGGGCCATGCCAGTCATACCAGTACATTCCTTGGTATTCATGAGTGCTTTGCACTTCACCACCAAGATAACGCCCATTCAGATTGCTAATGAAAGAAAAGCATTATTATTACTATTATACTATTATTATTATTATTATTATTGTTATTATTGTTGTTGTTGTTGTTGTTGTTGTTGTTGTTATCGTTAGTATAAAATATAATAAATTGTATGTATATTATTCTAAAAATAGTTAAGATGGGAGTTGAAACTTCCTGGCAGATTAAAACTGTGTGCCCGACCGAGACTTGAACTTGGGACCTTTGCCTTTCGCGGGCAAGTGCTCTACCGTCTGAGCTACCGAAGCAATACTCACGCCCGGTCCTCACAGCTTAACTTCTGCCAGTATCTCGTCTCCTCGCGAGTCTCGGTGGGGCACACAGTTTTAATCTGCCAGGAAGTTTCATATCAGCGCACACTCCGCTGCAGAGTGAAAATCTCATTCTGAAGATGGGAGTTGTTAGTTACCAGCAACTGGACTAAAATTGACATTAAAGAAAGGGAGGGGGCAGATGAATCTCTGGCTTTGAAATTTTTAAAAATCGTTTTCCAGCATATAACAAAAGGGAAACAGTAAAAAAATTCTAAGTTTTACAAACACTGAAGGGAAGATAAGTCAGTTAAACTTAAAATGTTCACATTTTAATTTGAGTGTTATTGATATTGAATGAAAGAAGTAGTTTACTTTCCAGTCACTGTTTGTTTGTATCCACAACACATTTCAAGGATTTAAACGTCCACCACCAGGTGGATTTGTATGTGTTAATATGACATCTATGTTGTGTTCTGTCTTTGTTATAACCTCTGACACTGGCACTGTCTAGTGGAGAAACAAAACACTATTTCAGGACACGGTTTTCGGGAGGTTTTTGACTAAAACGTAGATGTAAGTGGAATACTTCAAGTGGTCACAAGCTCCTTTCTCTGTTCTACTACATCACATATAAACTGTTAAGTTTTGTAAACAAAGATGGTGTCTGGAAACTACTAGGTTGAAAGAACATACATCAAAAACAGAAGCAATCTTTCAAAGTACAAATAACTTATAGTAAACAACTTTATTATTTTACAGTAAGATGCAAAGCGTTGTGGAGATCTGTGGACGAGTTATCGATTACATATCTTGGAGTAAATATTTCAAGTAGTAGGAGTCCTTTCCTGTCCAGTTTATATAGCTTAACTTTTGTTCTCGTGCATGTAATCGGGTGACATGTTATGAAACTTAAGTGGATCAATTATGTTCCCAACTGTGGTAAAATTATACGTAAATAACAATTTTGGCTGGGGCTCAGAGATAGAAGATAAAAGGATTGCAAGAAAGAGAGCTAAGTTTCGTATGTGCTAGAGTTGTGAGTTTGTTAAACTTGCATCTGTTATTTGTTGTAATTAAGTAAATGCTGAAGTTATACATTTGTACTGAGTTAAAGATATGCATTAAGATAAACTTACACTCTTTAACAATACAAAGAGATAGATGTAGTATCAGGATGGCATAGGGCACAAACAGCTTGTTTTATTTAGGCAAGATATATGAGTTTTTTGATTTAGGCAAGTTATTATTCATTGGTAAAATATCCACAGAAACATGCAAATAACTAAATTAATTCATGGAAATTATAAAATGGGGGGGGGGGGGGGAGGGAGAGAGAGAGAGAGAGAGAATTTTCAAATACGAACGTTGGAAGGAAGGAAAGATCGAAGGAGAGTAAAGTTTTTCAGATCTGGAGGTTATTAAGATTATACCTGTTACATGTTATGATTAAGCAAAGGTTGGAGTAGTACATTGCTTAGGCTTTAAAATATGGAGATAGATATAATACTTATACCTTTAATTGACAAAAAAATGTAATTAATGATTTCCTGATGAGGCAACAGTTTGTTGCTTGAATTTTGTGTGTATGTTTGTGTTTGTTTGTGTGTCTATCGACGTGCCAGCGCTTTAGTTTGCTAAGTCACATCATCTTTGTTTTTAGATATAAAAAATGTAATTAGATAGATTAAAAAATCTACTCAACAAGTGGCAGCAGAACACACACATCAAAGGTTCTAATTAGGCAAGTTTTCGGTGGCAGTGGCTCCTTCTTCAGGCAGAAGGGTTGAAGGGGAAGGAAGAGAGGTGAAGGAAAAGGAATGGAGAGGTCTAGGAAACGTGGAAGGTTTCAGGAAGGTCATCCAGAACGGCAGGTCAGGGGAGACTTACCAGAGACGATGAGACAGACAGACTTTTCTTCATCGCCTCTGGTAAGTCTCTCCTGACCTGCAGTTCTGGGTGACTTTCCCAAAATCTACCCCTTTTTGTAGACCTCTCCATTCCTTTTCCTTCACCAGTCTCCTTTCCCCTTCGACCCTTCTGTCTGAAGGAGGAGCCACTGGCTCTGAAAGCTTGCCTAATTATAACCTCCTTTTATGTGTGTATTCTGCCGCCACTTGGTAAGTAGATTTTTTTATCTATCTAATTATATTATTTTGTCAAAAATTGATTGTTTTCATTTTTTTGTGCCATTAATTGATATATACATAGTTTTGAGCTGACAGGGTGTAAAAGCTATTGGTGTGTCAGTATATTTGTAAATGACGTCAAGCCATTGTTCATTTGGGGAATGTCAGGGCAGTGTAACTAATTATTTATGGTAAATATGAAGAGTAGAGTGCAGGTTTTGTGAGTGCGGAGGGGGGGGGGGGGGGGGGGGGGGGGGGAATTAAGAGACAGATGATGATATTGTAAATGTTGTCATTTTTATCCTTTAAGATGGACTCGTGTTGTTTTCTTTGGCGTTCATATACGAGGGCCGTTCAGAAAGTAACCTCCGGTTGATTTAAAAAAATACACCAAGTTAAATAAAAATATTTTAATATATACATCTTACAACTACATCTTTGCACTATTTTTCTACATAGTCTCCATAGCGATTGAGGCACTTATCGTATCTCTTCACAAGCTTTGAAATTCCTTCTGCATAAAAATCACCCACTTGTGCCTGGAGCCAGCCTGTGACCGCACCTTTGAGCTCTTCGTCGTCATCAAACCGCTGTGACCCGAGCCATTTCTTCAAATGCATGAAGAGGTGATAATCACTTGGCGCCAGGTCTGGGCTGTAAGGTGGATGGTTGATAACGTCCCACTTGAAGGACTCAAGAAGGGCCGTTGTTCTGCGAGCACCCATCGTGCACAGAACTTACGGTAACCCAATCTTGCTGTCACTATCTCGTACAAGAGAGTCTTAGAAATCTGTGGAAAACGAGTAGACAACTCAGACATTGAGAAACGTCGATTTTCACGAACTTTTGCATCAACTGTCTGAACGAGTTCGTCAGTCACCAATGATGGTCTACCACTCCTCTCTTCATCATGAACGTTTTCTCGTCCACTTTTAAATAAACGTACCCATTCACGGACAACTCCTTCACTCATAACTCTTGGTCCGTACACGGCACAAAGCTCACGATGAATAGCTGCTGCAGAATATCCTTTGGCTGTAAAAAACCTTATGACAGCACGCACTTCACATTTGGCGGGGTTTTCTATTGCAGCACACATTTCAAACTGCCACAAAAACTAAACTAGCGTAGGTACGACGTTCACTCGACCACAGCTTGATGCCGACTGACCTGTTGAGTGCGTGAACGCACAGATGGCGTCGCTACTCCCCCCACAACCCGCACTGTGACCAATCGGAGGTTACTTTCTGAACCGCCCTCGTATTTGGAGGGTTTAAAGGATGGAATGGATGCAGCAAATCCGTAGTTTTCCACAAAGTTCAGAATACTATTCTAATTCTACATTTATATTGTATGTGCCCAGTCTCACTTGAGATCGCTTTGCAGAATGGCAGAAATGCTTTGGGTTTATCTTCTGCCTTTGGCTGGATGGTCTTAGATTGATGTTTACCAGCTACTGTGTTCCGTAATATGCTCAGAAACTGGCACTTGTCTGTCACAGTTCATTCTCATTGATATTTGTTGTATGAATCTAACATTCGGGGCAATATCTGCATGAAAAAATAGAGGACATGTTTGTGCCCTCACAGTTAACACTTACCATTATACGTATGATTTATCAGTGCTGCAGCTATACTTTGTTGTGGTACTGACAGGATGCATAGGTCATATTTTACATCAGTGCTGTCTACAAGAGCAAGAACTATGATGGGTGGTATGGTAAGGCTGCCTTTGAAACTTGTGACTTCAAGTGTTCAGTGACCAGTGAAAATGATTGATGGGTTATGTATCACTCATATCTATGGACATGTCAAAATCATAATCTTCACATAGCTGCTCATTAATAAGTTATAGTTTAGTGTGGTATCATGTGAGAACACTTTCATTTTTCTGCTTGAAAGGAATTTCAGTGCTGCATTTTTCAGCTTCAGTCATACACTGCTATCTGTGAAATTGCAACCCTCATAAATAAATGATTGAAATTTTAGTTTTTGTGTGACCTGTGAAAAAATAATAAAACATACAAAGCAGTAAAATAATGTTACACTTCCAGTTTCTCATGAAGCTTTCATATGGTGTGTCAAATGCATTATATTGAACAAGCTTTGAAAATGTATCGTTTCAGGTAATTTTTTTCAGAGTACAGAGTTGTATTGATTTTGAGATGCGTACCATGGTAGAATTGCTATTGAGAAGATCCCAGAGGTGTTTGGGGGAGGGGGGGGGGGGTACATGACAGGAATAAGTGATTATATATCTTGAACATCACTTGCATCATATGAGTATGTCCTATTGGAGTAATGGTCCAGAAATGTCACATGCAGAATACTGCAGCATTTCAGTTTCTTATAAATTAACAACAGCCTCAGTTGCAATGTTTACCTGGATTTACCTGCGTTTCAGTTGGGATAACCCAACCTTCTTCAGAATAAAAGGAACTACGATTTCTCCATGTTGGACGTCAAAAACTAAAAACTATATTATAGTAATACATCGTCATATTGCAAAAACTTATGTGGGAAACAGCCTTGTTCCCACTTCGTGACCACAGTACAGCAGCAACGGATGTTGTACTGGAAATGGCTACACCCTCGAGAGCGCATGTGTGATAGTGTCATGCATACTTGTTAACACTGGTACCAACATGCACTCCTAAACTTAAAATTTTTTGAATAACCAGGTGCGGCTAACGAAATTGACATATACGTTTCCTGTAAGGAACAAAGATATATCAACTGTCTTAACATTTGTAATAATTTGTTGGACGTCAAAAGTGAAGGTAGCAATTCATTTATTATTTTAAACCGACCTAGCATATTCAGGCTAATCATCGAATTTGACTGCATGAGGATAACTACTGGTTTGAAATATGGGACATTTGTTGCAGTGCTTTGCCTTTGTATGAACAGTTTACGTGGTACTCTTTATCATCTTTCACTTTCATATTGATGATATAGCTGAGCAACATCTGTTATTCCCTTGTAATGGTAAATATAAATGTAAAGTTCCTCAGAAGCAAAATGAAGAGCAGTTGCTGGTTGGTTGACTTATTGTGATAGAAAATGAGAAAGAGCCAGTGAGATAATTCAGTGTCACAGTAATGAGGGTGAAAACTGACATAAATGCAGAAGGTACATATTCTATGAAACAATTAAAAAATATAAATTGAGACTCGGTCTTGCAGTGAGGTTTGGGAATGGAACTGCTAAGCAACAGAAGGATTTTATAATTGTGATGGAAAGTCAGAAATAAAAATTTTCAGTAAAAGTTTACTGTGAACTATTAACAGAAATAAACGAGTACCATGCATGCGCGTTTTTCAGATAGTTTCAGAAAGATTGGGATACAGCAAATTTTTCTTTGTGCAGAGTACTTATGAAGGATAAGACTAACCATACAGAGTGGACAGATGAATAGTGAGAATGAAATTTTCATTCTGCAGCGTAGTGTATGCTGATAACAAAACTTCCCGGCAGATAAAAACTGTGTTCCAGCCTGTGACTTGAAACCAGTACCTTTGCCTTTTGCAGGTGAGTGCTCCACCAACTGAGCTACCTGAGCATGATGGGTCATGAGTCGTCCTCAGATAACTCATTTAGTAGAACTGTTGACTGCAAAGGACAAAGGCCTGGATTGAAGTCCTGGTCTAGCACACAGCTTTAATATACCAGGAAGTTTCAGTTGAATAGTCACCTGTAATTTAAATCAAGAATTATTTATAATGGTGTGTCTTGCTATAATATGAATGTTGATTCTCTCAAAATTAGAAATTTAAGATAGTGATTCCACAAAGACTCTGTGCTGAAGTATTATTTGAGGACAAAGGGTGATTTCTGGTCACACATATACCTTATCTTATGGATATATTCCAATTTCTAACAACTGAGAACAAGCCAATTCAAGAACTGTAAAAGCTGGGCAGATACTGTATGTAGAAAAAACAGCAATAATAGTAGTAGGAATAATGTAGCTACTGTTATTTCCACCTTGTATCGCATCCATTATACCACCAAGCTCCAGTGTGAGACTCAGCACAATTTCCATCAGACCAGTTGTCGTGATCCATGTCATAAGTAGAGAACTTCATTCCAGCGTGATAAATTAGTGAATCACCTGAAAAAGTTCATATCCATAAGTTCTGTCGTATATTGGATTATAGGTACAATATCTTACTTAGTCTTGATACCTGCATCTCCATCATAGTCTCCAAGTATAGAGATTGGATAGCCTTCAAGTTCTGTTCCAACAGAAAATGCAGAGTAGAGGGCGTACGTCTTAGTGAGTGTGAAATCGTGCATTTCAATTAATAGTTCATGTATCTGGAAAATGCAAACAAATTAATACTGGCCATAAAAACATGATTGATCACGTCATTATGTACTTCTAAATTTTTAATTTACCACATCATTGGATAATATATGTATTTTTTCCAGTCCCAGCCAGAATTCTCCAGCTAAGTTCCCAAATCCATATTTATAGTCATGCCAGTTCCGAAAGAACTCTACAGAACCTTCATACCGATTTTGGATAACCTGAATGAAATCAGTGTGTTAGTTTTTAATTCATAAACATTGCATAGCAGTAGTTCATTAAAAACATTTGCAGGTAATGCTACATACTGTCCAACCTCCATTGTGGGTTTCTTGATCACAGTAGACAAAGAATCCTTTTGTGGATAATTTTGGCTTTATTTTATACACCCCAGAAATATTGTTACCATATTGCTGCAATGCTTTGCAATCTTCAGGGAGTTGTTCATCTTCTTCAGCTTGCAGTTTCATGTGTGGAGTAAATTGTTCTCTCATCAAAGGAGAGATAAAAGAATCCTGTCTTATTTCCATGGTAGCAGAATGAATATCTTGCTTTGTAGCCAATTTGGTGCTTATTGAAGATAATGATCTGAAATTATAATCTTACTGTTAGATACATTCTATTGTTTTTTTGTTATTGTATAGGGAAAGCAAGTAGTTGAGGGTGATAAAGAGTGTTTAGTTTTCAAAGCTGTTAGACAAGTGATTTTTAGCTAAGTGCACATTTACTAGCAGAAGAAGAATAAGAAGAAAATAATGAAATGAAGCTAAGACGCTTATAGGAAGAGATTTGAAAAGTTCATTCAACAACATCAAAATTTTAGAAAAATCTAGGTATATGTGTTGATAGAGATGCTCACTGTACAAATGACCATCTAAAGAAAGACAGTGTACAAAGCTGCATTCTAGGTTATTGCTTGGAGAAATAGAACACCTGAAAGAGGGATTAAAGTTGTAAAATGAGGAAACTGCAACTGCCTTAAGAGTCGTGCCACAGTACAGTAAGAAGCAGTTGAGATGACAATTAAACCTTATACAGTGGAAACAGGAATGAGGTAGAAACTACAATGGAAAATTTGGAATAGTGACATTAACAAAGAGGATAACAATTAGCCTAAGCAGAGAGAAACAGTACGAATTAGTGTAATGGTGTACTAATGTAACAGTGAGTCAGAAAATCAAGAGCCTGCACTTAAAGAATTAGCATAATAAAATACTTCACCAATTGCTGTTGTTGACAGGTGTGTTCCTCTCAATGTAGGATTTTAGAGTCCTGTGGCCCCTCCACCCCTTGTGATCCTTCCTCAACAAATCTGTCTTTTCTCACTGAAGAAGCACTCTGTATTTCTGGAAAGTATGATTATTATTTTCTACTTCAATTGTTTTTTTGGAAGTACAGTAATTGTGCATCCGGAAGGTAAGCAATGCCTGAACATCATGTCTCTTCGTAATTATAACATACTGGTCTGTTTCTGGGACATACTTCCAGATTGAAATATCTGTTTCCATTACTTCTTCTAGCAGGTACTCAAAGTGTACAGTTTTCAAGATTTACAATATTTGATATAGAACAGCCAAGTGTAACTAGCTATTGGCAAATAAGTATTAGCTGATCTTCCATCCCCTATGTTGCTAGTGCTCGTTTGTTACTTTCATTTCGTTGCAAAGAAGGGGGGGGGGGGGAGGGGGGACTGCTTATCATCTTTTAGGAGGAGTGGTTCCCGGGAGTGCAACCCTCTGTATTGTGTTGTACTTTAGTTTCCCAGGTATCACCTCCTGAAGCCATTCACCGAAGTGGGCCATTGTTTGTGCAAGTAATTGATTTGGGGGGGGGGGGGGGGGGGGGGGGAATTTGCATGGTATGTTACAGCATTATACACTGAGGTGACAAGTTGTGGGATACCTCCTTATATTGTGTTGAACCTCCTTTTACCCAGCGTAATGCAGCAACTCAACATGGGTATGGACGCAGTAAGTCATTGGAAGCCCCCAGCAGAAATAATGAGCCATGCTACCTCAGTAGCTGTCCATAATTGCAAAAGTGTTGCCAGATCAGGGTTTTGTGCAAGAACTAACTAACCAATATGTCCCATAAGTGTTCGTGAGATTCATGTCAGGGATCTGAGTGGCCAGACAATTTGCTTAAATTATACAGAATGTTCTTCAAACCAATCACGAACAATTGTGGCCCAGTGACATAATGTATTGTCATCCATAAAAATTCCATCGTTGTTTGGGAACATGAAGTCCATGAATGGCTGCAAATGTCTCCAACTAGCTGAATATAACCGTTTCCAGTCAGTGATTGGTTCAGTTGGACCCAGTACATCCATGCAAACACAGCTCACAGCTTAACGGAGCCACTACCAGTTTGCACAGTGTGTTGTTGAGAACTTGGATCCATGACTTCATAGGGCCTGTGTCACATTCAAACCCTGCCATCGTCTCTTACCAACTGAAATTGGGACTCATCTGACCAGGCCATGGTTTTCCAGTCATCTAGGGTCCAATCAGTATAGTCACAAGCCCAGGAGAGGTGCTGCAGGCAATGTTGTGCTTTTAGCAAAGGCACTCGCATTAGTTGTCTGCTGCTATAGCCCATTAATGCTAAATTTTGCTACACTCTCATAATGGATAAGTTCATCATATGACCTGCATTGATTTCTGTGTTTTTTTCACACAGTGTTGCTTGTCTGTTAGTTAGCACTGACAACGCTATGCAAACGTCGCTGCTCTCAGTTGCTAAGTGAAGGCTACCAGGCGCTGCATTGTTCGTGGTGAGAAGTAATGCCCAAAATCTGGTATTTTTGGCACAACCTAGACATTGTGCATCTCAATATGTTGAATTCCGTAATGACTTCCAAAATGGAATGTCCCATGCATCTAGTTCCAACTACTATTCCATGTTCAAGGTCTGTTAATTCCTGTTGTGCAGCCATAATCATGTCGGAAACATTTTCATGTGAATCACTAAGTACAACTGACAGGTCCTCCAATACACTGCCTTTTTATATCTCGTATACGTGATACTACCACCATCTGTATATGTGCTTATCATTATCCCATGACTTTTGTCACCTCAGTGTAATTAAGAGGTTTGTTCTGATTGACAACTTAGTGCAGTGGTTAAGATATGTTACTGACATACTGAAAGCGATGGGTCGAGTCCTGTGACATGCATTTTAAATTCTTAATCATAAATGTTTATTGAAATGGCTTTCATCATTATATTTTGTTCATGTAATTTGTTCAAATGTTGTTTTTTATTTTTATTTATTTTTTTATTTTTAATTTTTAATCCTTTGCTGCATCATTTTAATCCCCATTTTAACTTTATTTGCTTCATTTTTTCTACCAATAACCCATTTTTGTTTATAATCTTTGTCCATGTTAATTACCTTTTTGTATCAACTTTTCTTTAATTTCTTTAGTTTTTGTAATTTTATATTTTTGCCCATGTTACTTTAGTCACTATTTCTATTCCTCATTTTATTTATGCAATCCTTTCTTTCATTTAAATCTTCATCTGCATTATTTTGTCCATAGTGTAAATAGAATTTATGTTTTAAATGTTTACATAATGATTGTTATCACTCAGAAAGAAAAGTAAATTGCACAACAAAAAATTAATTCTCTTTACCATTGTGCAACAAATATAAATACTGATATATTATTTCACCTTTTGTTGTTTGGTGGGTGGATCGACATTTTCAAACTGTTAAACATTACAGTAGGTAAATAAAAATAATTAAAATTACATGGACAATTATTCCAAATGAAAAAGAATGATAGGAATAAAAAAGGAGAGCAAGTAAAAAAGTTAATATAATGATTGAAACGATAGAGTAGCTGATTAGAAATATAAAATTACAGTTGAACTACTTAATTTGAATTAAAATTAATTATTGTTGTTCAGTAAAGATTTAACATAAAAATTTAAAAGCATCAAACAGGATTAGAACCCACCACCTTCAGCATATCAGTCATAAGCCTTAACCATTATCTGTGCTGCCATGTGGAATAAACTTGTTAACTACCATGTACTAGTGCAACACTCAAAAGTCATTTTCATCAAAGGTCTCACATTAGTGAATAGCTTTAGGGTGTGAAACCTAGGAACATAACTGAACACCGTGGTATAGGTGGCTTCAAAAGTCGATCCCACGTCTGGTGACCACACTTTGTTAGGTGTTCGATGAAATGTGTCAGGCAATTTTTATTGAGAATGGGTCTGCAATGAAGAAACATTTAGGAAGAGGATTAATACATGGAATAAAATGAGTAGAAGGCAGCCGTTTTTGTATGGTTTCATGAATATTTTCGGTAAAAGTTTCCAAATTGGTTACAACAGTGTACCATTTTGGAGATCTGCCATAAACTGATGGTTATAGCACACTATAGTAATTATTACATAGAAAATACTTACTTTGTTGCATTGATTAATGTTGTGAAGTTTCTCTGTGTGTTAACCGCAACATTCTGTAAGTTTTTCACTATTCCCAGGATACTGAGAATGGAAGTTCGAACAATGCTTAGCTGATTGTCTGATCTTGTTTCTGCTGCATTTATTGCTCTGCTTCCTGATGTTGACATAAAATATGAATTTTTAGTATGGATATTCAGATTTTCCCATAAAGAAATTGAGGAAGTAATACTAAAAATTATGTATGATGAAATGCAAATTAAAAAAAAGAAAGAAAAAAAGGGGGGAAAAAACAAAACGCAGATTACCATCAAACAGTAAGCACTCAGTCATGCAGTCTGTGCCATTAATTTATATGATGAATGCTGTTGAGAAAGAGAGAAATTCAGTCTACGCATAATATGAAAATATGCATATTTCTTGTTCTCAATTTGTTATTATTCTCATGAGTCTTTTGTATACCCTTTGTTTTTCTTGATCTCATCATAATCAGTGTTTGGCTCTGAAATACTCTGTTTAAGTGTTCAGTGGCCACAGTCTACATTATTAGTATTTCCTAGCACTGGAAGAAGCATGTATCAATAATATCGCTAGACAATTAATTGAACAGAAAGAATTTGTACGGGAAGCTTCCGAACCCTTCAGAATTAACACAGGTGTTTGACACCAGACTCTCACCAGTTCTCTTCAGTCTGGTCTTAGACAAGGTCATGAGAGAGTAGGATAAAGAACTACAAGAGCGAGGACGAGGAAGAAGAATGAGATTTTCACTCTGCAGTGGAGTGTGCGCTGATATGAAACTTCCTGGCAGATGAAAACTGTGTGCCGGACCAAGACTCGAACTCGGGACCTTGCCTTTCGCGGGCAAGTGCTCTACCAACTGAGCTACCCAAGCTTGGGTAGCTCAGTGGGTAGAGCACTTGCCCGCGAAAGGCAAGGTCCAGAGTTCGAGTCTCGGTCCGGCACACAGTTTTCATCTGCCAGGAAGTTTCAAGGAAGAAGAAGATTTGAGGTGAAATGTCTCGCTTTTGCTAAAGATATTGCAGTAATTTCTAAGGACGAAACAGATGCAAAGATAATGATAAAAACAATTCACCCATTGAACATAAAAACAACAGATATAAGTATAAATATAGACAAATACAACACAAGAAACATCAAAAGAGTGATTAAGTTTAAGTATTTGGGAGAATGGACACAATCGAATGAGTTAGATAACACTACAAGTAAAGATAGATTGAAGAAAATCGAAGTAGCATACAAACTCACCTGAAACCAATTTAATAAAAGGTCAGTATCATTCCAGGCAAAAAATTAAACACTACACAACTATAATGAAACCAGAAACACTTTGCGGATCTGAATGCCTAACAATGAATAGCAGGGGTGATCAGAATAAAAGGGGTGAATAAGAAGAACTGGAAAAGAAAGAAAGGAAAGGACTCAGATAAATTTTAGGATCACAGAAGAACAAAAATAACAACTGGATGAAGAAGAGAAATGAAGATCAATACGGAAGCATAGAAACAATCACAAGAGATTGATTAATGGCCATATTTACAGAATGAATGACAATAAGCTAACAAAAAAATTAATTTAATTTCCAAATTAAAAAATATCACAGGATCGCTGGAAGAGACAAAAAGGGACTTGAGAAAACTTAACATCACAGAAGGCACTATACAGGACAAGGGAACTGATCAGTACTGTGAAATTTCCCATCCAACAACAAAAATCACAATCTAGCAAGATGACGTCAAATAAACAGAGGCAGGCCATCAGCCAACGCATGAAGTAGTTCTGGAAAGATAAGAAGAAAAATATAATATATACCTTTGCCTTATGTTCTGAGGTCATGAGAGAGTGGGAAAAGAACTACAAGAGCGAGGACGAGGAAGAAGAATGAGATTTTCACTCTGCAGTAGAGTTTGCGCTGATATGAAACTTCCTGGCAGATGAAAACTGTGTGCCGGACCAAGACCCAAACTCGGGTACAGACCCTCTATATACTCCTTCCACCTTTCTGCTTTCCCTTCTTTGCTTAGAACTGGATTTCCATCTGAGCTCTTGATATTCATACAAGTGGTTCTCTTTTCTCCAAAGGTCTCTTTAATTTTCCTGTAGGCGGTATCTATCTTACCCCTAGTGATATATGCCTCTACATCCTCACATTTGTCCCCTAGCCATCCCTCCTAGTCCATAATGATGTATGATGTTCAATTATACAATAGTGCAATGTACAGTGTCAAGAAAAGTAAAATTGGGGTGAAATTCGTTTCATCTGTGTGGTTTTAACCATGCTGAGTATTTTATTGTAACTTGTTTTAAATTGGTTATCTCATCCTTTCATCAAATCTGGCATGCTCTGATTGTTGCTCATTCTGGTCATTAAAAAAACCCGTGTCAATAACATTCACTGCTAAGGAATGAATTAAAATGCACTTGCTTAGATTTTTTATACTAAGTCTTGGAGTTTTTATACATTTATTAGACCTGCTGCAATGAATATAGTTGAAGACAGTGAGATATTTGAGAAAATTATCAGGTTTTGTAATTCATTGAAATTAACCTGTGTATTAAATAAAGTACAATTTATTACAACCTTAAAAAATAACTGAATTTATGTGCTTGACTCAATATTGTTAAAAGATAAGTGCTCTGATCAAAAGGGTCATGATATCAAAGAAAACCAGTAACTTGTTAAAGCTGTGAAACAATCTAAACAGCACAAGATAAAATTTGTAAAAGATAGTGGTGTGGTAAAACAGGAAAAGAAAAAACAACCAGGTTATGAGTGCTCTGTTTCCCAGAAGGCTTGCTCTAATTTGAACTGAATTTTGGTAGATACTCTATTCAGTAAAACCTGTGACCTGAGGTGTACAGGAGAGGTTGCACTACTACTTACGTTTTTAATACATTGTTTTGTGACATTTTAATTGAGCACCACAACACTGTAGCTGTATTTACAGGTGGGTCTAAACAGGGGGACTCCGTTTGGTTGCTCTGTTGTTTTTTTCCCCATCGCATCCTCAAGATCAGACTGCCTCAAGATTTTACTGTCTTCGAAGTGGAATTATAGGTGATCTTTAGGGCATGGAGCAGGTGGGGCATGTCAAGAGCACTAAATTTCGTGTTTGTTCAGATTCCCTGAGTGCCCCTCACTCTATACAACTTGTGTACCTAGCAGATAAAGTAGCCCAGAATATTCATGGATACCCTACTCTGATTAAAAAGGCAGGGGAAGGAGGTGTCTTTCTGCTGGGTGGCAGGGCTCATGGATAATGTGGGGAACAAAAGGGCAGATGCTAGCAGCCAAGGAGACGTGTTGTGATCCTCAGTTAATACAACATATCAACATCTTTGTTTCACATAGTTGTGCAAGGTCACCATAAACTGAGAAATTATTATTCTTTGTTGACTACATTCTACAGAGTTGTTGACACTCCTTGTCTACTGATACAAAGAAATAATTTGAAACTAAGTATCATTGACTGTGAAAAACATTGTTAGGTGGCAAAAACTGGGTCTATTACTGTGAAGTTTTGATGGTACCTCCCAAAGAAGTGGTATTTTAAGATGAGTGTACCATTCATTTTGGTGACTCCAAATCATGGTCTGTCAACATGAGATTAATCTGAGAAGTTAAAATTCAAGTTCCTATAGATGAGAATTTTAATTTGTGCTTCCAGTAAAAGCAAGTAATTTACTTTTCATGTACAGAAAAATTTCATTGAAAGAAATATGAGAAAGTACCAAATAGGCTAGTGATCTAATATGTAAATCACATATCCCATTCACTCTGACACTATCATAACATTTTCATTAGATTTGTAAATAACACATTGGTATTCCTGGTTTACTTTGCATATTCTTACATGTGGTTGAAGCACTATACTCTATAGTAAGCAACCAAATCAAAGAATATTTTATTTTATTCATGGTTTACCAATTGCTGCATGCTATGTGGATTACCAATGCCCAGAATATATATTTGACACACATGCTCATGCTGATTCTTACTTGTTTCTGAGAACATCCCTCGCAGATGTTCTTGTCCTTGGTTCAGGGCACTTGTATCCATTTTTATAGATTCAAGAACTGAATCAATTTTACTGCTCTGCCAATCAAGTTGTTGTACTCTTCGACTTACTTCCCGGAGTTCTGACTTCACACTTTCACTCTTTTCCTGCATCTGCACCTCTAGTTTTGTTAGCCTGAAATAAGTGGTCTTCTGATTGGTCAATACAGAGAAGGATGTATGCTGGTGGAATAGGCTTTGTATCACATTTTGTGTTAATATATTAACTAGCTATATCAGTGGCAGTTCATTTCATACTGATTGTGTGATAAACATGTGACACTGGAATTTGTGAAGCTGCTCATAAACTTCTACCTTTCATATCAGATCAAAATCTGTAGTAGTTTTATTGCTGTTTATGTATTAGCCTTCAAATGATAGTGTGTTTTATGCCCGGGAAGCTAAGAAGATAGGAAAAGAAATATCTTGAGTGACACAAAAATGTGGAATTGTTATTAATTGGAAGTACTGAAACTTGGAATCATCAGGAAGTGGTAGAAGGGAAATATTAGAATTGTGAGCGAATTCCTGTCAAGATTTGCCTACCTAACTTAATGCTAAATACATTGCTTGAAGCATACGTGGAAGTTCAGCAGTGGAGCTCTAGTAAGACTTTCTTTGTTTCCCAATATGTTGAAATATATTATTTGTTTTAAACTTTGTCCATTATAGAAAGAAAAGCACTGAGGATGATGAACAGATCCCACAAATTTTGAACTCTTGCACAATATTTCTGAAAAATGCCTGTGCTAGTCAAGACAACTTATCCAGCTTGTGTTGTACTCTGGGTTGTTTGTGTATCTTTTTTTTTTTTTTTTTGGAAATTCTGACAAAAACATTGTGAATAATTTTTCCTATCTATACAAGACATAAAGTCAGATTTTGGGAAGAATTATTGTCCTAACCAGATAAAGAGAACATTTGTGATCGAGTTTGGCAATAAAATGGCCAAAGCACTGGACTCATTTTCATATTAAAATGGAATTGAAATTCCCATCTGACCTTCCTGATTGAAGGTTTCTGTTGTTGCTTTATTATCATTAAAAATAAAGCAAGAGAATACTCAACCATTTTTATTAAGATTATCAGACTATTTGGCTTGGAGATATAAGTTTCAGTTAGCTGTAATGTTCATCATATTACACAGGTTCTATAAAATCAGTAGTTATGTAGTAGATGAAAACGACATCTGAATATTGTAACAAGAAGAGTGGCATTGTTCACAGTATATCCTTTGCAAGTAATGTACATAATATCCTGATTTATAATGTGTTAGGAAATAGTAATCAAGAAGTAGTTCTTTTGAGTAGATTAGCACTAATTGTAATTGGTTGTTAGTATACTGGAGAGACCTGCAATGCCTGTTAATATACAGTTTCACTCATTTAGTATCTCAGAAGACTCGGGCTTCACGTTCTACTTACAGAACATAGGATGTGACTGAATAAATGAATAACTGACTCTTGTCAGTATATCACTTTGCCCTCTTCCTATTCATTCCCCAAACTGGTAATAAGTTCTTCCAGTGGGACATGAAAGTAGTATTGGGTTAACTTCATCCCATACTCACAAAGCAAGTTTCAGATCCAAAATTTGCACTTACAAGATATGAGATGAGCTTTTTAGCTTACAACAATATTAGCTCCTATTTTGAAGTAAACTTCTGTGCTCCAACTATTCATTTTACTTAATGCTATGTCCGAATGTAATTTACTTAACTGTAATTAATAAATAATATTAAGTTTCAGATCCAAAATTTGCACTTACAAGATATGAGATGAGCTTTTTAGCTTACAACAATATTAGCTCCTATTTTGAAGTAAACTTCTGTGCTCCAACTATTCATTTTACTTAATGCTATGTCCGAATGTAATTTACTTAACTGTAATTAATAAATAATATTAAATGTAATGAATTACCGGTATTCAATTGTTTCTGTTTTCCTTAGAATCTGTTCCTCCATGGTCAAAACAGCTGTAAGACGATCTTGTAGTCTCTGAAGTAGTAATGTATTTTGCATTGCATTGTTTTCTTTCTCACTATTTTCACTGGCATCATTTTCATTGTACATCTAAAACATTGTTCGGTCTTGAAAAAAAGGTGGTAATAGCAACAAAACATAATATTTGAAATGTTGGAATGGCAGTAACCAAACTAATCTCAAAGTTCTTTTATTTACATTTTCTACAAGGAGAGTCAGTTATTGTTAACCTTAATTTATTACTTCAGCAGTGTGAAGCAGTTCTTATGCAAATCAAAATACAATTTGAGTGAAAGAATAACTACTGTAGGTGATTTATATGTTTCTAGCATCAGTAGGAAGTGACAGAAGTCGTTTCTTGAATCAAACAATGTACTATAAAGACTTGAATGAAAGGTCATACTTTTGTTGTTGTCTGCTGGTACTAGCCCTCAATCTGATGACCTGCTCTAATGATAGATAATTGACCTCATACTTTAAGCAATAATGTACTTACATGATTTATTTAACGTATTGACATGAAAACCCACCTCAGTCGCATTTGTAAATCTTCCTAAAGTGTCCCGTGCCCTTGGCAGTTTTCGTCTATTGCGCACTTTAACCGTTGTTTCCAAGTTTCCTTCTGTTGTAGTCTCATGATTAGCAGAACATGTATAAGAAATAAAGCAGCTAAACCACAAGAGGGAAAAGATTACATTCATCTCCATCGGCAGATTTGTGCTCTTGTGTTTTGCTGTTATCAAACAACTGAGAAAGTACTGTGACATTGCCTGTTATATAGCGGCATGCATTACTGAAACATATGGCAGACACATTTTTTGCTGTCAGGTCATTCTTTATTTTTCCATGGGACTTGCCGTGCTCTCATGTTCCCTGTTTTTGTCACACAACATCTGCCTGCCCAAGTTTTTGTATTGTGGTAGTACTCTTGCAATGTAGTTTCATATTTATCTGTTACAATTTTCTTCTTTTTTGTAAGTCCTCTAGTGTACCAGTATTATTGGTAACTGAAACACAGTTTGTATTTTACACTCCTCAAGATCTCTGTGAGTGAGAAACATATATTCTCAAGTATGCTCATTTCTTGTTTTTTAGGTCAGGGCAGATTTGGAAAGGTTTATACAGCTGTTAACAACCAGACTGGTGAATTAATGGCTATGAAAGAAATTCAGCTGCAACCAAATGATCATCGTACGATTCGCCGGGTTGCTGAAGAATTACGTATATTTGAAGGAATACAACACCCAGGACTTGTGCGATATTATGGTGTGGAAATTCATATTGTAAGTGTAATACACTTAAATATTATTTGGCTTTTTGTGTTCCATCTGGTTGTCGTTTGACATTTTCTTTACTTCTGCTCCTGTCCTATGATGTATTTAAGTTTTGAAATTGAGCTATATGTCCTATAGCACTTTTAACTGACCACAATATCTGGAGATAAGAGAAAATAGAGTGAATGCTTATTACTATTGTTTTCAATAATTAACATCACTAAACAAATTTATGTGCCCTGTTTCTCAGGAATATATTAAACTTTCTGCCATTGCTTGTAAATATTGTTACTGCTCTGTGGTAGTAAGTGAGACTTGTTTTTTATTCATTATTTCCCAGATTCTAAGGCACATTGCATTTATTGATTTGGTTTTTTTCCGGAAATTATGTATGTGCATTCTGCAAGTAGTTCAGTTTAATGATTGGCTTAGTGAACGAACCTCTTGCTAATTAAGCATTTCCAGGTATGTAAAAAAAGAATAAACATATAGACTCCATTTTGTACATGCATTCATTTTTTCAATGTTCTTTGTTTAATTTTGTGTTGTACTGCTACCTGAATTTGACATCATTTAGGGGGTGATCATCAAAAGGGGACAGAATTGAAATTTAGTGTCTGTTGCTATTAATTTTACAGTTGTCAGTATTGTTCATATATAAAAAATAACTAACTTACTTTCTTTCAAGGATGAGATGCTGATTTTCATGGAGTTTTGTGCTGAGGGGACTCTGGAGAGCCTAGTAGCTGCTACTGAAAATGGTTTACCTGAAGGCTTAATCCGTCGTTACACTTATCAGCTGTTACAAGCTGTAAAAACTTTACATGATCATGGCATTGTACATAGAGATATCAAAAGTAAGTCTCTCTCTCTCTCATATTTCCTTTTTTTATCAAAACATTTTGTTGCAGTCTGTACAAGTTACCATTGAGGCTATATAATGTGTAACATTTTTAATGTTTGATAATTATTAAAGGGAATAGTGTCTTGATCCACTGAGAATCACTTACCTACTGCCAAAGAAATATCTTGGGGAAAACTTACATAGTGCATAAATATACTAGAGGAATATGCAAATGAACATCTCCAAAGATGTGAGGTAGAAAAGCCCAATGTACATGGAGCATTGATAGTAGGCATTTGAAGCAGTGATTCAGTGCACTATGCTTTAGGCATTGTAGGAATCATTTATGGCTCTTGATAACATTAAACCATAGAACTGCATTAGAGTTGCCAGAAGAGTTGTGTCATTTCCAGCATCATAGGTGAACAGTAAACATCACAGAAAACATCAGTAAATATTTTTTCAGTGAAATAATTTCATGGTCCTGTGGACCAACATGTTGATCAATAAATGTCCACTGTATGGCATTTTGGCTGCTGGTAGTCAAAGGAAGTGTATGTGCCTGTTATCGTAGTTCTGAGCAACTGTTGTAGTCGTATTCATGCTATGATAGCCACATTGGACATTTCATAATTGCTGATTGAACAGCAGCTATGGCACAAATTAGGGTGAATATGGCCTCAATTGTGCCTTTCAAGACCATCAGATCTTCTGTTTCATTTCGTCATCAAACCTCCAGTGATGTTGCAAAAGACTCATCCAGATGGATGAAAACAAACGGTTGTATTTAGTGATTAGATTTTGTCTTGTCATCGGCGATGGTCATTTGTTGGTGTCCGTCAACTGAATAACAATTACTGGAGTGTATCATGTTGCAGTACATGGACCCAACTCGGGGATTAGTCTGTAGAGAGTACTATTCTAGATGACACTACAATTTTTCTGTTTGTTTAGGGAACATTGAAGCACCCATTCAAAGTACATAAAATGGCATGGTGGATAATTCTGGACTGTCTGCGGATGATACTGTTGCTTATAGAAAAGTTACGCCACCAGAAAATTTTTTGTGAGGTGCAGGAAGACTTTCAGTGAATCAATACTCGGTTGGTGCAGGGCCCTATTGAACAGCTCATTGTCAGTTGCTGGAAACAGTTTCAGCTGTAAGATATCTTAGTATGTTATCAGGATGAGTAAGAATAATGGAAATTCTTGAATGGAGCAATACATAAAATAAGGCAAAGGCAATTACTCACCTATAGTGGATCAGTGTGTGAAGTACAGAAACTCTTTAACAGAAAACAGTTTTCACACTAGCTTTCGAGCATTAGCTTTTCTTCTGGTGGCATTACACACATTCACACACACAACCATGCAGACATCCAAACGTACATTCCGGTAGCCACAGTGAGACAGTAATCTTGGCATCACCATGATAATGTGTGCGTGCGCACGTGTGTGTGTGTGTGTGTGTGTGTGTGTGTGTGTGTGAGAGAGAGAGAGAGGGGGGGGGGGGTGTATGTTTGTATTTACTAGCACTAGAATTGGAGCTAATCTTCGAAAGCTGGTGTGAATGCTGTTTACTGTTAATTATTTCTGTGCTCCACACATTTATCTGTTATATGTGAGTGGGTGCTGTATTTTACATTGTATGTATCCATAGCAGTTTCAAGTAGAATGCTACAGAAAACTAGTTATGGGAAAGTGAAATGCCAGAGTGAGAGTCATAGCAAGAATCCTAAGGAAAATTATTTCATCCATTAAGAGGTAGTTTATGAAACTCTCATTTGCTGATTAGTCTGATTTTACCAGATTGGTTTAACATAGGATGTTGAAACGATACAATGAATGGTAGTGTGTTTTGTCCCAGGTTTGTTTGGAAATTTCTCTTCCAACTTCAGTAGCAGATGCGGCAAGATGCAATATGTATCATGAAGTCTATCTGCGAATACATGTCTCAAGAAGAGAGTCAGCTAGCATGTTACTTCCTCTGTGTTATATCCCATACAGTGTCTATCATGGCAACAATCAGAGAAATTCAAGCTCAGTGACAATGAACAATCATTCTTTGCATGAACTTCACAGATAGAACAAGTGGGGAAGCCGTTTCTGTAGCCATTCACAACTTGTCAGGGAGCTGTTTTCTTCCAATAAAACAATGTCCTTGCACACACTCGCCAAGACATTTGTCAGCTTTCCTGATCAACACAGTCATCAGACCTATCCCCAAATGAGTATGTCTGTGAAATGAGATAGTAACATTTGGTGTGGTATGTATTACTAATAACATCCCTTGACCAGTTGCAACCATAGGTAAAATTAGTGCAGATACTGTCTCTTAAAATGACATCCAACAACTCCAAGCTGTGTGCATTACTGCGGTATTATACTGTCCTAGAAAAGATTCTGCACTTGTTCAGCACACCCATAAATTCATATTTGAATAAATGTACTTTGTGTAAGACCATAATGAGTTCATTGTTGGACTGTTTGACAGTAATCTATTTTCCTTTTCTTTCAAAATCACCAGAATGCCAAAGCAGATACTAGGTCATTACCATTGTGTTGTTTTGTTGTCATATGTGAAAGGATCTAGTTTTACAAATGTAGGCACATCTCCTGTATCCATTCATAATTACTGAATATTTAGTGACCATCATGCTGACAGAAAGCTTGAGCAGCAACTGGGTGCCTCACTATTGATGAGAATGATGTAGAGGAGGTTGCAAAAGGAATTTCATTGGTATACTCTAGGTATCAAGTGATGGTACACTCTGCTGTTGCTATTGATTTATATTTGTAATTTTGTGTGTGGCCCATGTGTGTGTGTGCAGTAATTATGTTGAAGGCAAGTGTAGTAATGTTGAAGGCAGTGTATTTGTGATTCTATCAGAATACAACTACTAGTGTTTTGACATGCACCTAATTATAGAGTTTCATAGCAACAAAAAGGTGATCAGCAGTGAGGATGGTGACAGGTGATTAAGAAATATATATTATATTATTTGCTAAATGTTATCATACAGAAAGTGCAGTATGATATGAAAGGGATCCTAAAGAGGCTTTTTTGTATTGGAATATAAATACTTGACATAATATTTTTAAAAAACAAAAGAAATGTGTGTACAGATTAAGAACCATTGGGCTAATGAGTTTACCAGTTAAGTTCACTTCATTTTACAGAGCATTTTAATTATTCTTTGAGTTTAAATAAGAAGTAATATCAAATAACCAAGTGATTTATTTTCAAAATACAGTAAATTTTGTTGTGTATGTTTTTATTTATTTATTTTTTTCGTGCAACATTATCATTACAGCAGTCCTCTAGAATAATTCTCATAAATAGAGGATTACTTTCCAAACACGTTCGACAGCATGGTGTTTTTAGAACTTCAGTATCAGCCCTTCTGGACATTCTACAACAATTATGGTCCAAGGAACATGATATAAATAAAGAGAAGACAAATAAATACTGCACGGGGATTTAAGAAGGAAAGGCAGGAAGGAATTAAGAACACAGACACTCATACATGGCCACATATCTGAAGAGATTGCAGCAATAGATCATTGCCCAACTGAATGAGAGTAGAATTTATTGCAGCTAGTGGAAGGAGTTCTTTGTAGTATTTGCTAGAGATTCATGGTTAAAGAAACTTGATCAGAGAAAGAGCAAGAGAGACTTAGGCAACTCTGGCTATTTACTACAGTTAACATAATGATTACGAAACAAAATTGCTAAGTTTCATTAAAGAACTTTTTGTGCCTGAACTTAATGATTTTCATTATCCACCCGATTTGAGATCCCTAGCATTCCAACCTCAATAAGGAAAGCTGTATGTGAATCTCAAACAGAATCAGATGGGCTTTCTAAACTACAGGAGGAGGAGCAACAGTTACCAAATGTAGAAGAGTGCTGTTTGTGTTTGACAACTTATTTTCTTTCTGTGCTCTTAGGATACTGACTGCAAAAATATTTATTTGTAGTGACAGATCATTCAGCATAATAACAGACCTAACTCTCAACAGCATTGTGCATTTTTAAATAAGAGCAAACAATTTGTCAAGTATAAGAATTGTCATAATTTCATGAAATTGTAGACAAATTCTGTGAAGGAAACTATGTGAACAGCTGAATACATGATGCTATCAGAAAGATGCTAAAATTTGAATGTTGTAAGCAAATAGTTATCTGAACACTGAAACATCACTAAGTGCCATCCACACACTCTGCCTTTGTCTTTACAGAACGTATTTACTCTGTCGTGGTTCAATGTTTTTGTGACTCTGAAATGGCTGACCTCAGAAAACAGCATGTAGAAAACAGCATGTATCTATAAAGCTTTAATGAAAAACTGCTACTGAAGTGCCTGCTTTTGGCATGATTGAGGCCAGAAACAAATGTATGGTAGGCACAGTGTTTCAAAATAGCCAAAGATCAGATGGTGGTGGTTGTTGTTGTTGTTGTTGTTGTTGTTGTTATGGTCATATCAGTTCAAGGTAGCCATTGCCTGCCATCAGACCATAAAATGTCATGAAAGTGAAAGACTTGATTCTGTGAAATAGTATAACCAATAAAAGTCCTCTACAAGACCCTCTAATAAGTTTAGTTGAGTAGAAGCAGAGCATGTGAAGTGTATGTGATAATTTGATTGTAAAAAAATGATGCCACATTTTGTGTTACAATTGCTTACATTTGTAAAAACAAAAACACTGATTGTTGATATACTGTAGAACATGAGTGCCTCTGTGAATGACTTTGCTTTCTGTTGCATGTAAAATCCAAACAAGTCACTGATTTACTATGTCTGTCGAGATTTTTTTTTTTTATTTTTTTATTTTTATTTTTTTTTCGTTTTGAAATTAATGTTCTGTACATATAGACAGACATTTTCAGACGGCTACCTCAACACTTAGCAAAAGCACAATCCAGGATTCAAATATTGCTTTTAATATTTCCCAGAATCACAGTCACTTCCTTATCAGCAGCTGGACATTTTTTTATTTTGTCATTTTTAATGAAATTTGAATGTATATTCACTAGTATGGAAATATTGCTTGGTCTAATGTATTCAGAAATTGTGGACAGATGATCTGATAAGCAAAACAGTTACATAACATTTAACACACAATATTACAACTCAGTTCAGGAAGCAAGGTAAAGTGGTCTTCTCACATGTTGGGCAGAAGGAGGGTACTAAACATATTTAGTGTATAAAAATGCTGTGCAGAAGAATTAAATTAGTATCTTTGGTCATTAGGTGCAAACATATTCCTGACTGGTGGTGGCAACCATCTCAAGTTGGGTGACTTTGGTTCAGCAGTCAAGATTAAAGCCCATACAACAATGCCAGGAGAACTTCAAGGATTTGTGGGGACTCAGGGTTGGTATATTTAATTCCAATATCAAGAAGAGTATTTGAATAACGTTTAACTGGAATACTGGGACTGTTTGTCTTAAGAAGTTATTTTTTGCTTGCAAGAGATTTCACTGTTTGTAAACACTGTATTTTATGTATGAGTATTTGTCTGCTTTCAGCGTACATGGCCCCTGAAGTTTTCACGAAGACTGATACAGGAGGCCATGGCAGGGCAGCTGATATATGGTCTCTTGGATGTGTTGTTGTTGAAATGGCTTCTGGAAAAGTAAGTACAACTATTATTTCAGTTTGTGGACGCTTTTCTTAAAAAGATATTGATTATTGTGCATAAAGTGTCACTTTTGTAAGTTTTTGAGTAATGTTAGCATCTTGGTAAGTGAACAGTAAACTTTATATACATAAAAAGTTATTATTTTTACAGTCATTACTTGATAAAAGCATTTGAGGTTTTTTTTTCTCTCTCTGCAGAGACCTTGGCCAGAGTACGACTCCAACTACCAAATCATGTACAAAGTTGGCATGGGTGAAACTCCAAGTGCTCCTCCCACTCTGTCTGAAGAGGGTCACAAATTTGTGGACCGTTGTTTACAACATGATCCACAGAGGCGTGCAACAGCCAAAGAGCTCCTTTATCACACATTTGTCAGAGTAAGTTATTTAATATATTACAGTGGTAATCACCCACATAAAATGTGGAGTGAGTGAGAGAGAGAGAGAGAGAGAGAGAGAGAGAGAGAGAGAGAGAGAGTGTGTGTGTGTGTGTGTGTGTGTGTGTGTGTGTGTGTGTGTGTTGGTGGGGGGTGGGGGTGGCAGGTACATACAGTCGTAATTGAGAGGGGAATTTTAATTGTATGTTGTTTCCATTTGTTGTAAAGACTTCTATGTTTGTGTTAATTTGCAGGTGGACCTAGATGAAGAGTATCTGTCCTCAACATTACCATCTATGTTTGAAGATTACTTAAAAATCAACCCAAGGATTCTTTAAAAAGAATGAACTGCAACATTTTGTCACTGAACAATGAATACTGTTCTGCTGACACACAAAATTAATATATTTCTGTACCTGTTGATTGTTTCATAGTGTGATCAAGTTGAAGATGCCAGAAAGTCAGTAATTTTTACTGGGCTTCTAGAGGTGGTATTGTGGAGTTCCTTTTTATGGTAGCGAACTGTCTTCAGAAACATGCTGTGACATGTTTAATATTGCTTTTGTGTACTACATTGTTGTCAGTTGAACATGTGTATATAGTCATAATGTTATTTTGTGATAAAATATGTCCTATGTATTTGGAGTACATGTTTATGTGTATTTATATTTGCCAGACAGTCTTGTATGTTTTAAGAAATAAAATTTGATGTTTGGAAGTTTGTGGTTTCCTTAAGATTAAAGAATGTATGTAGATGAACATGAGTGAGAACCATTTTAATGATTTTGTTTCACATTTGTTTGTGCTTATTGTTGGTTTACTAGTGTCCAAAAAGGAGAAAACTTTAGTGCACCCAGTAACAATTACAGACATTGTTAAATGTGAAATGAGCTGCTTTTTAAATATATGAGAGCTAAAGGTTCATTTTACGTCATACACCAAATGTATTTTCTGTGTAACATTATGATATTTATATAACCGGGAAAATCTACTGATTGTCACAAATTTGTACCTTAACTGTGGTACATTGTGGGCACTTGATTGGTTATTGACGCCATTTTTGTGTGGCGCTCCTTCCTTTCAGCTTGGCTTCAGTTAATTGAGAAGAGATTTAAAGGGACCCCATATAAGGGTCAGGCATGCACTGTACACAGGAATTGGCTATATGATTAGAAGAGAAAGCTCTGGTGAACACTGTGGGTTTTTAGACTAGAGAAATATGAGTGGGCCTGCAGAGATCTTAAAGGGGCAAAGTCCCAGAACTGAGTCTCGCGTATTAACATTGGTTAAGTTGTAAGTTGACTGAAACCAGAAATAAATCCTGAATGAAATGCATATTGGACACACAATGTAGCCACCTGTGTGTGTGTGTGGGGGGGGGGGGGGGGGGGGCAGGTGTATATTGTAGATTAGAAAAGGATTTGTCCTAACAAAGTTCTGTCTTTTTTTATGTCTTTGTGTATGTCTAAAAATGTAGAAGGTGGTCTAAAGTTAAAGTTCAGCAAACACCCTCATAAAATCCAAATGGATTAGCAAACATTAAAACAAAGTCCCTGCACATGAGAAAGAGGAATGAGAAAAACTTACACACTATGTCACCAACATGGTGACCATCTTGAAAGCTGCCATCTTGCATCCAATATGTAAATTTCCAATGGGAAGGTGGTCATGTGACATATCGGACACAGAATTTCACCAGAAAAATGATGAAATTGTTTGTTTGAACATAGTTTTATTCATTCTTGAGTTATAACCAGTTATGTGTTGCAGCAGTGGTAGAGTTCAGCATAATGAGTGTTACCTACCAAATAAGTATCAACTGGAGTTCTAAATGGTGCAAAGTGCAATTCCCATGCCTGACATATTACATGTGGTAACATTAACACGTTAGGTAGCATTTATTCATGCTCACATTTTAACTGTTGCTTCCTCGTTTACAGGTTGCAAAAATGTCATCAACACATGAACAAATCATCATCATCTTGATGTCAGGAGAGTGAAGCGCATGGGAGCAATGATTCCTAACAGTTGCTGCTGAGTAGTCACTCTTCCGGACAGCATCCCATACAAGCAAACCAGTTGCGACTTTGCCTGGTAATGCTTGTACCTTAGGTAGTTAGGCTGTGCACGGTACTGTTTCAAAATAATAGCTCGATGTAGTCATAGGGTCGAGCTGAGCACAGCTGCTTTCATACCCTGCATCCAGTTCAATGCAAATAACAACATTTAGCTGTGATCCTGCAGTCATAATCGATGCATTGGCTAGAACTGCAAGGTAACAAAAATACAGAAATACAAAATAAAAGTTCTATTCTAATGTCTGTAATTGATGTAGACAACAAAGAATTATGTTGAAGAATGTTTATTCAAGAAAGGACATCATGAATAAACAGGAAGTGGTCTTATGATATTCATTTAAAATACAGACAAAAAATACCCTCACCAAATGCAGTAATGTTATCACTGAAAGTGTTATGAGAATGATAGCAAAATCTCCAGACTAAATTCTAATCAAACATATACATGAAAACTAAGTCCATTTTGTGATTGCAATACACAAAATATGCATCAGCTCAATACAGTTCAGAGTTCAGTATAATTATTCACACATCAACACACACAGTATGAAGAATAGTCATCCATACGCTGCCTGTTGTCAGCTGTGTAGCACAATTGAAAAAGTCAGCGTGCTACTCTGTAGCACATTCAGACCTCTCGAAATATGAAGTCCCTTCAAAAGTTAAGAGTATTGCAGCGGCCGTTCACCACCCAGTATCAGTCACCTATACAACTGAATCACGCAAGTTACCATAGGCAGGCCTGCTTACTTCCAGCACTCAACTTAAAGTGACCAGAATCGCTCCCCTGAGCTTTCACTGCAAAAGTCCCAGTCTTCATTTGACTCCCGTAGTGTTCCGCTACCGTCAGCTTTCCCAGAGGCTGAAGACCATCCCCACCAAAAATACATCATTCTTACATGCTGTAGACATCAATTGACTCAACTTTGACCATTTCCCAGACTAAACTAATACATTACAACAAAATTTAAATAAAGAAATAATATAAATATTTGATCACGCTTGGGCCATTCACAATAATTACAAATAAAAAAGTGTGTTCATAATTAAATAAGCTAGTGTTCTTGTGAAAGTGTGCTCACGTTAAATGGCAATGAACTGTTATTAAAAATTATTTAAACAATTATTTATGCCTTCTCAACAGAAGCATCTTTTGATTCTTTTTTCAACTGTCATGTCCAAGGACACGTGATTGACCACTTTGAAATTAGTTAATTTTTAATAGCATTTGCAATCAACAGTTACATAAATTTTCTGATAAATAGTAAACTGTTCATGAAATAAGTACACACATATAACAAAATGAGAAGCATTCATTTTATGTGTATTGCATGTTGAAACTGCACAAAGTATTTAAAAGTTGTTAATTCAGAGGTTCATTGTGAAAATGTCTATTCACTGTGAAATATTAACTTCTGTAGTTTTGAAGATATTGAAATATTGTTGTGTCATTGGATGTGCCTCATTTTTCTGAGATTGCAGATGTATTCAGATTTGCACTACTATTTGACTGTTAGTCATTGTCTAATCTCAAAGAACTTTAACTTGGTCATCTTTAAGAGTTTTTGACACGCTGCCATTTTTGGGAGCATATGCTGCACAAAGGCCGTGCAATTAACAGCCATCCAAATTCCCAGATAAGAGATTCTCCCCATTTCAGGTGATGATGCTAGTTTTTGTACCTGGACTCGTCCGTACTGATCAGCTAGCCAGAAGTTGGAACTGCTATGGCATGCCATGAGACTTGGGCCCGGCAGTGTTCAGCCATACCACAAATACATCTTACCTTGTATCAATACTGGGTGGCTGATTAGCTCGCCTAAACACGCGAAACATTACATGGGTCATTGCTGAAGATTTCAACAGTCACCACCCAACCATACAACTTTTTGCTCACAGTGCAGTTGCCAAACTTTTGGCTAAATTCTGGACAACAGGTTCCATTGCTAATAAACTGAAAGCTGGAAGCCCAAAATCTGCCACCAATGAAGCAACAACAGTGAGTGTGTTGGCACCATTTAGCAAGAGTCCGCAACGGAGCACTCGTCGCCTGTCGCAAGAATGTGGTGTTAACCGTACCTCAATTCTGTGAATTTTATTGCAGGATGGGTGACACAACTACTGTGAATAAACTCTTGTTTTCCCTATCAGGTATGTTCAGTGATGAAGCTAGTTCCTTTATCAATGGTGAGGTGAACTAGCAGAATCAAAGGTATTGGTCAGACACAAATCTACACTGGATTGATGCTTCTAAAATGGTTGGTTGCCAAAAAGTGATGGTCTGGTGTGTTGTGTGGTGTAACCTTTTTTAAAAGGTTCATTAACAGCCAGTAGTTATCTGAGGTTGTTGGATGAAGAGGTGTTTGCTTAACGGTTAATGGAGGAGGGGACATTTTTGGAATTCTTCCAACACAGTGGAGTCCTGCCGCATTGTTGACACAGTGTGCTGGCATACCTGAATGTGCAGTTCCCCCAGTAGCGGATTGATTGTAGGAGTGCAGTGGAGTGGCCACTATGTTCACTAAATTTAACTCCTTTGGTTTTTTACCTGTAGTGTCATGTCAAAGCAATGATTTATGGTGAAAGTACTGTATCTAGTTGATGCATGCAGTCAAATTCAGCCAGATGTGTTGGTCAAAGTTCACCAGGACTTTGTTCAGATGATACCGTTAACACTCTGAGGTAATGGATAGCATATCGAATCATTCCTGTGACTGTTGGTTTTTTCTCGGGAGTGTGTAACTTTGGCTTAATGCCTTTCCGGTACGTAATGCTCACACAGCCGAATGTGTCACTGCTGCCATACATAATTGGTTGCAACTCATGAATGAATAAAGCTATGTTTAAAACAAAAAATTGTTTTTCTGGTGAAATTCTTGCTGTGTCTGATATGTCATATGATCACCTTCCCGTTGGAAATTTTCAAGTTGAGTCCAAGATAACAGCTTTCAAGATGGCCGTCCGGCCCTGGTAGCTGAGTGGTCAGCGTGACGGAATGTCAATCCTAAGGTCCCGGGTTCGATTCCCAGCTGGGTCGGGGATTTTCTCCGCTCAGGGACTGGGTGTTGTGTTGTCCTAATCATCATCATTTCATCCCCATCGACGCGCAGGTCACTGAAGTGGCATCAAATCGAAAGGCCTGCACCAGGCGAACGATCTACCCGACGGGAGGCCCTAGCCACTCGACATTTCATTTCATTTTTCAAGATGGCCACTGTATTGTTGACATAGCCTGTAAGTTCTCCCCCCCCCCCCCCCCCCCCCCTACCCGTCCCCACCTCACCTTCCTCATTTATAGGAACTTTGGTTTACTGTTTGCTACTCCATCTGGATTTTATGAGGGTGTTTCTAGACTTTTGGACCAATTGAACAATGGAAAATCTGAGATGTAATAGCAGTAACTGTATGAATTAGGATATATTCCTATTCAACACACAGATGAGGCGTTGAGCAACAGACAGGCATATTTAAAAACAGAGTTTAAGATATTATTCAGCTGTTGGACAAAGTCCATCAGATAAGAAACAAACGCACACACATTTCTTACATGCAGAGGTAAGTAAGTAATTATACAAGGCTACTACAAATAAAACATAAAGCATAGGTACCATACTTATGGTGACAATAAATTTTTTTTATCCCTAACGTATATATAAAAAGAAAGAAAAATAATTTTACCCTCTAAAAATGAGTAAAATGCTGTTCTCAGCCATATGTGCACGAGAAAAGAAGAGTGCTATTGGTGTCTAACTGTCTCAAAATGTTTCAGCATTCTCCAAATGGCAAAACATGCTTCTTGCATTTCAGCTTTCAAAACTAATATTCCTGGAGCAAATATGATGTTGATTTTTATTTTTGGACAGCCGTGAAGTATTCTCAAGTTAGCAACTGATTTCCTCTTCACAGTGTAAGTACTGAGCTTAGTACATCTTTCCTCTATCCAATGTCAACCGACTTATGTAGTGTACTTTAGTGCCAGCTGCAAAGCAACAGTCATATAATTTTGAATCAGTAATGTCAGCACCCATTTTCATGTTTCCTTGTCTTTCTGAGCCTGCATTATTAGGTGAAAAATTGTAGGTTTTTCCTAGACAGGTCAGGGCCAGAATTTACGCAGCATGCAATACAACGTGATGCGAAGCAGATTCCCCAAAATGATGTGGTGCAATGGAGCATTCATACTGTAGGTGATGCAATGCGAAGTGAAGCAGTATCCACAAAGTAAAGTGATGGCGTGATCTGGCAAGTGAGGAGTAATAGTTGCTGAACAGTCTTGGCATGATGTTATTTGTCGTCAACCCAACAAATACATTTTTGATAAAACACAGTGCTCTTAGAATTCAGACGGTCATGAGTGGATGTATAAAATAAAGTAGAAGAAGAGGACTGTTGCAGAATTTCATCATTTGTATGCTGACTTGAGAAAAATTGAAGATAAATTTTAGAATTATTTCGGAGTGAGTACAGTGTCATCAGTTTCATTTAGATCACAGAAGCAAAACAAAAATTACGGGAAGGCTATTACCACTGAAGAGAAACTTATGGTCACCCTCAGGTAAGTACACATCATTAAGTCAACAAAACACTTTTCACTATCATAAATTTTCAATTTGTGATATAGCCACCACATTTTATAAATTATAACATAGCTGAAACGGAGATGAAACATGTTCTCAAGAGTTCATGTAAAGCATCAAAGTTTCCATATGCATGGGGTTTGAAATAACACTTTCAGCTTGAGGATTTTCAGGTCCATAACGTGACATGAAAGAATGTGCAGTGGAAGGGGTTGAATGTTATAACACTTCCTAAAATCTACTGTATGTTAATTCTAGCTCTCAACTAGGTTCAGGTCATAATTTTCACATAATGGAAAAAAAACTGCATGATAACTATCATCTTGAAATTCCTATTTTGACATTCATTGCTCAATAATCTTTAACTTTCATTTTTCTGTATTTAGCAACTCTGAATTTGTTTGCAGATTTCCTTGGCCTCTTACTTTGGTTGTCTTTGTATGGGGAGAGTAAGGTGAAGGTACTGAAAAGCAGGTCTTGGAACTTTTTGAGATACTTGAAAAGATGATGAGATGCTCGCATCATCTGAAACAGTCTGTGTGTCGGTAACAGCCGCTGGCAATTGTATGTCTTTGTTTTGAAATCTGGTTCTTTCCCTGTGTAAAGCATTGCTGTTCATCTGCCTTGGAGTCAAGTCTGTCAAGAACACCAGCACCTTGTACCATGGCCAATTGCATTGGAATGCTGGAGTGGCACACCTTCAACTCCTGAACATTCTATGTGAGGCTTTTTCACTTCCATGCATAACATATCATTTAAATATTTCCACTTAATCTTCACCGCCTCTCCTAGAAATACAGACATAAATATTGGCATAAATAATTTAGTAGACTTCATACTGAAGACAATATATTTTTGTCCTTAGCACATTATTGCAAATCCTGAAAAGATCCTTGTGTCATTCAGTTCGGTTCATTTCATTCTTTATCAGTTAATTTTTGGTCAGGAATGTCTTTCAATCCACTGTTGCAGTCATTTTGGATGGGTCTAACTACAGTCGCCCAACGTATGCATGAAATGTGTGCCACAAGAAGGGAAATTTTGAGCAGCCCTGTACACCTGCCTCTTCCTGCTATACCACAGCTTCAAACCACAGTACATCACAGTGTAGCACATGTATGCCAGGTGGAATTTTCCAAATTATGTGGGGTCCATTGATGGCAGTCACATTCATGTGAAGTGCCCCGCTGATTCTGTGACAGTGTACTACAGTTACATTCCCTTGGCCCCTTCATCCCCACTCCCACCCCTGCTTGCTTTACTAGCTGTAGCTGAGTCTAACTGCAGATTAATAGTAATTGACATTGAAGGTTACAGCAAGAAATTATATTTCGGTACATTTAGGGCAAGTGATTTGTACAATAATATTTTGAACGTTCCTCAAAACTGGTTACTACTGAAAGAACTTCCAGTACTTCAATACAAGCCCCATTAGTGTTTATTGGAGATGAAGCCTTTCCCTATTAGAAAATTTAATATGTCAATTTCCTGGACTGTCACTGAGTGAGGAATAAAGGTTATTTAACTTGAGGTTATCAAGGACTAGAACGATGGTGTTGGAATTATGGCCAGCAAGTGACGTTTTCTCTGAAAGGAAATAGAAACTTCTGTAGAATACGCAAGATGTTATTATTCAGTGTACCTGTGTCTTGTATGATGTAATAATCGATAAAGATGGGCAGGACACCTACCTCAGTTGTTTGTTCACCAGCTTGTAATCAAAAACTACGATTTGGCAGCATGCTGTCAAAATGGCAGAACAACAGTAGTGCTACAAGAAGAGCGAGGAGTGTCAGTTATTGAATGCCTCTCTATGTCAACAATCATTAATGCAAACATATTTCATGACAGTTTATTGAATACTGTAACTATTGTAGGAATCAATTTCTTTGTCATAACGATAAAATCATTACATAAGTTAGATGTGATAATACACAACACTTTTTTTGGTTACTTATTTCTCATGCTTTTGTAGTTATTTATTTTAAATTGTGTACTTACAGTCTGCTCCACGATCTTGAGCTACTTCATTCCAAGCTTGGTATACCAGATACCTTTTGTTGTATTTGTTTTTCTGGGTGGTAATGCACATTATTAATGAGCCTTTCAATGTCCACTGCAAGAAACCACTCCATACAATCGCACAATACACAAACCTGCTTGTCACTACATCACTTCGCATCGCTTGGCTCCGTTTGCAATCTAAAGGTGTACCAGGCTGTTCCATTATTAAACCAAGCCCGTCCATTACCACAAGATTTCTGTGCATCATTGCTCAGCTTGGTTCTGCATCGTGTTGCGAGCAGTGTGAATTCAGCCTTGAAACGAGAAAGCGGCTGTTTGGGTTGCAGAACACTTGTGGAGTGCACATGGCCTTTTGTTAGGAGATGGACAATAGTTTGAAGATCTCCGATCAACGCTTGCCAGTCAATTGGCAGAGAGTAAAATGTGATCAGATACAAGGTACATACACTTTGAATGTCAAAGTTTTAACAGTAAATTGCTGAAGTATTTTTAATAAAGTTCCTGTGTTTATCATTCGCTAGGATAGCTGTCGTGTTCAAGTTATGCTGGGAACCAGAAACTGGATGAGAACCACAGTAAAAAGTTCCAAAATATTCAATTAGGCGTGAAATGTAATCAGAAAGACAGGTTGGAGTTCAGAGGGGAAAGCTGGGGAGCGTACACTGCACCGACAAAAATGTTATGACTAGTGAGGTTGAAACTGAATCTGACTGCGAAGTTATCTGGACACGAGTAACTGCTCTAGTTGAAGTCAAATTAATCATTGGATCTTTTTCCGTCCACCTAGAGCTTCATCAAACCAATCTCAGGACTGAAGACCACAACAACAACAACGATTGTAATGTAACAATTGCAGAAGCATTCAAAGAAAGTCTCTGCGCAGAAGCTTGAATGTACCTTGAACGTGCTGTAGAGGCAACTTTAACTTATCGAGTATGGATGGGATGTTTCTGGATTGTTGCAGGTGGTACAGACACAGAGTCTTGTGAAGAAGTTCTGAACACTTTCTCTGAAAGCTGCCTTGAGCAACTAGTGAGGCAACATATGTGTATTGAAAATATTTTAGACCTTGTAGCTACAAATAGGCCTGACACCTGACTTTATCGATACTCAGTATAGAAACGGGTATTAGTGTTACAATGCTACCATAGCCATAATGGTTACTGAAGTTAATAACTATATCAAGGAGTCTAGGGGAGTTTTTATGCTGCAAAGAGCAGATAAACAGTTGTTAGCATAGTTCCAATATGATGAACAAGAGGATTAAAGACAGAAAAGACCCCACCGTGGTTTAATAACAAAAATTCAGAAAATGTCGACAGCACAAAGTTAGTATAAGGGGCATTCAAATGAAACCAGGTCACTAGTGTAAGGTAATGGCAACAATTTTATTAACTCAGAGAAACGTAGCTATACACAGTACACATACTTGAAAATAGTCGCCAAAACTGTTGACACATTTATTCCATTGTAACACAAACTGGTTGATTACATCCTTGAAGAAGCTAGTAGGCTGCTGTCGGATCCAGGCCTGAACCCAGTCACATACTTCATCTTCCGTTGTGAATCAATGTCTGCGAATAGCTTGTTTTAGAGTTAAAAACACACGAAAGTCACACGGTGAAAGGTTGGGACTGTACGGTGGATGTTCCAGCAGTTTCCCACCAAAACTGCTGCAGTGTCATCTTCACCACATTGGCCCTGTGTGGGTGGGTATTATCATGCAGGGGGATAAAGCCAGTGGACAACATGCCTCAGTGTTTCGAGTGAATGGCTTGTGTAAGGTTCTGTAAAGTGGCTTGATAATGTTGGGCACTGATGGTGGTTCCCATTCCAGACACTCGACGAGCAGCAAGCCTTTGTGGTCAAAAAAAGGAGGACATCATGACCTTACCAGATGGAACTGGTGTGCACGGCCTTGGATATCTTTGGAGATGGTGAAGTCGCATGTTTCCATTGCTTGCTCTGATGCTTGCTTTCCTGTTCAAAATGTTGACACCCTGTTTCGTCACCTGTGACAGTATGCGACAGAAAGCCATATTCCTCCTCATGATAATGTAACAGATGACTCAAAGACAGCGCCATTCGAGTACTGTGCAGTTTGGCGGTCTATTGGTGGGGAACCCACTGTGCACAGATTTTTCGAAAGTTCAAGTGTTGATGCATTATGATGTGGGCAGTGCTCACGCTAATACCCAGTAACCGATGGATCTCGTCCACAGTGATTCTGCAGTTGTCCAAGACTAAAGCATTCACTTCTGCAACCATTTCCAATGTGATGGCATGATGAGCTTGTCCAGGATAAGGATCAACTTCCAGTGGCTTGCGGCCCTCAAGGAATTGTTTGCACCATCCCTCAACACTTGAACGATCCAGACTGTGCTCACCATACACAGCCTTCGTCTGTCGATACATTTCATGGCTCCCAGCTCTCACCGCCAAAAATTGAATCACTCCTCATTCTTACTTACTTGCCTGCATGTTCGGTAGTGGACGGTAACTTGTGCGACCACCTTTTCTTCGGCATGAAACCATACTGGCACTATGCAACATCAAACGGTGCGCATGCGTCAGTCTCTCTACAAAATAGATGGTGCCACCTTATCTGCAGTTATGTGGTACCACCTTACGTGTAAGGCAAAGGTAGATGCACTGACCAGGTTTCATCTGAATGAACTTTGTAAAAATTTGTGCATGTATAAGAAGTTCGATGTGGAAAGCATACAACAACCTCATCATACACCATCATGCGTTAGCAAAAGATCTTACCAAGAATCCTAGAAAATTCTGGCCCCCACATAAAATCACAAAGAGGATTGAGAGCTTCTGTTCATACTTCCTGTTAAGGATCACAACATGTTTCATACAAGGTATTAGTTGTGGTCAATGAGGACAGTGCTCAGAATTGAGTACACACAATTCTAATCACATCAAATCAGCATATGTTAAACGGCTCAGACTAAATGTGATAAGCAAACTGAATGTACTCTGGCCTGAAGATGATCATTACTGACCAGAAATTAATAATCTGGTATAAAACATTTTGTGCTCTGTAACTGTACCTTTTTGAATCATTGTGGAGTTTTGCTCAACTACATCATAACTCGTGAGCTTCTATTCAGTCACTCATATACATTCTGGTGTGGCAGTAGAAGGCAGAAATTGGAAAGCTGATGTTTTAAATCTCACATAAAAAAAAAAAAATTATTCATGCAGAATGGTTGTACAGGCATAACGTAATTTGACCAACACATTGTCTCCAATTTGGAGGACATAGAAATGGGCATCCTCAATGTTGAGAAGCAACTGAAAGAGTTGAAAACAAATAAAAGGGTAAAAGACTGGACCCACAAAATTAAAGACCAATAACCTTAAAACCCAGAATGAATTTTTCACTTTGCATTGGAGTTTGCACTGATGTGAAACTCCCTGGCAGATTAAAACTGTACATGACGTCAAGACTTGAACTCAGGACCTTTGCCTTTTGCGGGTAAGTGCTCCGCCAACTGAGCTATCCAAGCATGACTCACAACCTGTCTGCAATAACTATTCTTCCAGGAATGCTAGTCCTGAAAGATTTGCAGTAGAACTTCTACGAAGTCTGGAAGGTAGGAGATGAGATACTAGTGAAAGTAAAACTGAGAGCAGGTCATGAGTCGTGCTTGGACAGCTCAGTCAGTAGAGAAGTTGTTTGTGAAAGGCAAACATGCCAAGTTCCAATCTCTCCCCAGCACACAGTTTTACTCTGCCAGGAAGTTTCATACTTAACATTGTTTCACTTCAGAATTCTTGGGCATAAACTAAGTTCAAATATAATAAATTTCCTTGAGGGAGAAAAGCTTATATCCACAAACCAACAAACACCTTGTGCGAAACTAAACTTGCCTCTTTCTCAAATGATATCTCCGAACAATAGATGAAGAGCAACAGGTGGATTCCATATTTCTAGATTTTCAGAAAAGCTTTTTATATAGTGCCGCACTGTAGACTGTTAACAGAAGTCCAAGTATACAGAATATACTAGGTATGTGAAGGGCTTGAGGACTTTTTAAGTAAATGTACCTAGTACAACGTTCTGGATCATGAGTGTTTATCGACAGAAGGGTATTGTCAGTATCGCCCCAGGAAAGTATAACAGGACAACTCCTGTACATAAATGCTCTGATGGATAGGATGAGCAGGAATTTGCAGCTGTTTGCTGACAATGCTGCATTGTACACAGGAAAGTGTAATCATTGAGTGACTGTAGCACAGTACAGAACAACTTAGACAAAATTTCTGTTTGGTGTGATGAATGGCAGCTTGCTCTGAATGTTAAGTGCAACCTAGTACAGATGTGTAGGATAAACAATCCTGTAACATTGGCATACAACTTGACTGATGCACTGTTTACAACAGTCACATCAGTTAAATGTAAGTGTGAAGTTGCAAAGCACCACGGACTGGAACAAACACATAAGGTTGATGATAAGGAAACCGAATTGTTGATATTGATTTACTGGGAGAACTTTAGGAAGAGGAGATAACACACAGAACAATTTTGTGGCCAATTTTTGAATACTGCTAGAGCATTTGGAATCCTCAACAGGTCAGATTAAAGTAAGACATAAATCATTCAGAGATGTGCTACTCAATTTGTTACTAATAGGTTTGATCAACTCACAAGTATCACGGAAGTAGTCTGTGTGCTCGATGAGAATACCTGGACAGAATAAGACATTATTTTTGGGAAACAGTATTGAGGAAAGTTGGAGAGCTGGCATTTGTGCCAGACTGCAGATTGATGCTACTGCCCCCAAATTTCATTTCACGTAAGGATCATGAAGATGAGAAAAATCAGGGCTTGTACAGAAGCTGGAACATGGAAGAGAATGACTAATGGTTACCCTCCCGTCATGCGGCATGACAACTCATGGGGGTGGGCGGAAGAGATAATCATTGCAGGCCTGCCAGATAGCATGCACACTATTCACTACGAAGAAAAGGATACAGGATAAATTTCATCTGATTCAAATGTTCACACTAAAATAAATGAGAAACTTAGAAGACAATATAAAGCTCTCATTGTAAAAGCTGATCGGGAGGCTTTGCAAATGATGTATGATGGGCATTACCTAAGTACAACACTAGATTTCTTCAAAAATAACAGCGTAAAAGAACTTTAACCTGATTCAAAAATCAGATCATGTACAATTTTTTAAAAAATTCAAAGGCTGTAACTTTCTGTCATCCTTTAGTGAAAATTTTAAATCTACAGTAATGAACCACGCAGCTCCAAAGCTGTTATTATAACCTAAAATTCGATGGCCAAGGGATCCAGTCACTAATTCGGAGATAAGCCCATTCTACCGAATTAGTAAAAAATTTAATGACTTGTTGAATAAGGCTTGTACATTTCATAAGAATTTTGATTTAAATGATAGCTCTAAGTTTGCAGAAGTGTTCCTGCATAACATCAAGTGCTGGCACATCGATCAAGAACAGAAGAGCAGACAGGGCTGTGAGGCGACAACAGTCAGTAGTACGCTGACTGACTCCTCCCTAGGATGACACCGAGACAACAGCAACATTTAGGCAAAGAGAATACAAGCAACGCACCACATGGCTGTGGCCAGTTGAAGACTAGCTGTTCTATGAATGCTGCTGCAGCAACTTATGAACTGTATTGTTTCACTTGTATTAGGAGTTACATACACTGAAGAGACATCTAATTTGACTGTCACCAATTGCTTATGACACACAATTGTGAATGCCCAAAGTTAAGTATTGTCATATATCCTACTGCATTAAAAATTCATTAATATGATTTGCTGGAATTGTTCTCTAGCAATCCGAGAAGCAGGTTTTCTAGGCACCCTATATTAGACAAGTTGGCAGGGCTCAACATTGACGACGAGGTGGTCAACAGATTCCATAGCAACAACCCAGAGCCTAGCTGCCAGAAATTTTCTTTTGTGTTTCACTGGCATCTTAATTCTACATTTGTTTCTCTTTGAAGGGGTGCATTTACTTGCTTTAACTATCTCTTATACTGTTTTTTGCTAATCAGTGTTTTTCAGGTGGGCGTTACAGAAATTTTCTTTGCTTTTGAACTTATTTTTATTGCTTATCTTGTCTGTTTCTTGCATTTGTCTCTTCCAATATGCCCACCTGACCTATCCCACCCCCTCCTCAACCACCACAGCTGCAAGCGTTAGATGCAATGCAGCTAATGCAGATGTTTTCAGTTTCAGAGTCAACAAATCACATCTCTACTAAATACAGTACATCAGCTGCTGGTGAATGAAACGAATACAGTGCAGCAGGTGCCTACAGTATCTCCAAGTGCTATACCATCTTTTCACCAGTTTCATGAACAAGAGGAGGACTGACTCAAGTGGTTGCAACAGTTTGAAGCCCACGTAATTGCTCACAGTGTACCAGGCACTGTGAAACTTCCCTATCTATTGTCCATGGTAGGAAGGGCAGTGTTTAGACTAATTCAAAAACTTTTCCCTAAGCCCACGCCGAGTGAACTTTCATATGATCAGGTTGTAGATTCGCTAACTAACTATTGTGACCAACAAGTTACTGTTGTAGCAGCTAGGTATCAGTCCTTTAATTGCAAGAAATGGCCTGAATAAACTTATTGCGAGTGTGTAACAGATTTGCAGGGTATGACAAGGAAATGCAAATTCAGATGTGCTTGTGGTGCTTGGTATTCAGATGTTATGTTGCGTGGTGCAGTCATGTACAATGTAACGAATGTCAAACTTAGAGAACAGATTTTGAAACAGTTCGATCCATCATTTCAGCACATATGCAAATACTATGCTATTACGATTCCAGTGTCATGTCGGCTGATAAATTTGAGCAGCCAGCAATTTGTCGGGTAAAGTTGCCCCTTGTTCATGACTGGCCCATTAAGCAAGCTTGCGCGTGCCATGCTGTGTGAACAATTCTCCACACTCTTCCATAACCAGCACTGAAGGGTGCGCAAAAATTGCTTCATGCCACATGATATTGTGTTTTACAGGATTTTTAGTGGCAGCAGACAGTGTGTGCGAGACGAGATCATTCGTCGACTTGGCACATGCACGTACCTCATTTCAGGCCCTGATGAATTGCTGCACCGACATCACAATCAAATTCGCCACTGTCATGTGCATGATGATCCTTCTGTGTCTCTTCTCCCAGATTCACAGATCCTGAGGACAGCGCGGCCACAGCAGCCGCCAGAGGGTGTCATCACGACACTGCGGGACGACCTCATGGAGACGGAGCCTTTGCCTCCTCCACCTCCTCTCGTCCTACCCAATGGAGCTGGACCCATCCATAACACAGCACAGACACCTTCAATATCTTGTCTCAGGAGGTGGACGCGTACCCTTTGGTCATTTTCTGGGGAACGTTTCCGCCAGAGCAAAGGCTGGATGGCGGGGTATGACCAGAAGGGGGGGAGGGGAGATGATACAGCATATGTCAAAAATGGAAGAGCAGAGAGGGCTGTGTGACTGACCCCTCTCTAGGATGACACCAACACAGCAGCGGCCTTCGGCATCTAGGAGAGGAGAATATAAGCACCGCACCGCTTGGCCACAGCCAGTTGAAGATTAGCCATTTTACGAATGCTGCAGCAGCAGCTTACGAACCATATTGTTTCACTTGTATTAGGAGTTGTATACATTGAAGAGACTTCTTATTTGACTGTCGCCAATTGCCTGTGGCACACCATTGTAAATTCCCAAAGTTAAGTATTTTCATTTATCTTACTGTAATAAAAATTCATTAATGCAATTTTCTTGAATTGTTGTCTAGTGATCCGAGAAGCACATTTCCTAGGCACCCAGTATTAGATGAGGGGGCAGGACACAACAGAAAGCATAATAGACATTCTCATTCAAATCACAGCTAGATTCAAATCTTTTGGTATAGTAAAGCAGTAATCAAATATATCAGTTAATTGAACAATTTCATTAATTAAAAATTCTGTGCTTAAATAAAAAAGTTCAGTAGGCCAGAAATTTATGAATTTATAAAACTAGTGACCTGTCTGCTACCATATAACTATTTAAACTTCATTGTCGAATTTAATGTGCAGGAAGGTGGCTTAGCAATGGGCAGCTGTCTATCTAGTCTGTTGGCTAAGATTTATGTAGATCATGTAGGGTCAATATTTTTATAGGTTATTACAGAAATAACCAGAAAATTAATATTACATGTGGTGTTGTCCAAAGAGGGAAGCCCCATAGTAAAGTTGGTATGTTATGACATACCCAGAAGCTAAAGAGTGTCGCTGCAAGACGCAGGGAAGCCCCATAGTAAAGTTGGTACGTTATGACATACCCAGAAGCTAAAGAGTGTCGCTGCAAGACGCAGCCACAAATGAGATGCATCGACAGTGGCACGTCCTCAAGAGGTTCCATACGCTGCTAGAAGTTTACTTAAGTTGAAGAGCAGCACCACTCACCCCACTCTAATAGCAGGATCAGTCAGAACTTTGTACCAAAGTTCATAGTGAAATGCAATGTGATATTTGACTCTCATTCAGTACCAGAATAACTACAGTTCTTACGTTACAGTATTATTCAAAGTAAAAAACAGTTATCATTGTGTTCTGTGACTGTATCCTCTATATGAACAATGTTGTGAAAAGGACAGGTTGCTACTCACCGTAATGACTTTTTGAGTTACAGGCAAGCAAAGCAAAACTTTCACACATTGAGCTTTCGACCAAAGCCTTTTTCAGAAAAGAGAACACACTCAGTCTCACAAGCAAGCACACCTCATGCGCAATGATCATTGTCTCTGATCAGAAAGCAATGTTTTTGCATCAAACGGAAGCAGTAATCTTGAGTGGGGCGGTGAATGGGAAGGAATGCAGGATACAGTTGGGGGGGGGGGGGGGGTAGAGGGGCCAGCACCGTCTGGCAGAGCGTGTGGGGTATAGATGGTAGCATGACGAGGTTGCCAGGCACAGCATCGGGAGGCTGTGGGGGAGGGAGGGGGAGGGTAATGGGTAATGGAAAACGAAGGAAAGAGATAAGAGGAAAAGACCAATGGATATGCTGGTAAATAGTGGGATTTGTGGAAGGCGATGGTGTGGATGGCTGTGGAGCACCCATGATCTCAGTTACGGAACATCTGCTGCTGTGATGAAGAACAGTTCCAAGTGTCAAATCGGGGGAGAGATGAAAGTGTCTTAGAAAGTCAGCCACCAGTGCAGTTTCCCTGACATTGACGATGAAAAACTGCCATGGAAATATGTCTTCTACACACAAGCCCAAGGTTTGAGATGTGGTTCCATATACTGCTATACATTAATCATTCTAGCTGTGGTTGCCCACATGGCATGTCACTCACTTCAGACCTGGTATAGACAAGAAAATGGCTGTGAGTATGATCCTGGATGGGGGTTGGTGTACAACTTGATTGGTTAATGTGTTGAGTAAGTAGGCACTTGTAGTATAGGACTGTTGTAGATCATTCTTCCCTTGTGGTTATCACACGGTGGCATGCAGTTGTGTGCTCTATCACCGAAATATGGGTAAAACTAACAAGCACATGGCGTGTCGTCCTGTCGGTGTGCGGGTTGTTGTTGACACCTGCCTGGAGGTCGTGGCCAGGGTGGCTGTGATTGATGTCATCCTCAGTGGCATTCGTGCACGCTCAGTTCCGTGTTGCCACCCATCATGGCATGGAGCCTGACCGAGGCAGTGGTGCTCAGTGTTGTCTGCTGAAGTTCTGCATTTTCAATGTTGTAACACAGCTAGAAGTCTGTCTTCCAAAATTATTTTCCTTTCTGATGACTTATGTTCATGTGAGATCATTGCTAGTTGAAACTGAAGAGGTAACTTCACTATCCAGTGCCTACGGGGTGTGATCTGGCTTGAGTGTGACACTGATTAAGATTCAAAGGGACATGAGAGTTGAGAGAACATTTTGCTGCCTAATGTTAATCATAAATAACTTGGTGTAACTACTGTTTAGACATTCTACCGAGGCATTGGAGGAGTGCTTTCTTCACTGTGCTGTATTTGTTGTTAACCGGGGTCAACAAACCCATGACACTAATAATGGCAGTGTGCTCACATAAATGGTTTGAAGAATGTGATAAACTTGGAGCTGTCATTGAAAATTCCTTGGTTGTAGAGAATGCACTCAGTGATAGCAAACCACACTGTTAGTTGCTCATGGAGGAAGGGTGGCAGTTATGGTTGTGGATTGAGGCAAACAGTACTGTTGTCAAAATTCTGGTATGCATGTGGAATCACAGCTGGTCAGAGAGCAACGATGCACAAGCTATCGTGAGACAGCCATGATGTGGAAGTAAATACATTGAAAGTATTCGTGCATGGCCCAAATGGACAGGTTTCATATGGTTGTGTTAACAAGTTTGGCAGAATTGTATGCAGTGCAGTAAACGCAAAATTCTGCTGTGTCTGTCTGTGGCAGTTTGTTGAAGAGCATCTCATTGGTATGCGAACAAACTGCCTTTGTTATCAAAGTGAACTAAAATGTTGGTAATCAGTGCACACTGCTCAGTTACGCGGGGACATTGTCTACACCTCTGGCACTGCATAAGAAAATATCATTTTCACATTTTACAAGAGACAAACATTGTTCCTGTTGATGCAAAGCACTAATCTGAATACTGTATAAGTTACTGTATTGTATTCATACTTCTCCCCCACTAAAGTTGTGAGATGGTTCTGTTGTTGTCGCATTTAATATGAGACGAAGAACACAGGATAATCCATTGTAGGTGCCAATGTTCTTCACTGATTGTGAAGAGGACCCAGGTGAGGAAGCTTCAGATAAAGTGAGTAGACTGGAAGTGCTTAATAGTAAATGTTATTGGTTGTCAGCAATACATGCAACTTGAGTGCTTACTACAGAAGCTCAGAACCAACTAAATTCAAAGGTAGCCATGCAGCACCGCTGTGTCACTGACCAGAGAGTTTTTCCTACGTTAGCTACTTGATGACAAAAAAGTGCCTTCTCATTAAAGTTAATAAATCTGATTTAAAAAATCTGCTCTTACATTTGTAATTTATTGCTAACTATACTTCTATTTCTTTCCTATATACAATTCTGTTTCAGTTTCTTTTATTTATATGCAGTTTAATTAAAATTCATTTCATATTTACTAGAAATGTAACTTTATAGGCAGTAAACAAATGTAATAGTTTTTTTAAAAGAATGTTCTTATTTCTGTCATAGTTTCTTTTGGTAGCTCGCAATAGGATCTAAAAGAGATGCAGCAGCTCAGAAGTTCACAAGGTTGGTGACCACTGGCTTAAACCATTCCATAGTAATGCAAAAGTTAAAATATTGTGGAATAGCAAGTTCATGGTTTTTATGTTTTCTGAATCACAGAAAGCAGTATGTATCAGTTCCATGCCAGTCGCATGGCAGTAGGCACAGACATAGTGTACCACAAGGTTCAATTTTGGGTACTCGGCTATTTTTGATATACGTAAATAATCTTCCATGTGTAGTTTGAGAAACGCGAATTTTGTAGTTTTTGCAGATGGTACAAGTATTGGAATAAAAAATAGTATCAGTCTCCTTACTAAAGAAGCGGCTGGTGAAATATTTGATAACATTAACAGACAGTTAATGGATTAGCATTGAATTGTGACAAGACTCTGTACATACAGTTCAGTACTTCTCGCAGAATTCCAAAAGCTATAAAAATAAGTTTCTCAAAGAATGAGATACAGGAAATAGAAACTGTTAAGTTTCTGGAACTACAGATAGATTACAACCTCAACTGGAAAACCCAGTGCCTAGAATTAATGAAGTTCCTTGGTTCAGCTATGTTTGTAGTATGTATAATTACCGATAAATGTGATTTAAAAATGAAGAAACTATTGTATTTTCCATATTTCCATTCATTAATGAGTTATGGAATTATTTTATGAGGAAATTGAAGTTACGGGATTAGTTTTTCAGCATACAGAAGCAATGTATAAGAATTATATCTGGTATTAATTCAAGAACTTCCTGCAGAGACTTAAAGAAATACTTCACAATACCTATATTCATTATTGTTCTTTATCATCACAAATATTTCTCTTTTTATGAAAAGTAGAGAAAGGCCTGAATATAACACTATAACCAAAATCAACCTCTGCAGAGATCTCAAAGGGTTAACATTAGTACAGAAAGTAGTCAGATACATGTGTGTTAAGAACCTACCAGAGCAAATTAAATATCATAGAGATAATGTAGTGAAGTTTAAGACTCAATTAAAGAACCTTCTATTGGGTGCCTTCTCCTACTCCATTGAAGTGTTTTTTCATGATACTCTTCAGTTTAATGTCTTTCTGTATTCCAGAGACCATTCTCTGTTGCATCCTTTGAATATGACTGATGTAATGTAACATAACACGTGCTATTAACTTTGAGTCAATTTTTGCAAAAGCCCAATTATTACCATCTTCAGTACCTAAACTTGTGTAGACATTGCCTTCTTGTCCATGGTTCAGAATGGAGTGGTAAGATGGTGGTAGCATGCTCAACAAGCTTCCATCTAAAATAAAATAAAAAATTGAGAATCTACAGCAATTCAAAACAAAATTAAAAACATTATGTGCTCTTTATATAAATTGCCTGAATATCTAAATTCAGGAATGAAAATTTCTGATAGCTACATGGAACTAACAGTGTTTTTTATAATTCTTCATGATAAGTAATAATTAACTGTAAATCAGGACTCAGTATTTATAGATGTGAAAAATATTTTCTTTGAAAAATACCATTGTAACCAAGTAAATATTTGCAAATAAACATCATCATGTAGTAACACTGACGCAGAAGCAGCTTTCTTACTAATTTACTCAATTAAATTTAGATGGCATAGGTGTGAAAAACATTATAAGGTTCCATTTTTGACTTGGCCACTTTTTATGATAACAATCATAACTTGTTTTGGCCTTCAGAGGCTACCTTCAGATGCTATGGGTGGCATTTAATAAACAAGTGTTCATGTGTTGGCAACACTTGGAATGCTTGTTCATCAAATGCCACTGATAGCATCTGAAGATGGCCCTTGAAGGCCAAAACTGGTTATGATTGTATCATAAAAAGTGATTGGTCAAAAAAAAAAAACCCTTTCAGTAAGTCAGTCACTGTCTCCATAAACAGAATGTTGTTTTTTTCCAAAATCCTGAAAAGCAAAGGTTTACAGTTAGAGTTTATATAATGTCTTTGTCTTTCCTGGACTCATTCCACATCTACGAATGTCTTGATGGATCTACGGAACATGAGTAATGGATGTATGAATGTATAATAATAATAATGAAAATTCCTGGCTGAAAACAATATGTAAAATAACTGAAAAGCAACCATTCACCATTGGCAGTAGTGTCATGTAGCCAATGTATAAAAGGGCCGTGTATTGGCAGGACAGTCATTTGTACCAAGATGGTTCATGTGAAAAGGTTTCTGAGGTGATTATGGCCACATGACTGGAATTAACAGACTTTGAACACAGAATGGAAGTTGGAGATGTCCTCATGGGACATTCATTCCATTTTGAAAATCATTAGGGAATCCATAGTGTCAAGAGTGTGCCAAGAATACTAAGTTTCAGGTATTACCTCTCACCATGGACAATAAAGTGGCTGAGCCTTCTTCACTTAACAACCAAGAACAGCAGAATTTTCATAGAGTTGTCATAGCTAACAGACAAGCAACACTGCTTGAAACAACCACAGAAACCAATGTGGGATGTAAGACAAACATATTCGTTAGGACAATGTGGCAAAAGTTGATGTTAATGGGCTATGGCAGCAGACGACCAACGTGAGAGCCTTTGCTAACAGCCTGAATTTGTCTGCAGTGCCTCTCCTGGGTTCAAGACCATACCTGGAAAACTATGGCCTGATCAGATGAGTCCCAATTTTAGCTAGTAAGAGCTGATTGTAGGATTCAAGTGTGGCGTAAACCCATGAAGCCATGAACCCAAATTGTCAACAACACAATGTGCAAACTAGTGGTGGCTCCATAGTGATGTGGGCTGTCTTTACGTGGAATGGACTGGGTTCTGATTATGTTAGGCTACTTGGAAACTATTTGCAGCCATTCATGGAACAACTCTGGAATTTTTATCGATGACAAAAATGCACCATGTCACTGGGCCACAATTGTTTGTGACTGGGACATAATCAAGAAATCAGTCCATGTGCAAAACCCTGCACTGGCAACAGCTCTGAAAATATGGACAGGGTAGAGGCAGCATGGCTCAATATTTCTTTAGGGGTTTTCCAATGACTTGTTGAGTCCATGTCATGTCGAGTTGTTGCACTATGCCAGTCAAAAGGAGGTGTGACACAATATTGGGAGGTAGCTCATGATTTTTGCCACCTCAATGTATATAGAAATTATTATTATGTTTTGTTTTTTGGGTTGTTTAATCATGGTTCATCTGAAAGTGATTTTTATTATCCGCAACAATATCTTTAGAAGTAATGATACTGGGAAAAGAGTGTAAGATTTGCAAGATCTGTGAAGAGACATTTACTTGATATGCGATTATTTACTAGCACACTATTCTTATTGATCACTTTTGTTCAATAAATAGTTTATTTACTTCAGTTGTATTGGTTGGTTGGTTGTTTGGGGGAATAGACCAAACTGCGAGGTTATCAGTCTCATAGTATTAGGGAAGGATGGGGAAGGAAGTCGGCCGTGCTTATGTGCACAAAATGCTCTTAATGTCACAACATTTTTGTTAGCGTATCATATATTGTAATAATATATTTCCACGAGATTAGAAATTATGACTGCAATGGTCCTTCGTGTTCAAACAACTATATATCTATAGGCACTGAGGCAAAAATCAAATATGTTTATTGCTAAAAAGTAAGCAACATGCCATCAATATGTATAGAGCAACATAGTGCAAATGTCACAGGCCAAGGATGGAAAAACTTTTTTGCTGAAGATACCTTATTCTTTTGTTTTTTAGGGTGGGAAATCCAAATATGATACTTAAAAAACTGTATCAACCACCATTTCTTCACATTTTACAGTTAAATTTATTAAATTAAGCGATTTTTTTAAAGATTTTAGCAGCTTTATGTAGTTAAAATAATTTAAAAAGGAGGTGTAATGAATGTAGATGACGCTGGTAGCACCACTGAAAGACAATTGTTGGCAAAAAAGGTCAATCCTAATACTATTTTGGTGTTAACAGATGGTGTTTTGTTTACTGTGAACCTAACCTCACTTTACAATCTCCTGTGTGTGTGTGTGTGTGTGTGTGTGTGTGTGTGTGTGTGTGAGACCTTCTATCTACCATCCGAGCAGTAGAGCATGATGTAGATTTGCCGGTTCCTGAACCACCAGATGATTTAAATTCTATTCCAACAGAAGATGAACCAGATGATGATGAATTCCTATGTAATACATAAAGTCTAGAGCCCAAATTGTTTACTCAGACCAAACTTAACAATTTGGTTATGGATCTGGGCTTAACAAAAGAAAAAGCTGAATGGCTTGGCTCCAGATGAAAAGAAAAGAACTTATTGGCAGTTGGAACAAGCATATACACATATAGAACAGCAATTTTCCAAATTTTTTCAACAAGAAGGTGACTTAGTGTAGTGCTCAGACATTTCCGGTCTGAAGAATGAGTTTGCTATTGAATACAAAAAGGAAGACTGGAGGCTGTTTATTGATTCATCTAAAACTAGTTTAAAGGCTGTTTTATTACGCAATGGTAACATGTATGTATCTATACCTGTTGGACATTCTGTATATATGAAAGAAAGCTATGAAAACCTAGAAATAGTGCTAAATAAAATAGGCTATTCTGCTCAAGGTTGGATGATTTGTAGCGACATAAAAGTAGGTAACAACACTGGTGCAGAAAAAACTGGCCCGTAAGGGAGTCTTTAAAACCTGGTAACTTCTCTGAATTTACATGAATATGCATTACATTAGTTTGATTTAGGATGTGTTGTATGCTATAGATATTTAAATGGACTGTATTATGTACTTATTTGGTAGCATTTTCATGGATGTCTGTTCAAAAGCATTGCAGTAATTTTCTTGCTATTTAACATAATTGTATGGTCGATTTCATTTCTACATATGTTCATTGCCTGGTTATCACATACATAAACAAAATTTGTAAAGATTGTAGTTTTTTGTTGTAGGGGTGGGAGAGTGTGATATGTGCTCAGTATTTTTGTTGGATTACAATATAACAACACAGGAGGGAACCATTGCTGGGTTGTTCATCATTTACATATTTTTGTGGGGATCTTGTTGCTGAATTAAAATTTTTGTGAGGTTTCTATTTTCTTTTTCTTTCAGTTTCCAAAAAACTCCTTTCTCACTTTTTTAAACAAATTCTACTGGGGCAATGTAAGGAGCACTGCTATCTTTGATGTCATAATGTGTCTATATTGAACTCCTTACTTATTGCTGGCTTCTAGAACTTTCAGAGCTAAGCTGAGCCGAGCCTGCCTTTTCTATGAGGGAGCAGTGTCTTGCCATATAACGACGAACAATAACCCAGAGCTAGTGCTCATGCACCATCTCGACATAGGGAGAAAGGAGTTGGTGTTGAGCTTCCGTACAAAGATGTCACAAGCCGCCACACTGCGAATAAGTAATGTGCAGAATTTAGTGGAAAATGGAATTAATAGTTAAAAGTATTATGTTGGTTTGTAGAAGAAAACGAATTTATAGTTAAAAGTGTTACACCAGTTTTTAGATGAAAAGTATTTCAGTCATTTTGCAGAAAGGCATGCAGAATTAATTAAGAGATTTGTGTTTCATACAGTGTCATGTTTGAGAATCAGTAACTGTTGTGGAGAAAAATATTGATAATAGAATGTAAATGAAAGGACTTCCATGGTCAGTGATTACTTATTAGTCAATGTGGGAATGCAACATAGCAATGGTTGCTTCAGTGTGAAAGTGAAACAAACATAACTATTAAATGAGTCTGGATGAGCATAGGCATTGTTAGTGAAGGATGTTACTAGAAAAAAGAAGAATAAACTGAAGTAATTTAACTTTTACTGTTATTATTTCAAAGAGGTATTATTCATTCTGTGATAAAATATGAGGAGGATCATAAAGTAATGCCCAATAATTTTATTACCAAAAAGTCTAATAGTTACAAAAAAAATCATGATTGAATTCACGTCTTTTACCTACTTTTCTACATAGTCACTAACATTCTCAACATATTTATCCCATTGTAGCATCAGTTTCAACATTCCCTGTTCGCAGAAGTCTGTTTGGTTAAAATATAGGCATCTGTGGATTGCTGATTTCACTTCTGCCTCTGTTGCAAAGTGTTGGCCAGCCAACAATTTCTTCATGGGACCAAATAGATGAAAGTCCATTGTTGTGGGGTCCAGCTTGTATGGTGGACAGTGGAGCACCTCCCACACAAATTTGGTGCAGCAACGTGGGTGCGAGCATTGACACCATCAGAATTAATGTTACAGCATTTATTATGAAGGGCCCGATGCAACTTAACCAAAGTTTTAATATAGGCTGCAGCATTCACAGTGGTCCCATGTTCAGCAAAGTCCACCAATGATACATGACACATATCCCAGAACACTGTCTCAAGCACTTTCCTAGCAGATTGAGTCTTTCTTTCTTCTTTCTTGGCTCTCCAGCTCATGGTGAGCCTTGACGTCTTCTACAATTTCCTTCAATTTCTCTCGGTCCTTTGCCAATACTCTCCAGTTTCTAAAGCCCATCTTCCTAAGATCTTCGATTACTCCATCTCCCCATCTGGCTCTTGGTCAACCACATCCTCTCTGCCCTCCTGGTTTTCCCTGTAATATTCTTTTTGGTACTTCTGTATCATTCATGCGAGCCACATGTCCCACCGACCTCCATCTGGATGATTTCACTATCCTTCTGATGGGTTGGTCTTTGTATGGTTGTATCCCCTCCTCCATCTTCCTCTTATAGATTGGGCTGATAATTCATGTAAGTACCTTTCTTTCAAATGCATCCAGTGTTTCAATATCTTTAGTTGTTAATGTCCAGGCTTCAGAGGCATATGTAAGCACTGGTCGTATAAGTGATTTATAGATAGTTAATTTAGTGGTATGAGTCAGGGGCCTTGAGGATAGGAGTCTTGTTAGGGCAAAATAGGTTCTATTGGCTAGTATTAATCTCTGCTTAATTTCATAGGAGGTATCATTTAGATGAGTAATTGTCGAGCCCAGGTATTTGAAATGTTCAACTCTCTCAAACGTATAATTGCCCATTGTTATTGCATTTGGCATATTTTCTCTATGTGCTTTTCCAGCTGCCATATATATATATATATATATATATATATATATATATATATATATATATATATATATATATATAAAAAAACAAAGATGAGGTGACTTACCGAACAAAAGCGCTGGCAGGTCGATAGATACACAAACAAACACAAACATACACACAAAATTCAAGCTTTCGCAACAAACTGTTGCCTCATCAGGAAAGAGGGAAGGAGAGGGGAAGACGAAAGGAAGTGGGTTTTAAGGGAGAGGGTAAGGAGTCATTCCAATCCCGGGAGCGGAAAGACTTACCTTAGGGGGAAAAAAGGACAGGTATACACTAGCACACACGCACATATCCATCCACACACACAGACACAAGCAGACATATTTAAAGACAAAGAGTTTGGGCAGAGATGTCAGTCGAGGCAGAAGTGTAGAGGCAAAGAAGTTGTTGAAAGACAGGTGAGGTATGAGTGGCGGCAACTTGAAATTAGCGGAGATTGAGGCCTGGCGGATGACGAGAAGAGAGGATATACTGAAGGGCAAGTTCCCATCTCCGGAGTTCGGATAGGTTGGTGTTGGTGGGAAGTATCCAGATAACCCGGACGGTGTAACACGGTGCCAAGATGTGCTGGCTGTGCACCAAGGCATGTTTAGCCACAGGGTGATCCTCATTACCAACAAACACTGTCTGCCTGTGTCCATTCATGCGAATGGACAGTTTGTTGCTGGTCATTCCCACATAGAATGCATCACAGTGTAGGCAGGTCAGTTGGTAAATCACGTGGGTGCTTTCACACGTGGCTCTGCCTCTGATAGTGTACACCTTCCGGGTTACAGGACTGGAGTAGGTGGTGGTGGGAGGGTGCATGGGACAGGTTTTGCATCGGGGGCGGTTACAAGGATAGGAGCCAGAGGGTAGGGAAGGTGGTTTTGGGATTTCATAGGGATGAACTAACAGGTTACGAAGGTTAGGTGGATGGCGGAAAGACACTCTTGGTGGAGTGGGGAGGATTTCATGAAGGATGGGTCTCATTTCAGGGCAGGATTTGAGGAAGTCGTATCCCTGCTGGAGAGCCACATTCAGAGTCTGGTCCAGTCCCGGAAAGTATCCTGTCACAAGTGGGGCACTTTTGTGGTTCTTCTGTGGGGGATTCTGGGTTTGAGGGGACGAGGAAGTGGCTCTGGTTATTTGCTTCTGTACCAGGTCGGGAGGGTAGTTGCGGGATGCGAAAGCTGTTTTCAGGTTGTTGGTGTAATGATTCAGGGATTCCGGACTGGAGCAGATTCGTTTGCCACGAAGACCTAGGCTGTAGGGAAGGGACCGTTTGATGTGGAATGGGTGGCAGCTGTCATAATGGAGGTACTGTTGCTTGTTGGTGGGTTTGATGTGGACGGACGTGTGAAGTTGGCCATTGGACAGGTGGAGGTCAACGTCAAGGAAAGTGGCATGGGATTTGGAGTAGGACCAGGTGAAACTGATGGAACCAAAGGAGTTGAGGTTGGAGAGGAAATTCTGGAGTTCTTCTTCACTGTGAGTCCAGATCATGAAGATGTCATCAATAAATCTGTACCAAACTTTGGGTTGGCAGACTTGGGTAACCAAGAAGGCTTCCTCTAAGCGACCCATGAATAGGTTGGCATACGAGGGGGCCATCCTGGTGCCCATGGCTGTTCCCTTTAATTGTTGGTATGTCTGGCCCTCAAAAGTGAAGAAGTTGTGGGTCAGGATGAAGGTGGCTAAGGTGATGAGGAAAGAGGTTTTAGGTAGGGTGGCAGGTGATCGGCGTGAAAGGAAATGCTCCATCGCAGCGAGGCCCTGGACGTGTGGAATATTTGTGTATAAGGACGTGGCATCAATGGTTACAAGGATGGTTTCCGGGGGTAACAGATTGGGTAAGGATTCCAGGCGTTCAAGGAAGTGGTTGGTGTCCTTGATGAAGGATGGGAGACTGCATGTAATGGGTTGAAGGTGTTGATCTACGTAGGCAGAGATACGTTCTGTGGGGGCTTGGTAACCAGCTACAATGGGGCGTCCGGGATGATTGGGTTTGTGGATTTTAGGAAGAAGGTAGAAGGTAGGGACGCGGGGTGTCGGTGGGGTCAGGAGGTTGATGGAGTCAGGTGAAAGGTTTTGCAGGGGGCCTAAGGTTCTGAGGATTCCTTGAAGCTCCGCCTGGACATCGGGAATGGGGTTACCTTGGCAAACTTTGTATGTGGTGTTGTCTGAAAGCTGACGCAGTCCCTCAGCCACATACTCCCGACGATCAAGTACCACAGTCGTGGAACCCTTGTCCGCCGGAAAATGACGATGGATCGGTCAGCCTTCAGATCACGGATAGCCTGGGCTTCAGCAGTGGTGATGTTGGGAGTAGGATTAAGGTTTTTTAAGAAGGATTGAGATGCAAGGCTGGAAGTCAGAAATTCCTGGAAGGTTTGGAGAGGGTGATTTTGAGGAAGAGGAGGTGGGTCCCGCTGTGACGGAGGACGGAACTGTTCCAGGCAGGGTTCAATTTGGATGGTGTCTTGAGGAGTCGGATCATTAGGAGTAGGATTAGGATCATTTTTCTTCGTGGCAAAGTGATACTTCCAGCAGAGAGTACGAGTGTAGGACAGTAAATATTTGACGAGGGCTGTTTGGTTGAATCTGGGAGTGGGGCTGAAGGTGAGGCCTTTGGATAGGACAGAGGTTTCGGATTGGGAGAGAGGTTTGGAGGAAAGGTTAACTACTGAATTAGGGTGTTGTGGTTCCAGATTGTGTTGATCGGAATTTTGAGGTTTTGGAGGGAGTGGAGCTGGAAGTGGGAGATTGAGTAGATGGGAGAGACTGGGTTTGTGTGCAATGAGAGGAGGTTGAGGTTTGCTGGAAAGGTTGTGAAGGGTGAGTGAGTTGCCTTTCTGGAGGTGGGAAACCAGGAGATAGGATAGTTTTTTGAGGTGGAGGGTGGCGTGCTGTTCTAATTTACGGTTGGCCTGTAGGAGGATGCTCTGAACAGCCGGTGTGGATGTGGGAGAGGAAAGATTAAGGACTTTTATTAAGGATAGGAGTTGACGGGTGTGTTCATTGGCTGAGTTGATGTGTAGGTGAAGGATTAGGTGGGTGAGGGCAATGGATTGTTCAGTTTGGAACTGGTATAGGGGCTGATGGAAGGAAGGGTTGCAGCCAGAGATGGGAACTTTGAGTGTGAGGCCTTTGGGGGTAATGCCAAATGTCAGACAAGCCTGAGAAAATAAAATATGCGAGCGTAATCTGGCTATGGCGAAGGCATGTTTGCGGAGGGAATGTAAATAAAACTTAATGGGGTCATTGTGGGGTTGTTGTGGGGTGACATGGTATTAGAAGGTGGAAAGTGTAACATGAGGTGAAATGAAAATGAAAATAAAAATATATGGGGAGAGATAAAGGTGAACCGGAAAGAAACTGGAGATCTGGAATGAAAAAAGGCAAAAAGGTGTTGGTTACAGATGGGCTATGTTGGACTTGGGTTGGTAGACAACAATGTGCATAAAGGTTAGGTGGTTGTGTTGCCGCCAAAACACGTTAAAGGACGGAGAAATTCGGGAAAATTTCGAAAAAACTGCGTGTAGTATATTAAATGGAGTGGTATTGTGGTGGCAGATTATGAAAATGAGGCTAACAATTGTCTGACGAAGAAATAATGGCGTTAAAACCTGTGGGAAGCGGCTAAAAATGATCAGTGATGTGGGAAAAACGGGAATGGAAATAAAGCGAAAGTTATTAGAACTGGCCGAAATGGTTGTTTAAAAGGTGAAAGGAGCTGTTTGTGAACTAGAAACGGTGGATATTATAGCGGCGGTAGTGCTGAAAGCGGCAAAAAAAAAAAAAAACAAAAAAAAAAATTTTTGGTTATGGTTTGGAAGTGGGTTACGTATTATTGAGTATATATATAGGCGGGATAAAATAGTATAGCAGATTACGGTAAAAAGGAGAAGGTGAATACAAAGTGAAACTACTGGCAAAAACAGAAAGAGGAAAATAAGACGACAGAAAAGATTTCGAAATGCAACAGTGACAATAACAAACGTAATTGTTGGATTCAAATTAATGATATCAATATAATGGAAGGAAACATTCCACGTGGGAAAAATTATATATAAAAAACAAAGATGAGGTGACTTACCGAACAAAAGCGCTGGCAGGTCGATAGATACACAAACAAACACAAACATACACACAAAATTCAAGCTTTCGCAACAAACTGTTGCCTCATCAGGAAAGAGGGAAGGAGAGGGGAAGATGAAAGGAAGTGGGTTTTAAGGGAGAGGGTAAGGAGTCATTCCAATCCCGGGAGCGGAAAGACTTACCTTAGGGGGAATATATATATATAGAAACATTCCACATGGGAAAAATATATTAAAAATGATGCTGTGACTTACCAAACAGGAAAGTGGTGGTAGATAGACACAATAAAAAACACACAAACACACACACAAATATCAAGCTTTCGCAACCCATGGTTGCTTCATCAGGAAAGAGGGAAGGAGAGGGAAAGACGAAAGGATTTGGGTTTTAAGGGAGAGGGTAAGGGGTCATTCCAGTCCCGGGAGTGGAAAGACTTACCTTAGGGGGAAAAAGGGACAGGTATACACTCGCGCACACACACACATATCCATCCGCACATTTACAGACACAAGCAGACATATGTAAAGGCAAAGAGTTTGGCCAGAGATGTCAGTTTAGGCAGAAGTACAGAGGCAAAGATGATGTTGAGTGACAAGTGATGTACGAGGGGCGGCAACTTGAAATCAGTGGAGGTTGAGGCCAGATGGGTAACGAGAAGAGAGGATATATTGAAGGGCAAGTTCCCGTCTCCGGAGTTCTGATAGGTTGGTGCCAGTGGGAAGTATCCAGATAACCCTGACGGAGTAACACTGTGCCAAGATGTGCTGGCCATGCACAAAGATGTGTTTAGCTACAGGGTGATCCTCATTACTATATATACACCCCATATTCCCACTAGCCTGGTTGAGAGCTGTAATGCTTCTTCCATTGCTTTTTGGATTATTGCTATTATATCTACGTCATCCTCGTAGGCCAGTTTCTGCACTTATTTATAGAAGATCATTCCCCTATTCAGAAGGTTTGCGTTTATCATCACCTTCTCCAGGGCGGCATTAAAGAGAAGACATGCCAAGCATCCCCCTGTCGCACTCCGTTTTTAATACTCAATGTATTGGACATCATTCCTCCTATTCTTACACTACCTTGTGTTTTGCTCATTGTCATTCTCGCCAGCCTTACCAACTTTCTCGAGATTCCCAGTTCATCTAGAGCTTGATATAACTGCTCTCTATTTATGCTATCAGAAGCTCTTTATAGATTTTTTCATTACTTTGAAGAAGTTTTGCAACAACTATTTTTTACAGAGTGGGCTGTCAGCCCAGAGTCCAACCGCTACTGGAGGACGGGTGATTTTTAATCAGGGTTTTCTCCCCTTAGCCTTTGCAGACCCAACTCCCAACTGCAAGGCAGCAGTTGTTGTTTTGCTAGTTTTGGTCTGCCCTGGGTATTTTATTTCCCCGGTGTCTGCCATATCTGGTGAAAGTTACCCAATCCGCCACCTGGGGAGGCGCCCGATGGGAGACTAGCAACTCCACACGGGAGCAGACTGACTCACTTTGAATTTTTTTCGTGCTGGGGGAACCAGCCTGTTTCCACTCTGTACAGGCTTGCTTGGTTTAACATCTATAGTGGTATGCCAATGGCTCATTACCAGTGATGATTTCTTTCAGAAAGTCATGCCCTTCTGCAGCATAATGCATAGAATGATCCAAGCTTGTAATCATTCACTGGCCCTTATGGTTATCTGTCAGGTTCTTAGGCACCCAGCAAACACTAACTTTGAGAAATTTCAACTTGTCATGTACAATACCGTACACTGCACCATAGGAAATGTTGAGTTACAGCAATAAGATTTACTGTTGCACGTGCCAGTCATTCAAAATTAAATTACTGCCTCAGTGCCTCTGACATTCTCCAGGGTTGATGCTGTTACCAGCCACCTGGTGCATGACAAAACACTAAGTGGTCCTCTTGGAACAATTCACACCACATGGAGACATTGCTATGGTGTATACAGTCATCCCCATACTTGCCATCCATGTCCCTGTGAATTTCATTCAGTTTATGCTCTTTGGCACACAAATATTCAACTACATTTTGGTGCTCTGCACAAGTTGACAACGATAACATGCGCACCATGTTTATTTTGTAGCTCATGTCTCTCTCACCAGAGCTGCACTTGAAAACAAAATACCCTCTGCAGCGCAGACTTCAAACTAAATTATCATGAAATTTCAAAATTATCGCTGCAACACCAGGGGAGAAAAAATATTATTGTGCATTTCTTTCTGATTCTCCCTCATAACTTCAATATTTGTGACTTACAAGTACTTGTATTGGCATGTGGTCAGGTCTGCACCAAGTCTGCATGATCTCTATGTAAATCTACCATACTTGTGTCCTATAGTCTGACAGCCACAAAAGTAAACTAGTAAAGATGTTAATTAAGAGTGAATTGAGGAGCTTTATATAATGCCTTAAACCTTAGGTAAGAGTTTTCTCTAATACTGCATTTTATGAGGTAAATTAGTGGTTAAATATTTCTTTAATGCATTTGTGTAACTACAGCACTTGACATACCTCCCATCCAGCTGAATGTTTGTTCTTTAATGTGAGGGTCATCTTGCTTATTTCATTTTCATTAACCTCTTCAAATTCAAAATCCACTTATTGAGTGATGTGATTTGGTACCTGTCCGTGCATGTCTATAGTCAGTGTTGGATTTCCTGTTTTGTTGTGCCCATACCCCTCCAAAAAACTTCACAATATGAAGTCAGGTAGGTCAGCTAGCTGTGTGTGAAATTTTCTGCAGCCAGGGCTAGATTATTTCTGACACAGTATGGTGCAAGGCTTCAGTCAATGCTCACTACAGTAGCAAGCTGAATTACTTCATGCCTTGAACCGATGCTCCAATACCTTGGTCATTATGTGGCCAGAGGCAAGCCTCACTCATAACAAACCTGGGCAAATCTACCACAAATACTTGCAGCTCATACTTGGCAGTATGTTTCCTTCAGTGACTACCAGCGTCAAGATTTCCTTCACACCAGCTAATGGCTCAATGTGGATCACCCAGCCCCATCTACATCTAGCCATTGCCACTGCTAGTTGCTGTCTGCAGAACACTCCTAGACCTTTGACGTTGTTGGGGTATAAACAGGCACCATCCAGCTGGGGCTACCTCAAGGGTGACACCAACTGGCCTTTGGGCGTTTCTAGGGGTTCTCAGTTTCGGAACCCACATAGCAGCACACCTCACTTCTGACTCACTGCTGATGTGCCGCATATCTGGCATATGAGGTCTGTTCAAAACATTCTGAAACATTTGTAATTTCACACCAATGGTGTGTTGGAGTGAAATGCAGGTGGCATCCCTGCACACGCTTGTGTTTAGTGTGTAACTGCCAGAAGTTTCATTGTTGTATGTCTGTTAGTTATTTTCAGCACTGTATTGAGCAGAATGTTTTGTCACACAGTTCGTGAATTTTGAGATGGCAGAGTTAGAGGAGCAATGCACGTGCTTTAAATTTTGTGTTGAACTAAAAAAACCATTACAAAAATAAAGCAAATGATGCAGGAAGTCTATGATGATGAGTGCTCAGGCCATACTGAGTGTTGCAAATGTTTCACATGGCTTAAAAATGACTGGATGGAAGTTAAAGATTGCCCTTATTCAGGACAGCCTTTGATGTCTATCGAGGACTTTCACACAATGAATGTAAACAAAATTATGCATGCCAATTGGAGACTGACTGTCAGAGAGATTGCAGAAGAATGTAACATTTCAGTTAGATCATGTCATGAAATCCTGGCACAGCATCTTGGAATGCATCGTGTTGCTGCCAAGTTTGTCCCAAGGCTCATGAGACAAGACTAGGAAGACATTCACCTTGCACTCTGTGAAGAGCTTTTGGATCCCACAAATGTGAATGAGATGTTCCTTAAGAAAATCATAACTGATGATGAAACGTGGGTCTATGGTTATGATGTTGGGACCAAGGTTCAATCTTCACAATGGGTTGGGAAAGGTTCTCCAAGACCAAAAAAAAGCTCATATGGTAAGGTCAAATGTCAAAGCCATGCTGATAGTTTTCCTTAACTTTGAAGGATTTGTTCATCATGATTTGTGCCATAGGGACAAACTGTTAATTAATGTGTAGTGACTACAATTAGCAGTGTAGTGCAGTGCAGTTCGGTTCACAAGTGCATCACCTGTGTGCCACACCACAAGTATTTTATTTTGTGCAGATAAATTAGTTCTGCGCCAGCCACCAGGAGCACGGTGTTGGAGCCGTTTATTCTTAGTAAACAGTTTTTTACATGTTCTTGTTTTCTCCATGTTAATTCTTAAGTACCTTTTTTCTCCATGTTAGTTCTTTAGTAACCAGTCAACAAGTCACATATTCATATTCACGCAAGTCTTGCCTTGATGTGCACTGTGTCTAAAAGACATCCTGTATTAATTGCCAAATGAACAAATAAAGATCTTGTCATCTCAGCATTGAAGATATCATTGTGTGTTACTTATTGCACACTAGCAGGCTAACTGGTCAGATGGGCCAGAACCTAACTGTATGGCCAACCTGGTGACCCCGACATGATTTATCGCCTGCCTGATGCACAAAAAAAGTGATACAGTAAGATGATGGAAAATCTGACTGCAACCAACCCTGATGTGTACAGACACAACATTGGACTACCACCCTTTGGACCTCACACTCCAGCACTATGGTTTGTGCAAGTTGAAGCTAGTTTCTTTTACTCTGGAATAACTGCCGACACTACCAAGTCTGCACTGATTTTGAGCCAGTTCGATCATCAGCATGTGGCCAAAGTGCAAGACGTGATTACTGCACCGTCAGAGAGTAATGCCTACGACCGGCTCAAGGCAGAACATATCCCCAGAGTATCAGCTTCTCAAGAAGAATACCCCTGCCAAGTTCTGATGCGGGAGGACATCGGAGATCGTAATCTGCATCAGCACCTACAAAGTAAGATTGACGCTGGTGCTGTGCCTGACAGTGTGCTGAGAACCATGTGGAGCAGTTGGTTGCCACCTGCCATCAAAGCACAATAATAACGTCACAATCAGAAATGCCTTTAGACATGGTGGCAGAGCTAGCAGACAAGGTACCGGATGCCATATCACCTGCACCTATTAACGTAGTAACTGTGCAATGTGCGAATACATCATCCACAGTTTTGCATGCTGACTGTGATGTTCTGATGGCAAAAGTCGATGTGTTGACGCAACAGATTAGCCAATTGATGTGTTGGTGTAACACCAACAATGATTGTGGCTGACCGAGACACCAGAAGTGCTCACGCAGCAGATTATCAGTTGCCTCATCTGCGCCTGTGACTGAAACACAGCAGAGGATATGCTGGTATCACAGAAGATTTGGTGATCAAGCTCATCACTGTACCAAAACCTGCACATACCCAAATGCCAGTGGCGATCAGGTGTAGACACTTCATTTGATTGCCAGTCTGTGTCACAGCATCTCTTTGTGAGTAACCAGCCCACAGGCAAGAAATATTTGATTAACACTGGCTCTGATCTGTGTATTTTTCCATGAACAATGTTGCACCAGTGTAGACTGCATATGTCTTTCTGTCTAGCTGCCAAAAACAATTCTTCTACTGTGATGTATGATACACATCATTTTGAACTAGATTTAGGCCTACACCTAGTGTTTGCATGGGATTTCATGATCGTGGACATTGCCAGACGTGATAATAGGAGCGGACTTCCTGGCACATTACAACATCCTGCCTGACATCGCCAACACATGCCTGGTCGACCAAACCACTTGACTGACAGCTGCAGGATTCTGGCGCCATGCAACCATCAAATCCACCAAGCTAATTTAAGCAGCAGACAGTGAGTATGCCGCCTTACTTCAGGATTTTCTGGCACTGACAAAACCTCCAAGTATGCCTAAGGAAGTGAAGCATAGCACAGTACACTATATAAAAACCACTGAGAGGTTGCCATTATCCAGTAGACCTCGATGATTAGCCCTGGATCGATTAGCTGTCACCAAGGCCGAGTTTGATTGTATGATTCGAGAGTGTATCATGCAACTGTCCAGTAGCTCTTGGTCATTGCCATTACATCTCGTGCCTAAGAATTGTGGTGTGTGGCGTTTGTGTGGAGACTATAGAGCACTTAACGCCCGTACAGTGCCTGATCCTTACCCAGTTCCGTTGCTCCACGATTATAGCTACGCACTGAGCGATGTCCACCTGCACAGCGTGTTGAACTGTGCCAAGGCATATACGCAGATATCTGTTGCCAAGGAAGACATCCCAAAGATGGTCATAATTATGCCATTCTACCTGTTTGAAAGTAAATTCATGACTTTCAGCTTCAGAAAGACTGTGCAGAAATGGCAAAGATTTATTGACTCAATGTTGCAAGGTCTGCAATCATGTTTTGCGTACCATGACAACATATTGGTATTTTCAATCTTGCCAGAACATCGCCAACATCTCATTCAAGTTTTTAAACATCTAGACAAATACAGCGTCATTCTCAATGCAGCATAATGTATTTTTGGTCAACCACAAGTAGATTTCTTGGCCACCGAATCTCTCTGTCTGGCTCACTATCATTACCTGACAAAGCGGAAGCTGTCCCACAGATCTCACGGCCATACATAGTTAAGGCACTGTGATGATTTCTGGGGATGTGGAATTTTTACTGCAGACATTTACCTCATGCAGTGGATATTCAGGAATCATTAATGGCTGCACTGGCAGATCCAAATTGCAATGGGAATGCAACAACACAGTGGACAGACCACATGACAGCTGTGTTTGAATGGGCTAAACAAGCAATAGTGGACACTGCACTGTTGGCAGATCCTGAGCCAAGTGCACTGTTAGCATTGGTTGTAGCTGCAAGCCAGACAGCTGTGGGTGCAGCGTTTATGCATGACAACCTCTAGCCTTCTTTTTGAAGAAATTGTCGCCATCTCAATGTAAGTGGAATGCCTACAATTGAGAACTCTTAGCAAAATTTGAGGCCATCAAATACTTCTGGCCTCAGCTGGAGGCCCAAGAGTTCACCATATTCACAGATCATAAGCCACTGACATGACTTGTGCCTTTCAACAGAACAATATTAACTGTTCACCAAGGCAGCACAACCAATTACTGTATATCACACAGTTCAGCATGAACATCCATCATATATCCAGGATTGAGAATTTAGTAGCAGAATTTTTCTCCCGTGTCAGCAGCATCTCCACCATAGACTACATGGAACTCACAGAAGCGCAACTTCAAGACACAGAACTACAAGAGCTGTTGCACGAAAACAAATCTACACTGGATCTGCAGTTAGTCAACGTTCGAGGCACAGGCAACAAGTTGTACTGTGACATTTCTGCAACCAAACCACAACCGTCTTTAACCACAAGATTCAGGAAAAATGAGTTTACATCTTTGCATATCCTGTGCCATCCTGGAGCACAAACTACAATGCACCTAATCTCAGATCACTCTGTGTGGCCAGGGATGAAGAAACACTGCTGTGAGTGGACCCGATGTTGTATACAGTGACAGCACTGTAAGGTCGGCCGGCACGTGCACGCACCTATTTCTATTCCTGAAAACCACCATCTGTTTTACGCACGCACACATCAACATCGTGGGACCATTACCACCTTCAAACGACCATTGATATTTGTTGATGACAATCGACCAATTCAGGCATTGGCCAGAAGCATCCCCAGTGGACAACGTCTCATCAGAAACCTTGGCGTATGCCTTCATATTAAACTGGGTGTCACAATTTAGCTGTCCTTTGCACATCACTACAGATCATGGTAAACAATTTGAATCTGATTTGTTCACAAAGCTAACAGTGTTCTGTGGGATGAGCCACTACAACACAACCAGCTACCACCCGGCCAGTAATGGCATGATAGAGCTTTGGCACCACACTTCAAAAGCAGCCTTGATGTGCCATGATGCTGGGTGGACAGAAACTCTCCTGATGGCCCTGCTTGGCTTACAAAATGTATACAAGCCTGATCTAGACAGTTTCTCTGCAGAACTAGAGTACAGAGAGTCATTATGACCGCCTGGTGAATTTGCAGACATGACTCCACAGCCTGACATAGACCCATCTACCTCCGTCAGTCACCTTCGTGATCTTGCCTGGAAAATCTGACTTCTGCAACTGTCCAGGGATGAAACTATTGCCTCAAAGACATCAGGACGCATGTTCACATTATGTTACGAACTGATGGCATCCAGGCAGCTTACACCAGGCCACATCAAATCATCAGTAGGGGAGGTCGCCCCTGGATAGTCTTGTGAGTGGAAAACGAGCCACTGTTGCAACTGACAGGGTCAAACCAGTTTACATCTTCAATGAGCCACCCTCAACTGAGACTCGGCGAACACAGCTTCGCCCAGAACTTGGTCTAGAACAGCAGCTCTGGCACCACCACCAACCAGGAGGTCAGCTCCAGCTGACCAGCACACACAGCTCCACAGGACCAGCGCACCATGAGGTCTGGTCGGCACGTCCACTTCCCAGTGCGCTTCCTGGATGGCGCTCCACTCCTGCCGAGGGGGCTGTTGAGGCAACCACAATTGGCAGTGCAGTGCAGTGAAGTTTGGTTCACAAGTGAATCACCCGTATGTCACACTGCAAGTATTTTATTTTGTGTAGATAAATTAGTTCCACACTGGCCACCAGGAGCACTGTTTATTCTTAGTATACAGGGTGATTCAAAAAGAATACCACAACTTTAAAAATGTGTATTTAATGAAAGAAACATAATATAACATTCTGTTGTACATCATTACAAAGAGTATTTAAAAAGGTTTTTTTTCACTCAAAAACAAGTTCAGAGATGTTCAATATGGCCCCCTCCAGACACTCGAGCAATATCAACCCGATACTCCAACTCGTTCCACACTCTCTGTAGCATATCAGGCGTAACAGTTTGGATAGCTGCTGTTATTTCTCGTTTCAAATCATCAATGGTGGCTGGGAGAGGTGGCCGAAACACCATATCCTTAACATACCCCCTAAGAAAAAATCGCAGGGGGTAAGATCAGGGCCAGTGATGAAGTGCTCTGTCACGGGCTGCCTGGCGGACGATCCATCGCCTTGGGTAGTTGATGTTCAGGTAGTTATGGACAGATAAGTGCCAATGTGGTGCCACTCCATCCTGCTGAAATATGAATTGTTGTGCTTCTTGTTCGAGCTGAGGGAACAGCTAATTCTCTAACATCTCCAGATACTGTAGGCCAGTTACAGTAGCACCTTCAAAGAAAAAGGGACCAAAAACTTTATTGGCTGAAATGGCACAGAAAACGTTCACCTTAGGCGAGTCACGTTCATACTGAGTTGTTTCCTGCGGATTCTCAGTGCCCCATATACAGACATTGTGACGGTTGACTTTCCCGTTAGAATGGAAAGTTGCTTCATCACTAAACACAATCTTTGAAACGAAAGATTCATCTGTTTCCATTTGAGCAAGGATAAAATCACAGAAATCGATTCTTTTAATCTTATCAGCTGCAGACAGTGCTTGAACCAATTTCAGATGATAAGGTTTCATAACTAACCTTTTTCGTAGGACTCTCCATACAGTTGATTGTGGAATTTGCAGCTCTCTGCTAGCTCTGCGAGTCGATTTTCCTGGGCTGCGAACAAATGCTTGCTGGATGCGTGCTACATTTTCATCACTCGTTCTCAGCCATCCAGAACTTTTCCCTTTGCACAAACACCCATTCTCTGTAAACTGTTTATACCAACGTTTAATACACCACCTATCAGGAGGTTTAACATCATACTTCGTTCGAAATGCACGCTGAACAACTGTCGTCGATTCACTTCTGCCGTACTCAATAACACAAAAAGCTTTCTGTTGAGCGGTCACCATCTTAGCATCAACTGACGCTGACGCCTAGTCAACAGCGCCTCAAGCGAACAAATGTACAACTAAATGAAACTTTATAGCTCCCTTAATTCGCCGACAGATAGTGCTTAGCTCTGCCTTTTGTTGTTGCAGAGTTTTAAATTCCTAAAGTTGTGGTATTCTTTTTGAATCACCCTGTACAGTTCATTACATGTTCTTATTTTCTCCATGTTAATTCTAAGTACCTTCTTTTCTAGATGTTAATTCTTTAGTAACCAGTCAACAAGTCACTTATTTGTTTTTGCGTGAGTCTTGCCTTGATGTACACTGCATCTAAAAGACGTCCTGTATTAATTGTCAAATGAACAAATAAAGATCTTGTCATCTCAGCATTGGAGATATCGTTATGCATTATTTATCGCTAACTAGCAGGCTAACCAGTCAGATGGGCCAAGACCTACCCCTATGGCCAAAAATGGTACTATCAGGATGTGTTGTGTGATGCCTGCAAGAAAATCTGAGAGGGAAAGGGCCTGAAATGTGGCGAGACAATTCATGGCTCTTGCATCATGACGACACACCCGCACATTCATCCCTGTCGGTATGTGACTATTACACAAAAAAATAAATCACTTTTCTGTCCTCATCCTCTTACTCTTTGGAACTGGTCCCTGCAGACTCTTCTTTATTTTAAAATTTGAAAACCCCATTGAAATGGTGAAGATTTGCAATGATAGATTAGATAAAAGAGAACTCGTAGATGGCGTTTCATGCGATCCAGCAAGAGGCATACCAAGACTGCTTCTGGAAGTGGAAACAGCATTGGGAGTGGTGTATCAATTGTGGAGGAGAGTATTTCGACCATGCACAATAAGTAAAAGGTAAGCATAGAAAAATTTTGTGGACAGAGTTCCTGAATTGTTTGAACGGACCTTGTACATCCATTCTGCTAACACAGACTTATATCCACAGGCCACCGACAGTGCATCCTACACAGAGGTCCTATGATTGGGGAACCATTCTGCCTCATCTCTATGCTGCTGACAGCATCTGCCACCCTTGTTAGCACATCCCATTCACTGGCAGCCATGGTTTGTCAGCATTCGACACAGCACCACTTGGCAATTGTTATCATGCAAGGCCACCACACCAGAGTGCTTTGCTGATTGGAGCATCAACTGCTGTCGTCACAACAGTGCTCTCCTTCACTGAGGGCCACAGGGTCAATGCCTGTCCATAGCTTTGAGTCACTGCCATCAGCCAAGAGTCTCAATGAATAAAGATTTCAATTGCTGAGGAAGCACTACTGATTTCATGACTGTCAAGGCATTGATAGTGCACACTCTGCATCATATCAGTTAGACTGGAAAGTTGGTTTCCGTGTCAGATTCATGAAAGTGGACTTAGGTGATGATTTTAGTTTGGTAGTGAATTTAGAGATTGTGCATGGTGGTACTCAGACATAAGGATTAGAAAATATTTGTGGAAGGTTAATAGAAAGTCCTTTCCTGTGGTATTTTTCCTAGTATATTTTTTGTATTGTTATAGACACAGGCTTTACAATTAGTGAACCAGGTGAACAAGTGGTTATCACTGCAGAGGTGGTCCAGTCTTTGTTAGAACAAGTGGCTTAAGTGAGGGCAGATTAAAAACAGACAGAGCCTTGTCCAGTTTATTGGTATGCATCCTAGACAGTAGTACTGTTACCCTAGTTTCTCCATTTTTGGGTAAAGCAGGATAGGATGTGTTAGCATTTGTGGGCAACCTGTTGACAGTTGTGAAGGACGGCTGTTGGTCAGAGGGACAATACAACTAAATTATCTTCAGTAGGAGATGCAAAAAATTATACAATGATCAAGAGGGGTTAAGAAATGCTCAAACATTCAAAGTGCTTAAGAGAGGCTTATTGCAGCATTATAGGAAGCAAAAGAGTTGCCAGCATTATTGGGAGCAGTTTAATAGTGTGTCACAAAGATAGGGTGAATCCATTGAAAGTTTTGTGGATAGATAAGAAAATTCACTGTCAGTATGTATGAGTTCACAGAGAGTGATCACATGAATAAGGTTCTTCTGCTGAAAGTGGAGCAAAGGATGTTAGTTGCATTTTTGTGGGGGTCACCATCCAATGTGTCAAGGAAGGTGTGGGCAGAATTTCCTAACAGTTTGGCTGTGGTAATAGGAATGGCACTAGCCTTAGAAGAGATAGACACAGTGGCCTGAATCTGTGATAAAAAGGGAGTTTTTATCCTCTGGCAACAAATGTTACAATTGTGATCTATCAGGCCACATACAGTGAGACTGCCAGAAGCCACAGTGTAGGTCTTGTAGAAAAACTTGGACATTGGGAGCAGGATTTTTGGCAGAAAAGGGGGCAGTTAGGAAGGTATGGAATGAGAATAGCCAACTCTTAAACAGCTATTGGGGTCCCAAGGTCACTGAGAGGCACTCTCAGTAAATTTTAACACAACTGAAATTTATGAGGACGTGGAATTTTGCTTAACTGCAGTAGTGGATAGAAAGGAACACAAGTTTTTGTTGGACACAGATACATACATGTCTATGGCAAGTTTTGACCTCATGGGAAAAAAGCAGTTTAACCCATCATCATATGAGTTATGTGGAAGGCATGGTAATGACACACATTCACTGGGATCATTGATATTGAGTTTTCAGGTCAGGGCAAAATATTTCCCATTATGTATGGAAGTTTTGCCTCATATCAGTGATGGCTACTGAATGATCTTAGGATTAAATTTCCAATATAATCACTATGCTAAAACTGCCCTTGGACAATGTATAGCAGAACTCAGTGGGACATCATTTCATCTGGGAAAACTGTTGTCAGAGCCATTCTGCAACGAAGTTTTCTCTCTGGAAATATCAAGCAATTAAGCTATGTGCAAGATCACTGATGATTAGTTTGCGTGATGAAGTACTGCAGGATACAGGAAAACTGTTGTGGGTGAGCGTAGGGACTGAATTAGCAATAAACGTATTTGTGTGGTTGAGCCAGTGCGAGAGAATGATTAATTCGATAAAGCATGTTGTTATGTATGCAGGAGTTTTGTATGCATATGGCAGATACTGACCCTACAACTTATCTTAGAAGATAGCTTAAGGAAAGGCAAAGCTACATTTCTAGCATTTGTAGACGTAGAGAAAGTTTTTGACAAAGTTTACTGGAATACTCTCTTTCAAAGTCTGAAGGTGGTAGGGTTAAAATACAGGGAGCAAAAGGCTATTTACAATTTGTACAGAAACAATTGTAAGAGCTGAGGGGCATGACAGGGAAGCAGTGGTTGAGAAGAGAGTGAGACAGGGCCGTAGCTTATCCCCAATGTTATTCAATCTGTATATTGAGCAAGTAGTAAAGGAAACAAAAGAAAAATTTGGAGTAGAAATTAAAATCCAGGGAAAAGAAATAAAAACATTGAGGCTTGACAATGACATTGTAATCCTATTGGAAACAGCAAAGGTCATGGAAGAGCAGTTGAACAGAATGGACAGTGTCTTGAAAGGAGGATATAAGATGAACATCAACAAAATCAAAATGAGGATAATGGAATGCAGTTGAATTATATCAGGTGATCCTGAGGGATTCAGATTAGGAAATGAGACACTTAAAGTAGTAGAGGAGTTTTGCTATTTGGGAAGCAAAATAACTGATGATGGTTGAAGTAGAGAGACATAAAATGTAGACTGGCTACAGTAAGGAAAGCGTTTCTGATGAAGAGAAATTTGTTAACATTGAATATAGATTTAAGTGTCAGGAAGTCTTTCTGAAAGTATTTGTATGGAGTGTAGCCATGTATGGAAGTGAAACATGGATGATAAATAGTTTAGACAAGAAGAGAATAGACGCTTTTGAAATGTGGTGCTACAGAAGACTGCTGATGTTTAGATGGGTAGATCATGTAACTAATGAATAGAATTAGGGAGTAGAGGAATTTGTGGCACAACATGACTATAAGAAGGAATTGGTTGGTACGACACATTCTGAGGCATTAAGAGATCACCAACTTAGTGCTGGAGGGAAGTATGGAGGGTCAAATCGTAGAGGGGGACCAAGAAATGAATACACTAAGTAGATTCAGTAGTTACTCAGAGATGAGGCTTGCACAGGATAGAGTAGCATAGAGAGCTGCATCAAACCAGTCTCTGGACTGAAGACCACAACAATAACAACAATGGCAGACAGATAATGAGAAGGTGGTGCCCATCAGTATTATAATTTTGGCATTGAAGGCATGAGCTTGTCTAAGGGTTTGTTGATTAGCAATTTAGAGATCTGAAAAGAAAGTAATATTGATAGGATGAGTTTGGACCCTATGCATAACTGCATTATGGCAGAAAGTGAAATAGCAAAACTAGCAATGTAGAGATTATTAGTAGAGTTCGAGGACCTGTTTAATCCTTGCGGCTCTTTGCCAGTAACCCTGGTGATGTAACACAGAATTCCAACTGGGAATGGGTCACCATGTACCATAAACCATAACATGTGCCTCATCATCTACCACCTGTGATGGAGGAGGTCATTCACTAACATCTATGGCACCCATTATTGAAAAAAGTACCTCTCCTTGGGGAGCACCAGTGAAGAGTGTGCCAAAAAAAAGTGTGGATAGAATGAGGGCTTATCATTTTTGCTGTGACTACGGATATCGTAGTAGTCGTACAATTATTGATGTGTATCCAATTCCAAGTGCCCAATGCTTTAGTCTACTAGATGGATCCTTTGAACCAAATAACCACTTTAAAGCCACAAGATCCATTATCACTTCAAATTTTACACCATGCAAATGACATCAGATGTATATCACACCATAAATGAGGCTCAGCATTTCCTTCTCCATGGCGGGATGATTTCTGTCTGCTTTATTCAACTGGTGTGAGGCATAAGGAACTAAATTTTCCACCCTACATACTCCATGACTTATAAACATCATAAGACAATATGAACACTTTTTCATAATTTGGAAAAACACGGTGTTAGTTGTCAACAATCCTTTCAGTTTTTCGAACACATTTTCACACTCTGATGCACAATGGTCTTTTGCAACTTTTTTCAACAAGTGAATGAGAGGTTGCACAATTTCTGCAAATTTTGGGATAAACATTCTATAGCAATTTGCTAATCCAAAAAATGGTTGCAACTCCTTCTCCACATAAGATATTGAACAATCTTGTAAGGCCTTCACTAAACTATGGTCTGTCCATGCTCCATAAAAACTGGTCACATGCCCTAAATATTGCACTTCTTGTAATGAGATTGGTGTATTATGAACATTACTCACTCCATTGTTGAGTGACAAGCAGTGCAAGCTGCTGACAAGGATTTCAGATTATTTGCAATGCAGCTACAGTTTGTTGTGCATGATGGTGTGTTCTTCAAGAAGATAAAACTCAGACCATATGTTGTAGTTACAGTGATGTTGTACCTGCATCCATTGTATACAACATAGCTGTTACAGTAGTCTACGGAAGCCAGTTCATAGATGTTGGCCACTCATGGGATTGTGTATACAATTGCTGTTCAACCCCTCAGTGTCTGTTAAGGCCTGAAGATTGCGTACTGAATCACCAAAACTGGTTGCTGTATAATAAATAACTTCAAAAGGATAGCTACCGATGTTTCACTTTATTACATAAGTGAATGGCCGGAGTACCACAAACCTTCAGTCAGAAGGATGGACGTACAAAAACTCATGGAAACTGGTCAGTAGACATTGAAAAACCTCCAAAACTAGGGATGGCAAACCATTATGCACTATATAAGATGGTAATATCATAAAAGACCCAAAAGCATTGTGTAACCTTTTTAAAAAAACTGTAACAGTGTGGGGGTGGACACTGTGTTAAGCCAGGATTTTCAACTCTGCAATGTCACAATGGTTTGATTGATGCTTGTACTTATTAGGTAGTATATGCAGGTGCATAAACCACCTCATCTGGTGCTCTGAATACTGACAATTTCTTTAAATAGTTGCCATTTACAGTAGTGAACTGGACCTGCTACTTAGTTCCGCTCTGCCATACTAATCGATCTTTTTGATCTGGCAGTTTATGCATGGAGTTGTAAGGAAGCTGTTCTCCAACTAATGCCACCATCTCAGCAAATACATGGATATCAGTTTAAATTAAGTATTCTTCAACATCATAAACAAAATTTCACATTAACATCTTGCAGAACACCAGATTAATGTTACAATTGCCAGAGCAGACGATGTTCTCTATGTGACAGATTGTCACCCAAGGTCCAAATCAACATCATTTTATATCTCTGCACAGAGAAGAAGCTGTTCATGCATTTTCACCTCCAGCACTATTCCATGCGTCGAACTCATCTCTGGTGTGCCACCGACACAGAGTAAGCAGCCCCATATCACAGCTGGTGGTGATGTTTTAACACCCTTATCACTCCCCGGACATACAGCATCTGTGAATTACCCTGTCTCTGCACAGAATTTCCCACATTTCTGGTACAATGACTGTCTGGCCTTTTTGCCTAACTCATACATTAAGAAATTTTCCAACATATTCTGCTGGTTAAGTTACACTTTGAATGTGACATACTTTTTCCTGCATATTAGCCTGTGACACTACATATCATGACACAGAGGCAAAAGATTTTGGAATCATTCATTTACATTGAGCTTGTATTGCTCCATTTTAAATTTATGCCTTTTTAATATTTGATTACTGAGACTTAGTGTGACACTTCATATATTTCTTTTAATAAATCTTCTGTTATTTTCTTTCAAGGACAAGAGAAAATAGAAACTTTATTATTCCATTTTAGTACATTTTTACTACCTTTGTACACATCTGCACATCTTTCAGAACGTTTTTCTTTAAAATTTATTTTTCATTTGCCTGTCTGAGCAACGATATTCCAAAAAATTTCAGAATCTGTATGACTTTTTCACCTAAAATCCTATACATCACAATCTATAACTTTTTTGTTATTCACCTGCAAAAAAGTATCAGTGTGATTAATGCTGCTTTCCCATTTGGAGAATGCTTTTAGAATATCATCTCTTAATTTCTTACAAGAACTGATACATTACTTTCATTCAGAGAGGGAAATACTCCTTCATTATTGCTAATATCTGAGGGGTCAGTGTTCTGTACTAAGTCTAATCTACTCCCTACTACAGTAAATGTCATCTTGTTCATGAGATCACCTTACCTAGGCATAGGTCATTTCACCTATGAGTGCACCTATCTATTTTTTTAAAGGGTCAAGGCCATCCCTTCTCTAGGTTCATCTTGCCTAATCCTGGACCATGGAGCATCTGACCTACTTGCCAATACCGTTTGATTTCAGCTCACATCCTCCTGCATAACACTTTCCTCAAATTATTTTCCCTTTAATATTTCATATTCTTTCTCCCAATAGCCTTACATTATTCCTATCCTTTCAGGCGTTACATATTACCTTCTTAACAATGGAGTTGCTTTGTAGTAATTTCCTACCCCTCTTCTCCTGTTGCCCAATTTATTGTTATTTGTGTATATAAGATGTTAGCACGTCTTTCACTTCCTTCTAAGAGGCTGAGTTACTTTCATACCATACATTCTGGGTACCTGTTCTTTTGAAATACAGTTCTGAGGTGTTCCAGCTCCTGAAGCAGACAATCTGCTTCTGAAATGGTGCACACCCTGAATACAAGTGTTTTTAGTACCCCATCCCTCTGTGAAGTGTGGGCAAATATGGGTCATCACGTATTTTCTTCCAATACACACCATGGCCCAGGTTGCCATCAGCTCTTCTCTTGACCATTACGTCCAGGAATGGTAATCTTCCTCCTGCTTTGGTCTCCATAGTGAATTAGATGTTGGGATGCATGGATCTCAAACATGAAAGGATGTCAAGTATTTGGTCCTTTCCATAGGTCCCAATGATGAATGTGTCGTCCACATAACAGAAAAAACATGTGGGTTTCCATTTGGATGATGCTGATACTTCCTCCTCAAAGTTCTCCATATACAAATTCATGACCACAGGCTGCCCATCACGACTCCTTCTGTTTACACATAGTATTCTCTATTAAACAGAAAACACATAGAGGTCAGGACATGCTTGAAAAGGTCGGTGATATTCTCACCAAATTTCTAACCAATAAGCAAGCTCTAGTGACTCTCGTAGAGGTATCCTGGTGAATACTCTCTGAGATATCAGAGTATTTCACCCTAAAGTTGATGAGATGTTTTACAAACTTCATTGAACTGCAGATATGATAGGTGCCTTTAACCACATATGAGGTTTGTATTTCCACCAGGTATTTTGCTAGCAATATGTAGGAGCCTAATGTTGCTGGCAAGGGGGGCACCCCATCTTTGCAAACTTTAGGGCTTCCAAAAAGTCTTCACAGTACAGGTTCTTGAGGTAATAGTTTTTTGGTGACTCACTCTGATGAATCCATATCCTTGAGAAGAGCCCTAGTCTTGTTCTCTACCTTCTTTGTAGGGTCAGAGTTGATTTTCCTGTAGGGGTTGTCACCTAGCAGGCTCTGCATCTTTTCAGTGAAGTTCTTGTGTGAAAGAACAGCAGCAGCATGGCCTTTGTCAGTGGGGGATGACAATCTCAGGGCACTCTCACAGATCCCGAGTAGTGGCACTTTCTCTGCTGGTAATGCTCAACTTCATAGGCTTAGTTCTCATCAGAACACAGCAGGTGTCACAATGTGCTTCTTCAGCTGCTTCAGGCAACAGTCATGCTGCAATTTGTCAACTGCACTGGCAATGTCCGTGACCGGTGTGAACAGAGGGGCAGGAGAAAAATTAGGTCCCTTCTCCAAAACTGAAACCGTGTCGTCACTCAACTCTATTGGTCATACTGATGACCATTTTGCATGGGGCCTTCAGTGATGGTTTGCCAGAGAGATGAGATAATTTTGATATTTACAATGAAATGAACACCCTTAGCTGCTTACAGGCATTGACATATGTCAACGGGGACAGATGAAAATGTGTGCCCCGACCGGGACTCGAACCCAGGATCTCCTGCTTACATGGCAGACGCTCTATCCATCTGAGCCACCGAGGACACAGAGGATAGCGCGACTGCAGGGATTTATCTCTGGCACGCCTGCCACGAAACCTACATTCACAACGTTTTGTCCCGCACTACATTCATAGTGCCCCTGCCCATTATACTCATTACTCGCGGTGCATTGCCAATTCCCCTAAGAGTTCGGGCACTATTTGTGCATTCGCACAGAAGAAGAAGATGGTCAAGTGGCCAGTGAGCCTTAACTATATATATATATATATATATATAGTATATATATATATACTATGATGGTATCTGTCCTTTCGGACATGTCCGAAAGAACAGGTACCATCGGTGACCATGCAGCTCGTTAGAATGAAATTACAGTGAAATGAACAGCTGCATGGTCACCGGTGGTATCTGTTCTTTCGGACATGTCCGAAAGGACAGATACCATCTTAGTATATATATTTTGATATTTGGCATCCTGCGGCCTTCCTATGGGTGGAACACGATAAACATAATCCCAGGTCCACAAACTAGAAAGGTTGGCCAATTGTAAATGTAGTGTAAATAGTTCCTGGGAGTTGTAATGAAGGCCCCGGCAGGTAAAGTACACTCTCTCACATACCAAAGCAAGGCTGGCCTGTTTCTTAATAATCCTGGCTACTGCAGGATTGATGTGATGCATGACCTTAGCAAAGTTCAGTTCAATATAACATGCTGGGCATGACATCTCTTCAGAAACTAAAAGAGCACTCAGCAAAGGCACCTTTTGTTGCACAGGTTGTTGAATTTCTTCATGCTGCAATACATCTCCTCATCGGTGCGCAGCTGCCTAATATCCCCTGCTCCCACAAGCTGCTCCCTCCATGGTCTGCACTTGCAGCCACACATCAGCAGTCATAGAGATGCTGCATCAGCATTGACATACCGGTAAGTTCTCTATCCAGGCTGGCTGCCAGACCTTTTTGGTTGCTGAGAGTCTTCTTAAGAAACTCAGTGCTTGTTCCCAAGCTTTGCTAAGATTATAGCCACCATCTCAGTTGATGAGATCATCCATGTTGCGAATTTCTATTGCATCTCTAATGATGCTGTACCAGTATTTGGAAGTCTGTATCAAGATCCAGGTATGTTCGTACTCCATCAAGTGGGTAAATATGGAAAGACATGTATTGGACAGACAGTGCACACCATCAAAGATTGTTGCCAAGAATGTCAGAGGCACTGTTGTTCCCAATAAGTCAGTGGTTGCAGAGCCCTGTTTCTTCGAGAATCATGGAGTACCAACATACCAGGATCTTGGCACAGACTTCCAGATACTGGGGCAGTGTCATTAATGAGGCTAAAAATTGGCATCAGGGATGATCTCGTTAGCTGAGATTGTGGCTACAATCTTAGCAAGGCATGGGAACCAGCACAGAGTTTAATTAAGGATACTCTCAGCAAACAAAAGGATCTGGCATCCAGGTAGATCATCGCTATCACAGATGCTGACACTAGTCTCCCTGCAACTGCTGATGCATGGTCATGGACAAGCAGCTTGTGGGTGCAGAGGATATTATTCAGCCAAGAGTTCAGTTCCTCAGTGACCAGATGATGGTAACATGTCTGATCACTGAAATATTGTGCCCGTTGGACACTATTAACTGGCAGTACAACCTTGGACTATTGTATTAAAATTCTTTTGCTTGTTTCTATGGTATCGATAGCAGTGATGCCATGGCATAGTTTCAGAGGTTGGCACTATGAGACACCGACGACAGTACACTCTAGCCGGAACGGGAGAGCTCCAAGAGCTCTGCATGAGATTCTCCCCATTTGATCAAGAGCAGACAGCCAGGACACTTAGCTTTAGCTTGAGACTGTGCTCATCTGTGCAAGTTATGTAACCATGTATAAACTTGCTTTTTGCATCAGTAAACCACTTTTACTTACATGCAGTACCGACATATTTTTCCTGCTTCTGCTCCTACCCATGTTCCGCCTTCCAGGCGGGATACAAAAGTTGGCGACGAGGACTCCCCTTTCCCTTCCTATCATTTCCTTTTTTGTTCAGTACTGCTTTAGCTTTTTTGTGATACCCTCGTGTGATTGATTGACTGTATCTGCATGCTCCCACCTTTCACTATATAGACTTTCATTTGTGTAAACCATGGCTTCGCCACAGGAACAGGCTTCGCTGTCTGATCTTGTATGTTTTCAGGCTCAGCAAATGATGCAGCTGCTTGCTGCCATTAATGGACTGGTCACACTACAAACTGCAGATACTTCAGCATCTCCTATGCCACCACCTGTACTGATGCCACTGCCGACGGCACCGCCATTTCGTGCCTTCAATCCTGATGTTGAACACTGGCCAGAATACATCTCCCAGCTCGAGGCACACTTCGCAGCATACAACATAACAAGTACAGAGCGGCTTGCTTTTTTCATTGCCAATGTGAGTGTTGTGTTGTACCGTGTGCTCTTGAAATTGTTTCCCACCACACACCCAGAAACTAAAACGTACGACAAAGTGATTGATGCTTTGAACTTCCACTTCCGTGGTAGTGTAAATGTGGTAGCTGCACGCTACAAATTCTTTCGTTTCCAGCGTGGCCCTACTCAGTCCAATAGATCTTGGTTAGCGGACCTTCAGGGACTGACTTCTGATTGTGACTTTAATTGCTCGTGTGGATGCTCATATGCGGATATAATGATTAGAGACACTATTGCACAGAATGTGGCGGATCACCGCATCCGCGAACAAATCCTCAAATTTAAAAACCCAGGCAGGACACATTAGACATGGCTACTTCCACGTTCGACATGATCACGGGTGTGTGTACTGTTAGCGCAGCACAACATGTGCTCGAACACCCAACCCCAGCACGGCCAGCTGCACCGCACTGCTCGCACGCACGTAAACATGGTTCAAACCTGGCACCTACTCAGAAACTGAAATCATGTCTGAACTGCTTTCATGCCCACCCACGGGACAGTTGCCATCCCATCAAGCACAGTGATATTTTTGTAAAAGGAAGGACATGTGCAAGCTGTGCATAATAAGAAAAACTCTAATTCACAACTTGTCTCCTGTTCACGTGTCGTGTGGGTGTCACCGCAACAGCAACCGCCATGATCATGACTCACATCAATAATTCAAAGGCTTCTGCTTCACGTGCTTCGACAACTCATTGTGTGAATCAAGTTTTGCCAGACACTTCCTCTCACAGTCAGCACGATGCGAGGAAACTTTTTGTGACTTTGAACATTTGTGGACATTCTGTTCGCTTGCAGCTGGACACTGGTGTGTCAGTTTCCTTATTGAACAAATCAACCTATGACTAGCTTGGTTTGCCCCCACTTCGTCATTCACATTCCACACTGACTGCATTTACTGGACAGGAAATCTCAGTGCTCGGCGTGTGTAGTTTGCAAGCCATGTATGGTGCAAGGACATGTACAGTGCCTTTCCATATGCTCCACTCTAGTAATGCTATGAACATTTTTGGCATGGACACATTTGAACTTTTTGGCCTCTTAATTCAGGACAATGTACTTTGCATCAATGCTAGTGACCATGTAGACAGTGTTGCTGCACTCTACGATGATTTTGCTGAACTCTTTTCTGATGGCCTTGGTTGCACCACAGACTCTGTGGTGCATGTTGTACTTAAAGACATTGCCATGCCTATTTTCTGGCACGCATGCCCAGTACCGCACACACTGCACGACTCCATAGCTGCTGAACTTAAGCATATGCAAGACATTGGTGTCATTGAACCTGTTTCTGCTTCGCCTATAGTGTATGTGAAGAAACCAAACTGTCATCTCCGTATTTGTGCTGACTTTGAGTCTACAGTAAATCCCTAGACAGTGGTAGCTACATTTCCCTTAGTGCATCCTGAAGACATTTTTGATAAACCTGGTGCAGGAAAATTCTTTTCCACAATTGACTTGCAGGTGGCCTCCATCAGCTATGCAGATTCGTGATCCACTTGTTCAACATTACTTTGCGCAACATCACAACTTGTCTGTACACCGTGGTGTTATCTTGTTACACACTGACAATGATCAGTCTCATGTGGTTGTACCTCGTTCGTTGCAGTTTGAAATCCTCCGATTACTGCACGCCTGTTATTGGGGTATAGTGCAGATGAAGCAATTAGTGTGTCGTCACTGCATTTGGGTCAGCATTGGTAAACAAATTGAGAATTTGCTTGCTCACTGTCGATCTTGCATGGAGCATCATTCTGCTCCCTGCCAGTGCTTCTTTGCTTGGCCAACTCCTACTGCACCTTGGCAGCACGTTCATGTTGATTTTGTGGGTACTTTCTGGGACACCTGCTGGTTGATAGTTATTGATGCGTACAGCAACTTTCCTTTTGTTGTGCCTCTGTCTTCTAATACATCTGCGAGTACTATTCAGGCTTTGACGTCTATTTTCTGAATTGAGGGCCTTCCTGAAGTTATTGTCTCCGACAATGGCCCACAGTTTGTGTCCTCAGAGTTTGAAGCGTTCTGTGCTGCTAATGGCATTCACCATCTGATCTCAGCCCCGTTCCACCCCCAGTTGAATGGCGAGGCTGAACGCTTTGTCCATACATTTAAGTCACAGATGAGCAAGCTGCGCATCACACACTCTGGCAGGCATACGCTCTGGACTTTCCTTGCTTCCTATTGCTCTCAGTCGCGTGGCACCCATTCCCCAGAGAATTGCTACATGGGCGTGCTCATTGGTTGCTCCTGCAGCTATTGCACACTCCACTGCATGCTCCCACTGCTTCACCTCATTATGTCTTGGCGCCACATGATTTGGTGTTCTATCACGTTTTTTCTGCATTCTTTGCTGGCTTGGCCGTGCCTTATTTGTCATTTCTGGTCCCTCTGGCACTGTCAAGCAACACTGGAACCAGATTCGTTTGTGCCATCCTTGGTTTTCTGCCACTGGTTGTTTTCCGGCAGAATTGGAGGCTTTGCGGCTTCTGCTGCCTCAGCCCACGTCTCCACCGACAGCCCCTCCACTGCTCGTGCCTCCACAGGCATGCCTGCCGTCGTTGCTGCTACCGGTCTGAGCACCCTGCACCAGACGGGCACCTCTCGCTGCTACCATGGCCCCACCTCTGGCCACCGCCACCACCACTGCCATGTTCCTCCAGAACCGATGGACGCTGAGGCTGATGTCACGCCGCCGCTGCTGCCACCACCGTCGCCCGTGGAGGTCGTTGCTCCACCTCCTCATCCGAGCATACCCAGAGCAGTGCACGGCCTGGGCAAGTTTTCCACGGGGCGTTATCCTCGCCCCCTCGTGAGCAATTTGGGGTTGCGGGTGGACAGCGCGGCCCAGCAGTTCCACTGTCCACCCCCTCAGCTGCGCCGCCCCTGTGTCCCTCCACCCGCCGTCAGAAACCATACTCAACGATGGTGTGTCATTTCAGGGGGGAGGGATGTGGTACCAATAGCATCAATGCCATGGCATAGTTTCAGAAGTTGGCACTATGAGACACCGATGACAGCGCACTCTAGCCAGAGCGGGAGAGCTCTACGAGCTCCGCGCGAGATTCTCCCCATTTGATCAAGAGCTGACGGCTGGGACACTTAGCTTCAGCTTGAGACTGTGTACAAACTTGTTTTTTGCACCAGTAAACCATCTTTACTTATGGCAGTACTGACGTTTTTTTCCTGCTCCTGTTCCTACCCATGCGCCGCCTTCCAAGCAGGATACAAAAGTTTCTACTTTCTCTTGTCTTGATTATCTAATATGAGCATCTAAATCTTTTTCCAGCTAATCTAAAGTCACCCTTTTTCTGCTGTGGTAGCAGACAACTCTGTTTTGGAATCGTTTCTTTTTTTTTTTTTTTTTTTTTAGTCGACTAGCTTGTAACATCATCTATTTTTTTGCTTAAATCATCTCTTAACTCAGTTTTTAATTAATTAGGAAACTATGGAGCTGTACTGGTATATCTGATGCCATTCTATGTCTTGTTATTGACATATAAGTGTGTATACACAATATTCTCTTAAGAATTATGTTTTTATTCAACCACAGACTCTCTCACACACAATGTCACTATTATCTACAATTTCATTTACTTTGTAAATGAATTGTATGTTATACTACTATCACTACACAACACTCAAACTACTAATAAAATTTGTTTGGCACTTAAAAAGCTCACCACATGTAGGGGTAGGACTGCGACATCAGTGGGTTGCCTAACATTGGTGTCACAGAGTGAAGTGTCACGGCATAGATTTCCCAATGAGTAATCAAAGCTGAATTGGCAGCTCAGTCAGCTGCTCCCAATTTGCCATCATCAGGGATTCATGTTTCATAAATCGTTGTCCTCGCTCTTGTTTGTATTTTATTGATAATTTACCTTAGTCAGAGACTTTTGCATTTTTCCAGCTACTAATAAAACTTCTTCTTCACTTCACTCTATCATGGTAGATCTCTTTCCTTTTTTTCTTTTTCTAGCAGTATTGATGATGTCTACTGTCAAGGGCAAGCAGCCTAACTTCTTAGCAAAATATTCATAAATTTTCTTATTTTGTAATAATCACTCTCTTTCCACTGTTGCACTATTATTCACGAGCATCAGAAGGTGCCAAATGTGGTATCACAGTGATTTGATTGATGCTTGTGCTTACATATGTAGTATGTGCAAGTGTGTACTCAATCCCGTCTGGTGTTCTGAATACTCATGATTTCCTTAAATAATTCAGTCGCTGTTTGCAGTACTGAACTGGACCCGCTACTGTGGTCTGGTCTGCTTCGCTAATCAGTTTTCTTCAGCAGGCAGTTTATGCATGGAGCTGTAAGACAGGCTGTTCTCCATCTGATGTCACCAAATCAACAAGCACTCAGATGTTAGTTTAACTTACAGTTCTCTAACATCATAAACAACATTTAATTAACATCTTGCAGAACGCTAGATTAATATTACAGTTGCCGGAGCAGACAATGTCCTCTATGTGACAGATTGTCACCCAAGGTCCAAAACCCAAAGTCCAAAATCAACACCATCTGATATCTCTGCACAAAGAAAAAGCTAGTTATCTGCGGCACTCTTCCATAGGCTGAGCCCATCTCTGGTGTGGAACCAGCACTGAATAAGTATTCCTGCATTGCAGCAGGTGGTGATGTTTTACTGCTCCCCACATATATGTCACCTACAGATTACTCCATCTCCATACAGAATTCCCCACACCATGGACTGTCCAATGCAACTCACACACACATGACCTCAGTCTCTGGCCACTGATCATCCATTACTTAATGTGTTATTTACTGGAGACATCATTGTATGCCTTAACTGACCTGGTGGCGTTCACTAAACAGATTCTGTAATATTTTTATTAGGAAAGATATTCATCTGGTAAGGCAGCTGGCCATCTGATTACATCAAGTCTGTGTTACTTGTCATCTGCTACTTTTTTAACTAGCTGCTCTTGTGATAATTATTGGTCGCTCATTTATTTACAATGCTGCCCTCTGAACTTCGCCCATTTTGTCTGTGTATTTGATCAGTCACTGCTTTTGTCTTCCTATCTATTATCCCTGAGGTTGAGGATGTACCTCATCCCCTTTTTCATTTTTCAACTACTTAAACTGTACTGGTACTGACTGATATATATGTACACTACGTATTTTCATATTAAGAAAGTATACACACAAATTCCATCAAATACAACACGATAGCTTCTGAACCATTGAATTCAAGATGATATGCTTTTGTCAGCCTATCATAGCTCATGTTACATAATTTCACCAACCAGTGACAGTAGATATTCTGAGCATGATGTTGTCAGCCTATGACAACATTACTGATGAGAACCCCACACATGAGCGACGGATCACAGCAACCGATTGCATGTGATATCGTTGCAGTGAGTCACTTGCCTCAACGCCACCACACACAAGCAATAAGCCAATTGGTTTCAATCAGTGATACTAGTGCTGCAGTGGTGAAGTTCTGCAATGGAAACTGTACAGCTGTGTTTAGTGGTGGCTGTAGTTGTGCTGCGTGAGTCTACTAATACTTTGAAAAGGAAAACCTGGACCTAAAAATGGCTTCTAAAGAGAGAAAAATTATATCATACAAATTTGCTTAAGGAATTATGATTGGACCTGAAAGACTGGCATAATTATGTGCATATGATGGAAAGCACTTATCTGGAGTTACTAAAAAGTGTTTCTCCAGAAACACAAAAAAGAGATGCAAATATCAGCTCATGAGACCCTCACATGAATGGTAAGGTTCCTTGCAACTGGGAGATATTATGACGATCTTAAATTCTTGGCAATGATGTCATCACAGTCGTTGGGGGAGATCATTCCATAAACATATGCAGCCATTCAAACAACTCTAAAGGAATATATAAGGCAATATGCATATGAAAATTTCAGTTTACTCACTTTAATTTTTAAAATACACAATTCAAAAAATTAACCATCTGTTAGGCATTCCTAAAGCTGTCACATGAACATGCACATATTGTACAATTTGCAACATATACATTTTTAAGTATAAACAAGCCTGTGCTGAATAAACTATTAAATATATTGAATAAAAAAACAATGAATAACTACAGTTAACTTTTTATTACAGTTAGCCCTGCATACTGACACACAGAACAAAGCTTGCAACTGTCACAACAGTAGGCATACATTGTAATTTTTACAACACTCAACACTTTGTTACATACAATTCTGAAAACAAAGAAACTGGACCCATTTTAACACGGTCAGTATCAACAATGGAGTACATTGCTATGGTGCCACAATAGCTCAAGGTTAAGGCACTGATAAAGCATAAAAACTGCTGCTGTTGCACATTTTACAATAGCATGCTTGCTGGAAGGTCAAACATTATAATGTAGGGCCAAAATTGTACACAGTATTTTGTATCTCTAAATTTGGAGCAATCTTGCCAGCTGTGCTGTTATTTATTGCTGCAGTATTTTGTGTCACACATGTGGACTGGAAACTCAAGTTTCCTATTTGCCATATTAATAAAATATTGTTTATAATTTTTTCAGCATGCAGTCTTTTCATTCTTGATGTGACCCTTAGTTTACATGCAACATTTTTTCAAAAATATCTGCTGCACCTTCTTTGTGTATTTTTTTGGGTGTCTTTGTTACAGCCTCAAGGGTTCAATCTGGAGCCACCCTCTTCCTGTTTGAGTGATGGCTGCTCCCTGACTTGAAGTAGCCTGAGGATTGTTTCTTCTTGCTCTCATTCTCCTGTCCCCCTCCCCCCTACCCCCACCCACCCACCCACCAACCAACCCACTTTCTCTTCCTCCCCCTCCTCCTCCAACACATGAGACATCAGCTGTTTTGCACAAGTACGATTTTGTTGCATTTCCTGAAACAGATATTAATGGAAAAGTATTCTATTTATTGCAGTTTCCATCAACAGAACACGACTGGAAAAAAATTGCAAGACAATTGAAATCAGATGGACTATTCCTAACTATCTGGGAGCAGTTGACAGTAAACAGATCTCAGTTATTACACCACCTGATGAGGGATCTTATTTCTCCAACTATAAGCAGTTCCATAGTCAGATGTTTTTTGCCATTGTTGATGCAAATTATGAATCAATTTACTTCGATTATGGCACAGATGAGCATGCATCTGATGGTGGTGTACAGAAGAATACAGATCCCTACAAGAAACTTTTGAATGGGACTTCGAAATTACCTTCACCATCTGAGGTGAATGGGTACACTCTACCATACATTTGTGTTGAATATGAGGCCTTTCCATTGGGTAAAACTTCATGCAGCCATTCAACAAAAATAAACTCAACAGAGAACAAGTGATTTATAATCATTGAGAGTCACATGCCAGACGGATTGTGGAAAATGAATTTGGAGAAATGACTGCAATATTAAGAGTGAAGACTTGAATCAATTTAAATATGGACAACATCTCTTTACTTGTAGTGAGTGGCTTGTCATAGGCTTCACAATGTCTTACGCAGAAATAGTCAGACACATATTCGACATCAGACTGCTTTGACAGAGAAAATTATGACACGGTAGTGACTGAAACAGAACGTCATTGTGACTTATTGGAACTGCAAGGAATTGGAATTATGTCCCATGCATCTGTTAAGCAAGTTCAAGAAGCTTATGTGCCATACTTCAATAATGCTGACAGCATGTCTTGGCAAGACAACTTTGTCTAATATTCACAGCCATATGTATAATGACAACAATATACATGTTCAGTTTTTCCACTTGTTGTTATTTTGTACTGCAATACTTGTAACAGCTGTCATTAAAGATAAAAATAAGTAATTCTGATTTTAAATCACTGCTACCTCATGCCTATATTTGACCTATTTTATTACCCCTATGTTAATTAATTCATAATTTCCTCACCTCATTTAGAAATGAAAGGTTATTGAAATACCACAGCTATGGTGTATTTACAGTATGTGTTCTGTTGCACTCCTGATACTAAAGACATCTCCTCTTTCCAGTACTCTTTCTTAAAAGCAGTTCTCAAGTTGTGAATTTTTTCTAACCTTGTCCTTTATTGCTGCTGTGTCCACTTCCTAAACATTTATGAGCAACAACTCCTTTCTCTATTTTTAATTTATCATGGTAATTTTTAGCTTTCATTTTCCACAGTGATTTCTGTTCACAGAATAATGCAGTAAACTGAAGTGTAAAATATATATTCTTCATGGCCATGGTGCTCCTTAAACCATACAGCTACACAACAAAAAACAGATTTAATTAGCACTACGATGTTGAAATATCGTCGATTGTCAGTTAATGAAAATTTTTGCCAAAATTATTGTAGCATGCTCTTTTTATGAAGCCCTGGTTAACAGTTCTTAAAATATGTGATTGAAGGCTTTCCTGGCATATGTGTTGTTTCCAGGGCTCTCGGGTGTCCATCTGGATGCAGTCATTGAAGCCCCACTATATTTCAGTGAATAACCTTTTCGCCATTATCAGGTGGTTCTGATGGAATGGTCTGTCTGCTCATTGTCAGTGTTATTTATGTCCATCAGTCAGGCTTTGATTCCCTGCGTTGACAGTCCGATTGCGGCCACCGACATTCCGATTGCAAACGCCGTTGCTTCAACAATCTGTTTGCGGGTACCGACCCAGGTCCGTGCCATCCCCAGTGTCGCTGCGGGTGGTGGAAGATGCTGAATCCCATGGAGTGTCCCCAGCGACTGTCATGGAAGGATCTTGTGTGTGATTGAGGCATGACTCCTTGATGGGACTAAATAATGGTTTCCACGCCTTGCTGAGTTGAAAACCTGTGTCTCAGTTTATGAGACTGTTTGTTATGTGAATTTCAGTGGCCTTCCTTGATTCTGTCCCAGTAGAAGCTGGTAGGGGCAGAATCTTGGTCTCTTTGTATTTTGCATTGTGCCCAGTTTCCAAGCAGTGTTCTGCCAGTGCCAATTTGTTGGGCTAGCGTAGGTGCATGTGGCATTGGTTTTCTTTGCAGCGTTCTTCAACTGTTCAGATTGTTTGACCAATATAGGATTTGCCGCAACCACGTGGAATATTATACATGCCCGCTTTCTTGAAGTCAAACCTGTCTTTCACTGTTCCCAGTGAGGCATGTATCTTGGACGGAGGTCAGAAGACTGTGTCAATTTTGTATTGTTTTAGCAGCCTCCCAATTCTTGAAATCATGCTGCCTGCATACAGTAGAAAGGCAAGGCATGGTTCCTCATCTTTGGACTGCTCTTCGTCTCGGTTTCTGCTGTGTTTCCATCGTCTGAATGCTGTCTGGATCTGTCGATTGCTGTACCCGTTCTTGCAGAACACATTCAGACAATGGAAACACAGCAGAAACCAAGATGAAGAACAGTCCAAAGATGAGGAACCAGTCCTTGCCTTTCTACTGTATGCAGGCAGCATGATTTCAAGAATTGGAAAGCTGCTAAAACAACACAAAATTGACACAGTCTTCTGACCTCCGTCCAAGATACATGCCTCACTGGGAACAGTGAAAGACAGGTTTGACTTCAAGAAAGCGGGCATGTATAATATTCCACGTGGTTGCGGCAAATCCTATATTGGTCAAACAATCTGAACAGTTGAAGAACGCTGCAAAGAAAACCAATGCCACATGCACCTACGCTAGCCCAACAAATTGGCACTGGCAGAACACTGCTTGGAAACTGGGCACAATGCAAAATACAAAGAGACCAAGATTCTGCCCCTACCAGCTTCTACTGGGACAGAATCAAGGAAGGCCACTGAAATTCACAGAACAAACAATCTCATAAACTGAGACACAGGTTTTCAACTCAGCAAGGCATGGAAACCATTACTTAGGTCCATTAAGGAGTCACACCTCAAGGGGACACAAGATCCTTCCACGACGGCTGCTGGGGACACTCTATGGGATTCTGCACCTTCCACCACTCAGTACGACACTGGGGATGGTGCAGAACTGCGTCAGAGCCTGCAAATGGATTGTCAGTGGCTGCAATCGAAGCATCGGCACTCGCAATTGGAATGTCGGTGGCCACAATTGGACTGTCGGCGCAGGGAATCGAAGCCCAACTGATGGACATAAATAATTCTGTCAATGAGCAGACAGACCATTCCATCAGAATGACCTGATGAATGGCAGAAAGGTTATTCGCTGAAATATTGTGGGACTTCAACGATCACATCGGCTGGACAACCGGGAGCCCTGGAAATAATTCTTAAAATTATCCATGGGATGATGGCTTTCAGCAATGTAGGAAAACATAGATTGCTGCTTACATAAAGCTTTACACACACACTCAACCCCCCCCCCCCCCCCCCCCCCACACACACACATTACGCCTGCGCTGCTGGAATTGGCAGTCATGTGTGTGTGAGGTGTGCAAGATTGTCAGTTAATTGCAATTTTTTTTTCTTTTCAAGTCTATTTGTGAAAGGGCTGATGATAACGTTGTTGTTTATAAATAAATAGATAGCTGCTAGCCAGCCCGGCAGTGATATTACGAGCACGAACTGCATGCGATCAATCAGATTCCCTGGGACTTTTGTGCGATTATGGAGTGATCACTGCTAGTTGCCTATTCACACGCATGATCTATGAAGCTCATGGGATGGATCACAGCGATCAATCACTTGTGCGGTGGCCCTTTAAGTAGTGCAAACACACAAATAGGAAATGTTAATGGTTTAAATTAATATACATACATTATAGCTATAAGAAGAGCTAAGCTTTTATGTGTAACATTGGTCGTCAAAAATGTTTTGCTCTTTTTACCAGTGGTGTGGCCAGGCAGGATGCCAAGAACACACTTTAAACTACAAGCACAATTATAAATTTCATTGCTGTGCATCGAACATTTCATGGGTTACTTGGCTTAATACATGGACCCTCGAGCCCTTTTCCATAAAAAAAGCCAGTTATGTGTGAAATTGTCATGAACTCACCTCACAGGGTAATTTTACTTTTTGACATCATTATTGTATAATTTGTAATATATTAAGGAACTAAAATAAATATGAAAAACTAACCCTGAAGTGTGCTCTTTTTTTAGTGTGTGTTCCCTTCAAGAGATATCAAACACAAATCTACCATCAAAATTTTAAATTATGGCGTAAATGGCTGGTATTCTGTGTCCAAAATTTTTACACTACTGGCCATTAAAATTGCTACACCAAGAAGAAATTCAGGTGATAAACGGGTATTCATTGGACAAATATATTATACTAGAACTGACATGTGATTACATTTTCACGGACTTTGGGTGCAAAGATACTGAGAAATCAGTGCCCAGAACAACCACCTCTGGCCTTAATAATGGCCTTGATATGCTTGGGCATTGAGTCAAACAGAGCTTGGATGGTGTGTACAGGTACAGCTGCCCATGCAGCTTCAACATGATACCACAGTTCATCAAGAGTAGTGACTGGCGTATTGTGACGAGCCAGTTGCTCGGCCACCATTGACCAGACGATTTTAATTGGTGAGAGATCTGGAGAATGTGCTGGCCAGGGCAGCAGTCAAACATTTTCTGTATCCAGAAAGGCCCATACAGGACCTGCAACATGCAGTCGTGCATTATCCTGCTGAAATGTAGAGTTTTGCAGGGATCGAATGAAGGGTAGAGCCAGGGGTTGTAACACATCTGAAATGTAATGTCCACTGTTTAAAGTGCCATCAGTGCGAACAAGAGGTGACCGAGACGTGTAACCAATGTCACCCCATACCATCACGCTGGGTGATATGCCAGTATGGCGATTACAAATACATGCTTCCAATGTGCGTTCACCGCAATGTTGCCAAACATGGATGCGACCATTATGATGCTGTAAATACAACTGGATTCATCCAAAAAAATGACGTTTTGCTATTCGTGCACCCAGGTTCATCGTTGAGTACACCATCACAGGCGCTCCTGTCTGTGATGCAGTGTCAGTGGTAACCCCAGCCATGGTCTCCGAGCTGATAGTCCATGCTGCTGAAAACATTGTCGAACTGTTTGTGCAGATGGTTGTTTCTTGCAAACATCCCCATCTGTTGACTCAGAGATTGAGACATGGCTGCACGATCTGTTAGAGCCATGCAGATAAGATGCCTGTCATCTCGACTGCTAGTGATTGAGGCTGTTGGGATCCAGCATGGCGTTCCATATTACCCTCCTGAACTCACCGATTCCATATTCTGCTAACAGTCATTGGATCTTGACCAACGCGAGCAGCAATGTCGCGATACGTTAAACTGCAATCGCAATAGGCTACAGTCCGACCTTTATCAAAGTCGGAAACATTATGGTACGCATTTCTCCTCCTTACATGAGGCATCACAACAACGTTTCACCAGGCAATGCTGGTCAACTGCTGTTTGTGTGTGAGAAATCGGTTGGAAACTTTCCTCTTGTCAGCACGTTGTAGGTGTCACCACTGGCGCCAATCTTGTGTGAATGCTCTGAAAAGCTAATCATTTGCATATCACAGCATCTTCTTCCTGTCGGTTAAATTTCATGTCTGTAGCATGTCATCCTCATGGTGTAGCAATTTTAATGGCCAGTAGTGTATATGTGGCTAGTGCTCAAAGTGTTAAGTTTTGAATGAGAGTCAAATGCTCCATGATTTAAGAAATTCATCACACATGTCACAAAATTCATCTTGCTTAAAAGGAAGTTTACTTTGAAAGGAATGCTTCTCAAACTGCCATTTGCAGTATTTTCCCAAGACTTGTTCACAATGTAAACAGCTGTGATGTCACAATCATCGAAAGCAGTTTGTTGTCATGAAGTTTCCCGTAAGTCTTCGTCCTAAACCATTTGACATATTTTGCTGTCAGCAGATGGTTTTGTGCCCACCAAAGACCTTGTAGAAGGTGCGTATGCCGCACTGCATTTTGCTGCTGTAAAAGGCACATTTTCTTTGTAATTAAAGTTTTATTTTGTTGTCATTCTCTCATTTCTGTCCTTAAGCCTAAACTGTACTCATATGCACCAGGACCTTATATGTGCTCCTCTGTATCATACTATCCATGCGGGATTACCTGCTGCACATGTGCAGTATATGGTAATAATGTGCGAAATGCAAATAGAACTGTCTGACCTCTTGGAAAGTTGTTTGTTCTACCGGAGGATCATGTGATATACTGGAACTTGGTTCGTTCAAATTGTCCTCTTGAGCTCAAGGTTCCTATTTAATAAGAAATTGTTTTTTGTCATTGTTTATTTAGTAATTGTTATTATTTTATGATGCTTACTCCTGTTCCAAATTACAGACTCAACATTTAGATGATATGGTTATAATAGAGGGAAACATTCCACGTAGGAAAAATATATCTAAAAACAAAGATGATGTGACTTACCAAATGAAAGTGCTGGCAGGTTGACAGACACACAAACAAACACAAACATACACACAAAATTCAAGCTTTCGCAACAAACTGTTGCCTCATCAGGAAAGAGGGAAGGAGAGGAAAAGACGAAAGGATGTGGGTTTTAAGGGAGAGGGTAAGAAGTCATTCCAATCCTGGGAGCGGAAAGACTTACCTTAGGGGGAAAAAAGGATGGGTATACACTCGCACACACACACATATCCATCCACACATATACAGACACGTTGTTGTTGTTGTGGTCTTCATTCCTGAGACTGGTTTGATGCAGCTCTCCATGCTACTCTATCCTGTGCAAGCTTCTTCATCTCCCAGTACCTACTGCAACCTACATCCTTCTGAATCTACTTAGTGTATTCATCTCTTGGTCTCCCTCTACGATTTTTACCCTCCACGCTGCCCTCCAATGCTAAATTTGTGATCCCTTGATGCCTCAAAACATGTCCTACCAACCGATCCCTTCTTCTAGTCAAGCTGTGCCACAAACTTCTCTTCTCCCCAATCCTATTCAATACCTCCTCATTAGTTACGTGATCTACCCACCTTATCTTCAGCATTCTTCTGTAGCACCACATTTCGAAAGCTTCTATTCTCTTCTTGTCCAAACTAGTTATCGTCCATGTTTCACTTCCATACATGGCTACACTCCATACAAATACTTTCAGAAACGACTTCCTGACACTTAAATCTATATTCGATGTTAACAAATTTCTCTTCTTCAGAAACGATTTCCTTGCCATTGCCAGTCTACATTTTATATCCTCTCTACTTCGACCATCATCAGTTATTTTACTCCCTAAATAGCAAAACTCCTTTACTACTTTAAGTGTCTCATTTCCTAATCTAATTCCCTCAGCATCACCCGATTTAATTTGACTACATCCCATTATCCTCGTTTTGCTTTTGTTGATGTTCATCTTATATCCTCCTTTCAAGACACTGTCCATTCCGTTCAACTGCTCTTCCAAGTCCTTTGCTGTCTCTGACAGAATTACAATGTCATCGGCGAACCTCAAAGTTTTTACTTCTTCTCCATGAATTTTAATACCTACTCCGAATTTTTCTTTTGTTTCCTTTACTGCTTGCTCAATATACAGATTGAATAACATTGGGGAGAGGCTACAACCCTGTCTCACCCCTTTCCCAACCACTGCTTCCCTTTCATGCCCCTCGACTCTTATAACTGCCATCTGATTTCTGTACAAATTGTAAATAGCCTTTTGCTCCCTGTATTTTATACCTGCCACCTTCAGAATTTGAAAGAGAGTATTCCAGTTAACATTGTCAAAAGCTTTCTCTAAGTCTACAAATGCTAGAAACGTAGGTTTGCCTTTTCTTAATCTTTCTTCTAAGATAAGTCGTAAGGTTAGTATTGCCTCACGTGTTCCAACATTTCTACGGAATCCAAACTGATCTTCCCTGAGGTCCGTTTCTACCAGTTTTTCCATTAGTCTGTAAAGAATTCGCGTTAGTATTTTGCAGCTGTGACTTATTAAACTGATAGTTCGGTAATTTTCACATCTGTCAACACCTGCTTTCTTTGGGATTGGAATTATTATATTCTTCTTGAAGTCTGAGGGTATTTCGCCTGTCTCGTACATCTTGCTCACCAGATGGTAGAGTTTTGTCATGACTGGCTCTCCCAAGGCCATCAGTAGTTCTAATGGAATGTTGTCTACTCCCGGGGCCTTGTTTCGACTCAGGTCTTTCAGTGCTCTGTCAAACTCTTCATGCAGTATCTTATCTCCCATTTCGTCTTCATCTACATCCTCTTCCATTTCCATAATATTGTCCTCAAGTACATCGCCCTTGTATAAACCCTCTATATACTCCTTCCACCTTTCTGCCTTCCCTTCTTTGCTTAGAACTGGGTTGCCATCTGAGCTCTTGATATTCATACAAGTGGTTCTCCTCTCTCCAAAGGTCTCTTTAATTTTCCTGTAGGCAGTATCTATCTTACCCCTAGTGAGATAAGCTTCTACATCCTTACATTTGTCCTCTAGCCATCCCTGCTTAGCCATTTTGCACTTCCTGTCGATCTCATTTTTGAGACGTTTGTATTCCTTTTTGCCTGCTTCATTTACTGCATTTTTATATTTTCTCCTTTCATCAATTAAATTCTATATTTCTTCTGTTACCCAAGGATTTCTATTAGCCCTCGTCTTTTTACCTACTTGATCGTCTGCTGCCTTCACTACTTCATCTCTCAGAGCTACCCATTCTTCTTCTACTGTATTTCTTTCCCCCATTCCTGTCAATTGTTCCCTTATGCTCTCCCTGAAACTCTCTACAACCTCTGGTTCTTTCAGTTTATCCAGGTCCCATCTCCTTAGATTCCCACCTTTTTGCAGTTTCTTCAGTTTCAATCTGCAGTTCATAACCAATAGATTGTGGTCAGAATCCACATCTGCCCCTGGAAATGTCTTACAATTTAAAACCTGGTTCCTAAATCTCTGTCTTACCATTATATAATCTATCTGATACCTACTAGTATCTCCAGGATTCTTCCAGGTATACAACCTTCTTTTATGATTCTTGAACTATACAGACACAAGCAGACATATTTAAAGGCAAAGAGTTTGGGCAGAGATGTCAGTCGAGGCAGAAGTGCAGAGGCAAAGATGTTGTTGAATGACAGGTGAGGTATGAGTGGTGGCAACTTGAAATTAGCGGAGATTGAGGCCTGGTGGATAACGGGAAGAGAGGATATAATCCACCAGGCCTCAATCTCCGCTAATTTCAAGTTGCCGCCACTCATTCCTCACCTGTCATTCAACAACATCTTTGCCTCTGCACTTCTGCCTCGACTGACATCTCTGCCCAAACTCTTTGTCTTTAAATATGTCTGCTTGTGTCTGTATATGTGTGGATGGATATGTGTGTGTGTGCGAGTGTATACCCGTCCTTTTTTCCCCCTAAGGTAAGTCTTTCCGCTCCCGGGATTGGAATGACTCCTTACCCTCTCCCTTAAAACCCACATCCTTTCGTCTTTCCCTCTCCTTCCCTCTTTCCTGATGAGGCAACAGTTTGTTGCGAAAGCTTGAATTTTGTGTGTATGTTTGTGTTTGTTTGTGTGTCTGTCGACCTGCCAGCACTTTCATTTGGTAAGTCACATCATCTTTGTTTTTAGATAGACTCAACATTTAGTTTTATATCACGACACTTAGTTACACAGGCATCTGTATATCTAAATTTACATTTATACAGCATTTTGCACATGGGAGACTCAATTGTTTTTGGAGCTGTTGCCTTGACAGTGACAGTAAACCCTTGGATTAGGGCAGAATGATGACAAAAACGAAAAGCCAGACATTATTGGGTTTGACCCTGACTGAAAAGAAGGGATGTAGGTAGGGGAATATAATCACTGCTAATGAAAGAACAGAGGCCCGAAGATCTGCAAGAATTTTGGAACTTTCTGAGGATGGACAGGACCTGTTTCAAGACGCTGCTCTCTATGATGTTGTTGTTGTGGTATTCAGTCCAGAGACTGGTTTGATGCAGCTCTCCATGCTACTGTATCCTGTGCAAGCCTCTTCATCTCTGAATTACTACTGGAACCTACATCCTTCTGAATCTGCTTAGTGTATTCATCTCTTGATCTCCGTCTACAATTTTTATCCTCCACACTTCCCTCCAATACTAAATTGGTGATCCTCTGATGCCTAGCAACTGATCCCTTCTTCTAGTCAAGTTGTACCACAAATTCCTCTTCTCCCCAGTTCTATTCAGTACCTCCTTGTTAGTTACTTAATCTACCCACCTGATCTTCAGCATTCTTCTGTAGCACCACATTTTGAAAGGTTCTATTCTCTTCTTGTCTAACCTATTTATCATCCATGTTTCACTTCCATACATGGCTACACTCCATACAAATACTTTCAGAAACGACTTCCTAACATTTAAATCTATACTTAATGTCAACAAATTTCTCTTCTTTAGAAATGCTTCCCTTGCCATAGCCAGTTTAAATTTTATATCCTCTCTACTTTGACCACCATCAGTTGTTTTGCTCCTCAAATAGCAAAACTCGTTTACTACTTTAATTGTCTCATTTCTTACTCTAATTTCCCCAGCATCACCTAATTTAATTTGACTACATTCCATTATTCTCGTTTTGCTTTTGTTGATGTTCATTTTATATCCTCATTTCAACATACTGTCCATTCCATTCAACTTCTCATCCAGGTCCTTTGCTGTCTCTGACAGAATTTCAATGTCGTCAGCAAACCTCAAAGTATTTATTTCTTCTCCATGGATTTTAATTCCTACTCCAAATTTTTCTTTTGTTTCCTTTACTACTTGCTCAACACACAGATTGAATAATGTCAGCGATAGACTACAACCCTGTCTCACTTTCTTCTCAACCATTGCTTCCCTTTCTTGCCCCTCGACTCTTATAACTGCCATCTGGTTTCTGTACAAATTGTAAATAGCGTTTTGCTCCCTGTATTTTATGCCGGCCACCTTCAGAATTTGAAAGAGAGCATTCCAGTCAACACTTTTTCTAAGTTTACAAATGCTAGAAATGTATTTTTGCCTTTCCTTAAGCTATCTTCTAAGATAAGTCATAGGGTTAGTATTGCCTCGCACATTCCAACCTTTCTACAGAATTCAAATTGATCTTCCCCAAGGTCAGCTTCTACCAGTTTTTCCATTTGTATGTATAGAATTTTTGTTAATATTTTGCAGTCATAACTTATTAAACTGATAGTTCGGTAATTTTCAGACCTGTCAACACCTGATTTCTTTGGGACTCGAATTATTATATTCTTCTTGAAGTCTGAAGGTATTTTGCCATTCTGATATATTTTGCTCACCAGATGGAAGAGTTTTGTCATGGTTGGCTCTCCCATGGCCATTCATAGTGCTAATGGATTGTTGTCTATTCCTGGGGCCTTTTTTCGACTTAGGTCTTTCAGTGCTCTGTTAGATTCTTCATGCAGTATCATATCTCCCATTTCATTTTCATCTATGTCCTCTTCAATTTCCCTAATATTGCCTTCGAATACAATGTCCTTGTATAGACCCTCTATATACTCCTTCCGCCTTTCTGATTTCCCTTCTTTGCTTAGGACTGGTTCTTGATATTCATGCAGGTGGTTCTCTTTTCTCAAAGATTTCTTTCATTTTCCTGTAGGCAGTATCTATCTTACCCCTAGTGATATGTTCTTCTGCATCCTTACATTTGTCCTTTAGCCATTCCTGCTCAACCATTTTGCACTTCCTGTCAATTTCATTCTTGAGATGTTTGTATTCCTTTTTGACTGCTTCACTTACTGCATTTTTATATTTTCTCCTTTCATCAGTTAAATTCAGTATCTCTTCCATTACCCAAGGATATCTCTTAGCCCTCATCTTTTTACCTACTTTATCCTTTGCTGCCTTCACTATTTCATCTCTCAAAGCTACCCATTCTTCTTCTACTGTATTTCTTTCCCCTGTTCTTGTCAGATGTTCCCTAATGCTCTTTCTGAAACACTCTAAAACATCAGGTTCCTTCAGTTTACTCAGATCTCACTTCCTTAAATATCATCTATGGCAGAAGATGGAATTAGCATGTGTGACACAGTTATAATGGAGGCTATCTCACCTTCTCAAAAGTAAGAATTAAATTATATGTTTATACATTTTGTGATCATACCAGCCTAGGTCACTGATAAAATAATGGTACATGCCCTGTTATGTTGGAGGCTGGTTGTAATGTTATGTTTCCTGGTGTGGGGAATTTTTTACAAGTCTGGCTTTTAGCAACAGAATAGCATAGCACACCATTTCAGAAGGAATAATGGGGAAGAAAGAGAACTTATCTTATCAGTGTATCCAAGAAAATGAAATTTTGACAGAAAATTTTTGCGAGATTGCTACACTACTAAGGGCTAGTTGTACAATCCCCAGTTACAAACTGCTTCAGTGCTATTCTCAGAATAGCATGAAAAATGCCTTATACAAACACGTAATAACACATACCTGGTGAATAAAAGCGGGATAACTGAACCTGTGATTCTGACAAGGTTAATGAAGTTAATCAGAGAATAAGTTTTGACAATGGCAGGAATAGTTACAGAATTAGTGATGAGAAGATTGTTTGTTAAAATGAGGAAGGAGAAGAAATGGGGACATCACACAAATAATGTGGAAGAATAATGACAATTCCAAATTTATATAAACATTTCCTACTACTTCTAATACTTTTTGATCTCATGATATTAGTATTATGTGAACTATATTCTGACATGTAATTTATGTAAATGAGCTACATAAAATGACCATTTATGCCAAAACAGCCTCACTTATTTGGTGCATGTTACAACTGCTGCCATATTAGAAAGGCTTATTTCATTTTATCTAGCAGACAGTGACAAAATAGACAGAATCAAATCAAGAAACCACACCAGTCTTGGGTACTATTCGCATTAACAGCTTTTTCAGTATTAGACAAAGACATTTCGATTTTTCATGTACCAAAACTTTCGATGAACTTTGATGAGGTAATAGATTCTTTCACAGAAAGGAAAGCATACCATGTAAAGCTATGCAAGACTAGAGAGGAAAAAATGATGGGACCCAAGGACTGAAGAAATATGTACTATCTTGCATGTCTGTTGTCTTTACTGGTTTTTTGTTTCCTATATTTAGTTTTATGTCACACAAAAGAGAAAGTTATTAGCTAATAGGCAATAAGGAATGTAAATTTTCTGAAGAGTTCTTATTCTCTTGGTCACAAATAATCCTGCCTAGTATTAATTGGGAGTTTTTTTATCATTACTAAAAACAAAAAGGTGGAGTAGGATGTCAAACCGACCAACTAAGAACAAGAGAGGTGCCACAGGACATTTCAGTTTCCACTGTCCTGAATATAGGTTTGATGGCTTCCATTACAAAATATATATGTTTGAATTCCACAGAGTGAAAGACAGTGTGTGCAATAGAAGAATGCTGTGTGAAGCAGCGTGATCTGCACTTTGGCACACTTAAAACTAAATGAAATGCCTTATATTTCCTTGGACATAAATGTTTTATGTATCAAGCTCTGCAAGAAGTGCACAACAGAATGAACATATTTTTGAAAAATCATTTTATTTTTTTAAATTTTTGACGTCGTATCTCAAATGCTCGAGGGGTGGGAGGGATTGCCTCTATCAAGTTTTTGCCCTGGTTTGGAAATATTGTTTATCCAGGGCTGATGTGCCACTAAGAGTTTTACAGCCCTCATTTGTTGCACTAGGCAAAACTGCATGGACTTTTTCACCTACCACTGCCCGTCTCTCTTTCCTGGCAAGCTGAAATAAAGCAATAGATGGAATCAAATCAAACATGAACTTTCATAAGCTAAGGTATTACAATACGAATCAAAAATCACTATGTAGCACAATATGCATATTACTAAAAAATAAACGACTGCCGATGTACCTTATTATGATACAGCATGTCGTGTGGGTCAAACATGCACCTTTCCTCACTGTATGCCTGGATTAAGGCACTTAATGCCTCTTTGCTCCACTCCATTTCTAGACTAAGAAGTAATCAATAGAAAAAATGCTTTCACAGACAGCTACTATGAAAGGAAGTCTACTGGCAAAAAAAGTATTGCTTTATATAACTGGTACAATGGGACATACTCTCTGCCATCCAACTCAGTGTGGTCTGCAGATTACAGATGTAGATGTAGAAAGCTATCCATCTGTCGCCGAGGCCCAAAGATAGAAAGGATATAGCCAGGTACACAGGGATGGTAAATTTTTCCACCAATTCGTTCCCAACTCTGTTCAGCTGGCTGCTGCCCCCTCCCCTCCCCCCCATAACCAAATTTGGGGAAAGGGTGAAGAGAAAGGGTGAGCACTTTCAATGCAGTGGTACTCAACAGGTATCTTTTGACAGACTGAAGGTGGCATTGGTTAGTGCGCCCGTCCTAATTGTACGACATTTCAATAGGGAGTTTAGCTTGCAGACATCTACAATTGTGGCGTTGTGGCCATGCTGCTCCAAGACAAGGGGGGAGAGAGGAAGCCTATCAGTGATATCTCCAGGCCTTTATCCATAGCAGAAGGCAAATAATCAGTATATGAAATAGAAATTCTAGCTATATTGTTTGGATTAGAATGATTAAAGTTCTACGGTGAACACAAGTCACTTCGCTCAGAGACCAACAATCAGGCCTTAACATGGGTGTTAGGTGGGCCATGGAAGAGGAGGAGGATAGCCAGGTGGGCTGGGTGGATATCCACCTTCCATTTTAAAGTACATCACGTAAGGGGTAGTGACAACTGCATGGCTGATGTCCTTAGCCAAATGTTCCAACACAAATCTAAGTCAGCTGATCTCCTGCAAGGCAAGGAAGAAGTGGCTTGTCTGGGGACAGTCACTGGGGATATTTTAGGGCAGTTCACAGCATTAGCTGAGAAATAGGTGCTGAGCCTCAGTTATGTAAAATAAAACAACAATGTAATGAAGGAGAAGAGGTGCCAGGGCATTCGATTTACAAGGGATTGCTTTGCTCCCACAGCCACTGTAATGGGAGGGACAAGCCCTGCCTGTCCCAGGAGCTAATCCCGCCGGTATTTAAGTAATTTCATCATTTCTTGTGTGGAAAACATTTGGGGGTATATAAGACCATCATGAGGACTAAGGAGCAACTCACTTGGCCTACTTTAAATGGTGATGTTCATAAATTGGTGGACCAGTGTGAGACAAACTTTAGGGCAAAACCCAACCTCAACACCTGGATGGAGAAGCTTAGCTCTGTTAGGACACAGCATCCCATGGACATGGTCTCCAACAGTCTATCCCGCCAGTATTTAAGTAATTTCATCATTTCTTGTGTGGAAAACATTTGGGGGTATATAAGACCATCATGAGGACTAAGGAGCAACTCACTTGGCCTACTTTAAATGGTGATGTTCATAAATTGGTGGACCAGTGTGAGACAAACTTTAGGGCAAAACCCAACCTCAACACCTGGATGGAGAAGCTTAGCTCTGTTAGGACACAGCATCCCATGGACATGGTCTCCAACAATGCACCAAACAAGGTAATCTGTGTACTGCTGGGTAGGGCACGTAATACAGGTGTTACCACTTAGCATTGTCATCATGTTTTCTCTATCTTTGGGACACCAAAGGTTTTGGTTAGAAGCAATGCAACAGCTTCTGTTGGATAGAGACAATGCAACAGCTTTTGCATAACACACATTTAAAAAGTTCTGTTTCACCATTTCTATTTCTCATGTAAACACCAACCCCTCCTACCCACAGCTCTCATCGCAGAATGCGTAAACTGCAATCTTAAGTCAGTCTTGATAGTTTATCAGGGAAAGTCATATGTGAAGTAGGATGAGTCAATTAAGTGGCTTAACTTTGACTTTAACATTGCTGTGCAGGAGACACATAGGATCACTGCCCCAACTTGTGTTTGATTTCCATGTTAATTCACCACTTTCCACCCTGTGCTCAGTTAGTGGCCTCCTTCCTAAAAATGCTAATGATCAGGTCATTAAAAAAATTTAGAATCTGTAAGAAATAACATCAGGTTTGCATATTCAAGGGATGCTGTCCAGTATAATAAGGGCAGGTGTCTGACTTCACTACAGCCAGAGCCTACATTAAGAACTTTTGGGCCAAAGCAAGGGGCGGATGATCACTTACAAGATGTTGCCATGGTTTTTGGGACCTTACAATGTGGTCCAAATCACGTGCCCAGTCAGCTTCCTGATCCAGGACCTCCACACCACAAAATTAACAAGGGATCACATCAGACAGCTGAAGGTTGTCACTAGGAACCAGGATGCTGGGGAATCTTCTCATACCTTGCTGCTCCCTGCCCCATGGGTTCCAGCTTAAGAGAGGGGGAGGGTGGAAGGATGTGCCATGCATGCACAATATCTTTGTGATTCTAGTACCAATTATATCTGTGCTGAGTTTGTCTCTGGCCAGTTCCAGAGAGACCAGATGATGCTTCGGCAGAAGAAGGCAGATGTGGATGTATGGCCTTGCGTCGCTAGTAATGGGGAGCTGATTTGCAGGAAGCAGTGGGCAGCTGGAGATCTTGAAGTAAATGTAAGAAACACTGTCCAGAGGTGACCTTTAGTATAAGTTCAGTCTACTGTTTTGCTTGGACATTGTGCTGTAAAGGTCACTGTATTGTTACTTATGGATTCTTTTGTATTCACCAAATTTCAAGCAAATGCTGAAACATCTTCAGCAATTGTAAAGCTTGGTGCTTGGCTGCTGGCCATTAATTCAGTTACCCTGTACATATTTTCTTTTTGAAATACTGTTAAAGTTTTTTGTACGTGAAATTTTGGTACCTTAAATTTTGTTAGCATTTTTTCATTGGGCTTTAAGGCATTTGTGTAATTGCTAACTGTAATTGCTGGTTTCATCAACTGATGTTCTTGACCTGTAATTGTCTGTTTATACTTTCACTGCAACTGCTTGGTACTTGTAGATTATTTTTTCCCCATTGTGGTAGGCCGACATTATTGGGACTTAAACAATTTGTGAAGTTGCTGAGAATAATTTTTTGATTAGTCTTGACCTGTAATTTTGTTAACCACTTGTACTGTACCTACTTGTAACTTTAAATCGTTTCAGCTTATCCATGAAACACATCTTTCATTGGGCCTTAAGCCTATTTTGCAGTTGTTAAGTCCAGTCAATTTGTTTCCTGAATTTTTCTGTTAACAAGTTGTGCCACAGGCTGATTAACAATTTTGTAATAACTGCTGAGTGCTTGAATTGTTTGATTATTTCATTTGGCCCTCCTGTGTGGGGCAACCAAAGTTGTTTCTTAATTATCAGTTTACTTGTGTCCATTTTAAGTATTGGCTCTAGCTGTGTGTGTGTAGTTCTTTTTAATAATAAATTGTGGGTGAAGAATACTGTACTTTGTGGTCCCAGTGCCTTCCCAATCTCCAGTCAGCTCCCTACCATTTCAACATTATTCCTTTTACATCAGCCTAACTCTCAGTCTTTGCACATATGGTAATGTGTGCCTAAATGGCTTAGGTGCTGCCTGCTGCTCTACCTACCATCTTGCCTTTTCCTTACCACCTCTTCCCCCTGTTTTGGGACTGAAACCAGTACTGGCAGTAAAGAACCTGGTCTGTCATGAACGAGATGGATACATCGAATGTGGATGACTGTAGTATGGATACGAATCTGTAGGCTGATGTTCACCAATGAGGTCATTCCAATTAATTAGTATGGGATCTGAAAATGTGTGACAAATTTCTTTATCTTTCCTTTCAGAGTTTACAGGCTGTCCTACCTGGTACTGAGGTAACTTTGAATTCCACTGGTCTGTCCGTTCCTGATGTTTGTGAGGGTATTTATATTGGCTTCCTGTACTGCTTCCATACCTTCATAACATTTGTGGGAAATTTAGCACTGATTCTCCATTCTGCATCAACATATAATGATAGTGTATCCTAATCATTATGATGGCTACTCACAGTGGCTTAACTTTTTTATCATACAATGCACTTACTCTGGTCTTCCATTCACCTGTTCATCAGTTTTGATATAATTGGTGCCCTGATCCACAATTCATGTTTTCAAAGCACTGAACTTTAATAACCAATTGTTTACCATTGCCAGTGTCACTGTGTCTGCGTGCTTGCTTGGGGCAGCTATCATTCCCAGAATGCATGGAAAATGATCTGTTATTATAAGCACATCGGGATTCCCTAACGAAGTTTGTGAAAAGGACTAGGATATCCATACCAATCATTTCACGTAGGTTACTAGCCTCTAAGCAATGTAATACAGCCCACTGTGCAAACAGGGCACAGTTCTTCACATTTTGCTCCATATCCTGTTTGTGTGTTCATTAACAGTACTGTTTGGTTATATGCTGTTCTGTGGTTCTTCAGTCCACGTGGCCCAATAATTTGGGTCACCTGTTGTGCAAGGTGGTCTGAGTAATGAAAATCTGTGTTACCATACTTAACCATGTCTCCAACAGTTTTGCTAATTATTGCATAATATATCATGGTAGAACTAGAAACCAAGACCCTGGTGTCCAAGTAAACTGTATTTCTAAGACTGTAAGAACCTAATGAACCTCTGAGTTTCATGTTATTTCATGTTATCATGTTGCAAGAGTTTGCATCAGTTTTACAATTTTCATGAAGAGGAAGGGACAGCAGGTGAAGGGAACAGAAATATGGCACTAGATAGAGCTCTCCCTGGTGCAAGCTAGGGGAAGCACCATGATGCACATGGTGATTTGAAAGAAAAGAGTAGAAATTTGGCAGGAAAGGATATGCACAGACAGACAGCACTTAGATAACGTTGTGAATGGGGCTGGAGGGGTTCATAAACATATAAACCAAACTAAAATGAGAGAGGCAGACAGATGATGATGATTTGTGGTGGAGGGCACTATGAGGCAGACAGAAGTAGTAAAAATTAAGAAGCTGATTTGGGGAAGAGGGAAAAGGGAGGGACCAGTGAGGGATGGGGTTGTGGAAATAAGGTAGGTGAGCCATGCTGCAACGTCAATGCCTCATACTCACAAGTATGTCTGCAGCGCTGTGATGTGAGGCTCTCTTAGATTTGCTTGGACAGAGCAGGCTGGGGCAGTGCGTGGCGAAACAGATTTCTGGTGGTTGCCATTGAAAGAGATTGCAGGAATTCTGATCTGCCTACAAAGTTTTTGATACAGAAGGACTCAGTAGATCACTGTTTAAGTAAGGATAAACAGTGTAAACATGACAAGGAGAACATTCCTGCACCAAGGACACTTTGTGACCAGAAAACATGCGGTCTGTGACAACTATTGTTTTCCAGATCTTGTTGTTGGTGCTGGTTTATTGGAGGATGAAGCCTTGCTGCTCCTGGACTTATTAAGACTGGGTGAACGCTATAATTACTCTAATGCATTGGCAGTTTTCTTCAGATCCGGGCAGTAGAACGTTTACCACAGTTCCGGGAATATTATTTGGCAGATTGCCCATTTGCCCTGTTGTGGTGCATCACTTTTTTCTTTGACTCATGCTGATATTGCTTATTTAGTGCACCTTTGGTGTATTCATGTCAATCTAGCAATGCAATGCTCAGCCTCCCTCTTGGATGTAATTTGTTTTTCCTTTTGGCTTCTATTACCAAACGTTTGTTTTGTTGTGTTCACCTGTTGATGTCATCACATCTTGGCTAGTGTACCCACTGTAAAATTTTTAAAGCATGTTTGGCTACTTGAGCCACCTTATGGTATTTCATGTTTGAATTTGTAAAAGTTGCAGCCTCTTGAGGCACCCCATTCCTTAATTACATTAAAAAAGGCAGTTGTAATATGTGTTTTCTCATTTGTCTTAAAGAGTTTTGGTATGTTATGGAAGTCAATTATAATCTGATCTCTCAAGTCAGCCTTGGCATGTGCCTGCACAGACTGGGCAGTCCTTGTGCTTGCCTGTTTTGATTGATGCGTTGGCTGGGAACCCTGACACGTCTTAGGACAGGCTCATGGTGACCATGCCTTACAAACACCATCTCTGACTGTATTCTGCCCATTATGTTTGATATGTTTATCTTTTACCATTGGTAAAGTTACTATTGTGTGTGCATTTTTTTCACTAAAGAATATGAAATCTGTTCATTAGGACATTTGGATAAAACTTCAGTGAGCCTTGAAAGTGCAGCCAGATTTTGTTACCTATCTTGTAAGTTTTTACAGTTCTTTTTTTTATCTTCTTTCTAATGAAATAGCGATTCCAATGATAAAATCACTTTAATTCACAATAATTATCTGGTGCTCAACTTGCATTTGCCATTATAATAATTTTGTGGCCCAATAAATTTCAAAATGTTTTAAGCGAACAATGCTCAATTCCCCTCATGGTCCAGCCATTCCTAATGTGTTAAGCTGAGCACATGCAGTGGTACCATAGTGCCATGCTGCAGTAGGAATACCAGTGAGGGTGAAAGGAGGGCAGGGAGATTGTGGCCAGATTGTCTGAAATCAATTATTTACTGCTCATAGCGATTTTCTGGTGCTCAAACATGCCTCTGGTCACAGTATGTAAGTGGCCATTCACATGGATTGTCAGCTGATATGTTATTATGTCCTTTTGAAAAACTAGGCAGTAGTTTTGATAGAGATGGTAGGTGATACAGTTGCTTGCACTAATGGCCTAGTGGGATAACATGCATGAGTAACAAAACTGGAGCAGTATATGCTGCTTGTGTGCATGGGACAGTTTTTCACCTGGGTCTTTCACACAGATACAACCCATGTGACAAAGAGCTGGTGTTTGGAGTGGCATAAGAATGATGTGGGAAAAGGTTCAGGTTAGTATCTTTACCAATGAACATCATTATGGAAGCAGATGAGCTGGTGTGGGTCTTGCAGCAGAGTAGTGTGGTAAGCTGTAATGAGCAGAAGTTGAAACATTGTATAGGCAGGACCATTGACCAAGTTTATACTGGTTGGCAGCAACAGACCAGGCCCATCAGTTCTTTCACTGATTTCAACTGCCTTGGAGCTGGCCTTTGCCTTGTGCAGTGTTCTGTTTCCACGTGCTAGTGTTTAGTCATTTGTGCTGGTCATGTTTTGTGTTTCTCTCCATGCTCATCTCTGCATGGTGTTCATACTCCCCGCTCCCCTGAAGTCTGACTCACACATCAAGGTTTGTTCCCCCCTTCTGGGTGTGGCAGTTTCACTTGCTTTTAATTCTTTGTTTGTTGACTGTTGTCAGTGCGACATACTGCATTGCTACACTGGCTGAAAAATGGAATTTGTGGATTCCAACACTGACTTCTTTAAATGATGTAGCTGATAGATGCACAGTTACATTTTACAGTACTTTAATTTCACTGTTCACAACCCCCTAATAATACACAGTTATATGGCCAGCGCGCTATTGTTTAACTTGCGATAAGCCTCATTAATAGTTTGCAGGCAAAACTCCACATACTGCTACAATAGTTTACTGTTGAACAGCTATGAGCAGTAAAACCTAACCATAAAGTCCACAGTTCTTGAAGAATAATGAGGTACGTGTGGAGCAGACACTGTCACTGTTTTTACAAGTGGCCTAATTGTTTAACACTTATTCCACAGTTAATTTGAAGCATTGTTGTTGTTCTAACCAGCACAGGTTATTTGTCTGAAACTCGGCCATGGACTGACTGTCTTGTGATAAAAAATCAGGTCCTTATATATCATCACAATAATCGGTACTGAAACTACAAACTGTTTAAAGTTAAATTTATGGAAATTACAACCAATTATTTGTTTAAATCATGAAATTAACAAATATAGTTATGCAAACAATACTTTTGACAAAACTGTTAATTACTTTGGAATTAATGAAGGGCTGGTTTTGCTAATACGTTTTTGAATAGAGCTAAATAGATACTTTAAGATTACTAGTACTTTGTCTACCAAATGTTTGCAATTATTACAGAATTTATGCTTGTTTATATGTCAACAATAGAATTTAAGTTACGAAAGAATCACTGATTTTGCCATATAACAAAAAATACTAAATAGGAATAGTCAAAATAAATTAGAAAATCAATTACATACATAAAACTAAACACAATATTAGATCTGGTGTTATATTCTTTAAAACTTAGGACCGATCTTTCTCTTTTATGAAAATATAGATTATATTCATGTATGCTAATGGTAAATTGTTAAAAGTAACAATAGAAATTTAAGGAGGCAAATGGCAAAACAAGAGGGGAATTAAAATTATCCCAGCATACTTTGTCACATGGGCTTTAGCTTTCCAGCTTCTATTATTTATTTTATTTTATTTTTTTAGCCACTGTCAGCTAGTATAGTTACATTTGTGCTGAAAGTGACAGTTACATTGAGTTGTCACACCCTGTCCAGATACAAAATTGGTGGTGACATAGGACTTTCTTATATATATATATATATATATATATATATATATATATATATATATATATATATATATATATATATATATATATATATATATATATATATATATATATATATAATTTTTCCCACGTGGAATGTTTCCTTCCATTACATATATATATATATATATATATATATATATATGTGTGTGCATGATGCTTTCCTTTTTTTCACAGTGTTAATGTGTGCCCATGGTGGACCAGGCAGTTTTGCGGTGCTGGCGACCAGTTGCACCTCCTGAAGGAGCAACAAAGATGCAGCAGGAACTGATGCAGGTACAGCTGAAACATAAAGTAGTTTTGTTCCACTCTCACGGAGTGCTGGTGGTGGGCCAGACACCTACAGAGAAGCTTTCTCCCCCACCATCCCAAGCTTCCATCACTGGTTTTGACAAGTCTACAGAAAGGTGGGAGCTGTGCCAGTTCTTGACTGCACTGCCAGGTTAGGTGTATCATTGATCCAGCTGATAAGGCTATCTTGTTTTTGCCCAGCAGTGCAGAGTTTTTTGAAACTGTGCAAAATTTGAAGCTCTCCATCGAACCCAAGAACCTCACCTTTGAGAATCTTTGTCAGTTGCATATGCAGTAGTTTGTACATAAGGGCAGCACAGTTGCAGTTTAGTCAGCACCAACAGTGCCCTGGGCAATCATATGCACCCTGTATCACTGACCTGCAAGGTTTCTTGTGCAAGTGTTGGTTTGAGTGTCTCCAATGTGCTATCTCATATGCGGATTCACTTACCAGGGCCCTAAGACCCAAACTATGGCACTGGCCTATACCCAGATTGCTGAATCACATGAACTTATAGGGTGTCAAGGGACATACTAACTCTCGTAGCAGGCAGGTGGCAAAATTAGATATGCATGGTAAACAGCACCTAGTGCCCTGTGGGCTTGGGCAGATTGCTTTACCTTCTGTTTAGCATGGCATCATCATATACCATTGAGTATTCGGGTGCAGTAACATCATGGTGCTCTCTGCCTTTGCCTGCAATGAGCCCAGAGGGTACAACTAAGTCAAAGAATCATGATATTAGCTCATGATGTTTCTCAGCCTCTTAGTGTTGCTCTCCAGCTGCATCTGTTTCTGTTTCTGCTCAGTGGGCAAGTCAGTGATGCTTCCTTTATTGCCCTGTGGTGCATATTATATGGGATTGCCTGTGGCAAATGCCATGTGTGTAGCATGCCGGCAGCAATTTGGTATCGTATATGATGTTCTCTTGGGCTGCCCTGCATTTCCATGGACATTGGATCCAGTTGTGTCTTATAGTAAACAATGTATTTCTTTGAGGGGGAAATTCACCATCTCAGTACGTTATAAGAATGTGAAATGGCATTTTATGTTGTTACTGGTTAATTCACCACTGGCACAAAATATTTTTGGGTTAGATGCCTTTTCTGTTTTTGGCTTCCCAGATAGTGTCAAAGTCCCTTTCAAGATTCGGACTCTTTACTGCTGTTTATGACCAGCTGTTTGAGAATACCTTGCATTGGGCAGAAAATTTCAAGGCAAAAATCTTGCTTAATCCATCAGCAATACGTAAACTTTGTTGCCCTACCCCACACTCTTCACCTTCACCATGTGTGACACAGTCATGGCTGAGTTGTAGCATTGGTATGATCTCAGCATTGTTTCTACTACATTGTTGAGGCAGTGGGCCACCCCTTTGGTTGTGATTCAGAAGCCAGTTGGTGCCATGCACCTATGTTGCGATTTTAAACAGTGATCAGTAAACAATGTGTTTTGAGCTCATATCCCATTCCATTTCTGGAGGAGTTGTCAGCAATGCTGGCAGGGAGCCAGTATTTTTTGTGCATCAATTTGCATTATGCCTACCTGCAGTTGCTGTTTGATGCTGCTTCTTGGAGTTTCTTGGCACTCAAAACCCCCCTTTGGGCTTTGCCAGTTTAATAACTTGTCTTTTGCAATTATGTCTGCTTCAGGAATTTATCAAGGATATTTGGAGCACTTGATTCAGAATAACCCTGTTGCATCAACTACCTCAATAACATTTGGGTCACATTTACAAAATCTGCAGGCAGTTTCCCAATGCCTCCTCAAGAATGGCCTTAATTACATTGGAAAAAGTAGTTTTTTTCCCAAACGGTGCATTTTTTGGGCCGTGTGCTTAGTAAAGATGGCTTTGTCTCTATGGATGAGCACATCAAAGCTATCGTTTCTGCAAGATTTCTTATTATGTTAAATTGATCCTTGAGGCCACACAGATCTGCCACCCTCTTAACTAGCTTCACTAGTTCATCAAATCCTTTTGGTCTGGGGACTGTGGTTGTGCTCCAATCCATGTTTGGCTTCTTTTACACTAAGTAAACAGTCAACTCAGGACACCAGTTCATCTCAATATGGCGATTCTGACATGTCAGAATGCAGATGGCACCAAGCAGCCCACTGCTTATGTATCAAACTAGCTTTCTGCAATGCAATGCAATTATTCACAGGTGGAAAAGGAGACTGTCTATCATTTTTGCCATCAAATAATTCATATCTTCTTGCATGGAGTGAAGTTCTTTTTCATCAGTGACCACAAGTCACTGGTTTCCTTATTTAGCCCTCATTCCAAGCTACTGCACACTTGTTGCTCAGGCAGATGCTCTTGTCAGTAATTAGTGGTACAACATTTGTTATCAGTTCACCACTCATCATGCTAATGCTGATGCGCTATCATGTTTGTCAACAGGACCAGATCCGGAGTTCAATTGAAGGAGACTCTCATTTTCACTATGAATTATATCTTGCAGGACACATTGCTTTATCTTCCTTTGATGCCATAGGAGGTCATGACACCATTTTGGCATGAGATGTTCATCATATAATAGGTATTAAATTATTAAACTTTCAATCCATTTGCAACTGGTGCACAGCACCATCATCAGTATAAGTTTTAACCCCCATGGGCCTGAGTACACTTTTCCATGCTCTTTGATGTGGAAGCAAACAGCCTCTGAATGTCAACTCAAGGAATTTATTGCTATGCCTGAAGCTTATGCTGTGTCACTTCTCAGATACTGCCACCTGGAAGCTGGCATAAAAGTTTATGTCTTTTCATTGCATCCCAGATTTACTCTGTGGGTGGAAAATCAGGAGACCAGGCAGCCCAGCCAAGGAGCCTTATATTCAATTCAATTCAATTCAATTCAATTTTTATTATCACATAACATGCCTTATACAATCAAAGATTGTGACATAGGTGACTTGTCAGTTTTTACACTATATATAACAATACTAAAAATAGACAATAAACTAATAATATACATGGTGTAACATCTTCAAAGAGGTATTTTAATTACAATTATAATGCATTGTTACCATTCATGAAATCTTCTACACTATAGTAACATTTATCTTTCAGATATTTTTCCAGGTCTCTTTTGGTGCCTTTTACATTTGGGTCATCCATATCTTTCCATATTTTATTTACAAATTTCATGCCCATATAGTATGGGGTTTTTTCATATGATTTTAAACGGTGGGTAGGTAACATGTAGCTCGTTCTATGTCTTGTATCATATTGATGCAAGAAGAAGCTGCCCTCAAAAAGTTGTGGGTTTCTTTTCGTGAAAGTGAGAGTTTCATAGATGTATATGCTTGGAATGCTCATTAGATCCAGTTTTACAAGTAAAGGTTTGCAGTGTTGCTTTGGTTTGCTCCCACCATTGCTCAGATGATTCTTTTTTGTAGTCTAAAAGCTCTAAGTAAATTTGTTTTTTCAGACCCCCAGAAAATTATACTATACCTAATGACTGAAACAAAATATGCATTATATACAGTTTTTCTTACAAAACAAACTATATAGCGTACATAATGTATAATGTGTTAAAGTTGTTCAACGAATTTTCTCATGAAGAAGAAGCTAGATCAAACAGTAAATTTTTCCAAGGACAAAAATTTATGTCAGGATATTATGAGTCTCTGAAACAACAGTAAAACATCGCAGCAACATTGTAGCTTCTTCACAGGCTGTGAGTGTGAGTGCTGTCTTCCATTCATCGCAAGGGTACCCATGCCCTGGTCAAGATGGGGGGGGGGGGCTACACCCCCCTCCTAACTCTTAGACAAACAAAAGAATTTAGTGTAGTCAGGTGTTTTCTTTCAAGAAAACAATTTAAAAGTTGTATTATGTAGATTTTTAACTGGATCATAACTGGAAGTTTGTGTGGCTCCTTACAACTCATCATTTGTCTTCCAAAATATTAAAAATATTCCATAGTTCCAGTTCTAGACCACCCACCCCCCTTTACAAACTATATGGGTGGCTTTGTTTCAACATGAAAGAGAGATAAATGGGAAAGTAGGTTTACTCAAATGGACATATTTAAAAAAGAAGTAGCCCACAGAACTGTTGCAGAAGACTACAATAGAGGACAAAAGTCATGCCCAGCTGCAACACAAAATTCAGTACGAAAGCCTGAAGACATATGTGCTTTGCCTGCAAGGCATTAGTTTTAATTCTAAAAAATGCGATAATGGATATGAATTTGGTATGAAATGAAGGACATTGCCACCTTGAGAGCTACATTTTTGCAGAAAATGCCTGTGGTTTATATGGATGAAACTTCAGTTTCACAAAACAATATGAACAATAACATATTTAGCACAGTTGCAGGGAAATAGTGTCCCAAAGTACCTACAGGTAGATTTATATAGTGTATATCTGCATTTTGGATGATGCATACAGTGATGGAGCATCTGAAACATCTGTAAATGTAATCTTTCTGGGAGGTAGGAAATATTCTGGTCCCATTAATGCGAGACATTGGAACTAGAATCCTGGCAGCAGCATGCAAGTCCTTGTGCACAGCTACATCTGGAACCTCTTGTAAAAAGCGTTCATAGGTACAATATAGTAATGATGTCTGAGATGCTACCAAAATTAATTTTATAATTTTCTTAACAACCTTCTTGCTGAAGTTTCTACAAGGTCCAAGAGAATACAAGTTCATCAGCAGAAACTCCTCTCTCTCTCTCTCTCTCTCTCTCTCTCTCTCTCTCTCTCTCTCTCTCTCTCTCTCCCTCCCTCCCTCCCTCCCTCCCTCCCTCCCTCCCTCCCTCCCTCCCTCCCTCCCTCCCTCCCCCTCTCCCTCTCCCCCTCCCCCCCTCCACCCAACATCACCTTCTTTCTTGCCCCAGGTTTAACCATTCACATCTGACATTTATTTGTTTTCTATCTGAGAATACTTTTATGTTTTTGTGATAAAATATGGATCGCATGCATCTTCAAACTTTGAAAATGATCGTACATTAGTCCTGATGTGCTGGTGCTTCTGACTGTTTCCATGGATGAAGTATATATTTTTCATAGAAAATTTCTTGTAGCTAACATTAGTTTTTATTTTTTTCATACTAACTGACAAAAATTTTCTATTGGAAAGTATACAGCATCATATACTACACTGAATATAGAGATGTCCAATTTTTCTCAAAATTTTTACTAACATTTGAAACTGCCACTAACATAGTGTTGTAAGATGGTGAGATGATGTTGGGCCATCTAGTTTCATGATGACCACTATCCTCTCCCCCCATTTATAACCTCAGAGGGTAAGGTGTAGAATGTCAGAAATTCATAGGTCTTCCAAATGTGCATACACTGCTGGGCACCCCAGGTACACCTATAGTTAATGTTGTGGCAGCCTCGGACAGCAGTACAGCAACTGCAGATGACACAGTCAATGGGCCAGCATTCATTCATGTGTATTTCTGTGCAAAAGTACTGCTAGGCCCACTGTCGCATGCACAAATAAGACAGCTGCCACTCGTTCGCTGCATTTTTCACACCCATGAATTAAATGGTATCCACAAGATGAGAGAACATTCACACCCTCAGCTGGACATGTGTCCATTGTCTTCCATGGCCCCAAGTCTGTACTGCACTCTCAATCACTGAGGAGTGTATGTCCTCTGGGATCAGTGGTTGAGGCGTTAACCGCGGTCATGTGATTGCCCCTATGGACATTTCCAGTGTAATTATTATAACTTTTGGGGTATGTATACTGCTATGCATAAATGTGTTGTGCATAGCCACTTGTATTTAATTACTGTCACCCATGCCTACACCTTGGACATAATGCATGAGTGCAGCAGGAAGCTGACCCACAATGTGACAGGTTTGAAAGTAACAAAGAACCACGCATTGCTCACTTAAGTGGCATCCCTGACACGATTGTTTGTAGGCAAGAACACCTGGTGATGGACTCTATTGGCGGGAGTGACCAGGAATCATGAGCAGACACACTTCTGAACATTTTGTACTCACCCATAATCTCGAGCAGACAATATTTGGACCATGAACATTTAATCTTTTTGTGTGTGTTTTCTTTGCATGTGTTTTGGTACTTTTAGAGTGTTCCTTTTGCGTGAGAACTTAGTGCAGTAGTACAATGGTGACAATGGAGGATCTCCAAAGGCAACTAGAAGAGCTGTTGGCACATAATTGGTCACTGGAAAGTGAACTACAGGCATGGCCCATGTGCGCAGACTCTGACAATCCAGAGGGAGCTCATGAAAATTTGCATCAGCAAAACAGCACCACACCACCACCCTCTGCCACTGCTGGAGAGATGACCAGCATCAGATGTGTGTTGGTTAGGCTACCCGCCTTTTCGCCCCATGACCCATTCATGTGGTTTAGCCAAGTGGAAGCAATTTTTCTAAGTAACAATATCACATGCGACCTTGCAAAATCTGGACATGTGGTGAGCCAACTGGACCAGAATTACGCAGTCAAAGTATGGGACATTATAACCACTCTGCCAATACAGTCATCCTGCAAGCACCTTAAGGATGAGTTGATATGCTGGATTTCATTATTCGAGGAGCAGCAAGTAAAGCAACTACTGTGCCAACAGGAATGCAGTAACCAGAGGCCTTTGCAGTTCTTGTGTCACCTTCAGAGCACTGCACAGCCACAAAGCCACAGAGACCGACATGCAGCTAGACACCATATCTGACCTAGCAGACAGGGTGCATGACTTGCTGGCAATGGCACCAAGCACGGCACATGTAGCCACCTATGAGCCATTACTCCCACCATCCACCTTCACTCTGTGGCAATACATGCCTCTACCAGCCCCAGCAACAGACACCGACCTTCAGCACCTCATGCAGAAGTTGGCCACCTAGGTGACAGGATTCATCACACAGGTTGACTGGTTGATGCGCACACGACACGAGGGCCGCAGGTATTGCAGTGGCAGCAGACCAGGCTACGGGCAGTGCAGCTCATGTGGCTGACACCACAGCAAAAGCCATTCTAACAGTACCCCACTGACATCAGAGCAGACTCAAAGTGGTGACTGCTGGTATCATGCCCATTTCAGCAGCAAAGCGACCAAGTGCTGCAACTCTTGCTCATACCCAAATGCCAGCTGTGACTGGACCTAGACACACACAGCTGCAGTACTATATTGAGGCAACTGCGACAGAATGGAGTGGTGGTGTGAGGTACCTGGTAGACATTGGGTTGAATTTATTGATTTTTCCAGACCATGTTAAAAGATCTTAGGAAGGCCGAAACGCTGCACCTCACCACAGCAAACAATTCTGCCATAAAAACATATGGCACTCATCATTGGAATGTAGATCTTGGACTGCATCACACATTTGCATAGAGGTTCACCATGGTTGATGTCAGCAAGCTGATTATGGGTGCAGATTTCCTTGAACAGTATCAATTGCTTGTGGATATCACAAACACCCAGTTGACAGACACTACAAAGATAGTGGGACAGCAATAACAGGCTAACTTCTTCACTGTTAAACCTGTGGTCTGCTTTGGACCTTCACAAATGTTCTAAATAATTTTACAGAGTTAACTTGCCCATCTGGGGCACAGCAGGATGTCAAGCATTCAATCTTCCACTATATCACCACATTCCCAGCTCCTCATCTTGTGTTGCTGACATTGTCCTGCACCTGAAAGGCTCGTGGTTGTACAGGCGACACCTCCGAGAAAACAAGGCCAGTCACCATGATGTCATGACAAGTGGCTCAATATGGTGATAGTATATCGCTGTGAGTGGATTGCTTTCGAGTGTCGAGCTGTGAGTTGCTGGAACTGTTGTTATTTTGATACATCTCTTTCACCACCTCAAAGTACTTGTCTGTTACACTATGGTGAGTAAGTGCTGTGTACTAGGCTGTACTGGCAAATACCGGACTGGGAAAAAGATATCTGTGTTCAGATTTCCAAAGGACACTGAACTGAGGAAGAAGTGGACACATGCTATTCGACGGCAGAACTTCACTCCCTCTGAACATTCAGTGGTAAGTAGTAACAAGTTACATTATTAACAAAACAACTGAAGCTAATTTCATAAGAATAAATTACAACTACAAAGACTCCACTGTTTACTTTCATTGAAAGTATTGTTTAAACGATTTTTATTGTTCCGGTTTAGAATGTTTCAGTATGTATTAATTGTAAAGTGTGTAAGTTAATGTAAAACTACAGATAACAATGTAAGCAGTATATTTGATTTAGGCTAGCAGTTACAAATGCAAGTCAGGCTACCAAATGCCCTGGCCATAAAGTTTTTTCGTTTGATGAGTAGCATTTTTGCATTACTAACAACAAAACATTTTAAGGTAGTGTTAAGTACTTATCTCACATTGTGTCAAAGATGTGCAGCATACTTTAACTAATGTGAAATCTTTATACCTTAAGTACAATTAATTAATTTCAAAGTTATTATGGAACAATTTTCTTTTCATTTCCTTTCCAGGTTTGTCAAGAACACTTCAGTCAGAGTGACCTGATTCTTCAAAGCACAGCAGTTGACTGGAATACAGAGAGAACTTTGACATTGCCTCTAGAAAAACCAAGACTGAAAGAAAATGCAGTGCCATGTTTCCTGCCAAACTGACCCCGTTATGTAAGCTCAAGACAAAAAGTTCTACAAGAGCCCCCAAGTCAAAGACGACAATGGCTAGAAGTAGATGCCTTAAGTAAAGCTATATCCGAAAGTATAGAAACAGCTTCTGCACAAAGGGAAAATGACAGTTTTCAAGATTATAGTGAACTTTTTTAAAAAAGTGAGAACGTTACTGTTATAACCTTTAATCACTAATAAAGTGCGTGGAGATACCAAAGTAGAAACACTCGCGGGTTACATGTTACTAACTCCGTATCTGTCACTCGACTGCCGGGCCGTGACATGCGGCCGGCGCCGTTCATAACCAGGTGGCGTTCCCGCGCTCGGCCGAGCTGCGGAGCGCCTCTATCGCCGTGTTCGCGTACTAACGTAGCGGCACTTTTGAATGTCGTGACACTGTCACAACACTTTTCCCCCCTTGAAAAAAAAAAACGCTCACTTTCGTGGAGACACGGACAGTGCGGAGACATCCATGGCCTCTTGGGAGGTCCCGAGAAGATCCCGCGGAGAAACACGAGAGTATGGTCGAAAATGTCCAGGACGGAAGCTGGCGCGTGGAACGTGCCTCCTGGACGAGATGATGGGTGAAAACTCCGGAGCAGCATCCATAGGTGTCGTGGACCTGGGGGTGTGCTCCAGCGAGATGGGTCCTGGAGAAGGCGGCGTCACGACTGGGGCCGGTTCCGGCGTACTCGGAAGCGGTAGCGACGGCGGCGGCAACAACACGCCCGGAAGATCGGCAGCAGCGACAGGACTGGCGTCTCGGACTGATGGAGACGAAAGAAGGGGCAGTGGTACCGGCGTGGCCACCACTCGTGGGCGCATCTGGTCGTAATGGCGAACAACCATGCCGCCGTCCGTACGTATTTCACAAAGCCGGCGGCCGCGAAGAGCCTGGACCACCCCGGGAATCCATTTAGGGCGAGATCCATACCCCCGTGCCCACACGTCGGCGCCCACCGGGTATTTTCCCGCACTAGGGGACACAGTACAAGGCCTGACAGGGTGAAGCAGATGCAGTAGGGTGCGCGGTTGGCGGCCATGCAAGAGTTCAGCAGGGCTGCGATCACCCAGAGGCGTGAAGCGATAAGAACTCAGAAATTGCAACAGAGCGTCATCTGTGGAAAAATCACTAAGGAATTTTTTCATTTGGCTTTTGAAAGTGCAGACAAGGCGCTCGACCTCCCCATTCGATTGCGGATGGAAGGGCGGTGCTGTAACATGATGAATCCCTTGTCCAGTACAAAAATCACGGAAGGCCTGCGAAGAGAACTGAGGGCCATTGTCCGTGACAATCGTGGATGGAAGACCTTCTAGCGCAAAGATTTTTGACAAAGCCAGCGTCGTCGCCGCAGTGGTGGGTGACGGACAGCGAACAACAAACGGAAACTTTGAGAAGGCGTCAATCAACAGTAGCCAATAAGTGCCGAGGAAGGGGCCGGCAAAATCAGCGTGCACCCGTTCCCACGGCTGCTCCGGATCAGGCCACGGAGAGGGCAGAGTACGAGGCGCAGCCAGTTGTTGAACACACTGAGCACACGCAGCGACCATGTGGGCGATGTCCGAATCGATACCGGGCCAATAAACGTGCCTGCGGGCCAGGGACTTAGTCCGAGAAATCCCCCAATGGCCCTCATGCAATAGTTTGAGAACAGCTTTGCGAAGAGAGGCGGGCACCACAACCCGTGGAGATGCGCCATCCGTGGCCAGAAGAACAACACCCTCACGAACAGACAGACGAAGGCGCAAGGCATGGTAGTTGCGAAGGGGATCCGACGCCCGGCCCTTGGTCCTGTCCGGCCAACCCCGCTGAACAAAACCAATCACCTGACGCAGGACCGGATCCCGCGCAGTAGCCGACGCGACCTGCGAACCTATAAGTGGAAAACCCTCGACCGCATGACGTTCTTCCTCATCAATGTGGAAACAGAGGAGTTCATCGCGATCGAAAACCGGGTCGGGGCCCATCGGCAAACGCGACAACGCGTCAGCGTTGGCGTGCTGGGCCGTGGGGCGATAGTGAATCTCATAGTGAAAACGAGACAAGTATAAGGCCCAACGTTGCAGGCGGTGAGCTGCCTTATCCGGAAGCGACGCCGAGGGGCTGAACAGAGAGACCAGCGGCTCTGGTTGGTGATGAGGTGAAACTTAGAACCATACAAAAAAACGCTGAACTTTTTCAGAGCATAAACGATAGCGAGCGCCTCCTTTTCTATTTGAGAGTAACGCCGTTGGGCATCGTTGAGGGTCTTGGAAGCGTAGGCGATGGGTCGTTCCGACCCATCCTCATACCGATGGGCGAGAACAGCCCCTAGGCCATACTGTGACGCGTCAGTCGCCAGAACCAAGTGCTGACCCGGACGGAATGTGGCAAGACAAGGCGCCGACTGCAAATGAGCCTTCAGGCGGACAAAAGCCTGCTCACACTCGGCGGACCAACAGAAAGGAACGTTTTTGCATAACAGCTGATGCAGAGGATGAGCCACCGCCGCCGCGGAGGGAATGAATTTGTGATAATAAGCAACCTTGCCTAGAAACGCCTGAAGTTCTTTGACCGTAGACGGCCGGGGTAGAGCGGTAATGGCCGCAACGTGCTGTCGTAGAGGACGTATACCCTCACGGGACAAGTGGAAACCAAGATACACAATGGAGGGTTGGAAGAACTGAGACTTGTCCAGATTGCACTTCAACCCTGCTGAATGCAGAACCCGAAACAGTGAACGCAAATTGCGAAGGTGCTCCTCAGTGGAGGCCCCCGTGACAACAATGTCATCCAGGTAGTTGATGCAGCCAGGAACGGAAGCCGTGAGCTGTTCCAAAAACCGCTGAAAAATGGCCGGCGCGCTAGCGACGCCAAATGGTAACCGCTGGTACTGATACAACCCACAAGGAGTGTTGATGACGAGAAATTCCTTGGAAGATGCATCCAGCGGCAACTGATGGTACGCCTCCGATAAGTCAAGTTTGGAAAAGAACTGGCCCCCAGCGAGCTTGGTAAATAACTCCTCAGGACGGGGAAGAGGATAAGTGTCAATGAGGCTTTGAGCATTGACAGTGGCTTTAAAATCACCACACAATCGCAGACTCCCATTTGGTTTAGAAACCACCACGACGGGCGATGCCCATTCGCTGGAGGTAACAGGAAGGAGAATCCCCGAAGCTGTTAACCTGTCTATCTCAGCTTTGACAGGCGCACGCAACGCCATCGGAATAGGGCGTGCCCGGAAAAACTTAGGGCGAGCCGTAGGTTTAAGAGTAATGTGGGCTTCAAAATCCTTGGCCCGACCCAGACCCGCAGAGAACACGGACGAGAATTCAGAACACAAGCCATCCAGCTGTTGATACGGAATGTCCTCAGATATGAGGTGCACATCATCATCAATGGAAAACCCGAACAACTGGAAAGCATCATAACCGAACAGGTTTTCAGTGCCCGCATGATCCACCACATAAAACGTGAGGGGCCGAACAACAGACTTGTAGGCAGTGGAAGCATCAAACTGGACAACGATAGGAATTTTCTGCTTATTATAAGTTCGTAGATTTCGCGTAACTGGAGACAAGGAAGGGGAGCCTAACTCCAAATACGTGCGAGAATTAATGAGAGTTACTGCAGAGCCAGTGTCCACTTGCATGCGAATGTCTTTATCCAGAACACGAACAGTAACAAACAACTTATTCGTTTGAGAAAGCACACAGTTAACATCCATGTCCGATGCCTCGTCCTCGTCGACAGGAACTTTAGGGGACTGACACACAGAAGCAATGTGGCCTTTTTTCCTACATGAATTACACGTGGCCCAACGTTTTGGACACGCGGCTCTGTCATGCTGTACGAAACAACGTGGACAAGAAGGAAGGGCGGAACGAGCCTGCTTCTGTGGTTGCTGTTTTCGCTGCGAGCGTGGCGGCCCAACGCGACGTTGTTGACGCGAGTGCACCGCCGCCACATCATCGTTTTCCTGTGAAACAGGCACATTGTCTGCGTCGAAAGTGGTGTGTACAGCGCCTACATCACACGACGCGTCTATTTGCGCACCAGCAGCGTGAGACATTTCAAACGATTGAGCGATGCTGAGAACTTCCGACAACGACGGGTTTGGCAATTGTAAGGCACGTTGCCGAACTTCTTTATCAGGAGCAAGCCGTAAAATAGCGTCCCGAACCATTGAATCAGCGTAAGACTCATGATGAGTGTCCGTGACAAACTGACATTTCCGACTCAGACCGTGTAGTTCCGCCGCCCAAGCCCGGTAAGATTGATGGGGCTGTTTACGACACCGGTAGAAAGCCACGCGGGCGGCAATGACATGGGTGTTTTTTCAGTAATAGTTAGACAATAAGTCACACATTTCTTGGAAGGACAGAGAGGCAGGTTCCCGCAGAGGGGCTAACTGAGATAACAGCTGATAGATCCGTGGGGAAATCCAAGATAGAAATAACGACTTACACATAGGAGCGTCGACAACACCGAAAGCCAAGAAGTGTTGCCGCAAACGCTTCTCATAATCCTCCCAGTCTTCAGCGGCCTCGTCATAAGGAGGAAACGGAGGCGGAGAAGAGGAAGACAGACGATGAGTAAGCGACGTCGACAACGCCTGAATAGCAGCCGTCAGCTGTGTTTGTTGCGCCTGAATAGCAGCCGTCAGCTGTGTTTGTTGTTCAATAAGCGCTTGCATAAGCTGTTCCATGTCTGCCCCGACACGAACACACAAGTCCACAACGCAGGGGAAAAAAAAATATCCGACCTCGTCGCCAAAAAGTGTTATAACCTTTAATCACTAATAAAGTGCGTGGAGATACCAAAGTAGAAACACTCGCGGGTTACATGTTACTAACTCCGTATCTGTCACTCGACTGCCGGGCCGTGACATGCGGCCGGCGCCGTTCATAACCAGGTGGCGCTCCCGCGCTCGGCCGAGCTGCGGAGCGCCTCTATCGCCGTGTTCGCGTACTAACGTAGCGGCACTTTTGAATGTCGTGGCACTGTCACAACAGTTACATTAAATCAACAATGGAGTAAAGTTGTGAAAGAAGACTGTATATTGTTCCTCTACCTTAACTTTGAGAAAACTGCACATGATATTGTGTATTTAACAGTTTGTAGAACCCTCATTGTTAAATTGTATGTAAATGGTGTTGAGATTATTGCCAGCACACTTCCAGAGAAAGTTTGCAGTGTAACTGAAGTAGAAAATGTGATTAAGCTGTGTACAGACTATATTAGTGGCAGGGAAAGTGATTTACACATGTCAGTTATTCGCTCCCTTCTTGAAGCATTACCAGTGAAAGAAGGTAAGAGGAAGGTTGTTTCATTCTTGAGGTCACAATGTGCATTATGTCTTCAATCCAAGGCACACCATAAATTTGATCCAGAGGTTTTGATTCTTTGTTCTGTGTTGTTTACAATTTCTCCACATGCTTACAAGTTTTTGCGATCATCTGCTTTTGTCATACTACCACATCCAAACACATTAAGGAAGCTTTGTTGTAATATACACTCCTGGAAATGGAAAAAAGAACACATTGACACCGGTGTGTCAGACCCACCATACTTGCTCCAGACACTGCGAGAGGGCTGTACAAGCAATGATCACACGCACGGCACAGCGGACACACCAGGAACCGCGGTGTTGGCCGTCGAATGGCGCTAGCTGCGCAGCATTTGTGCACCGCCGCCATCAGTGTGAGCCAGCTTGCCGTGGCATACGGAGCTCCATCACAGTCTTTAACACTGGTAGCATGCCGCGACAGCGTGGACGTGAACCGTATGTGCAGTTGACGGACTTTGAGCGAGGGCGTATAGTGGGCATGCAGGAGGCCGGGTGGATGTACCGCCGAATTGCTCAACACATGGGGTGTGAGGTCTCCACAGTACATTGATGTTGTCGCCAGTGGTCGGCGGAAGGTGCACGTGCCCATCGACCTGGGACCGGACCGCAGCGACGCACGGATGCACGCCAAGACCGTAGGATCCTACGCAGTGCCGTAGGGGACCGCACCGCCACTTCCCAGCAAATTAGGGACACTGTTGCTCCTGGGGTATCGGCGAGGACCATTCACAACCGTCTCCATGAAGCTGGGCTACGGTCCCTCACACCGTTAGGCCGTCTTCCGCTCACGCCCCAACATCGTGCAGCCCGCCTCCAGTGGTGTCGCGACAGGCGTGAATGGAGGGACGAATGGAGACGTGTCGTCTTCAGCGATGAGAGTTCCTTCTGCCTTGGTGCCAATGATGGTCGTATGCATGTTTGGCGCCATGCAGGTGAGCGCCACAATCAGGACTGCATACGACCGAGGCACACAGGGTCAACACCCGGCATCATGGTGTGGGGAGCGATCTCCTACACTGGCCGTACACCACTGGTGATGGTCGAGGGGACACTGAATAGTGCATGGTACATCCAAACCGTCATCGAACCCATCGTTCTACCATTCCTAGACCGGCAAGGGAACTTGCTGTTCCAACAGGACAATGCACGTCCGCATGTATCCCGTGCCACCCAACGTGCTCTAGAAGTTGTAAGTCAACTACCCTGGCCAGCAAGATCTCCGGATCTGTCCCCCATTGAGCATGTTTGGGACTGGATGAAGCGTCGTCTCATGCGGTCTGCACGTCCAGCACGAACGCTGGTCCAACTGAGGCGCCAGGTGGAAATGGCATGGCAAGCCGTTCCACAGGACTACATCCAGCATCTCTACGATCGTCTCCATGGGAGAATAGCAGCCTGCATTGCTACGAAAGGTGGATATACACTGTACTAGTGCCGACATTGTGCGTGCTCTGTTGCCTGTGTCTATGTGCCTGTGGTTCTGTCAGTGTGATCATGTGATGTATCTGACCCCAGGAATGTGTCAATAAAGTTTCCCCTTCCTGGGACAATGAATTCACGGTGCTCTTATTTCAATTTCCAGGAGTGTAAATCTGAACCCAAGTAATCCAAATTTTTTAAGTCATTTGAAAGATGAAGTTTCATGTTTGGAACCACATGAACTGTTTGTTACCTTTATGCTGGATTAGATCCACATAAAACCATATGTAAATTATAAAGGGGGGAATATTACTGGAATGACTTTGGATACTGCTGAAATAGCAACCAGTGCACATGTATTCATGATTCAGACCATTTTTCCTCCTTTCAGAACTGTTGTACATGTATTGCCTGTGAAAAAACTGAATGCAGAGAGCTTGTTTAATGTAGTAAGAACTTTAGTAGTAGGTATAGAAGCACCTGGCTTTCAGGTTGTTTCACTTGTTACAGATAATAATGCCATTAACAGAAAATGTGTTACGTACTTTGCAAATCCATGACAAGCCAGTTTTGCATACCCATCTTCTACATGTGGTAAAAGACCAATGTTTTTTCTGCATGACACTGTCCATATTTTTAAGTGCATAAGGAACAACTGGATAAATCTGAAGAACCACAGGCAAACATTTTATTATCCAGATTTTGATAATTCTGATATTGTTAGGTATGCATCTTTTGCTGCAGTTAGAGAAGTACATGACTTAAAAGCCAAAAACTGTTAAAATATGGTTATGGGTTGTCTGTGAAAGCCCTGTGGCCTTCATCTTTAGAAAGGCCAAACGTTAAGCTGCTGACTCAAATATTCAGTGATTGTGTAGAAAGTAGCATGGTTGAGTTGGGTCTAGTTCATAATGTAGAAAAAAGGGAAGATACTGCTAAATTTATAAATCTTATTAGGACTTGGTGGGGGATTGTCAATGTTAAAGCACCTCTGAAGGGACTTCACCATAAGGAAGAAATGCAGAAGCCTCTGACCAATAAAGCAGGAGACATATGTTACAGTTTTCTTGATAAATTTCTTACTTGGTTAGATAAATGGAGAATTTTAGAGTCAGGGAATGGTAAATTGTCTGTGGAAACACACACAGCACTTCGACTCACAACATATGGCTGAATGCAAGTAACTGAATACTGTTGCAAGGAACTAAACATGTCGTATATTCTGCCAGATAAGTTCCAGACTGATTCTCTGGAAGCAAGGTTTGGTCTATATAGACAGTTATCAGGATGTCAGTATCATATCTCACTTAGGCAGTTGTTAAAAACTGAAAAGAAGTTAAGACTCATGACTGTTTTAGAACTCAATGTTCACCCACAAGAGAAGCTGAGAATTGTAGAGATGCATAGTTGTGATGAAAATACTGAGAGCAGTGTGAATGGTAGTGAATATACCTTTAATGTCAATATCAGTGAAGATGATTTAAAAAAAATGTTGAATCTGAACTCCAAGTTTTAACTTAAATTGCTGGTTTCTGTTGCTACTCATTGATTAGGAAACTTCAGTGCAGTGACTGCACAGATTTTTTGATACTGGATAGGTCAATGACAACTGAGAAACAGTTTAATTTAATTAGACAACTAGACAGAGGAAGTTTGAAATTCCCATGTGAATTTCCTGTGACAGTAGTTATGTACTCGTGAAATCTTCTCGGGTGATCAGCCGAGTAAAGGCGTCGTCTTCTCGCAACGTTTTGAAGGGTTTCGTACCCATCATCTTCGCTTGAAGATGATGGGTACGAAACCCTTCGAAACGTTGCGAGAAGACGACGCCTTTACTTGGCTGATCACCCGAGAAGATTTCACGAATGGAATACGCCGAGAAAGTCTCAAATCACATTTAGTAGTTATGTACAGTTACTTGACCCTGCAAAAGTTTTTGGCAACATCATCATTCCTGAAGCTGCTGAATCAAAGAGCAGAAGCAGCTGAACTAATCTGGAAAATAATTATGGCTACTGATCTGTTGTGTGAAAGTTCTTGTCCTCAGCACACTGTATCAGAAATGTGTAAGAAAATTATATGAACCACTGTAAATATAGTACTAAATAACTTTTGTAAAAAGAAAAATTATGAAACTTCTGTGCAGTCTCTCCAGAGTTCTAACAAAAGGAAACTTCTAACACTATGCGACACTTTGAAATAAACTTTTTTTTAAATTTAATATCTTTAATCTGTATTTTATTGCTACCTCCTACTGAACTCCTGAAGTCGCCAACACAAAATGTTTTACTCACTGATGAAATGTGTTTTGTGTAAAATCAAATGCAAGTGCTGTACAGTGTCTTCAAAGCACAAAGAATCAAAAATCTACTTCTTAATGGCCTCAATTCCACAACATTTTTGTAATATTGCTTAAAATACATTGCTTGCTCCCTGTCACTAACCTCCAGATAAGTAAACTGCTTTTACCCTTTAAATGAATGATGTTATGCTCTGTCAAGTGTTAAACCAAATGTAAGTGCTCTACAGTCTCCTGAAAATTGTAAGAAACAAAACTGAGTCTTTTTGGCACAGTCTTAACATATTTTATTGCTTAGCATGAATTGATTGCTACCTGTCATTAGCCTGCATCTGAACTCATAGTAAAAAATTCAGAAACTTCTGACTAACAAAGTAAGGGATATGTGGTACAATTTTCTGGATAAGTTCATTACTTGGTTGGACAAATGTAAAAGTTTAAAATTGCAGAATGGTAAATTGCCCCTAGAGAAATATACAGCACTTAGGGTTACCACATATGGCTTAGTGAAGATAAATAATTACTGCTGTGGAGAACTAAATATGTCATATATACTGCAAGGTAAATTTCAAACTGACTCACTAGATACTGGTAGCTTGATTTGAACTTTACTGGAGATTATGTAGAAGTCAGTATCATGTAGGTAGTTGTTAGAATCAGAAAAGAATTTAAGACTTATTAGTATCTTAGAACTAAATGTGCACCCACATAGGAAACTGAAAATTGTACAGATGAATGGTGATGATGAGAATCCAGCAATGTGTATGTCGGTGGTGCTTCATTTTGTGATATGTGTCAGTGATGATGATTTAAAAAATATTGAAACAGACGTACCAGTTTTAACATATATTGCTGGTTTCTGTTGTCACTGATTACTAAGAAAATTCAATTGTTTAGAGTGCACAGATGTCATATTCTGACATCCAATGTTTTGCTACTTCAGTACATTGCTATGTCAGACAAAGAAAGGCTTAATAGTTTAGTAACATGTCAGGTGGCCTTGGTTGTTCAACATTTCTAACTAGATGTGATATATGCCTACTTATAGAACTCCTTTGAAAAGTGTTTATCTTCAGTACCAGAATGAACATCAAATTGTCAGGTTTTATAAATAGAAAAGCACTTTGTTGGTACCAGACAGCAATAATTAGACTTGTGGTTGGTGATTTCTATGTGACAAAGGAAGTAACCTGTAGAGAGATTTGCTCGCATTCTTACATGTAATGCACTTGGTTGTTTTTCATTTCCTACTAATCTTACCTTTCATAACATTTTTTAATATTGTTTCTAGAAGTGTATCTTCAATAGCAGAGTGAACTTCAAATTGTCAGGCTTTTCTTAAAGGAAAGAGCAGTCCCCTAGTATCATAGTGCAAGACAGAATTTGTGTTCAGTGATGTCTATGTTAAAAGGAGGATATTTGATGTCTATCCTTTGTTTCCATTCTTTATTACTGGGGATACACTTGTAAAAATTCTTGAAAAGGGCTGTCACCATGAACATATGAGTAAATTCACAACAGTCAGGTGTTTTATGAGATAAAGCAAACTCTTTTTACCTTATTGTAAACGAAAGTTGTGAGGGTTTTGCTACGTATGACAGTGTTTAAGGTAATTTACTTGCAGTGTAATGGCTTGAAAATGTTAAGTCCTGCTCTCAGTTAGCATTTGTCACCAGCTGTATGAGAGTTTTAAAGCTAAATAATGTTCTGACAATTATAAAATAGTGGCAAAGTTCCTCAACCGATTAAACTTATTCCTGACCGTATATGTAATCGGTATTTTGTTATGAATCATTATGCTGTTTACAAGAATATATATAATTTGGTCTTTGGTTCGAATTATCGATTAGTTCACTCCTTTCTGTATGATGGACAGAAGATCGTTAGCATCAGGCGCATCTATACGGAGGTGTCCATGGACTGCTGCATTGGCTATGGGCTGCTTAGTGTGATGTCACTAACACTGCTGGGCGGCCTTGTTATCCCGGGGGTGTCGGTGCAGACCGAGTTCAAGGTAATGTTGTGACAAGACTTTATCCAACCATCCAGCAGTTTGTGGTCTTCTGCCTGACATTTGGTGCCCAAAAAAGACAATTCATGGAGTCAACAGGGGGACAACCAAGCACTATCAAGAATAGTACCAGATAGATATCTGGCACCACATCTGCTGGACTTCAGCATTCCTTGGCAGATGCAACAGTCTCCAGAATGAGATTTTCTCTCTGCAGTGGATTGTGCGCTGATATGAAACTTCCTGGCAAATTAAAAGTTTGTGTGCCAGACCGAGACTCAAACTCAGGACCAATGCATTGGTCTTGAGTTCGAGTCTCGGTCCAGCACACAGTTTTAATCTGCCAGGAAGTTTCAGATGCGGCTGTGTTTAGTAAAAATGCGTGAAGGTGTACATGCAGATCCTGATGGGACCTGAGAACATAGAAAAAATCAAGATTACCATTCACTTCAGACTGAGAGTGCGTTCATGACATTTGGCCTTAGGAATGCTGCTCAGACTTGGATGTGTTTACTGGATGGCATCTTGCAAGGGTTACTGTGCTGCTTCACATACCTGTACAATGTCCTCGTGTTCTTGAAGATGCCCACACTCCACTGCAGCCACCTAACAATCGTTTTTTGGTGCCTCAGTGAGGCTAGCATAGTGATCAATCCACTGACGTGTATTCAGGGTCAGTTAGATTGAGTTTCTTGGTCACCTAATCATCCCTACTTGATCCACACCTCTGCTGGACAAAACACTGGTGATTCTGAACATGCCACTCACAAAGGCCTACAGCATTGTCTTGAGATGGTCAGCTTCTACCGGCTCCATCTGTGAAATGCTTCTGCAGTGCTGAAACCCCTGACTGCAGTGCAATGTGGCCCCATGGTGAAAGGAAGGGCTCTCGTCACCTCGATTCACAAAATGGAGTGAAGTTTTACTGTGTCTAAATGGAGCCTCGCTGAAGCAGTGCTACTCTCTCATCCAATATATGATGTGGAGTTAGCGGTCATTGTGGACACCAGCCAGACCACTATTGGTGCAGTGCTTCAACAGGACACTGAAGTCAGCTAGCAGTCATTCAGTTTCTTCTCACGGCAGTTGTTGGCAGTGCAGAGCTCTTAGAGTGCATACAAACATGAACTGCTTGCTGTGTATCAGCCAGTGAAATACTACCGTTTGTTGGTAGAAGCCCTCCTTTTCTTTATCTTCAATGACCATAAACCTCAAACATATCCTTTCCGGGCCAACAACACCAACTGTTCACTATGGCAATTATAGCAGTTGGAGTACGTGTCCCAGTTCACAATGGACATTTGACACATTTTCTGGCTGGACAACATCAACGCTGACTGCTTGTCTCATGATTATGCAGTCATCTCCTCCCTGGTAAACTTCAGAGTCATCGCAGAAGAGTAGGCGGGTGATGGAGGACTGGACAGCTTCCAACACAATTCTTCCAGCAGTCTACATCTAGAACTGGTGCCCATACCTGGCTCCTCCCAGAAGATTTGTGTGATTTTAAGACAGACATGCATCACCCGTTTATTCCGAAAAAATTCCAGCACAGCACTTTTGACTCTGTCCACGGGTTATCACATACTGTTGCAAACACCATAATGTCACTTGTGGCAGCATGTTTTGTCTGGTCCGGACACCGGAAGGACTGTCATCAATGGGCACACGCATGCATGGCATGCCGGTGTGCCAAAGTCAGGAGACATACCCGCACACCCATTGGCACCTTCCCCGACATGACAAATTGCTTCACACACGTCCACATGGACATTTTAGACCTGCTTTCCCCATCCCGTCCACATGCTTAGCTGGGTGGTAACATGCTTGCCTTCCATGCAAGTGGGCCAGGGTTTGATTACCGGCTGGGTTGGAGATTTTCTCTGCTCGTGAACTGGGTGTTGTGTTGTCCTCATCATCATTTCATCCTCATCATTGGTGCACAAGTCGCCCAATGTGGCATTGAATGAAATGAGACTTGCACTTGTCAGCTGAACTTCCCCCAATGGGGCCTCCCGGCCAACGATGCCATATGCTCATTTCCATTTTTCCTCCATCCCAAGGTAAGCGCTACCTCCTTACAATGGTGGACTGCTTCACCTGCTGGCTGGAGGCACTTCCTGTAGTGGATGCCACCAACAAGATGGTTGCTACTGCCTTTGTTGACACCTGGGTTGCGCACTTTGGCTGCTCGAGCAACATAACTAAGGACCATAGCTGTCAGTTTGTCTGTGTGCTCTTAAAATACATCACCCAACTGTGTGGAGTGTGGCTACACTGCACAACATGCTACCACCTGACATCTAATGACATGGACAAGTGGTTTCATCGGATGCTCAAAGCCTCCCCACTTGGATGGAAGCACTACCGCTCATACTACTTGACCAATGAGTGACACTGAAGGAAGAGATCAGTATCTCACCTGCAGACCTCGTCTACGATCAGTCACTCTCCATTCGTGGAGAATTCATGGAGGAAGTACTGCTGCCACACAATGCCTCAGCCCTGCTACTAGCAGAACACCCACGCAGTCACATGACTGGCCTCTGACCACATGCACCGACATGGCATGGTACCAGCAAAGCCTTTGTCCATGTAGACCTACAGCCATTTCGGCTGCCCTACTCGGGACTGCACACATGATAACCCGCGGTGGGAAGATGTTGGGGACTGAGTGTAATGGTAGGTCTGATCAACAGGATGAGACTGGCATATGTATTGACAGAGCCCACCACCGTGCACTTCTTTGACCCTGTGGAGGGCTTGGTAACGGACGATACTCCGCAAGCAACCGGCAAGCAGAGCCCACTCCAGCACTTGCTGCTGACTCTTGTGCACCACCAGCTGTCACCAAGCAGCCACATACACCCCAGCTTGCTCTGCACCCCCCCCCCCCACCCCCACCCCTCTCCCCCCCCCCCCCCCCACACCCCCACACCCAGACAGCTGCCCAGACTGCAACCCACACAAATGCACTGGCCAGCCCCACCACAGTGGCCAGTGGATTATGTAATGCATGCAAGCTGCGTTGTTCACTTCAAATACCAGTGCCATGTCATAATGATGTCATGTTGCACACAGCAACCCACATGCACACTGCATGCCGCCAGCCATTGAGACCCTGTCCGTGGCTGGTCACCTCACCAGCTGACAAAAAATCTCCAATCAAGCTCCGAACACTGCTACCCATCTCACCGGCTGTTTGCCCACTGCAACTCCTGGAATTGCTGTTGCATCTCTGCACCTCCATCACATCTGGCGCTGAGGCTGAATTGACTTTCAAGCTTGTTCCTGTGTCGTGTCCCCGTCGAGCTCCAGACAGCACCTCTCTCACCACCAGGTATGTCTGCCGCAGCTCTGGAAGCTGTGCTCTAGCCCCAGAAACACTGTATTCACAAGTGTTAAACTCTCCATAGTCTTTGCTGCTGTGAGTGCCGGGACTGGATTGAGTTCCACGTCATGTTTCCACGAAGTGTTTACAGTGAGTCTCCACGAACATTTTGTTTAGTTTTTCCCACAGTTAATGAGCCTCATTTATTTGCATATGAACTCAGTGTTATGAACATTATATCTTCACCAACACTTCATTTCTTATCCTTTGTAGCAGTTAATCAGAGTTTGATTGTGTGTCAGTGTTCCCGGGCCAACATCTGTACACTTGATCTGAAGCCACTCATTACTACAGACAGTTCCTGCACAGTGCTGCTGGGCACTGCTGTTCTAGCAGGCCATGTGGGAATGCACCCACATGTGCCCCACAAGCTGCTCATGATGACACACACCACTGTCTTCATGCTCACATTGATGTCATGCATCGCCGCAACCACACTTCCGCTGTCATCACAAACGCTTGAGTTTGGCAGCCTCTGACAGCTGTACAGCAAATTCAGATAACACAGTCAACAGGCTGACATTCATCCATGCATGACCCCGCACAAAAGTACCATTAGGCCAAAGCCCAGCAACAATGCTATGCTGAGAGGCATGCAGAACACAAAGAGACAGACCAGTGTGAGCTATCCACTGTTACTCAGTGGACATCTGCATCATTCTGCGATCTCACCAGCCACAGTTCACGTGGGTTGAGCATTATGCGTTCCCCACTGTTGCAGATACAAATCGGACAGCTGCCACTCATTTGCCATGTTTCTCATGGCCACAAGTTAAGTGGCATCCACAAGACAAGAGAACATTTGCATGCTCATCTAGACAAGCATCCATTGTCTCCCATCTCCATGAGTCTGGTCTGCATACTCAATCCCTGAGGAATGTATTCCCTCTATGATCAGTGATCAAGCCGTTTGCCATGCTCATGTGATTGCTGACACAGGCATTTCCAGTTTATTTATAATAACTTTTTGGGTATTATATTGGTGTGAATAAATGTGTTTTGCATAGCCATGTGTGTTCAGTTACTGTCACCATTGCCTACAGGTTGGACCTAGTGCAGGGGCTCGGCAGTAGGCTGGCCGACAGTACAACAGTTCTGAAAGCAGCAAAGAACCCCGTGTTGCTCACTTCAGTATTCTGGGAATATGCTATTGCTATAGCTCGCAAAGCCTTCTATTCCATTTAGCTGTCACAAAATTGGCATATCCTATAGGATGGGGTAGTGGGAAGGAGTGAGTGGGGGAGGGGGCAGAGAGGATTAATGACCCATCTGAAACCATGGGTGATCACTGTATACAGGAAGTGTCACTATCACACTAATTGTGGAAACTGAGTTCTGTGGGCTTTCAGGTGTCGTTAACAGTCACAAATTCTCTGAAGATGGCTGAAGTTATCACCGCAGTTATGACCATTACATCAGTGGCGGTGAGTTCTTAAAAGAGGGGAGAAATGTAGGTACACTGCTGTCTCTCAAAAAATGTGCCAGTTGCTACAGAAATTACAATGGTGGTTGTCCAGTCTTATGTGATCATTCCTCCACATTTGTCACAGCGTGCACCATGGAATGGATGTCCACAGCACAAACTATGTCTTTGTGACCAAAGGTTGAGATGAATGGCTAACCATGAATGGATTACTGCCATTTTTGTAATGTTAGTCACATGTATCCCTGTTTCAATGATTATCATGCTATCCTGTGTTTACTAATAAGATGGTCCATGCTGTGCTGTTGATCTAATCATGTATAAACTTGGCACTGTATGGTTTTCATATGTTGAATATCTCCTCAGTGAATCTGAATGTTGAAAAATACACTGCTGACATCTAACACTTTGCCACTACATGTTGACTGGTCCCCTGTACCCATTAGGTTACTTGGATCCCACCCAGAACATTCCATTACCATAAAAAGCCATATCAGTTTCTGTTAATTGCTTCTAAAGCCTCCATTATTGTCTATGAAGACTTTTCATCCAGATTTGGATTGTACTCAAGTAAAACAGCAGATTGTCTCCATAGCTCAGTGGTCAGCATGCTTTGCTGCTATAAGTTTTGACTTGTAAGTAAAACAGCACCTAACACTATGTATTGTGAACTATCTTGTGTAATTATTATTTTATTGATTACAGAACAGAGCTGATGCATTTGCTATATTGTTATCCTTCACATCACATTCACAGAAAAAAAATTTTCTTACGTCTTGTTTTAGATTGCAAGAAGATATTTATTAAATTACATTGTGGTTTAGGTTGGTAAGTTAGACAAGATTTCATTTGTTTTGGGTCTGTTGGGATTATGCGTGAGCAGCCAATCTGCAAGCCATATCACAGGATCTACAGGTTTCACTTTGCAAACAGCAGTCAATCCTTCAACCAAAGTAGGGTTTACTTTTTCTGCCAAGTAGAATGTTGGATGGTGTCCTTTCAGTGTAGATTCCAACATCACTGTAAAGAGGAAGCAACTGAAATAAGTATATGGTAAGTATGTAAACATGTGCATTAGATTAGAGATTAGATTAGATTAATACTTTTTCCATAGATCATGAATACAACACTTTGTAATGATGTGGCACATGTCAAATATTAACAACACTATTAAATTTACATCTGAGTTTTCTAAGGTTGATAAAGTCTATGTTTTTGATGATCACTTAAATGCACAGTCATACATATCAATCATCTATATGCAGACAGTAGCCTATATACCATAATCTTGTAAAAGTTGTTTGAATATAAATGCAATTTACTTTTGGTAATACTCTGTATTATTCAACTTTCTATCAGCACAATATCTTAGACCAAAATTATCAGTATTAACTGTATACTGATTGTTATGTAATATATATAATACTAACCCAGAAGTACCTAAAGTAACTTATATTACAACCACACCATACACTCAGTAGGCAGAAAACCCGTATTGTCTTTGCAGTCAATGGAAAGTAGAGTCAGTACTAAAGCATCAATAGTTGCAGAAACTTATTAAGAATTTCAGTATGTATATTACTTCTATAGGTATTAAAAACACAGAATCTAAGTTGCATATTTCCATTCACTAATAAGTTACAGAATATGTTTAGAGGAAATCAGCTTATAGCTTAATTTGCATTGTTTTATGTAATATATTTTCTGATTGAAAAGTATGGCAATGTGCTGGCCAGTTATATTATTTTATTTTAAACAATAAGCTACCTTTATTTTTATTTTACTTTATTTTATTGCTTGCAGTGATTTATACTTAACAATTTTTCAGTCTCTCTCTCTCTCTCTCTCTCTCTCTCTCTCTCTCTCTCTCTCTCTCTCTCTTTCTGATATTAAACAATGAGAAATTCTTCTCTGGAGTACTGTGAATAGTAAATAGTGATTTATACACTTATTAATCATCTTATATGGGTACAGGAGACACTACAAAAAATTAGCAGTGTAGTTTGTTTGTAGTTAATGAGATGAAGCATTATTCTACAGTTAATAATTTATATCCTCATAACAAACATTTATATTTTCATAATAGGTTGATCAGTGACATCCTGCTTAAATTTTGTTTGTCATTCATGATCTGTTCCAACAAGTAATAACACTTCTGTTTCTAGAATATTAGCAAGCTTCTTGACAAAATAGATCATGGGTGAATGGCTGGATCTCTGTGTCAATGGACACAGTATTTTGGCAAATGACCACATTGCCGTCATCAAATATGCCAAAAAATTAAATGACTAGGAACTGGCACCAGGCATGGGCCTCATACAGAATGCCAGGTAGGAGAGAGGAGATATAATTCTGGTGCCAATTCCTAGGAATTCAGTTCATCGGTGCACTTTATGATGGTAATGTGGTCATTTGCCAAAATATTGTTCCCAATGGACACGGACTTCCAGCCAATCAACCATGAACTATTTCTTAACTAATTATGCCAGGAGAAACTGAAGAAACACATCACGTACCCCTACAGGGAGAAGATGTATCACAGCATGAAAAGATTTGATAAGCTGCACCACTGGAAAAGCCATCTGCTGACTTCCTTTGGACTCATTATAAGATGCTATGAAATTTGACAAGGTAATGCATCACATCAACTTGGTGGCAGCCAGAAGAATGCAGAAATGTGCCAGTGTAGCCATGTTACAGGAGAGAGTATGCCTTGAGTATGCCTCACTCTTCAGGAAGAGGGGCAGCAGCCTTTTCAGTAGTTGCAGGGGCAACAGTCTGGATGATTGACTGATCTGGCCTTGTAACTAACCAAAACGGCCTTGCTATGCTGGTACTCCGAACGGCTGAAAGCAAGGGGAAACTACAGCCGTAATTTTTCCTGAGGGCATGCAGCTTTACTGTATGGTTAAATGATGATGGCGTCCTCTTGGGTAAAATATTCCGGAGGTAAAATAGCCCCCCATTCGGATCTCTGGGCAGGGACTACTCAGGAGGACATCGTTCTCAGGAGAAAGAAAACTGGTGTTCTACGGATCGGAGCGTGGAATGTCAGATCCCTTAATCGGGCAAGTAGGTTAGAAAATTTAAAAAGGGAAATGAATAGGTTAAAGTTAGATATAGTGGGAATTAGTGAAGTTCGGTGGCAGGAGGAACAAGACTTTTGGTCAGGCGAATACAGGATCGTAAATACAAAATCAAATAGTGGTAATGCAGGAGTAGCTTTAATAATGAATAGGAAAATAGGAGTGAGGGTAAGCTACTACAAACAGCATAGTGAACGCATTATTGTGGCCAAGATAGACACGAAGCCCACACCTACTACAGTAGTACAAGTTTATATGCCAACTAGCTCTGCAGATGACAAAGAAATTGAAGAAATGTATGATGAAATCAAAGAAATTATTCAGATAGTGAAGGGAGACGAAAATTTAATAGTGATGGGTGACTGGAATTCGGTAGTAGGAAAAGGGAGAGAAGGAAATGTAGTAGGTGAATATGGCTTGGGGCTAATAAATGAAAGAGGAAGCCGCTTGGTAGAATTTTGCACAGAGCACAACTTAATCATTTATTTATTTATTTATTTATTCTTTGCCCATGGACTCCAGCTGAAAATCCAGCTGAGAGTATTGGGTGTGTCATACAATATCCTATTAACATCAAACTTGATTTCAATATATATATAAATGAAACAAATGATTAAACAGAAATAGTCCATAATCATACAATGTTTCACATTATATGTACACACAAATAAAAAAAAAACATACAGAAATGATAATTTTTACAAGTACATTTCAGTAATGATGTATTTAAACACCATCTTAGTATTCACTCAAACTGTATATACATTTCTCTGTGAGATATAGTTTCAAATGATTTTTAAAACATTTTAGATCTGTTTCTTTTTTAACGATTTTGGGGAGTTTATTAAAAAACCTCTTGCCTGCTTCTTCTGGGGCAGTCATAGACAGTTTTAGATTTCTCTTTATCATGTAGTAATTTTCATTTCCTCTTGTACCGTGTTTGTGTACATCTTTATTTAGGAGGTGTTTATCACTTGACCTTACCACCATTATGCTTTGGTATATATACAGTGAATATACTGTCATAATATTATAGTGTACAAAAGCTTGCCTACAGGTCTGTCTTGGTGGTATTTTTGCAGTGCATCTCACTGCCCTTTTCTGAATTGTGAATATTCTTTTTAGGTAGCCAGCTTGTGCATTTCCCCATATATGAACTGAATAAGACAAATGTGGGAAGACAAGTCCATAATACATTGATCTGAGGACTTTATGATCCACAGTCTTAGCTGTTTTATGCATAGCTAACACTTGGTTCAAGAATCATGAAAGAAGGTTGTATACATGGAAGAACCCTGGAGATACTGACAGGTTTCAGATAGATTATATAATGGTAAGACAGATATTTATGAACCAGGTATTAAATTGTAAGACATTTCCAGGGGCAGACGTGGACTCTGACCACAATCTATTGCTTATGAACTGTAGATTAAAACTGAAGAAACTGCAAAAAGGTGGGAATTTAAGGAGATGGGACCTGGATAAACTGACTAAACCAGAGGTTATACAGAGTTTCAGGGAGAGCATAAGGGAACAATTGACAGGAATGTGGGAAAGAAATACAGTAGAAGAAGAATGGGTAGCTTTGAGGGATGAAGTAGAGAAGGCAGCAGAGGACCAAGTAGGTAAAAAGACAAGGGCTAGTAGAACTCCTTGGGTAACAGAAGAAATATTGAATTTAATTGATGAAAGGAGAAAATATAAAAATGCAGTAAATGAAGCAGGCAAAAAGGAATACGAACCTCTCAAAAATGAGATTGACAGGAAGTGCAAAATGGCTAAGCAGGGATGGCTAGAGGACAAATGTAAGGATGTAGAGGCTTATCTCACTAGGAGTAAGATAGATACTGCCTAGAGGAAAATTAAAGAGACCTTTGGAGAAAAGAGAACCACTTGTATGAGTATCAAGAGCTAAGATGGCAACCCAGTTCTAAGCAAAGAAGGGAAAGCAGAAAGGTGGAAGGAGTATATAGAGGGTCTAAACAAGGGCGATGAACTTGAGGACAATATCATGGAAATGGAAGAGGATGTAGATGAAGATGAAATGGGAAATATGATACTGCGTGAAGAGTTTGACAGAGCACTGAAAGTTCTGAGTCGAAACAAGGCCCTGGGAGTAGACAACTTTGCATTAGAACTATTGACGGTCTTGGGAGAGCCAGTCCTGACAAAACTCTAGCATCTGGTGAGGAAGACATATGAGACAGGCGAAATACCCTCAGACTTCAAGAAGAATATAATAATTCCAATCCCAAAGAAAGCAGGTGTTGACAGATGTGAAAATTACCGAACAATCAGTTTAATAAGCCACAGCTGCAAAATACTAATGCGAATTCTTTACAGACGAATGGAAAAACTAGTAGAAGCCAACCTTGGGGAAGATCAGTTTGGATTCTGTAGAAATATTGGAACACGTGAGGCAATACTGACCCTACGACTTATCTTAGAAGCTAGATTAAGGAAAGGCAAATCTACATTTCTAGCATTTGCAGACTTAGAGAAAGTGTTTGACAATGTTGACTGTAATACTCTCTTTCAAATTCTGAAGATGGCAGGGGTAAAATACAGGGAGTGAAAGGCTATTTACAATTTGTAGAGAAACTAGATGGCAGTTATAAGAGTCGAGGGACATGAAAGTGAAGCAGTGGTTGGGAAGGGAGTGAGACAGGGTTGTAGCCTATCCCCGATGTTATTCAATCTTTATATTGAGCAAGCAGTGAAGGAAACAAAAGAAAAATTCAGAGTAGGTATTAAAATTCATGGAGAAGAAGTAAAAACTTTGAGGTTTGCCGATGACATTGTAATTCTGTCAGAGACAGCAAAGGTACTTGGAAGAGCAGTTGAACGGAATGGATAGTGTTTTGAAAGAAGGATATAAGATGAACATCAACAAAAGCAAAATGAGGATAATGGAATGTAGTCGAATTAAATTGGGTGATGCTGAGGGAATTAGATTAGAAAATGAGACACTTAAAGTAGTAAAGGAGTTTTGCTATTTGGGGAGCAAAATAACTGATGATGGTCGAAGTAGAGAGGATAGCCAGCCGGAGTGGCCGTGCGGTTCTAGGCGCTACAGTCCGGAGCCGAGCGACCGCTACGGTCGCAGGTTCGAATCCTGCCTCGGGCATGGATGTGTGTGATGTCCTTAGGTTAGTTAGGTTTAATTAGTTCTAAGTTCTAGGCGACTGATGACCTCAGAAGTTAAGTCGCATAGTGCTCAGAGCCATTTGAACCATTTTTTAGAGAGGATATAAAATGTAGACTGGCAATGGCAAGGAAAGCATTTCTGAAGAAGAGAAATTTATTAACATCGAGTATAGATTTAAGTGTCAGAAAGTCGTTTCTGAGAGTATTTGTATGGAGTGTAGCCATGTATGGAAGTGAAACATGGACGATAAATAGTTTGGACAAGAAGAGAATAGAAGCTTTCAAAATGTGGTGCTACAGAAGAATGCTGAAGATTAGATGGGTAGATCACATAACTAATGAGGAGGTATTGAATAGGATTGGAGAGAAGACAGGTTTGTGGGACAACTTGACTAGAAGAAGGGATCGGTTGGTAGGACATGTTCTGAGGCATCAAGGGATCACCAATTTAGTATTGGAGGGCAGCGTGGAAGGTAAAAATCGTAGAGGGAGACCAAGAGATGAATACACTAAGCAGATTCAGAAGTATGTAGGTTGCAGTAGGTACTGAGAGATGAAGAAGCTTGCGCAGGATAGAGTAGCATGGAGAGCTGCATCAAACCAGTCTCAGGACTGAAGACCACAACAACAACAACAACAACAACAACATGCCTTACTCTCTGGTGCCTGGATTTGACCATTAAAGGGCCACTGAAATAACATCTACAGCTGGCCGACCAGTTCAGTTCCTGGACATGGGAATAGAGTGATGGTGTCACCTGGGACACAGAAGAATCCATATGAAGGAAGGTAACTAGACATCAAACATCAAAACCTGAGTGTGTATCAGAAAGAATACCTCTTGATGCTGCCTGAAAGGCCATCATAAGTTTCATGGCCAAGCTACTGGATAGGGGTCATGGTTTCATTCCCTGGTATACCAACATATTCCCACGCTAAGTACCTGATGTTGAAAAATGTCCACGTCATATTCCCAGCTTCATGGATATTGCTGTCTTAACAACTGTAGGGTTGGTGATTCTGACATCCTTATGAGTGTCAATGTTGTCTCTTTTCATCAGAATGCCTTTGCAAATTTGACAGAGACATACTTTTCAGACAGGTCTTGACATTGACATACTTTCTTTTCAATGGTGGTTACTACTAGCGGACAGAAGGCGTAGCTGTGGGGAGTCCACCTTCACCTTTTGTCACCAACATGTATGTGGAACACTTCAAGGAGGAAGCCCTAAGAAACCAAATGGAAGAGATCAGCGGAATGATTTTCTTAAGCATCTTAGTTTCATACAACAGAACATCAACCTATAACAGAAGCTGGAGATGTTGAAGTGTTTCTTTTTCTGGATGTCCTGGTAAAAAGAAAAGAAGAGCTGACAGCATGTTGGGCCACAGCATGTATTGTAAGAGCTGCCACCACCAGGCACAGAGAAGCAGCATTCTCAAAACACTGGTACACAGAGCTTGCACCCTCGCTGACAATGAGAGCCTCAACCCAGAACTGGAACATACGAGGAAAATGTTCCGAGAAAAGTGCTGCCCTTTATTCCATTTCATGGTGCACTATCCAGGGAGACTGGATGCATTCTTTGGAAAGTGGAAACTGTCTTCTCTACACCATATAAAACACAGGCACTATTTGATAGAAATTCAGGGTCTATTAGATCGCCTGCCAGTGAGGCCTGACTTGCACTGGCCAAACTGAGCATACTGTCAAAGATCATTGCTGAGAACACCAATGGCACATCAGGCCGCATCAGCCTAACAGGTCAGCAGCTGCAGAACATTGCCTTCCAGAATCACACTGGAGAGATTATGACCATACGAAGGTTCTGACACAGATGTCTAACTTCTGTGACTATGTAACTAAAAAATTTATTGAGATTTAAGCAAGGGAGCCACTGATTGCTACATACTTAGTAAGGTCTTGAAATCCAAAATAAGTCTGGGTAAGAAGAAGAAGAAGAAGAACAAGAAAGAGATATCCTACAATGAGCTGACCTCAGGGATAGGCAGAGCCACAGCAGAGATGCTACCAGCATGTATCCCTAGGCATGAACCCCAGATGAAATGATTTGGTGGCTGGAAGAAGGGAGGAGACATTGGACATATGCTCGTACCTGGGTGCAGACCTCATGCTGAATGCCAGGTAGGAAGGTGGAGATATAAACCCAGCATCAGCTCTTAGGCATCCAGTTGGTCAGAGCACCTGATGATGGCAATGTGGTCATTTGCTGAAATATTGTACCTGTTGGACACTGACATCCACCCATTCACTTGAGATTTATTTCATTACGAATTATTCAGGAGAAGCTGAAGAATAACAGTTAGCTTCTTATGTGGTGGACCAAGCTTCATGTTCAGAATGGCCTTATCTTTAAGTCTATTAGTTAGTTATTTGCATGTTCCAGGACTTGTAATTGCAACCCCTCACCATTATATGGAATGAGTCCCTTTTACAATTGAAGTACAGCCTCTCAGTGAAAAATATTACAGACTGCTGACCATTTGCATTAGCATTTAAATGTGTGTTATTTTTTTTTTTTTACATGCATAGATGTGATTTAAGTTTTTGTTTGAAGTTGATTTTATTATCCACTAAATTCTTAAATACTATACATCACTCGGTAGGTGGTCAAAGATTTTTTATGGCTGAATGTTTTACTTCTTTCTGTGCCAACTATGGCTCAGTGGTGTACAGTGTAAATAATTTCTCCTTCTTCTTCTCCTTTTCCTTCTCCTTCTCCTTTCTTCATTATGCCCAATTAAAGAGCACATGTGAACTTGTTACCTTGGTCTGACAGTTTCCTTTTACTCTTGTCATCCCAAAATCTCTTCATGATATCTCTTTGTTGTTTCTCGATTTCCACTGTTTTCCATGATCCTTCTCTGTGAATGTGTGATTTGCAACTAGGATTCCAAAGGCTTTACACAATCTAATGGTATCTCGTGTGGCATTCATTTCTCCCAAGTCCTACATAATTGCTTCTAATCAAGTAATTTTCACCTATTATAAAATTTATTATATTACATAGGTTTTTAGTTAATCTAGTGTTGTCCATTCGGCAGCTGCAACCATAGAACTCCACAAATCTTTTATATATTGCATCAGTGAACTTATCTACTGTTGTCTATATGTCTGTAGTTTTTCTTTTAACCCACATGCCATTTATATTAATAGAGGCCATATTTTTTCTGAGAATTTTGCACTCTTCCTTTTCAACTTCATAAAATTTTGAGTGGCCTCCTAGAGATGTAGTTTCTGAAACATATAATGCTTCATGCAATACAACTGTGTCCTAATGCTGAAGTTTCACATTATGAGACATTACTTATTTATCACAGTAATTCCATATTATGCTGTATGCTTTCTAGAATTTAATGGCTCTTTCTAAATTGGGGATTTTCTGATGTTTTAATGCAATTTGTCCATTAAATGAGTCTTCTTATGTGATATTTGAAGGCCTGTCTTTGATGGTATCTTGTGTAACTCCTCTATGGCATAATTTGTTTCAGCATTAGTCTTAGTGAAGATAACTAGGCTTGATTGTAGTACTTGCATCATCAGCATAGAGAAGTATTTCTGCTTCTTGTCTACATGATAGAAAATTATTTATATATAACAAGAACCCATTATCAATCCTAGTGGTACACCTGAAGTCATTTTTCCTCACTCTGAAGATACTATTTCATTGTGTACACTTTCTGAGTTATTTAATGCAACACTCTGCATCCTTTTAGTCAGGCAGGATGAAAACCAATGTCCATAAGGTCTCTGATACTTTAAAATATAAGTGGTGTATTATGATTCTCGCATGCATAAATTTTTCCAGTACCTCCAAGGAGGAGTTAAGTAGTGAGACTGGTTGGTAATCATTAATATCTGTCGTACTATCTTTTCTGTAAAGGGGTTATATGTTGCGTATGTGAGTGGATACTGTAGTAAACCTATAATACACGAGACCAGTCCAAGTAATGCAAATATGGCTTTATTCATGAAGCACTCAACAATAATGGAAAACAAACTTCTGTGGATCCTCAAGTAGCAAGATACAGTACACTAATGTGAACGGCACCCTGAAAGGACATACAAGAGAAGTCAGTCAGCACTGCTCTTGCACATACATGTATGAGGCACTGGCAGATGGCATGGTGAAGACCTTGCTCTGTGCATGCCTCCCGCAGGTGGCCTCCAGTGGCCGGCGCAAGCTGATACAGTCGGTGGCCAATTCAAACACACATGCACGACAAAACCACACTCAGTGCACTCATAATCAGATGCACTAATCGCAGGATGTAAAAAAATACATTGCATATATATGAAGAAGGGATTTTAGCACTTTGCCTGAGACATTTTCAACTCCATGACTCGTTTTGGTTCTGAGGGAGTTAATTGCATTCTTAATTTCTTTCTCAGAACATGAGGCGATTGTAATTGTCCTTATGTATGAGGCACTATTTTCTGCATATGTTTTATTGTTCTATTCCTTGAACTGTCCATGCCAGTTTTCTGAGCTGATTCAAGGAAGTGATTATTACATACCTGACTTCTTTCATTTATTATTTGTCTGTTTTCCTTCATTACAAAAGTCAGCACATTTCTTAACTACTTCTCTGTTTTTTATTTATTTTTTTCCTACGATCACTTTCCTTCACACTGCAACCAAGATTTTTGATCACTTATCCAGTAATATAAAATGTCTGATAGCAACGTAAAATTTGAAAACAAACTGAGAAAGTTTCTCTTTGATAATTCCCTCTCTTCCATAGAAGAGTTTGTTACAATGTAGTGTGTAAAAGTTAGTGGGCAGGAATTAATAACTTTGTCTGTCTTTTGTTTAAGGAATAAAAAATAAACACTTGTAAATGATCAGCATGTACACTCCTGGAAATGGAAAAAAGAACACATTGACACCGGTGTGTCAGACCCACCATACTTGCTCCGGACACTGCGAGAGGGCTGTACAAGCAATGATCACACGCACGGCACAGCGGACACACCAGGAACCGCGGTGTTGGCCGTCGAATGGCGCTAGCTGCGCAGCATTTGTGCACCGCCGCCGTCAGTGTCAGCCAGTTTGCCGTGACATACGGAGCTCCATCGCAGTCTTTAACACTGGTAGCATGCCGCGACAGCGTGGACGTGAACCGTATGTGCAGTTGACGGACTTTGAGCGAGGGCGTATAGTGGGCATGCCGGAGGCCGGGTGGACGTACCGCCGAATTGCTCAACACGTGGGGCGTGAGGTCTCCACAGTACATCGATGTTGTCGCCAGTGGTCGGCGGAAGGTGCACGTGCCCGTCGACCTGGGACCGGACCGCAGCGATGCACGGATCCACGCCAAGACCGTAGGATCCTACGCAGTGCCGTAGGGGACCGCACCGCCACTTCCCAGCAAATTAGGGACACTGTTGCTCCTGGGGTATCGGCAAGGACCATTCGCAACCGTCTCCATCAAGCTGGGCTACGGTCCCGCACACCGTTAGGCCGTCTTCCGCTCACGCCCCAACATCGTGCAGCCCGCCTCCAGTGGTGTCGCGACAGGCGTGAATGGAGGGACGAATGGAGACGTGTCGTCTTCAGCGATGAGAGTCGCTTCTGCCTTGGTGCCAATGATGGTCGTATGCGTGTTTGGCGCCGTGCAGGTGAGCGCCACAATCAGGACTGCATACGACAGAGGCACACAGGGCCAACACCGGGCTTCATGGTGTGGGGAGCGATCTCCTACACTGGCCGTACACCACTGGTGATCGTCGAGGGGACACTGAATAGTGCACGGTACTTCCAAACCGTCATCGAACCCATCGTTCTACCATTCCTAGACCGGCAAGGGAACTTGCTGTTCCAACAGGACAATGCACGTCCGCATGTATCCCGTGCCACCCAACGTGCTCTAGAAGGTGTAAGTCAACTACCCTGGCCAGCAAGATCTCCGGATCTGTCCCCCATTGAGCATGTTTGGGACCGGATGAAGCGTCATCTCACGCGGTCTGCACGTCCAGCACGAACGCTGGTCCAACTGAGGCGCCAGGTGGAAATGGCATGGCAAACCGTTCCACAGGACTACATCCAGCATCTCTACGATCGTCTCCATGGGAGAATAGCAGCCTGCATTGCTGCGAAAGGTGGATATACACTGTACTAGTGCCGACATTGTGCATGCTCTGTTGCCTGTGTCTATGTGCCTGTGGTTCTGTCAGTGTGATCATGTGATGTATCTGACGCCAGGACTGTGTCAATAAAGTTTCCCCTTCCTGGGACAATGAATTCACGGTGTTCTTATTTCAATTTGCAGGAGTGTAGTTACATTATTATGAAATGAGCTTTCAGCCACTACCAGAGACTGTGATCTTTATGTATGAATTGCACTTGTGTGTGTGTGTGTGTGTGTGTGTGTGTGTGTGTGTGTGTGTGTGTGTGTGTGTTTTGTCTGCTTTCAATGAATGACGGCCTTGTTGGCCGAAAACTCACTTTCTGACAGTCTTTTTGTTGTGCCTATCTGGATTTTCCATTGTTTGATCAGCATGTAGCCATATTTACAAAATAATTTGTGATGTCAGTATAAAAAGATTCATTCCACATCATTACGAATCATCATGCATAAGTTCTGTGGAACACGAAACTGACTAACTACAGTACCATATTTTTTGTAATGTGAAATAATAACAATTTCATTTTTGTTGCACATGGTACTTTGATTTCTTGTAATCAAAGGATTCTTTAATGAGTTATTAGTTCCACACTGTTTTCTTGTGAGAGCAGCTGCTAAACATTGATAGAAACCCATTTATAAATACATCAAATTCATTAATTACTCTTAACTGTTTCTTTAACATCACTTCATTGCAATCAGATAAACTGTTTAATATAGCTGGTTATGCCTCGTTGTCAGAGAGCCTGTTCCCTACTGAATATACATCCATACAATCTACATCTACATCTACATCCATACTCCACAAGACACCGAACGGTGTGTGGCGGAGGGTACCTTGAGTACCTCTATCGGTTCTCCCTTCTACTCCAGTCTCATATTGATCATGGAAAGAAAGATTGTTGGTATGCCTCTGTGTGGGCTCTAATCTCTCTGATTTTATCCTCATGGTCTCTTCGCGAGATATACGCAGGAGAGAGCAATATACTGCTTGACTCCTTGGTGAAGATATGTTCTCAAAACTCCAACAAAAGCCCGTACCAAGCTACTGAGCGTCTCTCTTGCAGAGCCTTTCACTGGAGTTTATCTATCATCTCCGTAAGGCTTTCATGATTACTAAATGATCCTGTAACAAAGAGCACTGTTCTCCGTTGGATCTTCTCTATCTCTTCTATCAACCCTATCTGGTACGGATCCCACACCAGAGAGCAATATTCAAGCAGTGGGCGAACAAGTGTACTGTAACCTACGTCCTTTGTTTTTGGACTGTATTTCCTTAGGATTCTTCCAATAAATCTCAGTCTGGCATCTATCTGCATTACCGACAATTAATTTTATATGGCCACTCCATTTTAAATAACTCCTAATACCTACTCCCATATAATTTGTGGAATTAACTGCTTCCAGTTGATGACCTGCTATATTGTAGCCAAATGATAAAAGATCTTTCTTTCTATGTATTCGCAGCACATTAAACTTGTCTACATTGAGATTCAATTGCCATTCCCTGCACTGTGCGTCAGTTCGTTGCAGATCCTCCTGCATTTCAGTACAATTTTCCATTGTTACAACCTCTTGATATACTACAGCACCATCCACAAAAAGCCTCAGTGAACTTCCGATGTTATCCACAAGGTCATTTATACAGGGTGTTACAAAAAGGTACGGCCAAACTTTCAGGAAACATTCCTCACACATAAAGAAAGAAAGTATGTTATGTGGACATGTGTCTGGAAGTGCTTACTTTCCATGTTAGAGCTCATTTTATTACTTCTCTGCAAATCACATTAATCATGGAATGGAAACGCATAGCAACAGAACGTACCAGCGTGACTTCAAACACTTTGTTACAGAAAATATTTAAAATGTCCTCCGTTAGTGAGGATACATGCATCCACCCTCCGTCGCATGGAATCCCTGATGCGCTGATGCAGCCCTGGAGAATGGCGTATTGTATCACAGCCATTCACAATACGAGCACGAAGAGTCTCTACATTTGGTACCAGGGTTGCGTAGACAAGAGCTTTCAAATGCCCCCATAAATGAAAGTCAAGAAGGTTGTGGTCAGGAGAGCGTGGAGGCCATGGAATTGGTCTGCCTCTACCAATCCATCGGTCACCGAATCTGTTGTTGAGAAGCGTACGAACACTTTGACTGAAATGTGCAGGAGCTCCATCGTGCATGAACCACATGTTGTGTCGTACTTGTAAAAGCACATGTTCTAGCAGTACAGGTAGAGTATCCCATATGAAATCATGATAACGTGCTCCATTGAGCGTAGGTGGAAGAACATGGGGCCCAATCAAGACATCACCAACAATGCCTGCCCAAACGTTCACAGAAAATCTGTGTTGATGACGTGATTGCACAATTGCGTGCAGATTCTCGTCAGCCCACACACGTTGATTGTGAAAATTTTCAGTTTGATTGCGTTAGAATGAAGTCTCATCCTTAAAGAGAACATTTGCACTGAAATGAGGATTGACACATTGTTGGATGAACCATTCGCAGGAGTGTACCCGTGGAGGCCCATCAGCTGCTGATAGTGCCTGCACATGCTGTACATGGTACGGAAACAACTGGTTCTCCTGTAGCACTCTGCATACAGTGATGTGGTCAATGTTACCTTGTACAGCAGCAACTTCTCTGATGCTGACATTAGGGTTATTGTCAACTGCACGAAGAATTGCCTCGTGCATTGCAGGTGTCCTCGTCTTTCTAGGTCTTCCCCAGTCGCGAGTCATAGCCTGGAAAGTTCTGTGCTCCCTAAGACGCCGATCAATTGCTTCGAATGTCTTCCTGTCGGGACACCTTCATTCTGGAAATCTGTCTTGATACAAACCTACCGTGCCAAGCTATTGCCCCGTGCTAATCCATACATCAAATGGGCATCTGCCAACTCCGCATTTGTAAACATTGCACTGACTGCAAAACCACGTTCGTGATAAACACTAACCTGTTGATGCTACGTACTGATGTGCTTGATGCTAGTACTGTAGAGCAATGAGTCGCATGTCAACACAAGCACCAAAGTCAACATTACCCTCCTTCAATTGGGCCAACTGGCGGAGAATCGAGGAAGTACAGTACATACTGACGAAACTAAAATGAGCTCTAACATGGAAATTAAGCGTTTCCGGACACATGTCCACATAACATCTTTTCTTTATTTGTGTGTGAGGAATGTTTCCTGAAAGTTTGGCCGTACTTTTTTGTAACACCCTGTATATATTGTGAATAGCAAAGGTCCTATGACATTCACCTGCAGCACACCTGACATCACTCTTGCTTCGGAAGACTTCTCTCCATTGAGAATAACATGCTACATTCTGTTATCTAGGAACTCTTCAATCCAATCACACAATTGGTCCGATAGTCCATATACTCTTACTTTGTTCATTGAACGACTGTGGGGAACTGTATCAAACGCCTTGCGCAAGTCAAGAAACATGGCATCTACCTGGGAACCCATGTCTATGGTCCTCTGAGTCTCATGGATGAATAGTGTGAGCTGGGTTTCACACAATGGTCTTTTTCCAAACCCATGCTGATTCCTGCAGAGTAGATTTCTAGTCTCCAGAAAAGTCATTATACTCGAACATAAGATGTGTTCCAAAATTCTACAACTGATTGACATTAGAGATATAGGTCTATAATTCTGCACATCTGTTCGACTTTCCTTCTTGAAAAAGGGGATGACCTGTGACCTTTTGCAATCTTTTGGAATGCTACACTCTTCTGGAGACCTTCGGTACACCGCTGCAAGAAGGGGGGCAAGTTCCTTCGCGTACTCTGTGTAAAATTGAACTGGTATCCCATCAGGTCCAGCGGCCTTTCCTCTTTTGAGCGATTTTAATTGTTTTTCTAACCCTCTGTCATCTATTTCAATATCTACCATTCTGTCATCTGTGCGACAATCTAGAGAAGGATCTACAGTGCAGTCTTCCTCTGTGAAACAGCTTTGGAAAAAAACAATTAGTATTTCGGCCTTGGTCTGTCATCCTCTGTTTCAGTACCATTTTGGTCACAGAATCATACTTAAAAATGGTATCATATCTATTTTGTCATCAGTAATTATTAGTTTGCATAATAATTACAACAAAATAAATTTATAAACATATATTGAGCACAGTGAAAAATGAAATGTGTTAAAGATCCATTTCTTTTTATATGCAATTCTGACAAAGCCAGTTTGTTGTGGTGACTGTTAAATATCTTTCCTTGATTTAGTTCACAAATTGCAAAACCTTCTGAAACTTTCGTACTAATTAAGGCCACAGAAGCATGGTCGTTTCTGAATGTAGGTCTACTTCTGACCAAAAAGTGATTCTGCTTTCATAATGAAATATTTTCATAAAACTTTTGCTCTGCTGTTTCACTCCCTTGGGGGGCTAAATTTCCAAAAATGCTGAAATGCATTTTTTTTTTTTTTTTTTTTTAGTTTCTGATCAAGAAACCAAATACCAATTTCCCCATTGCTAGATTCAAAATTACCTTACTTCAAAAAACCTGTCATCTCCTATTTCAACCCTTAGGGGATTAAACTGTGCTTCAGTATAAGATCAACACCCTCTCCAAATTTCAAGTTTCCATCCTTTGCAGTTTGGGCTGGGTGATGATGAGTCAATAAGTCAGTACATTTCCTTTTATGCGTAAGGATAGATAATTTATGCTTTGGTTTTCTGATGTAATGGACATCCACAAAGATCTCTTCACTGCAGGTCTAAGGTAAAAGAAATGTGTATAATCTCAACTCATCTATTACCATTCAATCAGAATATGCTAAGTTAAACACTCTAAAGTTCAAAGTAATTTTAAGATTGATCATGGTCTCACATAACATTTATTGGCTACAGCCATTTGTTGTGCTCTAATTCTTTGTGGAATAGGTGTCTTTAGTTTCAAAACTACACTCCTGGAAATGGAAAAAAGAACACATTGACACCGGTGTGTCAGACCCACCATACTTGCTCCGGACACTGCGAGAGGGCTGTACAAGCAATGATCACACGCACGGCACAGCGGACACACCAGGAACCGCGGTGTTGGCTGTCGAATGGCGCTAGCTGCGCAGCATTTGTGCACCGCTGCCGTCAGTGTCAGCCAGTTTGCCGTGGCATACGGAGCTCCATCGCAGTCTTTAACACTGGTAGCATGCCGCGACAGCGTGGACGTGAACCGTATGTGCAGTTGACGGACTTTGAACGAGGGCGTATAGTGGGCATGCGGGAGGCCGGGTGGACGTACCGCCGAATTGCTCAACACGTGGGGCGTGAGGTCTCCACAGTACATCGATGTTGTCGCCAGTGGTCGGCGGAAGGTGCACGTGCCCGTCGACCTGGGACCGGACCGCAGCGACGCACGGATGCACGCCAAGACCGTAGGGTCCTACGCAGTGCCGTAGGGGACCGCACCGCCACTTCCCAGCAAATTAGGGACACTGTTGCTCCTGGGGTATCGGCGAGGACCATTCGCAACCGTCTCCATGAAGCTGGGCTATGGTCCCGCACACCGTTAGGCCGTCTTCCGCTCACGCCCCAACATCGTGCAGCCCGCCTCCAGTGGTGTCTCGACAGGCGTGAATGGAGGGACGAATGGAGACGTGTCGTCTTCAGCGATGAGAGTCGCTTCTGCCTTGGTGCCAATGATGGTCGTATGCGTGTTTGGCGCCGTCCAGGTGAGCGCCACAATCAGGACTGCATACGACCGAGGCACACAGGGCCAACACCCGGCATCATGGTGTGGGGAGCGATCTCCTACACTGGCCGTACACCACTGGTGATCGTCGAGGGGACACTGAATAGTGCACGGTACATCCAAACCGTCATCGAACCCATCGTTCTACCATTCCTAGACTGGCAAGGGAACTTGCTGTTCCAACAGGACAATGCATGTCCGCATGTATCCCGTGCCACCCAACGTGCTCTAGAAAGTGTAAGTCAACTACCCTGGCCAGCAAGATCTCCGGATCTGTCCCCCATTGAGCATGTTTGGGACTGGATGAAGCGTCGTCTCACGCGGTCTGCACGTCCAGTACGAACGCTGGTCCAACTGAGGCGCCTGGTGGAAATGGCATGGCAAGCCGTTCCACAGGACTACATCCAGCATCTCTACGATCGTCTCCATGGGAGAATAGCAGCCTGCATTGCTGCGAAAGGTGGATATACACTGTACTAGTGCCGACATTGTGCATCTTCTGTTGCCTGTGTCTATGTGCCTGTGGTTCTGTCAGTGTGATCATGTGATGTATCTGACCCCAGGAATGTGTCAATAAAGTTTCCCCTTCCTGGGACAATGAATTCACGGTGTTCTTATTTCAATTTCCAGGAGTGTATATTGCATTAGTTTCATAACTATATTGTTATTAGGTAAACAATATGGGTTACTGTGTAATGAAATGAGTTCCTATGTAACATATTCAAATAATCTGACGATGACTTTGTAGCAAGTTGGAACCGGTAATGGTAACATTTGACAACTTAATTGTTGAAATAAGCTCAGACTTAATCCAGAGTATCTGTTGCAGATGCCATCAGAAGAGATCCATAATTTATGTACAGAATATTTTACTAGGTTTAAAAATGTCATACTAAGTGTAAGATTCTGACTTGTTAGACAAGTGTACTGCTATTGCCCATCAAGCAGTCATGATCATATTGGATAAAGATTTGTGGTCTCTGTCTTGGAACTTATAGTCTGAGTATATTGCTTCCAGCAAACATATCTGTTTGCCCTTATAAGTGATAAAAATGATGCCCCACTTATTACACTAGCACCTATGGCTGAAAAATTCTCTTTACTAACATGTTAAATTTAACAAGAAGTGGAGAATACACTTTCTTTGCCAAAAATAAAGTACACAGTAAAGTCATAATGTTCAACATATCACTGAAGATTAGCATTTGAGCAATTAAAAATTAAACTCACATTACTCAACACTGGCACATTATCTGAAATGTGCCTGGATGTAAAATAACATGGCTCAGACCCATAATTTATCAATTTATCAGTTTGTCAGAACTTGGTTGCTTTCACTTGCAAACAGAACACATATATTGCTCATTCATTTATTATCAATGAAAGTCCTACATCTGCATCTATACTCTGCAAACCACTGTGAAGTGTGTGGCAGAGGGTACTTCCCACTGTACCACTCAGAGCTTCTTCCAGTTCCTGTTGTGTACACGGTGTGGAAAGAATGAGTATTTAAATGCTTCTGTGAATGCTTTAGTTGGTCTACTCTTGTGTTTGCACTCCTTATGAGAGCAATACATTGAAAATGGTAGTATGTTCCTAGATTTCTTACTTAGTTCTGGTTATTGAAACTTTGAAAGTAGGCTTTCATGGGATGTTTCCCACCTGTCTTCAAGTGTCATACAACAAATAAATAGGAAAGCTGTTATTCATGCAAGTTTTTCCCATTGATGGCTCGATCAGTGGGTGTTTTCCACAAATAGAAAATTAATTACAAAGCAAATGTACTCTTTGACATTTTGTGGCTATAGTTTGCATAAGGTCCTTTATCATCACGGAAGTTCTCTCAGAAAAAGTAGAAAAACATGTCAATGTTAGGATTTAAGATTATTTCACTTTAATAAACTAATTCTCTGTGTAGCTCTGTACATGACTTTCTGCTTAGTAATGAGAATTTATACCGATAACTAGAAACATTTGACATTAAATAAACTTGTATCACATGGACTTACATTCAGGAAAAAAGAAGTGTAGCTCTTTCTCAGCCATTTCTTCAGAGTCACTTCCATTAAGTGCATTTCTTATTTCATCATCTGGATCTCCAAATTTTGCTCGAAGTGTTTTAGGGTACTCCACTCTGGCAACTTTAACACACTTTGGACCCATAAGAAGCTTCCAGTCTTCTATAGCATTTGTTTTTGTTAAGCAAAGAGCAATGACTGGGCCACTGGACATGTGTGCTACTAGTAGTGGGAAGTACAGATTCCCATAATGTTGAAAATACAGTTCACTCACCTGCTCTGGAGTGAGATGCACTTTCCTTTCCTACAGAAAACAAATATGGTTTTATTAGATGTTGTATCTTATAATTATTATATTACTACTTAATCAAGGAGATGAAGCAAGATGAGTACATTTCAGTGAATGTGATGGCAATTGAAGGATTTCAGATTTCAATACTTATTTCTCAAATGAATAAAATTAGTTTCTGGAGAATATAATTATGGCTAGTAATTAATTTAGCCGCAGCTGTTTGCCACATTTTTTTGGGCTTTGAGAAACTACAACAATCAAAAATTTTGAGCTTGTAGGTATCATTTCTCTTTAGTACATTGCATTCTGAAATGCTTAATATTTCCATTGATTTAGCAAAAGGAAAACCTATATCATGGAGACTGAAGAGATGAGGTACAGCCACAAATGTGAATATCATGTTTGACAGCATACTGACATGGTTTATACTCAAGAATCAAGATTTTTTTAAAATGAATCTTTGAAATGATTTTAATCATCTATAGCACAGCAAATAGCATCAGTGAAATAAACTCTGTAATCAATAAGTTGGAACTATAATTAGTAATTTAGAGCTGCTGAAGTATAACTGCAACAAAAAGTATTCAATGAAGCAAGCTCAGCAATCAGTAGTGTCTGAGCTCTTGGCAATAATCAGATGGCTACATCAAACTCACCACATTCGCCACAAAGAGTATTTAGTATTGCACGCACTACTTTTTATTCATAGCTCTACATTAATGGCTACAAAAAGGGAAATGAAATCTAGTAGCCTCACCAATCTTTAATTCTCTGATTGGTGTCACCCATTCCCAAAAAAGATGTATGGTAAATGCTCCTTGAATGGTGGCAATGAATGCTGACTGACTTCTCAATAGAGAACTGAATGCATGTTTGCACCATCCACTCTTTCAAACTTCTGCTGATGAAAGATTTGAACTGCTTATGAGGAAAATTTTGAAAACTAAGACAAAAGTCATTACCTGTGGTGATTTCAACACTGAAATGATCAACTAGGATGATCATGTTACAAGGACATTTTTTTAACATACTAAGACCTCTAAATTTACATTATACAAACTACAGGCCCATACAGAATAATGCCTGCTTGCATACATTATGGTTAATTTTTCTAGAGATATGTATGATGCCAGACTTGTTAGTGGAGCACTAGTAGACTATGATCCCTTAATTTTAACATTCTGCTGTGATCAGTTGTCTAAGTCAGACTCATCAGCCAGCATCAAGTCTAATGCTACATAGATAAAGAGGCCAGAAAGACGAATATATTAATCTATTTGTTGACAGATCAGCTGATGTTATCAGGGACTTATGTACAACACACAACCTGGGAAGAGCACTGGGGAAGAAGCGTCTGATTATTTTCATCAAAAAACTCACTGAAATATGGTACTATTGTTAACCATTAACCAAAATTAACCCTAAGCATAAACAGAAAAAGAAACAGCTCAAATGGTATACAGATGAGCTGGCTCATATATGCTCAGACTGTACAAGAGCCTGAGCTGGATGACACCTGATATAGAGCTTTTTCTATGATGTAAAAAGAACTACAAAGACAAACTGACCCCGGCCAAAAAACTTGCATATGGACATGCTCCCAATGAATGTAAAGCAGAATGGGAGATAATTAATGAAGAAAAGTCTCAAAACTATGCACAAGATGTAGTAGCACTGGACTCTGAAGAAGTAAACAATTACTTTATAATCTCTGTGAAGAAGCTGAAAGACAAAATTAAACAAAACGACACTTGTGCTTTAGATCTTCTTGGTGCTGAGTCACCTAAGGGATATGACTTCCAATAGAATGTTCTCACCCTCAAGACTATTATAAAAGCTGTGTGAAGATCCTCAAACCCCAGAAGAATGGACTGTTATTGGTTCTCCAACTATGTGACTAAAAAAATAATACATCTCATTTGTCAACCTCTCTATATCATCTTCAATATTTGTTTAGAATCTAGAGTTTTCCCTGATGCACTCGAACTTGCTAAACTGATAGAAATCTTTAAAAAGACAGATAAGCATCGCCCCAAAACTACTGACCAATTTCTATTTTCCCAATTTTCTCCAAAGTTTTTGGGATCTAATGTACAACTAGCTAAATAGCTATTTGGGAGGCATTATCTTCTCTCCAACAGACAGTTTGGATTCCAACGTGACAAAAATACCACTGCTACAGTCACTGAAGTTGTTAACCAGGTGTTAATTGCATTTGAACATGAAGATCTAGTATCATTATACTTTGTGATCTCTGCAAAGCCTTTGGCTGTATACTGTTTAACACCATACTTGCAAAATTGACATATTACGGCATACACAGCCCGTCTTTAGATGTAATCGATTTATATCTAAGCAACAGAAAGCAGTCTGTATCAGTCAAAAACAGATGCTCTTCTTTCAAGGAAGTTTGAATTGGAGTGCCACTGTTCATCACTGCACTTAACTCTCTGCCTAACTATGCAGCATGTAGAAGCAGATTCCATAATGTGTTATGCAGATGACACAACACTGCTCAGTACCCACCATGACATGACAAAACTGGATATGGCAACACAGGAAAAATTAGAACTAGCAATGAATTGGTTTTCTTCCAATGAAGTCCTGTACAGTTCTGATGAAACACAACAACTAATTATGAGTCTGTGGAAAGTAAATCAGTAAAGCTGTTAGGCTTTCACATTGACTGGAAATTAAGCTGGGAACAATGTATTAGCTATGTCTGCAAGAGAATTGCAAGAGTAAGCTATCTCATGTGGAAACTGATGGATGTAGTCACTGGTGAGTCTCTGAGGGTTGCATATTTTGGCCTATTTCAATCACACATATCCTACGGCAGAGTGCTATTGGAACATTCCAGCTATGTTAGTGAAATTCTGAAAATTAAAAAAAAAAAGGTCACCAGAATAATAAGCAGAGCTACACCTAAGAAACACTGTCATCCTCTCTTTATCATGCTCCAAATATTAACTTGTTAATTTATGCATATACACAACATTGCTTCATGTCAAAAGCAACATAAATGAGTCCATTGCCAGAGAGATGATACAGCCTTACAGTTCCAGAGGCAAACTGAATCTTGATATACTGAGACACAGACTCACAAAGACTACAGACTCACACAAAACAACAAACTTAATACTTTTTAATGAACTTCCACTACCTGCTTGGACATTGCTCTATAATATTTTCAAAGTTAAGGTGTAAAATTGGTTATTCTAACACCCATTCAACAAGAGTAAAAGATATGGATCCAAATTGTAAAAACTTCACTGTAAAAATTATTCTTAATTGTATATTTAATGTTCAAACCTATTCTGCCGTAAGTGGTGAATGGTGATTAAACTGGTTTATTGCCTGTTGGCTTTTGTCTCTTAACTTTGGCTGATGTTTATATAATGATTTTTCTAATATTTCACCACTATGAGTTGTTAGGATTGTCAAAGCTTCTCCCTCCACAACGAAGAGCAAGAATTCTGTTGGCATTTATTTATTTATTTTTATTTATTGTTTTTTTTTTTTTTTTGCATGGAGACACCAACTGGTGTCTTTTGCAAACGTCATAGCATTTTTTTACAAGTTTAGTACAATAATTTATTTTAGTTTAATATTAACATTCACTTAAAGAGTATAAACACTTGTCGATCAAGAAATGTTTCAGTTTCACTTTGAATAAGTTCCCTTTGTGGCACCTTATAGAGCTCGGTAATCTGTTGTACCATATTTGACCACTAATGCATGGACTATGGTCTGTTGTTTTTAATTTTGTTCTTTGTCTGTAATAGCAGTCTTTATTTCTTGTATTATAGGCATGCATATCAGAGCACTTTGTTCTTTGTTTTGATGTGTCACAAAAAATATAATTAATTTGTAAAGATACAGTGAGTAGACTGTGAGGTATTTATGATGAACAAAGATTTTCCTGCATGAATCTCTATACCCTAATCCATGGATAATTCTGATTGCTCTTTTCTGTAGGGTTAATATTCTGTTCATATGTATGTCAGCAGCACAACCCCATATCTCTATCCCGTAATCAATCTGTGCAAAAATGGTTCCATAATAAATTGTTTTTAATCTCTGATGTGGAACTTCTTTTGATAACTGGCTGATAAGATGTAATGAACTGCTGATTTTATTGCATAAAAATTTGATATGGTTTACCCATCTTAGATTTTCATCTAGGTGAATACCTAGAAATCTGCAGCCTTCTGAGTCCACTACTTCAATTCCACCTATGTTACTGATAGAGGTTTGGTGTGAGTTTGTAAGTTTAAATGGCAATAACTGAGATTTATTGATATTAACTTTCAAACCTTGATCTTGGAAATAAGTAGTTATTTGCTGTAGTCCCTCAGTTGCTACCAACGTTAACTCATCATTTTGTTTACCAAGAAATAACAGTGAGGTATCGTCTACTTAGGTTACCAATTGGGAGTTGAAAGGTTGCTCTATATCATTTATGTACACTAGGAAAAGGAAAGGGCCCAAAATTGAGCCCTGGGGTACACCTTGTGTGACTGTCTCATATTTGGACTGGAAATTAATGATCTGATTATTGATTTTGTATGTCAGCTTTGTACACTGCATGCGGTTAAATAAATATGTAGCCAGCAATTGCATGGATGCAGCATTTACATTGTATGACTCAAGTTTACTTAAAAGTAACTCATGGTTTACCGAGTCAAAGGCTTTAGTAAGGTCTAGAAATATGCCAGCTGTTTGCATTCCTTGATCAAGGGCACCATATGTTTTGTGAAGAAATTCTGTAATTGCTGTGATAGTACTATGATCTTTTTGGAATCCGTGTTGTGTCTCTGTTAGGAACTTATTTTTCAAGAAATAGTCACTAAATTGTGTCAGCAGCACAACTTCAACACGAGGAAAGTTAACAGGAGCAGGTCCAAAGGTCATGACCCTCTTTCTTGGATCCAAACCTCTTAATTTTACTGCTAAAACTGGGTAGCACTGCTACTGGGTCCTAGAAACTGTGTGGCCCCTAACAATTTTATCAACTGAAGACATAAAGTCTGAAAATGAGTCCGAGATCATATTATCGGCACTTTATTTTACAGATCCATCTTTATCACACAAACTTCTACACTTCACTATTACTGGTTTTGGTTGCTGCCATCTTCAGATCATAAAATATTCTGATGTAGTATGAATGTCAAACTAAACATATAGGTAAATAGTAAGTTCACTTACTATGTACCTACATGTTGAATTTGACATTGACACTATATCAGAATATTTTATGATCTGAAGATGGCAGTAGCCAAAACCAGTAATACTGAAGTGTAAAAGTTTTAGTGATCAAGACAGACCTGTAAAATAAAGCCCCTGACAATGTTACATGGATAAACCACATCTCATATGTTTCCAGTATACTACCAGTGAACTGTAGCCAACCATTTGCTTTACCTACAACTGAGCCTATGTGATCCTTCCACATCATATCTCTACACACTGTTACTCCTAAATGTGTACATGTCTTGACAAGTGGGTTAGAGAATTTAAAAAGAGAAACTGAACTACACGGTTGAAGTTAGGTACACTGTAATGGGAATTAGTGAAGTGCAGTGGCAAAAAGAACAGGAATTCAGGTCTAGTAATTAGAGAGTTCTCAAAACAAGATCAAATAAGGGAATACAGGTGTGCTACTATGCTCAGTATAGAGAATGCATAATCATAGCAAAGACAGATAAAGAGCCAACATTTACCACACTCAGGAAAGGAAGATAAGGGAAAATAATCGGATAACATGGAGTACGGGAAAGGAATTGTAGAGGACAGGGGTGAGTGGTATCTACAGTGAATGCTGGAGCTGGGCTGTGAACAGTCAGGATAGCCTGTAGTTCATCACCCCAGGCATGGTTGCAGTGGTGTGGTAACAGATGTCAGGTGGTAGTCTGATGTTCTATCATGAAAACAGTGTTTTCAAGCGATCTCTTCGCTCCATAACAAAGTACAACAAGGATGATTGTTCTGGGAGGCTGCCATGGCTCTCCAAGGTGCATTCTGGTTTCAACCTGCAAAAATTTCAGCAGTGGCCTATTGTTACAGACAGTGTGTGGTGTCTCACTCAAGCAAAGACAGTGGACACAGAAACGAGACACATCAGGACGGCAGCTGTAGCGCTCTCAGCCTGGACTGGGCAGCATCTGTGGGCTCATTCACACTGCACAGTGCACAGGGCCAGGTGGGAAGAAGGAATAAAACTTCAGCTACCAGCATGTACAGTGGCAGCTTACAGCGGTGACTTGTATCTGCACAGGTGATGGCAAACAGTGACCGTGTTTGCTCACTCAAACTGAGATGACTGTGCAGCTAGATGGTCCAGGCTTGAGCCACCAACACAGTCGACCACCAATTGTCAGAAGCTGGCCAGCAGGTGGCCAGCCATTTAGAAGGTGCCAAGTCAGCAGCATCCAGATTTATAGCACAGGCAGCAAGCCTACAGTCAGTGAAGATATAGTCTAGTTGTGGCAGCTTGTAGACTGATCTCAACTCTTAGACCATTGTGGACCTCTCCTCGTAGCTAGCAGCTGGCAATAACTGATAATGCCTATCTTAATTTGGACGAATGTATGGAAGTGTGATCTGCACCAATTTTTGAAATGGTAATGTTTCTGGTCTCTAATGTGAGATACTGGCATGCCCATTGAGCAACTGTGATATCATCGCTCCAGTTTTCTTGTCTTCTCAACAATTTCACAGTCATGTTGGTGCAGTAATGGTGTGACAGCCTCTCTTTTCAGAAGCCCTGGATGGTGACTTTTGCAATGTCATTTTACTGAATACATCTTCTTGCACAAGAACACCTACTGCCAAAATTTCTTGTGCCATCCTTTGTATGACGTATGGTTATTGAGACAGTCACAGGAGCTAGCCATTATGTCAGACAGGATTGTGACACAACACACCTCCCCTTTTTGGGATGTCCAGTCCAGTGCACCATAGATCTCTGTATCTCTGGGAAATCTTGACATCATATCTCGAGGTTTGAGATATGTGTACAATACATTTTTATTCTCTTAATCCTAGTCCAGCCTGAACCACAATATTCATTGGCTGCTTAGTGAATTATTTACTATTTTCTAATAGTAACCCAGGATGTAGGGAACTGATGCCCTGGGTGCTCAAGTGGATGGTCAGTTTTCTGTCTGAAATAGCATAGAGTTGGAGCCATAATGGTACCAGTAATTGAGACACTCATCATAATGACTTAGTGGCATCAATCGTCACGATACTGCTGTATGTGCTGGAGCATCTGTTCCACGGAAAAATATCCTTTTTGCATCGATACAGCCCCACTGAACTTCCCTCATTTTTCACACATATCCATTAGTATACTGAATCATATTCTAACTAATACAATCAACAGCTATAATAATACTCCAGATCTCCTCCTTCTTGTTAACAAATGCCCTTAACAAATCATCTTCCAACAGAAAAAAGGTCCTACTTAACTGATTTCTCATGTTTGGCATTTCTTTTTGTCTATCCAATGGCTTCTTAACTCTCTGTTTTAGTACATCTCTCGGAACGTTGTCTCTGCTATAAAAGTTCACCATAACTTTTCCCAGGAATTTCATCCCTAAAACTATGCTGACACATAAATCACTTACGATACTACAAGTAGCCACTAAGACAGTCCCACTTACTTCCCTTACTTTATTGCTAACTACAGGCTAACTCCTACTTACAATGCTATGTTTCTTTGTGACTCGCCATTCTACATCACGTGAACTAAGTCTTCATGGGTTGGTTTGCAGTTTAATTGGTTCATCTTTCACAGGGGAGACCTTTGCAGTAGTATGTCATTGGCAACAGCTTCCCTCATCTGGAACAGTGCCTCAATTGAGCTCCAACAAGCACTGACAAAGATCAGTTTCCACATGACACTTCCTCTTAACCCCAGTAAACATTACATTGCAAGTATAATCAGCTTTATGGACATTCCAATCCTCAGGAGCATGCTACTGAAAGGATTTAGCCTTGTTGGCCTGAAGACTTGTATTAAAAGCATTTTTCCTCTTCCTTCTCTTGCCCCCTCCCCCATTTGCAGGAAGTGCCACCACAACAGGTGGCAAGAATCTGATGCACTATTTATGACTAAATGTGCCTAATCCACCCTATTATCCACAACACAGTAATGTAACTAATATCATCAATAGCTTCCTGTGCATCCTTCACAGCAGCTACAAAAATTACCATCTCCTACTGCACTCTGCACAACACAGAAATAATTGGTGCATCTAGAATTACACCTGACCCCAGCTCTCCAGCAAGTACGCAACACCCATTAACCCCTAATGAGTAGATACCACTGAACCTAAATCAGTATCATCCATCTTGCTACTCACATACTCATTCATTTCAATACAGCACACATATACTTCATCTGGCACTACAGCTGATTCAGACTCTGAATTTCCGCAAGATATTCAAGCTGCTAATCCCACATCACTTTCCTTAACTTCCACAATCATACTACCTTATACACCAGTTAAACTCTTAATATTAATTTATTTCTCTAACCATTCAATCTTGCACAAACCTTCCTGGTATTCAAGAGGATATTCCTCTTTGAAAATAAAAAAAAAAATGATTTATGTTCTCTGGCATGTCTGCTTTATTGTAGTGTCCTTCCTAAGTTCATCAGAAGCTCTGTTATCAAGTTACATGGCAATCTGTGAAAAAGTGTCTTCAAACACCATCGACAGTGGGGGAAAAAAAATAGAAAACAGTCGACATTGCAGAAAATGCGGAAGCACATAATTTCAGCGATGACCCAACAGGCATTATGAAAATTTTGAACACGCTTGAGCCTGAGATCAGAGCAGCCTGATACAGTTTTTGCACAAAAGTAGACGAAAAGCATATCAAGCAAGCAGAACAGCAGATGACAAGAGACTAACAAAGAGAACGGCACAACTACCAGAAGATGAAGGAGGACCTCCTTTTGGTTCTGGAAGGATTGCCTTATGGACCAGGGATCACTTACTGGAAGTATGTTTAACTTAACTACAAAAAAATGTAACCCAAAACTTTAAATGTGTTTTCTCAAAACAGTATTTTTCAAATTGGCAGGAAATATAACTCGAGAATAGTACATACAATTTTGATCAGAATTTGATGCTAGCGTTCTAAATTGAATTCTATATCAGTGTAAGGAGCCATTCTGTGATACCTCGTATAGTCTATTTTTGGTGAACACTTTTGTCTCAGTGTTTTGGGCAAATAAAATGATATTTGAACATGTCACCATTTTGTTAGAACTTAATATTTTTCAATTATCCTAGATATGGTGATAGGAAATGTATTGAAAATGACTTATAGGAAATAATTTTGTTGCAGGTCCAAGAGGAGGGTTTCAGGAGTTCCTGCCAATGATCAATGTTCTGGGTGCAAGAAGTCCTTCCACCTGATGTAGTGATTACAGGAACTGTCCAATATGGACACAAAAATGATTTCTTAATGACAAAAATGTAAAGAATTAATCTATGTTATCAGATTTAGCATTAATTTTTATTTTACTTGAAAAAATCATGAAAAGGCCCTACTTCTCATGTGCTCAAAGAAGGTACTTTTTTTTAAATCCATCTTTTATTCTACATGTTTGAAAGTTTTAAGTGTGTAGATACATGCTTTAGGAACAGTATTTTCATTTTTCCAGTTGAGTGGTACTTAAGGTAAGTAAATAAATTAGTGAAATCAAAGTGAAGTAGAAATTAGAAAATAAATGAAAAACTTAGTTTAGTTTAGAAGAATTACACACTGGGAAAGAGCGGGCAGAGCAGCAGAGACAATGACCGTGAATTCAGCAAGTTCAAAAGAAGCCGTCGTCCTCCCCACATAAGCGGACGCTGTCGATTCAGCCGTCAGGGCATCGCCCGACTGGTTCACGTGTTTCTCAGTTTTCACATGTGAGCAAAGGCCCTCGCCTACATTCCAAGAGCCAATGACCGACGTTAAGAAGAGTCTTCGAGAAGCTTTTCAACGTGACAGAAGAGGCAATGACCGTGAAGTCGTTCACCTCCAGTAAACTGAAGTGAATAAATACGCGAGACGCAGTGGGCCCGAGAAGACGAAGAAAGAAGAGATGAGTAGCAGTAGTTTTCAGTCAGTTTCAGTCCTGAAGACCGTCATGCAAGAAGAGACTACATCATACACAGACGCACCAAGTCCGCTGCTGTAATGAAATAGCAAGCAGCAGCCTTGGTGCCAAAAGACAGAAGTTAAAAGGTATTTGAAGTCTGATTGTTACATACCCGGGTGACTCGTGAGGACGGGAAGGAGACGGCGTCACATCAGCAGTCACCTGTGAGCTGAGATGAAGATCTGACAGCCGAAGACTGGCAAGCGGGAGTCTGTTGTTCGAGTCAGGGACACCCCCGCCGCGCCGCTCCGCTGACCGATGCACAACACTAACACATACAGCCGCTTAGAGAAGAGAATCACTGGGACGCCACATCCAAGGTATCACCATCTGATGCACGACTTCGCTCGCAATAATTAAACGGGCCACCTCGCGCTGTGCGTCTCCAGTCAACTGGGCGAAGCAAGACGGCGACACAAGATACACTCTGCCGCGCGTAATCAGACGCCGCCGCTGCCGCAGCAGAAGGCTTCGCAAATGACACAGCTGCCGCTCTCCGAGCCAGAACATTGAGTAAGGAAACAGTTGTACAAATCTTCAATAAAAGTTATCTTATGTAAAAATGCTGTTTCATTCTACCTCATACCCGAGTCAAGGAAGAACCCACCTTGCCCACATGTTGTTAAGAGAGAAAAATTAATTTATTTAGTATTTTCACCCTGACATAATGCTTTAGGATTAAATGCCCATTGCAGTAATGCTCATCCTGACAATTGACTAGTAACAAAAGAGAAAACCCAGTTACATTTAGTGACAGAAGTGTTACATTTAGAGTGTCAGAACTGTTACACTCCACATAATTTCCATCCCTCTCAACTACCTTACGCCATCTTGGAACCAACACCTGTATACTCACACAGTAAAATTCTGGACCAACCTGTTGGAGCCACTGTTTGGCAGCATGCGCAAGGGAGTCATCACCTTCAAACCTTGTTCCACGAAGAGAGTCTTTCAGTTTCCCAAAGAGATGATAGTCACATGGAGCTAGGTCAGGACTGTAAGGTGGGTGTTTCAGTGTTGTCCATCCGAGTTTTGTGATCGTGTCCATGGTTTTTTGACTGACATGTGGCCGTGCATTGTTGTGCAACAGCAAAACATCCTGCTTTTGCCGATGTGGTTGAACACGACTCAGTCGAGCTTGAAGTTTCTTCAGTGTTGTCACATATGCATCAGAATATATGGTGGTTCCACTTGGCATGATGTCTACAAGCAAGAGTCCTTTGGAATCGAAAAACATCGTAGCTATAACTTTTCCAGCAGAAGGTGTGGTTTTGATTTTTTTTACTTGGGTGAATTTGCATGATGCCACTCCATTGATTGCCTCTTCGTCTCTGGTGACAAATGATGGAGCCATGTTTCATCACCTGTCACAATTTTTCCAAGAAATTCATCTCTACCATTCTCGTAGTGTTCCAAAAGTTCGCTGCATACTGTTTTTCTTGTTTCTTTGTGAGCCACTGTCAACATCCTGGGAACCTACCTGGCACAAACCTTTTTTGACGCCAACGCTTTCAGTATTCTGCAAACACTTCTTTCCCCTATCACAACGTAGCGTGACAATTCGTTCACTGTGATGCGTCTGTCAGCAGTCACCAATTCTCTCTGCACATTGTCTGGAGCGTGTGCAGTACGAGGCCTGCTGCTGCGAGGACAATCCTCAATATTGCCATGCCCGCTTTTATCACGTAACCTGCTTGTCCACCGGCTAACTGTACTGTGATCGACAGCAGCATCTCCATACACCTTTTTCAACCTCTTGTGGATGTTTCCCACTGTCTCGTTTTCACAGCACAGGAATTCTATGACAGGACGTTGCTTCTGATGAACGTCAAGTGTAGCAGCCATCTTGAAGACATGCTGTGACGGCGCCACACACGGGAACAGGTTGAACTAAGTTTGAAAACAAGCGGGAAGGATGTCTCTACACACTGTAAAGCTTTCAGACATGCGGAATAAGAACTGTATTTTTACAAAAATAGTGTGCATTTCTTTTGGAATGACCCTTGTACATATCCTTAGGTCAGCAGCTGCAACGAGTTTCTTCTAAACTGAATGTGTATTTGTGCCATATCCCGGTGGAAATTATGTGGGTCCTTCTTTTTCGGTGAAGCAATTGTGACTGGTGTTTCCAGAATGAGATTTTCACTCTGCAGGGGAGTGTGCGCTGAAATGAAACTTCCTGGCAGGTTAAAACTGTGTGCCGGACCGAGACTCGAACTCGAGACCTTTGCCTTCCCCGGGCAAGTGCTTTGTAACCGGTGTTCCTATCTTCATGCACTATAAATATGGCTCTTTCTTCAATTGGAAGAAGCTGATCCACGTAACTTTCTTTGGCAGTGAGGTGGTGCACGCACGCCCCACTGGCATAACACAGCATGCGATTTGTTAAATAACGTCGTGTCCGACCACTGGATTGGCCGGAAGGGGCCGCATTTGTTTTGTATGGCCTCCAAATTCACAAACGCTCTGACGCCATCCAATTTTGATCTTTGAGGGTTCATAAATGCGTCTCCATTACCAGCTGACCTACCCGACTTTAGAAACAGCATTGTAGCAACAATTACTCCAGACAAACTGACCGACATTTGGGAAGATCTCGCTATCGACCTGATGTATGACGAATAGTGCTCACATTGAACACTTGTAATAAAAACTGTTGGAGTTGCTCTTTCATTTGACGGGTAATTTATATTTGTAAGTTGAATGTAATAAATGCTACAAAGCCTTAAAACCTGTACATTCATTTCGAAACACCCTAAATTAGGAACTATTGTTTCTTTGAAGCCGTCCGCACACGGAGAAACTGAAAAGGATGTAATGGGCAGGCGCTCTACATTGGACAACTAGTTGTCGACCAGCTGGCAACGCAGCTCGCACACGGGGCAACTCAGAAACTGCAGTTGCCTTGTGCGAGTGTGGAGAAGAGGAAGTATTGTTTGTCAAATCTGGACATCCTTCGGTTACACCCGGCATGTCGAGCACAGAGTCAAGATCAGAGGAACATGTGGTTCTGTGTTATTATTACACACGAATAAGAAAACAAAGAAAATTCTGGATTCATCCGTACATCCAAAGAAGTACAAACTGCAGGCAGTATGTAGCAGCCAAGGAGCTTTAATAGACAAATTCGAAATTCATTTTTTTTTTTTTTACAGAACGACTAAACGGTGGTACGGTGATTTGGTGAAGAGGATTTCTTCCAAAATAATACATCGTTACTTTTATTTTGAAAACCGAAATATCTTGAACTTTATATACGCGGAAAAGCTCGTTAAATCACTCGTATGTGAATGCCACTGAACCTATATGCAACGGATTGTGGGTTTTCACTGTTCGTTCCCACTTTGACAATGTAATTTTACAGAATGACGAAGGCTGCTAGTCACGTGAAGAATAATGTCAGTATGAGTTACAATTTTTCGTACATTTGCTTCCGATGACGTACTGGACGACGCAACTCAGAACACTTAGCACCTCTGAGTCGTCGGCAACTGGTTAGCTACGACTGCAAGCAATTTACTCTGCAGTCGCGCCTTCTGCGGAACCGTATCTAACTACACAGGAAGTGATTCGCCGCCGACCTGTTACCAACTACATCGGCAACGACATGCGGAGGGCCTAACTGCAAATGAGAAGAAAATTCAAACGGAACAACCTTCCTATTTCACCTGTTCCCTTTCTTTATCTTCTGGAATAGAAAACTCGAACAATCTCAGCGCAGTGTAGCTACATCAAACAAAATGGTTTGTTTGTGCGCGCTACGTTCAGATGGTGTTCCTCATTTTCAGTTTTTAGATAAGAGAAAATAAACTTCTTTAACAAAGTCGCTAATAAATAATCTTTATTCTCAACAATCGGTTTCAGTAGCCACTGTTACCATCTTCACGTCTGGAAAACATTTATACAGTGTAACTATGTACAAGGAAGTGTAATATTCACTATCAGGTACAATAAATCAGAAATACTACAGACCACGACAGACAGGTTATTGCCTATTTCTTAAAATAGCAGTAAGAGTACTCTTTCTCACGAATTGCCAGGTACATCACACTGATGCGTCGGCAAGTCAAAAGTAAAACAACTAGATATACAGTTATTTAACACATACATCTGACTTATGCCACTCACAACAGAGCACATTAATGCGGCCAAGTCGCTGCTAGACTGACAGGCGTGATCCAGAAAAGGATAGACGTTGATAAATGGATTGACAGGTATCGCTAGTGTAACATGTATATTCTTTCTTGAAATAATTTGTTTGACTACATTACAATTTTCTAGGCAAAACGTGGACGAAAATATATCTAAACGCATGTTTACAAAATTATTGGGAATAATTAATTAAGGTAGGCTCTAAGAAACTATTCTTACCGCGTTATTTACATGACGTACCTATGTAAAAGATGAATGCATATTTGGTACAGTTACCACAAACTGATATGCAACAGATTACTTACACTGGGTTCCATAGTTTACAAAAACCACAGAAACATATAGAAAGCCATTAAAATATTTAAAATCTTACAAATTTTAAAAAAGCAGTTAAAGATAAGACATATCTTCATTTTTCTACATAATTTCCAAATACATTGAGACATGTCATGCCGCTTTATAAGCTTCAAAAAGCCTTACAGGAAAAAATCAGGGCGTTGCATACGGAAGAAGCATTGAACGGCTTGTTTGACGTCAGCATTGCTGCCAAAGCACCTTCCGCCGAGAGTCTTCTTCAAAGCAGGAAACAGATGGAAGTCACTCGGTGCGAGATCCAGACTGTAAGGCAGGTGGTGTAGGCGCTCCCAACCAAGAGTTGCAATATGGTTTTGCGTTGCCGTCGCCATGTGTGGTCTCGCATTGTCATCCAACAGCAGAACGGCAGATCTGAGGCCAGGCCGCTTTTTCGGAATTACCTCTTTCACTTTCGACAGAGTGGCACAGTACCGTGCAGCATTGATGGTTGCATCCTCCAGGAAGTCCAGCAGTAAAACTCCTTTGGCGTCCCAGAAAACGGTGAGTAGCACTTTACCTGCACACGGAATGCTTTTGAACTTCTTTTGGACTGGTGATGAAGGATGTTTCCACTCCATGGATGCAACCTTCGATTCAGGCCTGTAATGGTGGACCCACGTTTCATCCTCCATCACAATCTGAAACAGAAGGTCATTGCCAGATTCATGGTAACGCACGAGCTGTTCCGGGCTGAATGCCATGCGTTGTTCCATGTGTGGCGGGGTCAGATGGCGTGGTACCCATCGTGCTGACACCATCCTGTATCGAAGAATGTCGTGGATGACCTAGTGTGCCCGCTCAAGTCCGATTCCAAGTTCTGCCGCTACTCCATCGATGGTGATACGCCGGTTCGCTTTAATCATGTCATCCATCTTTCTGACATTTGCATTTGTAGTGGCCGTGCGCGTCCGTCCAGGTCTCGATATGTCCTGCACTTGCTGACGTCCATCACTGAGTTGCTGGCACCATCTCCACACCATTTGCCTTGACATCTCACCTCATCCATACACCTCTGTAAGGTGGCAACAGCCTTGCACCTTACATGAGTCCGTTTAACGTGACACTTTAGGTTTTGCTGGAGTAATACTCTAAATTACGGTTTAGGAAATCTATGTGGAAACGCATCGGCACGCGAGAATTCCGCGATTTTGTAATTATAAGATTTTGCGGAAAGGCAGTACGCGAGACAGAGCTCGGCTACATCCCCGCCTAGCCACCGAAGGCCACAGCCTGACGGTATGAATGGTGAACTGGGGGATTTCTGTAATCCCTTTAGAGTGGCCCCAGCGGCCGCCAACCTCTGAGGTACGCGCGGTTGCAGGTGTTCAAGTGTTTACCAAAACAGAGCAGTAGACAGCTGGACGGGCTTTCCTGTGTGTGCTCTCGCCTATGTCCCACTAATTTTATGCCTTCGAGTAACTCAAGTGGGGCAGGCCTGGAGTTCCTAATAACAAACTTTCAATGCAAGAATCTGTGTTCGCTATGACGGGGAATCTTTCCGGGAAAATCTCGAGTGGTCTCTTGGGAGAAAACTTCCAGCAAACGTGTTATTGCCCACAGCTGTGGTTCTTCCCAGCCTGTGAGGGCGGAGTTTACTTGTGAAATTTTGTAGAAATAAAAGAATTGTGGAAAAGAGTTCTATTCTATTCCCAGGCCGTACATTGGACGGCACTGGCAAACTGGGTATTTTGAGAGCTTCTAGTGATGTGATTCGCTCGGTAAAAGTTGAGGTGAGAAAACAAAGGTGAAGAGAGATCTCGCTGGACCCTCAGTAGAGGTTTTCCATTCTGGGCTCTCGTACTGAGAGGACGTTAGCCAAGTCGTCTCCCCTTTTGGTCTTTCGTTCTGAGAGGACGTTAGCCACACCAGCTCACTGCTGACAGAAACATTGTCGCAATTAGAGGAGTTTACGGACAGCAGTCTGTTGTTCGAATACTGTAGGATTGTACTTTCCGAGACGCCACACGCCTACCGCACGGCCGCGCCGTCGCCGTCGGAGACCGCCGCTACAACAGGAATATTACGGTGAGATCGCTCCCGCTTCGGCCTGTGCTAGGAGTATCGTTAAATAGGTGGATCACGTGCAATTGCTGTTTCCACAGAGGTTTCATGGTACTTCGAAGTGTAGTGGCTCTTCGTATATACACTCCTGGAAATGGAAAAAAGAACACATTGACACCGGTGTGTCAGACCCACCATACTTGCTCCGGACACTGCGAGAGGGCTGTACAAGCAATGATCACACGCACGGCACAGCGAACACACCAGGAGCCGCGGTGTTGGCCGTCGAATGGCGCTAGCTGCGCAGCATTTGTGCACCGCCGCCGTCAGTGTCAGCCAGTTTGCCGTGGCATACGGAGCTCCATCGCAGTCTTTAACACTGGTAGCATGCCGCGACAGCGTGGACGTGAACCGTATGTGCAGTTGACGGACTTTGAGCGAGGGCGTATAGTGGGCATGCGGGAGGCCGAATTGCTCAACACGTGGGGCGTGAGGTCTCCACAGTACATCGTTGTTGTCGCCAGTGGTCGGCGGAAGGTGCACGTGCCCGTCGACCTGGGACCGGACCGCAGCGACGCACGGATGCACGCCAAGACCGTAGGATCCTACGCAGTGCCGTAGGGGACCGCACCGCCACTTCCCAGCAAATTAGGGACACTGTTGCTCCTGGGGTATCGGCGAGGACCATTCGCAACCGTCTCCATGAAGCTGGGCTACGGTCCTGCACACCGTTAGGCCGTCTTCCGCTCACGCCCCAACATCGTGCAGCCCGCCTCCAGTAGTGTCGCGACAGGCGTGAATGGAGGGACGAATGGAGACGTGTCGTCTTCAGCGATGAGAGTCGCTTCTGCCTTGGTGCCAATGATGGTCGTATGCGTGTTTGGCGCCGTGCAGGTGAGCGCCACAATCAGGACTGCGTACGACCGAGGCACACAGGGCCAACACCCGGCATCATGGTGTGGGGAGCGATCTCCTACACTGGCCGTACACCACTGGTGATCGTCGAGGGGACACTGAATAGTGCACGGTACATCCAAACCGTCATCGAACCCATCGTTCTACCATTCCTAGACCGGCAAGGGAACTTGCTGTTCCAACAGGACAATGCACGTCCGCATGTATCCCGTGCCACCCAACGTGCTCTAGAAGGTGTAAGTCAACTACCCTGGCCAGCAAGATCTCCGGATCTGTCCCCCATTGAGCATGTTTGGGACTGGATGAAGCGTCGTCTCACGCGGTCTGCACGTCCAGCACGAACGCTGGTCCAACTGAGGCGCCAGGTGGAAATGGCATGGCAAGCCGTTCCACAAGACTACATCCAGCATCTCTACGATCGTCTCCATGGGAGAATAGCAGTCTACATTGCTGCGAAAGGTGGATATACACTGTACTAGTGCCGACATTGTGCATGCTCTGTTGCCTGTGTCTATGTGCCTGTGGTTCTGTCAGTGTGATCATGTGATGTATCTGACCCCAGGAATGTGTCAATAAAGTTTCCCCTTCCTGGGACAATGAATTCACGGTGTTCTTATTTCAATTTCCAGGAGTGTATGTTATAAGAGATCGCCTTTTGGACCGATTTTAACACAGTTACTGCCAATGCCAAAGATAATTTGTAAATTGTTCATTGTGTTTTATTCAGCATTGATCTGAAGGTTATAATAAAATTATTGTGATTCAGTAGAGCCTTTACTTGTTGATCCTGAATTCACCCTTTTGCTTTATTTTATTTTTAGGCATGTGTTTGATGTCATTGTACACCCTAACTGTTCGTGATCGTTCATGTTTGGAAGAAAAAATAGGTGTGATTTATCGTCAACACTACAACCGCAGATTAATTAGGGGTGACAGGGCCACATTTAAATCTAGCGTTATCCATTTTTGCGTACAGTTTCACTCCCAATTTCTCCGTAAGTTGTTCGTCAGGGGCGAACACACGCAAAAGTAGGACAAGCAACGGGTGGGGTGTTACATATGGCTGACCCATGCCTAGGATTAGTAATTTTGGGATCTGCCTGGGATGCAGTTAGGAGAAACCTCAGTTTTGTTTTTCATTGTGATCCAACTTGTCTGATCATTTTGATAGTAGAATCACGGATAAAAGTAAGTAGCATAAGTTGTGTGTTTTTTGTTGTTGTTGTGTTTTTGCTTCTATGAAGCAAGTGCGTTATTCTTTTGTTGTTTCGTTGTGTGTGCTAATGTTACTTGTACTCAGCAAATGCTGAACAGTAAGTGCACAACCGTTTGTGTTTCAATCCTATTAGCAAGTATAAGTTGGTGTCATTTCTGCTCACTGCTCACACTCAGTTTCGCATTTTGTTTTGTGATTGGTATTTTGTTCCTTTTTATTGTTGAGGCAAAAAATATACGTTGTTGTTGAGTGTACGACTAACATTAAATTGCACGTTGAAAAGGAACTAAAAAATGTTGTAATTTAATGTCAAAGATACAAGAAGAAAATTTGTTCGACTGTCATACCAGAGGAATACTCTTAAAAACTTTTTTATCATTAAGAGACAAAGGACTAATTTCGAGATTCTTTTATTACTTCTAGTATTAACTACCTTTTTGTTCTGATGTGCTGACGTAAAGACGTACTGTATAGTTTCGTGTCTATGTGTGTGTTAAATGAAGGTGTTAAATGATGAAAAATGTGTTTTATAATTTCTGTCAAGATCAAGCCTAAATCCCATACCAATGGAGTACAAATTATTCTGTTAATTCGAGAAGGTGAATTTCAGATGGAGGCGACGATCTTTACGTCGGCGCTGCTCGACAATAGAGGCACGTGATTGTGCTCACTACTTTCCTTGGGTGGCCGCTAAGATTAATTTCGACGTGTTTTTGCCGAGACATTCAGAACCTGCAATCTTCCATTTCGTATAAAAATAGGAGTCCGATTGAAAAAGAAATATTCCTAAATTTAAATAATTGCAATTCTTTTACCCAGACCACGGGGAATGATAGAAAGTACGTGCCTCTACCCTGATTGTACGTTCGCAATCTCCGAGTGTGTTACGACGTAATTATTTTACACAAAAAAATTTAAGATAGATATTTCTCATCAGATCGCAACCACTCGTACGCGAATGTACGTACCCACTGAATGTGTCTAGTCAGTCGTGCGCATTGTTCTAAAGCTTTTCTGTTAATATTCTGTGGACTGCATCTCCGCAATTAATTTTTGTTTATGCCGCAAATCGCACTTCACGCGAAGTATTTATTACGCAAGTTTCAGGCTCCATTTAATGTCAGAAAATTCCGAAGTACGGCTGACCAAGCAAACCGCTACAATAATTTCATATCTCTACAACTACAATAACAAAAAAACGATAACAAAAACAAAAACAATAACAGAGAGAGAGGGTACGTTACAACATGTTGACGAGAGCGAAAGGCAGGGCCACAGCAGAGCAGATTCTCGTCTGTAATAGTGATAAAATGGATGACAGTCGCGAGGGTACTGCAAGCGAAAGTGACGAGCGTGAATTGCAGATGCCGGATGGTGATGATAAGAATAGGTTCAGCCCAGTGGGTAGTAAGATCTACGAGACGACAGCGACACTGAGGAACCGAGGCACATGGAGGCTGATGTTGTAATCCATAATTATGGAGGATACAGCCCACGGAGTCATAGTGCCGCTGAAACGTATTATTTCCGACCCCAGTCGAGAGGTTCAGCCCGGAGCGACCCGACTGGTGCACGGAAACATTACGTTTCTAGACACAGAAAAGTTAACAGGAACATGGGAAACGGTGCTCAATGTAGATCGCAGGAGACAGAAATTCAAAATGGACCAGGCCTAGAGAACATTATAGAAATTTTGAAAGGAATGCAGACAGAAATTAAAAAAGACAACACAGCGCTTCACGCCGATCTCAGTACAAAAATATCCAACGTCGAAATGGCGAGCGCGAAAGTGATGGGTGAAATGTAAAATGAGGTAAAGAACCTAGGTGCAAAATTAAAAAAAGGAGGTAGCTATAATCAACATCATGTACCGGCAACACTTACACAGTTGTGGACGGCTATAGAGACAGCATCGCTCAGGACTTTCACTGACTTGCTGACTCCATGCCACGTCGAGTTGCTACACTAAGCCGGGCTGCAAATCGTCTCCAAGTAGGCGAACGTAACCATTTCCAGCCAACAACCTGTTCAATTTGATCAGAAGACTCAGTCCATTCCAAATAAACACAGTCCACATCATTATGGAGACGCCACCACTTTATACAGTGTCTTGTTGTCAATTTCGATCCATGGGTTCGTGGCTCTGCGCCACACTCGAATCATACCGTTAGCTATTACCAACTGAAATTGTGACACATCTGACTAGGTCACAGTTTTCCAGTCGTCTAGTGTACAGCCGATATGGCTATGGCTCTGAGCACTATGGGACTTAACGTCTGAGGTCATCAGTCCCCTAGAACTTAGAACTACTTAAACCTAACGAACCTAAGGACATCACACACATCCATGCCCGAGGCAGGATTCGAACCTTTGACCGGAGCGGTCGCGCAGTTCCAGATTGTAGCGCCTAGAACCGCTCGGCCACTCCGGCCCAGCCGATATGGTCACGAGCCCAGGAAAGGCACTGCAGGCAATGTGCTGGTAGCAAAGACACTCGTATAGGTCATCTGATTCCATAGCATATTAACGCCAAATTTCGCCACACTGTCCTAACAGTTAATTAATCGTACGTCCCACATCAATTTCTGTGGTTATTTCATGCAGTGTCGCTTTTCTGTAAACACTGACAACTCTACGCAAAGGCAACTGCTGTCGGCCTTAAGTGAAGGCCATCGCCCACTGCGTTGTCTGTGGTGATGCCTGAAATTTGGTATTCTCAGATAACTCTTACCACTGTGGATCTCGCGATATTGAATTCATTCCCGTCGTGTAGCCATAATCACGTCGGAAACTTTTCACATGAATCACCTGAGTACAAATGACAGCCAGGCCAACGCACTGCTCTTTTATATTTGTGTACGCGATACTACTGCCATCTGTATATGTGCATATTGCCAACCATGACTTTTGTCATCTTAGTGTAAGTACTCCTGAGACTCGTGTTCCCCGTTTCGCCTACGAGAAGAAGTCTTTTCCCGTGGCTATGAGTGTGAACAAACGCTGATGTAATTGTGGCATATATACAGTAGTGTCATTTCGTACAAGCAGCATCATAAAGGAACGGTTGCTATCATACAGAGGTTTATCTCTAACATGTTTTGTATGGCAAAAATGCGCTTAGTTCACACAGCTGCTGCCTGCACAACTTGTTCATCTCCAACACTGGATTTCTTGCTGCTGCTTTGCTGCCGTTTGGTAGGATCTCAGAGGTCGGCGAGCGGGCTCAGTGGCGTTTCCGAGCCCTCTGTAAGTGGCGCAGGTACCGTGGGGCTCATGACCGAACAGTTTTGCACCGTGTTGTTACCGGCCAGAGCCTCCCCCACGGCTTCCTCTGACACTGCAGCAGGAGATGTACTGTCATTGCTGCTCGTTTCAGTTGGAGAATTTTAAGCTGTGCACTTAAGCCGCGTTCACACTAGGCCTAGGAACAGCGGCCATATTGGCACGTGACGTCACAAACTGTTGGCCATCTTATCTTCAGTCGGCAGTCCTGTTGGCGTGTATGTTGTGTTGAAAGCGTGTGTCACGTGAAAGTGATATTTATATATTTCATACAGTATTCGCCTACAGTTCTTCGAAGTATGGGATACAAGTGCTGCATTTCCTTTTGCCAGGGAAATTATAAATCCCAAAAAGGCAGTAAAGTGCACATGTTTCGATTTCACAAATGTGTGAAGTTGAGAAACCACTGGATAGCAGCTATTCCCAGACAGGACTTCGCGTCTACGCATCATTCAAGGGTAAGTAAATGACAAAAAATTTGTAGCGTGTTATTTGTTTCCATTGCGCCACATTTGCCAATTATTTTTAAAAGCAGTTATGTATCATGTTCCAGTATCATTTGTTTCTTAATTCTGAACCATTGCTGCTAGGTTAATACGAAGCTGGCTGTGAAATATCTCTCATATTTGCAACTATTGTCACACAGAATGCGGCCTACTTATATTAATTAGTGTGACTCGAAAATGTTTAGTATTCCTTATCAGTCCTACCATTGAGTTTCCAGTACTTTATTTTGGAAGAGCTACAGAATGATTTTGTTCAGTTTTACAAATACAGCTGTTCGGAAATAATTTCAATTTGAGTAAACTACCTTAGAAAATTGGTTTAATGAATTCTGTGTTCGACAGATTAAGCAGTATAGAAAGCAGAATGTCAAGGTAAGTGCATTATGATTAAATTAACAGCACTCTGTGACACGAATTTCAATCAAGGATATAGGAGAAAAAATCTTTTCGTGCTTAAGGTTCTAAAGTTCTGGAGAAACAGGGAAATGAAATATTTTTTCAGGCTTTTTGATTCATTAAACATTATATCAGGAGGTGTCCCATTTCGTCGAATGATGAGTTTCGTGTGAGGTCAGCAAATTTTGAAGTGGAGAGGAAAATTTACGAAAATAACCAGGGAAACAAATTCTTAAATTCTGTAGGAGCTCCAGCTGCTTTATTTAAAACCGGAAACGTCTACTTGTTGTTGCATATTGCCGATTTTTTACTGCAAGAAAGTGTAGCTCCTGAGGTAAAAGATAGAATTTAAAACTATAGTTTGTATTCAAGACTAGAAACGCGTATTTAAGGCAAATCGTCCAAATAATTTTGCATCTTGAAATAACATAGGGAAGTTTTCTTCAGTTACTTTACGCAATGATATAAATACTTTCATATACTTTCATTACAAAGACATGTAGAAGAGGAAAACATGAGAATCCCTATGTGGTCTCAGCTCTAAAACCCGTAAAGTTCGTATAGCCGCATAGTGCTTAACTGCAGTGTTCCGATGCAGACCTGGCCATCAGTATGTGACGTCACAAGTGTGCACGCAGGCCTGTCGTCTGGGTGGTGTTGAATTACGTCGCTGAGCAGCGCAGAATAGCGCACCATGGAGCAGAGTGTTCCTAAGCCCGCAGAAATGTTCCAGTGCGTACATGCGCGTCAGTGAAATGGAAAAGGAGATATGTTGTTCAAACTGAGCGGTGCAACGAATGAACTGTTTCTTTTGATGTATCGACACCGCATGGAACTTGGTCGTTGTTGCACAGAGAAGCTCTGGTTTCCAGCCTGACCACATCCGCAGAAATCGATCGCGACATATTTGGAAATGAACAGTCAAATATTCATATAAGGCGAAAATATAAATGCTGTGGCCTTGGGTTCCTGCCTAACAACACTCTCCGAAATCGCAACATACCGGGAAATGAACAGCTAAATATTTGTGAGCAGCAAGAATTGTCATTACTGGTCGTCGTTTAACTTGGAGCGTTTTAATCTTTCGTGTTTCTATCAGACAAAAGATAAGAAAAAGGAAATTTAAACATACCCATGTACTAAGTGCTAAAGGCCTAGATAAAATGTGAAGGGATGTTCTTATTACAAAACGGTCGAAAAAGACAGGCTAATGCCAGCCACTTTCGCACTGTTGAATTTTCGACCAGAGCCTCCCTCACCACTGTGGCTTCCTTTGACGGTCCCACTTTTTGTAGAGAGGCCTGAAAATGGCATATTTTAACCTGCCTGGGAAAATACCTTGAGTTAGTGATGCATTATATGTATATGAGAGTCAGAACATCAGCTGTAATTGCTCCACATTGTTTTAATATCTCATTAGAGATGTCATCTACTCCAACAGAACATTTGTTTTTCGAAGATTTAATAATTTTACTTATTTCACAAGAGGTTGTTAGGTGAAACTTAATCTGACTAAAATTTTTCAAAACTGACTCTTCCATGTACTGCCTGGTTTTTTCTTATTAACTATTCTCACCAATTTTTTCTCCTACACTTAAGAAATATCTGTTAAGTACATTAGCTACTTGTTTACTGTTGGTTAGGATGGTCTCATTCTCTTTAATAGTAATACTACCTACCCCAGTGGTTACTTTTCCTGTCTCCCTTCTATCAACATTCCATACTGATCTGATTTTATTGCCGGAGTTGTTAATTTCTTCTCTAACATACATATTTCTTGATTTCTTTACAACTTTTCTCAATGTTTTACAATTATTTTTCTTAGCGTAAAAGTACTTCTGAATCTTTACTAGTTCTTGCTGTCTCATACAATTTTCTTTTTCTTTCTGAAGGCACTTCAATACCTTTAGTGATCCAAGGTTTCTTTGAAAAGTATGTGGTGTTACATTTAGTAATTTTCTTTCCGAAACAATCTTCAAAAAGGGATATAAATATCTCAAGAAATATGTTGCATTTATCACTAGCATTTGGCTCATTATATAATCTCCCCAATTAACATTTCTTTAACTTTCTCTGAAGTGCTTTGTAGATATCGAGTTGAGCAACCTCACACTATTACTTAATGGTTTCTGAACTGTACACCCTGTTAGGTTTTGTAAGTTAATCAGTTGTGCATCATGGTCTGACAATCCATTTACCACAGGGAAATCATGTGTTTGTTTTACATCCTCTTTCTGTGCAAATACATTATCTATTAGAGTGCTGCTGTCTTGACCTATACATGTAGGGAAATTGACCACTTATTCTAAGTTATATGTTGTTAATAACACTTCTAGTTCACTTTTTTGCCCGCATCTCGTGGTCGTGCGGTAGCGTTCTCGCTTCCCACGCCCGGGTTCCCGGGTTCGATTCCCGGCGGGGTCAGGGATTTTCTCTGCCTCGTGATGGCTGGGTGTTGTGTGCTGTCCTTAGGTTAGTTAGGTTTAAGTAGTTCTAAGTTCTAGGGGACTGATGACCATAGATGTTAAGTCCCATAGTGCTCAGAGCCATTTGAACCAGTTCACTTTTCCTATTAGAATTACTTAGAAAGTTTACATTGAAATCACCAAAGATTAATAACTTCTTCTTTGTGTCTGACAGACAGCATAATAGGGGGTCAAACTTCTTTATGAACAGCTTCCAGTCTCCTAATGTAGACTTGTGCACTGTTGCTAATATCTAGCTGGAGTTCACATACACGAACCTCAATGTGCTGATCAACACAAAATTTGCTTACTTCTACAGTTTTGTATTTATACCCTTGTTTTACAAAAATGACAACTCCTCCTTTGTCCATCCTAGATCTACAGGTGTAAGATGCTAAATTGTACCCATTTATACTGACACTATCCATCCTCACAGTTACAAGGTGTTCAGACAGACAGAGTATATCAGTCTTATTCTTACATTTGAGATCACCTGCTGACCGTTGTGGCCGAGTGGTTCTAGGCGCTTCAGTCTGGAACTGTGCTACGGTCGCAGGTTCGAATCCTGCCTTGGGCATGGATGTGTGTGATGTCCTTAGGTTAGTTAGGCTTAAGTTGTTCTACGTCTAGGGAACTGATGACCTCAGACGTAAAGTCCCATAGTGATTAGAGCCATTTGAACCATTTGAGATCATCTAAACACACTAACAGCTCATCTACTTTAATTTTTATTCCCCTGATATTCTGATGAAGTAAACTGATACTGCCCTTAGCTTTGCCCCTATTTACTGTACACGAAGTTTCTTTTATTCCATTTATCTTGATTGTTGTTTGTCTGGACTTTGGCTTTAACCTAAAAAACCTGTATTTCTGGACCCATTAACCACAGAGATCACTCCTTGTGTGACTGTGGCCCTCCATCCAGTTTCTGCTAATAGAGAAGCCAACTTAGTTTTCCCCTTCCTATTCCGGTGCAGGCCATGTGTAGTGTATCCCCACCTACCAATAGCATTAACTGAAACAACACTTACGTGAGATTTTGCCGGTGTCTGGAGCATCCTGTTCAGCTCAGTGTTAACATGCCTTACAGCAGTGGTTACCCAGGGCTGATCATGGAGCTGAAAGACCTCCACAAACCTCATATTTGTGTGCCCAGTTTCTGCTCCTATTTTATCCAGGTCACTCCTAATATTGTATCTTGGATTCCTAGCCAGGCTGTTTTCTGCTCCCCCAACTATAATTACCTGATCTTCCCTCTCAAAGTCCCTGCATAGCTGACCTAAGTTTTCTGTCATATGGCTAAGGCTAGCACTTGGTTGTACAAAACTTGTGACCTGGTACCCTGCTTCTAATTTCTCCTGAAGCTGCTGGCCCACACCCCTCCCATGATTGCTGCCTATAAACAGAATTCTTCTTTTCCTATTCTGGTTGATCCGACCTGTCTTTTTTCTATAAGCTAATATTCTGCTTCAACCTACTTTCAACTACATCTGGATATTTTCCCATTCCTCTACAACGGCCTGAATGATGCCCTGTAAAGTCTCTTGGTGGGACAGGAAGATTGCAGACCGCTAGTTTTAGCATGGTCTGTGCGTTTTCAGAGCTTTTGGAATCTGGATAACATGGAGGTCATTCCGTTTGACTGATTCTACGGTCCACTAGGAAGATGTTCACAAGATAGTAACGATGTGGGCGTGCATTCTCGTCCATCAGCGTGAATCCCGCTCCAATATGCACACCAAATAAAACCACTGTGTGTGTAAAGATGTCCTCATACTTCACACGCACAATACACACTACACACACATCCTCCTGTGTATTGGCACAAGGGGTGTCCTGTGGTCATATATGATTCCACCCCAAAACATGATTGAATCGCCTTGTTAGGAGTGGCGTCCGCAGCGCGTTCTCGCTTCCCGCGCCCGGGTTCCCGGGTTCGATTCCCGGCGGGGTCAGGGATTTTCTCTGCCTCGTGATGACTGGGTGTTGTGTACTGTCCTTAGGTTAGTTAGGTTTAAGTGGTTCTAAATTCTAGGGGACTGATGACCATAGCTGTTAAGTCCCATAGTGCTCAGGGCCATTGTTAGGAGTGGCGGTCTACGGTACAGTTAGGGTATAAACGTTGACCTCATTGCTTCCACACACGAATATCAGTGTTGCCAGGAAGGAGACTGATACAGGTTACAAGAGAGTCGTGTCCCATTGTTGACTATTCCACAAAGGGTGGCTTGCACCCGCGCGACTCGAGACTCCGGACCCGATTGAAAGGAGAAGCTTTGAGTAGTTTTCTGACTTGCAATCATTGCTCATAAAGACTGTTCGTATCGTTTGTCTTGACACCTGCAGCCCTGTAGCTATTTGGAATTGCCTCTGCAGACGTGTCACATTGTGCTAAGTGTGTCTACTCGCTGTTATACACAGATATTAGTCCTACACAACTATTCTCTTTTCTTCCGCGCCCACTACTATGATCTACTGATCTTGCCGCTAGAAACTTGTTCAAGTTTCTAGACACATTCACTGCGACGTCCGCCTGTCTCATTCGCTGCCGCATTGGAGTGACTCTACGGAGTAATTTATTGTTGCCCGAACCACCCTGGAGCAACACAGCTCTGATAATGGCATACAGCCCAAGCACTTCAATGTTTACTGGTGACGGCTGCCACAGACTGAAGATACTGCCCCCTCACGGTAGAAACATGGACTGTTTGCTCTAGAATTACATTACAAACCGACCAATGTACTCATATCATAACGTATTTCTGGATTACAACATTCAATACTAGTGTTTCGGCAATACGCAGCATCTATTTTGACCGCTGCATATGACAGAAGGCCTTTAGTCGATTTTTGCTGACTGAGGGCTATAGCACACTGTTTGAGATACAGTGCTTCAAAACCTTTGATAGAATACTAACGAAGTGAAACGGAAAACAAATCTCATATACATCCAGCACTGGTTTAAGGCCCAAGCGATACAGCTGCTACTTGAGGCGTCAATGGCTCCACATTATGTTTCTGTACCTGACCTATTACACAGTAACGGTCGCTTATGGCACCAAGCTGAGAAGAGCATCAAGGGCGCCAAAGTAATCGATTTATACAAAGAAGGCCAGAGTGAACAGCCACTGGTTTGATTCGCCGAGGGGAGAATTTAGGAAACGTTTAAAAACCTTAAGTGGCATACGCATTCTATCCCATGAAAGTCTACTTAAAAAGTTTCAAGAACGAACTCTGTGTGAGGAATCTAGAACATACCGAAGCGCTCCGCGTATCTCTTTCGTAGGGATCGCGAAGACAAGATTAGACTTATAGCAACTCGCTCAGAGTCATTTAAGCAACGTTCAGCGCGGGCGTCACATGTGACTGGAGTGGGGAGAAGTCCTAATAAGTGAGACAATAGGATGTAAGCTCATCAGACAAAAAACTAGTCATCCCAGTGCGCACGCACAGATGAATAATACAGTAGAGTCTCGATTATCCGACCTAAACCGACAGCGGCTAGGTCGGATAGGCGGGAAGGTCGGATAACACGGAAGATAATAAAAATTAAACTAAATTAGGCCAAAAGAGTTAAACATTTAATACAATACAAATCAAATTAGACTGAATAGATATTTACTGTGTGAAGAAGTTAGTAATTGTGTTTTGTTTGCCGTTTTTTTGCCGCTAAATCACGTAGTCTCTTAAGAAGTAAAACCTCGGTAGACGACGTTTCCTCCAGTCGCTCTACATATTTTAAAGCAGTTTTTAAGGCCTTGTGTCCTTCGATGTGAGAAATCTTGGGTGCACTTTCGTCCACTACATCCGCTTCTTCGTCTTCTTCTTTTTCGTTTACCATGTTGACTATTTCTTCATCTGCCACTTCAGATTCATCTTGGACAATCCATTCATTTATGTCATCTTCTGTGGCGTCAGCACATCCCGGAACTTCTCGTAACAATGAAAGCAGGGTAGTATTTTCTGGTTCGGTCTGCTGCTGTAGATTTTCACCATCTGGAGAATTTCCTTGATTTTCCTGTAGCAAAATTTGCCAGGATTTTGCAATTGCATTTGCTCCAACATTCTCCCAAGATTGGGCCACGTCATAAGCTACGTCTTTCAAATTAACACGGCGCAACTGCTCTAGCATGTCGTCTCCCTTGTCCATAGCTTAATTAAAGAGGAAAGCAAGTTTCTGCGGTAGTTTCTCTTCAGCGTCTCTAAGGTCCCTTGGTCTACAGGCTGACACAAGGATGTGACATTTGGAGGCAAAAACGTGGCCTTTATATTTTGATCTTGAAGTTCATCTTCATTAGGATGACAAGTGGCATTATCTAGAAGCAACAGTGCTTTGTGGGGCAAGTTGTTGGCTTTCAAAAACTTTTCAGCTTGTGGCACGAACTCGTTAAAAAACCATTCTTTTAAAATGTCTGAGCTTATCCAAGCATTTTTTCGGTTGTAATATTTCACCTGTAAAGCTTTTTAAGATACATTTTTAAATGCTCTCGGTTTTTTTGGATTACCTATAATAGACAGTTTCATTTTCAAATTTGCTGTGGCGTTACTGCATGCAAGAATTGTCACTCTTTCTTTGCTACGTTGGTAGCCTGGCGCTGCCTTTTCGACCTTTGACGCTAATGTTTTTTTCCGGTAACATATTGTAATTGAGACCAGTCTCGTCGCAGTTAAAAATTTGATCGCCTGTTAAGTTTTCCTTGTCCAATACCTTGTGAAGTTTATCCCTAAACAACTGAACAGCCTCAAAATTTGCTGAAAGCTTTCCACCAGAGACATTAAGTTGCCGAATTCCGTATCTTTTCTTCAATCTATCGAGCCAGCCTACACTAGCTGTGAAATCAGGTTCACCACCGTTTAGTTCTTTACGAAACTTTAAGACTTTTTCCTGCAAAATAGGTTCCGACATCGGTACACCTTTATATCTGTGTTGAGTAAACCATAGGAACAAAGCTTCACTTACTTTTTCATTATCACATTTTTTCGTGGTTTTCCGATCTTCCAAAACAGCCGAGGTTGCTCGCTGAGAACACCACTTCTCAATTTCATTGCGGTTCCTTTTCCAGTCTCCAACTGTTGTTTTCCCGACGTTATAATCTTGCGCTACTTTTAATAAAGTTTCACCATTGTCTACTCTTTTTAAAGCTTTAAGTTTTTCTTCCATTGAAACGACCACCTTTTTCCATTTTGAAGCCATCACCACAAATTTTTACAATAAACAAAGTGCAACACGTCCACTCCACTACAGATCTAAGTTAGCACTGAGGAGTGAGGAGTAGCAGACAGCGGCAATGAACAGAGTATCAACAAACAACACGTTAGTCACTGACCTGTCGTCGGCTGGCTCACGGCCGGCGCGGTGAAAGGGACGGATAACCGAAAATCGTATAATCGAGACTCTACTGCAGTACCGTTGTTGCTGAGATTGCAGGGTAGGCAATTTCCGTAACTGGTAGTATGTACCAAAACAAGCAAAAAATGTCCAGTAAACAAGGACTCTGAAATGCATACTTGAGGAGCTGGCTTAGCTACTGTGGAACAACACATCTCCTCTATTAAAACAAGGTCGGATAACCGAAGATCGGATAATCGAGACTTTACTGCAGATGGCGCAGCGAGCGAGTCACGTGTTCAACCGTGCACGCACTGCATCTACAAGAGCAAGCAGTAGCGATCATTGAGAAATTTATGTTTCAAGTGGACACTGTACGTAACACTAGTAAATGTGAGGACGTGACGGAGTGGCAAAAAGGGGCTATCTTAATTTAACCGTGCCCGTGGCCATACGGTGTGTCAATTTGCAGCACTTGTTGGTGTTTTGCGGTGAACTGTTCAACGTGTCTACAAGCAGTGGGGTAACACACGTGGCCTCAAAACACGACGTCAGAATTGTGGTCAGAAAAGGTTCTGATTGAGAGGGACAGGAGACATGTTTCACGGCTTGTGAATCGGGCGCTGATGACCGCGCAGTTGAGCGCCCCATAAACCAAACATCATCATCACGGCTTGTGAATCAAAGTCGCTTTCAAACCCAACAGAAATTACTGCAGATATTGAACGAGGGTCCATCCCAACCTGTTAGTGAGAGAACATTGCGACAGGAACTGCATGCAATGAACGTTTTGAGTCGGCCATCTCGCAAGAGGCCATTGCTAACACAGGCACATAAAGACAACAACAGCCAACGTCATTGTGTTGGGAGAGTATGTCACCTGTTTTTGGAACAGCCCACTACTCCATCAAATCTCGACTGACCTGCAAAATCACCTGACTTGAACCCAATAGGAACTCTGTCGGACTTGTTGGAATAGCAGATAAAACGCCGACGTCACCATCCCTGCAATGTGGTGGAATTGCACGATCAAATCCTCAGCGAGTGGATTAACCTGGATGCAACGTGCCTGCACAATCTCGTGGACTTCATAACCAAATCCAGGCTGTTATGAAGTCCAGGGTGACAATTACTGAACTATATGAAATAAAATCGTCATAACTTCTGAACAGTTTGCGTTAGGACCTTCAAAGTAACCGCGCGGGGTACCCGTATGGTTTGAGGCACCTTGCCACGGTCCTCGTGGCTACCCCCGTCGGAGGTTCGAGTCCTTCCTCGGGCATGGGTGTGTGTGTTGTCCTTAGCGTAAGTTAGTTTAAGTCAGATTAAATAGTGTGTAAGCCTAGGGACCGATGACCTCAGCAGTTTGGTCGGTCCCACAGTAATTTACCACCACCACGTTCAAACTGCACGGTTGGCCGTGGGGCATGATGGGAATTAGTGTGGTTTGGTTTAGCGACGAAGACCGCTTTCGTTTGGATGGGTTCTTCAGTAAGAAAACTGGCACATTTGCGGGACTGAGAATCCGCATTTCGTGATTGAGAAGTTTCTTCACCCTCAACGGATGCTGTGTGGTGTGCAGTGTCCGGTCATGGAATAATCGGTGCGATATTCCTTGACGGCACAGTGACTACCGAACGGTACGTGACGGTTTTAGATGATGATTTCATCCTCTTTATCCAAAGTGACCCTGATTTCGACAAGATATGGTTCTTGCAAGACGGAGCTCGACCCCATCGAAGCAGGGGAGTTATGTCCTGGAGAAACACTTTACGGACTTCATTCTGGCTCTGGGGTACCCAGAGGCCACTGGCATGGGCCTAGATTGGCCGCCATATTCTCTGGATCTGAAAACGTGCGACTCCTCTTTTGTGGGGCTATATTTAAGGCGTGTAGCAATAACCTCAAAAGCATTGCAGGTCATCGACAGCATCGACGTTCCTATTCTTGAGCGGGTCATGCAGAATTTCGCTATTCGTCTGCGCCACATCGTCGCCAATGATGAGAGGCATATCGAACATGTCATAACCTAAATTCTGATATGTATAGTTTACATGTTGAATAAAGTGTGTGCACGCCGTAGTTTGTAACTAATTTACGTTTTCTTTTCTTATAGTTCAATAACTGTCACGCTGTAAATGATGTTTGTAGTGATTTCTCTAAGGGTGACTAAGATATTGTCTGGTGAGCTTACCTCCTACCATGCACTTCACAGTAGTTTGTAAAGTAGAGATGCAGACTTATAATTGTTAGAATTTTTGTCGGTGCTCTCTTGATTATTGTGATATCTTGTACATCTTTATTCACATTTTAAAAATATATATTTTCTCAAACATCTTTAGATTTTTTGAACTTATTCACTACTATCCACAACTTACCTGCATTATGTGGAATCCAGCTTCCAAAATCAGCTTCTTAATCGTCTGTATGTGCTTCACTGCCTCTGGCTTTACCAGTGCCAGCGTCCTCTCTAGGCATGGCTGCTCATCTTCTAGTTCAATTTCTATTCTGCACGGCGGTTTGGCTGAACGTTTCGTTTCTACCTCTTTGGGTACAATTTCACTGCTGAGGTTAGGCTCACCCAACAAGTCACAAAAATTTCCAATAATTTCTTCCTCTCTTTCATCCATCTTTCTGTTAAACACTTGCCTGTAGAGTTGAAAACACTAATCTGAAAACATCTGGAGATATCACGAAGGATAAACATTTTTACGCAAAATTTATAAAGTGGGTAGTAAAGCCGATCCAAGCATGTATTTGAGTAACATTGCGTACAGCTTCTTTGTGCCCTTAGCAGTGTAGTTTAAATGATAACTGGATGATTGCTCTACACATGTACAAGATATGTCTGAAAAGTTCGGTTAATTATACCATGAAAAAGTTTACAAATGTGAGTTAGTCACAAAGGTTTTACTTCTCCATATCGCGTCTCGACGATTACATTGTCATTACCAGGTGAAAGACATCATTCAGAGCTGTTTTTAGCGACAAACATCGGCTATTTCTTGCAGCAGCATTTAAAGTACCGGTACCACTGGGTTAAACTGCAGTTAGCATTTTTAATAAATTACTGACTTATATAAATGGACGAAGCAAATGGCGAGTCCACATTCTACTGAAATTAATCGCCGATGCTTACTATTAAAAACAGTGTGTAGAAAATGTACTTACCTTCCACCTGATGATGATGATTTAGGGATCGCGGTTAGCGCTGAAACAACCGGTATTCGATTATATCGGTTTATTCCCACGCCAGATTAACTTGACTGTCAACACCGCGCAAAGTAATCAGTTTCTGAAATAACCAATTTTCTTTTTTTATTATTGTAATTCACGTGGAAATCGAACAAAGACTGAAAAATTTTGACTCTCTCGGTTTCAAGATACGAGGGTTGGAACTTAAATAGTGGCAACTATTTATTCACAACCGATAAAAAGAGTTACATATTTGCACCTGTTACTGTCCTTGTGTAGAACCCGCTGCCAGTGATGCGGAAGGCGTAGTATACCGTTGGCAGAGCTTGTTCTGTTGATGGTGCGAATTGAGCGGTCTACTGCCTGTTGAATCTCTGGAACAGTTCTGAAGCGAATGCCACGAAGTGGTCCTTCATCTTCGAAATCAAATCAAAGTCACAAGGACTTAAGCCCGGGGAGTATGTTGTATGGTAGAGTATTTCCCAGTCCCATCGACCGAACAGAGCAGCCACAGCTTGCGCTGTATGCACGCGCCCTTTGTCGTGCAAAATGATGGGTAGGCTGCGCAGAAAGTGTAGCCCCTTCTTCCGCAAAGCTGGTCGCAGGTGATGCTCCAAAAACCAACAGTAATGCTGTGCACTGAGGATCTGCCGTGGAGGAACGTAATGCGTTGGAATAACAACATCACAGTCGTACACCAGAATCATCATAACTTTAGACAGCACCATTCACATCATCAACAAAACAGGTTCTGCTAAAGGTATACTATGCCTTCCACATCACTGGCAACGGGTTCTACACAACGCTGGTGACTACTTTGAAGGACAGTAACATGTGCAAACATGTAACTCTTTTGTATCGGTTGTGAAGAAATAGTTGCCACTATTTAAGTTCCAAACCTCGTACATAGAGCCAAAACATTAAATTGTAAATAGGCAAATAAAAGAAGACTTAGACCGTCCACCGTTCGCTGCTTTTCTCGAAAAGTGATAAGCGTTCCGTCGTCGTGTGATTCGGGCCTCCCATCGGGTAGACCGTTCGCCGGGTGCAAGTCTTTCGATTTGACGCCACTTCGGCGACTTGCGCGTCGATGGGGATGAAAAGATGATGATTAGGACAACACAACCCACAGTCCCTGAGAGGAGAAAATCTCCGACCCAGTCGGGAATCGAACCCGGGCTGTTAGGATTGATATTCTGTGGCGCTGACCACTTTTCTTTTAATCTAATTTTTTTCTATATTGATCGGTGAATTTGTTCGTGGCGGACGTCCGATGACACTCGTTTACGTTGTTCGTTGATCCGTTCACTCAGTTTTCTTTATTACAGAGGGTATCTAAACCCTCTGACCGAACACGCTGAGCTACCGTGCCGGCACCACTCAGCTATCGGGGGCGGACAGTGATAAGCCTTGAATACGACAAATAAATCGCCAGTATTCTCCTGGTGATCTAATTTTTTGAAACTCTGCTCAAATATCGAGTTGTAAACGGGATTATACTACAATTTGGGCATTACAAATAGTTAGTGCTAAAAGGTGAAAACTGAGGTTGAAAAACTCCTTTCTTTCCGCGTTAATTTGTCCGTTATTAAGGACTATGTGCAAAGAACGGCATATCAGCTACTCTTACTTTCTATTTTTATTGTGTGCTACCAGTGAACTGTTGTTAAGTCTTTAATTTTAACTGTTACCATAATTTTCTTCCTCTTTTAAAATTTCATAGAAGTGAGAAACAAACCTTTAAGCTTTTAAAGCAAATAAGGTACTGTACTTCATTGCCACCCCACTTCGTAAAAATATTTCCAGTCTAGGGATGGTGCCATTCTGCAGCACAACGGATGTCCGACGACGAAAAAAAAAAAAAAAAAAAAAAAAAGACCACTCCGTCTTCAGGCCACAAGTGGCCCATCGGGACCATCCGACCGCCGTGTCATTCTCCGCTGAGGATGCGGATAGGAGGGGCGTGTGGTCAGCACACCGCTCTCCCGGTCGTTATGATGGTTTTCTTTGACCGGAGCCGCCGCTATTCGTTCGAGTAGCTCCTCAATTCACGAGGCTGAGAGCACCCCGAAGACAGGTGGGGACAAGTCTTGCATACCGCACGTAGACGCGTATCATAAGTCATGGCACACGCTAACAGCGACATTATTGTCTCAGCAATGCTGTTCCATTTCTTATGCCACGAGTTTCTTGCTGTTTCCGTCGGAATTATTATTAAAGCAGCAATGATCATTAAAATTTCTCCTTTTTTTTTAAAAAAAAAGTTTATTTAAAAAGGAAAAATTTTAGCACTGCGGTTGTCAGTAAAACATTAAAAAAACGCCTGTTATAACAGAGACCAGGCAAATACCAAAAACTAGAGCTTAGTCAGATCTAAAATACCGGTTTCGTTTTTAACCTGTCGGTTTGTCACATCCCTAAGCCGATGGTGTAACAGTTGAAACACCTGACAGATGAAGTAAAAACTTTGACTGACTCAAAACTATACGTCTTTTTTCATTTTAATTAACAGTCGCAGTCTACAACATGATCAATAATGAATGGAATTGTAGAATGATATCATAATACAATTAAAAGAGGAGGTATCCGTACAACAAAATATCTTTCTTCGCTTTACATCATTTCATTTGTGACCATACTCATCTGTCTGAGTGCATAAAGCGGCAAAAAACATCAGTCAAGATTTCTTTTGGAATAGATATCACACGAGGACAGCCGCGCACTGCGATTATGATGGTTACCTGTTCTACTGGTAGCGTCTTATTCTCTGTGATATTAATTTGCAGGAAACGTGGATCTTGCTCGCATATACATCTCAATGAAGTCTCCAGTAGCTTTTTCACGTGTTACCTCCTGATCGCCAGTCAATGTATGAAAAAGAAATAGTAAAAAAATCTTCCACATACGCAAATCTTTGCAGTTTGTTCTGGTACCCAGTTCCTCTTATATCACTATCACAGTAACTAATGTTGAGGCAGCATCTGTCGCTCTTCGCCCATGTTCTCATTCTTTGTGCATGTCGACGTCGTCTCAGACACGAGGCATCATCAAGTGTTTCCTCAAAGTGTCTGAACTACTTGTAAATGCTTTTCCTTGTCACATATTCTGTTCTTTCACTTGTACTAAAAGCACATGGTCCACCGCCTTTCATTTTTTTCCCGTGTGTAACAAAACTTGTATATGCGTTGTCCCTCCATCTAATACATGCACAGAGTTTTAGGAAACAAGTATCGAAGAGCCTGACAGTGTTAAATTATTGGTATTGACAGTTAGTAATAAATTAATTTGGAAAGAAGATACAGTAGAAATACTGAAACGTCTAAACAAATCTTTGTATGCAGTGTATACGTTGTCGGACATATGTGGCCTAAAAAAACTGTCGCACTTTCCTCACTTTGATTATCATAACCTACGTTTCCAGCATTTGTAGACTTAGAGAAAGCTTTTGACAATGTTAACTGGAATACTCTCTTTCAAATTCTAAAGGTGGCAGGGGTAAAATACAGGGAGCGAAAGGCTATTTACAATTTGTACAGAAACCAGGTGGCAGTTATGAGTGAAAGGGAAGCCGTGGTTGGGAAGGGAGTGAGACAGGGTTGTAGACTCTCCCCGATGTTACTCAATCTGTATATTGAGCAAGCAGTAAAGGAAACAAAAGGAATATTTGAGTAGGTATTAAAATCCATGGAGAAGAAATAAAAACTTTGAGGTTCTCCGATGACATTGTAATTCTGTCAGAGACAGCAAAGGACTTGGGAGAGCAGTTGAACGGAATGAACAGTGTCTTGAAAGGAGGTTATAAGATGAACATCAACAAAAGCAAAACGAGGATAATGGAATGTAGTCGAATTAAGTCGGGTGATGCTGAGGGAATTAGATTAGGAAATGAGACACTTAAAGTAGTAAAGGAGCTTTGCTGTTTGGGGAGCAAAATAACTGATGATGGTCGAAGTAGAGAGGATATAAAATGTAGACTGGCAATGGCAAGGAAAGCGTTTCTGAAGAAGCGAAATTTGTTAACATCGAGTATAGATTTAAGTGTCAGGAAGTCGTTTCTAAAAGTATTTGTATGGAGTGTAGCCATGTATGGAAGTGAAACATGGACGATAAATAGTTTGGACAAGAAGAGAATAGAAGCTTTCGAAATGTGGTGCTACAGAAGAATGCTGAATATTAACTGGGTATATCACATAAGTAATGAGGAGATATTGAATAGAATTGGGGAGAAGAGGAGTTTGTGACACAACTTGACTAGAAGAAGGGATCGGTTGGTAGGACATATTCTGAGGCATAAAGGGATCACCAATTTAGTATTGGACGGCAGCATGGAGGGTAAAAATCGTAGAGGGAGACCAAGAGATGAATACACTAAGCAGATTCAGAAGGATGTAGGTTGCAGTAGGTACTGGGAGATGGAGAAGCTTGTACTGGATAGAGTAGCGCGGAGAGCTGCATCAAACCAGTCTCAGGACTAAAGACCACAACAATAACAACATCGTACAAGGTCATGTTTTGGGATGACTTACCGAATCATCGAACCAATTTACGTTTTCCGGGTCGCAAAGTGTGTGCTGCGAATTATTTTCGGTTTGAATTCAAGAATGTGTTGCAGAAGCCTGCTCAAAGAACTGTGTGCCTGTAGGTTGACTGCTGCTCCACAGTACACTTATTCCTTAACGTAATTTGTCATAAGTAATAAGTCTTTCTTGCAAACCAACACCTCAGTTCATTGAATAAATGCAAGGAGGAAGAAGAATCTTTATTAACGTTAGTCATACACACATATGCGACAGGATGTTAACCCCAAGATAAAGAAGTCTTTGTAGATACTGAAAAGTTTATAGATTATGTGCCGTCTCTTCCACACGTAAACAGTTTCCGTTATACAAAGCAGTTCAGAAAAAAAGGAGATCAGACACTGAATTTTATTGTGTAGCGTTATGTTTCAAAACCCAGAAGCAGTTTCGCCATCGTTTTCTAATGGTCTCACATCAGTGCTGTACGTAACCCCGAGTAGTTTTTTGCTGACAGCGTTAGTTCGCTGTTTACAAAACGTGACGCTTATTTTCGTATGTGTTCCATAATATGTTGAGGCGGAAGGCATCGCTGCATTACGCCACCAGCGATTTTTTCCGCAGGAAGAAAAAGCTTATCTGAGATACTTCTATTATAGAGAAGAATGTCGCGGCAAAAGAAGCTATTCGTTGGATGGTTGTTTTAGGAAACTAAAATTTTACCCACTTATAAAACTACTATAACCTTTCTTTCTGGAATCTCCTTCAGTAGTAGACACAGGTTCGGGGATTAAACTAGTCACACCCTCTGTGAACAACAGATGAATACTCCGAATTGTATTCACGTACGTGTTCGTTGGCAATTAATGTTTATTATGTCTTTCACTGAGCTGGAAATCTACTCATACCTCAACATGTTATTACCACATGACACAGTTGTTCATTGAACATGGATAATACAATAATTGAGCGTAACAAATAATCGGCAACATGTACATTACGACTGTGGCTCACTATGCTACGCTGCTGACCCGTCTGGTAGCACAATCTTCATTTCGTATTTAAATTCGTTGGTTTAGCCAAGTCAGAACCAAATTGACCTATCACAACCTACAATATATCTCAGTCGACGGTACACATAATTCTGCCACCACAGCAAGAATTTAGGAGAAGGGAGGGTCGAGTATCGGAAGCCACACTCGAATGCGAATTATTTACGTAGAACACAAAAATAGCCCTTTACAAAATTACGGAAAGTGGGCAGCTGACTGGACCTACTATTAAATACTTCACGCGGACACGTGATGACCGACTACGAAGTAGGAGCACTACGCATTGTGTATTTTCCGGAAGCAGGAACTATTACGACGAAAAATCATAAGGTTACTGGTCGAATAGCTACCCCATAAAGCGCCTGCCATCAGATGGTTACAAAGAGCAAGAAACGAGGATGAGTCGAAGTATGAAACAAGTTATAGCAAGATGAAGCTACGAAGAAAATAATTCAAAATGGGAAGGCATGGAGCTTCACAAGTGACAAACGACCTACAAATCAGTCAGATAATCAGCAGATAATGAAAGTGATCCGTAGAAATAGTTCCTTAAGTGGGAAATCAATTAATAAATGTCTTTCATTATTTGTCTCGTTATCTTTTTGCACTGTTTGATGTAGTTGAGATGCGACACTCTTTTACCAGAGCTATCACGGAAAGCTGCAGAATTTTTGTCTTAGAATATCCATAGCTTGATACAAAACATGTAGCTTTTGTAGTGATGTATTTGTACTACCTCTAACAATAATTTTATGAATTAACATATTGTTAGTCGAAACCATCACCAGACGTACCTTTCGATCCTGGTTAGACACAATGACAATTAACATGCATTTAACTGACCTGAAATAGAAGTTTCATCGGTACACTGAATTCTCATACGTACTTGAAGTCAGTGTAGTCATTATTCAGCCGTATCGGTTGGCATTTGTTAGTCAAAGATTCAACGAATGTTAACAGATCCGATGTTACAGAATGTTGCCCTTGTTTTTGGATTTTCAGCTGTTTCAAAGTGGACAAAACAACTTCCTGTAGATTTACGGGGAATAATAAGCTATTATTCGCTAGTGAACACATAATACAATCAAAATATTGTTTAGTAATGAATATATCTCGTTTCAGTCCTATGTGATGAACGGATCGATTTAAAAGCCTCTTTTATGTGCTAAGAGAGAAAAAGACTGCTGTCACAGACAACTTAGCTTTGTCGCGTTTTCATTTTGCTATATTGTCTTCAATGTCAATTGCTGGAGCTACTAAGCTTCCGGAAAACGGTTCCTCATTAATTCATTAATGTTTACCGCTTCGCTATGCGTGCGCATATCCCTTTGAGCAAATACTCTGCAACTACAACGACTCTTTCAAGCAGACAGTTGTGTGACGACTGGCAACAAACATTTTCTGTCGAGCTCCGCTTAAATTTTGACTATAGTATGTATTGGAAGCCAGCTTCCCAGCATCTTACGAGGCGAACGCCTAGCATCCAAGCGATGATTGGACTCGTATTCCAACAATCCAAATTTAGTTCTTGTGTGATTTTCCTAAACTAATTCTTTTTTCAAAATGTCGAGGTTATGTAACTTCCCCCATCCTAGTCTAATCTGAGCAAAGGCCTAGTATTTTAATGACATCGATGTTGACATGATGTTGAATTCCAAGCCTAATTCCTTCCTACGAATGCCTTGCATGATGTTCTAGACGGACGCTGGACTACATAGGTGGCTACCCAAGGTGCTTCAAACTGAATTTAATTTCAACGACAAACAGCGAATCAGGCCTGATTTAGAAATCGCCTTTTCAAGTTTTTATTTATGATATTAACTGTTTCTCCCATTACCTATCGTTCCACTTGAACGGTCGCCGACTGAAACAGGTCTGATATTTAGTCAGCCGTCTAGCCAACAGAGACAAGTGAATTTTGGAAATGAGTCGAAGCTACCTTGAGTGTAATGCAAATTAATTGCACAACGAAAATGGATCGGAAAAGGTGAGCATAATATTGCTGAAATATACCATCAAAGTCACTTGTGACTGTAGTTAGAGACATGTGACACTTGGAACGTTCTAAAAGCGGCAGTGGTGTTTGACAACGTTACGCATGACAAGCAATTGGAAATAGGCCTATTTTTCATTTTTATCTACGAAGTAACGGCCGAAATCTCTTTGAAAATCACTTTGAAATCTGGACAAGGGAATAAAAAAAAAGTTACCCTAACACGTTAGATTCCCATTGGGAGCTATGTACACTGCCTGACAAAAAAAGTAGAGTACCCAGAGGGGAGGAGGATACGGAATGAACTTCACGGGTTGAGAGGGTATGTGATGTTACTGCACAGATTACGAAATGGAGCCAAGCTTACAAAGAACTTGGCAGTATTAACCAACTTTTCAGGCCTGGATTCGTTTGGGAAGAGTGTCATAAGGCCGTTGTATCCTCATCTGAAGCTAGGTGGCCCCAACTGTCTAGCTGATCGTTGATATCCTGGATACTGACAATGGGACAGAGTTGAGTCCAATCCGGTACCACGAATGTTTTATCCGGGAAGGTCTGGTGATCTTGCTGGTCACGGTAATATCTCAAATGTCACGCAGTCAGTTCATAGACATACACCATGTGGGCAAAAGTATCCGGACACTCCCAGAAACATACGCTTTTCGTATTAGGTGCATTGTGCTGCTACCTACTGCCGGGTACTCCATATCAGCGACCTCGGTAGTCATTAGACATCGTGAGAGAGCAGAATGGGGCGCTCCGTGGAACTCACGGACTTCGAATGTGATCAGGTGATTGGGTGTCACCTGTGTCATACGTTTGTAAGCGAGATTCCCACACTCGTAAACATCCCTAGGTCCACTGTTTCCGATGTGGTAGTGAAGTGGAAACGTGAAGGGACACGTACAGCACAAAAGCGTACAGGCCGACCTCGTCTGTTGACTGACAGAGACCGCCGACAGTTGAAGAAGTTTATAATGTCTAACAGGCAGACATCTATCCAGATCATCACCCAGCAATTCCACACTGCATCAGGACCCGCTGCAAGTACTATGACAGTTAGGCGGGAGCTGAGAAAACTTGGATTTCATGGTCGAGCGGCTGCTCATAAGCCACACATCACGCCGGTAAATGCCAAACAACGCCTCGTTTGGTGTAAGTAGCGTAAACATTGGACGATTGAACAGTGGAAAAACGTTGTGTGGAGTGACGAATCACGTTACACAATGTGACGATCCGATGGGAGGGTGTGAGTATGGTGAATGTCCGGTGAAGTCATCTGCCAGCGTGTGTAGTGCCAACAGTGAAATTCGGAGGCGGTAGTGTTATGATGTGGTTGTGTTTTTCATGGAGGGGGTTTGCACCCCTTGTTGTTTTGTGTGGCACTATCACGGCACAGGCCTACATTGATGTTTTAAGCACGTATTTGCTTCCCACTGTTGAAGAGCAATTCGGGCATGGCGATTGCATCTTTCAACACGATCGAGCAGCTGTTCATAATGCACGGCCTGTGGCGGACTGGTTACACAACAATAACATCTCTGTAATGGACTAGCCTGCACAGCATCCTGACCTGAATCCTATGAAACAGCTTTGGGATGTTTAGGAACGCCGACTTCGTGCCAGGCCTCACCGACCGACATCGATATCTCTCCTCAATGCAGCACTCCTAGAAGAATGGGCTGCAATTCCCCAAGAAACCTTTCAGCCCCTGATTGAACGTATGCCTGCGAGAGTGGAAGCTGTCATCAAGGCTATCGGTAGGCCAACACCAAATTGAATTCCAGCGTTACCGATGGATGGCGCCACGAACTTGTAAGTCATTTTCAGGCAGGTGTCCGGATGCTTTTGATCCCATAGAGTATGTGGTCAGCATTGTCCTGTTGAAAAATGGCACCAAGATACTGTCGCACAAGACGTAACAAATAAGAACGCACGATGTCCGTGACGTACCACATAGTTCCCTGAATCACTACCAGCTGTGACCCAAAGTCATACCTAATGGGTCCCCATATCAAGATGCCAGGAGAAACAACGCTGTGTCTCTCCAAAACATTAGAAGAATGGGAAACCTTCCAGAATCGCAGATATAAGTGCCGACGACGGACGTCTGGGGTAGTGCAGAAACACGCGACGCTGTTCATCAGCAGTTCATGCTTCTCAGTCACGGCACCATTCCAAAGGCAGCGGTTTGTGTTTTGGTGGAGCCTATATGTGAGACGACAATTCCCTCGTGGGGCTGCTGCTAGGCATTGAGCAATGGTACGGGTGACAGAGGGAGTCTGTTACTTTTACCCGTATGGTATGTGCAATTGTGAAAGGGTTGGGATGTACTTGGTTCAGTCGAATGGAATGGCCGCGCGGTTTGTGGCGTTATGTCACGGATTGCGCGGCCCCTCCCGCCGGAGGTTCGAGTCCTCCCTCGGGCATGGGTGTGTGTGTTGCTCTTAGCATAAGTTAGTTTAAGTTGTGTGTAAGTCTAGGGACGGATGACCTAAGCAGTTTGGTCCCTTAGGAATTCACACACATTTGAACGTTTTTGTGCTTGGTTCCCTTGTGGTTGGCAAAATGTGGTCTACTGGAACCCTGAAGACGAGTATGTCTGCCGTCACATTCCCAAGCTGTCCAACATTTGGCCATTGCTACATCCGAATGCCCCTCTAATCTGGATATTGCACGTTCGCCCGGACGGCTAAATGGAGATCCAGAATGAGACACCTTCCAAACTCTTGTCAGTCGCTATTAACGCTGTCTCACATGAGTCTGTGACGTCTCTATATCTTTCATAATGACAACTCAACGTCTGACATTGTTCACGTCCCTCATATACACCACCAGGCCTGGTAACAACACTAAAGACGAATAACACTAACACTCTCAGTGACAGTTCCGTCTGTCACAGAAAATTACACTAAAGCCCAGCCTCGATAATTCAAGCTCCGGTATTTCGAGATTCCGTGTAATTCGAACTTTTATTAAGAAAAATTAAAATTTTACGTAAAACTAGAGTAAAAACCCGTCCTCATACGTTGTCTGCATGCATGTTTTAAGCACTTTCGAATGTGTTTTATTTTGAACTTTTTTTCAATTTCCATGCACAGCACAGATGAAACTGTCCGACTTTGCGTTTTCGTTCATAATGCACAGAAATAACCTACGCCTCACACTGTTAATGCATTTCTGTTACAAATGGACAGATACCATTAGGTTTTGACGAGTGCTCTTGCTCTCTCTTTGTCGACCCTTCACTTACAATCAGTTGTACAGTGCATACCATCCATGTTGTTACCCCTATTGTTGTGTCTGCTCAGCAATAGTAGTCATTAAAATACAGTACACCTTAGTAACAATACAGTATATATTTTCGTGGGCTTACTGCAAAAACCTGTTAACTCCAATTTTTGACATTTTCGAGTTATGTACACAGACGGTATCAGAAAACGAATATCTTTCGTCTGGAGAAACCAGTTAAGAGCATATATCACTCTAAACAGTTAGAGAGATATACCAAGATTCCACTAAGTACATAAGTGATTGTTTTGTACAGCAAAAATCATTCAGGTGCACTTGAATGATTTTTCCAGTACATTTCAATATGCTTGATGAAATAATTTGAACAACGAGAATCCTTCAAGTTCACTTAATGGATTTCAACAGAAAAAGAAACCACAACTTACTGGATTTAAATTTTATAAGTCGACTGATGCTAGCTTGTATTTTTTACATTAGCTTCGTTTATCAGACTGTGGTAAATCTGTGTATCTTATTTCCAACAGCCAACAACAATGCGCGTGATTCCACACAGGCTGTAATAATATCATTATACTACAGTACGTGAACAATGCAAGAACAGCCTTATTGTCGATTATTTCAGTTTGCTTGAATAAGAGCCTATTGTCGCAGTAGCTGCTGTTAGTTCAGTGAGTGCGGTAGCATTTTGCTGTTTGCCTGGAGTGTGTTTAGTTCTAAAATGTATTCAGAAAGTGCCCCGACTGTATCATTGACCAAGAAAACGTTACTCACAGCAGATGGCATTGGAGGTAAGCACCAGAATAATACAATACTGTAAACATGAACTGAACTGTTACAGTATACTGATATTTTAAAATTAATAAATTAATTTTATTTCATATTTTTACTTTAAGGTAATGAATGTGTATCTCCAAGTGTGTCAACTGGAAGCAGAGTTCATGATGCACGCAGAGTATTCAATGAAGTCCTCATAGAGTCAATTGGGGAAGATAAACCGAAGCAGAACCGTATCAGGTGAGTTCACAGGGGAATGACTCAAGTGAAAGTGTCAATCAAAGTGTAGAGGCGGTTGATTTTGACTCAGATTGCTCCATCAAGGATCCTAACTACGAACCAGATTCGAGTGATACAGATAGTACGGATCTCCTGAGCAAAGAAATCAATGCTGTAAAGAAAATTACTAGTGGGTAACGATCAAAATGGAAGAAAAGTGATCCCAAAAATTGGAAGAAGAATGTAATTAAGAAGTGTAAAATTGAAAACAAAAAGTCAAAGCCAGTTAACTGTTTCTCTGATATAATTAGGTACTCTATTTGTAGAAGCTTCTGGGACTCTGATTATACAAGGCAAAAGGATTTTATTCATTGTAACACACTGAGTTTAACTCCAGCACGGAGACGAAGTATTGCTTAGCCACTGAAAATACGTAAAGATTCTAAGGTATACTACCTGAACAGAGACAATAGAAAAGTCAGAGTATGTAAAGAAATTCTTTATTAAGACTCATTGTATTTCGGCTGATGTAATAGGCACTGCATATAAGGGAAAAGGCGAGAGTGGACTGTTCCTAGGAAGTGATAAGAGAGGTGAAGGAATTCCTCATAATAAAACTAAACCTACTGAAGTGCAGAAAGTTAAAGACCACATAGTAAAGTTTCCTACAACGGAATCTCACTACTCAAGGAAATCCACAAAACGACTGTATTTAGACTCCAAACTAAGTATATCCAAAATGTATAGTCTATACAGAGAAGAATGTAAGGATTCCGAACCAGTCAGTGAAATAATTTATAGAAGAATATTTTGTCAGGACTATAATCCGGCCTTCTATAAGCCAAAAAAAGATCAGTGTCAAAAATATGTGAGTTATCAGAAATCAAAAAGTAATGAAAGCAAGAAAGCTTTACAAGCAGAGTGTAATGAGCATATTGCAAGGAAAAATGAATGCAACTAACCAAAAGCCGCCGATAAAGAAAGATGTAAGGTAGAAAAGACATTTATGTGTTCCACGTTTGATTTGCAATCTGTCTTGCATATACCTGCAAGTGACGTCAGTCCGATGTACCACAGCCCGAAAATCTGTACATACAATGTAACTGTCTACGAACTATCTGAGCCAAATGATGCATTCTGCTACGATTGGACTGCGCTAAACAGAAAGAGAGGTAGTTCCGAAACTGGTTCCTGCATCACGAAGTATATTAAACAGGTTCGACCAGGTATAAAGCACATTTCGTTTTTCTCTGACACCCGCGGCCGTCAAAATAGGAATCAAAACGCAGCTGCATTGTTTCTGTACTTGGTTCAGATAGCAAATTTAGACATTATTGAGCACAAATTTCTCGTATCTGGCCACACCTTCATGGGAGTAGATAGCATGCACAGCGCAACTGAATGTGCGAAAAAATATGTACCTGTTTATACTATTCAGGATTGGCTTAATATACTCGGACTTGCAGGATCCAAAAGAGTTCGAAACAAAAAAAGTTCTCCTTATGCAGTACATGAAATGAAAAACGTAGAATTCAAGGATTTATTTAAACTTTCAGCATCTATAATTAAAAACAGAAGTACTGACATTCACGGAAATAAAGTTAACTGGCTAAAAGTGAAATGTTTTCGCTAGCAGAAAACCAGTCCAGGAGTGATCGAATACAGATACGACCACACAACGGATTATAAAGAAATACATATGTTTGGAAAAGGACGTTCTTTAAATATGGCAAATATTCACTTAGAAGATCTTTATCCCAACATTCTGCCAGTAAGCAAAAAGAAAAAGAACTGCCTGATATAGTTATGCAAAAATGGTGTCATTCCTGAAGAATTTCACTTTTGGTATAAATCTCTTCCTACATCAGCTGCAGCCATTGACACAGTTCCTGAGCCAGGTGTAGAAGACAGCGACAGCAGCGAAGCAGATGTATAGAGTGGAGAAGAAAAGAACCTTCCACAGCGTTTTTCAATTGTTAAGTGATATTATAAAGTGACTCATTATTGTGATTCAAATTATTCAGTAATGTGTTTTTTGTGTAACTTCGCTCAAGTTGATAAATAATTACTATGTTGACTACAAAACCAATTATGTGATGCAATATTTGTATTTCATGGTAATTAATAAAAGTTATAAAGCATTAACAAGCTATTTATGCATTAACCTTTACTAGATATCACCATTAGTTAGTTATTGCATTGCAACAATTCATTTTTGAGTTAATTATTTATGGCTCACTAAGGAATATAAAAATCCATTTTTCTTGGAACCAGCTAAAACGGAGTTAGTGGGTTTTTGCAGCAAGCCCACGTTTTACCACTGACCACTGTTGCATGTACTGTAGTTGATGGTGTAAGAACATGTGCACTGTAGTGAGCCCACCTGTATCACGTTAATTTTAAAGTGTTGTATGTATCTACATCTACATCCATACTCCGCAAGCCACCTGACGGTGTGTGGCGGAGGGTACCCTGAGTACCTCTATTGGTTCTCCCTTCTATTCCAGTCTCGTATTGTTCGTGGAAAGAAGGATTGTCGGTATGCCTCTGTGTGGGCTCTAATCTCTCTGATTTTATCCTCATGGCCTCTTCGCGAGATATACGTACGAGGGAGCAATATACTGCTTGACTCTTCGGTGAAGGTATTTTCTCGAAACTTTAACAAAAGCCCGTACCGAGCTACTGAGCGTCTCTCCTGCAGAATCTTCCACTGGAGTTTATCTATCATCTCCGTAACGCTTTCGCGGTTACTAAATGATCCTGTAACGAAGCACGCTGCTCTCCGTTGGATCTTCTCTATCTCTTTTATCAACCCTATCTGGTACGGATCCCACACTGTTGAGCAGTATGTACTGTGTATCGTACGCATGTAACTATGTGTTACTTACTTATTGCTGTAATTCATATATTACAATGAGTGGTGGGGGTAGGAGAAAATTGTGCCGTTGAATGTGAAACTGGAGGCTTTGAAAAGACTAGACAAAGGAGAAACATTTATAAAAACTTGCTGCTGAGTATTGAGTCGGTGAAGTGACAGTTGTATGACTCTGAGCACTATGGGACTCAACTTCTGAGGTCATCAGTCCCCTAGAACTTAGAATTACTTAAACCTAACTAACCTAGGGACATTACACACATCCATGCCCGAGGCAGGATTCGAACCTGCGACCGTAGCGGTCTCGCGGCTCCAGACTGTAGCGCCTAGAACCGCACTGCGACTCTGGCCGGCGAAGTGACAGTTGTAGAGTGGCGTAGAAACAGAGACAAAATTGAGAAGTTTTCTTCAAACAAGTGTTCTATTTCGTCATTTGAAAGGAAGTCAATGAGGAAATCTGAGTGTGAAAAAATCGAGTGAAGCTTTGTTTGTTTGGTTTTCTCAACAAAAACAGAAAGGAAATCCAACTTCAGGGTCTATTCTGCAAGAAAAAGCTGTATGTTTTTAGAAATGTGTTAAAGGAAGCCGAGGACGATTTTACTGCAAGTTCAGGATGATTGAATAGCTTGGAGGTTATAAAAATGCAACAAACTGACTTTGTTTCATTTGAAGCAATGGACTGCGTTGTTGATATCAAGCCTTCTATCTGCAAGGATGAATCGGGAAATATTGGCCATCAATTCGCCGGATACGCTATGAGAAAAATTGGCCATTTGTAATGCTGGTGAAGATTACTTTTAATCCTGATCTTGATTTCCTGAAGATAAACTTCCAAAGAAAAACGAAGGGAAGGCAACCAACCTTTCAACTAGATAGTCTTTACATTTTTCACAAATTATATGAGTCACTTAAATATGATGGCAGATCAACAAATGTGAGAAGAGTTGGCAGAGGTATAGGGCAAGGACCTAGACGTGGGCGACACAGTTGTCACAGATCTCCAGGTGAGGTTCGTACTATAGTGCAATGGACACAGATAATGATTAAAGTATTAAAAATTGCTTCATAATGTAGGCTGTTATCCTAAGAGTTTGTCATTTGATTTTTGGACAAAGTAATAACCTACTGAATCCATAAAACAATATGTGGTTGACCTATACCACTTTTTTCCTCAGTAATCTCATGCGCTTATACATAAATTACTAATTTTTCTTATATTATTCCTGCATTATGTCATTTTGCTTCGTAATATTTTGACACCACACCAAACAAGGCATCGTTGACATTGATAATGAATGTATATTCTCCAAGACTGGAGTGTGAATTTTTTATTGCATGTCAAAGTAGATATGCATTTTACCATGAATGATGTTTTACCATGAATTATGCTAATATCACTTGTACCATCTTTTTTTCTGAGCCCTTCGATTATTGGTTCCACTACTCCACATTAAACTGAATTCTGAACAAATTTATGAAGGGAGTCCAACAGGGTTCAATTTTGGTTCCACTCCTATCCCTCACATATATGAATGACCTTCCACTAACCATTCAAGAAGCAAACTGGTACTTTTTGCAGACAATACTAGTTTCATAATAAATGCCATTAGAGAGAAAGCAACAAAAGAGCCACAAATGATATTTTCCAAAGAATTATTAAGTGGTTCTCTGAAAATGTACTCTCCCTGAATTTCTGAAAAAAAAAACCACTACATTCAGCTCTGTACAACAAATAAAATCATACAAACAGTTGATGTAGCCCATGAGCATGAGTCAGTAAATGTTGTTGTTGTTGTTGTGGTCTTCAGTTCAGAGACTGGTTTGATGCAGCTCTCCATGCTACTCTATCCTGTGCAAGCTTCTTCATCTCCCAGTACCTACTGCAACCTACATCCTTCTGAATCTGTTTAGTGTATTCATCTCTTGGTCTCATTCTACGATTATTACCCTCCATGCTGCCCTCCAATACTAAACTGGTGATCCCTTTATGCCTCAGAATATGCCCTACCAACCGATTCCTTCTTCTAGTAAAGTTGGGCCACAAATTTCTCTTCTCTCCAGTTATATTCAATACCTCCTCATTAGTTATGAGATCTACCCATCTAATCTTCAGCATTCTTCTGTAGCACCACATTTCGAAAGCTTCTATTCCCTTCTTGTCTAAACTATTTATCGTCCACGTTTCACTTCCATACATGGCTACACTCCATACAAATACTTTCAGAAACGACTTCCTGACAAATCTATATTCGATATCAACAAATTTCTCTTCTTCAGAAACGCTTTCCTTGCCATTGCCAGTCTACATTTTATATCCTCCCTACTTCGACCATCATCAGTTATTTTGCTTCCCAAATAGCAAAGCTCACTTACTACTTTGAGCCTCTCATTTCCCAATCTAATTCCCGCAGCATCACCCGATTTAATTCGACTACATTCCATTATCCTCGTTTTGCTTCTGTTGATGTTCATCTTATATCCTCGTTTCAAGACACTGTCCGTTCCGTTCAACTGCTCTTCCATGACCTTTGCTGTTTCCAATAGGATTACAATGTCATTGTCAAGCCTCAAAGTTTTTATTTCTTTTCCCTGGATTTCTACTCCAAATTTTTCTTTTGTTTCCTTTACTGCTTGCTCAATATACAGATTGAATAACATCGGGGATATGCTACAACCCTGTCTCACTCCCTTCCCAACCACTGCTTCCCTTTCATGCCCCTCAACTCTTACAACTGCCATCTGGTTTCTGTACAAATTGTAAATAGATTTTCGCTCCCTGTATTTTACCCCTGCCACCTCCAGAATTTGAAACAGAGTATTCCACTCAACATTGTCAAAAGCTTTCTCTAAGTCTACAAATGCGAGAAACGTAATGTGGCGTTCGCTGGTTTATTCAGTGGTTTGGTATTTAACTAATTTGTAAATGGAAATGATAATCTTATTTTATTACATTGAGTAATTACTAAATAATTTTTCTCCCGGCTAAAGATTTGATCAAGTTGCTAAAGAACTCCAAGTTAACGTCGTGTTAAAGAGTTTTCTGTAAGTTGTGTAAGTGTCACTAAATCACAGTTTATACAACGGATTCTATACAACTATTGATTAAGATGGAAACAGTTATCTTCAGCAAAATCATCATTAAAACCACCGAATATCAGCCGCGCACAACACTGACGTATGTTACCTGAAACAATATTCTTCGCAACTCGTGCGTAATTAATTTCGGCTCCATACATCAACTAGAAAAGTTTCTTATAAGGATCGTGCTATGAGCACTGTTTTTAAAGAACCGATCTGATTCGAATTATTTTCATTAAAATGAGTTCGGGACCACCGGTGCACATTTATTTTTACACATTTGCATTACGTTCAGCATTTATGTCTGCAGAGTTGCGTAATTTTGTAAGTAGGCTGTTTATGTTTTCTTATTGGCAATGTTACGTAGCGGTCTGTATGAAAATCACTGGCTGTGCTGTGTGCAGTCTGTAGCCTTGCGCAGTTGCAGGTGAGCCGCCAGCAGTGGTGGATGTGGGGAGAGAGATGGCGGAGTTTTGTAATTTGTCATGAACTGCTATATATATTATGACTATTAAGGTAAATACATTGTTTGTTCTCTATTAATATCTTTCATTTGCTAACTATCCCTATCAGTAGTTAGTGCCTTCTGTAGTTTGAATCTTTTATTTAGCTGGCAGTAGTGGCGCTAGCTTTATTGCAGTAGTTCGAGTAACCAAGATTTTGGTGAGGTAAGTGATTTGTATAGGTTAATGTTAGTCAGGGCCATACTTTTGTAGGGATTTTTTGAAAGTCAGATTGCGTTGCGCTAAAAATATTGTGTGTCAGGTTAAAGCACAAGGGGACGTTTCAATTTGAATTTTTCGCTCAGACAATTGTTAAGATGGCGGCAGACAATTGATAGAGACTTTCTATTGTTAGACCAAATAAGTATTTTAACTGCTTATTAAACTTTACAGAAACTTTACTTTCGTATTGTGCACTATTTAGACTTCATCAAGCAAACATTTGATTTGTTTCTAAGGAAAACACAGACAAAAGCGCGATACAAATCGCTATCATCAATGGCTGCGCTCCTTGCAGCGGAAAGAATCAATTAACACTGATAATGCTTACTGAGAGAAGAATTACAGTTACAAATAATTATTCACTCATGTTTATAATAATAATGAACTCTATTTTCGAGTAATAATTAACAAATAATTACAATTTCTTAACAGACCTCAGTTTGCTATGCGTCTTGCGTGCTGAACCTACAAAAGCCATCCAACAAAAGATAAAAACAAAGGAAGACAAACGCAGATCATAAAAGCAATTTACAATTATCATTGTCTTTGTATAATACACATCCATATGTCCAATTATATCATAGAATATTATATAAATAATTAATCCAGAATGAGATTTTCACTCTGCAGCGGAGTGTGCGCTGATATGAAACTTCCTGGCAGATTAAAACTGTGTGCCCGACCAAGACTCGAACTCGGGACCTTTGCCTTTCGCGGGCAAGTGCTCTACCATCTAAGCTACCGAAGCACGACTCACGCCCGGTACTCACAGCTTTACTTCTGCCAGTATCTCGTCTCCTTCCTTCCAACTTTACAGAAGCTCTCCTGCGAACCTTGCAGAACTAGCACTCCTGAAAGAAAGGATATAGCGGAGACATGGCTTAACCACAGCCTGGGGGATGTTTCCAGAATGAGATTTTCACTCTGCAGCGGAGTGTGCGCTGATATGAAACTTCCTTGCAGATTAAAACTGTGTGTCCGACCGAGACTCGATCTCGGGACCATTGCCTTTCGCGGGCAAGTGCTCTACCATCTGAGCTACCGAAGCACGACTCACGCCCGGTACTCACAGCTTTACTTCTGCCAGTATCTCGTCTCCTACCTTCCAAACTTTACAGAAGCTCTCCTGCGAACCTTGCAGAACTAGCACTCCTGAAAGAAAGGATATAGCGGAGACATGGCTTAGCCACAGCCTGGTGGATGTTTCCAGAATGAGATTTTCACTCTGCAGCGGAGTGTGCGCTGATATGAAACTTCCTGGCAGATTAAAACTGTGTGTCCGACCGAGACTCGATCTCGGGACCATTGCCTTTCGCGGGCAAGTGCTCTACCATCTGAGCTACCGAAGCACGACTCACGCCCGGTACTCACAGCTTTACTTCTGCCAGTATCGCGTCTGCTACCTTCCAAACTTTACAGAAGCTCTCCTGCGAACCTTGCAGAACTAGCACTCCTGAAAGAAAGGATATAGCGGAGACATGGCTTAGCCACAGCCTGGGGGATGTTTCCAGAATGAGATTTTCACTCTGCAGCGGAGTGTGCGCTGATATGAAACTTCCTGGCAGATTAAAACTGTGTGCCCGACCGAAACTCGAACTCGGGACCTTTGCCTTTCGCGGGCAAGTGCTCTACCATCTGAGCTACCGAAGCTCGACTCACGCCCGGTACTCACAGCTTTACTTCTGCCAGTATCTCGTCTCCTACCTTCCAAACTTTACAGAAGCTCTCCTGCGAACCTTGCAGAACTAGCACTCCTGAAAGAAAGGATATAGCGGAGACATGGCTTAGCCACAGCCTGGGGGATGTTTCCAGAATGAGATTTTCACTCTGCAGCGGAGTGTGCGCTGATATGAAACTTCCTGGCAGATTAAAACTGTGTGCCCGACCGAGACTCAAACTCGGGACCTTGGCCTTTCGCGGGCAAGTGCTCTACCATCTGAGCTACCGAAGCACGACTCACGCCCGGTACTCACAGCTTTACTTCTGCCAGTATCTCGTCTCCTACCTTCCAAACTTTACAGAAGCTCTCCTGCGAACCTTGCAGAACTAGCACTCCTGAAAGAAAGGATATAGCGGAGACATGGCTTAGCCACAGCCTGGGGGATGTTTCCAGAATGAGATTTTCACTCTGCAGCGGAGTGTGCGCTGATATGAATCTTCCTGGCAGATTAAAACTGTGTGCCCGACCGAAACTCGAACTCGGGACCTTTGCCTTTCGCGGGCAAGTGCTCTACAATCTGAGCTACCGAAGCACGACTCACGCCCGGTACTCACAGCTTTACTTCTGCCAGTATCTCGTCTCCTACCTTCCAAACTTTCAGAAACTCTCCTGCGAACCTTGCAGAACTAGCACTCCTGAAAGAAAGGATATAGCGGAGACATGGCTTAGCCACAGCCTGGGGGATGTTTCCAGAATGAGATTTTCACTCTGCAGCGGAGTGTGCGCTGATATGAAACTTCCTGGCAGATTAAAACTGTGTGCCCGACCGAGACTCGAACTCGGGACTTTTGCCTTTCGCGGGCAAGTGCTCTACCATCTGAGTTACCGAAGCACGACTCACGCCCGGTACTCACAGCTTTACTTCTGCCAGTATCTGGTCTCCTACCTTCCAAACTTTACAGAAGCTCTCCTGCGAACCATGCTGTTACCCTCCAAATGCTCGCAGCTGAATTACTGTGTGATTCTCTACGACGGCCGTTGGATGCAACATCTGCAATGGTAGGGTGAACTGGAACAAACGAACCACTCTCGTGTCTCTTTCGCCACTCTAGCTGTCGTAACCTAGAAACGCTTTCTCATTGGTTGTACTTCACTCTGCAAGGTTACATTGATATTTTAAAGTCTTGTCTGGTGAGTACAAAATTTAGTAATCATTCTCTTTGGCTAAAGTAAATTGTCACTGTGTTGTTTAGTGATACGTCTAATACCATAATGTTTTACATAGTTCAAAAACAGGTCTCCGTTTGAATTTCTCTCTGGATTCTTCACCAATGACACACGTGTCTGATCGTAGTGACGCTCGCCCGATTATTTCATAGTTAACTGCGTAGAAGCCTCTGAGGCGACCATCTTTGTATCCTTCAACAGTACTGTGTAATTGTTGATAACTTTTGAAATGAAAAAATGTCAAAATACTGCACAACCGTTGCAACTAACATCGTCACCAAGTTTGTAACGTCTCAGTTACACCCATTTTCTTATTTAACTACATCTACACCCACATGACTACTCTGTTGACCCTTAAGTGCCTGGCAGAGGGTTCAGTGAACCACCTTCAGACTATTTCCCTACCGTTCCACCCTTGAACAGCGCGTGGGAAAAACGTACACTTAACTCTTTCCGTGCGAGTTCTGATTTCACTTACTGTATTACGATGGTCATATTTCCTTATGTAGGTGGGCGCCAATAAAATATTTTCGCATTCGGAGGAGGAAGTTGATGACTGAAATTTCGTGAAAAGGTCTCGCCGTTGTTGTAACGATTTGCCACCTGTCGGTGAATCCAGGCTAATCTCAAACAGTTTCTGAGGGAACATTGTGAAGAGAACTGTATGTAACGAACATATCGAGCCTGTTACAATCTTATAGCTAGGTCAATGAATGATAGGAGAAGGGCGGCAAAAGGGAAGAAAAACCTTTTATTAATCAATTAATGAAAATCTGTTTCAAGTAAAGAACGTCCGAGCCAACGCGCACATCACTTTCCGGGTAATGGAGTACTCAGAAGACCAAAGTACTCGTAGTTGCGCTGCACGCAGGGAACAATTGTAGTACACTCATGCTCATAAATTAAGGGTAATTGTAGAATGTGGTGCCACACAACGTGACACTACACAAAACTGGCACTAATACCATAGGCACATAGGGAACACAAAGGACACAGATCTGTAAGTCCACGGGATTGGTGATAAGTTGAGAAAACTGTCCCGAAACACCTGTGCTACAAAGCGCCACTGCTTCCTGCGCATGTACCCCAACATCAATATGGGATATGATCACCATGCACACGTACACAGGCCGCACAACGGGTTGGCATACTCTGGATCAGGTGGTCGCGCAGGTGCTGGGATATAGCCTCCCATTCTTGCACCAGTGCCTCTCGGAGCTCCTGAAGTGTTGTAGGGGTTTGAAGACGTGCAGCGATACGTCGACCGAGAGCATCCCAGACGTGCTCAATGAGTTTTAGATCTGGAGAACAGGTAGGCCACTCCATTCGCCTAATATCTTCTGTTTCGTGGTACTCCACGATGGCAGCTCAGTGGGGCCGTGCGTTATCATTCATCAGGAGGAAGGTGGGAGCCACTACACCACTGAAAAGGCATACTGGTGCAAAATGGCGTCCCGATACACCTTACCTGTTACAGTTCCTATATCAAAGACATGCAGGGGTGTATGTGCACCAATCACGATCCCACACCACACCATCAAACCACGACCTCCACACAGGTCCCTTTCAAGGACATTAAGGGTTTGGTATCTGGTTCCTGGTTCACGACAGATGAAAACCCGGCTAGAATCACTGTTCAGACTATACTTGGGCTCGTCCGTGAACATAACCTGGGACCACTGTTCCAATGACCATGTACTGTGTTTTTGACACCAGGCTTTACGGGCTCTTCTGTGACCAAGGGTCAGTGGAACGCACCTTGCAGGTCTCCGGGCGAATAAACCATGTCTGTTCAGTTGTCTGTAGACTGCGTGTCTGGAGACAACTGTTCGATTGGCTGCGGTAAGGTCCCGAGCAAGGCTACCTGCAGTACTCCGTGGCCGACTGGGGGCACTGATGGTGAGATATCGGTCTTCTTGTGGTGTTGTACACTGTGAACGTCCCATACTGTAGCACCTGGATACTATTCCTGTCTGCTGGAATCGTTACCATAATCTTGAGATCGCACTTTGTGGCACACGTAGGGCCTGTGCTACGACCAGCTGTGTTTGATCAACCTCCAGCCGCCCTAGTATTCTACCCCTCATAACGTCATCAATATGTGTTCTTTGAGTCATTTTCAACACACAGTCACCATTAGAACGTCTGAAAACGTCTGCACACTTACTCGCTGCACAGCACTCTGACATGCACCAACACACCTCTGCGTATATGGACTGCTGCCAGCACCACCGTGCAGCCACCGCAGGTTCAAATGGCTCTGAGCACTATGCGACTTAACTTCTGAGGTCATCAGTCGCCTAGAACTTAGAACTAATTAAACCTAACTAACCTAAGGACATCACACACATCCATGCCCGAGGCAGGATTCGAACCTGCGACCGTAGCGGTCACGCGGTTCCAGACTGAAGCGCCTTTAACCGCACGGCCACACCGGCCGGCTACACCGCAGGTCAAATGCACCATATGGTCATAGCCAGAGGTGATTTAAACCTGCAAACCGCCCACCAGAGCGTTGTTTCACCGTTGTATCAGCATTATCCTTAATTTATGAGCATGAGTGTAGAACAAGAGGCATGATACCCAGAACAAGCCGTTGTTTCCTGCACACTGAGGACTAAAAATCTGCTTGTACAGCGACAGTCGTTGTTTTATATCAATTCTAGACTGACTAGTTATCATTGCGCCAAGTTCCTACAAAAACATTAAACAATTTAAAGTCAGTTAGAAGTTTACACATAAACCCGCATTCTGTAAAAATGTGTTAAACGTCTTCAAACTTCCTGCTACTTTAAATATGAATTCATACGGTAAATATTGGACGTTAAGCATTTTAGCGAGCAAAAGTATAGGAAAGATTTGAATTTATGTTCAAAATTCGTTGGAAGTTACTAAGTGCTCTCATTCTCAAATACTGGATTAATATATTGTGGGTAACGTGCGCGCAATGAATTAACGTTGCCTCAAGACATATAGCGCCAACACACTTCCAACTTCAATACTTGCCTTGATGTGTTAAATTAAATTTTTAAATTTGGTCAATATTTATATGAAGTACTGTAAATCAAATTTTTGTTGCCCCTACAAGTCGTTATACAGGCGACCTACATCTTGGACTGTACACGATGAAACACGAACGTTTATCAATATATTGGACTGGTGCGTAAGTTCAAACTACACTACTGGCCATTAAAATTGCTACACCACGAAGATGACGTGCTACAGACGCGAAATTTAAGCGACAGGAGGAAGATGCTGTGATATGCAAATTATTTGCTTCTCAGACCATTCATACAAGGTTGGCTCCGGTGGCGACATCTACAACGTGCTGACTTGAAGAAACTTTCCAACCGATTCCTCATACACAAACAGCAGTTGACTGGCGTTGCCTGGTGAAACGTTGTTGTGATGCCTACTGTAAGGAGGAGAAATGCATACCATCACGTTTCCGACTTTGATAAAGGTCGGATTGTAGCCTATCGTGATTGCGGCTTATCGTATCGCGACATTGCTATTCGCGTTGGTCGATATCCAATGACTGTTAGCAGAATATGGAATCGGTGGGTTCAGGAGGGTAATACGGAACGCCGTGCTGGATCCCAACGGTCTCGTATCACTAGCAGTCGAGATGACAGGCATCCTATCCGCATGGCTGTAATGGATCGTGCAGCCACGTCTCGATCCCTGAGTCGAGAGATGGGGACGTTTGCGAGACAACAACCATCTGCACGAACAGTTCGACGACGTTTGCAGCAGCATGGACTATCAGCTCGAAGACCGTGGCTGCGGTTACCCTTGAAGCTGCATCACAGACAGGAGCGCCTGCGATGGTGTACTCAACAATGAACCTGGGCGCACGAATGGCAAAACGTCATATTTTGGATGAATCCAGGTTCTGTTTACCGCATCATGATGGTCGCATCCGTGTTTGGTGACATCGCGGTGAACGCACATTGGAAGCGTGTATTCGCCATCGCCATACTGGCGTATCACCCGGCGTGATGGTATAGGGTGCCATTGGTTACACGTCACGGTCACCTCTTGTTCGCATTGATGGCACTTTGAACAGTGGACGTTACATTTCAGATGTGTTACGACCCGTGGCTCTACCCTTCATTCGATCCCTGCGAAACCCTACAATTCAGCAGGATAATGCACGATCGCATGTTGCAGGTCCTGTACGGACCTTTCTGGATACAGAAAATGTACGACGGCTGCCCTGGCCAGCACATTCTACAGATCTCTCACCAATTGCAAACGTCTGGTCAATGGTGGCCGAGCAACTGGCTCGTCACAATACACCAGTCACTACTCTTGATGAACTGTGGTATTGTGTTGAAGCTTCATGGGCAGCTGTTTCTGTACACACCATCCAAGCTCTGTTTGACTCAATGCCCAGGCGTATCAAGGCCGTTATTACGGCCATAGGTGGTTGTTCTTTGTACTGATTTCTCAGGATCTATACACCCAAATTGCGTGAAATTGTAATCACATGTCAGTTCTAGTATAATATATTTGTCCAATAAATATCCGTTATCATCTGCATTTCTTCATGGTGGAGCAATTTTAGTGGCCAGTAGTATATTTTTATTGTGCATGTGGGTATTCCGGTCACTATGGGTTAATGTATCGATTTTAATTTTTTATTTGTAGTTCACTGTTGCCGTTTAAGTTTACGTTCCATCATTTTGTCATTGGGAGATAGTGAGTTGAGCTGTGGACGGTGGAAAATGGAGTGCCAAGTGGAGAAATAAAACATTTAAGATCTATTGTTCTGTTTGAGTTCTGTAGACGGGTGGCAGCAGCGGAGACAGCCAAAACATTTGCACCGTGTATGGGTATAATACCACTGGACAGTGGCAAGGAAATGGTTTTCTCGTTTAAATGAGGATCCTTTTGACATTAGTGATTCTCCATGTTCACGAAGACCTGCAGGGTTTGATGAACTTTGTTTAAACGCATTAATCCACGATGATCCACGTCAGTGTACTAGAGAACTGGTAAATACGATAAACTGTGATCATTCCACCACCGTGCGACAAATGTATGCAATGGGAGAGGTTCAAAAATAGGTTGTATGCTCTAAGGCAAAATCACAGAAATGGGCGGGCGGCCATATGTACATCGCTGCTTGCTCGTCAGCAACTGGCTGGTGAGCAACACCTGCCGTTCCTATCCTGCATCGTTACTGGTGACGAGACACAAAATCTTTGTGTGAACGTAAGAAACAGAAAGGAATGGCTCATCCCAAACAAAGCAGCAACTCCCCGTACAAAGAATTGCGCGCATTCACAAAAGATAATGTTTTGCATCTGGTGGATCAGCGACGGTGTGGTGTACGAGGTGCATTCAAGTTCTAAGTCCTCCGATTTTTTTTCTAATTAACTACTCACCCGAAATGGATGAAACTGGCGTTACTTCTCGACGTAATCGCCCTGCAGACGTACACATTTTTCACAATGCTGACGCCATGATTCCATGGCAGCGGCGAAGGCTTCTTTAGGAGTCTGTTTTGACCACTGGAAAATCACTGAGGCAATAGCAGCACAGCTGGTGAATGTGCGACCATGGAGAGTGTCTTTCATTGTTGGAAAAAGCCAAAAGTCACTAGGAGCCAGGTCAGGTGAGTAGGGAGCATGAGGAATCACTTCAAAGTTGTTATCACGAAGAAACTGTTTCATAACGTTAGCTCGATGTGTAGGTGCGTTGTCTTGGTGAAACAGCACATGCGCACCCCTTCCCGGACGTTTTTGTTGCAGTGCAGGAAGGAATTTGTTTTTCAAAACATTTTCGTACGATGCACCTGTTACCATAGTGCCCTTTGGAATGCAATGGGTAAGGATTACGCCCTCGCTGTCCCAGAACATGGAAACCATAATTTTTTCAGCACTGGCGGTTACCCGAAATTTTTTTTGTGGCGGTGAATCTGTGTGCTTCCATTGAGCTGACTGGCACTTTGTTTGTGGATTGAAAAATGGCATCCACATCTCATCCATTCTCACAACCGACGAAAAGAAAGTACCATTCATGCTGTCGTTGCGCGTCGACATTGCTTCGCAACATGCCACACGGGCAGCCATGTGGTCGTCTGTCAGCATTCGTGGCACCCACCTGGATGACACTTTTCGCATTTTCTGGTCGTCATGCAGGATTGTGTGCACAGAACCCACAGAAATGCTAACTCTGGAGGCGATCTGTTCAACAGTCATTCGGCAATCCCCCAAAACAATTCTCTCCACTTTCTCCATCATGTCGTCAGACCGGCTTGTGCGAGCCCGAGGTTGTTTCGGTTTGTTGGCACATGATGTTCCGCCTTCATTAAACTGTCGCACCCACGAACGCACTTTCGACACATCCATAACTCCATCACCACATATCTCCTTCAACTGTCGATGAATTTCAATTGGTTTCACACCACGCAAATTCAGAAAACGATTGATTGCACGCTGTTCAAGTAAGGAAAACGTCGCCATTTTAAGTATTTAAAACAGTTCTCATTCTCGCCGCTGGCGGTAAAATTCCATCTGCCATACGGTGCTGCCATCTCTGGGACGTATTGACAATGAACGCGGCCTCATTTTAAAACAATGCGCATGTTCCTATCTCTTTCCAGTCTGGAGAAAAAAATTCGGAGGCCTTAGAACTTGAATGCACCTCGTACTAGGAATTGCTTCCCCGAGCTGTAACCGTCACTGCTGACATTTATTATCAACAACTGCGATGTCTTGCAGACGCATTCCAGGAACGTCGACCAGGGAGACTGCGTGAAGTGATGCTACTCCACGATGACGCCCGTCCGCAGACTGCTAGACTGACAAAAAACGCTATACAGGAGTTCGGTTGGGAAGTGATTACGCACCCATCTTTTCCACCTGAGCTTGCTCTCTCTCGAGCAACCTTCAAGAAACTTCTTTTCGGGATGAAAATACGCTCTGTATGGTCGATGGCTTAACGAGTTCTTCGCCTCAAAACCACGTTGTTTCAACAGTAGCGGAATCGGAAAGTTACCCCAACATCAGCAGACTATTGTAGATAGTGAAGGAGAGTATGTTATTGATGCCTGAAGTCTCTATTATGTGTATCTGTTGTGTTATTTATGAAAACACGGTAAGAAAATTTATGCAGCAACCTAACAGTTTAATGCATGGTGCCTGTACCACGTTTATGAGAATATAATTTGTTTGCAGCAGTCGCTCGTTTTTTTACGTAAGGGTCATGCATGAAAATGTGTTTACTCTAAATTCAAACAGTACAGGAGTATTCAGTTTTGCACCGCAGTGAGTGAAACTGCGAGAGTTGCTTGCTCCTTGTTTCATGACAGAGTATTATTTGAACATCAGTAGAGAGTTGAAGATGATTTACACAGTTAGTTGCATATTCTAGAGTTACACTCACTTTTCTTTTGAATGGAAAGCTGATATTAAGAGGGAATTTTTATTTTAGACCCTTAACAGTGCTGGTTCACCCCAATATAGTTTCAATTTTTACTACAAGCTCAGGAAATGAAGGCTGAAGTATTTTCAAATAGATTGAGTACTTCCTAAAAATAAAGGAAGCATCGCAAGTTATATGGCAGGGGCTTGATTTTTGAAGATGATTGTTACAACTTTCTGACTACTCCTCATAAATATGGCCCCTACGCAGTTCGAATATTAAGATGTAACAGTAAATTCTGCAAAATTGTTCTAATCCCATATCTCTGACAAGAAACAAAGGGTGCCATTAGGAAAGAGACATCAAGAAAGAGGAAGCTATCAGGAATCATCCAACTGGGAACTAATTGCACGTGATACCTCACAAGATTCCGTCTTTTTTCTGTTGTCTATCAATGACCTTTCATCTGTAATATTACCAGATGCCAAGTTAGTTTTGTTTGCAAGAGATACAAACATTGCCGTAAATAGCAAATCAAGTATAATCTTAGAAATAATTGTTAATGAAATTTTTATGGACATTAATAGATAGATGGTTCCTAGCCAGTTCTTTGCTACTAAACCTTTATTAAAAAAACACTATATGCAGTTTGGAAATTGTAAGATGTTTGCCACCAGTATATACCTAAAATATGACGAGAAACAGATAGAAGATGTTGATAGTGTTAAATTCATGGATTTTTACCTTGATAATAAATTCAGGTGGGGTGAGCATACCACAGAATTGCTGAAGTGCCTAAAGAAACTCTGTTTGCAATGTGAATGTTGCCAGACGTTAGTGACATAAAAATAAAAAACAAGCTGGCATACTGTGCTTATTGTCATTCCATATGTCATATGGAATTATTCTTTTGGGTAACTCCTCAAGCCAAGCCAAGGTTTTTCGGCTGAAATAACGTGCAATAAGAACTGTTTGTGGCGCAAACCGTAGAACATCCTGCAGGGGCCCATTTAGGGATCTACGATTACGAACTAATGCTGCCCAATAAATTTATACTTTAATGAAATTTGTCATTAAAGATAAACCTCTTTTTAAAATCAACTGATCATTTCAAGGAATCAATAGTAGAAGTAAGAACAACCTTCACATAGATTTAGTCACTTACTTTCGTCCAGAAAAGTGTTCATTATTCGAGAAAATACATTTTCAATAATTTGTCAGCAAGCACAAAAGTTCATCTAACAATAAAGTTCGGCTTAAGAGAAGCCTAAGGGGTTTATTGGTAGCCAATTCCTTCTACTCCACCGATGAATATCTTAGCAGAACCAATTTAGCTTGTACATGTTACAAATAATTCCAAATAATACAAATATTTAATGCAGCGTAATTGCTGTACAAATTCAGTGCAGTAATTTGAGCATTGAAAATAAGTGATGTAAAATGATTTTATGTCTGCTGGTACATGGCTACAATAGCCTAAGACTTATCATATGCTCCTCAGTACATTGAATATTCACGTCTTTTGTGACAAGTTATTTACCTTTTAAATAAATATATGTTTAAGATGTTTTCTTTTATTTGCTCCACATCCATGAGGACTGTTTCACTGGGACGTGTGGAAGGTACATTAGTATATCTGTTTTCCTTTGTAAATATTTTTTGTGTGTTCTTGTGTTCCTGACATGTTCTGCATCCTAGAAGAGCCTTGTACGACGGATATATTTGAACGAAAAGTACATCTAATCTAATCCCTGAAATCTGAACTGTTTTTTACTGGTACACCGCTGTACACGTCTTAACATTTTATATGCTTTCCGCCTTTCATCGTGGGTAGAAATTATATTTGACAAGTTTTTAATAAAATCTCAAATAATAATCAGCGGTTAACCTCGGCTTGAGACAGTATTTTAGTACACTTCTGCTCATTTTTGTTATACAGAGCGACAGTAACGTCCCAAGGGACAATTTTGAATACTATACGCGATGAGTGATGTTTACATTGATTTTAATATAGTGTTTGCAAACGAGAGCTCAGCTCGTGAAATAAATAACTACAATAACAAACAATGACACCGCGTTTATGTTTATTAGTTTCCTAAGGACCCTGAAAGATGTGAAACGGCACATTAGAGGACAGTTTATTTATCTACAAATGTCGTTTCTTTTTAAATATTAGTAAACGGCAGAAAACCTGACCTTTTGCAGGAAAACGTCATGTATCTACAAAACAACAGGAATTTTTTTGCTGCACTTTTAGTCAAACCAGTGAACTTAGATCGTAGGAAAATTGTATGGAATGCAATACCTACATTATTTAACGTGCCAAATATGGCACCACAACCGTAGCTGTAGCGGAAACACAAGCGTTCAAATAAAGCAATAAAACTGTTTCCCAACACATAATAAATCAATTACGCTATTGATGCTAGTTCTGAACCACAAAGGCAAGAAACTCCACCACTGCTGTCTTCTGAAGCAAAGGTAACCACATTTACAAAAATATTCGTATATTGGGAAGTCGAGTGAAGTACAAGAATTACAAGAATATGCGAATCATTACACTCCATGCAAAACTGTTATTGTGTCAAGGAAAGTATGTGTCATAATAAGACCAGATAATGACAGAAATATAGGCTTCCCATGCGTATTTCCTGCTTTCATGCATATGAATGTATACTGGCTTATGTCATTGAATGAATGAGATTAGGCTCTATTTACATTTGTTTCACGATATGTTTTATCAGTATGTATTAACAGGCACAGTAAACCACGCGGATTAACCAGAATTCCACGAGAGACATGAACAGCGTTATCGCATGGCGGTAGCAGTGAACGCAAGCTAGGGCAATACTGTCGTTACTGGAGTACTGTTTAATGTTCGTGTTTTACTGTCACTGTTAATACATATCGATAAAATGAATATCGCGCTGGCCTAAATTGGCACGGCTCTATTGCATGGGCACGTAAAATTCCGCCTTAAAAGTCATTTTATTTGTGACGTTAATCAAACCGACACTTCGACAAATAGGCGTCGCATGAAATCCATTGGTAGCAGTTTTCTTTCGGCCGACTACAGCTGCACATTGCAAAAACGAAATTGCAAATATCTGCCGAAACATCAGAGAAATTGCGCCTGATGATTCCGAGGAGGGAAACCTAATGTACAAGGTGTAAAGGGTGCAAGCGCAGATGTGGTACATTAATATGTGAAGATAACATATGAAAGTAATCGCTATAACTCTCCAAGCATTTATTTCATTGTGAGACAAGACAGTCACTGCCTTCACAGCAAAAAGTTTGCGACTGCCTACGGAACTATGATTCTACTTAGACGTGCACCTTTTCTTCCAAAGCCAATCTACATCCATGAATGTCTTTCTCCAGCATTCATCCACATGTCGCCAAGGTTGTTTCGAGTACGCTACGGAAGTTTATGGGAAGCACTTACTTTCACAGTGAGTGAAAACAAGATGTGGTACATTAATACACTCCTGGAAATTGAAATAAGAACACCGTGAATTCATTGTCCCAGGAAGGGGAAACTTTATTGACACATTCCTGGGGTCAGATACATCACATGATCACACTGACAGAACCACAGGCACATAGACACAGGCAACAGAGCATGCACAATGTCGGCACTAGTACAGTGTATATCCACCTTTCGCAGCAATGCAGGCTGCTATTCTCCCATGGAGACGATCGTAGAGATGCTGGATGTAGTCCTGTGGAACGGCTTGCCATGCCATTTCCACCTGGCGCCTCAGTTGGACCAGCGTTCGTGCTGGACGTGCAGACCGCGTGAGACGACGCTTCATCCGGTCCCAAACATGCTCAATGGGGGACAGATCCGGAGATCTTGCTGGCCAAGGTAGTTGACTTACACCTTCTAGAGCACGTTGGGTGGCACGGGATACATGCGGACGTGCATTGTCCTGTTGGAACAGCAAGTTCCCTTGCCGGTCTAGGAATGGTAGAACGATGGGTTCGATGACGGTTTGGATGTACCGTGCACTATTCAGTGTCCCCTCGACGATCACCAGTGGTGTACGGCCAGTGTAGGAGATCGCTCCCCACACCATGATGCCGGGTGTTGGCCCTGTGTGCCTCGGTCGTATGCAGTCCTGATTGTGGCGCTCACCTGCACAGCGCCGAACACGCATACGACCATCATTGGCACCAAGGCAGAAGCGACTCTCATCGCTGAAGACGACACGTCTCCATTCGTCCCTCCATTCACGCCTGTCGCGACACCACTGGAGGCGGGCTGCACGATGTTGGGGCGTGAGCGGAAGACGGCCTAACGGTGTGCGGGACCGTAGCCCAGCTTCATGGAGACGGTTGCGAATGGTCCTCGCCGACACCCCAGGAGCAACAGTGTCCCTAATTTGCTGGGAAGTGGCGGTGCGGTCCCCTACGGCACTGCGTAGGATCCTACGGTCTTGGCGTGGATCCGTGCGTCGCTGCGGTCCGGTCCCAGGTCGACGGGCACGTGCACCTTCCGCCGACCACTGGCGACAACATCGATGTACTGTGGAGACCTCACGCCCCACGTGTTGAGCAATTCGGCGGTACGTCCACCCGGCCTCCCGCATGCCCACTATACGCCCTCGCTCAAAATCCGTCAACTGCACATACGGTTCACGTCCACGCTGTCGCGGCATGCTACCAGTGTTAAAGACTGCGATGGAGCTCCGTATGCCACGGCAAACTGGCTGACACTGACGGCGGCGGTGCACAAATGCTGCGCAGCTAGCGCCATTCGACGGCCAACACCGCGGTTCCTGGTGTGTCCGCTGTGCCGTGCGTGTGATCATTGCTTGTACAGCCCTCTCGCAGTGTCCGGAGCAAGTATGGTGGGTCTGACACACCGGTGTCAGTGTGTTCTTTTTTCCATTTCCAGGAGTGTATGTACACACATCAGTGTGTTTTTTTCCTGCAGCAAACGGCCTTCCTACAAACATGTCATACATTTTATGACTTGATGTTTTCTACATGGCCGTACATGGGCTGGGAAGTGAACGACGCCTGTCAGTATAGATTAACAATTTTGCGTCCATGCATCTGCGCTTCCCTGCTGCCCAGGGGAAAATAACCATTAACGGCTTGCTCTTGCCACATGTAGTTGGATGAACTACTCAACTCTAAAAATATATGGCTTGCAGTAGCTATGATTATTAGTCTGAAGATGATGTAAATACTGATGTGAAGTTGTTCAGTACCCCTTCCTCAGTCAGCAATAGAAATATCTCCAACTGTACTCAGGACACCCTATAAATATATATGGGGCAGTCAAATGAAAATGAGACACACACAAAAGAAGTAAGTAAATTGTTTATTGTTTCAAAACTAATCGCCATAAATCTTAATACATTTATCCCAATGTGAGACAAGACAGTCAATGCCTTCATGAGAAAATGTTTGCAGTTGCCTAGTTAACCACGATTGTACCCAGGCATACACCTCTTTCTCTGAAGGTGTTGACGACCACGAATGTCTTGTTTCAGGGCTCCAGTGGAGGATATGTAAGTGGTTCCCAGAGAAACCTCTCTAGCGTACTCAAAATAGCCTTGGCCACATGTGGGCAGACACGAAAGAAAGAAATTCCTGGTAGTCGTTTTCCTTCGGATGGGAAAGGTGCACACCTAAGTACAATCATATTTCCATAGGCAAACGCAAACATTTTGCTGTGAAGGCATTGATCGTCCTGTCTCAGAGTGAGATAAATGCGTTAAGAGTTGTGGTGATTGATTTTGAATGAACAGTTTACTAACTTTTTTCCACTTGTGTCGTTTTCGTTTGACTGCCTCTTACATACTGTGCGAGACCAAAAAGTGAGAAGAATAAATGAAGGTGTATTTACCCGTTTATTATTATTTCTAATTAGATACTACTGCCATAATGATGTAATTGTGTTCTCATATCCAGAGCCCTATCGGCGTCAAACTATTTTTATTAGACCTTCTTGCTAATTAAAGATTTATCCATTCAGTGGTACATGGGTCATAACTAAACAGTATTAGAGGAGGAGCTCTTGCTCTTGTTAGTCATACAGAAAATCAGTCATAAACAAAGAAGGGAAAGCTGAAATATGGAAGGAGTATGTAGAGGGAGACGAACTTGAAGGCAATATTATAGAACTGGAAGAGGACGTAATTGAAGATGAGATGGGAGACATGATATTGCGAGAAGAATTTGACAGAGCAGCCAAAGACCTAAATCGAAACAAGGCCATGAGAATAGATGACATTTTCATAGAGCTACTGATAGTCTTGGGAGAGCTAGCCATGATAAAACTCATCCACCTGCGTGCCAGATGTGTGAGGCAAAATTCTTCCATACTTCAGTAAGAATATAGACTAATAATTCAGATGATACAGTTGCTGAAATGTTCAGAGAAAACTTGAGTTTGATTTCAAACATGTACCGAGTCATACGATTATAGTTGGCGAAGACTTTAATTTATTCTCGATATGTTGACGAAATTACATGTTTAGTTCCGGAGGTACGCATAAAACATTATCCGTAATTGTGCTAAACGCATTCTCTGAAACTTATTTCGAGCAGTTTGTTCATGAGCCCACTCGAATAGTAAACGGTTGTGAAAACACACTTGACCTCTTAGCAGCAAATAATCCTGAGTTAATAACGGGATTAGTGATCACAGGGGTGTCGTAGCGACACTGAATATTGTAACCCCCAAATCCTCCAAACATAAACGAAAAATATACCTATTCAAAACAGTAGATAAAAATTCACTTGACACCTTCCTGAGACACAATCTTCCCTCCTTCCAAATTAACAATATAAGTGTAGACCAGATGTAACTTGAATTCAAAGAAACAGTATCGACAGCAACTGAGTGATTTACACCAAATAAATTAACAAACGACGGAGCTGATCCTCCATGGTACACAAAACGCGTCAGAGCACTGTTGCAGAAACAACGAGACAGACATGCCAAATTTAAACAGACGCAAAATCCACAAGATTGGCGATTTTTTACAGAAGCTCGAAATTTAGCGCGAACTTCAATGCGAGATGCTTATAACAGTTTCCACAACGAAACTTTGTCTCGAAACCTCGCAGAAAATCCAAAGAGATTCTCTTCGTATGTGAAGTATGTTAGCTGCAAGAAACAATCAGTGCCTTCTATGCGCGATTGCAATGGAGATACTATCGAAGACAGTGCCGCCAAAGTAGAGGTACTAAAAAAAAAACAGCCTTCCGAAATGCCCTCAAAAAAGAAGACGAAGTAAATATTCCAGAATTAGAATCGAGAACAGCTGCCAACATGAGCAACGTAGAAGTAAATATATTCGGTGTAGTGAAGCAACTTAAATCACTTAATAAAAGCAAGTCTTCTCGTCCAGACTGTATACCAATTAGGTTCCTTTCAGAGTATGCTGATGTATTAGCTCTATACTTTACAATCATATACAACCGTTCATTCGACGAAAGATCCGTACCCAAAGACTGGAAACTCGCACAGGTCACACTAATATTCAAGAAAGGTAGTAGGAGTAATCCACTTAATTGTAGGCCCATATCATTAACGTCGATATGCATCCGGATTTTGGAACATATATTGTGTCCGAACATTATGAATTACACTACTGGCCATTAAAATTGCTACACCAAGTAGAAATGCAGGTCATAAACGGGTATTCATTGGACAAATATATTATACTAGAACTGACATGTGATTACATTTACATGCAATTTGGATGTATAGATCCTGAGAAATCAGTACCCAGAACAACCACCTATGGCCATAATAACGGCCTTGATACGCCTGGGCATTGAGTCAAACAGAGCTTGGATGGCGTGTACAGGTACAGCTGCCCATGCAGCTTCTACACGATACCACAATTCACCAAGAGTAGTGACTGGTGTATTGTGACGAGCCAGTTGCTCGGCCACCATTGACCAGAAGTTTTCAATTGATAAGATATCTGGAGAATGTGCTGGCCAAGGGCAGCAGTCGAACATTTTCTGTATCCAGAAAGGCCTGTACAGGACCTGCAACATGCGGTCGTGCATTATCCTGCTGAAATGTAGGGTTTCCCAGGGATCGAATGAAGGGTAGAGCTACGGGTCGTAACACATCTGAAATGTAACGACCACCGTTCAAAGTGCCGTCAATGCGAACAAGAGATGATCGAGACGTGTAACCAATGGCACCCCATACCATCACGCTGGGTGATACGCCAGTATGGCGATGGCGAATACACGCTTCCAATGTGCGTTCACCGCGATGTCACCAAACACGGATGCGACCATCATGATGCTGTAAACAGAACCTGGATTCATCCGAAAATATGACGTTTTGCCATTCGTGCGCCCAGGTTCGTTGTTGAGTACACCATCGCAGGCGCTCCTGTCTGTGATGCAGCTTCAAGGGTAACCGCAGCCACGGTCTTCGAGCTGATAGTCCATGCTGCTGCAAACGTCGTCGAACTGTTCGTGCAGATGGTTGTTGTCTTGCAACCGTCCCCATGTGTTGACTCAGGGATCGAGACGTGGCTGCACGATCCGGATAAGATGCCTGTCATCTCGACTGCTAGTGATACGATGCCGTTGGGATACAGCACGGCGTTCCGTATTACCCTCCTGAACCCACCGATTCCATATTCTGCTGACAGTCATCGGATCTCGACCAACGCGAGCAGCAATGTCGCGATACGATAAACCGCAATTATAACAGGGTACAATCCGACCTTTATAAAAGTCGGAAACGTGATGGTACGCATTTATCCTCTTTACACGAGGGATCACAACAACGTTTCGCCACTCAACGTCGGCGAGCTGCTGTTTGTATATGAGAAATCGGTTGGAAACTTTCCTCTTGTCAGCACGTTGTAGGTGTCGCCACCGGCGCCAACCTTGTGAGAATGCTCTGAAAAGTTAATCGTTTGCAAATCACAGCCTCTTCTTCCTGTCGGTTAAATTTCGCGTCTGTAGCATGTCGTCTTCGTGGTGTAGGAATTTTAATGGCCAGTAGTGTACCGTGAAGAAAACTGTCTATTAACGCACAGTCAACATTGGTTTAGAAAACATCGTCCATGTGAAACACAACTAGCCCTTTATTCGCATCAAGTTTTGAGTGCTATTGACAAGGGATTTCATATCGATTCCGCATTTCTGTATTTCCGGAAGGCTTTTGACATTGTACCACACAAGCGGCTTGTAGCGAAATTGCGTGCTTATGGAATTTCGACTCAGTTATGTGACTGGGTTTGTGATTTCGTGTCAGAGAGGTCACAGTTCGTAGTAATTGACGGAAAGTCATGGAGTAAAACGGAAGTGATTTCTGGCGTTCCCCAAGGTTATGTTATAGGCCCTTTGCTGTTCCCTTTCTATACAAACGATTTTGGAGACAATCTGAGGAGCCGTCTTGCGTTGTTTGCAGATGACGCTGTCGCTTATCGACTAATAAAGTAATCAGAAGATCAAAACAAATTGCAAAACGATTTAGAAAAGATATTCGAATGGTGCTAAAATTGGCAGTTGACGCTAAATAACGATAAGTGTGAGGTCATCCACATGGGTGCTAAAAGGAATTCGTTAAACTTTGGTTACAGGATAAGTCAATCAAATCTAAAGGCCGTAAATTCAACTAAATACCTGGGAATTACAATTACGAACAACTTGAATTGGAAGGTTCAAACGGTTCAAATGGCTCTGAGCACTATGGGACTTAACATCTGAGGTCATCAGTCTCCTAGAACTTAGAACTATTTAAACCTAACTAACCTAAGGACATCACACACATCCACGCCCAAGGCAGGATTCGAACCTGCGACCGTAGCGGTCGCGCGGTTCCAGACTGAAGCGCATAGAACCGCTCGACCACTCCGGCTGGCGAATTGGAAGGAATGTTGTGGGAAAGGCTAACCAAAGACTGAGTTTTATTGGCATGACACTTAGAAAATGTAACAGATCTACTAAGGAGACTTCCTACACTAAGCTTGTCCGTCCTCCTTTAGAATACTGCATTGCGGTGTGGTATCCTTACCAGATAGGACTGACGGAGAAAATCGAAAAAGTTCAAAGAAAGGCTGGACGTTTTCTACTATCGCGAAATATGGGAGAGAGTGCCACAGAAAAGATGCAGGGTTTGGGCTGGACATCATTAAAAGAAAGCCGTTTTTCGTTGCGACGGAATCTTCTCAAGAAATTCCAGTCACCAACATTCTCCTTCGAATGCGAAAATAATTTGTTGACACCGACCTACACAGGGAGAAACGATCACCACGATAAAATAAGAGAAATTAGAGCTCGTACGGGAAGATATAGGTGTTCGTTCTTTTCGCGAACTATCGAGATTGGAATAACAGAGAAATGTGATGGTGGTTCGATGAATCCTCTGCCAGGCACTTAAATGTGATTTGCAGAGTATCCATGTAGATGTAGATGCAGAATACTAATGCGAGTTCTTTACAGAAGAATGAGAAAACTGGAAGAGATCACTTTGGATTCTGCAGAAATGTAGGAATATACTAGACAGTGATGTCACTACGACTTGCGTTAGAAGATAGGTTAAGGCAAGACAGATCTACTTTTATAGCAGTTGTAGACTTAGAGAAATGCTTTGACAGCGTTGAGTGGGATACTCTCTTGGTTACAAGAGTCGAGGGCACGAAAGGGAAGAAATGGAGTGAGACAATGTTTAGCCTATCCCCGATGTTATTCAATCTGCACGTTACGCAAGCAGTAAAGGAAACCAATGAAACATTTGGTGTAGGAATTACAGACCAGAGAGGAAAAATAAGAATTTTAGGTTTACAGATGATATTGCAAATCTGTCAGAGACAGCAAAGTATTTGGAAGATCCGCTGAACGGAATCAACAGTTTCTTGAAAGGAGGATATAAGATGAATATACAAAAAAAAAGTATGAATGTAGTCAAATCAGGTGATTTTGATGGAATTGGTTTAGGAAATGAGGCACTTAAAGTAGTATATGAATTTTGTTACTAGAGCAACCGAAGTAGAGAGGATATAAAATCTAGACTGGCAAGAAAAGCGTTTCTGTAGAAGAGAAATTTGTTAATATCGAATGTAGACTGAAGTGTTTGGAAGTCTTTTTTTTTTTTTTTTTCTTTATTGTATTTCAATTCCCCATCGGGGCGGGCTGGCAGCAGCATATGCGCTGCTCTTCAGCCGAAAGACATAGAACAAAACAATAGAAGACATTTAAAAACAGCAAAGGAGAGAAGAAGGCGAACATAGATATAAAAAAGGGAGAACATCATGGAAGGCAATAGACAAAAAAAAACGGACGATTAAAAGAACACAAGGCACAGTATGACTGGAGCATAAAGGTGTTGACGGATGGCATAGCACACAACTTAACACTGACGGCGAACCTCAAGGCAGTACACAATTAAAATCACACCTCTTCACGCACACGAGAAACAGCACTAAACACAACACTGATGTGGCACACTGATGATGATCAATACAGAGGATCTGCCAGGTTCAAGGAGATGAGGGAGACCTGAAGAAGGGAGGGAGGGGAAGAGATGGGGGAGGGGAATGGGGGGCGCGCGGAAGAGGGCCAGGTAGGGAGGGATGTGGGAAGGAGAGAGGCAAGTATGGGGTGCAGGGTCTCAGGGGAGGGGGGGGATGGAGGAAAATCCGCTCTGGGAGAAGGAGGAAAGAGGAGAAGGGGGCCCTGGGGAGGGGGGGGGGGAATAAGGCCGGGTTATAGTTGGAAGGAAGGGTATATGTCACGGCGAAGTTCGTCATCCGGGAGGGGGAGGCGTTGGAAATTGCCCTGATGAAGGAGATGGAGGGTGTGGAGGTGGAGAGAGGGAGGGATACAGCGATAGAGGCGCGGCAACCGGCGGGGGATGGAGAGGAAGGAGGAAACCAGAGGGTGGGGGGGATCAACCCTGCAAACAACGTAAAGGATGCGGAGATGTTGGAGGAACAAGAGGAGGTGGGGGAAGGGGATCAGTTCATACAGGAGCCGTGTGGGGGAAGGAAGGCGGATACGGAAGGCAAGGCGGAGCGCATGGCGTTCAAGGATTTGGAGGGCCTTGTAAAAGCGGGTGGGGCCGGAGATCCAGGCGACGCTGGCATAACAGAGGATAGGACGGATGAGGGATTTGTAGGTGTGGAGGATGGTAGAAGGATGCAATCCCCATGTCCGGCCGGACAGGAGTTTCAGCAGGCGGAGGCGGGAATGGGCTTTCTGATGGATGGTCAGGAGATGAGGGGTCCAGGTGAGGTGTCGGTCAAGGGTGACGCCAAGGTATTTCAGGGTGGGGGTGAGTTGGATAGGACGACCATAAAGGGTGAGGTAGAAATCATGGAGGCGAAAGGAGCGAGTGGTGCGGCCTATGATGATTGCCTGGGTTTTGGAGGGGTTGAGACGGAGGAGCCACTGGTTACACCAAGTGGTGAACTGGTTAAGGTGGGTTTGGAGGGTACATTGAGACCCTTGAAGGGTAGGATAGAGAGCCAGGAAGGCGGTGTCATCAGCATATTGGAGAAGGTGGACTGGTGGGGGTGGCTTGGGCATATCAGCTGTATACAAGAGATAAAGGAGAGGGGAGAGGACAGAACCCTGGGGGACGCCAGCCGTGGGATAAAAGATACGGGAGTTGGTGTTGTGGAGGGTGACATAGGAAGGACGGTGCGAGAGGAAGGAAGCGACCAGACGGACAAAATTGATAGGCAGGGCGTAGGTTTGGAGTTTAAAGAGGAGACCGGGATGCCATACATGGTCATAGGCATTTTGGAGGTCAAGGGAAACAAAAATGGCAGAGCGACGGGAGTTGAGCTGGAGGGACAGAAGGTGAACAAGGTTGAGGAGTTGGTCGTCAGCAGAGAAGGAGGGTCGGAAGCCACACTGGGTAAGGGGGAGGAGGTGGTGTTGAGCAAGGTGCCGATGGATACGGTGGGAGAGGATGGATTCAAAGACCTTACTGAAGATGGAGGTGAGGCAGATGGGACAATAGGAAGAGGCGGCAGAAGGGGGTTTGTTGAGTTTGAGGAATAGGAGGACGCGTGAGGTCTTCCACAGGTCAGGGTAGAAGCCAGTAGAGAGGATGACATTATAGAGATGGGCGAGGACAGTTAGGAAGGAATAGGGGCTTTCTCGAAGGTGACGGTAGGTGACACAGTCGTGACCAGGGGCCGTGTTGCGTTTGGACTGGAGGAGAAGTTTAATGTCTTGTGCTGTGATGGGAGTGTTGACGTCGGAGGGGGGCAACTGCCCCAAGTACTGGAGACTAGGAGCAAGTGGAGCGACTGAGGTATCAGCACGTTCCATGACGGTGGGGAAAAGAGAATAATCAAAGTGGGGATCATCAGGGATGGAGAAGACCTCGGAAAGGTGGGAAGCGAAGTGGTTGGCCTTACTGAGGTTGTCTGGAAGGGGGCGATCGTTATGGAGAAGGGGGTAGTGGGGAGCGGAAAGGGAACCAGTAAGACGATGGAAGGCGGACCAGTACTTGGAGGAGTTGATAGGGAGGGTGGCATTGAGTCGTGTGCAGGTCTGGCGCCAGTCCCGGCGTTTCGTTGCTGTAATAAGGTTCCGTACGTGTCGCTGTATTTGCCGGTGGCGTTGGAGTGTATCCCTGTCACGAGTGCAGAGGAAGGAGCGATAGAGGCGGCGGGATTCACGGAGGAGGAGGACAGCCTGCAGAGGGAGAGTGGGACGGTGTGGGTGGATGGTTTTAGTAGGAACATGGGCCTCCACGGCGTCAGTAATTACCGTTTGAAGGAAGGACGAGGCGCGGATGATGTCATCAGGATGGCGATAGGTAAGAGGGTGGCTTTCGACCTGGGTGGAGATGGAGTCCCGGTAGGCATCCCAGTTGGCACGGCGATAGTCATGGACGACCTTGGGAGGGGGTGCAGGTTGCGGAGCCGGAGGGGGGCGGTTTGCAGACGTTATGGTGAGAAGGACAGGGAGGTGATCGCTACCTGTGGGGTCAAGGACGGCGACAGTGATACGCCCAAGGAGGTTGGCGGAGGCAATGACAACATCGGGGGTGGTGTTACTTTCGGGTCGGGTCTGCTGGGGAATGGGAACAAGGTCACCCTGGATTGTGGAGAGGAACTGATGCCACCGCCGAAGGGCAGCAGGAGTGCGGCTATGGATGTTGAGGTCGGCGGCAATCACATAGGTGGAGAAGGTGTGGTCAATGTGTGAGATGAAGTCATAAGGAAGAGGAGCAGTGGAGCGGACATAGATGGTGGCACAGGTAATGGTGAGGGAGGGGAAGAAGACGCTAAGGATAAGGTGTTCAGTGGGGTCATTGAGGAGAGGTTGTGGCCGGACGGGGATATGCTTAAGGTGGCCAATCGCGACTCCACCCTGCGCACGAGGACCAGGAGCATCAGTGCGGTGGAGGACATAGGGGGAGGTGCGGATAGAATGGTGGGGCTGGAGAAAGGTTTCGTTCAAGAGGAAGGTGTCGACCTGGTGGTGGGAGAGGGTGTGCATGAGGAGGTATTTGTTGGAGCGGAAGGAGCGAATGTTCTGGAAGAGGATGCGAGACTCGTGCCGCACCATGACGGGAAGGAGGGGGGGAAGAGAGGGAAGGGAAGAGACTTAAACTAGGGTGTCGAGGCGGGTGAAGGTGAAGTGGGCTTGGTTGTGGGAGTAAGTGGCGAAGGTGTTCAGGTGGAAAACAGAGCGAGCAGCAAGGGATATTTGTTGGAAGGTGTGCGGGCGCTGAAAAGGGTGAATGTTTTGGAGTACAACGGTAATGAACCGGATGATGTCCTCGGCCGTGGGGGGTGGACGGAGGGAATTGTTAGGATGGACAGGAGGATCGACGGGACGAACTGGGACTGTAAGTTCAGGGGTGGCTGGAGGGGGTTTAGCTTTACACTTGTGGGAGTATGTGGGATGGGGGCCATTGTAGGTATTACAGGAAGGAGGAGCAGCGAGGTTGGGGCAGTTCTTGAGAAAGTGGGAGGCCTTGCAATGGGGACAGGTGGGGGGGTTTTTGCAGTTGGGAGTCAGGTGGTCATTGTACATCAGGCAACGCTGGCAACGGTAGGATTGGGGAGGGGATTTGGAGGATTCAACAGGGTGGCGACGGTGGTATATCAGGGCACCCTGGGTGAGGAGATGGTCTATGGATGGGGCGGACTCTGAGAATACCCGCATGAGGTAGGTGGGACCAGAGGCATTGTGGATACGGCGGGCAGAGCGGATTTCCAAGTCCGGGTGGGAGTTCAGTTCTACCAACACTTCATCCTCTGTGATCACCGGGCTGAGCTTGGTGATCACAGCGGTGTAGGTGGGGGGGCGACGGGGAGGCGGGGGCTGACGAGGAGTGGAAGCGGAAAGGAAGGGTGTCAGAGAGGCGTGGGGGTCAAATATAACTCGTGGGAGTTTTCGCAGGAGGTCTGTGTGAAAGGATGGGGACGGGGGCTTGATAAGGACTGAGTCCCTGCGGGGAATGAGTTGGGAGATGGGAGGACCAGGTAAGTACTTTCGTATTTCCTTGGTGAGGGTACGAGCGTCGAGGAACTTAGGATCGGGAGTTGACAGGACAAAGGTGTGGAGGGTGGGGGCCAAGGTAGGGGTGGCAGGAGGAGGGGTGGTGGCCATGGTGACGGCAGGGGGAGGGGGAGGTGGTGTTGATTTTCTGTGGGAAGTGGCGGGAGCAGAGTCGGTAAGGACGCGCTTTTGGGGTTTTTTGGAGACTGGAGGCTGGGAGGAGGGGAGAGGGACAGGGAGGAGAGGGAGGTGGCGGGTGGCAGATCCCTGTGGCGTAGTGGAGGCACCGGGAGAGGCAGCTGGTTCAGTGGTGGCGATGGTGGCTCGGCGCGACGTGATGCGTGCGGGAGATGCAGAAGACGAAGCAACTGGGTCGGTGAGAGAGGGGAAGCCAACCACCTGAGGGGCGGCAGCAGAGGCGGCAACAGAGGCGTACGTGAGGGCGGGGGTAGTAGTGGGAGCTGTGGAGGGTGTGGAGGCTGGAGGAAGGGTGTAGAGGTGTGGGTATACAGCAGGGGAGGAGATAGGGGAGTGGGTAAGTGGGGGAAGGGAAGGGGAGGTGGAAGGAGGGGGGCCAGAGGCGGCACTCCAGGAAGTGACAGTGGGAGAGGGGGAGGGGGAGATGTAGATGACGGTGGAGGTGGGAGTACTCATTGCAGACGAACGGCGACGGACAGACGGACGTGCAGCAGGCGGCGTCGGCGTCGGCGATGGGCAGCGGCGAACAGACGGACGTGCAGCAGGCGGCGTCGGCGTCGGCGATGGGCAGCGGCGAACAGACGGACGAACAGCAGGCGGCGACGGCGTCGGCGGCGAACAGACGGACGAACAGCAGGCGGCGGCGGCGGCGGCAGCGGTTACGACGACGGCGATGGACAGCCAGCAGGCGGACGGACGGACGGACGAACGAACAGCGACAGCAGCGGGCAGACAGACAGACAGACAGACAAACACACACAATCTTCGAAGACGGAGATTCCACCCTGAGAGTAGCCCAGGCTTTGCAATCTGACGCTTTCGAAGGAAGGGATCCAACCCTCTAGATGTTGGAAGTCTTTTCTGAAAAGTATTTGTATGGAGTGTAGCCTAACAGTTTAGAGAGGAAAAGAATAATAGCTTTTGAAATGTGGTCCTACAGAAGAATGCTGAAGATTAGACAGAAGCAAGACATCACGCATTCATATAATTGATTCGCCTATATTTGCAATGCCTCCACTTTTTGCAGTGAGGATGCACAGGTACGTACGACCTCCTGCGCGAATATCAGAGAAGCGAGATTGGAGAAAACGGACAGGGACGGCGGGTAGGTGGCGCTCGGTGGGAATGTGGGTCGGCTGTAGGGCGCGGCCAGGTAGTCCGCGCATTCGCGATATGCTGTGTCCTGGATGGTGCAGTGGTTAACGCATGTGCCTAGTCAGCAAGAGACCTGGGTTCGAATCGCGGTCCGGCACAAATTTTCACTCTTCGCCGCTGATTTCACGCAATATTCCCATGCAGGTGACATCAGTAATCCCTTCCCTTTCCCTACCTTTCTTCGCCCTCCACCTTCAATTTACACATAATGTGTCAACAGCTGCGGATTCCTTATAATGTCTGTTCTTTAGAACAAGTCCGAAAGAACAGACACCACGCATTCATATAAACATTCTGAGGGGTCTCCAATTTAGTATTGGAGGGAAGCGAGGAAGGCGAGGGGTGGGGGGGGGGGGGGGGGGAAGGTAAAAACCGTAGCGGGAGAGAAGGAAATAAATACACACTACTGGCCATTAAAATTCCTACGCTAAGAAGAAATGCAGATGATTAACGGGTACTCATTGGACAAATATATTATACTAGAACTGACATGTGATTACATTTTCATGCAGTTTGGGTGCATAGATCCTGAGAAATCAGCACCCAGAACAACCACCTCTGGCCGTAATAACGGCCTTGATACGCCTGGGCATTGAGTCAAACAGAGCTTGGATGTAGTGTACAGGTACAGCTTCAACACGATACCACAGTTCACCAAGAGTAGTGACTGGCGTATTGTGACGAGCCAGTTGCTTGGCCACCATTGACCAGACGTTCTCAATTGGTGAGAGATTTGGAGAACGTGCTGGCGAGGGCAGCAGTCAAACGTTTTTCTGTATCCAGAAAGGCTTGCAAAGGACCTCCAACATCCGGTCGTGCATTATCCTGCTGAAATCGTCATCGCCAGTCTGGCGATGACGAATACACGCTTCCATTATGCGTTCACCGCGATGTCGCCAAACACGGATGCGACCATCATGATGCTGTAAACAGAACCTGGATTCATCCGAAAAAATGACGTTTTGCCATTCGCGTACCCAGGTTCGTCGTTGAGTGCACCATCGCAGGCGCTCCTGTGTGTGATGCAGCGTCAAGGGTAACCGCAGGCGTGGTCTTCGAGCTGGTAGTCCACGCTGCTGCAAACGTCGTCGAACTGTTCGTGCAGATGGTTGTTGTCTCGCAAACGTCCCCATCTGTCGACTCAGGGATCGAGACGTGGGTGCACGATCCGTTACAGCCATGCGGATAAGATGCCTGTCATCTCGACTGCTAGTGATACGAGACCGTTGGGATCCAGCACGGCGTTCCGTATTACCCTCCTGAACTCACCGATTCCATATTCTGCTAACAGTCGTTGGATCTCGACCAACGCGAGCAGCAATGTCGCGATACGATAAACCGCAATCGCGATAGGGCACAATCCGACCTTCATCAAAGTCGGAAACGTGATGGTACGCATTTCTCATCCTTACACGAGGTATCACAACAACGTTTCACCAGGCAACGCCGTCAACTGCTGTTTGTGTATGAGAAATCGGTTGGAAACTTTCCTCATGTCAGCACGTTGTAGGTGTCGCCACCGGCACCAACCTTGTGTGAATGCTCTGAAAAGCTAATCATTTGCATATCGCAGCATCTTTTCCCTGTAGGTTAAATTTCGCGTCTGTAGCACGTCATCTTCGTGATGTAGCAATTTTAATGGCAAGTAGTGTAATAAGCGTATTCAGAGATGTAGACTGAGCTGACAAAAGTCATGCTATACCTCCTAATACCGTGTCAGCAGTAACTCGACGTGGCATGGACTTAAGTCATTGTTAAGTCCCCTGCTGAAATATGAGCCAAGCTGCCTCTATAGCCGTCTATAATTGCGGAAGTGTTACCGGTGCAGGATTTCGTGAACGACCTGACCTTTCGATTATGTCCCATAAAAATTCGATGGAATTTATTTAGAACGATCTGGGTGGCAACATCATTCTCTCGAATTGTCCAGAGTATCCTTCAATCCAATCGCAAACAATTGTGACCGGCGAACATGGCGCATTGTTATCCACAAAAATCCCATCGTTCTTCGGGAACATGAAGTCTATGAATAGCTGCAAAAGGTCTCCAAGTAGCCGAACATAATCATTTTCAGTCACTGCTCGCTCCAGTTGGACCAGATGGCGCCGTCCCGTCCATTTCCATGCATTCCATGTAAACACAGCCCACATCATTATGGAGCCATCACCAGCTTGCACAGTGCCCTGTTGCAATTTAGGTCCGTGGTTTCGTGGAGTTTGCGCCACACACGAACCCTACCATCAGCTCTTACAAGCTGAAATCGGGACTCATCTTACCCGAGCAAGGTTTTCCAGCCGTCTAAGGTCCTACCGATATGGTCACGAACCCAGGAGACGCGCTGCAAGAGATGTGTGGTTAGCAAAGGCATACAGGTCAGTCCCCTGCTGCTATAGCCCATTAACGCTAAACTTCGCCGCGCTGTCCTAACGGCTACGTTCGTCGTACGTCCCACATTGATTTCTATGGTTACTTCACGAAAACGCCGCTGCTCTCGGTCGCTAAGAGAAGGCCATCGTCCACTGCGTCCTGAAATTTGGTATTGTCGGTACACTCTTGTGAATGCCGGAGTATTGAATTGCCAAACTATTTCCGAAATGTAATGTCCCCTGCCTCTAGCTCCAATTAGTGCTCCACGTTCAAAGTCTATTAAGTGGGGACGTTGATGAAAAACACACACTACTTCAAAAAATGCACCAAATCCACAGTTTTGGAGTTATGGCAATGAAATTTTGTACCACAATTTACATGAAAGTAACACATTTACATATAAAATCCTTTTATTATATATATTCTACTTTTGTTTGAATGAAATTTGAAGTTTTATTTTAAAAAATAATGTATGTTCCTTTTTCTCAGAAATTATTCAAGAGATTTCTACAAAAATTTCTCTATTTCATCTCTTTATATGTTGTAAGCTTCTCGCATGAGGTTTTGGAATACGTCGAATAGGAAAATTTTCATAATTTTTTAATTGCAATTCCACAAGTACAATTTTAAATTCATGTAAAATTCAAAGCACTTTGCCACATATCTCAGCTTGCAATCAGAATTTCAAAATTTGCTCTTGAGACAACGTTTATTAGGTTTACAGAAATATGTGTATAAAGTTTCATAATTCTAGCATTCATAGAATCTGAGGAAAAGGTACATAAACTTTAAAAAACAAACTTTTCAGGAAACGCAATTTAAAGTTGAACCTAATTTTTCTTCTTACGTCACTTCTTCAGAAGGCATCATATTTGTACTTTGGGTCGTCTTTCTCTTCAAGGCTTCTCTTCTGATTTCTTGTTGCCTGTCTTCTTTCCTTTACCAGGTCTTCAACTGACTTTTCAGCTGCAGAGACGCGCTGTGAATCTATTTTTCTCATGATGTCTTGAGTAAAATTTCCTATCTTGAAGCCCATTCTTTCTAATACCTTCATCCTCCCGACGTTCCCATCATTAAATACAATAACTACATCATAAGTTGTAATTCTGACAGCTGTACCAGATGCAGATGTGTTTTTAGGGCATCGTTTCCACATGAGTGAATTTAGAGACTCATTTGGATTTCAGGTTTTGCCATAAACGCACTTTTTGAGAAGTGCAGGATCGGCCAGAAACCTGTAAGTGGGCTTGACAAGATCCTGGATACAATTTGGAAGCCTCTCCTTGTGAATGTAGGGGTTGTTATCCCTCTGAGCGTGGCGTGGCAGGGAGGCCGCGTCACACTTTAATTAATTTTCAGCCTCTTCGGATGCGATTTCAACTTTGAAACTTTGAGAACTTTTTGTCCATGAGTTGTACTAACAAATATAAAATAAATCGAAAATTGACATTGTGGTGTCACCGCCAGACACCACACTTGCTAGGTGGTAGCTTTTAAATCGGCCGCGGTCTGGTAGTATACGACGGACTCGCATGTCGCCACTGTCAGTAATTGCAGACCGAGCGCCACCACACGGCAGGTCTCGAGAGACTTACTAGCACTCGCCCCAGTTGTATGGACGACTCAGCTAGCGATGCAACACTGACGAAGCCTCGCTTATTTGCAGAGAAAATAGTTAGAATAGCCTTCAGCTAAGTCAATGGCTACGACCTAGCAAGGCGCCATAGCAATTGATAGTTATCGTATGAAGCATGTCTCATCAAGAACGATGTATACAAATGATGGATTAAAGTTAAGTATTCCAGCAGCTACGTACTTTTCTTTATAGCATTCATTCCGTATCCTGTTTCAGACCTCACGCCATCCTGCGTGAGCTTATAGCGTGCATTTCGGCCTTCTCTAGCTATATAACAAGTGGCGACGAGGCTTAAAAGAGGATTTCGCGTTCGTATTGCTCTAATTTACTTGTGTCATGGCTTCGCCACCATCTCCAGATGTACTGGCCGAATTTTATCGGTTGCAGAATCAGCAGACGCAGGCGTTATTGGATGCTCTTGGACAGCTCGTCCAGGGTCAACGTGCAATGCAAAACAATGCGGCGGCCGCCGCTTCACCGCTACCGCAGCCACGACATGCAGTTGCACCACCGTTTCGGCACTACGATGCGGAGGTGGAAAACTGGACGGAGTGGTCACGCCAGTTTGGATTTCATCTCGCCGCCTACAGAATTCAAGGTAACGAGCGGCAGCCTCACTTATTGTCGTGTGTAGGGGTGCAGACGTACCGTGTGATACTGAAATTATTTCCCCGACGCGACGTAGCAACTCTGTCCTACGAAGAAATTTTGTCTGCTTTAGATGCCTATTTCAAAGAAACAGTCAATGTCGTTGCAAAAAGGTATACGTTCTTTCGTACAAAACGTACGGCCGGTCAAACTAATCGGGAGTGGGTTGCAACTTTGCAAGGCCTTACAAGGGATTGTGCTTTTGAGTGTGAATGTGGACTCCCTTATTCAGATACTATGGTGCGTGATGCAATTGCACAGAACGTTTCTGATGTTCGTATACGGGAGCAAATTTTGAAACTAGTCAATCCCTCCCTTCAACAAGTGATAGACATACTGCATAGGCAAGACACACTTGACTTTGCTCAGGAATCATTTGAAACTTCGCCAGCTGTGTGTCACGTTAACCGGCCCGCCGGGCGAGCTGCACGGAACTGTAAACAACCCTCGCGCACGTCCGCGCAGCCACGTGTCCCGCGCCAGCATGCAAATGCTGTGAAATCATGCCCGCGGTGTGCTACTAGACATTCGCGTGAGAATTGCCCGTCACGCCAAGCTATTTGCTTTTTCTGTAATAAAAAAGGACATGTTCAGAGTGTTTGCCAGAAAAAGCTCAGAACGGACACTGAAAACCATTCCAGGCCCTTTGCTTCGCGCCGGAATCGAACCAAGAATACTGAGGCTCGTGAACCTTCGCCCATGGACATTCATGTAGTTAATCCCACTCCGCCCAGTGCCGCTCCTTCTAACAGTGACTGTGTTCGTCCCACAAAAAGTGTGCGTCGACGTCGACGGCAATCACGTCATTTAGCAAGTGATTCTGTACCAGTGTCTGTTCAAATTGCACGAGACACTCGCTCTTGTCGTCAGCAGGACAATAAACTTTTTGTAGACTTGGACATTAATGGCAACATTGATTGATCAATAAAGACACGTACAAACAACTGGGCACACCTCCGTTGCATGCCGCCAATGTTAAGCTAACTACATATTCAGGTCACAAGATCCCTGTGTTAGGACAGTGCAGCCTTCTTGCAACATATGAGGGACAAACAAAACTTGTGTCATTTTACGTTCTTCGTTCTTCTTCTGCAGTGAACTTGTTTGGTTTAGATTTATTTCAGTTGTTTAACTTGTCTATCGTAAATCAGGTCCTATCAATGAACCAGACTGTGCCTTCAGCCAGTGTTTCTCGTCTATGTGAAGAATTTGCAGACATTTTTGCACCGGGCCTTGGTTGCGCTAAGAACTATAAAGCACATTTGGAACTGAAAGTACACGCGCAACCTAAATTTTTCAGAGCGCGCTATGTTCCCCACGCATTGCGTGATGAGGTCGCAAGAACATTACACGATTTAGAATCACAAGGTGTGATTGAACGTGTGCAGGCTTCTCTCTGGGCATCACCCTTAGTAATTTTGCCAATACCTTCCGGAAAACTGAGACTTTGTGTGGACTTCAAGGCCACAGTGAATCCACAACTAGTGATTGCAACTTTTCCTTTACCCCGCCCGGAGGATCTTTTTGACAAACTGTGCCCGGGTACATATTTTTCGAAGTTGGACCTAGCAGATGCGTACTTGCAAATACTGGTGGACGAAAAATCCCAGTCCAGAGCACCTCCGTGCCATACAAGACTTGCCCTCGCCGCAGAATTTGAAGCAGCTACAGAGTGTGTTGGGAAAAATTCATTATTATGCAAAATATGTGCCGCAAGCCTCTTCCATTTCAGCTCCGCTTCATCGCTTACGCCATAAAGGTGTTCCGTTCGTCTGGACGACGGAATGCGAACGCGCCTTTCGCCAGTTGAAATCGGCGTTGCTTTCAAATACTTGCCTTACGCCATTCGATCCCCAGAAACCCCTTTTGTTGATGGTGGATGCATCGGATTTCGGGATCGGTGCTGTGCTTGCGCACAAAGATGGCTCGCATGATCGCCCTATTGCCTTTGCGTCCAAATTGCTGTCGTCTGCACAAAGAAATTATTCACAGATCGAGAAAGAAGCTTTGGCTCTCGTGTTTGGTGTTACAAAGTTTCATGATTTCTTGTATGGTCGTCACTTTACCATCATCACAGACCACAAACCTTTGACATCGCTTTTTCATCCGAACAAGCCTGTACCTCCACGTACAGCGCAGAAATTTATTCGCCGGTCTATTTTCCTCTCACAGTACCGCTACGATATCTTGTATCGGTCCACTGCTAAGCTGATGCGTTGTCCCGTTTGCCTGTTGCTGAGGATAGAGCATTCGATTCTTCCGAACTTTCTTGCATGTTCATTGATTCGGAAACCGATGACGTGGTCGAATCGTTTCCGATTGATTTTCGTCGTGTAGCTACAGCCACAGCTGCTAACCCTGTCCTTGCTACGGTTTTGCGTTTTGTTGCTACGCAATGGCCCTTGTCAAAGTCACGGATAGAGGATCCGATGGTTCACAGATTTTTTGCTCACAAGGAGACTTTTTGTTCGACGTGGTGTTTTGTTGTTGCGTTCTGATAATGATCAGTCCAGAGTCGTGGTCCCATGTTCGTTACAGTCCTCTGTCTTAAAGCTTCTTCACCAAGGACATTGGGGTATAGTGAGAACGAAACAACTTGCTCGTCAGCACTGTACTTGGTTCGGAATCGATGCTGCGATTGCGAATATGTGCTCTTCTTGCATGGCGTGTGCCTAACACCAATCCGCACCGCCGTGGAAATTCTTTGCATGGCCAAAAGCCACTTCCCCTTGGCAACGCTTACACATCGATTTTGCTGGTCCATTCTGGAATGCTCGATGGTTGGTTGTTGTCGATTCATTCAGTAATTTTCCTTTTGTTGTCCGGATGTCTTCCACGACGTCATCTGCCACCATCCAAGCGTTATCTGCTATCTTTTGCATTGAAGGTCTTCCACAGACTATTGTTTCCGACAATGGCCCACAATTCATGTCTGCAGACTTTCAGTCATTCTGCAAGGCGAATGGTATTCAACATCTGACATCCACGCCGTTTTCGCCTCAGTGAAACGGTGCCGCTGAACGATTGGTCCAGACTTTCAAGTCACAGATGTTGAAGTTGTAAGAGTCGCATTCTCAGGAGGACACGTTGTTGCTCTTTTTGTCTTCGTATTGCTCTCAGCCCCGAGGTGGTTGCTCGCCGGCTGAGTTGCTCCACGGTCGTCCTCATCGAACCTTGATGTCTTTGCTGCATCCGCCGCATCAGGTTCCTGTGCAGCGGCAGACTCCTGCTTTTGCTCCAGGCGACGTTGTATTCTATCGCAACTATCGCGGTTCACGGCGTTGGCTCGCAGGGCGCATTCTTCGCTGCCTCGGCCGCGCGATGTATTTGGTTTTGGGGGCCTCTGGTGAGGTGCGTCGATATCTCGATCAGCTGCGCCTCTGTAGTCGCCTGGGTTCTGCCGCTCCCCGTCTGCTTTCAGCGACGGTGCCGTCCGGTCAGCGCCCTGGGGACCCATCTACTGGCTCGCCTCATCCCCAGGTGTTACCGACGCTGCCTTCCATTTTGCCCCATGGCGACGCGCCGCCGCCGCCACCGCCGCTGCCTGTTCTCCCGCCGACGCCGCCCGCAGTGGACGCGTCGCTGCAGCCGCCAAGCGCCTTCCTGGGTCACGCGCCGCCGATCGCTTCCCATGACCAGCAGTCCTCCGCCATGGAACTCTTGCCCGCTCCGGACCACATGGGGTCTTCGCGCGTCGGGTACCCCGACGCGATGGAGGTCGACCCTTCGGCCCCTCCTGTCTCTTTACGGGCGCATGCACTGCATGTTGGCGTGCACCCTGGACTAGGTTTTCAGGCGTTTCATAGCTCCCCTCGGACCGAATGGCCGGGTGCGGGTGGCACAGCCTCGTCGGTTGTTAGGCTCCCCACCTCAGACATTTTTGGTCACTTTCGTCAACGTCCCCCTTTAATTCCCGTCGTGTGGCCATAACAATGTCGGAAATCTTTCCACATGTATCATCTGAGTATACCGGGTGATCAAAAAGTCAGTACAAATTTTAAAACTGAATAAATCACGAAATAATGTAGATAGAGAGGTACAAATTGACAAACATGCTTGGAATGATATAGGGTTTTATTAGAACCAAAAAAATACAAAAGTTCAAAAAATGTCCGACAGATGGCGCAATAATTAGCATAACAAAGTAAGACAAAGCAAAGTGATGTTCTTTACAGGAAATGCTCAATATGTCCACCATCATTCTTCAACAATAGCAGAGTGAGGAATAACGTTGTAAACAGCACTGTAAAGCATGCCCGGAATTATGGTGAGGAATTGGCGTCGGATGTTGTCTTTCAGCATCCCTAGAGATGTCGGTCGATCACGACACACTTGCGACTTCAGGTAACCCCAAAGCCAATAATCGCACGGACTGAGGTCTGGGGATCTGGGAGGCCAAACATAACGAAAGTGGCGGCTGAGCACACGATCATCACCAAATGACGCGCGCAAGAAATCTTTCACGCGTCTAGCAATATGGTGTGGAGCGCCATCCTGCATAATCATCGTACGTTCCAGCAGGCGTTTATCAGCCAGGCTGGGGATGATGCGATTCTGTAACATATCAGTGTACCTCTCACCCGTCACGGTAGCAGTTACAAAACCAGAATCATGCATTTCCTCGAAGAAAAAAATCCAAATAACGGTAGATGTGGTAAATCCAACCCATACCGTGACTTTCTCGTCGTGCAATGGAGTTTCCACGACAGTTCTAGGATTTTCGGTAGCCCAAATTCTGCAGTTGTGGGCATTGACAGTCCCTCGGAGCGTGAAATGAGCTTCGTCGGTCCACAACACGTTGCTCAACCAATCGTCATCTTCCGCCATCTTTTGAAACGCCCACACCTCAAATGCCTTCCGCTTCACTAAATCGCCAGGTAACAGTTCATGATGCCGATGGATTTTGTACGGTTAGCATTGGAGGGTACGCCTCAGTGCCAACCAAACAGTAGTGTATGGAATGCCGGTGCGACGTGCGACTGCACGAGCGCTGACTTCCCCGTGCATAGACGAACCCGCTACAGTCTCCATTTCTTCCTGAACTGTCTCAGCAGCATTATGCCTTGTGCTCGGTCGGCCACTAAGGGGTCTATCGTGTAAACAACCCGTGGCTTCGAACTTCGAAATCATTCTCGCCACAGCTGCATTTGTCAACGGACCTTTACCCGTTCGAATCCCCTTCCTATGGCGACAGGATCGTAACGCTGAACTAGCACATTCCCCATTCTGATAATACAGCTTCACTAAAAGCGCCTTTTCAGGTAACGTCGACATGCTGCGACTGCTGGCGCAACTGATTGTCTCTCTCATTACAGCTCCTTTTGTGCACGATTGTCATGCGCAGTCACTGACGTTTTGCTGTCGAGCACCATCTGTCGGAAATTTTGTGAACTTTGTTTTTTTTCTTCGTTCTAATAAATCCCCATGTCATTCCAAGCATGTGTGTCAAGTTTTACCTCTCTATCTACATTATTCCGTGGTTTATTAAGTTTTCAAATTTATACTGACTTTTTGATCACCCGATAAATAACAGCTTCGCCAATGGATTGTAAGCGGCACTACCGCCATTCGTGTACAGTATGTGCATATCACTATTCCACGACTTTTGTCACCTCGGTGTAGGTTGCAGTAGTATTGGGAGACGGGACTTTGTAATATTTCTGGCTTATTCAGCCATCATATTAGGCTCCAGCAAGCTATTCCCAGGGCTGTGGAGATGCAAGAAGTATAGAGATAACGCAATGTGGGATGAGGTACCGGTGGCAGATGTTAGATTCGGTACCATTCCCGTGAGAAAGACCGCCTGCATGATGCTGCTGCTCTGTGATTGGCTGCTGTGTTCGGTGGTAGGGCGCCATACCGTTAAACTTTAGTTGCTATTATTAATTAAACCTGTAATCCAAATTACTTCATTTTTTAAATAAACATCTCTCAACAGCCAGCTATCAATCAGTCATTTCAAAATTATTAAAATCAAAGTATTACTAAAACAAAAGACTGATAATATTACTGCCGATGCACTTCGGTGGCGTTCGGGTCACGCCTTGCTGGCTTGGCGCGCGAAGTGTCTTGGGCAGTCCGGCTCTCCAGTTCTGACCGTTCCAGTAGACAGACATGTTGTCTGTTATAGCAGTATTTGTTTCATGCAATTTTATTTACTACACTGCTGACGGTTCCAGTAGACAGACATGTTGTCTGCGGCAGGATGTATTTCATGTTATTTTAGCCAGATATAATGACTGTGGAAAGATATGTTCAATACGTTGTGATCAAGAATAGTTTCTCGTGTCTATATTAGAGATGGGGGATCCGCTCCTGAACTAATTCATAGAGTTGAATCTTTCAAAGGAGTGAACAATCAGTGATTCAGAAAAAAATAACGGTAGCTCCAAACGTTTCCCGCAGCAGAGAGAGAGAGAGAGAGGGAGAGAGAGAGAGTCGGAGCAGACCAGTGGGGCCTCTGCTGGTCAGAGCACACTGCACGCCACACAACCAACACAGCCAGCGCCGGCCTCTCCCCTGCTTCTGCCTTGGCTGCCTGCATTGTGCAGTGCCCCATTGGATTTTGTGTTTCACACATGCCGCGCCGTCTCTGTGCTTCCTCTGCCGCGTGCTGTGTTGGCGCACCTGAACTCCGTCAGCGATCGTTTCAGTCGCAAGTCCTGCCCTCTGGGCAGTTGATGCGAGCAACAGGACAGAGAGCCTTCTAGCGGAGAACATAAGAACTACTTGCAAGAACCTGTTCGCAAGAGAATGGACGATTTGTCTCCGAGCGGGTGAGTGGTGGCCGTTCACCGCTCCCCCCACCCTCGGAACTCGCCCGCTCAACGCTCACCCCACCGTTCTCGACTCTGCCAGAGCACTGAGCAAAGCAACTCAGGTGTCACTCTGGTCTCTGGGGTCTTAGCTCGCGCAGTAATACAGCTCGCGGCTCGACCTGCTTGACTCAGCGCCTCTGCATCGGAGTTAGTCTCTACTGGATATTGTTCTTTGTAGTAATATCGTTATGTATATTACATAATTATGTTATGTATACATCATTTGTTTTTATTTTATTTTTATTTGTTTAAACTGATCAGATTAGATTCCTGATGGCTCCTCTTACTATAGGATTTTTTATTATGGTCACTCGAATTTACACTTTAATTACGAGCGAACCGATAAACGTATAGCAAAAGTGATACACCAATTTTTCCTTGTTTTATTCTGCGGAAGGCTATATGCAGCACTTTGGTCTTACAGTCAAATTTATATATTTTTTTCTTATTGTAGTACGGATTTTGCAATTTTAGGCGTCTTTGGAAGGAAATGTTCACTTTAAAAATATATGGTTTGCGATGTATTTGTACGAGGTTAATGAAATTTTAATACATTATAGCCAAATATATTGTTAATGTAAATCTCAAGTTACAACATTTTCCGATCACCCAAAAAACCACGATAGTGCAAAATAAATCAATAATCAAAAACTTTGTCATATCATGGAAATTTCAATAAACAATACAAAATTCTTACTCATTATCTGTGTTACTTCAAAATAGGATCAAATAAGATCAAAATTCAGGTATAGTACTGGAATAAACCAAGTTTAAAGGGCAATGTGCCTTCCATTTATTTTCTGTTGTGAATGAGTGGTGAGTCATGAAAAAGAGCTCATTCATTTCAGGGAGTGAACAGTTCTGATCCGATCTCTGAAAAGAACAGTTTTGCCCATCTCTAGTCTATATCAATAAAAACGCAAGTGACATCCCAAATTAAAAAATGGCTCTGAGCACTATGGGACTTAACTGCTGTGGTCATCAGTCCCCTAGAACTTAGAACTACTTAAACCTAACTAACCTAAGGACATCACACACATCCATGCCCGAGGCAGGATTCGAACCTGCGACAGTAGCGGTCACACGGCTCCAGACTGTAGCGCCTAGATCCGCACGGCCACTGCGGCCAGCCATCCCAAATTAGTTATAGTTTAACCGTAGGAGCAGTTCCTTGCGAAGTTAATTTCAGCCTCAAGGAAAAGAATCCACGACCTACGTGCTGTTTTCTGCGCTGGGGACATCATCATCATGAAGACAGCAGGTTAGTGAAGTGTAGAAGAATTTATGTGTTCCACACAGGGCAATGGAAATAACTAGGCACCTCACGTGTACTGCATGCACAGTACAAATGTGCTCAGTGACACGTCACCTGCAGTAATGCAGAGGAGGTAATGAAGGATGAAAGTATTAACACTATCTCACTTTTATTCCCTTTTCTTACCGTAACTTGCACAGGACAGAGTAGCATGAAGAGCTGCATGAAACCAGTCTTCGGACTGAAGACCACTACAACAAACATATTGAAGGAGGAGACTTTTTAACATTCGCACGGGTCTGGAATAGTTCTGAACAGTTCTTGTTGCCATCTGCAGTTTTCACGTGCGTTAGTGCACAACAGCGTGACGCTTTGACATATGATGACGTACCAATGAATTCCATTCTGCATTTGAGGGCACACATAACCTCGGCGCGGGTGTGCTGTTAGCTGCTAGGAGGAGCGGCCGAGGTACGATGTAGGCGGGCGGCACGCAACGGCCGCCTCATATCAATTTGACTGCCAATTGCGTTACCAGCGGCTGCGGCGCGTAATTAGATTGGCGGCGAGCGGCTGTGTCGGCCTTCTGGACACGGCACACGGCTTACGGCCGCTCCCAGGTCGGCTCACCCCACGTCGTGTCGTGCTGTGCAGTACCGTCACGATGCGCCCCGCACGTGTAGTCTGTACCAGGTGTAACCTCACCCTCAGAAATGTTTCTCGCCAACCGTTAAGCGAGCTCTAAAGGCTCGAATTATGAAAGCTGTGACAGTAATAGAGCCTCTATTTAGATTAACGTCCAAATTGAAGATCATCATCCTGTACTAAATAGTGGACACGCCAGTTCCAGCTTCTCTCTTCCCATTCTCCACTACTTCCCCCCCTCCCCCCCCCCCTCTCCCTTCCTGGAGGCTCCTAGGAGGGGCTGTTGCATACAGGGCGTAACAAAACGAGCACTCCGTTTTCAGGCCACAAGTGGCCTCCTCAGCTGAGGATGCGGCTAGGAGGGGCGCGTAACAAACCAACGTTTTAAAAATTTGGGAGATTACAGAGAACGAAATTTTAAATGTTTTGACATGAAGAATCCATACTTGGAAATGTGAAATAAAGTCTTACAGCATTAACCACTTTCTACGCAGTCGCAGGCTAAGTGAAACATCTGAACACTATAAGTTGTAAAACGCTGATTGGCAGTAAAGTACAGTTAACCTCTAAACAGAAAAATCTGTCTGAGAGACCTTGATGGTTTTTTGAATGTGTCGTGCGGCAACACTGTTCTGTTTGCCTCTTTCAGCTCCACAGTACCTTCTCATGGGTATACCATTAACACAGAAGCATTTCAGAGACCCAGTATGATGCCGCCTGTTTCAGTATACACAAGAAGCCCTTAGCGGCAATCTTCTAATTTTTATCTAGAAATGACAGTAAAATGTTTACATAGGATGTTTTATATGTGACGTGGCCTTTTTGGTGTTAAAATTGCATGACGAGAGCTGTCATGCTCAACTTCTTACGTATGTAATATAAATTATGATGAAGACTCCCGTAGTTTAGGAGTCGAAACCATGGTCAATTCGACTACAAAATCCATTGCAACCAGTGGGCTGTCTTTACTATAAAAAGTATTTTCACGGTTGCTGCACACAGCTGTGTTTAAAGTTGTAAGCGCTTCAGTTCAGTTGGTGGCTTCTCGTTGCCAGATACGTATTTATTTCATAAATCGTACAGGTTTATCCACCAGGGTGTTTCGTGTTGGGTATGAAATGGCTCAGCCTGTTAGGCAGAATGTTTTGTATGAGATGTGATTTATTTTTTCCATTAGTTCTTTTGTTTTGTGAGATATTTTTTGCATGTTTTAGAAGGCACCATGACAGATAATGCTTCAGAGTGCGCTCGCAAATTTGCAAGTGGCCGAAGGAATGAGAGAATACGGTACAGTGATGCCAGTTTTCAGAAGAAACTTGTAGAGTGGTTGCAGGATAGCAGTGGTGAAACGGAGGTGGAAAATAATTGCTCAGAAGCGAATTCCGACTTCATAATTCTCGACAAGATTTTGACAGAGCACTGAAAGACCTAAGTCGAAACAAGGCCCCGGGAGTAGACAACATTCCATTAGAACTACTGACAGCCTTAGAAGACAAAACTCCACCATCTGGTGAGCAAGATGCATGAGACAGGCGAAATTCTTTCAGACTTCAAGAAGAATATAATAATTCCAATCCCAAAGAAAGCAGGTGTTGACAGATGTGAAAATTAACGAACTATCAGTTTAATAAGTCACGGCTGCAAAATACTAACGCGAATTCTTTCCAGACGAACGGAAAAACTTGTAGAAGCCAACCTCGGCGAAGATCAGTTTGGATTCCGTAGAAATGTTGGAACACGTGAGGCAGTACTGACCCAACGACTTACCTTAGAAGGTAGATTAAGGAAAGGTAAACCTACGTTTCTAGCATTTGTAGACTTAGAGAAAGCTTTTGAAAATGTTTACTGGAATACTCTCTTTCAAATTCTGAAGATGGCAGGTGTAAAATACAGGGAGCGAAAGTCTATTTACAATTTGTACAGAAACCAGATGGCAGTTATAAGAGTCGAGGAGCATGAAAGGGAAGCAGTGGTTGGGAAGGGAGTGAGACAGGATTGTAGCCTGTCTTCGATGTTGTTCAATCTGTATACTGAGCAAGCAGTAAATGAAACAAAAGAAAAATTCGGAGTAGGAATTAAAATCCATGGAGAAGAAATAAAAACTCTGAGGTTCGCCGATGACATTGTAATTCTGTCAGAGGCAGCGAAGGACCTGGAAGAGCAGATGATCGGAATGGACAGCGTCTTGAAAGGAGGATATAAGATGACCATCATCAAAAGCAAAACAAGAACAATGGAATGTAGTCGAATTAAGTTGGGTTGAGTTTTGCTATTTGGGGAGCAAAATAACTGATGATGGTCGAAGTAGAGAGGATATAAAATGTAGACTGGCAATGGCGAGGAAAGCGTTTCTCAAGAAGAGAAATTTGTTAACATCGAGTATAGATTTAAGTGTCAGGAAGTCGTTTGTGAAAGTATTTGTATGGAGTGTAGCCTTGTATGAAGGTGCAACATGGACAATAAATAGTTTGGACAAGAAGAGAATAGAAGCTTTCGAAATGCGGTGTTACAGAAGAATGCTGAAGATTAGGTGGATAGATCACATAACTAATGAGGAGGTATTGAACAGAACTGGGGGAAGAGAAATTTGTGATATAACTTGACTAGAAGAAGGGATCGGTTGGTAGGACATGTTCTGAGGCATCGAGGGATCACCAATTTTAGTATTGGAGGGAAGCGTGGAGGGTTAAAATCGTAGAGGGAGACCAAGAGATGAATACACTAAGCAGATTAAGAAGGATGTAGGTTGCGGTAGGTACTGGGAGATGAAGATGCTTGCACAGGATAGGGTAGCATGGAGAGCTGCTTCAAACCAGTCTCTGGACTGAAGACCGCAACAACAACAACAATTTCCGACACGAGAGGAAATGATTAAGGAAGAAAAAAGAATAGTTGGTAACAGGATGAGAATGGTGATGGTGACGTTGATGACGATGATGATGTTGATGATGGCGATTCTGACAATATATTGAAAGATGAATAAGATATATAATTACTGGCAATATAAATGGAAAACAATGTGGCTTGCAAATATTTTTATTGATTATTTTATTGATTATTATTGTACTTCATAAATACTGTAAATCGAATCTGAGGCTTTACTACTGTAGAGTTCATGTGCAAGGCGACGACCATCAACTTCGTTCCATAATGTTCAACGGCGAGTAATATTTTGTCTGATAAAATTCTCTCAAGTTTCCACATGTGTCTATTGGTTTAAGATGCACGAGCTTTCCTCTGAGTACTTCTTGGCCATTGTCAAGAGGTGACGTGTCTTTTGGTTGCTGCTACAGCCCTTATACAGCCTGTCTGTTTTCTGCGACGTCATGGTCCTCGCTCCCGCGCCATTTAAGGTAAGATCTTCGTTCCGCGCCCGCCACATCCGCTACAACCTTCCGATGGCAGAGTCCAACGACTTGTTTAGCTGCAGGCCGCCGTCTCTGAGGGTGTTGTCACAAATTTTCATCTCGACTGCTTCTTTTGTTACATTGTCCCAGAAATTTTTAGTCAGCAGAAAAACAGATGTCTCTTTGAATGCAAAACGATGTCCGTTTTCTAGTGCATGCTCTGTTACCGCCGATTTCTCAGCGTACCGCAGGCGAAAGCATTTCTCGATTTCTACACAGCGCTGTTCAGTAGTACGGAAATTACGTCCTACATAAAACTGTCCACATCCATACGGTACATTATATAGTCCTGGCGTTCTGAGGCTCACTACGTCTTTCACAGGACTCATGGGGTGTTGAATTTTTATTGGAGCCCTGAAGACCGAATCGATTATATGCCTCCTTAGGAGCCAACTAATCTTCCCTATTACTGAGCCACAGAACAGCAAAAAATTACCTTATACGGCGCTGGAGCGAGCACCAGTGACGTCACAGTGGGTAACCCGCCTGTATGAGGGCAGCAGCAGCAACTGAAAGACAGTCACCACTTGACAATGGCCGAATTGTACTCGGCCGAAAGCTCGTGGATTTTAAATTACTTGACACGGCTGGAAGCTCGAGATAATTTTATCAGTACATATCACCATGAAAACATGCATTTGTATAAACATGTTTTGCCTGAGTCTCTGTCGCGCGCACATAGATTGCAGCATTTCAGTTGAAAGTAAAGCACCAGTAGGGATGCATCAGAGACGTCTCTGGACCAGTAGAGTCAACATCCATCATGCCACAAAAGGCAAGTGCGACCCATGGTCGGGTCCGCATCATATTGTTACGTGCAGAGGGGTTGTCAACCAGGAAAGTCGCTCAACGTGTGCACCGGAGTCAAAGTGATGTGGTGCGCACACGGAGTCGGTTCCAGCTGACAGGTAGGGTTGAGGACTTACACCGCACAGGCCATCCACGTTCGACAGGTGCACAAGCTGATCGCTATCTATGACTTTTGAGTCGAAGAAACCGTGGGATGAGTGCCCCAGAACTGAATTTGGCTTTCGAAGAGTCTACAGAACGTCGTGCGTCGCATGAAACTGTTAGGACACGATTGCATGGTGCGAATCTGTCGGGGCGAGCACCACGTTGTACACCTCAACACCATGGACTCCATAACAGATGGGCAAGAAATCATGCAAAATGGACACAGCAGGATTGGCGTCAGGTTTTGTTTTAAGACGAAACTCGAATTTTTTTTTGTACTCTGATAATCGCAGACAATGTGTTTGGAGACCATCCGGTAATAGCTAACGACTCCAACACTACATCCTATATATGCAACAAGGTGGTGGTGGAGAGACGCTCTGCAGTGGCATTACATCGGGCCACCGTAAACTTCTCGTGATTGTTGATGGCAGTCTCCCTACTCTACGATACAGGGACGGGAATATGTACCCATTAGTGCAACTGTACAGTCAGCTTTTTGGCGGCAATTTCATCTTGATGGATGATAGCTTGCATGCTCATTGTGCTGTTCTTGTGGAACACGATCCTTCAGCATGTTAGGATCACAGAGATGGTGTGGCCTGTCGGACATGAACCCAATCGAACTTGCATGAAATGGATGCCGACAAACTATCACGTACTCTGCGGGACTTAGACATAGTCACTATTGAGGAGTGGGACGATTTGGGTGAGGGCTGGCTTGATTATCTCATCTGAGGTAAACCTGCATCTGAGCAAGAGACATTCCACCACGTGTTGACACTGCTCAGGAGTACGGTGAAAAACACCACTTAGGAAACACACGATATTATCGTTACAGAATTTCTTAAAAATATATACACACATGCTTCATGGCAAATTTTTGTTATCTTTCCCCTGTATTTTGAAATAAAGAGGTGGCGTAGACATTTGTTGATGCGTGTACATAAATATGAATATTGGTTTGTTCGTCTTCTGTACACTCCTATGCCGTTCATTCGATTGCGATGAAACTTTGAAACTGCCTCTTTAATAATTTTTTTTAATTAAACACTGACCTACAGAATTTTCCCTGACAAAGACAACTCAGACTTAACCTATTCATTTATTACGCACAATATACAAGCCCAACGCAATCTGACTGCTATACATTGACAACATGACTTCCAAAATTAACACAAAAGAATGGCCCTGAATTGCAAGAAATCCTAAAAATAATACAAATGCAAAAAATACAAAATAAATTAAAGAAATATGAAACTACCTCCAACTCTGTTAATTGCCTAAACTCATTTCAATCAGGAATCTTGATAGTGCAAACCCCATTCTTTTTCAAAAGTCACTTACCTCACAGAAAATCTTCATAACATGAGGTACAGCAATTATAGCAAGTAGCAACAATGCCCAGCTAAATAAAAAGATTCTAACTACTATAGATTTTAACTACTAGGAGGTATATGGTTAGCAAAAAGACAGATTTTGTTGAAGAGCAAACAATGTATTTAGAAAATTTTACATTATTCATGTGACATCCAGCTCTAAAAATTATATAGTTGTCAATAATTTCACAGCCCAAATATTGTCAATCATACATCCATCCTCATACATTTCCTTGTGCATTTTCTTAAACACACATCATTTGCTCTCACTTTACAATGCATGTCCTAGCAACACAGAGTCTCCACTAAGAAAATTATGTCCATACGCTTCCCTATCCACTCGCTAACTGCTAGTGCGTCCAACCACAAAATCTGCTGCCGAGGGCGCAGAGCGCTGTCAGCGATATTAACACTGTCTATAGCGCTGCCAACATACAGACAGGCTACTTACATATCCCCCTGCTCCCTTCAAAAAATTTTACAAAGTGTTTTGGGAAGTGGAGAAGGCTAAGTTGTTAAAATTTTTATACTAACTATATCAAATAGAGAAGATGCACACAAAGTTTAAGTAATATGCTGTTGGTCAATAAAGAAGAAGTTCTCATCACAGTCCCCAAAACAGTCCTAATAATTCATCAGAAGAGAAGTCTACGCCAGTTTTACGCACAAAGGGTGAGCAGTACATGAAAATGCACAAGTAAGCAGCGCACAACCATGCAGTCTTGAAGAAGTGGTGTTGTCCTCCACACGGAAACAAAGTGCTGACTCTTAACATGAGGTTTTGAAATGGTATCATAAAATTGGTAGGGGACCACAACAGAGCAGATCCACAGCATTATCAGTCTAAGTCTTGAAGACTATTGGATATTGGTAGAATTGGTGGACCAACACAGAGCAGACCCACTATACTCTTAGTAGAGATTAAGATAGTAGTGGGTCACCAAAGGTGCAGATCCACTGCAGCCCTTGTAGAGATGACCAGCAGCCATCCGTTGCGACTGTATGGGTGCACATTCACAATTGAGGAGTCTTGAGTATAATGTAGCAATTCCATGACCCATTACTGTGTAGTCTGTATTGATGCATCACCATCACTTGTGCACTCACTATTTTTTTTTTGCAGTATCCTTATAAGCAGCAATGCTGTTAACCAGTCCCTTGCTGACTTATCAACACACATGCAAGCACTAGCACAGTCACATTATCTCTGAGCTTTGATACACATACGATGACCAACAGACAAATGTGTGCAGTAAAAGTAATCCCTACTTTTTACCTAACTTAGAGAACCGATGCCTACACAAATACAATTTTACAGCATATAAATACAATTACAAATGCAAGGAAAACATCATTATCGTAAAGAACATGATAACACAAATAATATTTGTAGTAATACAGGCTTTACAGAAGAATAGAAGTAGGCATATATATGAGTATTACAGCAATTATGATATAAGTAAATAAATGAAAAATGAGAATTTCAGTAGAAACATTAACTTGACACAAGAAAAGTAAAAGAAAAATGACAGAATAAAAAATGTCTGTACATCCTCCTAAGTAAAGAACATAGTTCAGGTTTGAGGATAACAGTATTACTCATCATAGCCAATGCAGCTTAATATTAGAAGGAAAAGAAGTCTACCAAATTTATCTTATCAGGTAAACACAAAGAGATAGGAAGAACACAGAGACACAAGGGTACACATAAACATATCAGAATAACACAAAAGGAAAGGACAGGATCTGTTGTCAAGTGTAAATGTGACAATGTGTAAGTGTAAGTTTAACATTTGACACTGCGGTACTTGTGGTGTGCATTTTATATCCCTGTTACATTTTCAACTTTTCAATAATATACTTCATGCTCATACCTCCTTTACTTTCACCCAAAACTACTTCATTTCCAACCAAAACTTCATTTAATTCTGGCAGACCTCTCTTACTTCAACATTTGCTTCCACAAATAATCCTATTTGCACATGCTATCTCTATTCATACTTTCAACTAGTGCTTATATTTCCATATTTTTCTTACATCATCATTTGTTCCCAAGAAAATCAAACGTAAACCTATTCTCACTATACCATATTTATATATGTTCATTTCCTCTTTCAAAATGATTGTTCCTCATTATACAATAATCTTTGGCCAGACCTTTTCCTTACAGCTTCTCAATGCATTTCTTCCCAACTCATCACATTATTTTCTTGTATAGCATACCCCCTCTTAAGTTAATTTAATTCTACTGATCTCAGATACATAAACTAGAGAATGAGACATTGTAGCAGCACAAAAAAATTGACACAAACAAGAATGACACAAATGCAAATTGGCAAAGCAAGCAGCGGCATATCTAAATGAGTAAAGCAAATGCAACATTACAACTAATAAAGACAATATACAGCAAACAAGAAAAATAAATCAGTGGTAAAACTGGCTTAACACAGTAATACAAAGTAAAGTTCAGTAGGACACTGCCTGACAAATAGCAGCAGCAAATGCAGTAACTCATGCCTAAACATGACAAAGCACAAGCAGAAAAATATTACAGTAAAGACAGCAATGCAGGTAAGGGAAATATAAGTGTAAGCTTACACTAGCATGTGTGCATCTATGATCGTCAAAACTATGCAGAGTGCCAGCACAAGGGAAAAATTTGTATTATCTCCCATGTGAAATGCAGTGGTTCTATGTCACATCTTAACACTAAAGTGGTGCACGAAATCAACTTATTCAACAAACAAAACAAAAAAATTACCAACTTCTGGAAAAGAAAACTATGTATGCAGTTCCCGTTACTAGTTCCTTCTTCTTCTTATTGTTCTTTCCTTTCCAAGTGCTCTTTTTTAAGAATGTGGATCATAAAATTATTATATAATTGATCTGTTGACAGGAAGTGTTAACATTAGCATATCGATTAAATTGTATTTTATAAAACCAATGCTGCAGTGCAGCTAGAAACCAAATATCAAATAAAATAAGCAAATACGTACAAAGCAAAGCATAAAAACGTCATTCAATAGCCATGTGGCATTTCATAAGTCAGTAGAAATTCTCTCAAATTTCGTAGAGAGACACTTGTCATCATTAGGTGTGTAAACATAAGAATATTTGTCATCAATTCTTCAGCATTTCAGTAAGTAGCACAAAATTCAAACTGCAAAGTGTAATCATATGTTTACAAGTAGTTCTGCATGTTGTGTTTGTGGTGTGTCCTGCAAAGAAATGTCAATAGCGAGGTCAACGGCCTTTCTTTTCTACAGCTATGCGAGTGCTTGCTGGAGTGCGGCGCTGGAGTGCACAGCTGAAACGGGACCACAAAGTTGAAAGCCAACACAACAATGGATATATATTTCAAGGCGACTAGCGCGCAGCCCACCACAGCAAAGCATTATGACAAGGTCACATATACTCCCTAGCAAAATATTTATGACAGCAGTTTCAGCTACAATGACAGTATCATGCAAATAAAAAAAATTCAGAGGCTGAAAAGTTACAGAAGAGTGTAGAAACGAAAGCTCATCAATAACAGTGTCCAAAAATTTCTGTTGGCATTCTGGTACCTACATTCACATATATACTCGCTTTTCATAACTCTTACAGTACAGTTTTTGGCTTCCAACATTCTTTTCCACAAACCAGAGTCCATAACCCCTACTCATTATTCGTTGCCACATTCCACATACACATATTTGTCGATACTTATTCATAGTTTCATCATAATAAACTCATAGCATTATCATATTCTCCATATAGCGTCACCTTACTGATCATAACCCCATCTTAACATCATAATACACATCGTCATCGGAGTAGTATCATCACAACACATCAATCAAATCTAAAAATCGCTGTAGCTTCCTTCAATATTCTCAAAACGTCTAACAAATGCTCTCTGCTCGTTTCAGCAGTGTCATCTACCTCAAATGTACTTCAAAAATCATGATCCCATACAATATACATCACTCAAAGCTCTCACAGTATCACAATGGTTCCGAAAAGTTCACAAACTGCAGAGAAAGTACAATTTCTTTAATGCAAAGTAATCCAACTGTGTAATTACATAGGCATGTGTCAGTGACGCAGTAAAAAATATTCATTTCTCTCTGTTAAATCATCAGATAGCTGTGTAATTGCGTGTTAGAGAAATATGGTACTGCTGCATAAAACTGTATGAGCAAATACCATATTAGCTAGGGCTTCTTGCGTTGGCACATGCATGGTACAAAAAGTAGGTGTATCCCCTTGAAGGGTAATGTAATTATACCTCAGTTCTTACAGATTAAAACTGCAGAATGAAATGTGTCACTGAAAACCTTCTCTTTATCATTGTAATTCAAAAATATTTCTACTAATCTTTCAATTACAAAAAGTAATCGGTCAAATGCCTGTCAGGTAGCGATAAACTGCATTTCTTGTTGTAAGCAAATTTCTGTCATGGCTAAACGGTAAAAATGTGCCAAGTATCGTGTTCTCCAAAAATTAATGTACTTACCTTGTCATATACAAAAGTAAGGTGCAGGGTCACACATTGGTGTGGTTCCTGTTGATTCACTCTGTAGGTGGGACTATACTAGACATAGCCTACACCTCAACAAGAAAGGGAAGGGTAAACTGGCTGGGCTGATAGCAGGAAATTTAAAGGGGGGAGGAACTACATCTCATGGTGGAAACTCTTTTTTAATGTAAGATCAGTGTCCAGTGGGAAACTCAGCCAGGCAAGTACTAAAGATGTTAAAAAAGTTCAAGATACTCACAAAAGTAAAGTGAAAAATAATGTTAGTATATTTCATCAAAATATTGGGGGATTGAAGAATAAAACTGATGAGCTTCTGATTTGTTTAGAAGATATAGAAACTGAGAATGTAATAGATGTACTATGCCTGTCTGAGCATCACATTGTCACTGACATGCAAAAGGTTAGCATCAATGGGTACAAATTAGCTGCACATGTAAGTAGAGATAATATGATGAGAGGAGGAGTTGCCATATATGTCAAAATCTTCCACAGTGTAAGAAATTTAGAAACTAAAAATTTTGTGTAGAGCAACATATGGAAGCATGTGCCACTGAACTGAAACTAAATGATGGCACTTTCGTAATTGTAACAGTGTATAGGTCCCCCTCAGGGAATTTCCAGCTATTTCTAGAAAACTTGGATGCTTTGTTGTGCTATCTGTCAGACAGGGGGAAGCAAATTATCATTTGTGGGGATTTCAATGTTGTTTCCCTGAAAGAGTGTAATAGGAAGAATGACCTTGTAGTATTACTCAGTTCATTCAATTTGAGCTCCATCATTGATTTTCCTACTCGGATAACAAGGAACAGCAGTACACTGACTGATAACTTTTTATAGACCAAGATAAGTTTAAGGACATAAATGCTTATCCTATTGAGAATGGTCTTTCAGACCATGGTGCACAGCTAGTTACAGTACAAAACATAGCTCCATGCAGTATATCAAATCAGACTTTCAAAGCAGTGCGTTCAATTAACAATATAAATATTGCAAACTTTAGGGAAAGCCTACAACAGCTAGACTGGGATGAAGTGTATAAGGAACCCGATGCAAACTTGAAATATAAGTTATTTCATGATACATTTTTAAGGGTATTTGAAAATTGTTTTCCCAAGAAAATAGTTAAACATAATTCCAAGAAAACATATAAAAAACCTTGGCTAACTAAAGGAATAAGAATATCTTGCAACTGTAAGAGAGAACTGTATCTAACAGCAAGAGGGAGTACTGACCCCGAAATTGTTCAATATTATAAAAACTATTGTGCAGTATTAAGAAAAGTTATTAAAAAGTCCAGAAGCATGTGTATCATGTCTGAGCTCATTAACTCTGATAATAAAATTAAAGCAATTTGGATTATTATTGAAAGGGAAACAGGGCAACCAAGAGCACAGGAAGACTTTAGTGCCATAAAACTGAATGACAAGTGTACTTACAAACAATCAGAAATTGAAAATATTTTCAATAATCATTTTTTTAAATGTTGTGGAGAAAATAGGATCTAGATCATCTCTAGAAGAGGCAAGGCTACTAATAGAAGAGGCCATATCTGTGCAGTTTGAAACAACTGTAATTCCACCAACCTCTCCCTCTGAAATCAGTAAAATAATAAACTCACTGAAAAGTAAAACCTCTTATGGAATTGATGGCATTTCCAGCAAGGTATTTAAAGCTTGTTCCCCATAGATAAGTAGGATTCTCAGCCACATATGTAATAGCTCTTTGGAGCAGGGTGTTTTCCCCAATAGACTGAAATATGCCATCGTAAACCCATTGCATAAAAAGGAGGATACATTGGATGTCAACAACTACCGCCCAATCTCTCTTCTGACAGCTCTATCAAAAATTTTTGAGAAAGTAATGTATTCAAGAGTAGCCTCCCATATTTGTAAAAATAAAGTACTAACAAAATGTCAGTTTGGTTTTCAGAAAGGCTTTTCAACAGAAAATGCTATATACGCTTTCACTGATAAAATATTAAATGCTCTGAATAACCAGACATCGCCCATTGGTATTTTTTGTGATCTCTCAAAGGCCTTTGATTGTGTAAATCGTGGAATTCTTTTAGATAAGCTAAATCATTATGGTTTGAGTGGGGCTGTGCACAGATGGTTTAATTCATACTTAACTGGAAGAATGCAGAAAGTTGAAATAAGTGGTTCATGTAATGTTAAAACAACAGCTGATTCCTCAAACTGGGGGGGCTATCAAGTACAGGGTCCCACAGGGTTCGGTCTTAGGTCCTTTACTGTTCATGATATACATTAATGACTTACCATTCCACATTGATGAAGATGCAAAGTTAGTTCTGTTTGCTGATGATACAAGTATAGTAATAACATCCAAAAACCAAGAACTAAGTGATGTAATTGCAAAGGATGTTCTTCACATAATTATTAAGTGGTTCTCAGCAAACGGACTCTCTTTAAATTTTGATAAAACACAGTATATACAGTTCCGTACAGTAAATGGCACAACTCCAGTAATAAAAATAGACTTTGAACAGAAGTCTGTAGCTAAGGTAGAATTTTCAAAATTGTTAGGTGTGTCCATTGATTAGAGGTTAAACTGGAAGCAACACATTGATGGTCTGCTGAAACGTCTGAGTTCAGCTATGTATGCTATTAGGGTTATTGCAAATTTTGGTGATAAGAATCTCAGTAAATTAGCTTACTATGCCTACTTTCATTCACTGCTTTCGTATGGCATCATATTCTGGGGTAATTCGTCGTTGAGTAGAAAAGTATTCATTGCTCAAAAACGTGTAATCAGAATAATTGCTGGAGCCCACCCACAGTCCTCCTGCAGACATCTATTTAAGGATCTAGGGATCCTCACAGTAACCTCACAATATATATATTCACTTATGAAATTTGTTGTTAATAATCCAACCCAGTTCAAAAGTAATAGCAGTGTGCATAGCTATAACACCAGGAGAAAGGATGATCTTCACTATGCAGGGTTAAATCTGACTTTGGCACAGAAAGGGGTAAATTATGTTGCCACAAATGTCTTTGGTCACCTACCAAACAGCATCAAAAGCCTGACAGATAGCCAACTAACATTTCAAAATAAATTAAAAGTATTTCTAGATGACAACTCCTTCTACTCATTGGCTGAATTTTTAGATATAAATTAAGGGAAAAAATAAAATAAAAAAATAAAAAAATTTAAAACATTAATGTCATGCAATATTTTGTGTAATGTAATATCTTGTACAGACATCTTTTATTAGCCTGACACGTTCCACATCATTACGAAGTGTCGTATTCATGATCTATGGAACAAGTATTAATCTAATCTAATCTAATCTTTGCGTATAAATGCCGTAGTTATTACGTTCATTGCCGTGGCCTTGAAAGAAATGTTCTGTAACGTCTTGTCATGTTACGAAAATAACTGCCTCCCTGTAGCAATGCCACAAAAGTCATTACCAGAACGTGTTTTACTTTCCAGAAGAATGTAGAAAGACTGTGCAGACATAAAACAGATACAGCGTAAAAGCGACAATGAAAATTGTGTCACTCATTAGTAGCGCCGTAATATACTCGTGCAGCTGTCAAACAAAGCAAATACTGTGGCATCTGCGACCTCTCAGAAAGTACTTTAATTAAAAAATGTCTTTTCGAGTAACCAAAATGGGGCAGTAAAACTTCATTAGCAGTACATGCACCAAGAATGTGAGCATTATAGTCGTGACGTAATCGTGCAACTGACAAGCGGAAATGTACTCACAATAAGACTGTGTCGTCTGTTCCATATAAAAGTGAACTCGTAAAAGCAAATCTTGACTGGATAGTTAACTTCAAAACATCGCTGCAAGTTAACAATTTCTGAGGCAGAAAGCAAATTATTTCTCAATAAACGGTTTTACGTGAGAAATGTGGTGTAATCCTTTACTTAGTACGCAGAGTTTCAACTTCAACGCAATTATTATGCGGTATACGTCGGACCCCGTAAGATCCATTGCAAATCATTAAGATTTTGTGACTTGAATGCTTCTTCTTATGTGTAAATGCTCTAATGAGAACTTTTTGACCAATGTGTAGTTTCTTTGTATTTGCCTTACCGTTTAGTTTCCTCCTTTTGTCTGCAGCAGAATTTATATTTTTAATAGCCAGATCAATTATGTCTTTATGTAGAAGTTCACTTGTGCTCGGAAAAGATACAAGCTCTCTGATTCTGTTCGGTGGTTCCTCATTCTTCATTACAAGAGTCATGAGGCATTTCATTCAGTACATTCTGAAATAAGTAACTGTCCCAATACCGACGCTTCCTGTGGCAATAAAGTCTGCAAAGCTTATTAATTTCTTTCACAATGCGTTCAGATGGGTTACAATGTGGAGAGTATAATTAAATAAAAACAGGTTTGATTTTACGATTCCGAAGCATGCATGACCAAATAGCAGATCTTAATTGTGGTCCGTTATCTGAAATGACCTTGGCAACGTGTCTAGCTTCACGTAAGAAATTTTTAACAAAGGCTTTGAGTACAGAACGTCCAGTGGATTTGCGTAACGGTGTGAAAGAAACAAATTTTGAAGTAAGTTCAACAGCGACTAGAACGTGCGAAAATCCATTCTATGTTCTAACAAGGGGTCATAGGAATAATAGGAAACAATGGAGTATGATATGAGATGGTAGACGGTTTAGCTATTTGACAAAGTTTACAAATAGACAAGACTCTCCTAATTCTCGTTTCCATGTTGTTAAAATAACTTGTCGTTCGAAGAATATGATAACATTTTGATGGACCAAAATGTGCGTAGCTGAAATGAATGTGCCAGATGAGCTTATTAACAAAATCGTCAGGAATACAAAGTACCCATAGCTTTTCATCAACAGTGCAATGTTTGAAGAGTATTTTATTTCTAACCAGATAATAATGACGAATCTGCGTGTGTCTTTTCATGCCATTTATTTTTAATATCTTTCCAAATTGGATCTTTGTCTTGCCCATGAGCAATGTCCTTTAAAGATGCAGTAACGAAGTTTTCAAAAGCTACTTTTTGAATGTAAAGAATACAGAAATTTTTCTCGAGGTTAGCTTCTGTGTGGTTTTTCTCAAGGCCATCCGGTGGTGCACGTGACAGTGCGTCCGCAACAATGTTTTCCTGATTTTTTCCAAGTTGCACAACCGTATCAGTAAATGCAACAGTGTCACTTTTAGACTGCAAGATGTCATGATTTTCGCGTACAATGATCGGCATAGCTTTTATTGCTGCTTCATTGTTCTGTAATGTGCCTTCACGTCGCGAAAAAATAGGCTGAAAATGTTCACAAATTTGAGTTTTTACGTATTCAGAAGTGTTTTGATACTTTGATTCGATTTTGTGTATCTCATCGGGTAAATCTTCACGTGTTTGTTCAAGCGTTTCTTTAATTTCGTCAGTTGTGTCTAACTTTTGAAGTTGTTGCTGTGTTTGTTTCTGATTTTGTCCCATTGTGTTTAACTTTTAAAGTTGTTGCTGTGTTTGTTTCTGATTTTGTTCCATTGTGTCTAACTTTTGAAGCTTTTGGTCTGTTTGGTCAAATTTTAAAATTAATTGCAATAACAATGCATTCGTGACTGAAACATGTTCCTTTGTGTTTTCGGCAGTGCGTTTGTACCGGCAATATTCGTATTTTGAAAAGCAGATTGTGTGTCTTGACTTAACTGAGAAAAGTGTAATGACGCAAAACCTGAATCTGCGGTATTTGCAATATTTTGTTCTGTTATTTGGCATTCCTGAGGCGAACTGTTACTGACCAATTGATCGACAATAAGTCCGTGTTCACTGATTGTTTCAATTTCTACACCGTTATTTACTGTCTATGCACTATTACCAAATTATTGTCTTGAACATTTGTCAGTTCGTTACTAGGTGGTGCTAATAAGCTAGGCTCATCCTCACTGTCATTTATCAATTAGCTTTGCAGCCTAGTTTTACACTTTTCACTCGACATGATTATCACACTTTTTTTACAAAATAACGCAAAAAAAGCTTTGAAAAATAAAAATAGGAAGAAACACTAAAATAGCACTGAAAATTATCAGTATCTAATTAGTTGCAAAAGCTACTGCGAGATACTTAGTGCATGCCATAACAACTTTGCTCACATGAGCCATGTGGCAATACAATACAACAACAAGAAAGTAAAACTACAAAGGAAATTCCTTATATACACTCCTGGAAATGGAAAAAAGAACACATTGACACCGGTGTGTCAGACCCACCATACTTGCTCCGGACACTGCGAGAGGGCTGTACAAGCAATGATCACACGCACGGCACAGCGGACACACCAGGAACCGCGGTGTTGGCCGTCGAATGGCGCTAGCTGCGCAGCATTTGTGCACCGCCGCCGTCAGTGTCAGCCAGTTTGCCGTGGCATACGGAGCTCCATCGCAGTCTTTAACACTGGTAGCATGCCGCGACAGCGTGGACGTGAACCGTATGTGCAGTTGACGGACTTTGAGCGAGGGCGTATAGTGGGCATGCGGGAGGCCGGGTGGACGTACCGCCGAATTGCTCAACACGTGGGGCGTGAGGTCTCCACAGTACATCGATGTTGTCGCCAGTGGTCGGCGGAAGGTGCACGTGCCCGTCGACCTGGGACCGGACCGCAGCGACGCACGGATGCACGCCAAGACCGTAGGATCCTACGCAGTGCCGTAGGGGACCGCACCGCCACTTCCCAGCAAATTAGGGACACTGTTGCTCCTGGGGTATCGGCGAGGACCATTCGCAACCGTCTCCATGAAGCTGGGCTACGGTCCCGCACACCGTTAGGCCGTCTTCCGCTCACGCCCCAACATCGTGCAGCCCGCCTCCAGTGGTGTCGCGACAGGCGTGAATGGAGGGACGAATGGAGACGTGTCGTCTTCAGCGATGAGAGTCGCTTCTGCCTTGGTGCCAATGATGGTCGTATGCGTGTTTGGCGCCGTGCAGGTGAGCGCCACAATCAGGACTGCATACGACCGAGGCACACAGGGCCAACACCCGGCATCATGGTATGGGGAGCGATCTCCTACACTGGCCGTACATCACTGGTGATCGTGGAGGGGACACTGAATAGTGCACGGTACATCCAAACCGTCATCGAACCCATCGTTCTACCATTCCTAGACCGGCAAGGGAACTTGCTGTTCCAACAGGACAATGCACGTCCGCATGTATCCCGTGCCACCCAATGTGCTCTAGAAGGTGTAAGTCAACTACCCTGGCCAGCAAGATCTCCGGATCTGTCCCCCATTGAGCATGTTTGGGACTGGATGAAGCGTCGTCTCACGCGGTCTGCACGTCCAGCACGAACGCTGGTCCAACTGAGGCGCCAGGTGGAAATGGCATGGCAAGCCGTTCCACAGGACTACATCCAGCATCTCTACGATCGTCTCCATGGGAGAATAGCAGCCTGCATTGCTGCGAAAGGTGGATATACACTGTACTAGTGCCGACATTGTGCATGCTCTGTTGCCTGTGTCTGTGTGCCTGTGGTTCTGTCAGTGTGATCATGTGATGTATCTGACCCCAGGAATGTGTCAATAAAGTTTCCCCTTCCTGGGACAATGAATTCACGGTGTTCTTATTTCAATTTCCAGGAGTGTACATTTATGTGCTAGCAGTAAACAATAACTAATTTCCAATCGTATAATAATTATTCAAACTACAAGAAAATCAGAAGATTACAGTGAAGTATCCTTGGCTAAGGGTCGACAGGTGAAACTTCTTAGTGATTACTTTTTTTTTTATCTAAACACTGACCTAGGGAATTTTTCCATTCAAAGAGAACTCAAACTTAATCTATTCATTTATTACCCACAATATACAAGCCTAACTCAATCTGACTGCTACACATTGACAATATGACTTCCAATAATTAACATAAAAGAATGGCCCTGAATTGCAAGAAATCCTAACCAAAATACAAATCCAAAAAATATAAAATTAAAGAAATATGAAACTACCTCCAACTCTGCTAATTGCCTAAAAACATTTCAGTCACGAATCATGATAGTGCAAACCGCATTCTTTTTCATAAGTAACTTACCTCACAGAAAATCTTCGTAACACGAATTACAGCAATCACAGCAAGTAGCAACAACGGCCAGCTAAATAAAAGATTCTAACTACTATAGACTTTAACTACTAGGAGGCATATGGTTAGCAAAAAGAAAGGTTTTGTTGAAGAACAAACAATGTATTTGGAAAATTTTATCTTATTCATGTGACGTCCAGTTCGAAAAAGTATATAGTTGTCAATAAGTCCACTAATCAAATCATGCCCATACACTTCCACTGTGTGCCAGCCAGTCCGCTGTAACTAGCTCTGACGTCATAAATGTTGCACAATACTTTAAAAATCAAGTAAATAACCTGAAACGTTTCTAGCATGTCAGGAGTAATACTAAATCACTATGTGTTGAATATCAGTTCAATATTAGTACTAACATTGCTAACATTGCGAGTAAAGTAGCTTCAGTAACTTCTGCTAATGGTAGTATACAACAAGTTGTAGCTGCAAACGCCGCTTTTATCGGGTGTCGGCAGTTCTTGCGGTTCGATCCAGATAAAAATATCCACCCGCTAGATTTCTGGAACGATTTTGAAGATGTGATTCCGCCAACTTGGTCTGTACGAGAGAAAATCTCATTTATTAGAAGTCATTTAGCAGGTGACGCCATGCGTTGGTCAGCTGATGTTATGTTGAAGTGTAAAACATTAGCGGAATTTAAAACAGCTTTCATTAATGAGTGTTAGTCTAGCAATAAGCAAAATGAAGTGTTGAGAGAATTTTGGAGTGGAAAACGCTTCAATGCAGGCAAGGAATCTATTAAAGAGTTTGCTAGGTCATGGATTTCACGTTTGTCACATTTGGCGGAAAAGCTGAAACCTGAAATGATAATACTAGGTCTTGAAGCCAAACTGCCATGGCATTGGCAAACTAGAATTATATCTGCCCCTAGAGACAATCTGGATCGTTTCATTGAGTATTTGGAACGTGTAGAGCGTGTTGCTGCCAATGGTAATAACACTAGTAGTAATTTTAAGAACGAGCAGAATGGCAATGTAAACATCAGAACTGAAAATGTTCGCCATCCTAAGAGAGGTAGGGATTGGAGAAATAATTATCAGAACCAACAATGGCATCCAAATGATAGTAATATTGTTCGAACAAAATTATGCAGGTAAACAACAGTGCGGAAAGCAATGCTGTGCCAGTTAACTATAATGGAAATAAAGGAAACAGTAGTAGGCCGAGGCAGGAAAACTAGTTCCCGTGTATGAGGACACTGGCGCTCACCAGGCGGTTACTTTTCCTAAGCCAGTAATTACAGTAATTGGTAAGACAGATCAGAATACTCAGACTGAACATGTGGATGAGGGGTCGGTAGCATCTAAGGATACAGCAGAAATATTAGATCACTCACAGTATTTAATAGATACCATGTCAGAGACGCTTTCTAAGTGGGAAGAGAAAGAGAAGGCGCAGCAGTGTAACGGTAGGGAAGAGCTACAAAATACTGAATTGTCAGGTGGAGAAGCAGAAGAAATTCATGCTTATATTTACGATAAGGATGATGTGCTCTTATCTAAAGTGCCTGTGCAGGATGTTGATACTGTACTAATAGATTTAGGCCAGGAGGTAAGTGAGAATGTAGAGGATAGCCTGTTGTGGGTCGATGAACCCAGTAGCTGTGACCAGTTGTCACTTGAGAAGGAACCCGACGATAATAGTGAAAGTGGTTTAGCTGTAACTAGTGTTATGCCCGGTCTGGAGGCGCAGAATCGCTCAGACTACAGTAATTTGGGTCATGTTCAGCAAACTAAATGTAATGAAGTCGTGCGGTGTTTCGATTTAAAATTAATAGATCGACTGGAAAAGGCAGCTGAAAATGTAATTCAGGAAACCCCTACACACTTTGACCTAAATGTAATGAAGACAGATGTCGATCACTTTAGTTGGAGACAAATCCAAAAGGAACTATTGGATGAGTTTGAGGAACCACCTGTACAACCTAGAATAAGCCACCCTATAATAATAGTGAATATGTTTGGTATCAATGTACGTTGTCTCTTAGACAGTGAGGTGAATGCGATATCTCAGTCCTTCTTTGATGCATTACCTAGTAAAGACAAGCTTATCGTAATGAGGGTATCAGGACTAAGAATAATGGGTGCTACTGGCAAGGTGTCAAAAACGGTAAAACAAGAAGCTTTGCTGCCCTTTAACATTAATGGTAATTTAATTGATCATCCATGAATAATTGTAAATAATCTCATTATTGAGTTTTTAATTGGCATAGATTTCTTGTCAAAATATCAGAGTGTTGTTGACTTTGAAAGAAGCCAGTTGAAAATGGTCTTGCCGATAACCGGAGTAATTACGGTACCTTTTATTGATAAACATGTAGTAACTAATGATGAAACTTGGGAGCTGCGTATACGAGTTCTGAAAAATAGGAGATATTGGGACGAAGGTGTTAATCTTTGTAAAAGTAAGATAAACACAGAAGAAGAAGAAGAAGAAGCAATTATTTTGGACAAGATAAAAGCTAAATTGCAGGAAATAGATAAAATTTCAGCTAATCAGAAGGAAGAACTGAGACAGGTTTTAAAAAGGCATCATAAGGTACTTTCAAATCGACCTGGCGTGGTCAAAGGTTATGAATGTCAATTAAAGGTGAAACCTGGCCAAGTGTTTTTCAGGAAGCCATACCAAATACATGTAGCTAGGAAGGAGGCGGTTCGAAAGGAGATACAGAGAATGCTAGAGTGGGGTGTGATTGAAAAAGCGGTCAGTGCGTACAATAATCCTCTTGTTGTTGTGCCAAAAAGAGACGGGAGTGTCAGATTGGTCTTGGACTCTCTTTGGTTGAATTAAATAGTGGTTAGGGAAAGTGACAGACCGCAGAACATGGACGAGTTATTGCAAAAGTTCCGGGGAGTAAAATTCTTGACTTCTATGGACATCAAGTGTGGATATTGGAATTTGCCACTGGCGGAAAGTTCAAGGAAGTACACAGCTTTCTTGTACGATGGAGTTTGTTACCAATACCGTGTGGTACCTTTCGGCCTTAATATCTCTGTTTGTGCCTTCGTACGTGTGATGTGGCATGTTTTAGGACCAGCCTTAATTAATAAAATCACAGTCTACGTAGATGATCTGTTAATAGCAACTCCTACCTGGGAAGAACACAAAGTTTTATTAGAGGAAGTGTTAGAGGCTATTGAGAGAGGTGGCATGAAACTAAAGATTGAAAAGACAGAGTGCGTTAAAGAGGAAATAGGTTTCTTGGGATATATGATAAGTGGAAAAGGTATTCTGCCTGACCCAGGCAAGCTAGCAGTCATTGAAAAATTTGAGGCTCCCAGAAACAAGAAGCAGTTGAGATCGATGTTCGGTCTTTTCGGCTTCTATAGGCGTTTTGTTAGTGATCAAGCTTTTAATGCGCCCTGTCTTCACCTCCTGCTGAAAAAGAATACCCCTTGGGTTTGGACAGCAGAATGCCAACAGGCGTTCGAGGTGCTTAAACAATCTTTAATGAATAGTCATATTTTACATCATCCTGATTTTGAAAAACCATTCTGTATGTCTGTTGATGCTAGTGGCTATGGTATAGCTGTGGAGATATTCCAAGTAGAAATAGAGCACGAACAAAAAGTGCACAAGACTATAGCTTTCGCAAGTCGATCTTTACAGGCAGCAGAGAGAAAGTATGGCATCTCAGAACTGGAAGCATTGGCAATTGTATTTGGGGTACAGAAATTTGAGCAGTATCTATTAGGTCACAAGATAATTGTTTACAGTGACCATAAGGCGTTGACCTTTTCAAAGACCTGTAAGTTGAGGAATGCTCGTTTGGTAAGATGGTCATTGTATCTCCAGCAGTTTGACCTTGAGGTTAGATATATTCAAGGGAAAGATAATTTGGTAGCTGATGGGTTATCTAGAAGTGCGGAGCTCTGTGATGACGCGGGAATTACAGCAACAGACCTAAGTGAAGTACGAATGTTTGCGTTGCACGAAGTAAAGGAAGAAAGTGCATTAAAGAGGGTGATTAGGAGCTTGAGACGTGAGCAGAATGCAGATGACCAGCTGAAATTGGTAAAGAGGTATTTGGGAGGTGCGAACTATCATAAGGTTTCTCAATACTGCTGTCTGCATAAAGGTATTCTGTTTAGGAGGAAAAAAGTAGGTGTTTCTGAGTGGAAGCTGTGCTTTCCCTCACAACATGTAGACTTACTAATCGACTATGTACACCTGAGGTATGGGCACTATGGTGCAAAGAAGTGCATTGCAAAATTAAAAGAGAAAGTTGTGTTTGACAACATGTACCACCGTGTTGCCAAGCGTCTAGCATCTTGTGTAGTGTGCCAGAAAGTCCGTGCTGCCAACACCAGAATACAAGGGGATATGCATTCAGTAGAGCCAACTGAAACCCTAGAATTACTGGATTGTGAATTGTTTGGCCCTCTTCCTGCTTCGAGAGGTGGGTGCACCCATGTTTTTGTTGTTGTGGATGGATTTAGTAAATATGTTAAGCTGTACCCAATTAAAAGAGCAAATGCAAAAACTTTGGTAGAAAAGTTGGAAGAAGATTTCTTCATGAACGTTGGCGTTCCGAAGAGTTTGCTGTCAGACAATGTGCCTCAATTTACTTCTGATAGATTTAAAGATGTGTGGATAAGGCCGGAGTGAAGCATCTGAAAATATCTGCGTATTTCCCCCAAGGAAATATGAGTGAACGTAATATAAGAGAATTGAATAGGCTTGCAGGACTTGTTGTGCTCGGAAACACTCAAGTTGGGCAGAGCACATGAAGTATTTTGAGAATGTAATTAACAACGTAAGGCATGATACAACTGGTTTTGCGCCTTGGGAATTGATGTTTGGCCAAGGACCGCACAATGTGATTGCAGATATGTTAGAATTCCCTATTCTAACGCAAATATCCACAGACGAGAAGAAGTTAAAGGCTAGGGCAAATATAAGAAAAAGAGCATTGGAAAGGAAGAAGCGTCATGACGCAAAAGCTGTACCCACCAGTTTTGAAATAGGTCAGTTAGTCCTTGTCAAAACAGAGGAAAAATCAAAGAAAATAAATGCAGAAACAAAGAAATTCATGTTCCTATACCAAGGACCTTTGAGGATCATAGGAAAATCCACATGCCAATGCATATAGGCTAGAGTACCCTAAGAGTAAAAAGCTATTAGGTCTCAGGAACGTGATCGACCTAAAGAAGTTCATAGGTAGTGAATGCTTTCTGTAGGGAGGAGGTTGTTCTGTAACCTCTACACAGTGTGGCAGCTGTGCAGTCCCAGCTGTGTGAGATCTTCTTTCCTTTTCAGGTCTCACTCATTCTTCATCTTTCCTAACCACCAAAGTTTCGACTCCTTCTTTGCAATACAAACATTTCCCGTCATGGCTATCAAGCCATGAGTTCTGTAACCATTCTGTCCACCGATTAGTGAAGAAAATACCTAATGTGACAAACCTAACAGTGACATAAACAACAGAGAAGTATGATGTAATTAAGATACAAAGGTATTTGAGTAACAAGTATGTATAGAACCCTGGTAATATTATAAGTACAAAGTTGTTGTTTTATTGGAAATGGTCCACCAACAGTAATTTAAAAAGATATACAAATTCGTGTACAAACGGGATCTGAAGTGGCAGTGAAACCTATTGTATGCTGTAGAGCTAACTAATTAATAGTAAAAGAGATTGCTTAGTGCTATGAAAAATATGCAGATAAGTTCTAAGAATGAACTCACCTTGTGTAGCAAGGAATGGCAGTGTAATAGAACTGAACAGTGTTTGTAGTTGAGACGTGAAGGACATGTCCTTGAAATATTTATAAAGTTTGAGCTGGCCGTTATTTGGTGTAGTGTGTGACAGGACACACCTACACGTATTGAGGTTATGAGTTGGAGGCGTGAATGCGACCGTAGGTACCCTTATGTTAGATGAGACAGAGCAGCTCATGGTGTCCTATAGGTTTAAGGAATTTAGCATTACGCTCGGCCATAATTACTTAATGCACTTTAGTGGTAGGTCGAGAGAGAGTACCTGTGGTTTCAGCATCTAATCAAGTGGAAATGGATTGCAACGTGAGCAAACTGATCAGCTGCAATACACTATAGATATGAAATAAATGTTCTATCCTATGCGTTAAATGTTAATAGAGTGAGTGTTAAATAAGTACATGCACTAGCATCATAATTGAGTAACATAATGGCAGACGTGAAACATTATTTATAGCTCAGCATAAATACACTTCGATGAAGTAAGTACATAATTGCAGATGTGGAACTGACACAGCGGCATAGGACCAATAAGTGGATTTAGTAGTCAACTAAACGTAGTGTGTTTTGAACATTCAGAACTGTACTATTACCACAAGTTACTCACATGTACAAAGAGGCTGAGAAGACAACTGTTAATCAAATACACTCATACTATCTCTAAGAATAAGGTAATCGAAGATGAGTCAGTTAAGTAAATAAAATACAGATTTGTCAGGAATGTACCGAGCATTGGTTCAGTGTTCCGGCCCAGAAATAATAAATTGAGATTAAATAGGATTTATGATTGTATGCCTTGAGCATAAATTTTCTCTAGTACGTGACTAATGGCGTTTTGAGCCATTTGTTTACCGATTTTATGACAGTTAAGTAACCACGAGAGTGAAATTGAAAAAGTTCTGTTAACTTTGTTCCAGTAACATATTGAAAGATAAACTGTATATATCCCCATTTCATTGTGACCCACCCTTAGATATTAACAGAACAGAGTCTGAGGCACTCTTTTTGTTTGTTCTACAGGACAAACCAGATAATGGCAGCCTGGTAGCTGCGTGAAAGCGTGGAGTGACTTGGACACAACTCACAGTGACCCCTCCTTTCCCCATGTAATTTAGAGTGAACGTGAAAGACCCACACCATAGCAACTTCCCCTCCTCTACCCTTGTGAATGGAAGTGTAGAACGCCAGCCAAAGCGGCTACAACCACGTGTGTAAAAATGAAATTGTCATGATTTGTGAAATTTTCTTTCCAGTTTAGAAAAGACTGCTAAGATATAATTATTTGTTTATGTATCATGAATAACTGTGTTATTTTCTTTGAATTTGTGTATGTAAAAATATTTACAGACAATTTAATGGATTTAAGATTTTCATAATTTTACATATTTTTATGTGTTTGTCTGTCTAAGGCAATATGTATGCCAAAGTCTTTCATTGATTTTTGACTAAATTTTGAGTGATAATGTTGCTTAAGAGGCAGTGAACATCCCAGCAATTTAAATAATTGAAGTAGGTAATAAGTTTTCTTTTAATATGTCTATATGTTTACATTTCAATTTTAATTTTTCATAGGGAGTTAAGCTGTACTCTTGCTTCCCTTTTTGTAATTAATTTTTTTCATTTACATTTAAAAAAATTAAGTAGAGGGTGATGTAGGGAAGCAGCCTACTCACGCCTTATAAAATTCACATCAGTCTTTCCATTGTGTGCCAGCCAGTCCGCTGTAACTAGCTCTGACGTCATAAATGTTGCACAATACTTTAAAAATCAAGCAAATAACATGAAACGTTTCTAGCATGTCAGGAGTAATGCTAAATCAATATGTGTTGAATATCAGTTCAATAACTTTAATGATGGCTGATGCTGAGGGGATTAGATTAGGAAATGAGACACTTAAAGTAGTAAGGGAGTTTTGCTATTTAGGGAGTAAAATAACTGATGATGTTCGAAGTAGAGAGGATATAAAATGTAGACTGCAAATGGCAAGGAAATCGTTTCTGAAGAAGAGAAATTTGTTAACATCGAGTATAGATTTAAGTGTCAGGAAGTCGTTTCTGAAAGTATTTGTATGGAGTGTAGCCATGTATGGAAGTGAAACATGGACGATAACCAGTTTGGACAAGAAGAGAATAGAAGCTTTCGAAATGTGGTGCTACAGAAGAATGCTGAAGATAAGGTGGGTAGATCACGTAACTAATGAGGAGGTATTGAATAGGATTGGGTAGAAGAGAAGTTGGTGGCACAACTTGACTAGAAGAAGGGATCGGTTGGTAGGACATGTTTTGAGGCATCAAGGGATCACAAATTTAGCATTGGAGGGCAGCGTGGAGGGTAAAAATCGTAGAGGGAGACCAAGAGATCAATACACTAAGCAGATTCAGAAGGATGTAGGTTGCAGTAGGTACTGGGAGATGAAGAAGCTTGCACAGGATAGAGTAGCATGGAGAGCTGCATCAAACCAGTCTCAGGACTGAAGACCACAACAACAACAACAACAACTTTAACCATTTTCGAAATTTGGGTGTTTTTCTGTAAAAATCATTGGTGCAACAGAAAAGAGCTGGAAACTTAAACATTTATATTTAGATTCCTTATGCATAATAGTTTAGTAGAAACAGTATTCTGGATCACACAAATTAAAATTTTAGTTGAAATTCATGATTTTCTGGTTTTTGTCTTAGAAATTAAGGAAGCAAGATAGATTAAGTAGGCGAATAAATAAAGCTAGGATGTTTAAATTTTAGTAGAAGGGAGATCCGCTATAATCATAAAAATGTGAGAAGTTTCAACAGAATAACTATAAAACTATAGCTATAGCGTGTCTCCAAAGAGCAAGTCCAGAGCTCGTCTACTGCGTGTAATGTAATTAAATTAATTCTCTCGCCCAAAATATTTGACTTAGCCACGCCAGACTTTTATTATGATTACTTACTTGTGTGCTGATTGCACAATTAAATTGAAAGCTTCATGGGCCATCAGCAAAGGAAGCAATGGTTTATTCGATAACTTAAAGTGGTGCATTACTAGCCCAGCGGCTAGTCGGGAGAGCAGATTTGATCAGGCGTTCCCTTAGCCATCCGCAACGTGGCTTTATATGTAAGAACGCTGCGCGAGAAAAAGGAAGGCCCCAGTTCTCTCCAGACTCTGATTAGCGCACCACCTGTGCCGGGAGTCGCGTCGCGTCGGTATCGTTGATGAAACAGCCTCGGATGCAGTAATAAGTTACTCGGGATACGCGTAACCATGAAATCGTTTTCGAGTGAAGTGTTATTTTTGGGATGACGTTAATGATCTATCTTTAGTTTGCGTATGTCGTATTTTCACGTGCCGCCGCAGGACAGACATTCTACCATTATTAGCGTGGCGTTTGATGAACATTATCATCAAATTATGGCAAGCATTCAGTTATAGTTGCATCAGCGCATTAGACTCTGAACTGCTCAGGTAGTTGGATTGTGTGGATTCTTTTTGGTCTGTGACTTTCAGAATATAGTGAACATTTTAGAGAGAATGGTTTTTGATTATGAATCCCAGACAATCTCCTAAGTCCTCAGAGCTATAAGCTATAGCTATAAATGTATTTCTCAGATGAAGTGGGCACTAGGAAATCTAATTACAGGCTTCACGTTTTGCTAATCACTTTATTGCTGCCAATATTGTAGTTAGAGAGCCAGTGTTGAGAACGGCAAACAACAGCATTAAATAAATAATAGGAACATTAACAATTATTCCACCCGCCGCCCCACAATAGAAGCTTAAATCAGGAACGTCTGAAGCTATTTCATCCAAATTTTGTAAGTGTTAGACTCATTATTCGTATCGTTATTTGCACAGTAATATTGTGGGGGCAATACAACCTAATCAACCTAGTGTGATGGTGGTGGTCATAAGACATGGCACATAATAATATTCGATAGCGATCGATATCAGCGTCAAATTTGTATCTTTCGAAGATTCTAGACTTTATTGTGACAGTCACGACGTCGTTTCACCCCAATAAACGGCGGTAGCGGGAGGGGAGGGGGGATGGACAGTGTCATATCAGCATAACTCCGTAACACCTAAAGGAATTGCTGCCAAAATTGGTACACGTTTCACTTGCAGCCTTGAAAAATTTGATGTTAGAGTAAGACATCCCTAGCACGCCTGTGTCCGAGGGTTTATGGTGTAAAGGCGTGACATAAAAGCATAACCCAGGAACGCCTAGAGGTTTTTCAGGTTTATCAACCAAATTTGGTATAAACATGAGTCATTACTTGCATAAAAATGTGGAAACTGATACTCCTACTAGCGCTAAGGGAGGGGTGCCGAGGAGAGGGGATCAAACGTCCTAAAATGACATGTTGGTATTTCTTTCCCCTGTTTAGTTTACGTGCGGTACTATAAAAGCATGACGCGGAATCTATGACTCATTAATGCCCTGCTATGCTGTGGCCACGATGTGTTTCGGGACCAACCTTCATGCTACACGACTCAATACTACAGATCTGCTTAACGTCCTCTCTAGTCACATCAAAGAGTTTAAATTTCACAGAGTGGCTGTTGTGGTGTCGCCGCCAGACACCACACTTGCTAAGTGGTAGCCTTTAAATCGGCTGCCGTCCGTTAGTATACATCGGACCAGCGCGTCGCCACTATCAGTGATTGCAGACCGAGCGCCGCCACAGGGCAGGTCTAGTCTAGAAAGACTCCCTAGCACTCGACCCAGTTGCACAGCCGACTTTGCTAGCGATAGTTCACTGGCTACATATGCTCTCATTTGCAGAGACGACAGTTTAGCAGAGCCTTCAGTTACGTCATTTGCTGCGATCTAGCAAGGCGCCATATTCAATTACTATAATTACTATCTTCAGGAATGTTTTCTGAACAGACAATATTGTGGATCATGTACCGTCAAGAGCAACGTTCATCATTAATGGATTAAAGTTAAATATCAAACTAATTGCGTCCGCTTTCTGAATTCTCATTCCTTGTCATGTTCCAGACCTCACGTCTGTATAGTTCTTCCCTCCTCACGCCAGCCTGCGTGAGCTAAAGTACGTGCATTTCGGCCTCCACTCGTAACACGATGTTGGCTCTTCTGCTAACACAAAAGCTGTACGTCCCTATACTTCTGCCATGTCTGAAGCAAACTGAACTCCTATGTTTTCTGGGGGAAGCTATCAACTAGTATGTCACATTGACAGATTCTGATGCAAATTGATATTGAATAGGCAATCGTTTTTTAAATCACTGTACTGTTTTCAAAACGCAAGTAGATAAAAGTTTATAGAGGACGTGGCATTCTGTCTGATACTTTCTACACCAGAGAGATGACAGTTCAATTTGCCTCAATCATGGCGGAGGTATAGCCACTCTGTGAAATTTAAACTCTTTGAGTCACGTGGTGTAAAACAGTGGCGAAAGAGACACCCCTTTCTCTAGAAACGACGATCAGTTACTGGCACAAATACAAGTTTACTTAGAATTCAGACGAAACTGAGGGGCGAAATTCGCTAGAGATGCGTTTAAAATTTGTGCACAAATAAGCTGAAGTATATGTGTTTCAAAAATACCTTACAAACTTTTGGGACACGTTCCTTATCCCAAAACAAGAAAAAAACCTAGCAAACATGCGCTCCAAAATGAATACCAAGAGCTATGAACAGTTGTACGTCTTCGATACTGTAAACACATCTCCCCCACTGCAAGCTCTTTGCTTTCCATTTTTTGGGAGGATGCTTATGGACCAAAACAAGAAAAAAATTTCGGTAAACGTAGGTTCTAAAATTGATACTTAAAGAGCTGTGAACAGTTGCGCAATAGAAGAGACGTGTTTCACAGTAGCGCAGATTAACTGGTGCTCACAGGTCTTAACGTATGAATTTTAGAGTCCATGTTTACTAGACATTTCTTTCTTGTTCTGGTGTCAGAAACCTGTCCCCATCGTTTGTAAAAGCATTTCTGAAAACCGTGGGTTTGTGTTTGTGTGTGTGTGTGAAATATGTGCCATATGTGTCTGCTTTGTACGTGTGTAGCTACTTGCAAAGAAAAAGAGGTATTGCACCACAGATAGTAGTAAATATCATAGAAGGTTTACATTTTAGACTGTTTCGTATAAAATATTCTATATAACATGTTTCCAATTTCTATTCCTTACCGAGATCCACCTAGTTACAAAGATAAGGTTTCATTTCGTTGTTGGTACTCTAGTTGCTGTGGATTTATTTATCGCCTAGAAGTTTCGTTTTAAAGTTCAGTTCGTGTGAGACTGTAATGGGTTAACATAGTTGAATTTGTCAATGTGATTATGATTTGTTTGGAAATTCTCCTGTATCATTCAAGCGTGCTGAATATGTCGGTATGATATTTGTGTACACGTTCTTCAATGAAAACACTGCTTATAGAGCATACGGTAGCGATTTCTTTAGCGCAGCGGAGCATCATATTCAATAGTGTTTACGTGCGTTTTCACAACAATGTGTGAGACGCGTGGGGCGACGAGCAGACATGTTTCATCTGCAAATGAACAGAGCGTCGGCGAAGCAGAAGACATTATTCAGTTGCTAGAAAGTCCTCTTTCAACATGCACAAACAGAATTACTACACGTATCTGTGTTCTTCATACAAGAATATGGCGGGCATTTCGTATGCACGGTTTCTGTGTTTATTATTTGCAGCGGATTCAACACTTTTGAATATGAGACGAAAGCAGAAGATTGGAATTTTGTCGTTAGCTAATTACAAATCGCCGAGTAGCGCCATTAATACTGTTTACTGATGAAGCCGCTTTCACTCGTGACACTATCAATAATACTAACACTGGTGCTTCAATAAAACTCGCTTGCCTCTGTAGAGACATTTTCAAGAATGCTTCTCTGTAAATATGTGGTGGTGAATGAGAAACAATCAGTTCATTTCTCCCGTTGTGTGACTTCATCGTCTTAGATCGCCCTGTAGTCTAGACTTCCTTGAAAACGAGCTTCCACCACTACTGGAAGAGGTTCGTTTGGCTACAAAGATGGGTATGTTCTTCCAACATGACGGGAACCAATCCATTCTAGTCGTCACATGACACATAATCTAAACATAGCAATTCTTGGAAGATGACCGCGCAGAAAGGGTCACGTTTCTTGGCCTCCAAGATCCCTCTTTCTATTACACTCTAACGGCTGTGTCTCTATGACAGAAATTGGAAAGGAGTAGAATTGAAACACAGTGATGCTTCAATTTACCTTTATGTTAACTTAAACCGCTCTCGAAACTTTTAGACACACTGCATCAGCATCAATGCAAATGTTTCATCACTTAACAATCTGCTGCAAAAAGTAATTGACTGTGAATGGGGTGCCCATCCACAGACAGTAAAAACAACTGCCCTATGACTCTGTTACTTTGATTAGATTAGATTAGATTTACTTTCATTCCAATTGATCCATAGTGAGGAGGACCTCCAGAATGCAGAAGATGTCAGAAAAACAATAATACGTGACAAATATTTACAACTAAAACAAATAACCTAATGTACCTTCCACAGAACCCAAGTGGAATGATCGTCATTTTTTTTAATGAACACTATATGAAACGATCATTTTACAACACTCATTTACTAAGATCGCATTAATGCACTGAATTTAAAATTAATTTTTTTTTTACTTATAAGGTAATAAACATATAATAGAACTACTACAATACTTATTTACAATGAACACGTTACTGACTTAAATGGTGAGAAGTCAGTTGGTTCTTCTGAGAAATTCATCAGTGGAGTAGAACGAGTTGCCCACCAATTAACCCTTTAGGCTTCTCTTAAACTGGATTTCATTGGTTGTTAAGCTTCTTATGGCTGCTGGCAAGCTACTGAAAATGTATGTTCCTTAATAATGCACACCTTTTTCTATAAGGGTAAGTGAATTTAAATTTTTGTGAAGATTATTCGTGTTTCTAATATTGATTCAATGAACTGAGCTGTTGGTTTGAAAAAGTGATATATTTCTAATGACAAATTTCATTACGGAATAAATATATTGGGACCATGGACCTTGCCGTTGGTGGGGAGGCTTGCGTGCCTCAGCGATACAGATAGCCGTACCGTAGGTGCAACCACAACGAAGGAGTATCTATTGAGAGGCCAGATAAACGTGTGGTTCCTGAAGAGGGGCAGCAGACTTTTCAGTAGTTGCACGGGCAACAGTCTGTATGATTGACTGATCTGTCCTCGTAACAGTAACCAAAACGGCGTTGCTGTGCTGGTACTGCGAACGGCTGAAAGCAAGGGGAAACTACAGCCGTAATTTTTCCCGAGGGCATGCAGCTTAACTGTATGGTTAAATGACGATGGCTTCCTCTTGGGTTAAATATTTCGGAGGTAAAATAGTCCCCCATTCGGATCTCCGGGCGGGGACTACTCAGGAGGACGTCGTTATCAGGAGAAAGAAAACTGGCGTTCCACGGATCGGGGCGTGGAATGTCAGATCCCTTAATCGGGGAAGTAGATTAGAAAATTTAAAAAGGGAAATCGATAGGTTAAAGTTAGATAGAGTGGGAATTACTGAAGTTATGTGGCAGTAGGAACAAGACTTCTGGTCAGGTGAATACAGGGTTATAAATACAAAATCAAATAGGGGTAATGCAGGAGTAGGCTTAATAATGAATAAAAAATAGGAATGAGGGTAAGCTACTACAAACAGCATAGTGAAGGCATTATTGTAGCCAAGACAGATACGAAGCCCATGCCTACTACAGTAGTACAAGTTTATATGCCAACTAGCTCGGCACATGCCGAAGAGATTGATGAAATGTATGATGAGATAAAAGAAATTATTCAAGTAGTGAAGGGAGACGAAAATTTAATAGTCATGGGTGACTGGAATTCGGTAGTAGGAAAAGGAAGAGAAGGAAACGTAGTAGGTGAATATGGATGGGGGTAAGGAATGAAAGAGGAAGCTGTCTGGTAGAATTTTGCACAGAGCATAACTTAATCGTATCTAACACTTGGTTCAAGAATCATGAAAGAAAGTTGTATACATGGAAGAGGCCTGGAGATACTAGAAGGTTTCAGATTATATAGTGGTAAGACAGAGATTTAGGAACCAAGTTTTAAATTGTAAGACATTTCCAGGGGCAGATGTGGACTCTGACCACAATCTATTGGTCATGAACTGCAGGTTAAAACTAAAGAAACTGCAAAAAGGCGGGAATTTCAGGAGATGGGACCTGGATAAAGCCGGCCGGGGTGGCCGAGCGGTTCTAGTCTGGAACCGAGCGACCGCTACGGTCGCAGGTTCGAATCCTGCCTCGGGCATTGATGTGTGTGATGTCCTTAGGTTAGTTAGGTTTAAGTAGTTCTAAGTTCTAGGGGACTGATGACCTTAGAAGTTAACTCCCATAGTGCTCAGAGCCATTTGAACCATTTTTGAACCTGGATAAACTGCCAGAACCAGAGGCTGTAGAGAGTTTCAGAGAGAGTATTACGGAACGACTGACAGGAACGGGGGCAAGAAATACAGTAGAAGAAGAATAGGTAGCTTTGAGAGATGAAATAGTGAAGGCAGCAGAAGATCAAGTAGGTAGAAAGACGAGGGCTAGTAGAAATCCTTGGGTAACAGAAGATATATTTAATTTAATTGATGAAAGGAGAAAATATAAAAATGCAGTAAATGGAGCAGGCAAAAAGTAATACAAACGTCTCAAAAATGAGATCGACAGGAAGTGCAAAATGGCTAAGCAGGGATGGCTAGAGGACAAATGTAACTCGGGTGATGCTGAGGGAATTAGATTAGGAAATGAGACACTTAAAGTAGTAAAAGTGTTTTGTTATTTGGGGAGAAAAATAACTAATGATGGTCGAAGTAGGGAGGATATAAAATGTAGACTGGCTATGGCAAGGAAAGCGTTTCTGAAGAAGAGAAATTTGTGAACATCGAGTATAGATTTCAGTGTTAGGAAGTCATTTCTGAAAGATGTAGGTTGCAGTAGGTACTGGGAAATGAGGAAGCTTGCACAGGATAGAGTAGTATGGAGAGCTGCATCAAACCAGTCGCCGCGCGGGATTAGCCGAGCGGTCTCAGGCGCTGCAGTCATGGACTGTGCGGCTGGTCCCGGTGGAGGTTCGTCCTCCCTCGGGCATGGGTGTGTGTGTTTGCCCTTAGGATAATTTAGGTTAAGTAGTGTGTAAGCTTAGGGACTGATGACCTTAGCAGTTAAGTCCCCTAAGATTTCACCTACATTTGAACATTTTCAAACCGGTCTCTGGACTGAAGACCACAACAAAAACATATTGGGAAGCAGTAGTTAGTATCCCTAGTGCCCTAAACAGGCATCTGAGGGATGTTCTCGAGTTCACACCACGTATAACTCTTATTGCACGTTTTTGTGCCCGGAAAACTTTAGCTTGGCTTGATGAATTACTCCAAAAAATAATCCCATAAGACATTATGGAGTGGAAGTAAGCACAGAGTGCCAGATTTTTCATTTTTTGCTGCTCCGTGAGGCTATTTGCAGATGACACGGTTGTCTACAAGAAAGTAGCAACATCAGAAGACTCGTACGTACTCCAGGAGGACCTGCAGAGGATTAATGCATGGTGCGACAGCTGGCAGCTTTCCCTAAACGTAGATAAATGTAATATAATGCGCATACATAGGGGCAGAAATCCATTCCAGTACGATTATGCCATAGGTGGTAAATCATTGGAAGCGGTAACGACCGTAAAATACTTAGGAGTTACTATCCGGAGCGATCTGAAGTGGAATGATCACATAAAACAAATAGTGGGAAAAGCAGGCGCCAGGTTGAGATTCATAGGAAGAATTCTAAGAAAATGTGACTCATCGACGAAAGAAGTAGCTTACAAAACGCTTGTTCGTCCGATTCTTGAGTATTGCTCATCAGTATGGGACCCTTACCAGGTTGGATTAATAGAAGAGATAGACATGATCCAGCGAAAAGCAGCGCGATTCGTCATGGGGACATTTAGTCAGCGCGAGAGCGTTACGGAGATGCTGAACAAGCTCCAGTGGCGGACACTTCAAGAAAGGCGTTACGCAATACGGAGAGGTTTATTATCGAAATTACGAGAGAGCACATTCCGGGAAGAGATGGGCAACATATTACTACCGCACACATATATCTCGCGTAATGATCACAACGAAAAGATCCGAGAAATTAGAGCAAATACGGAGACTTACAAGCAGTCGTTCTTCCCACGCACAATTCGTGAATGGAACAGGGAAGGGGGGATCAGATAGTGGTACAATAAGTACCCTCCGCCACACACCGTAAGGTGGCTCGCGGAGTATAGATGTAGATGTAGAATATGCTAGTCCTGCGTGGAACAAATCCTCTCACGCAAAATAAATCGATATGCATGAAACGTCCAGGCTAATCAAAGGCAGTCTGAAACCAACACCTACACACAAGTTTCATTCATTTTCATGCATAGTCCCGCTGGATATTAAGAGTCGAATTGGCCGCTTTTTTTTTTAATTTAATCGTATGGCTAGGGCCCCCCGTCGGTCAGGCTGTTCGCCGGGTGCCGGTCTTTCAATTTGATGGCGCTTTGACGACCTGCAGAAGATGAGGATGATAGGATGGTTACGAGGATAGCACAACACCCAGTCCCTGGATGGAGACAATTCCCCGGCCCAGCCGGGAATAGAACCCGGGCCCAGAGGATTGACAATCCGTCACACTGACCATTCAGCTACCGGGGGCGGACATTGGCCACTAATGTAGACAGGCAAAAGTTTTGTAACGTCTCAGTCCACCCCATTCATGAACGTCAGCCACCATCAGCTCTTTTGAAGTCCAGGAAGAGTTTCTCACAGTCTTGTGCTCTTCTTCAGTCAGACCCAAGAAAATCCCAGAATGAACTGTGGAAACAGATATACACTGATTATTCGGAACTTAACAAAATTGAAGGGGAATTGCCAACTGGTCATGATGATGAAAGGTGTTCGTAGAAGTCCCTAAACAGGCCGTGCATAGGAGTTGCAAGATCCAAGGACAACCTCGAGAAATGGTGCACCACGCAATATGGAGACCTCTACTCAGTTCATGAAGCACTGGCTTTGTTCGCGTTCGTGCATAGGGTTGAAATTGGGAATGGCTAAAAACAATGCCATCAATGCAGCCAAATGCTGGTCACAGCTTGTACAAATATTACATGTAGCGCAAATATCTGACTATGTCCGTTTAAGTTCTTTATAGTACTTAATATTCTTGTGTTTAATTTCTTGATTTATAAATCGTCAACTGATTAATATGCCCATGTATATTTCATATTCTTTGCATGCAATACCTGTTGTGTCTGGCTCTTCTGACACGAGTAAAGAAAGAAATTTATTGTTGGTATGAATGACTATGAGAAAGCGTGTAATACGAAGTTGGCATTTCAAGGAGCCACTCTTGAAGGTACCCTGGATTACTGGGTGTTTCCCATTCAGGGACTGCAGTGACTCATTCCGGTTACTGCCAGAGCTACTTTGATGAGCACGGCTTCTACTGGAAGAGCCGATTACATTCAGATTATGCGAGGGAAGGAGGCAAGCAGTTACCGCTTAGGCTTTCGTTAAATCTCTTGTTAAACTACTGTGTAGGCAAAATTGTGAACTGTTGTACTAACAGAGGGTAATGAGTTGCAGTCGCTGGCCGCTTTCGAGACGGGGCGGCGAAAGCCTCTGAGGGCTCTCGGCTGCTATTTGTGCAGCGCTGCTGCATCGCTTGTAAAAGCTCCGCGCTCTACAATCGACGATGAACTGCATCAAGTGCGGAGCAGTCGAGTGTGGTTGAGAAGCCACGTGAAGCCAAACGGTTCACGTCCACACTCGGTATGTGGAGAGTGCTTGTCGAACAAAAGACCTTGACGTCGCTCACTTGACAGGCTCGGCCGAAAGGATTATACATCGTATCACAAAATTCCGCTGTGGGAAGCAATGCGGAATCGACATGTAAAGTTTCTTCCGACATTACCATTTATTTCGCAGTTTTGTTCTTGAAGACTTTATCGTGCTGCGCTCACTCGTCTCGAGCGCTCTTTGTCGTTTTGTCGCAAGCACGATGTGGGCATTACCCTGTGTGTCAGACGGCCCAAAACAGTATCTGCCTACTTTGCTTTACGATCTCATATGACAATTTCTTTCCTAATTACCAAATTTACTTTTTCTTATAGTTTGTCTTTCTTCCTTCGACCCTATTGCCTTACTTGACTGAATAGTCGTAAGAATTTCCTCCGTACCTTCCCAGGCACCTTTCCATTAATTCGTTTGATCCGGTTTGCTTTGTTTATCCCCTTTGTTTATTGGCTTTTTGTGTACATTTTTCCCTGTAGAACGGCACCATCTGAGCCAAGATTACTCGGTCACAAGAGAAATCGCTACTTATGTGAAGCACAGAGTGCTGAATTAAGGAAAGAAATACCAAGAAGAGCAGATCTACGACTGCAGGTATACACTGTATAGGGTTCCCTGCCATTTAAAGAACTCAGTTCCCTTCCGTAATAAAACGAAAGATTAAAAGTTTACCAGAAATCCATTTCCACAATTTATTAAACTGAGAGGATTTAGTTATGTACAAAATGGCAACAGTGTACGAAATATCTTTCTCATGAAGGATAAGATCATGCTGTCTACGATGGGATAGACATCACATCTCCGAAGGATACATCTTTGCTCAACTGCTGTACCGCAAACCTAAAGAACAAAAAGATTACTCCCAGAATGAATATTCACTCTGCAGCAGTGTGTCCACTGATCTGAAACTTCGTGCACATAGAGCGGTGTGCCTGAGCGGAACTCTAATCTGTGACCTTTACGTTCCTAGAGAGTGAGCTTTCCTCCTTTCTAAATTTTATCTTTGCGTCTTGTATCCACAATAATATATATATATATATATATATATATATATATATATATATATATATATATATATATATATATATAATGCAAACTGAGTTTAAGTGCTTCTTCTAGAACATTTTCTTTACTCTACTTTGTTTGATCTGCTTCTAGATGTAAATTAAAAAAATTATACCACGAAATTGCAGCTATTAACACACACTATCAGTATTATCGTAACATAAGAATTTCAAGTGTACTACAAGAACGTAAACATGTCGTATTCTAAGACCGACTCACGACCCGCCCCCACAGCTTTCTTCCGCCGTTGCCTCCTTCCTATGTACCAAACTTCACAGGAGCTAAATAACACACGTCGGCGCGAGTATACTGACGTCACGAAGTGACAGTTCTCTGGATGCGTATAAACAGTTACGTTTGATGAGACTGCTATCCGATTCTTTGTAGCCTCTGATTATGTCTCCAGCGTTGGAAAACGAAATGTTTAGGCCTTATACGGAGTTTTAATGCTCATAAAACAAATATCAGCTCACTGACTAGTGAGACTTTGAGTCATACGAAAAGATAACATGAAAGCTTTCAACTAATGGTGACAAGTGACAGTAGAACATGGAGAATTACCTCAGAGTTACGGAAGCCTCGATGGTCGGGATGCAATTATAAGTATTACCTGCCGTTGTAATTCTGCACGATCGGATTGTCGCTGCTAGCGAGCAACAAGATCACCGACTATTTTTCCAACTAACTGGCGATGTATTATCGGCCATTCTGGCGCCTGTGTTACACTATGTCAACATGGTACCTAAACGATAAGACCATGTTGTCTGGAGACTGACTATAGCAACCATGAAAACGCAGACGGCAGGAGAAACCGGCTCCAGTTAGAGACGGCTCTTGCTGTCGTGGTTATTTAACACCTCGGATGTTAGAGAAAAAGGCCGACTACACAGAGGCCTCTACATTGAGTAGCCAAACTAAATGTGCCCACCTGCACAACTTTTGGGCAGTTTCTGCTAGGCGCTTCTTCTTATTGATGCCTCTCTGGCGTATTTCAGCGGGAATGATTTCTCAAGAGGAATAAAGGGCTCCATTAGAAAGGAAAAAGCCATCCTGGCAACAGTGAACAACTTCTGAATTAGTTAAATTACGATCAACAAAGAATTATGGACCGTATCCCTATACACACACACACACTTATTGTCAAATCAGCATCTCTCGTGCACCCTCGCGACACACGTATTATCATTAATTAAATTACAGTCAAAATGAACTAATGTTATTGCTAGCCTAGGGCTTGCTAATCTTTAATTACCCTAATTGTGATGCGGCGATAATAGCCTGCCATGGTTGGTGAGTGCGGCGTCGGAGCATAGTTAGCAGGTGCTTGCTTCAGAGTAGCAACACTCGGTCACTCATTCCCTCATCTTGTCGGCAGCAGAAATTGTGAGCCTATTTTGAGGCAGCTCTATGCTTTAACGAAGAATTGTCTCAGGTCAGAAAAGAGAGTTAAGCTAGATCTGTGGCATGAGTTGGTGAACTCTGTGTAGGCCAGTGCTCAAGTGTCTAGGTTTTCTAACTTAATAACTCCTTTGGTGCAACTAAATGTTTTACGTCATTAACCGATGACGGCCACCACTGTGGGATGCTGGTTGAGCTGTTTGGCATACCTCTAAGATGCTGTAAGACTGATCCCTGGTGACCTACAGAGGAGAGCAGCTCCCCATATCACTACGCAAATTTTAATGAAATGACAATGTCATACAACAGAAGTGTCTTATTGAATGATGATTAGCAGGGCTGGCCCAATGAAGCATGAAAACGCAGGTACCACACGACACATATATATATTAACGAGAGGACGGATTATCTATCTATAACAGTCACTGTAACAGTCTCGTTCGTTATCGGAAAGCATCAACGTTTGAATTACTTTATCAGATAAGTAAATTATAAATAGTAAAGGGATATAATGATGAAATCTAACCGCGGCACAGGTAGGTGAACGCAGTAAAGCATAACCATGAGAATAAATAGCGGATATGGCCAATGACTGCAAGAATTGTTAGTGTTTAAGGGAAAGAACCCGGTAAAATAGCCACGAACACCAGTAGAATCTCCAACGTGCATGATGGAAGCAACTATCTGGCTGCAAACGTTAAAACTGTGCAGTTAGCCTCTTATGAAAGTTAACTAGGATCGCGTCCTCCTCGCCTCGGTGTTTGCACTACTGTTTCATCCTCGCCACTCTCATACACTGTGAATGCGGAAGGAAGCAGCAGTAATGGCTGGAGATTCTGAGTCGAGTTCGCCATCTGCACTCAATATTAAGGTGGAGACATCCTTCTGTATGGATATCAGGGTTCATCTTAGTGGCCGTCTGACAGCAAGTCTGTTGTCTTTCGTCTCCCAGCAGTACGTGTTCGCTACCTTAACTCTCTGTAACTTGACTGTTACTGCCAATGTAGGAATCTCTCCGATCAACTGCAGCAGACCTTGCGACTCTCATGCAGTAATAATTTTGTAAATAAGTTAAACAAATTCCTACGCCTGCAAATTTTGTTATTATTAATCAATGCTGCCGTGGGATAGAGAGAAAAAAATGGCTCTGAGCACTATGGGACTTAACTTCTAAGGTCATCAGTCCCCTAGAACTTAGAACTACTTAAACCTAACTAACCTAAGGACATCACACACATCCATGCCCGAGGCAGGATTCGAACCTGCGACCTTAGCGGTCACGCGGCTCCAGACTGTAGCGCCTTTAACCGCTTGGCCACACCGGCCGGCGGATAGAGAGAAAGGTAGAATATTCCATGACAGGATTCTGAAGCTGACGATTCAAAAATCTTACACACAGGCACACTTGAAGCAGTGTGCACTCTACAGAAATAAATACTATAAGCCAGCCAGAGAGCCCATTGCAAGGATTTTAAAAGAAACAACCATCTTCCATGACGTGGCTGCTGAAAAAAACGGCGATTCTCACTCCCTACCGTTTCTGAAAGCTGCTCCTGGCTTAGTTTTTCATCTTTCCTGAAAGAATTCCCCCCACTGTCTTGAAAAATACTGTTTCTACAGAAGACAGCCACACTCGGGGCCTCCTGGAGTGGTGGAGGTGGACGAAGCGAATTTTGCTTTCAGCTACCTGCTCTCAAGGACAGTTTTCAGCTGTGATCGAATTTACAACTTTGCCTCTTCCTTTAATAAAACTCCCTTCTTACGCGCCAAGAATAGCTCCCCATGACAGCGGAAAACGATATGTCTTCACTGTAACAAAAGGAAGGCAAGAGAAGAGGTAAACTAGCTGGGCAATCACAGGTAGTACTGAATATTGTCTGCAGTTATTTGAAGCGTTAAGGGTGGGACATGGGTTGTGCATATGACAAAATCAAAAATGTTGCGTGCCAGTTAAGAGATAAATTGCCACATAACAATAAACCCTGGAAAAGACATACAAATAACGTAAATTCTGCGGCACAAAACCATGGCCATGACAGGGCTCTTGATCTCTCTGCAGGCTGACTGCAATGTTTCTTTGCTGTAGCCCTGTTCTACCCTCAGGAAAGAAGCCTGGTGCTCATTTGATAGCAGGCTGAGTGGACCTGGGACCGTTCTGAAGACATTGGAAGTTCGAAAAATCCCTGCCTCTGTCTGGGATCCAACCTGAGATGTCGAGGGCCGGGGGTCCAGGGCTCTACCCACTAGACCATCACTACCACCTTTGCGCATACAGGACAACATAAATACGTAAAACGAAAAATGTTCTTCATGCTCCGATTGATATTAGCATTAGATTGCCACCAAACACTGGCACACCGGATAAAATGCAGAATGTACTTTCTCTATGTGGAATGTTAACCTATTCATTAAAGGCAGGAATGCGATTTCTGAGGACAGAGTTAGTAAAGACTACAGTTGTGATTTAGTTACAAATTTTCTATTAATTGAAATATCATTGTCGAAAAGTTTGTAATCAGTGAAAAGTTTTCATAAAATATTTTTAAAAGAAACTTAAAACAAATGGTATACAAATATGAGTTGCAGTTATAAGACTCGAGGGGCATGAAAAGGAAGCAGCAGTAGGGAAGGGAGTAGACAGGGTTGTAGCCTCTCCACGATGTTATTCAATCTGTATTTTGGGCAAGCAGTAAAGGAAACAAAAGAAAAATTCGGAGTAGGTATTAAAATCCATGGAGAAGAAATAAAAACTTTGAGGTTCGCCGACGACATTGTAATTCTGTCAGAGACAGCAAACGACTTGGAAGAGCAGTTGAACGGAATGGACAGTGTCTTGAAAGGAGGATATAAGATGAACATCAACAAAAGCAAAACGAGGATAACTGAATGTAGTCGAATTAAGTCGGGTGATGCTGAGGGAATTAGATTAGGAAATGAGGCACTTAAAGTAGTACAGGAGTTTTGCTATTTGGGGAGCAAAATAACTGATTATGGTCGAAGTAGAGAGGATATAAAATGTAGACTGGAAATGGCAAGGAAAGCGTTTCTGAAGAAGAGAAATTTGTTAACATCGAGTGTAGATTTAAGTGTCAGGAAGTCGTTTCCGAAAGTACTTATATGGAGTGTAGCCATGTATGGAAGTGAGACATGGACGATAAATAGTTTGGACAAGAGAGTAGAAGCTTTCGAAATATGGTGCTACAGAAGAATGCTGAAGATTAGATGGGTAGATCACATAACTAACGAGGAGGTATTGAATAGAATTGGGGAGAAGAGGAGTTTGTGGCACAACTTGACAAGAAGAAGGGACCGGTTGGTAGGTCATGTTCTGAGGCATCAAGGGATCAAAAATTTAGCATTGGAGGGCAGCGTGGAGGGTAAAAATCGTAGAGGAATACCAAGAGATGAATACACTAAGCAGATTCAGAAGGATGTAGGTTGCAGTAAGTACTGGGAGATGAAGAAGCTTGCACAGGATAGAGTAGCATGGAGAGCTGCATCAAACCAGTATCAGGACTGAAGACAACAACAACATCAAAAAGTTGAGATTACTTGGTGATCATGTGATGCTGCTATCAATCGATATGAAACGGAGTTTGCTGGCCAGGGTGGCCGAGCGGTTCTAGGCGCTACAGTCTGGAACCGCGCGACCGCTATGGTCGCAGGTTCGAATCCTGTCTCGGGCATGGATGTGTGTGATGTCCTTAGGTTAGTTTGGTTTAAGTAGTTCTAAGTTCTATGGGACTGATGACCTCAGAAGTTACGTGCCATAGTGCTCAGAGCCATTTGAACCATTTTTTGAAACACAATTTTCCTTCTATTCCCGTTTTCCTTCTATTCTATTACGTTGAGAGTAACGTTGACAAAATAAAATTTTCTTCTCTTTTCCCTTTTCTGGTCCTGCTTATTGCCAGTGGTGGCCGATACCACTTAACGGTATAAAAATTTTGAGCCAAAGGAGATTTTGAGTGTGATAGCAGAAAAAGTCTAAGGCAAAATGCCTTTTTTCGAAATTATAATTCTGTCGTTCTCGTACACGGAGGTGACAAAGTCATGGGACAGTGATATGCATACATACAAATGGGGGTAGTATCGCGTACACAAGGTATAAAAGGGCAAGCAATTGGCGGCTTTGTAATTTGCCCTCAGGTGACTCATGCGAAGAGATTTCCGACGTTATTACGACCGCACAACAGCAATTAACAGATTTTTAACGCGGAATGGTTGTGGGAACTAAACGCATTGTACATTCCATTTCGAAAATGCTTAGGGAATTCAGTATTTCGAGACCCACAGTGTTAAGATTGTGTCGAGAATAGCAAATTTCAGACATTAACTCTCACTACAGGCAATGCATTGGCCAATGGTCTTCACTTAACGACCGAGAGAAGCGCGTTTGCGTAGAGTTTTCAGTGCTAACAAACAAGCAAGATTGCGTGAAATAACCGCAGAAATCAATGTGGGACGTATGAGAAACGTGTGCATTAGCACTGTGCGGCGAAATTTGTCGTTAAGGGGCAATGGTAGCAGACGGCCGACTCGAGTGCCTTTGCATTGCGTGCAGCGTCAGCGGGGCTTCTGACCATATCGGTCGGATCCTACAAGACTGGAAAACCGTGGCCTGGTAAGATGTCCCGATTTAGGTTGGTAAGAGGTGATGGTAGGATTCGACTGCGGCCCAGGCCCCACGAGACCATGGACCTAAGTAGTCAATAGGGCACTGTGTAAACTGTGGTGGCTCCATAATGGTGTCGGCTGTGTTTACACGGAACTGAACAGATCACTGACTGAAAATGGTTATGTTCGGCTACTTGGAGACCATTTGCAGCGATTCATGAACTTCATATTCCCAAACAAAGACAGAATTTTTCTGGATGACGATGCGCCATGTCACTGCTACACAATTGTTCGCGATTGGTTTGAAGAACATTCTGGACAATTCGAGTGAATAATTTGGTCACCCACGTCGCCCAACATAAATCCCATAGAACATTTATGGGACGTAATTGAGAGGTCAGGTCGTGCACAAAATCCTGCACCGGCAACAATATGGCAGTTATGGACGAATATAAACGCAGAAAAGCTCAGTATTTTTTGAACGGACTTCCAGCAACTTGTTGACTGCATGCCATGTCGAATTGCTGATCTACGCCGGGAAAAGGGAGATCCGACACGATGTTAGGAGGTATCCCATGACTTTGTCACCTTAGTGTACACGTATTCCCTAACGGTATTTGTAATGGGGACTCGTTTGATAGAAACTGCAGTAGACGAAGTCAAACGATTTGCTGTTGGATAACGTTCCATTATTTAAAGTAGGTACAGAAAGATGATTGCTATTCTGTAGGTTCCTTTATTAATATGGTTCCAATGGAAGTAAAAAAAAAAAGATAATTAAGGATACTTATGCTTTGAAATCTAAATTAAAAAGTTTCCTTATGGTACATTCTGTTTGGATTGGTTTAGATCGTTCGCTGTATTTGGTATCTATTGACACTATTGTGAATATCTCGTGATTGTGCTTTTTCATTTCTCAGCATTCTGTTAATCATGTACGCAGAGGATCGTTCCATAAAGAGTGGATACTGATGCGGATATAAAGAGTGATACGTCGTGAATACGAATACACTTGTTGTAGGTGGGATTCACAGACACAAAAACTTTTTGAAGGACATCATCTTTACCTCAGTGACTGTTATAAGTTTTTATTACACACTATTGCAATTTCAGCCTTAGGCCATTATCAAGTGATATTACGGCTTCAAGCCACGTCAATGTAACGTAAGCTGACACATTGACAACAGCGAGGCTGCTACGGTCGCAGGTTCGAATCCTGCCTCGGGCATGGATGTGTGTAATGTCCTTAGGTTAGTTAGGTTTAAGTAGTTCTAAGTTCTAGGGAACTGATGACCACAGATGTTAAGTCCCATAGTGCTCAGAGCCATTTGAACCATATATTGACACATTGACAACAACATACAAATGTGTCAGCTTACATTACGTTGACGTGGCTTGAAGCCGTTATATCACTTGATAATGGCCTAAGGCCGAAATTGCAATAGTGTGTAATAAAAACTTATAACAGTTACTGGCATAAAGATGATGTCCTTCAGAAAACGTCGTGAAGATGCTCACTGTTGTCTCAGGTAACGACATGGATGGCCAGCAGTCGTATTCGCAGCCCAGTCAACGGTGGCGCTCGTAACAGACCCCGTAGTCGTAGGGGTGGGTGATGTGGAGCCACTAACATGCAACAATCAAAGCTGAATCGGATGATCCCTCAAAGATCCGACGCAAGTCCGAATTCTTGAATGAGCTTCGCGTCAGCTCTAGCCGGTGGGTCCTGAATACTACTGGGATACGTACTTGATTTGGCATGGCGAAGCGACCGATGTTAAATCCATTGTACTACGATGACTTGGGAAAGTTATGCTGTGTGAAATAGTTGTTGTCTTTGTGATTGTCATGTTAATATTAAATCCATTAATGTTTACTGTCTATTCTGCCGAAGAGAAGAGGTTTGATTCGTTCGAAGAAAGCATAAACAAACAAAAATGAGATCATGACTGCTGTGGAGTACAGCAATACTATAGCTGATAGTTTTGAAAAGATGGCCCTGTGTTGACAAATATTTCATCTCTGTAATATTTGCCTTGATGTAGAAGGATGGCAAAAACTTCTGCATCGCTATGCTCACCTTGAGTGGCTTGAAAGCCTACTTGAAAATTTCTTGTTTGTGCGGAGGGGAATACAAATACAGCAATTACTTGTATTGCAAGTAGTGATTCTTAGTTCACGTCGCTTCTCGCTGAACACGTGGGATGTCTTGGAATGTTATACCACTTTCGTATGTATACCGGTTTCCTTTCTTATCTATTGCTGGGAGTTATATTAATTATAGCCCAAAATGCAGTGCGATATTTGCTGTTAGATAAAGAACACGTACCATTCACTTGTAATGACATTTACCTGGCGGTTTCGTCGAGAGCTGAAACTGCATAAAGGCCTTTGCGTACATTCTACCTTCTTCCATCTATTTCATACTGATTGAAATGTATTTCTTTGCAGTTTCTCGTGGACTCTCAGTTTTTTGAGCAAATGGTCAGCTCAGTGCGTTAAACAGAATTTCTTTAAGAAGCACGTGAATACGAATTTACCGTGAGTCTTCAGCCACTGAGCACATGCGTTAAGAAAAGATGACCCCGTTATCTTCGCTGAATTAACCAAACCTGTCAGTGGCAATGTGTTATACCCGAGAACGATATTGTGCACTTTCCCTGTCCCGTTTCTAAGGTCGCAGTTACATCCTTGCAGCATATTAGCTAGACTCTTGTGTCTTATGTCTTTAAATTTCAACTTCTAAGGCAAGTTTTATTAATACAGCAGGAATTTCTAGGCAATCGACGAGCAGTGATGTTCAACTTTGCTTAATTTTTGATGCTTTCGAGTCAGATTTAATTTGACTTACGAGGGGTTTCAGCCATTGACAAAGATAATGTGCATTTAGTGGCTATTTTAGGTGGAATGATTTTAATCTCTAAAGTTCTATGTACTGACTTGGCAGAAAATCCTAAGAAATTTTGGTCTTATTTCGAAGCGGTAGGTGGAGCAAAACAAAATGTCCAGAAATTCTGTGACCAAAATGGTACTGAAACAGAGGTTGACAGACTAAAGGCCGAAATACTAATTGTTTTTTTCCAAAGCTGTTTCACAGAGGATGACTGCACTGTAGTTCCTTCTCTAGATTGTCGCACAGATGACAAAATGGTAGATATCGAAATAGATGACAGAGGGATAGAAAAAAATTAAAATCGCTCAAAAGAGGAAAGGCCGCTGGACCTGATGGGATACCAGTTCGATTTTGCACAGAGTACGCGAAGGAACTTGCCGCACTTCTTGCAGCGGTGTACCGTAGGTCTCTAGAAGAGCGTAGCGTTCCAAACGATTGGAAAAGGGCACCGGTCATCCCTGTTTTCGAGAAGGGACGTCGAACAGATGTGCAGAACGATAGGCCTATATCTCTAACGTCGATAAGTTGTAGATTTTTGGAACACGTATTATGTCGGAGTATAATGACTTTTCTGGAGACTATAAATCTACTCTGTAGGAATCAGCATGGGCTTCGAAAAAGATGATCGTGTGAAATCCAGCTCGCGCTATTCGTCCACGAGACTCAGAGGGCCATAGACACGGGTTCCCACGTGGATATCGTGTTTCTTGACTTCCGCAAGGCGTTTGATACAGTTCGCCACAGTCGTTTAATGAACAAAGTATGAGCATATGGACTATCAGACCAATTGTGTGCCGGCCGGAGTGGCCGTGCGGTTCTAGGCGCTACAGTTTGAAGCCGAGCGACCGCTCCGGTCGCAGGTTCGAATCCTGCCTCGGGCATGGATGTATGTGATGTCCTTCGGTTAGTTAGGTTTAATTAGTTCTAAGTTCTATGGGACTGATGACCTCAGAAGTTAAGTCGCATAGTGCTCAGAGCCATTTGAACCATTTTGAACCACTCGTGTGTTGGATTGAAGAGTTCCTAGATAACAGAACGCAGCATGTCATTCTCAATGGAGAGAAGTCTTCCGAAGTAAAGGTGATTTCAGGCGTGCCGCAGGGGAGTGTCGTAGGACCGTTGCTATTCACAATATATATAAATGACCTTGTAGATAACATCGGAAGTTCACTGAGGCTTTTTACAGATGATGCTGTAGTATATCGAGAGGTTGTAAAAATGGAAAATTGTACTGAAATGCAGGAGGATCTGCAACGAACTGACGCATGGTACAGGGAATGGCAATTGAATCTCAATGTAGACAAGTGTAATGTGCTGCAAATTCATAGAAAGAAAAATACTTTATCATTTAGCTATAATATAGCAGGTCAGCAACTGGAAGCAATTAATTCCATAAATTATCAGGGAGTAGGCATTAGGAGTGATTTAAAATGGAATGACCATATAAAATTAATCGACGGAAAAGCAGATGCCAGAATGAGATTCATTGGAAGAAACCTAAGGAAATGCAGTCCGAAAACAAAGGAAATAGGTTACAGTACACTTGTTCGCCCATTGCTTGAATACTACTCACCGGTGTGGGATCCTTACCAGATAGGGTTGATAGAAGAGATAGAGAAGATGCAACGAAGAACAGCGCGCTTCATTACAGGATCATTTAGTAATCGCGAAAGCGTTACGGAGATGACAGATAAACTCCAGTGGAAGACTCTGCAAGAGAGACGCTCAGTATCTCGGTACGGGCTTTTGTTGAATTTTCGAGAACATACTTTCAACGAGGAGTCAAGCAGTATATTGCTCCCTTCTACGTATATCTCGCGAAGAGACCACGAGGTAAAACCAGAGAGATTAGAGCCCACACAGAGGCATACCGACAATCTTTCTTTCCACGAACAATACGAGACTGGAATAGAAGGGAGAACCGACAGAGGTACTCAGGGTACCCTCCGCCACACACCGTCAGGTGGCTTGCGGAATATGGATGTAGACGTAGATGTGGACCTAGACGTAATCAGAGTGCAATAGTTACTTTTGTAGTACCGGGAATTATAACTAAGTTAGCACATGTACACTGCACTGTTACAAATCCACAGTCATTTCTTGATGTGTGCATGGATGCTTCGTGACGTCAACCTCAGGTGTCGGTTTGCATATTTGTCATATTTGTAGGATTTCTGATATGATCATCATAAATTGTTCTATGCGCCAAAAGAGAACCAGCACGCTATTAGGTTGATAAGCGAAGTGCACTGACAGATCAGTCTGTCTTTGAAGGAGTTTACTGTTACAAAATTACCAAAGAATGTAAAGAACGGAAACGATGAGATAAAGCGCTGGGCAGCGCTCCCTATTAGAATCTGAATGCATGAATTAAGCAGTGAACGTGACTATGATTATAAAAGTAAAGAAACGCTAAATTTCCTCGGCAGAGTGAGACATCTGTTATTCAGTGCACCTCCTGCACAAAACATCCTCGCGAAAAGAAACATGAGACACTATTCAGTATATTCGCCGTAAGACAACATTGGCCAATGATGTGCAGATGGCTACTTTGAGTCACGAACGTTTAATATTTCTCGTTTATAAATGAAACTGCTTGTACTCACAGAGTAATTGTATACAGAGTATTACAATAGGAAACTTAAGTAGGTTTTTAGTCGAGGCGTCATATGCTGTATTCACAGCAAGCAGCTTTTAAGTTATTACTTCGATGTTAATTCGACATCTCGTAGATTCATTTGCAAAACTGCCGAGACGTGTATCACATCCAGAGGAGTCGCCTACACCTACTTCCAACTCTCAAAAACGCGTGACTATTGTCGAATCCAATTCGCACGATTCCTGCAATATAGGTGAGTTAAGTCTTCGTGTCTCCTCTCCTTCTCTCAACCAAGGAATTCGGACATTTGGTTAATTTGGAACTATTAACGATGACGTCGACGTGTAAGGTTGTATTCTTTATTCCAAACTGTCAATACATAAGTGGCGCGAAGCCAGAAAACGTAAAATATAGATATGGAAAGAGAACTTAAAAAATCGGAGTAGCTTGGTGGTCCCACCAAGGACAATTGAGTCGTATATGTGGTATGGAGCGTTCATTTGATGAATGGCTTGGTTCAATTCAATGGCCCCCAGTTATCCTCAGACCTCTCAGGCCATTAGGGAGTAAGTAGCTCGCACTGAATTCTAACTCCCTCCACTGTAGTGACAAGCGCAGCACAAAACTGAGCAATGTTATCACCTTACAAAAATACTGTGTTTCACATAAAAATATTTCATTGTATTGATAGCCGTGTGTAGATAGAAATATATCATTTGGAACGGAAAAGACTTTGCCTTTCATGAGAAAAAAACCTACGCTCTTTCTTTTACAACCAGCGACAGTGAAGAGAGAGCTCCATTAAAATCGGATAATATTTCCCGCAACTTATTTCGATATTTCGTGGCACGCAGCCAGCGCGTTCCGTGCCGCATTGGAAGAAGGAAGGAGAAACTCTATCACTTTCGCCCGACCCCCTTTGCTGCCCAGGCTAATCTGAAATTGCGAACCAAGGGAAAGAAAGTTGGAGACAGCTGCACACCACTCACGGAAAATTCTCGTGGCACGTTTGCTTTTTGGCATCTTAATCATAATTGACTTCCTGTTCTCCCAAACTTCATCTCCTCAGTACATGTGGCAGTGGCACAGTTGCATAAAATAGGTTTGGGGGCGCTCTTTCATAGCCAGTATTGACTTCGCAAATTCCCTGTGAAAGAAGACGCCAAGATTAATGGATTGATCTCTTGAGAATAGAATGAAGTGAGTTACAGGTGCGAAATACGGATACAGGTCAACTAAACAGAACTCAAAATACGTATTGCCGTTCCACATTCTTGACATCATGGTACAACTAATTTTCTGTTTATGAGCGCTTGTAAGCGTTGCATTTTTTTTATGTAAATCTTACGTGACGTTAGTGGGAGGTATAATGAAAAAAAATTGTTTATCATAAACAATAAGTGGACGTTAGAGCTGGACATAGCCCCATTCCTGGTATGAAAAATATCGCAACAAATTCGGGGTTCCAATTCTGTTCATGAATCACACAAAGCAGGCTTACATGACCTATATTTACATCCTGTAACCTCTCCGTGAAATTATTAAATGACTGACTTATTAGTGATATCGTAACCTCCCAGCAAGAATTTTTAAAAGACAATAATTAATTGTTAATGTAAATAGAGCCCAAGTGTGACTTCCCAGCAAAAAATAAAAGAAAACTCAATGATAATGAAAACGTGCCAAAAGTTAGTTCCCCACAAAATTACTGAATAATAATGACCCAAATGTTGTCGAGCTCCCACAAAACATCGTTAAATTGAAATAAAAGCGACTGTACCTTCGCTACAAAAATATTGAAAAATAATGGCACAATGTAAACTCGACACAAAAATTGAAAAATGAACATTAATCATTAAACCCACAATAATAGGGCAGCAGCGCTGACATTAGGCCCTGTGCAATAATTAATCTGATAAATTGATTCTGGGAGGAGAAGCATAGGAAATATTGTTTCAATTCGAATGATTCTTTTCTTAAAAACGATTGCTTTGAAAACAAAATTATTATTGGGGCATTTCTTCAACAAGTTAATTACAATTAACACACATTACTTTATCAGATGTGCGCAATGCTGCTTCATTACCTTATTTAACAATATACCTCGTCCCGAACCTTGACCAGAGATGTAAAGGGCGCACGCCGCCGATCCATGCCGACGCCCGCTCAGTACTACCGTCCACTCGCTACTGCAGTCGGCTGACTACTTCCTCTCGCGACTCGCTACACACAACATCCTACTCGCAACTGAGTACAACTCGCAACTTCCTACTCGCTCTGCCGACTCCACACACACTACTCCGACAGAGTACAACTCGCAACTGAACTCTCGCGCAGTCAAGCGCAGACTAGACACGATAAATAACTCTCTGGTCAGAGATTCTGTCATTCCTCGCCATCGCTGGTACTGAATACACACGCGTTTCATAACCCTCCACTGGGGGGGCAAAAATTTGGCAGCGATGGTGAGTCATTTGGACTTGCCATGAGCAACAAATTTTTTCTTAACTAATTAACTTTACAATCACAGAATATTCAGATGTAGAACATGAAGTAAATGTGGTGCACATGCACCGAGTGAAAACATATTAGGCAATAACAAAATGTATATACAATGAGTACAAAACATATTAACAAATGACATAAGTGCACACGCACTGAAAAACTGTTTAGCATTTTCACAACAAATAAACATAATGGCAAAAAATCATGTTGATAAGTGACATAAGTGCACATGCACTTTAGTTCAGAATATATCAGCAAATCACAAAATGTATATACAATAAGTAGAAATCATGTTCGAAAAATGATAAAAGTGCACACACACTGAAATTCAGAATATATCAGCAAATCACAAAATGTATATACAATAAGTAGAAATCATGTTAGAAAAATGACAAAAGTGCACACGCACCTTAGTTCAGAATATATCAGCAAATCGAAAAAAATGTATAGGCCATGAATACAAATGATGTTAGCAAAAAAAATGATTTTCACTATGTTACAAGAATTAGGATAGGAAAGGGAAGGATTGCATCATGGTTGTAGCACTTTAGGTTGTACACAGCTGCACTGAAATCCCCTTTTCTTTCCACAGAAGCACAACACCAAGTGAGACAATCTGAAGTTCTTTTCCCAGAAGTGTTTATCAGCGTAGCCAAGACACTGAAATGTCGTAGTAATATTCCATGTTATCATTTTGGCAGTACATCAGGTACACCAAACAGTGGGACCATTATGACGTCTCCATCGCTCACGGTGGTGGACAGCATGTCGTGTCAACACCACGCTCTTACAAGGCACCCCAACGTAGAATAAGTGCAAAAACCAAATATAGTGCTCCATGATCAAGAGGATATACAGGACAAATGGATGTTGCAGTAATTCAGAGTAGTTAGGTCAGAAGGTGAAGGACATTAAGTCACATACTAGTCTTCACTGGGAATTACATTAGTAGTTTGCGGCATTCATAGCCCAGTTATTGAACATTTCTGTACAATGTATGTAGTATTACAGCAAAATGTTCATTAATTTTTTTACAGAGAACATTGGCACTCATTCTCTAATTACAAATCATCAGAAGTCATTACTTAAAACAGGAGGTTGCCAATAACATAGTATTACAGAATAATGTTGATAATTAATCATTGGTCATCCCAATACAGTAATCAGTAGCATTCATTTCCTAGTTACAAAGCATTATTAATTAATCATTGGTCATCCCAATACAGTAATCAGTAGCATTCATTTCCCAGTTACAAAGCATTATTAATTAATCATTGGTCATCTCAATACAGTACTCAGTGACATTCATTTCCGAGTTACAAAGCATTATTAATTAATCATTGGTCATCTCAATACAGTAATCAGTAGCATTCATTTCCCAGTTACAAAGCATTATTAATTAATCATTGGTCATCTCAATACAGTAATCAGTAGCATTCATTTCCCAGTTACAAAGCATTATTAATTAATCATTGGTCATCTCAATACAGTAATCAGTAGCATTCATTATTTGAGTGACATATTATTCATAGCTGATCAGCATTACTCAGAACTCTCTTAAACTGGTGTCATTATTTGGGACTGGTAATACATTTTTTTGTTAGCAATTCATTGCGTCGGGTAATTATAGGGGAAAGCAAGAAGAAAAAAAATTGCTTCTGGGTTGTTCCTGTAAATGAAAATGTGTAACGTCATTCGTCATGAGTCAGCTGTAGCAAGGTTATGAAACAAGTAGAGTATATGTAATCACATTCATAAATGACATAGATTTAATGAACAACTGCTTATAGCACATTAATTTCATAAATAATTTCTCCTGCAAAAATATATAAAAAAATGGATTATTCAGCTGAAAGAAGAAACGCATTTTATGCTGAAAAGTAGTGAACTTCGAATTAACAGGTAGTGAAATGTGTATAAAGATGTGTTCAATAGTAGTCCTTTCCAAAACCTTCAGTCATTATACTATGCAATATAACACCTGCTATCAAAGCGAACTGCAACAAATACTTAAATAACTACATAGCATGAATACATAACTTCCACATTATCCTCATCTGTAAAGAAAAAACTTCATTATCCATCACTTCATTATCTATATTATCATAACTCCATTATTATCATCACCTGTAAAGAAAAACTTCATTATCCATAGTAGCATATTCTTCATCATTATTCATCAGCATTCATTATCATCTGCAAAAAAAAAAAATCACTTCATTACTCATTACACAATTATTCCTTATCTCTAGCATATTTCATCACTAAAGCTAAGATGTGTAGTTCTGTCTGACAGCTTGCATCAATCGCCTTGTATTCTGAAAGAAAAAATTAGTTAAGACTGCTATTCTACGATGTGTATAGTATATTCTTGTTAATACTTGTTAATCCTGATCCATTTACTCTTCCTCACGAGGTTTGCATCGTCTTTCGATCATTCCGAAGGTGAAATTCCCATTTCTGTTTAATTTATTTCATTCACGCATCATTTCTTTCTGAAATTGATGAACAGAGATTAATGTCTTGCATTTAAATCATATACTCATTAAATAATGACTGGCTTATGGTAACATAATTAAGCATACAGCATAACATGACAGAAAACGTAATATGTGAAAAACTTATATAGTGTTCAGAGGCAAAAATGTACTCAGTGTATCACAATGTAACTGTAAAGTAGTTACGATGTTGAGATATCATAAGCCAAAATGTCAAAGTCAACTGGTGTTTGCTATATCTTAACTATTTCATAGTGCATACAAACAAAACATGAAACAATCGTATATACATAAGAAAGACAAAAAATGTGACATTCGTTGTGTTCAGCTTGTATGTTGTGTAGTTAATAGAGGCGAGAATTAAAGACTTTAATGGAGAGAAAATTTAATAAAATTAATATGTCACTAGATAACATTACATAATTATTCATAAGATACGTAAGTTTCTCTGGAAAAAATGTGCATAGTCTGATATGCAACGACAAGAAGAGCGACCTGCTAACCGTACCTTGCCGGGCACTTGCCAAGAAAAAATACGATAGTCATCAGTAAGCAGTCATGTGAATATAATTGCATAAGTGATCATAAAATTAGCAAATGGCATTTTAGCATGTTAAATCATAAAGTGTCTTCATTCAATAAAAGGTTTGATATTGGAGACATGGTGGTTGCCTTTACTTTTTCTGGGTCTCAGAGTTTCGACGTGTATAACATTGGGGTGAGGAATGCTGCGAATCCGATATGGACCTGCGTATAGAAGTTCAAATTTACTGCACTTACCTTTTATTCTGCTGGATAAATAGTGTGTACGTACTAATATCTTCTGTCCAATGTGAAAGTCGCGGCATGTACAAACCTGTTTTTGCTGTCTTCTCCGGCGCTCTGCGGCCCGTTTGATGTTGTTCAGCGCAATGGCAATTATTTCATGGTGTCGTAGTCGACGATATGTAGGAAAGCTTACTAATTCTGTAATTTTGTTAGGTGGTTCAACATTTTTCAGTATAACAGACAGAGATAGCATAGTGGATTCATTTGGTATGGAATTAATTACATCTTGGAATGAGAATATGTGTGTGTCCCAATCAATATGTCTTTTGTGGCAGTATATTCTACATAGTTTACCAATTTCTTTCATTAATCGTTCACAAGGGTTCGAAGAAGCATGGTACTTGGATATATAGATCGGAGAAATGTTTCTAGCTCGTAACATACGTGTCCATATAGCAGATCGAAATTGTGATCCATTATCGGAAATTACTTTCAACACATGCCCTACATGAAATAGAAAATGCTTTACAAATGCTTTCGAAACAGTTTTAGCAGTAGCTTTGCGTAACGGAGTGATAGTAACAAATTTTGAAGTGAGTTCAACAGCGACAAAGATGTAGCAAAAGCCTCTATTAGTTCTCGGAATTGGACCAAAAATGTCTACAGCGGCCATATGTCTTAATTTAACAGGTACAATGGGATATAATGGAGGAATATGTGAAGTTGTGTCTGACTTGGCTTTCTGGCAGATTTTGCATGACACTAAAACTCGTCGTATACGTTTCTCCATGTTGGTAAAATAACAGTTCTGTCTCAGTATAAGAAAACATTTTCTGGCTCCGTAATGTGCGTAACTTAAATGAGTATACCAGATTAATTTGTTAACCAGTTCATCAGGAATGCATAATAACCAATTGTTGCTGTCAGGATGAGAGCGGCGAAACAGAATGTCATTGCATACAGTGTAATGGTTTCTAACCGTAACATTATTCCTATCTTGCCAGAGGCGTTTAATTTCTTTCCACACGTTGTCTTTATTTTGCTCTTTTGCTATGTCCTGTAATGACGAATAAATAAAATTTTCAAATGCAACTTGTTGAATGTACATGACGCTGAAATTTGCTTTGCAGAAGTTGGTTGCGATGTCTTGCCGATTGTTGCTGAGAGAACGAGATAGTGCGTCTGCTACAACATTTTGTGTGCCGGGAATGTGAACTATTGTAAAATTAAATTCCTGCAAGTAAAGTTTCCATCTGCTTCATCTGTCGTGAGTGAATTTAGCTGAAAGTAAGAATTGTATTTCTCTGTGATCTGTGTAAACGGTGGTGTGTCTTCCATAAAGAAAATGCCTAAATCTCGTAAAAGCCCATACAACACATAACGTTTCCAGTTCTGTAACAGAATAATTTCGTTCAGCAGGTGACAGAATGCGACTTGCAAATGCGATGTTTTTAATTACTGTTGAGCCATCTTCTTCAATTTCCTGAAAAATATGTACGCCAAAAGCGGTGTTAGAACTGTCGGTGGCAATGGAAAAATTTCTGCTAAGATCTGTGTGCGATAAAAGTGGTGCATTCTACAAAGCATGTTTCAAATAACATTCTCGTGAACAAGATTCTGCGTGTCAAAATTATTGCTTACATTACTGGAATATGCAACCTGTACCGTATCTGGTCAAATTCTATCGTACGTGCTGTTATTTACGGGAGGATGCTGTGGCATATCCACTATTTGAACTGTTCTGTTATTTCTTCCTGACGTATTACGCTATGGATGACACCTATTGTCTGATTCATTCATGATAATATGTTGTTGCTGATCATTTTGTTGCTGGTAAGACCGACTGTTATTAAACGTACGCTGATAATTGCGCTCATTGTTTTTACGTCTGTCGTGATAGTCATTTCTATACGGTGCATTAGGATAGGAATAGAAATACTGTCTTTTCTGTACGTAGTTATTTCCTTACTGCTGTGCGTTACTATTTGTTGGAGCTGAGACTATACGTGCACGCGGCGAAACATTAAAGCTTGGTTGACCTTGTGTACTGCATTGTTGGTTAGGTATGCTAACCGGCTGACTTTCATGCTGTTGTGGTGGAAAACGTTTATTGTTACCAAAAATGTGGTTGCGACTGCTGAAATTTTGTACATACTGATGATTGTGATTTTATCTGTTATTAAAGTTCTGGTGATTGTCGTTCCTGGAGCGTCTAATGAAAAATTGTCACTTTCGGTAAAAACTTGTCTTATCAGGTTTTCTTTAGTCATGTTTCTTAATTCTAGGTAGAGCAATAGTTAAAGAGCTGGTTTGATAGATACAAAAGATAGCAGAAGAGAAGGCAGCAGTGCAGAAAACTAAAGATGAAACAGCACTACTACAGCTCGGGGCCCTATGCACGCTACGGCACATATTCATTAAAGTGTAATGAATCCCCTGAGGTCGATTATGTACTGCAAATAAATTTTAGCTTTTGCGTTACAGGCAATGGCGGTAAAAATCCAAAAGAAAATTGTAGTATCCAGTTCAAAGCTAGTTTCTGCATTACAGGTAATAGCAGTGAAAGTACAAAAATAAATTGTCGTATATGGTGCAAATCGTGTAAATGTGCTCTGTCATTATTAAGTTCCTTAGATTTTTTAACACATACAAATTGCTTATAATCAACGTTCTTATCACTGAATGTGTGAGCATGTTCAGGTTTGTGTGAGAATCTGTTTGTCTGTGTCATTTCGGATTTCAAGTTGTGTAGCATTTCGGATTTTAAGTCGCGTAGTCTCTGTAGATTGCTTAAGTTACACTGGCTATGTGAATGTGACAAATGCTCCCAACGTGGCGGATTCTGTGACGTATTGGTGACTGAAATAGCTTTCAATTCTGTTACTTTAATACTTTCGTCAATTTGGTTGTTCTGCTGTTCACATTTATTATCGACTTCCTTACTCAGAGTGTGTGAAACTTCTGGTGACTTTAAATTAAACTCGTCGCGTAACTGCGTTGCGTTTTTAGGACATTGTTCAGCAACCACACTAATTTCGTCTATATGTGATTCTGTTGTGGTTACATGTCTATTATCTAATTCTTGTGCAACAGTTCCAACTTCTTCATTACTCTTACTAGCACAAGCCTTAGTATCCTCACGTAATTGTTCTTTCGTATCGTGACGTTGCACGGTAACAGCTGTAATCTGTTCACTAACTTGTTTGTTCTGTTCGTTAAGGTTGTCGTGCTTTTCGTTCGTCAGTCTGAAACCTTTTTTAATTGTTTCGCTAAGTTGTTTATTCTGTTCTCTAAATTGCTTGTTCTGTTCATCAAGTTTTTCATTAAGTTGTTTATTCATTTGTAGCAAAAATGCCATAACTTGATCCCAAGTAACTTTACCTACTTTATTCTCTGTGCTGATCGACGGCGCACCTGCAATTGTCGCGCCCTGTGCGACCATTTGGTAGAAGTTTTGCCAGTCGGATGTAGTCACTACACCGGAATTAAATAGATCTGTCCTACGAGTATCCTGTTCATTTTCATTAGAAAAATTTGTCTGTACGCTACTTGAATTTTGCAAACCGGGTGTTTCAAGCTGGGCTGCGCTCATTACAACAGAACGCCCCGCGTCATCAATTGTCGTCAAATCAACAGAGGACATAACCGAGTTCGTTTGTTCATCATTAAGACAAAAATCATCATTAGTGGTTGGAACGTACTGACTGTCAGTAAACGGAGGATTGTCCTCATTACATTGCGTGTCACAATTACTATCGGTCAAATTGTTTAATTCGGTTATTTCACTCATTATACCTCGCGATGCACTATTAATTGTCTTTCGCGGCATTTTTACACTAGTCACAATTATTCACAAATAAGACAAAGACAATGCAAAATCCAACAAATACAAATACAACAAAGAACAACGAATTACCGATAATCTGAGGAAAGAAAGTCACAAAATTAGTAAAAGCTTTGCGCCAAATGCTAATTATATTAAGTAAATAAGAGCAAATATCTGACTACTTTTCAGAAGATTCTCAAAGAAATACGATCCTGGTCGGATGTCGCCAAGTGTAACCTTCCCGTAAATTTTTTTTAAAAGACAATAATTAAATGTTAATGTAAATAGAGCCCAAGTGTGACTTCCCAGCAAAAAATAAAAGAAAACTCAATGATAATGAAAACGTGCCAAAAGTTAGTTCCCCACAAAATTACTGAATAATAATGACCCAAATGTTGTCGAGCTCCCACAAAACATCGTTAAATTGAAATAAAAGCGACTGTACCTTCGCTACAAAAATATTGAAAAATAATGGCACAATGTAAACTCGACACAAAAATTGAAAAATGAACATTAATCATTAAACCCACAATAATAGGGCAGCAGCGCTGACATTAGGCCCTGCGCAATAATTAATCTGATAAATTGATTCTGGGAGGAGAAGCATAGGAAATATTGTTTCAATTCGAATGATTCTTTTCTTAAAAACGATTGCTTTGAAAACAAAATTATTATTGGGGCATTTCTTCAACAAGTTAATTACAATTAACACACATTACTTTATCAGATGTGCGCAATGCTGCTTCATTACCTTATTTAACAATATACCTCGTCCCGAACCTTGACCAGAGATGTAAAGGGCGCACGCCGCCGATCCATGCCGACGCCCGCTCAGTACTACCGTCCACTCGCTACTGCAGTCGGCTGACTACTTCCTCTCGCGACTCGCTACACACAACATCCTACTCGCAACTGAGTACAACTCGCAACTTCCTACTCGCTCTGCCGACTCCACACACACTACTCCGACAGAGTACAACTCGCAACTGAACTCTCGCGCAGTCAAGCGCAGACTAGACACGATAAATAACTCTCTGGTCAGAGATTCTGTCATGCCTCGCCATCGCTGGTACTGAATACATACGCGTTTCAATCCTTCGTTATTTTAGTCACACAATTAGGTCGCGATCGAATGCCTGCCTCTGTGCCTAACATTTCGTCTCGTTAGTTGGTCAGCAACTAAGCAAATCTTTGCAGCCTCTAAGGATATCTCCAGCATTAGCAGACGAAACATTAGTCACAGAAACATGCGTTAGTCTAATGCCAACATAACGACTCTGTTGTGCAAGACTTAAGGAGGAAAGTAACTTTCCATCATGTGTCACTGCCACGTAACATAGCTCAATGAAACTTGGACCACACATAGGAAGAACTGCTACAGTATAGTACAGAAGGTTACTGATAGAAACACGCAATGAGACGAACAGAAATGAAACTTTTATTCAAAGACAATAACTACAAGGAGCGACAATAAAGTAATGAGAATGATTTTCTTTGCAAGATGTGGCAACCCTGCAGGCTTGCGTAGGCACAATATCTTTGACCTTGGTCTATAAGTTGCTTCTAGTCCAAGCAGCACATCGATGCAACTGCTCAGTCGTGAGTTGTGCTGTAATAAGTTACGTCTCTCGTCACGCAAATGGAACTGCATAATATTGCGCAACGGTATGCCTTTTCTTTTTGTATTAAACTGTGTGAAAACGCAACGACAACCTATGGTAAGTTTCAGAAGGCTTTTGGAGAGGAAGTTATGTCAAGAGCTCAAGATTTTCGTTGCCATAAAATGTTTAGTGAAGGCAGAACGAATGTTGAAGGTGAAGACCGCAGTGGACGACCATCAACCTCACGGACGGATGTCAACTTGGCCAGGTTGCGTGAACTCGTACGATCCGTGAAAATGATTGCAGAAGAACTGAACATCAATTGAGAAATGGTTCGTCTAATAATAACTGAAGATCTGGTATGAGAAAGATTTGTGCAAAAATGGTCCCCAAAAATCTCACACCACAACAGCGAGAAACACGGAAAAATGTGTCAGCCGATCTGTTAGAGCAAACGGAAATCAATCCAGAATTGTTGAGCCGTGTTATCACTGGTGATGAAAGTTGGTTTTTTCAGTACGATCCAGAGACAAAACGCCAAAGTTCGCAATGGTGCTCAAAGGGATCACCCAGACCATAAAAAGCTCGCATGTCAAAGTAAAAAGTAAAAAGTATGCTTGTGTGCTTCTTTGATTCCAAGGGAATTGTTCATAAAGAGTACGATCCGTGATAATGATTGCAGAAGAACTGAACATCAACTGAGAAATGGTTCGTCTAATAATAACTGAAGATCTGGTATGAGAAAGATTTGTGCAAAAATGGTCCCCAAAAATCTCTTTGGGTTCCGTAGAAATGTTGGAACAGGGGAGGCAATACTGGCCCTACGACTTATTTTAGGAGATAGTTTAAGGGAAGGCAAGCCTACGTTTATAGCATTCGTAGACTTAGAGATAGCTTTCAACAATATTGACTAGAATACCCTCTTTCAAATTATAAAGGTGGCAGGGATAAAATATAGAGAGCGAAAGGCTATTTACAATTTGTACAGAAACGATATGGCAGTTATAAGAGTCGAGGGGCACGAAAGGGAAGCAGCGGTTGAGACGGGAGTGAGAGAGGGTTTTAGCTATCGCTGACGTTATTCAAGCTGTATATTGAACAAGCAGTAAAGGAAACAAAAGAGAAATTCTTCTGTCAGAGACAAAAAATGGTTCAAATGGCTCTGAGCACTATGGGACTTAAATTCTGGGGTCATCAGTCCCCTAGAACTTAGAACTACTTAAACCTAACTAACCTAAGGACATCACACACATCCATGCCCGAAGCAGGATTCGAACCTGCGACCGTAGCGGTCGCTCGGTTCCAGACTGTAGCGACTAGAACCGCTCGGCCACTCTGGCCGGCTGTCAGAGACAGCAAAGGATTTGGAAGAGTAGCTGAACGGAATAAACAGTACCTTGAAACGAAGATATAAGATGAACATGAACAAAAGTAAAACAAGGATAATGGAATGTAGTCTAATTGAATCAGGCGGTGCGGAAGAATTAGATTAGGAAATGAGGCATTTAAAGCGGTAGATGAGTTTTGCTATTTGGGAAGCAAAATAACTGATGATGGTCGGGCCGGCCGAAGTGGGCGTGCGGTTAAAGGCGCTGCAGTCTGGAACCGCAAGACCGCTACGGTCGCAGGTTCGAATCCTGCCTCGGGCATGGATGTTTGTAATGTCCTTAGGTTAGTTAGGTTTAACTAGTTCTAAGTTCTAGGGGACTAATGACCTCAGCAGTTGAGTCCCATAGTGCTCAGAGCCATTTGAACCATTTTTTTTTATGATGGTCGAAGTAGGGAGGATATAAAATGCAGACTGACAATGGCAAGGAAAGTGTTTCTGAAGAAGAGAAACTTGTTAACATCGAGTATAGATAAGTGTTAGGAAGTCCTTTCTGAAAGTACTTGTATGGAGTGTAGTCATGTATGGAAGTAAAACGTGGGCGATAAACAGTCTAGACAAGAAGAGAAGAGAAGCATTTGAAATGTAGTGCTACAGAAGAATTCTGAAGATTAGATGGGTAGATCATATAACTAATGAGGAGGTACTGGATATAATTGGGGATACGAGAAACTTATGGTACAACCTCACTAGAAGAAGGAAATTTGTGGTAAGGTCTTATGGGACCAAACTGCTGAGGTCATTGGTCCCCATGCATACACACTACTTAATCTAACTTAAACTAAATTACGCTATGGGTAACATACACACCCATGTCTGAGGGAGGACTCGAACCTCCGACGGGGGAACTCTGAAGGACCGTGAAAAGGCGCCTCAGAAGAAGTAATCGATTGGTAGGACACATTCTGAACCATCAAGGGATCGCCAATTTAGAACTGGAGGACACGTGGGGGCTAAAAATCGTAGAGGGAGACCAAGAGATGAATACAGCAAGCACATTCAGGAGGATGTAGGTTGCAATAGTGACTTGGAGATGAAGAGGCTTGTGCTGGATAGAGCAGTATGAGAGCTGCATCACACCAGTCTTTGGACTGAAGATCACAACAACAGGCAAAGACAAATAAGAGACCTTATTGACACTGGTTGGCTTATGTGCTATAACGCTATCGTGCATGACACTATCGTGTATGACCTGTACGTTATTACAAATGGTAATTTCTAAACATATCACAGCATTTGACATAAAATGTATACAGATTTTTTGTTATGTGATAAATAAAATTTTTGCCAACATGAGGCAAAGACAAAGTCTAAAATACATACAGTGTTTTGCAATAAAAATATTTTGTGTTGAACCATACAATAAAAAGAGAAACAAAGTTAACTTTTCTAAACTTGCCGTGGACTCAGTTAGGATGATTTGGCGGGCGAGTGTAGGCGCGATAGGATGTCTGAGTTTTCGACAAACGAGACATATCCGTCCAGTCATGTGAACCCGGCTTGCATAATCTTGGATGACGGGAGTGTCCACAGCATACTGACCACGAAAATGCAGAAGAAGGGCAACACTTGGTCACCGCGAGTGTTGAAATAAACAAACTGGTAACATGAACGAGTGGACTCACGTCATGGTACGAGAAACACCACCCCCACCACAGAACCATATCCGGCTTGAACCACACCCTCCACACACTGTGGGTTAAACGCCTCTTTGAGCCGTCGGTTCACTGAGTACCTTTTAAGTTGTCGGTGGTTGTTGTGAGATGATGCTGGAGTACTTTAATTGACTCTTTACTCTTTAATTGAATACATTAATATGGCCCCGTATATATATATATATATATATATATATATATATATATATATATATATATACCGGATGATCAAAAAGTCAGTATAACTTTGAAAACTGAATTAATCACCGCATAATGCAGATAGAGAGGTACAAATTGACACACATGCTTGGAATGATACTGGGTTTTATTAGAACCAAAAAAATACAAAAGTTCAAAAAATGTCCGACAGATGGCGCTTCATATGATCAGAATAGCAATAATTAGCATAACAAAGTAAGACAAAGATAATGTTCTTTACAGGAAATGCTCAATATGTCCACCATCATCCCCCAACAATAGCTGTAGTCGACGAATGATGTTGTGAACAGCACTGTAAAGCATGTCCGGAGTTATGGTGAGGCATTGGCGTTGGATGTTGTCTTTCAGCATCCCTAGAGATATCGGTCGATCACGATACACTTGCGACTTCAGGTAACCCCAAAGCCAATAATGGCACGGACTGAGGTCTGGGGACCTTGGAGGCCAAACATGACGAAAGTGGCGGCTGGGCGCACGATCATCACCAAACGACGCGCGCAAGAGATCTTTCACGTGTCTAGCAATATGAGGTGGAGCGACAACCTGCATAAACAACGTACGTTCCAGCAGGTGTTTACCAGCCAGGCTGGGGATGATGCGATTCTGTAACATATCGGCGTACCTCTCACCCGTCATGGTAGCAGTTACAAAACCAGAATGACGCATTTCCTCGAAGAAAAAAGGCCCGAATACCGTAGATGTGGTAAATCCAACCCATACCGTGACTTTCTCGTCGTGCAATGGAGTTTCCACGACAGTTCTAGAATTTTCGGTAGCCCAAATTCTGCAGTTGTGGGCGTTGACAGACCCTCGGAGCGTGAAATGAGCTTCGTCGGTCCACAATACGTTACTCAACCAATCGTCATCTTCCGCCATCTTTTGAAACTCAAATGCCTTCCGCTTCACTAAATCGCCAGGTAACAGTTCATGATGCCGATGGATTTTGTACGGATAGCATCGGAGGGTACGCCTCAGTGCCAACCAAACAGTAGTGTATGGAATGCCGGTGCGACGTGCGACTGCAAGAGCCCTGACTTCCCCGTGCATAGACGAACCCGCTACAGTCTCCATTTCTTCCTGAACTGTCTCAGCAGCATTACGCCTTGTGCTCGGTCGGCCACTACGGGGTCTATCGTGTAAACAACCCGTGGCTTCGAACTTCGAAATCATTCTCGCCACAGCTGCATTTGTCAATGGACCTTTACCCGTTCGAATCCCCTTCCTATAGCGATAGGATCGTAACGCTGAACTAGCACATTCCCCATTCTGATAATACAGCTTCACTAAAAGCGCCTTTTCAGGTAACGTCAACGTGCTGCGACTGCTGGCGCATCGTGATTTATACACGATTGTCATGCTCAGTCACTGACGTTTTGCTGTCCAGCGCCACCTGTCGGACATTTTGTGAACTTTGTTTTTTTGTTCTAATAAAACCCCATGTCTTTCCAAGCATGTATGTCAATTTTTACCTATCTACATTATTTCGTGGTTTATTAAGTTTTCAAATATATACATATGAAATAAATAAATCATTACGCAAAAAACTGTGATTTCACGGTGGTAGACGTAGATCTAGAGTTAGATATAGAAACACAGTCATTAAAGGGCACAATGAAACGGACTTACTGCAGATGGTCTCTTTGCCAACAGAAGAAGCAGAAACATTGTGGTTTTTGTTTCTCCTGGTGTATTTGTTGGTCGAATGTTCCACGGGTGTACTGCCGGTCCATAGCTCCAACTGGCACAACATTTCGGCGAATAAACATGTACTGCCGGTTCATAGTATCCAGCGGGCACAATGTTTCGGCGATCAAACATGTCGCCATCGTCAGGTGCGCTGACGAACTGAGCTCCTGAGGGTGCATGGCCAAATAACCTTCCCTGCCCCCCGAGAACCGCTCCGACCACGGTCCGCGCCGGCGTTTCTCCACAGATATTCAGACACCTCATTGAAAGTGTCCGAAAGAGAATTCGAGCCATCATATCGGCGACAGCTAGACATACTCGGATACATTTAATCAGATAATGTACATACTAAGGTCTTGTATCATACAATTATGCTATATCAAAATAACAGTCTACCCAAATGAAGAAATGAAGAAATTAAAACCGTTAAGGTCATTTAAGAAAGAATGGAAATTGACCCTGACGCCTAGCAGTCGTTTCTGCAGCGTTAAGGAACATATAAATAATCACACTGATGATAACCTGTATATGAAGTCCATAATAAATACATCGCGCATACAAAACCTTTCACTAAAAGAACTTATTTGCTGATTCTGTGTTTCGACTGTTTCGGTGCAGACACGGTCATAGCAGTCTGTCATCTAAGCTGTTGAATACACAGCGCAACACAATTAAAGGAACACTTATTCGAAACCCCATAACTGACTCCCGTTGTTTAAAATTTGGCTCAAAGTTGCCTAAAAACTTCCTCTGTAATGGTGTAAAAGCGCGGTAACCTGCGGCGTCATCCTCTGGCTCGACAGTGCACCCACTGAAATGTATTCAGAATTTTAAAAATGACCCTTGGCAAACAAAACCTATGAAGCAGCCCCAGGCACCAGCAGGCAAGGAATCACTTGACAAACCGTCCGATGCCAGTTGCCAGCCTGCAGACATTTAGGGTTACTTCACAGATTTTCTCTGTAAAGATACAGGTTTTCTAGGTTTTGTCAATAAATGTGGTCGGGTGCGACCAAGAGCATTGCCAAACCGGAAAGTCTTAGAGGGGTCCTCTGCCATTGTATTCATGCATTGCGTCAATGTCGCAATCCTCCGTGATCGATGAAAATGCATGAGCACCCTTTACTATTTCGGATGAAGTTCAAATGTCGTCGAATAGTTTTCGGTGGTAACTAGGGATTCCAACCTGTATAGGAGGGCAAAAATTGTGATCAATCTGCATTCCAAATTGGTGCTATCACGTTCAGTGGGGATGCAGCTAACAGTGTCGTTAGAGAGAGGCTGAAACGTCAGAGGTTGTCAAGGACTCCGACCTGGTGCTCATCACACTGGGAACTGTCGTTTTCGACCGCGAAATGTGCGGGAATGAACGCCTCAAAAGAAAGGGGTGTGCTCATTGACGCCTTTCCGTGTCTGTCATGAGCGGCAGTGTGTCTGAGATCTTTTCCCTGTCCACCTTTAGGAAAATCGCGTTATTTCAACGCCAGGTGTGACCACTTTGATCTCCATCGGAGAGGCGTCAGGAGAGGGGTGAAATGTAGATAAGAGGGGATGTGACGACCTTTTCATCGTGCCACTGTGACATCATTACCCAACCTTACTCGGCAGATAAGCTTGTGATCTCTGTGGCCTTTTTATCGCAAATGTTGACACCTCGCTGTCTGAAGCGTTGTCGAGCTCCATGATGACGCCGCAGCTCACCAAGATTTTGCACCGATACAGAGTAGGGTTACAGGCATCTTAGAGACGAAGATTATGCAAGCTTACATTTGGAAATTTTTGTCAAATGATTTCTCAAATACAGGTGTTCTACAATCAATATAGATTTCGAAAAAGATACACATATATTGAAATAGAATTTCAATCTGTGTGCTGTAGAACCACTGCCTATCGTGGTTAATTGTAATGATGATGTGATAAAGAAATCTAATAACATTACGGCGCTTTTAAAGGTTTTTCGACAAATCGCTGATTTAACTTAGCGCTCTTTAACAGAAGCTTTCTTCCTTTCTCATGTCGCTTCGTAATGCCATAACCCGGAGAGGGTACGGAGGGTGGCGGGGTGGGTGATGGGAAAGAGGAAGGAAGTGTGCGTATGTTGCCCACGTTCTTCGCACGAAGGGTCGGAAAGGAAAGGACATAAGGTATTGTTTTGCGTTAGGACGCAAAAAACAACTGGGGTCTGCGTTTAGGCAACTCAAATCAGCTGTGTATTTCACAGATTTGCGTGATCCCTAGGGGAAAGTTTCCAGTAACTATCGGATTCAAATGGTGGTAGACGGGTGAAGTAATTCAAAAGTAGCTGTATTTGGAAAATACATTGTTATGTAAGGATACTAACTACTGATAATGATGGGAACCAGTTATGTGATTACTCTTGGTTTAATGCGAATGTCATTATATGACGACGCAAGCTCTTGTAGGTTACAGATACGCTGGGTGTAACTCTGGTCTTTTTGAGAGAAGAGTACGCTGTTATTGTTAGGCTAATACGTCAGCTAGATGTAATTAAAAGTCGCGACTGCCTGTATATAGGCAACGCATTCTTCTGAGCTGGGTTTAAATCTTAAGTGGAAATTTCTGGGTTACTCTCAAGCTACATACGCACCCACACACACACGACAGAGTTGCTGCGTAAATCTCCCGTGATTAATGAGAAGAAGTAAATGACTATGACAAAGATATTCCAGAGGTATACCATTGCTGTGCAGGACTGTTCTGCATTACGTCTGCACTGTCGTTTCTTCTACGTTGGTATAGTAGTTTACGGAACATGGACATAGGTTTTCGTCCCTTGATGTGTACGCCTCTTAGCGAAAGTCGACTTCTTCAATTCCTCTGACACCGCAGTGTCCCATCTCTTCTCTTGGCGGTGCAATTCTGCGGTATGTTCTTCTGGCTGGTGCTACTGACTCCAGAATTCTGTGTTAGCAGCATTACTGGCCGCGAATCAGACTGAGCGAGCTCCTACCCACCGTAGTGTGTTCCTTCCGTCGTCGCATGCGCTGTCAGTGCCATTAAGTGACCCATTTATGTGACCCATCTGACATGGATAGAGGCGACACGTCGCCTCAGCTTCTATCCACACAGCAGTTCACTACTGGTTTTAAGCTAGAATTAGTGTCAGCGATCGTTCGTTGCGATGAAGCAGAACTCGGTGCTATGTTGGACAACAGGTTAACGTGACGCCAACGTGTACATGAGTTGCTGGAGGGACAGGCTCTACCCGTGAGGCAGATATAAGCAAGACTGGGAATACATCGGAGCAATACGTAGTTTTGTTACGTAGTTTTGTATACTCCGAACATGGGCTAGAAATATTTATTATTTTTTTACTCCGAACATGGGCTAGAAATATTTATTATTTTTTTGCGGGGGCGGGGGGGGGGGGGTTACTTTTGTTATTCTAGTAAAAATTGAGCCTCAAACTAGTGCATTTTCCATAAAATTTCATCTTCCGGGCACACAGTTTTAATCTGCCAGGAAGTTTCAAATTTCATCTTGTAATATTTTGTACAGGCTCAAGTCTAATGTATTTTTGCAGCTCAAACTAGTATGTTTATGTATGTCTACCAGTACAGCAATTACAACAAAATCGGTTACTTATTTCAGTTTCATTTTATTTTGCTTCATTTACAAGTGCACACGCACGCACCATCTTCTACACTGGTCAGTTACAGCTCTGTTAGATTGTTCTTCCACCATCCCAGCGCGACTAGTCTTGTAATGCTCTAAGCTGTCTGGCACCACAGTGTACTTTCGCGTCGTTTGCAAACAGCTTCGATGCCGCCACCTTCTCCTCAGCTTTGCGCTTCCAGCGACCTGCACACGGCGGCGGCGGTGGTGATGGCGGCGGCGTCTTCGTCGCACACAAATAAATGCAAGGATCTGAAAAAAAAAAAAGAGTACATTAGCAAGAGTTTACTGCGAGTCGCGGGAACTCGTAACGTGCTCAGGCACCACGGGGTATCTTTGTATCGTTCGCAAATAGCTTCGACGGCGCCACCTTCCCAGCATTTGCGTTTTCAGCAGTTTGCACATGACGGTGGCATGTCGTCGTACTCAAATCCAAAACTCTGAAAAAAAAGAGGAACATTAGCAAAAATTTAGCACAAATCGTAGGAGTTCGTATGTGCTCAGATACCACGGCATACCTTCGTATTTTTCGCAGACAGCTTCGACGCCGCCACCTCCTCTCAACTTTTGCTCTTTCATCGAATTGTACACGGCGTCGTCGTCGTACACAAATCAATGCAAGGCAAGGCTCTGAATAGTAAACGAGAGAACATGAGCAAGAGTTTACTGCGAGTCGTGGGAGCTCGAATGTGCTCAGACATCACGACATATATTCGTGTCGTTCGCAGACAGATTCGACGCCGCCGCCTCCCCAGCTTTCACGCTTCCAGTGACTTGTACACGGCGGCGGCGTCGTCGTTGCACTCCAATAATTCCAAAACTCTGAAAAAAAAGAGAGCACATGAGCAAAAATGTACCACAAGTCGTGGGAGCTCGCACGCAATCAGATACCAGGGCGTACCTTCGTGTCGTTCGCAAACAGCATCGACGCCACCACCCCCTGAGCTCTTACACTTTCTGCGCCTTGTACACGGCGACGGCGTCGTCCACGTATGTTCGCTTCTGCTTCATCTTGTGTTCTCACAGTGACCCGTCTCCGAAGCTCTGTCTAAACTTCCCTGCGTCTGCCCTTATATAGAAGTATGACAATGCTAAGCGTGGTTTCCGTGGAAATGTGCTCTGACGTCATTTCTTCAACCATTGTCCGTTACAATACCACATGCCTGTATCGATACTACAGAACCAAACGGGAAGGATGAAGCGAGAAAATATACACTGGCTGACCCACTGCTTATATGTTGCTTACCTAGACTGAAATCTTGGTGATTTTAAGCCCCAGATATTTTTTACTTGACACTATCTTGTACACTTCGCTTTTAATCCCCTTATGATATATAGAACTGTGCCAGTGTGTTCCTCGCCTTTAACAAGGATTCCTACAAGCAACATATTATGCACTTTTAATGTTACTGATAGAGCTAAAACATTTCTTGGGGTGTCAGAGTGGTATTCGAATGACACTAGCCCCAATTCACCGGATAGTCATTTGCATATTTTCATTTCGTGGTTTCTTAACACAGCTTAACAGAGCCGAATGGCCCTCGACCCTTTCTCGGCTTAGCATTTGCCTCTTGTGACTTTGTTGGGAGAGAGACCTAAAATTATAAGCTTTGCGCCTCTTAATTTTGCCCATACGTTACGAAACTAGACCTCGGTACAAAAAGACATCATAATTCTGCGAAAAGCCTCGTCAAAAAGGGCTGAGGAAGTGAAAGAGTTTCAGCAAACTTTGGGGTGGAAAACTATCCCTAAAAGGGAGAATAACTAGCAGAAATCACCGATACAACGATGCAGAAGGCAATGGAGACCATGGCATTAAAAACGCATAATGTGTATCCGCAAGAAAAATGCCGTTTTGCAGGTGGCCGTTCATATAAAACGACTCAAAAAACTGATGGCCCATTACCCCAGATACGGTAATTTGCATCATTTACGTAGTAGGCAACGTATGAGACTGCTTAAAGCACAACGCTGGTTCGATCCGAGTTACTGGAAAACTGTTAACGCAGACTGGAAGACAGCTGTGGAGCTCCGTGACGTCCCTGCGGTAATCATACCAGAGACTGCTTAAGCACAGACTGACAGCGGTCGATCGCTGTACTAGTGTCCAATCGTACGATACAGCTATAGACTTCATTTAATGAAGATGTCAGTGGCTGCATCGGTTTGTACGCCTACATCCTTGCGCTCGCGTGTCTATGTGAGGGAGAAGAAATTGGTGAATGGCCTTCTTAACACCTTTATCAAGAAGCTGTACGAAAAGCACTGTTCGCCAAGAGACGTACAGCACCTGCAAGACACGGTCGAACGCCAAGGCAACTTCGTACGCGTACACACCTTCGTCGCGTACGTAATGGATTAGAGTTGTAATTCTCTATGGCGGGTAGAAGCGGCACCAAAGTGCGTTAGTATTCTCGGTGTTTAGTGATTTAACCAGGAATGGTAGGGTATATAAGTGGTGTGAACAGCGTCAGATGCTCTATAATTAATATTAAGGGGACGGAGATTCCGTGTATACGTGTGAAACAGTATTATTAGCAAGAGTTTGATAGTGGTCTCTTTGTGGCCCATTTGCCTGACAGATCGAATTGTGCCGTGTCTTGATCTGGGGGATATTCGTATGTGACGGTGGCCAGATGTTGGACTGCATGGGAAAGTGGGAGCGGGCTTACTTTTTGTCAACGTTCTGGGCGACCATGTTTAACCACCACACGGGAAGCTCGCCTTATTTTCCACCAACCACATCATAACATCTTCACATTTGTGCTAGTTATCCGAGTACGAGCAATGGGCTCCCACCAACATTCTGCGACATCCCACATCATTTGCCGGAGATTTAACAGCAGCCAAACTAGAGAATTACCCGTGGGCTACCGTGAACATCACAACAAAAACATATCATTTTGGAGTGGTGCTGTGACCGGAAGGAATGAACTGCTGATGAAAGGCGCCGCACTGCATTCAACGATGAATCAACTTTCTCCATTGCCCCTGACGACCATCGCCAACAAGTATGGCGGTGATGGTGGGAGAGATCTCATTCTTCCAATGCTTTGGAGAAGCACGGTGGTGCTGCTTTACACGTACGTGCAGACTTCGCAAGCCACAGTATGGTGTGTAGTAGAGGGTACCTTCTACCACTATTAGTTGTTTCCTTTCCTCTTCCACTCGCAAACAGAGCCAAACGACTAGCTTTATGCCTCGGTACCCCCAATTTCTCTTGTCTTCTGCTGGCGGTCCTGGGTGGCGAAATATGCTGTGGCGGCAGTAGAATCATTCTGTACTCTCCTGCCACTGCCTATTCTCTAAATTTCCTCAATACTGCATCTTGAAAGGAACATTTCTTTCCATCCACGGTCTTCCATATCAGTTCACGAAGTATCAACGTAACACTCGCGTTTTCATTTGAGTCATCAGTTTGATGCGACCCGTCACGAATTCTTCTCCTGTGCCAACTCCTTCATCTCAGAGTTGCATCCGCAACCTACGTCCTCAATTATTTTCTAGATATGTTCCAATCTCTGTTTCCCTCTATACCTTCTACCCTCTACACCTCTCTCTAGTAGCGTGGGAGCTATTTTCCGATGTTTTAACACATGTCTTACCAGCCTGTCTCTCCTTTTTGTCAGTGTTTTCTATATATTCCTTTCCTCACCTATCCGTTGGAAACCTACTCATTCTTTACGTTAGCAGTCCTCCTCATTTTCAACATTTTTCTGTAGCACTATATCTCACATGCTCAGCCCATGTTTCACTACCATATAATACAGCGCTCCAGACGTACAGACTCGGAATTTTCTTCCTCAAATTAAGGCCTATGTTTGATACTAGCAGGCCTTTCTTGGTTAGAAATGCCTGGTTTTCCAGTGCTAGACTGCTTTTTATACCCTCCTTGCTCCGTCTGTCATGGGTTATTTTGCTGCCTACGTAGCAGGATTCTTTAACTTCAACTACTTGGCGATCGCCAATCCTGATATAAAGTTTCTCTCTGTTCTCATTTCTGGTACTTCCCATTACTTTCGTCTTTCTTCGTTTCGATCTCAGTCCATGTTCTGTACTCATGAGACTCATTTCATTCAGCAGTTCCTGTAATTCTTCCTCACTTTCCCTGAGAATAGCAATGCCACCAGCGAATCTTATCACTGAATCCTTTCACCCTGAATTTTAATTCCACTCTCGAACCTTTCTTTCATTTGCGTCATTACTCCTTGGATGTAAAAATTGAATAGTTGGGACGAAAGAGTACATCCCCATATTAAACCCTTTTCAATCCGAGCACTTCGTTTCTGGTCTTTCACTCTTATTGTTCCCTTTTGGTTCTTGTACATACTGTATAGTATCCGCATTTCCCAATAGCTTACCGCTATTTTTCTCAAAATTTCTAACATCTTGCACCATTTTACATTGTCGAACGCATCTTCCAGATCGAAAAATACTATGAAAGAACTTCATTTTTCCTTAGTCTTGCTTCAGTTATCAGCCACAACGTCAAAATTGCCTCTCTGGTGCGTTTAACTTTCCTAAAGGCGAACTGATCGTCATCTAACACATCCTCAGTTTCCTTTTGCTATCGGTAACAAATCTGGCAGCTCGCCTCTAAATTTCTTTGATCTCTTCCTTTAATCCGACGTGGTGGGGTGCCCGAACAGTCGAGCAGTACTCAAGAATTGGTTCCACAAGCCCACAAGTAATATACACGTGGTCTCTCTTGGACATAGCCTACTCTTTCGTAAATATTCTTTCCTAAAACTCTCTCAGTAAAGCCCAGTCGACCATTCGCCTTTCCTGTCACCGTACTTACTTGCTCATTCCATTTCATATAGTTTTCGACGTTACGCCTACATAGTTAAATCGACGTAACTGTTTCCAGCAGCACTACACTAACACCATATTCTAATATTACACGATTGCTTTTCCTTCTCATCTGCTCTAGTTGACTTTTTATACGTTTAGAGTAAGCTGCCTTTCATCAAACCAAACAGAAATTCTGCGTAAGTCATCCTGTAACATTATACAGCCATTCAACGACGACACTTTCCCATACAGTAAAGTGTGACCAGCAAACATTGGTAGACAGCTGCTCACCTTATCCGTCAGATAGTTCACGTATATAAAGAGCAAGAGCGGTCCGTGATTTTCATGAGATAGTCCTGACGATACCCTTGTCTCTGATGAATTACTTAAGAAGTCTTCCAGACAATGACATTCTGAGAACCTCAGCAGAATTTCGTTAACAGTGTGCAATATGGCACCACGTTAAACGCATTTCGGAAGCATATGAATATTGAATCTGCCTGTTGACTTTCACCCAAGGTTCGCAAGACCCATTTTGTGCCAAGAGGAAAACAGTTTCGCACGGGCGATGATTTCTAAACCTGCGCTGATCTGAGAACAGAATCCGTTCTATCTCACGGAACTGGGCTCAAGAATTCTGCAGCAAAGCGCTGTAAAAGATATCTGGAGAGAGAGAGAGAGAGAGAGAGAGAGAGAGAGAGAGAGAGAGGGGGGGGGGGGAAATCGAACACATGGATCAGCTAGCAGGCTGGATTGGTAGGCGTAATTATGACCGTAATGTAACTGAAGTGTAGGTGGAGAAGACATGCAGTCAGACGAATAGATGACAGAAGGAGGTAGGAAGTTTTTTTTATTGAATTACAGTCAACAAGAACCCCGAGAAGATAACGCAATGAAAGGCAGGTAGATTCCGTTAGACAACAAGCAGACGGAACATGGATGTGTACAGCAAAAGACCATAATTCTATGTAAACTACAGAGGCAGTGAGTGGCTTTTACCCAACACGATGACTTTATTATGATAACTCTACTGAGATCATTCAGTCATTCAATTTGTAACCTCCCCTTAGAAAAATTAATAAATTACTGTGCTTATATACCTCTTACGTTATTTGATTTTCAAACAGATGATCAAAACTGAACGTACTCAGACATTTCTCTCTTTACTTATTTCGATAATCAATAAAATGACACACAATACTTTTAGGGCAACGCAATCTGACTTTCAATAATCCCTACAAAAGAATGGCCCTGACTTACAATAACCTATACCTTTCATGAATCACTTTCCTCACAAAAATCTCCGATACTCGAACTACTGCAATACAGCGAGCGCCAATACTGCCAGCTGAATAAAAGATTCTAACTACTGAAGGCACTAACTACTGATAGGCATACTTAGCAAATGAAAGATTTTGATGGAGAACAGACAATGCATTTACCTTAATAGTATTCAAAAGTCATTTTATATATATATATATATATATATATATATATATATATATATATATATATATATATATATATCAGTTCATGTCATCCATCTTTACAAATTTCGTTTTTCTGACGGACACAATCCAGATAGTCCGCTCTCAGAACTCTGCCATCTCTCTTCCCACATCCACCAGTGCTGGCGGCTCACCTCCAACTGCGCAAGGCTATGCGCTGTTCACATCCAACTGCCCAACACTACAATAGCGAATATTCCAACAATGCAAACCAGCCACAGACTGCACACAGCACAGTCAGTGATTTTCATACAGAACGCTACGTGACGTTATCAACATAAAAACCTAAACAGCCTACTTACAAATTCAAGCAAATTACACATTGACTGAAAAAAGAAAGTGAAGCACCAACGAGAGGAAGAGGAAAGTTCAAGTACTGCGAGGGTACATGATGTTTTCCCGTGATCACAAAATCGAGTAAAATTTACAAACAATCTAGCAGTGTGAGGCCACTTATCAGTATGAAGATGCACCCCTTCTAGCCTGGATGCACGCACTGATTCGCTTGGGGGTAAGGGTCTCATGAAGCCGTTGTATCCTCTTGTGAGGCGAGATGGTCCATTACTGTTGCATTCCTTTACTGGAGTCAGGAGTCGTACAGAACTCTAAATCACACGAATGTTCAATATTAAGGGATAGTACTGATACAACAACTTTTATAATTTACAATTTAGTTGGTTAACATAATGAACAAAATTATCTTCGCCCAGAACCGAGCAACAGCGGCTTCACTGCCTTCAGCGTTCATCCCCTCTTCATCACTGCACGGCTCAAGGCTGCACGGACAGCGGCCTCTCCACGCATTGACATTGTGCCGCTGCTTCGGAAAGTCCAGATTTGACAGTGTTGTCCCTGGATTTACTATCACCTGGTCTTAGCCTGTTCAATGATCTCCAGGTGGACCAACCAAAAGTACCTCCACGCGGTAGGCACTCAGCAAGTTTCATCCGCTTTTGAAGTTGGTCACAGCTAGCTGTCCACAATTTGTCTCTGGCATCACTTTGAGACATAGTTAATGCTGACGCTTTACTAAGGAAACTACTTACGGATTTCAACCTAGATCTTGGAGGTTGATGGCAATGGAGAGAGTGTAAATGATTTAGTTCAGCCATTTTCCTTGCAACTTCTTCACTACTTTACGAAGTACACTAAAAAGTGCAGTACCTGCCAAACACTAAACAGAGTCTGTAGTTGTCGGTTAGAGGCATGCAGCTGACACTCGTGCAGTTTCATTCAGTGAGACGAACAGTTGCTTTGTGTTGGCAGGGCTGTGCCATGCACGACATGCGTACGCCCCTACAGAGAAACGAAGTGCCGAGGCGGAGGTTCTAATTAATTGAGTTTGCGTTTCCCAGTTACTACCAGTCAACAGTGTTTGCGGTGTGTTACAGATCTGTGTAAAGTGACTCCAAAGTATTTAGATGAAAGGCAGTGCTCCAACTCAGTGCCCTTGTAATTAAATTTTAGTTTTCTGTAATTGGTGCTTAATATCTCTGTACTGCACTGAGACTGGGTTGATGTTGAAGCTGGTATCATCCAAGTTTTATGAGGGGCAGGTCAGGGGGTCTCTCTGACCACGGGAATACATCAACGTCCCGCAGATCGTTCATAGAAACACGTTGCACGAAACGTGGCCTATGATACTGTCGCATGACGGATAACACATTAGGACACAAGGTGCTATGACTCACAGTTGTGCCGCCAGACTTCGCTCAGCCACTACCAGCAATGACCCGAAGTCATACATGATGCTTCCCCACACCACGACGTCAGGCGTAACATCGCAGTCTAAAACACTCGAAGAGTGGAGCCTCTCCCGAGGTCGCCGCCATAATCTGCGACGATGGCTATCCGGGGTAGTGCATAACCGCGAGTCAGCGGTGAATGCAACGCGGCGCCATTCATCAGCAGTCCGTGCTTCCCGGTCACGTCACCAGTCCAAAACCAGTTGTTATTGTTGTGGTGGTAACGGCAGCGTAGATGTGGGACCGTAATTCCCTAGTACGGCTGAAAGATTCCCGTCTAACCTCCTTGCCTACGGACGCCAGATGAAAGTTGATGTCGTCAACCCCTGAATGAAAATTGCGCAACGGATAACTGGGGAGGGGAGCTTGAGGGCGCTACCTAGAGAGCGTGCCCTTTCTGTATGATACTAGGCAAGGGGCTGGAGAGCTTGTAACGCCGGAAATGCATATCCTCCTATTTCCATCTATTGTACTGTAGGTTTTTTCCTTATTTTGTTACCTGAATATATGACATTTCTGTGCCTTTATATATTGTAATTGTTTTACTATTTGTATATATATATATTTATGCATTTATGTCGATGTATAATTGGTTTGTTTCGTAAATATTATTTGTATTTTTACGCTGGGTCTTGCCTAGGGAAAACTGCTATCGAAAGATTACATCGATAGGTCGTGTGAAGAGTCAAAGTGTGTAGGATCTTTAGTAGTGTTAACTCTGCCGCGTGGAGCGCGGGCAGAGCACAGGGAGTCCGGCTGGAGTAGCGAGTGGAGCAGGTGTGTTGTGTGTAGCTCCCGCGAGTTGCCGCGCTTTCGGGGTTTGGCAGCATGTAATTGCGCTCGACTTGCGATGATAGTTTCTGACATGGTGTCGCGGACGGGAAGCATTAGCCGGCGCACATCAAGAGCCCGTTTCGTCTGGTGACCGTGTCGAGAAGAAGGCGCGCCAACATCCAGCTTCTGCAACGGCGACGGTCGACAATGAGTGACTGTCGCCACCTCCTCGATCGACGGCTTCAAACCTTCAATCAACCAACAAGGAAGACTGGAAGCACGTAAAGTTTTAGAACTGTATGGCAGACCTCAGCTTTTCAAACTTTTAAAATTGTTGCATCACAAAATTACAGCTACTTTGCATGAACCTTTGTTGCTCATTGTCCCAAGTGCATTACCAAGCAGGGTCCCTTCCTTTTCCGAAATGAACCCGAGTGTCGTTGAAATTCAAACGCCACCATAATTCCATTTCACTGCTTTAATTTCAAAGTTCACTTTAAGTATTCATAGCTGGCTACAATACTTAGATTACACAAGCACAAATTAAGAGTGCTAGTTTTGTTACCATATTTTAGCTTACCTGTGACTGCAGCTCAGCTTGGTACGTACTAAATTTTACTATTGTTAATTGTTCAGAATCATTTAATTCAAGTTCAAAGTTAAATCTCTTATTTCTAAATTGCGTAGATTCAAGTAGCTTTTGAAATGATTGTTGAGGTAGTCCAAGACTAACCGAATTTTACTGAATTTCGATGTGCTTCAGAAAGAAAGCTCGCTATTAACTTCAGTCACTAAATTAACTTTCGATTTTCCGGTTTTATTAATTCTATTGCTAAATTATGTCAGAGTGTAGCGAAATTTATTACTTCTGACAAACTTTCAGTTTTCACACTACACGTGTCAACCTTCAGTTGCCATGCTTCTAGTGCTAATTATATGTGTAATTACCTTTCTTTTTCAGTTACTATAGTAATTGTCCTTAGGACTGGCGACCGTAATTTCCCCCAAATCTCAAATATCTAATTACCGCTAGTTAATTGTTAACGTAACGGCCGCACATTTACTTTCTTCATTAACTTTACCCCTTTTCAAAATTAATTTCCACCAGTTTCATTTGCATTTTTCCTTTCATTTAGATGTAACCCTTTCCTCCCTCTTTACCGACAGATTAACTTCGGTGACGATTGCTTTTCCCAAATTTCCATTAGGTACACGCGGTTTAATTTTTCACTGTCATTAAGGTCGATAAGTGAGGGGGAGGTTACAAGCTCACACGCTGATGTGTGGTTTCCTTCATTCTGTACCTTTTACCTTAAATGAATTCCTTTAACTTGACTTCTTTGTGATTTTTAAGGCATGTTAAAGAGTGATGACAATTGATTACGTATTTATTTTAAACATTATCACTCGATTTTACAGCGATTGCAGCAATTGTTCCAGTTTACAGATATTACAATTTTACAACTTAGAGCTCGGGTATATTGTATACTAATCTGCACGCACATTTCTACGGGCAAGACGGAATTGCGTTGGCCAAATGTATACCACCAAAGTCTTCCAGTATTTTACATAGGACATCCACTATGTGAGGAGGATAACGGGAAAACTGGGGAGCAGATACGTTAACACAGGGCGTCCAATTTCCGAAATTAAACGAAAACATTCATTTCCATACACAATCCAAAGTTGGAAATGAAAGAATTAGTACAAATATTCAAATACCTCTCTTCCATGCGTGAACATTGAGACAGACGCACTGAGGGCACGTCTGCTCACTTACCCGTCTTCTGCAACACTCAACGAATATGGCGGGCACCCAGAGGTCTTTCTGGGCCCCGGTGGAGGGGATGGTCGAACCACTTGGCCGTGACCAACCTCTCCACCCCAAATCTCGTGACACTGGAACGTCTTTGACTTTTATCTGCCTGTGATGTCTCTCTAATCCCCTACCCAGGAATGAGGTTGGCACTACTATACTACAGAACTACTTCTCAACTAAGATTTGGCCACGCTTTACGGAAAGGTGTGAGGAGGATAAGGACAGTTCATGCGCAGATTCACATTCACGTACAAGAAATGCATAATACACGTCACATATAAATACGTATTATGAAGCCTGACACATTTCTTTCCACCCGTCCACATGGGTTCTGTTGCAGCCGCGGCCAGCCACGTCGTGCAATAAAATTGGCGGCAGAGCCGCCTCTGTTTGTATTTCTCGATGCGAGCGAGCAGCGAAACCTGCGGCTTATAGAGCGGAAACTACTGTACCGTTTCACGGCTGCTGCTAGTCTTCTACGAACGATGTGGGATGACACAGAATGTTGGAGGGAGCCCATTCCTTGTTTCTGAATGGCAGAGACAGACGTGAAGGTGTTGTGATGTGCTTGAGGCACAATACGCCGATCCATCCTTGCGGTAGTCAGACGTGGTCGATCTGAATGTTGACAACGAGTATGCCTGATCTCACGTTCCCATGAAGGCTAATAATGGGTCGCTGTCACATCCGGATGCCCCCTAAACTTGGATATAGCACGATTCGACCAGCCGGCCAGTTGGAGACCACAACGAGACCCGTTTCAAACTCTGTCAAATTCTGATAACGCTGTCTCACACATGTATGCGGCACCTGCTTGCCCTTCACAGTGCTTACGCAACATATTACACTTCCACGCCCCTAACGTAGCCTATCGGGTCTGGCAACAACAGTGAACATAAGAAACTAATGTGCTCTGCACATCTACATCTACATCTACATCGATACTCCGCAAGCCACCCAACGGTGTGTGGCGGAGGGCACTTTACGTGCCACTGTCATTACCTCCCTTTCCTGTTCCAGTCGCGTATGGTTCGCGGGAAGAACGACTGTCTGAAAGCCTCCGTGCGCGCTCTAATCTCTCTAATTTTACATTCGTGATCTCCTCGGGAAGTATAAGTAGGGGGAAGCAATATATTCGATACCTGATCCAGAAACGCACCCTCTCGAAACCTGGCGAGCAAGCTACACCGCGATGCAGAGCGCCTCTCTTGCAGAGTCTGCCACTTGAGTTTATTAAACATCTCCGTAACGCTATCACGGTTACCAAATAACCCAGTGACGAAACGCGCCGCTCTTCTTTGGATCTTCTCTATCTCCTCCGTCAACCCGACCTGGTACGGATCCCAGTCTCCCAGTCACAGATGATCATTGACGTACCCGCTGGTGGTGCGCACGTGTACGAAGTGACATTAACATCCGAGTATTTCTTCCAGGTGTTTCAGTTTCATTATCAGGCAGTGAATCTGATTGATTTCCTTGTCCCTTCAGGATTTATTTTATACTGAACTCTTCATTAACTTTGAGGCTTGCGTTCGTAATAACTATAAGGGAAAAGTCGAGCTTGAAATCTCCGTTTGAGTGAGACACTGTGGAGATGTCTGTGACTTAACCAGGGCACTGATACAAAGCCTAGTGATGGGAAACTACACGAAAATACATGTGAAATACTGCTAGTGTAAATTTCTTTCACTACCAGAATGTGAAACGTCTACTCACCAGTCGAGCGAAGACAGTGAGAGGGTAAGTCAATTATTATCCGCAATCTATATTTTTGTTTATTTCGGTAGTACTGTCGTTTTACGTTAATGACGCATGCTTTGTTTATTTGTTGTTATATCTTTGCAATTTTCAAGCTGCTAGGTTAGTTTCGTTATCGCTGCCGTGCTGCTAATCATGGCTGCTCCGCTGACTATTTGCACCAAAGAAGAGCAACGTTTAGTGATCCGTTTTTTGTGGTCAGAAGGCGTATCAGGGACCGAAATTCATCGAAGACTTTCGTTACAGTATGGGAACAGTGTTTTGCCACAACGGAGTGTCCACGAATGGATTGAAAAATTACGAAATGGTCGCACAAGTGTTACGCACGATGAAGGCGCCTGACGACCGTTCACCGCCGCAAAAGAAGAAACCATTAAGCGTTGACGTGAAATGATTCTCTTAGACAACGATTGCCTATTGACGAAGTGGCACATCGTCTGAAAATTAGTCACGGTTCTGCCTACTAAATCATCCACAACAGACTTGGGTTTCATAAAGTTTGTGCACACTTGCATCGCTATGGTAACGAAGGGGACAAATTCTTAGACAGGATCATTACTGGTGACGAAACATGGATCCATCTTTACGAGGCAGAGAGTAAACGGCAGAATATGTAATGGAAACATCCAAAATCGTCGTGCAAGAAAAAGTTCAAGACCCAACCGTTCGCAGGAAAACTGATGCTTACGGTTGTTTGGGACGCACAAGGTCCAGTACTGGAACGTTATGGGGAAAGGGGCACAACAATAAACAATGTACGTTACAGTGAGATGCTTACTGGCAGGCTAAAGCCTGCACTTCGAAGCAAACGCTGAGGATTCTGTCGAAAGGTGTTGTGTTGTTGCATGACAATGCCCGTCCGCATACTGCCGCCTACACTACTGAAACGCCCCAGAAACTCAAATCTGAAGTACTGGATCATCCTCCATATAGTTCCGATCTTGCCCCTTCTGACTATCACTTGTTTGGTCCACTCAGACAGACGCTCAGGGGCCGTCGATTTGCCTCGGACGAAGTAGTAAAAGAAGCGGTGCATTCCTGTCTCGCAGCTCAACCGAGAACCTTCTTTTATGAGGGCATCATGAAGCTTGTACAACTATGGACCAAGTGCGTTGAAACGCAAGGAGACTATGTCGAAAAATTATGTTGTTGTAAATTTCCTATTTGATTACAATAAAATTTTGTAAATACTTTGCGGATAATAATTGACTTACCCTCGTACATTAGGAGCCTCGGCTACAGAGGGAGTACGATACTTGTTATTCACTCTGTGTGCCTAGTACCTTGATGGTACGTAGGTAAGTGTCCAGTTATCAATCCAAAATCGCAATATCAGATGACATTCGATTACATGAGGAGTCTGAGTGTCTGTCGTCATTTTTTTGTCAGTCTTCAGACTGGCTTGATACGGCCCACCACGAATTCCTCTCCTGTGCCAACAACCTCTCCATCTCAGAGTAGCACTTGCAGCCTACGTCCTCATTTGTTTGCTGGACGTATTCCAGTCTCGAAATGTACATTCTCAGAAATTTTTCCCTCAAATTATGGCCTATGTTTGCTGCTAGTAGACTTCTCTTGGCCTGGTATGTCCTTTTTGCAGTGTAGTCCGTCATTTGTTATTTTGCTGCCTACGTAGCAGAATTCCTTAGCTTCATCTACTTTGTGACCATGGTGACTTATGAGCCCCAAATAGATTAGTTGGACCCTTAGTAGTGATCGTTAAATGTTAGCACTATTCGGATTACTTCGTGTCGACTGTTCTCTGATTCTTATTGCTGCCACCCTCGGCGACCCAAAAGTCGTGACACTGACAAAATGCTGTGCTCTCTGTGTGAGTGCAGATTAATTGCTTAAGAACAGCAAATTTACTATACTTCAATGCCTTACGCAAAATGCGACACGACCGCATATGTTTACTAAAGGTTGTCAATGACATTTTCCTTATGCTCACTGCGTTGTACACTCCTGGAAATGGAAAAAAGAAGACATTGACACCGGTGTGTCAGACCCACCATACTTGCTCCGGACACTGCGAGAGGGCTGTACAAGCAATGATCACACGCACGGCACAGCGGACACACCAGGAACCGCGGTGTTGGCCGTCGAATGGCGCTAGCTGCGCAGCATTTGTGCACCGCCGCCGTCAGTGTCAGCCAGTTTGCCGTGGCATACGGAGCTCCATCGCAGTCTTTAACACTGGTAGCATGCCGCGACAGCGTGGACGTGAACCGTATGTGCAGTTGACGGACTTTGAGCGAGGGCGTATAGTGGGCATGCGGGAGGCCGGGTGGACGTACCGCCGAATTGCTCAACACGTGGGGCGTGAGGTCTCCACAGTACATCGATGTTGTCGCCAGTGGTCGGCGGAAGGTACACGTGCCCGTCGACCTGGGACCGGACCGCAGCGACGCACGGATGCACGCCAAGACCGTAGGATCCTACGCAGTGCCGTAGGGGACCGCACCGCCATTTCCCAGCAAATTAGGGACACTGTTGCTCCTAGGGTATCGGCGAGGACCATTCGCAACCGTCTCCATGAAGCTGGGCTACGGTCCCGCACACCGTTAGGCCGTCTTCCGCTCACGCCCCAACATCGTGCAGCCCGCCTCCAGTGGTGTCGCGACAGGCGTGAATGGAGGGACGAATGGAGACGTGTCGTCTTCAGCGATGAGAGTCGATTCTGCCTTGGTGCCAATGATGGTCGTATGCGTGTTTGGCGCCGTACAGGTGAGCGCCACAATCAGGACTGCATACGACCGAGGCACACAGGGCCAACACACGGCATCATGGTGTGGGGAGCGATCTCCTACACTGGCCGTACACCACTGGTGATCGTCGAGGGGACACTGAATAGTGCACGGTACATCCAAACCGTCATCGAACCCATCGTTCTACCATTCCTAGACCGGCAAGGGAACTTGCTGTTCCAACAGGACAATGCACATCCGCATGGATCCCGTGCCACTCAACGTGCTCTAGAAGGTGTAAGTCAACTACCCTGGCCAGCAAGATCTCCGGATCTGTCCCCCATTGAGCATGTTTGGGACTGGATGAAGCGTCGTCTCACGCGGTCTGCACGTCCAGCACGAACGCTGGTCCAACTGAGGCGCCAGGTGGAAATGGCATGGCAAGCCGTTCCACAGGACTACATCCAGCATCTCTACGATCGTCTCCATGGGAGAATAGCAGCCTGCATTGCTGCGAAAGGTGGATATACACAGTACTAGTGCCGACATTGTGCATGCTCTGTTGCCTGTGTCTATGTGCCTGTGGTTCTGTCAGTGTGATCATGTGATGTATCTGACCCCAGGAATGTGTCAATAAAGTTTCCCCTTCCTGGGGCAATGAATTCACGGTGTTCTTATTTCAATTTCCAGGAGTGTATTATAACAGCCTTAATTTAATTTCATATTCTTTGCTACAAATATGAAGCCCATTTGAAGATTATCCTCTCAATAATGCTCATTCACGAATCCGTGTTACTTCCATGTCAAAATTTATGTCATAGCAGTCGCTTGGCACGTTCGCACACGCCCGTGAGAAATTACAAAACTTTCCCTCTCTCACATCCTCTAATCTTACAGGAGCTGTGCTTTTTACCGCTCTACCCGGAGCTAAACGACTAACTTCACTCCCGCCACTGTCCAATGATCCAATGTCAATCAAAATTAAGCACTTCTTGAAATGTTACTGTCTCTGTAAGTAAGCATGAACACTACACCATCAAGGAGTTCTTAACGTTAGTTGACGATTTTGTTTCGGTTGTTAGTTGCGAGATGCAATATTATTATAAAATGCGGCTGAAAACCGAGGGCCGCACGAATACTTGATTCTGGGTAAGATGCTACAACGTTCAGTGCTAGTCGCCTTCACCAAATCAGCCATCCGCCGAAAGGAACTGAGGATGGCTTCGGAACTAAAGTGGCATCCACTGCGTGCGTCAAAATGTGCCCCTATTTGGACCAGCTACACACAGCGCGCACGATAGCTGCCGCAGAGACTCCTCAACTCGTGGACGAGACCCCCTCCCTTCCCCCCACCCCCGCAAACATACCGAGTGCGCACTGACATTCTTTCACGCCCTGCCTACTGTTTCCCTGAGAGGCCCCATTACCTTCCCAACTTTGGAAAAGAAAAGGAAGGAAGATTGAGTTTAACGTCCCACTGACATCGAGATCATTAGATACGGAGCACAAGTTTCGTATGTACCAAGTAATGGGAAAGGAATCGACCGTGCCCTTTCAAAGGAACCGTCCTGGTATTTGCCTGGAGCGAGTTAGGGAAATCACGGAGAACCTAAGACTGGCTGGCCACACGCAGGCGCGATCCGTCGTCCTCCTGAACGCGAGTCCAGTGTGCTAACGGCCGTGCCACCTACCTCGGTCCTAATTTTGGAGTTCCCAATGACTAGCATACCCGCCCTGCGGACTGGTCCGTTGTGGGCAGGAAAAACAGCCGCTGGACCAATAGGAGAGACATCACATACTGGCTCAGAAGTATTGTAAAAAATGAGTACCACTTCCGACCTGTTGCTAAGGCGTAAGGAGCTAGCTGTGTAGCCTGCTACCTTTTTCGCCTTCCGCCCAGTGACACACGAACCCACTGCCGTTCACCACTCACTCACGAGTGAAGACGGACGCGTCTGATTATGTGGCTTAGCACATGTTCTATCATCCCGTCCCTTATTCCGTATTATCCTTTATTTGCAGAGAAAATCCTTATTTGTTGTGTTATCAGTCCACCTAATTTGCAAAGTTCTTCTGTAGCACCACATCTCGAACGCTTCGGTTCTCTTCTGTTCGTATTTCTCCGCTGTCCATGATTGACTACCATACAATGCTGTGCCCCAAACGTACATTTTCAGGGATTTCTTCCTCAGATTAAGGTCCATGTTTGACAACAGCAGTGTTCGCTTGGGCAGAAAGCCTTCCCTGCCTGCGCTAATCTACTTTTTATGTCCTTCTTGCTTCGTTGGTCATGGGTTAGTTTGCTTCCAAGGCAGCAGAATTCCATAACTTCGACAGTTAAGTTTCTCGCTATTCTACTTTCTGCTACTTCTTTTCTTTCCTAGTTTACCTTCAATCCATATTCTGTACTCATAAGACTTCATCCCATTCAACTGTTCCTGTGGCTCTTCTTCACTTTCGCTGAGGATACAAAATGTCATCAGCGTATCTTATATTGTTATACTTTCATACTGAATTTTAATTCCAGTCTTGAACCTTTCTTTTATGGCCGTTATTGCGTCTTCTACCTGTAGACTGAACGGAAGGGATGAAAGGCTGCATACCTGTCCTACACTCTTTTCAACTACAGTACTTCCTTTGTCTTCTAGTCTTAATGTTCCCTTCTGGTTTCCGTAGCTTCTTTTTTTTCTTATGTCTACGAATTCCCATACGGTCTACATGTTATATATTATCATTCTTTCCCCATAGCTTACTTCTATTTAAGGAATTTCGAACATCTTGCATCATTTTACATATTTGACAACTTCTTCCAGGTTGACAAATCTTATGAAAGTCTCTCTATTTTGATTCATTACTACTTCCATTATCAAGCGCAACGTCAGAACTACCCCTCTGGTGCCTTCACATTTCCTAAAGCTCTATGGCTTCTGGTTTACTCATCCAACACATTCTCATTTTTCTGTTATTCGTACATTCTTATGAATATTGTTCCTCTCAGCAGTTTGGGTGCATAAGCTGTTAAGCTGATTATGCGTTATTCTAGCACTTATCCCTCTTGGTATTTTCGGAACTGCGTGGATTATGTTTCTCCGATAGTCTGATGATGGTATGTGCCCTGTCTCACATATTCTAAACACCAACTTGAATAGTCGTTTGGTTGCTACTTCCGCAAGTAGTTTTAGAAATTTCGATGAAATGTTATCTATCCCTTCTGCATTGATCACAAACCTTTCAGAGCTGTTTTAAATTCTGACTGTAATGCTAGATCTCCTTTCTCTTCCATATCGACTCTAATTTCTTCTTCTATCACGTCTTCAGATATGTCGTATTGTTGATATAGGTCTTCAGTGTACTCTGTGGACCTATGAGCTCTTTCGTCTGCGTTTGACAGTGGAATTTCCATTGACACTCTAGCCTTCGTATTACCGAAGGTTGTTTTGAATTTTCTGTTCCCTAAGTCAATCGTTCCGACGGTTAATTCCTTTTACATTTCTTGGCTTTTCTCCTGCAGCCATTTTGCCTTGGCTTCCCTGCACTTCCCATTAATTTCATTGGTAAATGATTAGTATTTCTATATTCCTCTATTTTCGTCGACATTTCAGTGCATTCTTCTTTCGTCGATCAGTTGAAGCATTTCGTCTGTTCCCAAAGGTGTCTTAGCAGTTACGTTCCTTGTATTTATGTTTGTCTGTTCAAAATTTGTGATTGCCCATTTGAGAGATGTCCGCTCCTCCTTAACTGAGCTACATTTCTGGTATTCTGTGTTGCAGTATCCACATCTTTAGCGAAATCATACACATCTCATCATTCCTCAGCACTTCAGTATCTCACTTTCTTCTGTACTGATTCTTTCGGGCGGTTGTCATAAACTTCAGTCTACTCTTCAAAATTACTAAAAAGTAATCAGAGTCTACATGTGTTTCTAGCTACGTCTTAGGCCGGTAACGCACCAGGCAGCCAGGCTGCGGTAACAGCCAGCATCAGCAGCCAGCTGACGACCAGTCGTGACGAATTGGCCGAGCGAGATGGACGTGGAAGACGCGATAATTGTCCACCTTGTGTCTCAGAAGAAACGCAGTGCCAAACCGGGGTACTGGATGCATCCTCTACTGCTAGAGCGACACACAAAGGATTTATTTAGAAATTACTTCAAGGATCTTCGAAACTGTCCAGATCGTTTTTTAACTACACAAGAGTGTCAGTGGAATCTTTTGATGCTTTTCTGGAAAATATAAGAAATTCCATAACGGTGATACTCCTATGCGAGCCTGTGTAACTCCGGAAGAGAAATTGTTGATTACTTTGAGGTGAGTTCAAAAACAAATATGATAATTCATTTTTAATAATATTTGAATATAATTGGCCAGGGGTTAAAATGATAAGTCACAATTTAGTTATTTATTTTTAGATAAAAAAAAAGTGCTTGTCATTTCCAAATTCTGCAGAAACTGTCAGCACCAAAGATTTATGTCGCTGACTAGTAATGGTCGCTCGTATTAGAAAATGTACAATTAAAAAACTTCAAAGCAGTAAAACGTCCGCCCCAGTAGCTGAGTGGTCAGCGTGACGGATTGCCGTCCTCTGGGCCCGGGTTCGATTCCCGGCTGGGTCGGAGATTTTCTCCGCTCAGGGACTGGGTGTTGTGTTGTGTTCATCATCATTTCATCCCCATCCGGCGTGCAGGTCGCCCAATGCGGCGCCGAATGTAATACGACCTGCGATATGGCGGCCGGACCTGCCCCGCGAGGGGCCTCCCGGCCTATGACGCCAAACGCTCATCATCATCATCAAAGCAGTAAAACGCCAAATTTGTGTGAAAAATTATTGAATTATCATAGGTTTCTCCCCTGGCCCTTCGATTCTAATTTTACGAATTTGAGGGAACTGGAAACGGAAGAAGTCAGAAAACAGAAGTGATAGTTTGAAAATAATACAACACGTATGATGATTTGACATTATTATTTTAATTTTATATGCTAAATTATAACAACATTTGGAAAGAACATTAATATTAAAGTTGTTGCAGTACTGATGACTGGAACAGATCAAGTATTTCAGAATTCTGAGCTGACACAGCTGAGTCAGAGGGCGGTGACAGCTCATCGTATTCGGCGGCAGTGTCCTGTCTGTATGTAATAGGCGTAGAATAATCACGGCGAAGTCTGCTCGACCATCATTTGGCTGTAGTACGCATCCATGCTGAAACTGCTGTCTACTCGAGCCTTCTGGTTCATACCTATGGCTGTATGCTCCAGCCGCTGTTGTTTCTGACTCATAATCAGAAAAAAATGGTTCAATTGGCTCTGAGCACTATGGGACTTAACTTCTGAGGTCATCAGTCGCCTAGAACTTAGAACTACTTAAACCTAACTAACCTAATGACATCACAAACAGCCATGCCCGAGGCAGGATTCGAACCTGCGACCACAGCGTCATAATCAGAATAGCCTTGGTGAAGAGTCCGCAGTGGAAGCATTTGTGCTCTTTTTATGACCTCCATTTTGGTAGTAAGCTTGAGTTGTTCCGGAATCTTTTTCATATCTTCTAGTAATGAAAGCAGAAATAGTATATCAGAACCAGATTCTTGGTTCCTTTCACGCTCCTCCCTCAGTGCGATAGTACGTTGTAGTACATCTATCAATCTGTCGTCGTTACTTTTCTGCTTCTTTCTGGGAAGAAGTGAAGGACTTTGTACGCCACATCCCCCATAGTTACTTTCAGCAACGTCAGTTTCATCCAGGCTACCTTGAGTTGTATTGTCTACAACAGTTTCCTTAAGAAACTGTAATAGCTCGAAAAACACGTAAGGGCTTTTACGCAAAGCTGCCGATCCACTTTTGGCACCTGCTATGCGTTTTAATTCCCTGCTGAAACTTGTCCTAATATTCTTCCACTTCTTCTGCAGAGATTTGCCTACAAAAAAAAGTCTCTATTAGCGGCACCGATGGAATGAAATTAGGGATGTTAATATGACTCATCTATTATAATAATGTAATAAAATTCCTGGCAGAAGTACGTGGGTTTCATTTTTTCATATCAATGTATAATTTCGTTTCAGATATCTGGCTACAGGATGTACTATGGCAACAGTGAGTCACAGTTTTCGGATCGGATCTGAGAAGTCATATATGAAACTTGCTTGGTGATTTGGGACAAAATGAGACCGACTGCGTTTCCAGAATTAAATGGGGAAATATGGATTGAAATAGCAAATGGATTTAACAGACATGCAAACTTTCCCAACTGCATCGGTGCCATCGACAGGAAACATAGCAGAGTAATAAAACCCCGTCATTCAGGTTCACTTTACTATAATTACAAAATTTTTTTGATCGTTTTGCTTGCTTTATGTGATGAAGATTATAAATTCACTTACATTAATGTTGGAGCATATGGAAAATGTAGAGACTCATCTATTTTTAAGAAATCAGTTCTGTATGAAACATTCCTAAATGAATATTTACAAATACCAGAGAAAAGCTCAATATCAAACAATGGAATACCGATGCCATACGTCATTGGCGGAGATGAGGCGTTTGGTATGTCTGAAAATTTAATGCGTCCTTATGGAGGAAAGAGTTTAACAGACAAAAAAAGAATCTTTAACTACCGACTGTCTCGGGCTAGGCGATTTATCGAATGCACGTTTGGCATTCTAGCAAATAAATGGAGAATTTTTCATCCCCCTATGGATGGTTCAAATGGTTCAAATGGCTCTGAGAATATGGGACTTAACTTCTGAGGTCATCAGTCCCCTAGAACTTAGAACTACTTAAACCTAACTAACCTAATGACATCACACACACCGAGCCCGAGGCAGGATTCGAACCTGCGACCGTCACGGTCACGCGGTTCCAGACTGTAGCGCCCTATGGATGTTCGGGAAGAATTTGCAATTGCCATAATAAAACCATGCTGTGTTTTACGTAATTATGTGCAAGAAAGAGATGACTACAAATTTGAAGACAAACTGTACGTCCCTCCAGAACTGGAAATTTCCACAGGTCCTACAACAGCAGGGTGCCGTTCATCAGCATGAGCATACAGAGATTTATTTGCGGATTATTTTACAAATGGAAATCCGCTGGAATGGCAAAACAGAATTGCATTGGGGTAATAATTATATGTGTTAATTGAATTGTGGATGTGACTATTACTGATTTTATGTGAATTACTGTGTATTATCGTCAAGAGTACAATGATACCCTCTTCTTGATTATTGTACCTATAACCATTTTTATTATGTAATAAATAATAAATGACTTACCGAAATCATTCTTTCCATTTTCCGTCATATTCTCCTCACACATTATATTTGTGATTTCCTCCCATCTTCTTCTCTTCACTTCAAGGTCACTGTACTTCTCACAAGATAGTCCCAGATTGCTCTTCGTCTTTCAATTTCTCGAATAAATTTCTCGGTGTCGAAAGCCATCGCGACTTTTGGCTCGAGGTGCAGACAAGGTGTGGCTGCTCGGACAAGTGCGCGGAGACTGAGGCAGCGACACACGCTCTTTGCGGGACCCGCAGCTCGCCACTGGCAGCACGCAGCCGCCTAGCTGTTCCGCTGGCTGCCGCGACCACAAAATCCTGGCTGCCTAGTGCGCGAATGCCGGACATTTGCCACACTTGCCCCTTCGCCAGATAGCTTGAGTAGCGATCCCTCAGGTAAGAGACGCCCTTCCTCGTACTTCTTCTGTCCTCTTTCAAACCGCCGTCTCCACATCTTACTCCATACAACCAGTAGGTAAAGGGCCGTCTTCTTCGACATCTTGGCCAAATACAGAGCTTCTTTTCCGACATCGAAATATTTATAACTTTTGGGAAACGAAAGCAATACCGACGATTATGTCAGTATGTAATTAGCTCTGCCAAGAATAAATATAGATCCCCCTGTCTGTACGGTAGCTTCCTTTCACCCTTACTCATTGCGAAAGAGACAGTTCATCGCCGTGGGAGCAACAAGAAAGGAACGATGTAAAGAGAATGCGAATGTACGCTAATCATTTCTTTTTGATCACTGCATTTGTGCCTACTTTAATTACTACAACTGCATGCTCAAAGGACAATAACGAAAGAAGAAACGGGGATGTGAATGTTTGAAAAGAAGAACGGCATATTCCATATTAATTTACTCTCTAAACTGCGATATCCCTTGCGGCAAAACATTAGTTAATAAAGTGTAGCGGGACAATGTTCAAAACATGACTGAAAATACGTTCATTAAATAGAGATAGGAACATCTATGACTGACATGTCATCTAAAGTCGACGTACAGTTTTAAAATGTTAGAAATAAGGAAATGAAGTAATATAGAATGCTATGCTTGTAACGTACGTTTTTGTTCTACATTGATTAGCTCTGGTATTGACAGGGTCACAGAGAAAGCATCCTAGGTTTTGGAGGGAAAAGCCGTAATTGTAATGATGTGCACTACAACAGAAACAAGAAGCACCACGTAAGGAAAAATAATGTAATATTTGTTCCAGCTCACAAGCGGCATTGAAGCAGATAGTTCCTGTGATTTAGTATGGGCAGAGGTTATATTCGACAACCTGAATAAATTAATAACTGGCTCCTTTTACCGACCCCCGGTCTCAGATGAAACAGTTACTGAACAGTTCAAAGAAAACTTGAGTCTCATCACAAATATGTACCCTACTCATACAATTATAGTTGGCAGTAACTTCAATCTACCTTCCGTATGTTGACAAAAATACACTCCTGGAAATGGAAAAAAGAACACATTGACACCGGTGTGTCAGACCCACCATACTTGCTCCGGACACTGCGAGAGGGCTGTACAAGCAATGATCACACGCACGGCACAGCGGACACACCAGGAACCGCGGTGTTGGCCGTCGAATGGCGCTAGCTGCGCAGCATTTGTGCACCGCCGCCGTCAGTGTCAGCCAGTTTGCCGTGGCATACGGAGCTCCATCGCAGTCTTTAACACTGGTAGCATGCCGCGACAGCGTGGACGTGAACCGTATGTGCAGTTGACGGACTTTGAGCGAGGGCGTATAGTGGGCATGCGGGAGGCCGGGTGGACGTACCGCCGAATTGCTCAACACGTGGGGCGTGAGGTCTCCTTAGTACATCGATGTTGTCGCCAGTGGTCGGCGGAAGGTGCACGTGCCCGTCGACCTGGGACCGGACCGCAGCGACGCACGGATGCACGCCAAGACCGTAGGATCCTACGCAGTGCCGTAGGGGACCGCACCGCCACTTCCCAGCAAATTAGGGACACTGTTGCTCCTGGGGTATCGGCGAGGACCATTCGCAACCGCCTCCATGAAGCTGGGCTACGGTCCCGCACACCGTTAGGCCGTCTTCCGCTCACGCCCCAACATCGTGCAGCCCGCCTCCAGTAGTGTCGCGACAGGCGTGAATGGAGGGACGAATGGAGACGTGTCGTCTTCAGCGATGAGAGTCGCTTCTGCCTTGGTGCCAATGATGGTCGTATGTGTGTTTGGCGCCGTGCAGGTGAGCACCACAATCAGGACTGCATACGACCGAGGCACACAGGGCCAACACCCGGCATCATGGTGTGGGGAGCGATCTCCTACACTGGCCGTACACCACTGGTGATCGTCGAGGGGACACTGAATAGTGCACGGTACATCCAAACCGTCATCGAACCCATCGTTCTACCATTCCTAGACCGGCAAGGGAACTTGCTGTTCCAACAGGACATTGCACGTCCGCATGTATCCCGTGCCACCCAACGTGCTCTAGAAGGTGTAAGTCAACTACCCTGGCCAGCAAGATCTCCGGATCTGTCCCCCATTGAGCATGTTTGGGACTGGATGAAGCGTCGTCTCACGCGGTCTGCACGTCCAGCACGAACGCTGGTCCAACTGAGGCGCCAGGTGGAAATGGCATGGCAAGCCGTTCCACAGGACTACATCCAGCATCTCTACGATCGTCTCCATGGGAGAATAGCAGCCTGCATTGCTGCGAAAGATGGATATACACTGTACTAGTGCCGACATTGTGCATGCTCTGTTGCCTGTGTCTATGTGCCTGTGGTTCTGTCAGTGTGATCATGTGATGTATCTGACCCCAGGAATGTGTCAATAAAGTTTCCCCTTCCTGGGACAATGAATTCACGGTGTTCTTATTTCAATTTCCAGGAGTGTATGTTTTCAGACCGTATTGTAGATAGAAAACAACTTCCGTAATTGTTCTAAATGCTTTTTTAAAAATTTTTTGAACAATTAGTTCACGAGGCCATTCAAATTGTAAATGATTACGAAAACACACTTGACCTCTTACCCACAAATAATCCTCAGCATCACGACGGATACAGGGATTAGTGAACACACAGTCGCAGCGAGGCTCAATTCCGTAACAAAGAAATTCACCAAAACTAAACGAGAAATATATCTGTTTATAAGAGCAACTAAAAATTCGGATGGCGTCTTTCTATATAGACAGTCTCCAATCCTCCAATTCTAAGTGAAGACCATATGTGGCTTAAGTTCAAAGAAATAGTATCAGCAACACTCGAGAGATTCATACGAAATAAATTATTAATAAGAGACGGAACTGATCCCCCAAGGTACACCAAACAAGACAGAAAGATGCTACAGGAGCACCGAAGAAGGCAAGTATAATTTAGACGAACGGAAAATCTCCAAGATCGGCGAAGTTTTACTGAGGCTCGAAATTTAGTGCGGATTTCAATGCGAGATGCATTTAATAGTTTCCACAACTAAACTCTCTCTAGAAATGTGGCGGAAAATCCAAACGTATTCTGGTTCTGTGTTAAGTAAACCAGCGGAAAGGCTCAGTAAGCGATGAGGAGGAGGAGGAGGAGGAGGAGGAGGAGGAGGGGGAGACAAGGGACCCAACCCTTCGGAGCAGGCAAAAATGTGGCAAATGTCCGGCCTGGCAAATGTCTGCACACCTAGTGCGCGGCCTGCAATTAATTGGCTCCCGCAGCCTGGCTGCCTAGTGCGTTACCGGCCTTAAACATTCGGTGACTCGCTGGATCACACTACACGCCTGCAGTCAGCTGCTGTCCAGTTTCTGTGTTGTTTCGTCCACTGATGTCGTTCAGCTGCACGTGCACATGTCAGCTGTGGCCTTTTCTGAGGCACACGTTTCCAAATGGCCGCTGCATGCAGTTCCTTTTGCAATGTCCTCTCAGAAATGGGTCGAGATGGACCTGTTAACGTTTGAAACATAATTTAATGGTCCATTCATCTCGTCGTTTAGGTTCTTTTTATAGCCAAATGGTTCAAATGGCTCTGAGCACTATGGGACTTAACATCTGTGGTCATCAGTCCCCTAGAACTTAGAACTACTTAAACCTAACTAACCTAAGGACATCACACACATCCATGCCCGAGGCAGGATTCGAACCTGCGACCGTAGCAGTCGCGCGGTTCCGGACTGAGCGCCTAGAACCGCTAGACCACCGCGGCCGGCATTACAGCCATTGCTCCTCCGCAATTTTATATAGCTGTGAATAGCACACTGTTTCCTGTAGGCTGTACAGACCACATTGCTACGCCAACAGATCAGGCAACTTCATTCACGGAGCGGTCATGGGCACATCCCAACACGATAGCTCATTTCTTTCATTCTATCACGGCTCTACATCAGCGCTGGTGAGTCACATGGCCTCCTAGTAGCAGTTGTACTCCAACTACAGTTCACAAAAGTGACCACGTTGAAACATGTCTAATATCCTCTCGTGGTCAGTGTAATTCTGAAACTGCATTTAACAACTCTGTTAGTAACAAACATAAATTTTACATCGGCTGACTATGAGAGAACTTTGAGCGTCAAACCCTAATCGCAAAGTTACTGTTGGACGTAGCGCACTGTTACAGTAAGCAGCAGTTTGCAGAGGTGCGTTGTCCCTCTATTGATACTGACCCACCTGCCAGTATTGAGCCGCTGAGGGCCAGCCACACTTCTTCGCCCTGCCAAACTTAGCTCCAGCTTAGTTATCAGTACACTGTGCTCCAATCTGTGAATCCTGTCTCATTAAGTTTTCAACACAACCATACTTGGGAATTTTACTACATCTAAAATTAAAGAGGAACTAATTCTGGGCCGGCCGTAGTGGCCGAGCGGTTCTAGGCGCTGCAGTCTGGAACCGCGCGGCCGCCACGATCGCAGGTTCGAACCCTGCCTCGGGCATGGATGTGTGTGATGTCCTTAGGTTAGTTAGGTTTAAGTAGTTCTATGTTCTAGGTGACTGATGACCTCAGATGTTAAGTCCCATAGTGCTCAGAGCCATTTGAACCAACCAACTAATTATGGTAAAAGTTAAATGGTTCAAATGGCTCTGAGCACTCTGGGACTTAACATCTGAGGTCATCAGTCCCCTAGAACTTAGAGCTACTTAAACCTAACTAACCTAAGGACATCACACACAACCATGCCAGAGGCAGGTTTCGAACCTGCGACCGTAGCGGCAGCGCGGTTCCGGACTGAAGCGCCTAGAACCGCGCTGGTCACACCGGCCGGCGGTAAAAGTTACCAATACTGTGGAGGTCCAATGACGTCACAATAAGTGGTTGTACATTCGTAATTACATCGAAACAAAATCAGCCATAACGCTTGTCAGTATTCACAGAGTTTGCTCAGTCACCAGGTGGCGATGCCACACATGAAACTTCAGTCATGTAAGATTTTGGGTTTATAAGTGCCACAACATAGTTAATCTATGTTGCAGACATTCAGTTAATGCTCTTTGCCACACATGGTTTATCACAGCGCTCGAGGATAGCTCGGAAAGCCGGAAATAATTAATTTAGATATTCTCGAAGCTGATAAATTCCTCTAAACTACGAATTGCAACGGAGAAGTCATCAGGGGCGACAATATCTCAATACTTGAGAAGTTAACAGCTTGCCAGTACGCCGCACGCAACCTGCCTTCATATCAGGAGTGATGGCACACATCTGCCAGGTCTGAGCTGCGTCTCTTTTAACAATGGCGCGTCATCACACTGCTCCTGATTCTTGGCGGCAGCGACGTCAGACACCACAATTTACCAAATATGAACTCTGCTTGTAATTATACTGACCTGTTATAAGTACTGTGAATTCTCTATTACCCACCGCAATTATAGGGGTGGATTATGATTCCCTTGAGCTGGGTCTGCGGAACCAAGAGTGTGCGCGCGCCCCTGCTTACTGCGTCTTAACTTTTACTTCGGGTTCTTTTTCAGAATCCCTTCAACTGCTGTTCCGCTTTCCAGACCCCGCTGGCTTAGCCCGCCATGCTGACTGACAATATTTGGGGTCTATCAGCCGTAGTCATGTGAAGCTGGCACCCGACTGAGAGAAACATAGCCCGCCCAGCTAGCCAGTTTGCTTTCGGCTGCGGTGGGGCGAGGACATCCTCTGCGCCCCGCCGTGCGCGACCGTGAGCGCTCGCTTGTGTTTACCTTCTCGTGGCGCGAGTTGTATTTGTTCCAAGTTCAGTGCGACTATGGCACACACATGGCGCCACGACACGATCAAAATTACTTTCCAACCAGATCACGCGCGTCCTCGAGCCAATGAAATAGAACAGTTCATACGCGACGATATACGTTTAGATCCGGTGACTGTCGTCGGAATACATTTTTCTATAACGGCGAGCGTGGTTTATGTTAAAATGACCAGTGCAGAGGTCTGCGCGACAGTGGTGTCTAAATACTCGAACTCACTCAGATTCAAACATTCTGACGGGCATATCGGTGCAGTGACGGTGGATCATGTAGGCATGGGCCTAAGGACTGTAAGGGTTTTTGAGCTCCCCTTCGAGGTCCCAGAGGAAGTTGTCAAGGACGCCTTCCGACCATATGGCAATGTTATCAGCCATGTTGCAGAAAAGTGGCAAACTTTCTCGACTTATAAAGTCTACAATGGTGTTCGCCAAATTAAACTTGAGCTCAAGAAACATGTGCCCTCCTATTTGAACATCGGTGGCTGGCGTGCAATCATCATGTACGACGGTCAACCGCGTACCTGTTCCGGATGTGGGCAGGAAGGCCATGTTCGATCGAGCTGCTTACAACGTAGAATTACGCAGATACCAGTGGGAGACTCCGTTTCCACGACGGGGACGACAATCCTGCCCCTCACGTACGCTCAGAGGACGATGCGCACCATAGATGAGGACCAAACGGTCGATCAGACACATCCATCGACGTCAGAAGAACCAAGGGAGGAAGAGGAAGGGCCCCCGATGCCAACCCATATGTCGCCCCCTCCACAGCAACAACAGCAGCAGTCCCACGGAATCCAGACGCAACATAACATTCAGAACGCGATGGACGTGGACACGAACATTGTCCCGACCGCGGCTTTCCTAGCGGAAGGTGAAACGACGCTGGATTGCCTCCCACATTCGGATACGGATGTCCACGTTCGAAAGCAACGTTCGCCTCGACGACGCAAGAGACGTCAGCGGACCCCTTCTGACGATTGCCTCCTACACACGGCCGGTCAAGAAGGTGACATCTCATCAGACGGCATGGATGCTGCGCCTACTGAGGACCTAAGTGGTGTAGAGGGTTCACTTGCCCATACTACGAGTGTCCAGTTACTTCTTGCACCACAGATGCAGCAGGTCGCGTCGATGGATGGCGCTCCATCTACCTCTACCAAAGACGACGTACGTGAGAGAGACTTAGGTGCCGATCAGCTACACAGCATCGTGTTGCGCCCACTGTTGTCGGACGATGTTGAGGAACTTCCTAGAGAGGGCACGGGTGACAGGGGAGGAGGTGACATTGGGGATGCCACTCTTAGCTTGAAAGACTCATAATTTGTAACGGGTTTGGTGGGTCCGGCATCTCTTGCGGTTAGCTTTGGTTGCCATGGCGTCTACCCTAGGTGAAGAGGCTAGGCAGCACACCTTTCGCCTTGCCACAATCAATATCAACGCGATAAGGGCACCACACAAACTAACAATGCTACAACGCATGCTTGATGCGGCGGACATCGACGTGGCCCTCTTACAGGAAGTATGTGTCGCTAGTTCCCCTGACTTCTACGGATATACCGCCCACATCTCCCACGCCTCTTCTACCGATTGTGGTGTGGCTGTCCTGCTACGGGACGGCTTGGCGGCTGTAGATGTACTGTTCTTACCGGTGCAAGAGCCATGGCAGTAACTGTCAACAGTGTACGACTCATCAATGTATATGCCCCTTCAGGATCAGGAGACGGAGAGATCGGGCCCGCTTTTTTTCGGAAGATATTACGCGTCTATTTATGGGCCGCATAGACGATATGGTGATCGGAGGAGATTTTAACTGTACATTATCTCCGTCTGATCAGCAGCCACATCACGTCCAGTGTGCGGAATTGGAAATGCTAGTGCGTGACCTCCACCTGATCGACACGTGGCGCCACATCCATGGCCCAGCTCCTGGTTACACCCATTATACAAGTCATTCATCAAGTCGGTTAGACAGGATTTACGTCACAAGCACCCTTTCGACGGCGACGAGAGGAGCAGAGCTCTGGCCCACTGCATTCACCGACCACACAGCCTATATTTGCACCATTGCCCTCCAACCTGCGCGTGTGTGGCGCAGTAGGCCCCCCTGGAAACTGAACGTCGCCCATCTGGACGAGCCGGCATGTAAAGGTGCTATCGAAGAGTCGTGGAACGCGTCCTTACAGCGCCGTGGTCGTTACCGATCGACCCGCAGTTGGTGGATTGAATGTGCGAAGCCTGCTCTTAGGCGCACCTTCATGGCTTACGGCCGGGAAGCGGCGGCATGGAGGAGGAGCACGGAAAACTTTTATTACACCGTCCCACGGGAATGTCTTGCTATGGAGCCCTCACCTGACAGGCAGATCATAGTCAATCGAGCGAAAGCGCAGCTCGTCTCCTTAGCACGCCATCATTTACAGGGCGCTGTTATACGGTCGCGTGCTCCAGACATGATACAATCAGAAAGGCCATCTATGTACCACGTGCTCCTAGAGAGCAGGAGGCGCCGTAGGTCGCTGGTAACCGACATGATAACGGACGACGGACGACACGTGGCAGAACAAGCAGATATAGCAAAAGCCTTTTATGGGCATTACGCTCAACTTTATTCAGCAGTGTTCCCTGATATGGCGACGGTAGACACCGTTTCAGCACATGTCCACGGTACAGTTCCACCAGACATGGTACCGACTTGACTGGGAGAAGTGACAGAAGAGGAAGTGCTCGACGCCATTGGTAAAGGTGCTCCCCATAAATCACCAGGAATCGATGGATTACCATTAGAGTTCTATCGAGCATTTAAACAACTGTTGGTACCGTGTTGGGTTGAAATTTGTCAGGAATTGATGTCCCCGGGTATACCGTTGCCTGCACCGTTCTTGGAAGGACTGATTGTCCCCATCCATAAGCCGAAGGGATGGAATCATGTCCGCGATTATCGCCCCTTAACGTTATTGAACAGCGACTTCAAGATCTTTTCGAGGCTGCTATCAGAACGTATTCGCGGCACACTATTGCACGTCCTATCCAGCGATCAGACGTCCTTGGGGGGACCCAACAACATCAGAACTGCGATATGTTGTTACAGAGATCTCATCTCCCTTGCACGGGTGAGACGTTTGCCGGCAGCCCTGGCGCCTATTGACTTTAGCCAGGCTTTTGACCGTGTGGGCCACACTTTCCTCACGGCCGTTCTACGGCGCATGGAATACCCCGACCCCTTTATCACAGTGTTGACACGACTTCTGCATGTGGCTACTTCTCGAGTTCTTGTTAATGGAAGACTGACGGCACCCATGCCGATCAGCCGATCAGTATGACAGGGATGTCCATTATCAACATTTTTTTTGCATTGGCCTTAGAACGTTTGTTGTGTGGTCTCCGAGACAGGCTCACTGGGATACAGTTCGGCGGCTCCATCTATCGCTGCGCCGCATATGCGGATGTTTTGATGATCGTCATACGTGGAGCTGACGATATGGCCGCGGCTTTGGACTGGATTGTAACCTACGGTACAGCTTCTGTTAGCCAAATCAACGTTGAGAAGTCTGTCGCCTTGAGCATCGGGATTGGGCTACCGCAGGAACACATTGCCCCCTTACGCTTCAGTGATACTGTCCGCTGCTTGGGCTTAGGTTTCATGAACGACATGCGACGCGCGACGACGCTCAATTATCGACGCCTTCGTAACCAAATTAGGGCCGGAATTGCAAATCAGCGCTTGCGATCACTCAACATCGTTCAGCGGGCGTATTATGCCAATGTATACCTTGCGTCCCGCATACCGCATGTCGCCCAAACGCTATCCATTCCGAAACCCTTGGCTCGTAGCATTATGGCAGCGCTGGGATACTTCGTCACCGCTGGTATGTTACTGAAGATCAGATACGTATCTCTTACCCTCCCCAAGGAAAAAGGTGGTCTCGGCCTAGTTAACGTCCATGATAGTGCCATTGCCCTCTATGTTAGCTCACATTTATGTCTGCTGCGCCGTTGTCCTACGAGCCTCACGAGTCTGCTTCTGACGGCGCTGCGACCTGCTTCACTAAGAGCGCCGGTGCCACTACAGGACATCCCAGCGCCCCTCTTTTGTATAGGACGTTTCTATTTAGAACAAAGTTATTGCAGTGTAGCGCTCACGACACCACAAATGGCCACAACTCGACGCCTATATCATGACATGCTGCAACGCCGCCCCCTAAATGTGGTCGAACTAAAATATCCTGACGTACGGTGGCGCGTGGTGTGGAAGACTGTACACGATGCCATGCTTGATTCCGATGTTGTTTCCCAATGGTACGTAGTCGTTAATGGGAAGCTGGTGACGCAAGAACGTCTCTACAATATCCACATGGCAGAATCTCCCAATTGTGTGGGTTGTAATACAGTAGATTCTGACGAGCACCGCCTCAGCTGTGGAGAGGCGGAACCGGTTTGGCACCTAGTGCTGCAGATGCTGGCTTATCTTTTGCGAGTTAGGACGGAGCATATATCTGCACGCACGTTATTGTTTCCAGATGAGACATTTTACCCCAAAACTCGAACCAACCCCGTCACCTGGATACGTGGACATGCGGTCCATTACCTCTGTCGTGACGGACACAAGAATTTCCTTGACTTCTGGCTCTATTTACAAGAAAGACATCATGCTATTTCCGGGCATACCAGATATCGACAATGCTTCGCAAACTTTCACAGCCCGCCGTGTAGCTGGAATGTTCCAGGCAGTGGCAGATGAGGTCAGAACGAACTGCAAACGATCATATATTGAACAATCTTTATCAGTGGGCGCAGTCGCTGGGAAGCCTAACTACGAAGTGGTAGCTTTATTCTCATGTTATTTATGTTTACTCTCTTCGATGGTGTCTCCATTCTGTTTTAGTTTTCCAGGCTTGATTAACTATGACTGTTAGCACATTGGTGAGCGGGAGACCTGCTTTCGAATCCAAATAAATGCACAAGAACAAAAGAAGAACAAAATGAGCAACAAATAAAATATAATAAAGTTTTATACCCTTTCCTTTCTCCTTTTATTTTTTAATAAAATGTTCAGAGGCATATTTAATTTTTGTTCGTGGGCGGAACCTGAAGTGGTGGCCAACGGCCGTCCTAGTTAGCTTTAGGATGAAAGTGGCGGTGGCACTAGCTTTGTTTTTGTTTTTAGGCTAGATAGGTTTCTGGGGTAGTATGGGTGATAGGGGCCAACGCCTGAAGTGGAAGAGGTAATTTTCTTTCTTTATTTATAAATAAAAAAACACGTATAGTCGCAAAAAAATAAAAAAATAAAAAATAAAAAAGTGGTAATCCTAAAAAAAAACGCGCTGCTTCCCTAGCGGGAATACGTGCCGGTACCCGGCACGAATCCGCCCGGCGGATTTGTGTCGAGGTCCGGCGTACCGGCCAGCCTGTGGAAAGTTTTTAAGGTGGTTTTCCATCTACCTCGGCGAATGCGGGATGGTTCCCCTTATTCCGCCTCAGTAACACTGAGTCGGCGATTGCTGCGCAAACACCGTTTCCACGTACGTGTACATCATAATTATTCTACCACGCATTTGGGGTTACACTCGTGTGGTATGAGACGTTCACGGGGGGAGGGGGGGGGGAGGAGTCCACTGGGGGCCAAACCGCACAATAACCCTGCGTTCCGTGTGGGGCGCCGGTGGTGTGGGTTTACTGCTGTGGCCTGTTGTGGGGTTGTGAACCACTGAGAGCTGGGGCTTTTCTAGGTCCTCAGTTTGATACATACCCGTACATACATAGATAGAGAAATATAAGTGTTTTTCAGAGTTCTTAATAGGTTTTCCATAGTTCTACAGTTCTCTGTACAACATTTGAATAGTTCTGCTGAAAATTATACTAGTAATCGGGAAAATTTTGATCTTGTACAAAAAAGTAATTCCCAAATTTGAAAAAAATCACATTTCCAAATAGTTCCCCAAGAGTTCTACAGAGATCACTAATTACATTTGTAAGTAGGCTGTTTAGGTTTTTATATTGGTAACGCCACGTAGTGCTCTGTATGAAAATCACTGGCTGTGCTGTGTGCAGTCTGTGGCTGGTTTGCATTGTTTTAATATTCGCTATTGTAGTGTTGGGCAGTTGGATGTGAACAGCGCGTAGCGTTGCGCAGTTGGAGGTGAGCCGCCAGCAGTGGAGGATGTGGGGAGAGAGATGGCACAGTTTTGAGAGCGGATGATCTGGACGCGTGTCCATCAGAGACAGTAAATTTGTAATACTGGATATCATGAACTGATACGTATATTATGACTTTTGAAATCTATTAAGGTAAATACATTGTTTGCTCTCTATCAAAATCTTTCATTTGTTTATTTAGCTGGCAGTAGTGGCGCTCGCTGTAGTGCAGTAGTTCGAGTAAAGAAGATTTTTGTGAGGTAAGTGATTCATGAAAGGTATAGGTTATTGTTAGTCAGGGCCATTCTTTTGTAGGGATTATTGAAAGTCAGACTGCGTTGCGCTAAAAATATTGTGTGTCAGTTTAGTGATGATCAGAATAAGTAAAGTGAGAAATGTCTGAGTACGTTCAGTTTTGCTCAGCTGTTTGAAAATCAAATAACGTAAGGGGTTTATCAGCACAATCATTCGTAAATTATTCTAAGGGGAGGTTTCACATTCTTTTATGCAAATAATAGATTATGAGATAATTGCGATAGTGAGGGTCCCATTTTCGCAGCTGGCATCCGATTTTCGAGAAATATACATTTTTCTCAGACTTCTAGGTAGATATGCTGTAGTTCTAGATTCCACTGTCAAAATTTTTAACAATTGTGTAGAGTTTCTCGAAAAAAAATTATGATCACAATTCTGACTAACAGAATAGCTGTGAAGCCGACAATTGTCGAGAAATATACATTTTTTCAGAGTTTTCTATAGATATGCTATTGTTTAGAGTTCCCTGTAAAAAAAATTTAATAATTCTGTAGAACTTCACAAAAAAAATTATCATCACATTTCTGAATAGCTGACTAGCTGTGAAGTTGGCATCCGACTTTCGAGAAATACATCATTTTTTCAGAGTTCTTGGTGGATGTGCTACAGTTCTAGAGTTCTCTACACTGAATTTGATTAGTCATGCCGAATTTCGCGAAAAAAAAACTCTCAATCGAGAAACATTTAATGTTGTAAAATATTATTTGACAGTTTGCAAAAATAACATAGTGATCACAATTCTGAATAGCTCCCGAAGAGTTCTACAGAAAACCTTCACGACATTTTTTGTGCAGGTAATAGTTTACGAGATAATTGCAATAATGAGCGACTCATTTTCACTACAGAAAATATACGAAATCGCACTAGAATTCTGATGACAGTTCCGAACACAACTTAAATTTAACTTGATATTCTTTGCTACAATTGCGTATCGGATTTGAAGATAGCTGGCTGTGTAATGTGCTTTCACGAATTTCTGTTACTTCAGTGTTCGATACTTGCTGGGATTTTCCAACATATCAAGACACGTGTTATTTTTTCACACAGGAGTTCCAATGCGTTATCCAACTGAATGACCTTTTGTGTCTTCATACGTTCAGTGTCAGGGTTGGAAAACAGGATAGGGGTACGATTTTGTTCGCTTAGACTCATGCATTTTAATCAATTAATTTACTCAGTTCAAAATACATATCGTTATTGGAGCACCATTCATCATTAGTCGGAAATCAGCTCTTCGATGAGAGGCTCGAGTGCTGTCGTGGACCCAATTTACGCTGCTACAGGTGCCAGAGGGTATCGTTTGGTGAAGATTATTCTGGGCAAGATTTTTGGATGCGAAGAGTGAGAGAAAGAGACAGCGACAGAAATAGATACATATATAGATAGAGAGGGAGAGAGAGAGAGAGAGAGAGAGCGCCTTTGCCCCCACCCTTCCCCCACCCCCTCCTCGCCATTTCACCAGAGGTAGCTCGGAGCGAGATGGAGCACTGAGAGCTTGGAACTCGGGAGTTGTCTGTTCTCTCTGCTCACTAGGAGTCCCAGCAGACGCTTCATAACCTGAACTGTATGTATGTTTGTAGATTTAATTAACTTTTTTAAATGATTTCATTAATGTATTTAAACAACACCTGTTACAGGACAGGATCCTTTTATCCGTGGCGTTGTTTTGCCTTTAATATACTTTATGGATGAAAAGCCTTGTATTCATCTGTTAATGTTGGAAAATCCCCGTACATATCAAACACTGAAGTAAGAGGAATTCGTGACGGAACGTTATAGAGACAGCTATCTTCAAACTGAAAACATAATTGTAGCAAAGAATATCAAATTAAATTAAAGCTGTAATACAAGCAATAAGTAGACGAAGGAATGGCAGCTACCTAGATTGCCAAGGTTGTCAGCAGTCTGATACCTAACGACAATCGAGACGCTGTATGCCGACTTGTACTACACGCACCGATCACAACTAGGGCAGCTCAGCTAAGCTTCCGATCCAAAAGCTATGTATTCGTCAAGTGGATCCCACATTACTGCATTTATAAACAATTATCTTCACAAGAAATTACATTAAGGTTTTCGATAAAGCTCTTGGGGGTACTACACAGAACTAACTGTGATCGGAACTGTCATCAGAACTCTAGTGCGATTTCATATATTTTCTGTACTGAAAATGGGTCTCTTATTGTTGCAATTATCTCGTAAACTATTACCTGCACAAAAAATGTCGCGAAGGTTTTCTGTCGAACTCTTAGGGAGCTATCCAGAATTGTGATCACAGTTTTATTTTCGCAAATTGGCAAATAATATTTTACAACATTAAACTTTTCCCGTTTACGAGTGTTTTCTTCACGAAACTCTGCAGAACTATTTAAAACCGGTACACAGAAGTCGAGAGCTATAGCATATCCACCAAGAACTCTAAAAAAAAATCCAAAATCGGTTGCCAATTTCGCAGCTATTCATCTGTTCAAAATTCGGATCATAATTTTTTTCGCAAAATTCTACAGAACTATTAATTTTTTTTTACAGAGAACTCTAGAACTATAACATATTTACCAAGATCTCTGAAAAAATGTATACTTTTCGAAATTTTTTTGCCAGCTTCATACGACTGTGAAAATGGGTCCCTCATCATCGCAGTTATCTCATAAACTATTATCTGGACAAAAAATGTCATTAGGGTTTTCTGTAGAGCTCTTGCGGGGATATTCAGAACTGTGATTATAATTTTTTTCGCGAATTTGGCAATTCATTTTTTCGTACCAGATTAAAATTTTTCTCATTACTAGTGTTTTCCCCCCGAAATTCTGCAGATCTATTCAAATTTTTTACAAAAAACTGTAGAACTATGGCATATCTATCAAGAACTCTCAAAAAATGCAAGTTTCTCGAAAGTCGAGTGCCAACTTCACCAGACGGTCGGCCGTGCATGCCCACGAATGCTCCATTCACCGCTGAATAAATTCTGATAGGCTCGCTGCATTAAAACGCAAATATCTCCCCAATATGTCTTCCAATTGTTTTGCTGTTTTCGCCATTCTTAGTGCAATAAAACGCTGCTCCAGTTAACATATTCTCTACCTAATTACTTTTCTTAATAATTATGCTTAACTATTTACGTGGTTTAATCATTAAATTGAGTGCACTAAGTGTCATCACAGCACACTGTCACATCTTACGAGCGCCCTTTCAAGTGGGTGACTAACATTTTGTGCAGAAATCTTAACCGTTAACGTAATGTTTTAAATACCTTAACACCAGTCAGGTCTTAACACTGAGGTGTCAAAAGTAATGCGCTAGCAGCTAATATCGTGTCGGACATCAAAAATGGTTCAAATGGCTCTGAGCACTATGGGACTTAACTTCTGAGGTCATCAGTCCTCTAGAACTTAGAACTACTTAAACCTAACTAACCTAAGGACATTACACACATCCATGCCCGAGGCAGGATTCGAACCTGCGACCGTAGCGGTCGCGCGGTTCCAGACTGTAGCGCCTAGAACCGCTCGGCCACTCCGGCCGGCTGTCGGACCTCCATTTGTCCAACGTAATGCAGAAACTCGAAATGGCAAGGACTCAACAACTCGTTGGAAGTCCGGTGCAGAAATATTGAGCCATGCTGCCTCTCTAGCCAGGAGCAGGATTTTGAATATGAACTGACCTCTCGATTATCTCCCATAAACGTTCGATGGGATTCATGCAGGGCGATCTGGGTGGCCAAATCACTTACTCTAATTGTCCAGAATGTTCTTCAAACTAATCAAAAAGAGCTGTGACCCAGTGACATGGCACATTGTCTTAAAAAAAGTTCCATCGTTATTTGGGAACAAGTCCGTGATTGGCTGTAAATGGACTCCAAGTACTTGAACATAACCAGTGCCAATCAATGGTCGATTCAGTTGAACCATAGGACCCAGACCATTCCATGTAAATACAGCCCACACCATTATGAAGCCACCACCAGCTTGCACAGTTCCTTGTTAGCATGTTGGTTCCATGGTTCCATGGGGTCTGCACCACACTCGACCCCGTACCATCAGGTCTTACCAATCGAAATCAGGACTCATCTGACCAGGCCATGGTTTTACAGTCGTCTAGGGACCAGTCGATATAGTCAGAGGCCCAGGAGGGCGTTGCAGGTGATGTCGTATTGTTAGGTAACGCACTCGCATCGGTCGTCCATAGCCCATTAACACCAAACTTCACCACACTGTCCTAACAAATATGTTCGCCGTATGTCCCATGTCGATTTGTGTGATTATTTCACGCAGCTTCCTTGGCTTTTAGCACTGACGACTCTATACAAAAGCTACTGCTCTCGATCGTTAAATGAAGTTTGTAGACCACTGCATTGTCCGTGGTGAGAGCTAATGCCTGAAACGTGGTATTTTCGGCACACTCTTGACACTTTAGATCTACAAATATTGAACTCCCTAACAATTTACGAAAAGAAATGTCCAAGCGTCTACCTCCAACTACCATTCGGCGTTCAAACTCTATTATTTCCTGTCGTGGAGCCACAATCATGTCGGAAACGTTTTCACATGAAGCACCTCAACACAAACTGGAGCGCCGTCAATGCACCGCACTTTTGTATCTTGTGTGCGCGATTCTACCGTCTTCTGTTTACAGGATGGTCCATTGATAGTGACCGGGCTAAATGTCTCACGAAATAAGCATCAAACGAAAAAACTACAAAGAACGGAACTCGTCTAGCTTGAAGGGGGAAACCAGATGGTTCTATGGTTGGCCCGCTAGATGGCGCTGTCATTTTTTATTACATATTCGTGTAGTACGTAAAGAAATATGAATGTTTTAGTTGGACCACTTTTTTCGCTTTGTGATAGATGGCGCTGTAATAGTCACAAAACTATAAGTACGTGGTATCACGTAACATTCTGCCAGCACGGGCGATATTTGCTTCGTGATACATTACCCGTGTTAAAATGGACCGTTTACCAATTGCGGAAAAGGTCGGTATCGTGTTGAAGTATGGCTATTGTGATCAAAATGCCCAACGGGCGTGTGCTATGTATGCTGCTCGGTATCCTGGACGACATCATCCAAGTGTCCTGATCGTTCGCCGGATAGTTACGTTATTCAAGGAAACAGGAAGTGTTCAGGCACATGCGAAACGTCAACTGCGGCCTGAAACAAATGACGATGCCCAAATACAATCGCACCAAAAAGTATTGGCACACGTGCGTATTTATCGTTGCTGGTTACAAACGCCGCACTTTCCGGTACACAGCACATGTACGTGCTACTTCACATACCAGACATTACAATTCTGCCCACAGTGCCTACCATTAACAAAGAAATGCGGTGTTAAGGGCAAACATGTATCTCCTCTGCACACAAAAAGTATTGGCACAGAGCGTGGCTTCTCGGTATACTGCTGGGTTTTCAGGTACCGGAACGCCATCTGCTGACGCAATGGACACTGCGTGTTGTTGACGGCCAGTAGCTAGTATGTTGATGTATTGCGCGATAGTGGTTACCATGGAGCTGAAGAAGGAGCATTCATTAGCGTTGCGTGAGAGAGTGGTATTGCTCCGTTCACAAGGGAGAAGCTGTCGACAAATCGGAGCAGAGGTGTCTGTTAGCTACACCACAGTACGAGCCATCATTCATAAATATAAAGAGACTGGAACAAGAGTGAATAAGTGTCGTCCTGGACGTCCAAAAAGTGCTTACAACCCGAGAGCGTCGCCGTATCATCGCACCTGCTCGGAAGGAACCTGCTACAAGTGCAGCAACTATTGCTGAGGTTGTTCAGACAACGTCCGATAAGACGGTTACTGTTCAAACTATATGAAATGTGTTGAATGAGGCCGACATGCATGAACGTTCTCCCAGGAAAAAGCCACACATATCGGAAGTTAACCGGCAGAAACGCCTGCAGTTTGCCATGAACTACATCAGCAAGCCGATGGAGTTTTGGAACACGGTGATATTTAGAGACGAATCGAAGTTCAATGTGTTCGGATTTGACGCAAGAAAGAAAGTTTGCCGCAAGCCGAATACGCACCTCGACATCAAACACATGCATCCCACAGTGAAACACGGTGGGGGCGGTATCATGGTCTGGGGCTGTATGGCGGTGTCCGGCGCTGGAAATCTGGTTGTAATCCACGGTACAATGGATCATACGAGATACATCGACGTGTTATGAGGTAATTTACACGCTAGTGCACAGACATTGGGACTTACTGAGGTGTTTCATTACCAGCAAGACAGCGAACCAAAACATACCGCCATGAAAACCCGGGAGTGGTTGCTGTACAATGCCCACAGAAGGGTTCCAACACCACCTCAGAGTCCTGATTTGAACCCCATTGAGAACCTGTGGGCTCATCTTGACACACAAGTCAGAAAAATGCGTCCGTCCGGTAAAAACGACCTGGAGAAAGTGCTCCTGATATCACCCGGAATTTAATACAAAGCATTCCTAGGCGTTTACGTGCTGTTATAAATGCTCAAGGGATGCACACTAGCTATTAGAAGGAGAGCATCAATGATGAAAACGAACACACTGTCAATTCATACGCGTGTGCCAATACTTTTTTTGATGCAGAAGAGTGTTGTTTATTTTCATAACACTGTGTGTCACTTTACGGATAGGCGTTTTGGACATATTTGTAACCTATGTAATGTAAGTTGGCACGTGTCTGGGTTCTGCTCTGATATATATGTTTCGTTTAACCTACAACCACTAAAATGTAACTGTGCCAATACTTCTTGGTGCGATTGTAGGTGTTTTAGCTGCTGTCGCGGCTAATCTGCACATCAGCAGCAGACAAATTGCGCGAGAATCGGAAATCTCAAAAAGGTCAGTGTTGAGAATGCTACATCTACATCGATTGCACCTTTACCGTATTTTTACGCACCAGGTATTGCATGGCGACGACTTTGAACGGCGTGTACAGTTCCGCCACTGGACACAAGAGAAATTACGGGAGATGACAGATGTTTTGCACGCGTTCTATTTAGCGACGAAGCGTCATTCACCAACAGCGGTAACGTAAACCGGCATAATATGCACTATTGGGCAACGGCAAATCCACGTTGGCTGCGATAAGTGGAACATCAGCGGCCTTGGCGGGTTAATGTATGGTGCGACTATGGGAGGAAGGATAATTGGCGCCCATTTTATCGATGGTGCAATGTATGCTGATTTCCTACGTAATGTTCTACCGATGTTACTACAAGATGTTTCACTGCATGGCAGAATGGCGATGTACTTCCAACGTGATGGGTATCCGGCACATAGCTCGCGTGCGGTTGAAGCGGTATTGAATAGAATATTTCATGACAGGTTGATTGCTCGTCGAAGCACCATACTATGGCCCGCACGTTCACCGGATCTGACGTCCACAGATTTCTTTCTGTGGGGAAAGTTGAAGGATATTTGCTATCGTGATCCACCGACAACGCCAGACAACATGCGTCATCGCATTGTCAATGCATGTGAGAACATTACGAGAGGCGAACTACCCGCTGTTGAGAGGAATGTCGTTACACATATTGCCAAATGCATTGAGGCTGACGGACATCATTTTGAGCATTTATTGCATTAATGTGGTGTTTACAAGTAATCAGGCTGTTCAAATGGTTCAAATGGCTCTGAGCACTATGGGACTCAACTGCTGTGGTCATACGTCCCCTAGAACTTAGAACTACTTAAACCTAACTAACCTAAGGACATCACACACATCCATGCCCGAGGCAGGATTCGAACCTGTGACCGTAGCAGCAGCGCGGCTCCGGGCTGGAGCGCCTAGAACCGCACCGCCACCGCGGCCGGCTAATCAGGCTGTAACAGCATGCGTTCTCAGAAATGATAAGTTCACAAAGTTACATGCATCACATTGGAACAACCGAAATAAAATGTTCAAAAGTACCTACGTTCTGTATTTTAATTTTAAAAACCTACCTGTTACCAACTGTTTGTCTAAAATTGTGATCCATATGTTTGTGACTATTACAGCGCCCTCTATCAAAAAGCGAAAAAAGTGGTCCAATTAAAACATTCATATTTCTTAACGTACTACACGAATATATAATAAAAATGGGGGTTGCTATTTAAAAAAAAAAACGAAGTTGACATCCGTTTGACCTATGGCAGCGCCATCTAGAGGGCCAACCATAGCGCCATCTGGTTTCCCCCTTCAAGCCAGACAAGTTTCGTTTGACTCTTGTTTCGTGAGTTATTTGGCCCGGTCACGATCAATGGACCACCCTGTATGTGCATCTCTAGACTTTTACTACTGCAGTGTACACTCCAGCGCTGTGGTTTCAATGGTAAACTTGGGACGCTGTCACATAAAGTGAACCAAGCAGCTGAGATGTCGCTGGTCGGCAACATTAAAGCCTGTAAAGCGGGTGCATTTTGCCGCCAGCCTGGCAGGGCTGCAGAGTAATTAGCGCGTCGCGCGCCAGCGGAGTGCGTTTACAGATACCGCTAACCGGATAGCAGTTAGTGGCGCCCGATCGCCAAATGGGGTTAAGCGGCTGTCAAACGCGCGTGACGCAGGAAGGCCCGCTAATGCGCTCCCCCGACTGTTTACGTGCAAATCGCCGCCGACAATGGAGTAGGGATGGTGGGTAACTGTCCCCACCTATAGCCTTGACAACGCGACTACTTACTGTAATGGAAAGTGAAGGACAGCTAAGTCGGCGAAATGCATCACGTGTAAACTGCAGCACTTGCTCATTTAGTGCATGAAGCACCTAAACCGGTAGCCATTAACTGTTATAATTTCCATTTAGCACCCCATCAACGACAAAATTATTAGGCATCAGGCCTGGATCCGATCCAGGGATCGGTTCTGGAGGAGGGGTACATTTGTTGCTGTCTCCCTTCCCCACAAATATACTGGCAGAAAAAATTAGTACACCCATTTAGAGATTTGCAGTTCACTCATGATTTACTGTTGCAACAATGCATATGTAGTACATGAAATGATTACATTTACAGATCAGTGGCACGAGCGGCTCTGAGGCATCAAGTGTCGACCCATACTGAAAGACCCTTACTAGTACGTAGTGTAGGCTCCACTGGCGGCAATCCAGGCACTGGCTCTGGGATCGAGTCGATCGTATGGAATGGCGAATGCTGTCTTGGGATACATTATTCCACACCTGGTCCACCTATTCATGTAGGCTTGTAAGAGTTGTTGGTTGACGAGTCACTTCTCATCCCATCATATCCCACTCATGCTCGAGTGAATTCCTGAGTTCCAATCGAGAACAACTGCCAAGATGAGAAACATAGAAGTAGATATCCTCGGCGTAACAAAGCAGCTTAAATCACTTAATAAAGGCAAGGCCTCCGTTCCAGATTGTATACCAGTCAGGTTCCTCTCACAGTATGCTGATAAAATAGCTCCATATTTAGCAGTTATATACAACCACTCACTCACAGAAAGATCCGTACCTAAAGACTGGAAAATTGGTCAAGTCACACAAATACCCAAAAAGGGAAGTAGGAGTAATCCGCTGAATTACAGGCCTATATCACTAACGTCGATTTGCCGTAGAGTTTTGGAACATATACTGTATTTGAACATTATTAAGTAGCTCGAAAAAACGTTTTATTGACACACAGTCAGCACGGATTCAGAAAATATCGTTCTTGTGAAACACAACTAGCTCTTTATACTCATGAAGTAATAAGTGCTATTGACAGGCGATGTCAAATTGATTCCATATTTTTAGATTTCCAGAAGGCTTTCGACACCGATCCTCACAAGCGTCTTCTAACCAAACTGCGTGTCTACGGAGTATGTGGTGTCACCGCCAGACACCACACTTGCTAGGTGGTAGCCTCGAAATCGGCCGCGGTCCGTTAGTATACGTCAGACCCGCGTGTCGCCACTATCAGTGATTGCAGACCGAGCGCCGCCACACGGCAGGTCTAGAGAGACTTCCTAGCACTCGCCCCAGTTGTACAGCCGACTTTGCTAGCGATGGTTCACTGACAAAATACACTCTCATTTGCCGAGACGATAGTTAGCATAGCCTTCAGTTACGTAATTTGCTACGACCTAGCAAGGCGCCATGTTCAGTTACTATTGATATTGTAAATAATGTACAGACAAGAGCTACGTTCAACATTAATGGATTAAAGTTAAGTATTCCACCATCTGCGTCCGTTTTTCTAAGTTCTAATTTCCTTGTCCTGTTCCAGACCTCACACCAGCCTGCGTGAGCTAAAACGCGTGCCTTTCGGCTTCCTCTAAATTTAGTGGGTTGGTCTCCGGCCAATCCACAACATTTTGGTGACGAGGTTTTCCGCGTTCTTATCGATATTGCCCTGATTTACATGTGTAATGGCTTTGCCACAATCTCCAGATGTACTGTCCGAATTTTATCGCTTACAGAATCAGCAGACGCAGGCCTTACTGGATGCCCTTGGACAGCTCGTCCAGGGTCAACGTGCAATACAAAACGATGCGGCAGCCGCCGCTCCACCACTAATGCAGCCACAACATGCAGTTGCACCAACTTTTGGACCTTTTGATGCTGCACTGGAAAGCTGGACGGAGTGGTCACGCCAATTTGGATTCCATCTCGCCGCCTACAGAATTCAAGGTAACGAGCGGCAGCCATTTTTGTTGTCCTCTGTTGGGGTACACACATACCGTGTGATAGTCAAATTATTTCCCCGACGCGACGTAGCAACTCTGTCCTACGACGAAATTTTGTCTGCATTAGATGCATATTTCAAAGAATCAGTCAATGTAGTTGCAAAAAGGTATACCTTCTTTCGTACAAAACGTAAGGCAGGTCAGACTAATCGGGAGTGGGTTGCAACCTTGCAAGGCCTTACTAGGGATTGTGCTTTTGAGTGTCAATGTGGACTCCCTTATTCAGATACTATGGTACATGATGCAATTGCACAGAACGTTTCTGATGTTCGTATAAGGGAACAGATTTTTAAACTAGTCAATCCCTCCCTTCAACAAGTGATGGACGTATTGGATCGGAAGGACACACTTGACTTTGCTCAGGAATCATTTGAAACTTCACCAGCCGTGTGTCACGTTAACCGGCCCGCCAGGCGAGCTGCACGGAGCAGTAAACAGCCCTCGCGCCCGGTTGCACAGCTGCCACCAGGCTCTCAGCCACGTGTACTGTGCCAGCAAGCAAATGCAGTGATAAAATCATGCCCGCGGTGTGCTACTAGACATTTGCATGAGAACTGCCCATCACACCACGCTATTTGCTTTTTCTGTAATAAAAAAAGGCCATGCTCAGAATGTTTGCCAGAAAAAGCTCACATCGGACACTCACAACCATTCCAGGCTTTTGCTTCGCGACGAATTAGAACCAAGGATACTCCGGCTCGTGACACTTCGCCCATGGAAATTCATGTAGTTCATTCCACTCTGCTCAGTGCCACTCTTTCTACCAGTGACTGTGTTCGTCCCACAAATAGTGTGCGTCGACATCGCCGGAAATCCCGTCAAGTCGCAAGTGATTTTGTACCAGTGTCAGTTCACGTTGCACGAGACAGTCGCTCTTGTCATCAGCAGGACAATAAACTTTTTGTGGACATTAACGGCAAAGTGATACCATTCCAGCTCGATACTGGAGCTGCAGTTTCACTGATCAATCAAGACACGTACAAACAGCTGGGCACACCTCCGTTGCATGCCGCAAATGTTAAGCTCAGTAGCTATTCTGGTCAGCATATCCCTGTGTTAGGACAGTGCAGCCTTCTTGCAACATACAAGGGATAAACAAAACTTGTGTCATTGTACATCCTTCGTTCTTCTACTGCAGTGAATGTTGTGGATTGGCAAGAGCGCCAACCCACTATGAGAGGAAGCCGAAAGGCACACGTTTTAGCTCACGCAGGCTGGCGTGAGGCCTGGAACAGGTCAAAGAAATGAGACTAACAAAAAACGTACGTATCTGCTGGAATACTTAACTTTAATCCACAATTGGTGAACATCGCTCTCGACGGTACATGTTTTACAGCATCAATAGTAACTGATAATGGCGCCTTGCTAGGTCGTAGCAAATGACGTTGCTGAAGGCTATGCTAACTATCGTCTCGGCAAATGAGAGCGTATGTTGTCAGTGAACCATCGCTAGCAAAGTCGGCTGTACAACTGGGGCGAGTGCTAGGAAGTCTCTCTAGACCTGCCGTGTGGCGGCGCTCGGTCTGCAATCACTGATAGTGGCGAAACGCGGGTCTGACGTATACTAACGGACCGCGGCCGATTTAAACGCTATCACCTAGCAAGTGTGGTGTCTGGCGGTGACACCACAGTGAACTTGTTTGGTTTCGATTTATTTCAGTTGTTTAACTTGTCTATAGTGAATCAGGTCCTATCAGTGAACCAGACTGTGCCTTCAGACAGTGTTTCTCGTCTATGTGAAGAATTTCCAGACATTTTTGTACCGGGCCTCGGTTGCGCTAAGAACTATGAAGCACATTTGGAAATGAAAGTAAACGCGCAACCGAAATTTTTCAGAGCGCGCAATGTTCCCCACGCATTACGTGATGAGGTCGCAAAAACATTACACCCTTAGTAATTTTGCCAAAACCTTCCGGAAAATTGAGGCTTTGTGTGGACTTCAAGGCAACAGTGAATCCACAACTAGTGATTGCAACTTTTCCTTTACCCCGCCTGGAAGATCTTTTTGACAAACTGTGCCCGGGTAAATATTTTCGAAGTTGGACCTAGCAGATGCGTACTTGCAAATACCGGTGGACGAAGAATTCCAGTGCGTTTTGGTGGTTAACACGCATCTTGGTTTGTATCGATTCAAACGACTGCCATTCGGGTGTGCATCCGCCCCTGCATTGTTTCAGCAATATCTACAAACTGTTTGTGCGTCGGTCCCTACTGCAGCAAACTGTCTGGACGATATTGTGATCTCCGGACAGACAGAAGAAGGACATTTAGCCAATCTCAGAACATTATTTCAGGTCTTGCAACAAAATGGTCTTCGCTTGCAGAAGGACAAATGTGTGTTTTTTGCTCGTGACTTACCCTACCTGGGACATGTACTCAATGCCCAAGGCATACATCCTAGTCCCGAGCACCTCCGTGCCATACAAGACTTGCCTTCACCGCAGAATTTGAAGCAGCTACAAAGTGTGCTGGGAAAAATTAATTATTATCATCGCTATGTTCCCCATGCCTCTTCCATTTCAGCTCCGCTTCATCGCTTACGCCGTAAAGGTGTTCCGTTCGTCTGGAAGACGGAATGCGAACGCGTCTTTCGCCAGTTGAAATCGGCGTTGCTTTCCAATATTTGCTTTACGCCATTCGATCCCCAGAAACCCCTTTTGTTGATGGTGAATGCATCGGATTTCGGGATCGGTGCTGTGCTTGCGCACAAAGATGGATCGCATGATCACCCTATTGCCTTTGCGTCCAAATTGCTCTCGTCTGCGCAACAAAATTATTCACAGATCGAGAAAGAAGCATTGGCTCTCGTATTTGGTGTTACCAATTTTCATGATTTCTTGTATGGTCGTCACTTTACCATAATCACAGACCACAAACCTTTGACATAGCTTTTTCATCCGAACAAGCCCGTACCTCTACGTACAGCGCAGAAATTCATTCGCTGGTCTATTTTCCTCTCCCAGTACCGCTACGATATCTTGTATCGGTCCACTGCTAAGCACGAAAACGCCGATGCGTTGTCCCGTTTGCCTGTTGCTGAGGATAGAGCATTCGATTCCTCCGAACTGGCTTGCATGTTCATTGATGCGGAAACCCATGACGTGGTCGAATCGTTTCCGATTGATTTTCGTCGTGTAGCTACAGCCACAGCTGCTCAACCTGTCCTTGCTACCGTTCTGCCTTTTGTTGCTACGCAATGGCCCTTGTCAAAGTCACGGATCGGGGATCCGTTGGTTTGCCGATTTTTTTGCTCACAAAGAGAGACTTTTTGTATGACGTGGTGTTTTGCTGTTGCGTTCTGATAATGATCAGTCCAGGGTCGTGGTCCCACGTTCGTTACAGTCCTCTGTCTTACGGCTTCTCCACCAAGGACATTGGGGTATAGTGAGAACGAAACAACTTGCTCGTCAGCACTGTACTTGGTTCGGAATCGATGCTGCGATTACGAATATGTGCTCTTCTTGCATGGTGTGTGCGGAACAACAATCAGCATCACCGCGGACATTCTATGCATGGCCAAAAGCCACTTCCTCTTGGCAACGCTTACACATCGATTTTGCTTGTCCATTCTGGAATGCTCGATGGTTGGTCCTGGTCGATTCAGTCAGTAATTTTCCTTTTGTTGTCCGGATGTCTTCCACGACGTCATCTGCCACCATCCAAGCGTTATCTGCTATCTTTAGCATTGAAGGTCTGCCACAGACTATTGTTTCCGACAATGGCCCACAATTCATGTCTGCAGAATTTCAGTCATTCTCAAAGGCCAATGGTATTCAACATCTGACGTCCGCGCCGTTTTCGCCATAGTCAAACGGTGCCGCTGAACGATTGGTCAGGACTTTCAAGTCACAGATGTTGAAGTTAAAAGAGTCGCATTCTCGGGAGGACGTATTGTTGCTCTTTTTGTCCTCGTATCGCTCTCAGCCCCGAGATGGTCGCTCGCCGGCTGAGTTGCTCCACGGTCGTCATCATTGAACCTTGATGTCTTTGCTACATCCGCCGCCTCAGGTTCCTGTGCAGCGGCAGACACCTGCTTTTGCTCCAGGCGACGTTGTCTACTATCGCCACTATCGAGGTTCACGGCGTTGGCTCGAAGGGCGCATTCTTCGCTGCCTCGGCCGCGCTATGTATCTGGTTTTGGGGGCCTCTTGTAAGGTGCGCCGGCATCTGAACCAGCTGCGCCTCTGTCGTCGCATGGGATCTGCCGCTCGCCGTCTGCTTTCAGCGACGGTGCCGTCCGGTCAGCGCCCTGGGGACCCATCTATTGGCTCGCCTCAGCCCCAGGTGTTGCCGACGCTGCCTTCCATTTTGCCCCATGGCGACGCGCCGCCGCCGCCGCCGCCTGTTCTCCCGCCGGCGACGCCCGCAGTGGACGCGTCGCTGCAACTGCCGGGCGCCTCCCTGGGTCACGCGCCGCCGATCGCTTCCCGTGACCGGATGTCCTCCGACATGGAACTCTTGCCCGCTCCGGACCATATGTCGTCTTCGCCCGTCGGGTGCCCCGGCCCGATGGAGGTCGACCCTTCGGCCCCTCCTGTCTCTCTGCGGGCGCATACACCGCATGTTGGCGTGCACCCTGGAACAGGTTTTCAGGCGTTTCCTAGCTCCCCGCGGTCCGAATGGCAGGGTGCGGGTGGCACAGCCTCGCCTGTTGCTCGGCTCCCCACCTCGTCGCATACGTCAACATGGGGCCCTCCCCACGGCGGGCGGGAGCCTTATAACACAACCGTACGCCGATTTGCGGGGGAGGAATGTGGTGTCACCGCCAGACACCACACTTGCTAGGTGGTAGCCTTTAAATCGGCCGCGGTCCGTTAGTATACGTCGGACCCGCGTGTCGCCACTATCAGTGATTGCAGACCGAGCGCCGCCACACGGCAGGTCTAGAGAGACTTCCTAGCACTCGCCCCAGTTGTACAACCGACTTTGCTAGCGATGGTTCACTGACAAAATACGTTCTCATTTGCCGAGACGATAGTTACCATAGCCTTCAGTTACGTAATTTGCTACGACCTAGCAAGGCGCCATGTTCAGTTACTATTGATATTGTAAATAATGTACAGACAACAGCTACGTTCAACATTAATGGATTAAAGTTAAGTATTCCACCATCTGCGTCCGTTTTTCTAAGTTCTAATTTCCTTGTCCTGTTCCAGACCTCACGCCAGCCTGCGTGAGCTAAAACGCGTGCCTTTCGGCTTCCTCTAAATTTAGTGGGTTGGTCTCCGGCCAATCCACAACAAAGTATCGCCTAGTTGTGCCACTAGATTCGTGATTTCCTGTCAGAAAGGTAACAGTTCGTAGTAATAGACGGAAAGTCATCGAGTAAAACAGAAGTAATATCCGGCGTTCCCCAAGGAAGTGTTATAGGCCCTCTATTGTTCCTGATCTATATGAACGGCATAGGAGACAATCTGAGTAGCCGTCTTAAGATTGTTTGCAGATGATGCTGTCATTTACCATCTTGTAAAGTCATCAGACGATCAAAACGACTTGCAAAATGATTTAGATAAGATATCTGTATGGTGCGAAAAGTGGCAATTGACCCTGAATAAAGAAAAGTGTGAAGTTATTGACATGAGTATTAAAAGAAAGCCGGCCGAATTGGCCGAGCGGTTCTAGGTGCTACAGTCTGGAACCGCGCGACCGCTACGGTTGCAGGTTCGAATCCTGCCTCGGGCATGGATGTGTGTGATGTCGTTAGGTTAGTTAGGTTTAAGTAGTTCTAAGTTCTAGGGGACTGATGACCTCAGAAGTTAAGTCCCATAGTGCTCAGAGCCATTTGAACCATTTGAACTAAAAGAAATCAGCTAAATTTGGATTACGCGATAAGTCACACAAATCTGAAGGCTGTAAATTCAACTAAATACTTAGGGATTACAATTATAAATAACCTAAATTGGAACGATCACATAGATAATATTGTAGGTAGAGCAAACCAAAGACTGTGATTCATTGGCAGAACACTTAGAAGGTGCAGCAGGTCTATTAAAGAGCCTGCTTACACCACGCTTGTCCGCCCTATTCTAGAGTATTGCTGTGCGGTGTGGGATTCGCATCAGGTGGAACTGACGGATGACATCGAAAAAGTACAAAGAAGGGCAGCTCGTTTTGTATTATCGCCAAATAGGGCATATAGTGTCACGGACATGATACGTGATTTGGAGTGGCAATCATTAGAACAAAGGCGTTATTCGTTGCGACGGGATCTTCTCACGAAATTTCAGTTTTCTCCTCCGATTGCGAAAACATTCTGTTGGCACCCATCTACATAGGGATAAATAATCATCACGATAAAACAAGAGAAATCAGGGCTCGCACAGAAAAATTTAAGTGCTCGTTTTTCCCGCGTGCCATTCGAGAGTGGAACGGTAGAGGGACAGCTTGAAGGTAGTTCATTGAACCCTCTGCCAGGCACTTTATTGTGAATAGCAGAGTAATCACGTAGATGTAGATGAGAGACAAGTCTGGAGATCGTGTTGGACAGGGAAGCTGCTGCGTGTCTTTCAGAGCATGTTGAGTTTCATGTGCAATGTGCAGGTGAGGATTAACCTGTTGGAAAAAACACATCACCTTCCTGTTGCAATAACGGAAAAGAATTGGTCTAAAAATATTCTTCACGTACCGAGCACTGGTTAACATGCCCTCCATAAACACCAAAGATGAACGAGAGTTGTAGCTTTTCGCACCGCCGACCATAAGGTCTTTAGAGGGTCCAGTATGTCTTAGACAAATGCACTCTATGAGACTCTGCTTCCAGATGCTACATTACACGCACAAACAACCATCACTTGCATACAGGCAGAGCCGACTTTCATCGCCGAAGACGCAGTGTGCCATTCTGTCTTCCAAGTGATCCTCTGATGGCACCAGTCGAGTCCGCACATCAATGCTGTGATGTTTGTGGAAGACAGGGTGGAGGAGTGCGTGACCGTAGCTCCACTGCTAATAACCAGTTCGCAACACTTTGTGTTGACATGCTTGGTCTCACAAGCCCTTTTGTTTGTGCGGTAGTAACTGTACGATCGACCATTGCTGCCCTTACAGTATGACGATCCTGGCGGGCGTCTGTACTGTGTGGACGTCCAGAACCTCATGTACGTGTGTTAGAATGTTCACGTGACCATTGATAGCAGTATCGTTGCGCAATTGACTCAGCATATCCAGCTTGTGTGGCAGTTCTCCGAAAGGACCATTCCGCCAATCTGAAAGCCACAATTTGATTCCTTTAAAACTCACTCAGTTGGCTGCAGGAAGCACAAGTGCGTCTCTGTAGCATGGTTGCCTTCTTGCTTCACACGTTTGCACCATATTGAGCCTTCTGCTTGTGAAAATTGTCTATTACATGGTAGACACAGAAGGCGCTCTGGTAGCGATACCACTAAGCTATCAGTTTGCAGACAAAGTTGAAACCATTATCAGTACATCTACTCTCCCCCAAGTAGCTTGTGCTGTCATCACATCGAAATGGACGTCGTCTGTCCGGCAGTGTTAATTTATTGGCACCCCACCCCTACTTCTAACGTGCCACAGGTGTTTACGATTTTAATAACAATAATACCAAGATGCTACTCCAGGGGGGTGTAAACTGAAATGTGCGCAACGGAAAATACTGAACGCGAAAATGAAGATTTGGTCCTGTATGACTACCCCCTGAAGCAGATCTTAGGATCTCTTAATGGTGATATTATCTCCTCATTCTTGGTCTTTACTATATAAATTACAACATAAACATAAATGAATGATTAAGGGAACTAGAACTACAAAATGATAAATGCTGTTTCTGCTTATACATTTAGTGTAGATTAAAACCCCTTTATATATTACAAAAGTTTATATATAAGTGTCCAATGGACAAAAAGAGATACAAACGAATTTCCTAAATAATATGATTGATCAATTGTCCAAATCTGCTCCTTTTTATGGCCTCATGATCTGATATTAATAACGCGATATGACTGACATCATGTATGTACCAAACACTAGAAGACACTATTTTCAAAGATGGTCTACAGTGGTGTGCAACCTCAGCGGAAATAAAATTTACGTAATCACAAATGTTTAGCTTTATAGCCCTAATAAGACGAACCAATTAGCAATATCACTGTGTGTACTGTGTCCGGTGCGTCGGAGTGATGGTCCTCGTACACGTCTGCGACGTCAAAAGAACTCCAGCCACAAAATATAAAAAAAAACGTCATTCAAACACTAGGACGGCAGAAGACGGTTCTCTGACTAGTATAATCTAATACTGTCTTCTCCTCTCTGTGTTCTACAGACGAGAAACGCGAACCCCCAGCCACAAGGATGGAGTTCAGATAAAGTCTCAACGTGAGTATAGGCAGAAGAGCTCTCAATCACTGAATGCTGCGTATTCAACGACGACTCCCCACCCAGAGCCGAAGTCCAGAATCGCATAAATTCGCAACAGTACAGTGCCTAACCGTTGTAACTGTAAACTCTCCTGAGACCAAAGACAGCAAGTCCGTCCGAAGCAACAAAGCTGATATTGAGCGACCATCAGACATGGGCGCTCAAATCGGAAGACCTCTTTCTCTTCACAGCTGGCTCCCCAGCAAAGCTCGACTCCCCTCCCTGGTAACTGCAGAAGGCGGATCATATTCTCGAAACCACGGAATATTCTCCCTCTCTACAGATTCTTCAAAACACCGACCAACCATATTTTAGATGAAACTTCCTGGCAGATTAAAACTGTGTGCCGGACCGAGACTCGAACTCGGGACCTTTGCCTTTCGCGGGCAAGTGCTCTACCAACTGAGCTACCCAAGCACGACTCACGCCCCGTCCTCACAGCTTTACATCTGCCAGTAACTCGCCTCCTACTTTCCAAACTTTACAGAAGCTCTCCTGCGAACCTGTGAGGACGGGGCGTGAGTCGTGCTTGGGTAGCTCAGTTGATAGAGCACTTGCCCGCGAAAGGCAAAGGTCCCGAGTTCGAGTCTCGGTCCGGCACACAGTTTTAATCTGCCAGGAAGTTTCATATCAGTGCACACTCCGCTGCAGAGTGAAAATCTCATTCAGCATATTTTAGATTTTTGTCGTCCATCGCGGAAAGTTTGCGAGGACATACCTATACCCGTTAATAAGGAATTCATACAGTGGTACGCTTCTCAGAGTAAAAATCCTCGGAAATAATCTATCCTGCATGATTTCAGAGGTAAAGCTTTCTTGTTCCTCTCTGCTGCATCCCAGATTTTTAGAGTTTCCGGTGGTTACGCTTCCAGCCTCCCTACAATCGAGCCGGCTGCCGCTGTATTGTACTTCAGCGCTCAGGTGTCCCAGTCGTCCGTCTTTGGCTACTTCTTGTGTTAGGCAGGACCAACACACCTGTGTGGGCTTCTCCCCCCAGGGCCTGAGTTATGCCTGTCGTTTCATTTCCACTGGCGTTCCAACAACTGCTAGTATAGGCAATCTTTCATTACGCCATTTTGATAATAAAGATAATCCGTCACCTTTCATGCAATAAGCGTTAACAACTATTTACAAGGTGTATGTGGCAATGTCAGTCTTCTTTAAATATTCATATTTACGATGTACAACCTATGAGATGATACCTAATTCTGGTTGTAAATCACAGCAAAGTATGTAGATGAGTGCTTGTAAGGTGGGAAATTATAGCCATCTTACATAACAATAAAATATATAAAATGATTGCATATGATAACGATACTAATAATAGATAGATAGAATAGAGATACCTGAAATATATATTATAACAGACTACATAAGCCTGGAAAATGAGAAATAATGCGGAAACGCAACACCTCTGCTTAAAAGTGGACGTGGAACTGTGGCTCGTTGGAACAGCCTAGCAATTCACGTGAGAGTTGCAGGTGGGTATGTACAACGTCAAGCTCACGTCACCAGAGTTCTGATCATTCACCTTGCGTCTTCTGAAGTTGAGTCCCCCTGAAGTAGAATAACACACAGTGTCGTCTTTTCATAGGTGGGTTGGTCCTGTGAAACTGCTACAGGAGTGAGCAGGTCTATTTTACAGTAACGAGTGTTTAAATTTGTGAGGGATGTCAGGAATTTATTCCATTGTTCCAGTGCTTGACGCGACACTCTTCAAAATTACTATTTCAGTCACCATTACTTTCTTTTACACAGTTCCAAATGGTTGCATGATGTTACATATTCATGTAAATGGCTGCTTTGTTTGACCTTATCGTTTGCACGTAGTCCACAAACTTATAAGTTGAATTTAACTTTGAATCACAAAGCAACAAAATAAGTATCCTGAACAGAAAACAAAGTTCTGCTCAAGCCATAAACAGTGATGTCTGATTCACCACTGCTCTCGGCTACAGCCACCACCAAATTCGTTGTAAAACTGCAGTAGAGAATCTGCCTCTTAATTGTGGCCAATCAGAGGCCGGGAAAAGCAATGCTACCATATAACACTGTGCTCGGTTCAGCCAATGAGATGTGGCAACCCTGTGTCCACGTGAACAGCCACAACTTAGGTCACGACCGCGAATTAATATGCTATGGAACAGTAGGATGTAAGCTATACTGCAGAAGAGTCTGGTTAGCGTGTCCAGAATCGGGCGCTGCGACTCGCTCTCCACAAGCCGCCTCGTTACTCCACGAGGCTCCTTCATGAGGAAGCTGGCGTCCCGTTGTTGCGGGATCGCTTCAGGCAGTCCGCCAGGGTGTTCTGTGCCTCTGCAGAACACTCTGGCAGTCGTCTTATACGCGGACTGGGACACCAAATCCACCGCAGGCCGACCACGCGTTGGCCTGATCTGCTGCGGGAGTAGTTTCTTCCGCAGCCCCTATGCCGCTTTTGACGCAGCGTCCGCCCCCACGCGGCCGCTGACATAGGCCAATCCTAACCGTGAGGCCAAACAATAGTTCTTGAGGTCCACACAGGAACAGCAGCTTCGCTGCTTAGCCTGTCTCACTCCTGGTAGATGTAACCAGAGATTTGCAGTGGAGTGCAGTCTGGTTAGCACCAGGCCAATTAGCTGTAAATGTTACAGAAATCTACCAAATTACTTATGTACTCGTACCGTTCTCCGCCTGTAGGAATGGTATTTTTCTGTACTGAAACCGCATAAGGATAAAATTTTAATCAGTGTCGCACAAGGCTTAGAAATGTAGGAATGTGAGCTTGGCAGCGTTGGATCTAGGCGTCTGTAATGTAACATTTTTCGTTTCTGTCAGTGTACTTACCAGTGAACACCTTTATACTGTATGTACGATTTGATTGACAAAAAAAAAAAAAGGTTCAAATGGCTCTGAGCACTATGGAACTTAACTTCTAAAGTCATCAGTCCCCTAGAACTTAGAACTGCTTAAACCTAACTAACCTAAGGACATCACACACATCCATGCCCGAGGCAGGATTTGGTTCAAGAGCTCTGCTATTCATTAGAGGACCACAAGTAATTTTCATGAAATTATTCTGGGATGTAATCCGCACCACGTTGTAAAATAATGTACAGACGTTTCGCCACAAGTGGCCTTCTTTAGAATGCATAATTGCACGTCATAATGCTGCTCACTTTGAAACATCCCCTTACAAAAATTAGTGAATTACTGTGCTGGTAAATCCCTTACGTTATATGATTTTCAAACAGCTGAGCAGAACTGAACGTACTCAGACATTTCTCACTTTACTTATTCTGATCATCACTAAATTGACACACAATATTTTTAGCGCAACGCAATCTGACTTTCAATAATCCCTACAAAAGAATGGCCCTGATTAACATTAACCTATACGTTTCACAAATCACTTACCTCACAAAAATCTTCGTTACTCGAACTACTGCAATACAGCGAGCGCCACTACTGCCAGCTAAATAAAAGATTCAAACTACTGAGGGCACTAACTACTGATAGGCATAGTTAGCAAATGAAAGATTTTTATAAAGAACAAACAATGTATTTACCTCAATAGTGTTCAAAAGTCATAATATATTTATATCAGTTCATGATATCCAGTATTACAAATTTACTGTCTCTGATGGACGCACGTCCAGATCCGCTCTCAAAACTCCGCCGTCTCTCTCCCCACATCCACCACTGCTGGCGGCTCACCTCCAACTGCGCAACGCTACGCGCTGTTAACAGCCAACTGCCCAACACTACAATAGCGAATATTACAACAATGTCAACCAGCCACAGACTGCACACAGCACATCCAGTGATTTTCATACAGAGCGCTACGTGGCGCTACCAATATAAAAACCTAAACAGCCTACTTACAACTTTCAGTAATGGCCGAAAAGTTGGTATGTCAATAGAGAACTTGATAATAACCCAGAATTACAAAAAAGTAAAGCACCCAGAAGACAAACGTGTCACTGTAATTTCGTACACGTACATAGAACCGGCAGGTATATGAAAGTGTTCTCCGTGTTTAGTGTTGTTACCAGTCCTGGTAGGCTGTATAAGCGGTATGAGCGGCGTCAGATGTTGACTGATCACTGTGAGGCGGCATTACTAGCACCTCACCTGAAAGGACGTTGTGGGTCTCCATTTGACCGGCCAGTCGAATCGTGCAATATCCCCTGATAACTTCGGCGTTGAGCGCCCTTAAGCTGCTCATTCGGGCAATGTCCAGATTGATGGATCATTTGGATTTGACAGTGACCCAGTGCTGGACGGCATGGGAACGTGAGAGCAGTCATACTCTTCATCAAGATTCCACTCGATCTTGTCTGGCACCACAAGGGACGATCGTCGTATTGTGCACCAAGCATATTTCAAGCCCTGCACACCTGCACCTGCCCCCGAGATCGAGTAATGGACTCTCTGCTACAATCTATGCCATCCTACACTGTTGGGATCGCTGTCCCTTGCGTCTGTTGCCGATAACACTACAACATAGACGGCTCTATTTGGAGTGAGGCTGAAACTGGGAAACACGGACTGCTGATGAATGGCGTCGCAAGCTGTTCAGCGATTAATAACGTTTCTGCACTGTCTCGGATGACCATCGTGAGCAATAGCCCCAATGTTTTGGAGGGGAACAGTGGTATTACTCCTGGCGCGATGGTGTAGTGAGCCATGACTTCGGGTCATAGCTGATGGTAGTGACCGAGGAAACACTCGTGGCACAACAGTTTATCACGGAAATCCTACGTGCTCATGTGTTACCTCTTGCGGGACTATATTGTGGTGTCATTTTTCAACAGGACAGTCCGCGACCACACATGGCATATGTCTCTTCGAACTGTCTACATGTTGCTGATGTATTCGAATGGTGAGCATGATGACCGCATATATCCCTGATAGAACATGTGTGGGGCAGCACAGACGTCAACTCCGTCTCACCGCCAGTTTTCAGGATATCGAGAAACAGTTATCACAAATGTGGCCCAGCTTACTTCAGAAGTGGAAACAACAGCTTTATGACACTCTTTCCTCCTGAATTAGTGCCCGCATCCAGGCCAGAAAGAGTGCGACGTCTTGCTCGCAAGTGGGTTCCTACTGCTAAATTGTTTGTAAATTTGACTCGACTTTTAACTGAAATAACATCACATACGTGAAATGTAATTTCGTTTCCTCTTCCGTTTCTGGACGTTTAACATTTTTATCAGGCAGCGTATTTTACTGAAAATTATTCCGGCCGCGAAAGCCGGCGAACTTAAGCTGTATGTAAGTCTCGAAGAATCTTTAGTGGCTGACGGATTAAGTTCATGTCCGTGGTATATCAGAGACACGCTCCATACCAGGAGGTCTCGTTGGCCAATCGGTACGATCGATTTTATTCCTCTTTAGAACGAAATACGAGGCGTGCTGAAAAGTAATGCCTCCGAATTTTTACTCTGTTCTCAATATCGGTTGAGGTATTACACGTCATGTATATTACTCGATCGACTTTCCCTCTTCTCTGACTCATGTTGCAATCCTCTATCGCTCCAGGGCTCCGAACTGTAGCGTATAACGTAGCGGCTTGTAATGTAACTATGTCGAAGCGTGGTAAACATCGAGGTGTAATCGAGTTTCTAACGGTTTACACGTGGAGTATCCTCTCGTAGTTTTTCACGCATCTAAATGGGTGTGATATGTTTGCTGTTAAGTATTGTTTTCAATCATTGGTCGGTCGCGAAATGAAAACCACAAGGAAAATGCATGACAACGGCAGACCACACCCTAGCGCTGCGACATCCGCTACAGTACGAGGCCTCGGATTAACTGTCACCGATATCCTTCATGCAATCCCGACTTGGCCCCATCCGACTTTCATCTGTTTCCAAAATCTGAAGAACAGCTTCGTGGACTTCAATTCGATAGTAATGAAGCGGTGCACTCGGAGGTGGGACTGTGGCTGTTGTGAGATAACGAGCATTTCGCCCTCATTTAAATATATGGCCGAAAGGGTCATCAACATCATCATCAGTTACCTCCTGTATTAGCAGGTCTTTTGCCTCTCCATTTTCTGCGATCCATTGCTTCCTTCTTAAGGCTGCTGTATGTTGTACCGTCCATCATGTCATCGAGTATCTGGAATCTCTTCCTTCCTCGCTTCCCTCTCCCTTCTACATAACTTTCGAAAACTGTTTTTATCAGTCCGTCATTCTTTCTTAATATATGCCCAATCCAATTTCTTTTTCTTCTCTTTATTACATCTAGTAACTGTCTTTTCTCTCCCTCTCTTCTCAGTACCTCTTCATTTTTTACTCTGTCCATCCATCTTATTCTTTCCATCCTCCGCCATGTCCAGATCTCAAAAGCCTCCAGCCTTTCTCTGTCTTTTTTCCTCATAGTCCATGTTTCAGCGCCATATAGAAGAACACTCCATACAGGACATTTTATGAGTCTCTTTCTGAGTTCTCTGTCCAGACCACTGCAGAAAATTCTCCTTTTCTTATAAAACGTCTCTTTTGCCATTGCTATCCTCGTTTTAATTTCTGTGGTGCACTTCCAGTCGGTGTCTATCCTGCTTCCAAGATACTTAAAATTTTGCACCTGTTCTAGTATTTTTCCATTCAGCATAATTTTTATTTCCTCATTTCCTCCTAGTGACAATACTTTTGTTTCATTTGTGTTAATTTTCATTCCATATTTTTTTTCCGTTAGTTGCAATGGTGTCCGACAAATCCTGTAATTCTTTTTCCCCTGTGGCTAGAAGGACCATGTCATCAGCAAACCTCAAACACCCTACTCTTCTTCCTCCAATTTCTACTCCTTTGTCATCTAATGAGCATTGGTCAGTCATATTTTCCAAGTACAGGTTGAAAAGAGTGAGTGATAGACAGCACCCTTGTCTTACTCCTTTTCCTAGTCTGATCCAGTTTGTACTTTCTCCTCTCACTTTAACTGAAACTGTAACTTTCAATCTGAAAGGGTCAGCCTTCAGGAATCGTGTAACGAACATCTTCGCCACGAGATGGGGAAACCGTCTATTGTGCTGAATGAGGCCTAAGCACTGTGGTGTGCGACTGAGACAGGCGAGAACCTACGTCGCAGGGTAACCGAGTAGAGGCCCTTTGTGGCCGAGGAGACGAAGCAGTGTTAAATATGGCGGACCTAAAATTGGCTATAAAGGGAAACATTTATGGAAACTATTTAATTCTGTAATAATGCAGGGAATTAAGCCACAGTTATTATCCCTACTATCCATCATAAATTTTCATGGTGATCCGAGAAAAAACTTGAATACTGATCATATCTACACTACTGGCCTTTAAAATTGCTACACCAAGAAGAAATGCAGATGATAAACGGGTATTCATTGGACAAATATATTATACTAAAGACCGAGCGAGGTGGCGCAGTGGTTAGCACACTGGACTCGTATTCGGGAGGATGACGGTTCAATCCCGTCTCCGGCCATCCTGATTTAGGTATTCCGTGATTTCCCTAAATCGCTTCAGGCAAATGCCGGGATGGTTCCTTTGAAAGGGCACGGCCGATTTCCTTCCCCATCCTTCCCTCATCCGAGCTTGCGCTCCGTCTCTAATGACCTCGTTGTCGACGGGACGTTAAACACTAATATCCTCCTCCATCCTATTATACTAAAACTGACAAGAGATTACATTTTCACGAAATTTGGGTGCATAGATCCTGAGAAATCAGTACCCAGAACAACCACCTCTGGCCGTAATAACGGCCTTGATACGTCTGGGCATTGAGTCAAATAGAGCTTGGATGGCGTGTACAGGTACAACTGCCCATACAGCTTCAACACGATACCACAGTTCATCAAGAGTAGTGACTGGAGTCTTGTGACGAGCCAGTTGCTCGGCCACCATTGACCAGACGTTTTCAGATCTGTAGAATGTGCTGGCCAGGGCAGCAGTCGAACATTTTCTGTATCCAGAAAGGCCCGTACGGGACCTGCAACATGCGGTGGTGCATTATCCTGCAGAAGTGTAGGGTTTCGCAGGGATCGAATGAAGGGTAGAGCAACGGGACGTAATACATCTGAAATGTAACGTCCACTGTTCAAAGTGGCGTCAATGCGAACAAGAGGTGACCGAGACGTGTAACCATTGGCACCCCATTCCATCAAGCCGGGTGGTACGCCAGTATGGCGATGACGAATACACGCTTCCAATGTGCGTTCACCGCGATGTCGCCAAACACGGATACGACCATCACGATGCTGTAAACAGAACCTGGATTCATCCGAAGAAATGACGTTTTGCCATTCGTGCACCCAGGTTCGTCGTTGAGTACATCATCGCAGGCGCTCCTGTCTGTGATGCAGCGTCAAGGGTAACCGCAGCCATGGTCTCCGAGCTGATAGTCCATGCTGCTGCAAAAGTCGTCGAACTGTTCGTGCGGTTGGTTGTTGTCTTGCAAACGTCCGCCACTGTTGACTCAGGGATCCAGAAGTGGCTGCACGATCCGTTACAGCCATGCGGATAAGATGCCTGCCATCTCGACTGCTAGTGATACGAGGCCGGTGGGATTCAGCACGGCGTTCCGTATTACCGATTCCATAATCTGCGAACAGTCATTGGATCTCGACCAACGCGAGCAGCAATGTCGCGATACGACAAACCGCAATCGCGAGAGGCTACAATCCGCCCTTTATCAAAGTTGGAAACATGATGGTACGCATTTCTCCTCCTTACACGAGGCATCACAACAACGTTTCACCAGGCAATACTGGTCAAGTGCTGTTTGTGTGAGAGAAACTGGTTGGAAACTTTCCTCATGTCAGCACGTTGTAGGTGTCGCCACCGGTGCCAACCTTGTGTGAATGCTCTGAAAAGCTAATCATTTGCATATCACATCATCTTCTTCCTGTCGGTTAAATTTCACGTCTGTAGCACGCCATCTTCGTGGTTTAGCAATTTTAATGGCCAGTAGTTCAATCTTTCGACCAATTTTGTTGTATGGGAGCGAAAGGTGGGTGGATTCAGGTTACCTTATCAATAAGGTTGAAGTTACGGATATGAAAGTAGCTAGGAGGATTGCAGGTACTAGTAGGTGGGAACAATGGCAGGAGGGTGTCCACAGTGAGGAAATCAAAGAATAACTGGGAATGAACTCTATAGAAGTAGGAGGCAGGGCGAACAGGCTTAGATGGTGGGGGCATGTTACACGCATGGGAGAAGCAATGTTACCCTAGAGACTCATGGGTTCAGCAGTAGAGGGTAGGAGGAGTCGTGGTAGACCAAGGAGGAGGTACCTGGGTTCGGTTAAGAATGATTTTGAAGTAATAGGCTTAACATCAGAAGAGGCACCAATGTTAGCACTGAATAGGGGATCATGAAGGAATTTTATAAGGGGGACTATGCTCCAGACTGAACGCTGAAAGGCATAATCAGTCTTAAATGATGATGATGATTATTATTATTAGTGTATAATAGTTTAGGATTACTGTTAAAATGAAATTAACAAGTTTAGTAACAAAGACCTGAATGCTAAAATCTGAACGCTTTGGTCGATCTTACCGATCGACATTACATATAGAAGCGCATCACTAAAATGACAAACTTGGTAAATATCAACTCTGTAACTTTATTTGTTTAAAAGATAGAGTAAATTTAAATTATCGGTATTTCCAGTTAAGCATCAGATCATCATTTCCTCCACACAAAACATGTTGAACGATGACAGCATGACACCTTTTAAAATCATTAGGTAATAGAACATTTGCTGTCAAGTGTAGTGCATAATAGTTACTTTTATTCTTTATTTATTTATCAGGAAGCATATTCAAAGTTAAGAAGAAAATTGTATTGCTTTTATGTAAAAGAATTTAACGTTTATTATGTAATGGATATTATTGTTACTTTATTTAGAGCGTGAAAGTGGTCAAGCTTTGATTATTTAAATATGTTAAAATGTAAAATAATGTAGAATAAGCTGTAGCCAATCAGATGGACGGCTTCAGGAAAAGGAACTGCGCTAGTCAGTTGAGCGGGGATATTCGGCGCGGGGGAAACGCGGCCGGGGACGGGCAGAGGGACAGAGCTGGGGCAGACACGAAAGCGGACAGTTCGGCTGGAGACACCAAAGGGTACAGTTCGGTTTGAGAAGCGAAAGCGGACAGTCGGTCTTTAAGTAGTTAGGAAGCTAAACGACTTAGAAAATTTCGCGTTGTGCGGTATCGATGTTAACTTTGTATTTCGCAAACTTGCCATCAGCCAGACAATTTAACCTAAGCGTCACATGTGTCTAATTTAGGGCGCGTAATGCGACACGTGCGGCTCAACTCCTAAACGAGTTTGAGCCAAGACATTTTGACGAAGAGGAACCGCATGTGAGCCTGAACATCTCTGGGATGTTACCTCGCACTCTGCATCAAAGTGAAACATTCTACAGTGACGGTGTCAACAAACTGATGTCTCGTTTGGAGAAATGTGTTTGTCGCCAGGGTGACTACGTCGTGAGAGAGATATGTAGACTTGAAGAATAAAGATGCAGAATGTTAATAAAGTTTGTTTTATTTAAAAAAATTTAAGAGTTTTCACAAAAAAAATCGGAGGCATTACTATTCAGCACACTCCCATAGTTTTCTTTTACATAAGATAAACTTAAAATAAATAACTAATATGTACGAAACCGTTTCTGAATGACGTAGTGGCGAAGTTGAACCACGTATGCTTGTCAAGCATACAATGAACATTTCGATAATGCAAAAATCAGTAACAGCTTTCGCATACCGATCGCTACCGCATGCAGATCATTTCGCTCTACAACAGTAAGGCTGAAAGGTCTCTGTTGGATTCCTTTCATGTTTGATTTCGTAAATCTGTTGTCATTTATGGAGTAAATTCCTCTCCTAAATTTACTGTGGCGTTTCTGACTATCTGGGAGGAGACTGAGTAGTGGAACGTGTTACTTTTACACATAAACAAGAACGATCTGTCACACTACTACACTTTAAAACACAGTTTATATGTAATTCATGTCACACAGTCTCATACGGAACCTACATCCGCTTTCTGTTATATACTGTGTATGATAAGATACTGTCATCCCCCTTCCCTTCTGTGTGAGAGTATGAATGAGCAAATGTATTTGTAGTTGCATGCTTGAGGGTAGCAGACAAGGCTGTCTGCTAGAGAACAGTAGGACCAACGTCGGAACAGGTAGCTACGCTTTCTTAAAGCAGAGAGGTTTCTATCCTTAGTATGGTTCTGTCCGTCCGTTGTCATGTTGGTATAGGAAGCTGCCCCTCTGGCCCCTTCCGTTTGTCTTTGTGAGCCACCCTCAGGAAACACGCTCGGCAGTAGGCAGTTGCAGTCTGGCGGTGGCGAGCGTCTGAAGTGGTAAGATCTCCGGCTAAGCGCGTGTCTGCTAAGTCCATAGGACAATGGATTTGTTAAGTTCAGCCTAACTGAAAATTTAATCATCTTTATCTCGGGTTTAGCTCTAAAATATCTAAGGTTATCTTAAATTGCAGCGTAGTTTAATTCTCGTGTGAAGTTCAGATTATTTTGGGGTAGTTGCTTTGTCATTACTTTGCGAGTAAAGTGGAACCACGTGTTGATCAGTAACTCTAACTAAGTTCATCAATCTTAAATGTGAATGCTTGTGTGATTATAACGTCTCGTCTTGACAATATTTTACAATATAACAACTTTTCTTTATGCTTTTCTTTATGTTCAACCCACGTGGAGTGTACTTTGCGAGACCAGTACCACGTGCTTATATAACTGTTTGACCCATCAGGTTAATAGTAAGACGTTAGTAACCAGTTCAAGGTTTTGCTTTTGTCAATTGCTTTTCGATCTAATGTATTTTAATTATCAAAATTATTGTGGAGTTGTACGCTTTGTGTAAACCAAGTTGACCACGTGGAGCATGTGGTGTAATCATCAAAGTAGCCCTCAGCTATTCTTTTTGGGAAGATTTCACAAAGAGTTAATATGAATTTAGTATACCAGTGTGTGGTAATTACATGACGGACAGGATTGTGGTATGAACGTAATTTCTTTGGGTAAAAAACTGAATCTGTTGGTTGTGGTTAATTTCTTCTTGCTTATGTTTCAATGTTCTTCGTGAGTTATTTTATGAATGCAGTGTCGTATGCAGTCTCCCAATCTTGGCTCCATATTTTATGTGTTCCGTAAGATTACAATCTCACATTTTTCAATCGTAAATAAGGCACCAGCTCAGTTATAACTCACGTATAATATGCTGAAATTTCAATGAACAATCTTAAAATAAATTTCCAAATATAAACTGATTTCTTTCTTTTTATTTAAATTCTCTTTTTATATATATATATATATATATATTACCGGTTTTGTATGACTATTAAAAGATTATCATTAATGTTAGTCTGCTTGGTAAACCTAGACTAAATATCTGATGAAACAGTTGCCCAGTAATCCACGGTTAACGTCCCCAGACAGATCACGGCTTTTAACCCACTTTCATTGTCAATTAGCACCGATCTCAGCATAGCAAAATTAAAGTTACAGCATTACACATGGCGACCCTGTTCTGTGATTCCGCTAGACTCTGGAATCTCTGAAACGTTAGATTGCGAGCGTGTTATAATCTTAATTTTTTTCCCTACAGCGCTCAAACAACTTCTGCGTTGTTTTCGAGCAGACTTTCAAAAGATTCACGGCGTTGTTGATCGGCGTTGCCTTGTTTGTCTTGTTGTGTTTTTTATATTTGTGTGTTTTATATGTCTGTGTTTTTTTTATTCTCGCTTGTAAATTCCACTGTTTCGATCTAAGATAAAATTTTGTTTTGCGTGTGAAAAAGTGCGTACTAGGTTGGGTATCTTTCGTGTGACTATCGTAATTTTTGCGAGACACATTTATTTTGATTATTGTGTCGCATACCGGTTATAAATTGCACTAATGCAGACACGTAACCAAACTAAAAGTAAGCGGTCCGACAACCTAAGCAACATGGACCAAGGGGATAATTTAATTTCGAATGTTAACGCGTCGGGCGGTTCCGAAAATGCAATGGGGAATACTTCAGACGAAATGCAAGACAGGACGAACGGGCTCACATCAGAGACACAAATTAATTTGCCTCCAACTAACCAAATTGATTTGGCAGAACTCATGAAAGCCTTATTGCAACAAAATAAAGAATCATTTGAAAAATCGTTCCGAGAACAAAAAGAATCATCAGAAAAATCGTTCCGAGAACAAAAAGAATCATCCGAAAAATCGATCCGCGAGCTAGGCGAACAAATGACGCATAAATCTGAAAAATCGATCCGAGAGCTAGGCGAACAAATAGACGAAAAACTAATCCAGCAGACAAATAAAGTCGACAAGTCGATGCAGAGAGTGTCCGATGATATCTCACAAAGAATAAACAATCTGGCAAGTGAGATAAAAAGTGATATTATGAAAGAATTAGGCCGTACATTTGAACAAATCGATGATCGTCTGCAAGCTTTAGAACAGAGCAAGCGGAGGGGCGATACCGAATCTAAAGAAAGCGAAGAACGGCTACTTAGGAATTTCCAAGAGCTGAGGGAAGAATGCCAAAGGGAACACCAGCAGGTACTCTCGAGGGTCCAAGAGGCGGAAACGCATTGTCCCACGTCCGTTAGCAACACAATAGCGGACAACAGTTTAGCGATCCACGCGTTGGAACAGCAAATAGAACAATTGAAGCAGACTGGGGCGGAGGACAAGAGACAAATTGATGATAAGATTGCGGCATTAGCGGACACTGTAGCCACGATGAAGCTGACGGAAAGCGAGAACAATACTACACCGGTAGCGGCCGCAGAGACCGAAGAAGTGCGTTCGCTTCTGAGATTTCAGAAGGGACAGTTCGAAGTGAACAGGCAAAACAGAGCTGTAACAGCCGAATTACAAGAACGCGTGGCGCATCTGGAAAACCGCATGGCGTGTGATTCCGAACTCGCCAATAGCACTAAAAATAGCCGTACGAACAGTGCAGAGAGGGACTTCGGCCACGAGGGAGATTTTGACGACAGGGAAGAATGTAATTTAAGGGGCAGACATGAGAGAAACAGAAACATTCAAGGGCCTCGCCAGGAGGAAATGCGGGGATTTGATTTCAAACATTTCCTTACGGTGAGAAAGTTTGAGATATTCCGAAATTCGCAAAAAGGAATACATCCACGAGCATGGCTCGAGCAATTTGAGTTCTGTCTTCCTCCCGACTGGGCAAGTTCACATAAGATAGAATATATGTGTGGCTATTTGGAAGGCGAACCGGCGATTCGCATGAGGTCGGCAGCGCGTCACTGCAACTCCACTCGGGAGTTTCGACAAGCCTTTCTGTCCGCCTATTGGTCGGAAGCGGCACAAGATAGGGTCAAACATGGCATAATTATGCTGCCAAATTTGAACCAGTCTGGTTTCGGCAGCCCTGCACGCCTATTCGACCACATGCTGCAGGCAAATCAATTTTTATACGATCCATACGGGCCTGCGGAACTAATTAGGATATGCATCACCAAATTGCCGATGCACTTGCGGCACGTCATTCTTGCGGGACGATGCAAAGAGGACGTGGAAACGTTTAAAACACTTCTCCAAGAGTTGGAATATAATACAGCAGAATGCCCGCCTAATCAGGCACAAAGTTATTACGGGGCACAGCAGCGCGACCGCAGTCGTGGCCGTATTACTAATCAACGGCGTGACTGGTCGTCGCGACGCGAACGGAACAACAATCGGGACAGGCCGTATAGAAACTGGGGTAACAGTCGCGAACACAGGTGGAACAGCGGAAATGATCGAGGACGTGGACAGAATCGTGAACGGAACAGTTACGGCAACCAGAATCGATACTACGGTGAACACGGTGGGAATAGGACTATAGGCGGAGCACCTCATGATGTTGAAATTCGGCCAGCTAACCCTAGACATAATCCAGCAAATGGAAATGAACAAAACCGGCAATGACAAACGATCAGCGCAGAAGGCGCCCAATCGGAACCAATGAACGTCATGGCAAAGGAGTGCATACGGTATATAGAGAGGGAAGATATTAGAGAGGATTTGTTGCAAGAACCTACGAGTGCTAAAATTTCGGGAATAAATCCAGTCGTGACAGTTGCAGTAAACGAAATATGTTTTAAGTGTGTCATTGACACTGGAAGCCCTTTCTCGATAGTAAGCGAGGCAGCATTTCAAAAATGCGAAGGGACTGGGACTTGGCCCGTTTTTCAAGTGCGAGGAATAAAGGTGAAGGGCGCAATCTACGGTAAGAGCATAGAAATCCGAAGGCAAACTCGGCTTAATTTTACCTGCCAGGGAAGACAGTTTGAGTACAACTTCTTTGTGCTCCCAATGCTGAATGTGGCAATGATTTTAGGAAATGACTTCATGAATGCCCACCATGCAGTAATTGACATGGGTGGAGGAGTAATGACAGTTCAAGTTGGGGATCAGCCAATGAATTTAGTATTTGATGAATGCATATTACGTGCAGAGTCAGAAATTAGTTGCCTAAAATTTCAAGCTCAAACCGAGTCGCAACCCAGACTGGAGCTACTCGTGAACTATGTAAGTGAGTCGTGCTCTACGTCTGGTGAGCAGGGGAAAGATGTTGCTTTTGCTGATGCACTGAGAAAGAGCATCGCGGGTGTCAGAACCACGGACAGGGAAAAGGAGAAATTGTATTGCCTACTTAGGAATCATGAACGGGTATTTTCTGAGACTCCGGGGGCTATTAAGGGTTTTACGTACCAATTCAGAGTACGTGACCATCAGAAGTTTTCTGTTAGACCATACCCTATTCCCGTGGCGTATAAAGCCCAGGTGGAGAAGGAAATAAACAAGATGTTAGAACAAGGAATAATTGAGCGGGCAGTAAGCTCGTACAATTCACCCTTGCTTGTCGTGCCAAAACGCGACAACTCAGTTCGTTTGGTGCTAGACTCGAGACAGATAAACACAATTATTATGTCGGAAACGGACAGGCCTGAGAGCCTTGAGGAACTCTTACAACGTTTCCACGGAGTAAAGGTACTATCATCTGTCGACCTCCGTTCGAGTTTTTGGCAAATCGTGCTACACCCATCTTGCAGATTATATACAGCGTTCCTGTGTTACGGAAATTGTTTCCAATTCCGGCGTCTCCCGTTCGGACTAAACGTCTCATCAGCTGCTTTTATAAGGGGATTAAATAGCATTTTACCTGATGATTTGAAACAGCGAGTGACAATTTACGTGGATGACATATTAATTGCGGAAAAGTCGTGGGAGGACCATAATGACGTTCTAAACAGACTACTGGATGTTTTTGAGAAGGCAGGTGTAACAGTCAACTTAGATAAGTCACAGTTCGGACGAGAGAACATAAAATTCTTAGGCCATATTGTCTCAGCAAATGGAATACAACCTGACCCAGAGAAAATTGCGGCGATAGCGGAGTGTGCAATGCCGACAAATAAAAAACAGTTGCGAGCATTCTTAGGCCTGTGTAATTTTTATAAGCGATTTATAAATTTTAGTGTACTTGGTACACCCCGTCTATGTGGACTAACAGGGAAGAACGCTTTGTGGGTCTGGGATCAAGAGGGACAGGATGAATTTTATAAATTGAAAAAGGCATTGGTAGAGGCTCCCATCCTCGTGCATCCCGACCTGACACAAGAATTCTGTTTAATGACGGACAGTTCCTTGTCAGGATTAGGTGCGGTACTGTTTCAAACGGAAGGAAATGATGATATTACAACTTGGAAAACAATCTCGTTTGGGAGCAGGGTGCTCTCTCGATGTGAAAAAAATTATTCTGTGACGGAACTCGAAGCACTCGCGATAGTTTGGGCATTCTCAAAATTTAGGTATTTTTTATTTGGGAGGACCACCAAGGTGTACACTGACCATCGTGCACTCCAATTTCTGATGAGCACAAAAATCACGCATGGGAGACTAGGACGCTGGGCACTATACCTACAGGAATATAACTTCACTGTAGAATACATTCCTGGACAGAAAAATGTAATTGCTGACGCTTTATCGCGCATTCCTATAGGCTTGGTTCACACAGAAGAAAGGGAACTGGGTGAAAATAATTTTAGCATCCTATACTTACAGAATGTAGCGTTCGAGAATTTTGTTACCACCTCTTTAGGGAGTATAGCGGACGAACAGGATAAGGACGCAGTATTGAAAGATATAAAGACGAAGTGGGAGGACAAGGAGAATGTAGGAATACGCCAGTACTACTTAGTGCGCAATAGAATATTATTCAAGAAACGAGCCCCGGACGACTCCAGATGGGTGTTGGTGATTCCGGAGGAACTCGTAAACAAAATTATATGGTACATACACTTGAGTTATGGTCACTTCGGAGCACAGAAATGTTGTGAAAAACTGAAACAGACATGCTATTTTAATAACATGCTACGGCGTATTCGTGGTGTACTTAGAGTGTGCGGACCTTGTCAGCGAGCAAAGGCGGCCACAGTGACTTATGCTGCATCATTGCACCCGATAATACCAAGCAAACTTTGTGACCTCGCGGCCGTGGATCTATTTGGGCCACTAATACGATCTAAAGCAGGTTTTGCATATGTTTTCGTAGCGGTGGAGCTAACCTCCAAGTTTGTGTGTCTGACTCCGTTGAAGAGAGCCACAGGAAGGGCAGTGGCAACTGCATTTGCAAAGCAGTTTCTGCATGAAGTTGGGAGCGTGAAAAGGGTTATCTCGGATAATGGACCACAATTTAGATCGCAATACTGGCAGCGGATGCTTCGAAGAAGAAGAATTAAACCTATATATATATCTCTCTTTCACCCCAGCTCGAACCCCAGTGAGCGTATTATGCGTGAATTAGGAAAATTATGTAGGTTATACTGCAGTCGTGATCACCGATCGTGGGACATACACCTAAAAGGATTTCAGAACATAATTAATGAGTTGCCTAATACGTCAACAAAGCTTCCGCCAATCACTGTGCTAAAAAACAAGGAGCCCCCGAGCAAAATCAAAGAGGTGGTGCCTTGGCCACTAGAGCCGAGACTACGCCGGAACGCAATTGTTGACTTAGCTTTACGCAACATCAAGCGTGCAGCAGAAGCCAGAGTCAAGGCGTATAAGAAACACGCGAGAAAAACAGTGTTTCATGTAGGACAAAAAGTTCTTATCAGATCACACAAGCTGTCTAACAAACGGTCAGGTGTCTGCAAGAAATTTTTTAATCTCTTTAACGGCCCGTATCGGATAAGGAAGATTCCCCATGAAAACGCCATAGAAGTGGAAACTCTTCGATCGAAGAAATCAAAAGGGCTACACCATGTGTCAAACGTAAAACCATACATTGAGTAGAAAGGGTAGTGGGGAGTAGAGAGGACGGTGAAGAGAATGAATTGATTAGTTTAAATTTGTGACATGCATTTTGAATAATATGTTGGTAAAAATTAATGATAAAAATGTTTTTATGTGATTGATTGAAGTGATGTTGTTAATTTGTTTTCTTTCCTTGCGCAATTAGGATTTCGTTTGATTCAAACGTAAAGATAAAAGGTTTCCTTGTGAACGAGTGAAATGCTGTTTATGTTTTTTTTGTGTGTGAATTGAAAAGAGTCGCTCCTGAGAGAACCAAGATCTGTGTTGAATTAATGCAAAACTCAGGGGAATATCCGATCTGTGGGTATTATGGGTCTGGCAAACCCAGGTCCCCAGCTGTTAGTAGCCTTGTTTCCGATTTTCTGCTTTCAGTGCTACTATCTATCTATTACTATTCTATATCTGTCAGTATAAATGAGGATCTCTTACTATAGTATGCGTGCTGTATGAATATTTTAAGACAGGAGAACTCTGAGAAAGGAATGAGTAAATCTGGAATCTTGAAAACAGGACGCGATAATACGATTGTTTAACCATTGGCTTCCCAATATGCGATGATATGTTAATATTGATGATATATGTCTTTTTTGTTCCTTATAGCTGAGTACGGAAAGTGCTGTCTGTGGATTTCGTAAGTAGATTGATTCCCTTCAAGGTGAAAGAAGAATTGTGGTTTGTGTAATTTACGTCGCCCTGAAATATTATTGTGGCAGACAAATACGAGCAGTTTTCCAGCAAATGGAGAATGGAACGGAAATGTGGATGCTTTTTGTAGTCTTCACTGATGTTGAGCCAGAGCCTAAAAAATTATTCTGCGTTAATACTTGTCCTAGAAAAGCGACGTTTATGTATTTTTGCTGATGCTGTGAGCATTACAGCTTACCGTTTTCGCTGGTGCGGGATGCACTGCAGCCTATATGATTTGTACTGAGGAAATTTCCCTCTTGAAGGTAGAGGATGATTAAATAATTTTGATTACGGGAACGAAGGAAAGCTTGGTTTAAGGTAATAAGGATGAAGCAAAACATTTGTCATTTAAACTACAGGAGGATTCGGATCTTTTGTGTCTGTTGTGAGTTCAACATGTTAAGATGAAACTGTTTTACAGAATAGAGGTGACCACAATTTTGCCATTCATGAGAAATGAATCCAGAATAACCACCACAGGCGAAATGATTGATTTGGAAGCGAGAGGTAACTTAAAGAAGGAACGAAATCGCAGCAAAGTGGGTAAGAAAATGTAGTATAACCTGTATAGTGCAGACATTTTTACCGTTCTCAGAGTCAACTGTGTGATTAATTCTTGTGATAACATAATTTTAGATGAAATTTTCTTACTGTTTTATGTGTGAATATATGAGTATGATAAATGTATAATTGCGAGTCTCTTTTCAGGTGTGCGAACTGGTATAAATGTTTTGGTGTGTAAATAACCATTGTTCTTTTTACTGTGTATGTTTAAGGAAAGTTTCTCCATATTTATCATGTGACAAGACGTATGCCGCGAGCGTCAAGAAGAGGACGAATTAGAACAATGTTGTAGTGGTATATACACGGTGTTGAAATAGCATTGAAGTAGCTTATTGGCTTAACTAGTAGTGGATAGAAGTAGAATATTGAGTAATGCATGTTTATGGGTAGTTAGTTTGTAGAATAGACAACAGGTGTGCATGTATGTGTGTGTAAATAACATGTGAACCCTATGCTCTCCTGACCTATACTTGCACAAGGCATAATCCTATTCATTTTAGTGAATTAATAAGTAGCATTGGATTTATTAAAACGTAAGTGAACCACATTAGTGATGTGGATTTAAATATTATATTGTCAGTTCATTTAGTTCTTATTTTTTTTACATTGTAAAGTCATTTCACTTTTATTTTTTTTACATTGTCAAGTCATTTAAATTTTATTTTATATTGTCGATTCATCTAATTATTTTTATAAAAAAAAAAAAAATTAAGTCTCACGTTTGTTCTTAAAAATTGTGAAAGACAATACTAAGTGGTATTATGTATGACATTGTGTAATCACATAACTACGATAAAAAAAAAAATTCTGTGAATGCAGTTGAGAACGTGAAAGCGAACCGGCTAAACTCTTACGAGACAGCGGGAGCAGCCGGACTAGTTGTAAACTGGCGGGTTTCCCAGCGGGGGACGCTGTCAACCGGGCCACTTCGGGAGCGCGGTCGACAACAAAAGAAGGGCATGCGGCAAACACTTTCCCTTGTACCTGGAGCTAATGGGCGGCCGCCCCGTGCGACCCTTCCTGAAGGCGACGACCTGAGATGGGCGAGCGGTCCACCGCGCGGAAATCCATCTGCTGGCAACGCACCACACGCACGCGACCGTGACGAGACGGCCGCGGAGAAACAACACAAGGGGCGTGGAGCCTTTTGACAGGTACTGTCCAGAGAAACTGGCAGACTTCAACGACGCCTATCAACATTTCCTGATGGATGCCTACTGTCAAGCGACAGTAAATCATGGTTCGATGTTCTCTGGTCGCTAAGGGTGGCACAAAAGAAGAGCCACTAAGTGCCATCCTTGCCCAGGAATATAAAACTGGCGTGTCAATCGAGGATACCGCACGAATTTGACAACACAAACATGGAACCAAATCGAGATGTACATGACACAGACCACCAAGAGAAACTTCATGAGAGGGCAGAGACGGCGGGATTGCACGCAACAGATGGACAAAAAAATCCCTACTGACAGCGGCGGCGACGCACCCCCTTCCCCTCCCCTCATATTGTGCCACGGAACAGTGGAACTAGTGAGTGTATCAGTGAACAGTGGTTATACGGTTCTTAGTTCAATGCATATACGTGTGTTTCTGTCACAGAAGCTTTGACTCGTGTGTTTTGCAGGGATTCGATTTATTGGTGTTTACTAGACTGACTCTTGTATTTTGCAGGTGTTCTACTTATTAATTTTTTTTAGACTTTGACTCTCGTATTTTGCAGGTGTTCTATTTATTAATTTTTTTTTAGACTTTGACTCTCGTATTTTGCAGGTGTTCTATTTATTGTTTATTTTAGACTTTGACTCTTGTATTTTGCAGGTGTTTTATTTATTGGTGTTTTTTTTATTAGATATTGACTATTGTACTGTTTTATTTATCAATGTTCGTTTTTGTGTGATGTATTAGATTTGTGATATTTTGTTTCGTAAATTCATTGCTGTGGCATTGCTTCATTTATCAGTCAGATAGCTTTTTATTCTCATTGAACTGTGATCGATTAGCCTTTGCATGGGGCATATTTACTGTGAGGAACCCCTTAAGGGTAATAATCACATAATTATTGTAGTTTCAGTATAATGACACAGTGCTCATTGTTTGCTAGCTAATTGAAATATAGTAGAGTGATTAAATGAGTGCCACATAGTTATTTTAATTCTACAAATTATTAGTTTTATACGATATAGAATTTTTTTTTGCGATAACCACTTTGTAAAACATGTTTTTTCTCTTATCATTTTGTTGCTTTTGCAGATTGTGCATTGTTATGTTCTGCTTTTTAATACCGATGTTATTTGATGTTCTTTTTTTTAAATTGCTGTGGCACCTTTGCTATTTTCATAAATTTTGCTTGTTAATAAACAGTCATAAATTTTCCTGTGATCAGTTGGCTCTTGCAATGAGCAAATACTGGTGAACTCCATAAGGGTAACAACCAGAAATTGTTTTCATATTAATGACACAGGAACCATTGTTTTTACTTGCTGACCGAATTAGATCTACACTACCTTTTAAATAGGTGTCGCAGATTGTGTTCTTTTTTTCTGTTTGAAATTGGTAGATTCTAAAGATGTGTTGAAATTATTGTGTTTTAGCAAGTAGCTGGTGTCCTTTTGCCTTTTCTTTTACACTTTTGGTTTAAGTAGGGTGTGAGAAGCCTGCTTGGGAATGTCCTAGCATGGCCAGAAAATTCCCTGCACAGTCTTTTCCCGGAGCGTTGGGGTTATGAAAGGTCTCTGTTGGATTCCTTTCATGTTTGATTTCGTAAATCTGTTGTCATTTATGGAGTAAATTCCTCTCCTAAATTTACTGTGGCGTTTCTGACTATCTGGGAGGAGACTGAGTAGTGGAACGTGTTACTTTTACACATAAACAAGAACGATCTGTCACACTACTACACTTTAAAACACAGTTTATATGTAATTCATGTCACACAGTCTCATACGGAACCTACATCCGCTTTCTGTTATATACTGTGTATGATAAGATACTGTCATCCCCCTTCCCTTCTGTGTGAGAGTATGAATGAGCAAATGTATTTGTAGTTGCATGCTTGAGGGTAGCAGACAAGGCTGTCTGCTAGAGAACAGTAGGACCAACGTCGGAACAGGTAGCTACGCTTTCTTAAAGCAGAGAGGTTTCTATCCTTAGTATGGTTCTGTCCGTCCGTTGTCATGTTGGTATAGGAAGCTGCCCCTCTGGCCCCTTCCGTTTGTCTTTGTGAGCCACCCTCAGGAAACACGCTCGGCAGTAGGCAGTTGCAGTCTGGCGGTGGCGAGCGTCTGAAGTGGTAAGATCTCCGGCTAAGCGCGTGTCTGCTAAGTCCATAGGACAATGGATTTGTTAAGTTCAGCCTAACTGAAAATTTAATCATCTTTATCTCGGGTTTAGCTCTAAAATATCTAAGGTTATCTTAAATTGCAGCGTAGTTTAATTCTCGTGTGAAGTTCAGATTATTTTGGGGTAGTTGCTTTGTCATTACTTTGCGAGTAAAGTGGAACCACGTGTTGATCAGTAACTCTAACTAAGTTCATCAATCTTAAATGTGAATGCTTGTGTGATTATAACGTCTCGTCTTGACAATATTTTACAATATAACAACTTTTCTTTATGCTTTTCTTTATGTTCAACCCACGTGGAGTGTACTTTGCGAGACCAGTACCACGTGCTTATATAACTGTTTGACCCATCAGGTTAATAGTAAGACGTTAGTAACCAGTTCAAGGTTTTGCTTTTGTCAATTGCTTTTCGATCTAATGTATTTTAATTATCAAAATTATTGTGGAGTTGTACGCTTTGTGTAAACCAAGTTGACCACGTGGAGCATGTGGTGTAATCATCAAAGTAGCCCTCAGCTATTCTTTTTGGGAAGATTTCACAAAGAGTTAATATGAATTTAGTATACCAGTGTGTGGTAATTACATGACGGACAGGATTGTGGTATGAACGTAATTTCTTTGGGTAAAAAACTGAATCTGTTGGTTGTGGTTAATTTCTTCTTGCTTATGTTTCAATGTTCTTCGTGAGTTATTTTATGAATGCAGTGTCGTATGCAGTCTCCCAATCTTGGCTCCATATTTTATGTGTTCCGTAAGATTACAATCTCACATTTTTCAATCGTAAATAAGGCACCAGCTCAGTTATAACTCACGTATAATATGCTGAAATTTCAATGAACAATCTTAAAATAAATTTCCAAATATAAACTGATTTCTTTCTTTTTATTTAAATTCTCTTTTTATATATATATATATATATTACCGGTTTTGTATGACTATTAAAAGATTATCATTAATGTTAGTCTGCTTGGTAAACCTAGACTAAATATCTGATGAAACAGTTGCCCAGTAATCCACGGTTAACGTCCCCAGACAGATCACGGCTTTTAACCCACTTTCATTGTCAATTAGCACCGATCTCAGCATACCAAATTAAAGTAACAACATTACAAGGCCTCCACCTCCAAGTCTGAAAAGTCCGACTCCCATGTGTAAAATAGCTTTTATTATCAAATCCTGGAGGAGTGAACTCGGTAATTTTGCGATCCGTTTTAAGAAAAGCTAGTGCTTCGCGCATCTTATGATATGTCTGCTGTTAACTACGAGGGCTATTTTTTTTCAACCTCTGATCGGTCGCGAAATGAAAACCACAAAGAAAATTAAAGATGTTTTAACTATAAAATTTAACTAAACCTTCCAGCTACTTCTCTCCATCAGGTTTGTTTCCATCAGGAACTACGCGCTCCACGACCGTAGGAATGAGATCCAAGAAAGCAAGGAGAGCAGCAACGGTCGTAAATTTTTAAACTGTTTAATGCACGTCGATTTAAGCTAGTGTGTAGCTATCTTCAGTGCAATTGTATCCAAGTGATGATCATCATGACAACTGCACTGAAAATAGGTAAACAGTAGCTGAAATTTATTTACAACAAACAGACTAAAAATTTACGACCGATGATGCCCTTTCTCCTATCTTAGACTTCTCTATGTAGTCGCCGCTCCGACCTAGAATTTTGTCGCAACGTGGCACCAACTTTCAAATACCCTCGTCATAAAAGTCATACGCCTGTGATTTCCGACAATTCCCTACGCTTTTCTGCAGCTCGTTGTCTGTGCCAAAATGCTGTCGTCATAGCCAACGGTTTCTGTAAGCGAAGAGATGAAAATCAGAGGAAGCCAAATCCGGGCTGTGTGCTGGGTGATCAAACACTTCCTACCGAAAACGCTGCAGGAGCATCTCCGTTGCACCAGCAGTATGTGGTCCAGAATTGGCATGAAGAAGGAAACGCATGACAGTTCCGTTATGTGAACTGCATGAAATCAGGCGAAGCGTTTCAACAGGATTTCACACTTGGCTGGAGTCACTATTTTCTAGGCATCTTTATGTGCTCGCTGTGCGCTCAGAACTGAAAAGCGCAACGTGAGGCGAGAAATTAGCATACTAGAGACACTGCGCAATACATCTGCACAAAGATCCACCGGATTTTCACTGTGGTATTAATTTTGTGGCCGATAGGAGGAGGTTGAGAAACAGCTTCCCTCGTATGTGTCGTGCAATTACATAATTTTGCAGGTACATTCAATGGTGTAAGTAGACACCGTCTGCAAAATATGTTGTGGATAGAGTTAGCAGTAAAGAAGAAATAAATTAAAACCTAATTACTGATGCTGAAGTTATACTGCTCGAACAACAAAAATATATTAAATGACAAACATTCTTTCCTTTCATTGTTTTTTGGATAGGTGGGATGTCAACGAAAAAAGGATTGGCAAAGGACCCGAGTTCAGTTTTAATCTGACACGAAGTTTCATATCAGCGCACACTCCGCTGCAGATCGAACATCTCATTGAGGATTTTAAAAGGTTTGAAATTGTGTGTAAAGCTTTTTGGAAGTCACTAAGTGCTCACATTCTCAAATACTGAGTTAATATAGCATGGACCATTTGCACGCCAAGAATTACGCTGCCTCGAGACATATACAGTTTCTAAATTTAGTACTTGCTTCATTGAGTTAAATCTTTAACGTAAGCTTCTATCTCTCAGTGAGTAGATTTTCATGGCATTTTAAAATTTTAAATTCGGTCAATCGTTATATGAAGTAATGAAAATAAAATTTTTGTTATTTTGAAACAAATTAGATATGTAACCTGCAAGTGGGTATATGTGACCAGTTGATCGATTTAGCCATTTGGTAATATACACTACTGGCCATTAAAATTGATACACCAAGAAGAAATGCAGATGATAGCCGGGTATTCATTGGACAAATATATTATACTAGAACTGACATGTGATTACATTTTCACGCAATTTGGGTGCATAGATCCTGAGAAATCAGTATCCAGAACAACCACCTCTAGCCGTAATAACGGCCTTGATACGTCTGGGCATTGAGTCAAACAGAGCTTGGATGGCGTGTACGGGTACAGCTGCCCATGCAGCTTCAACACGATACCACAGTTCATCAGGAGTAGTGACTGGTGTATTGTGACGAGCCAGTTGCTCGGCCACCATTGACCAGACGTTTTCAGTTGGTGAGAGATCTGGACAATATGCTGGCCAGGGCAGCAGTCGAACATTTTCTGTATCCAGAAACGCCCGTACGGGACCTGCAAAATGCGGTCGTGCATTATCCAGCTGAAATGTAGGGTTTCGCAGGGATCGAATGAAGGGTAGAGCCACGGGTCGTAACACATCTGAAATGTAACGTCCACTGTTCAAAGTGCCGTCAATCGAACGAGAGGTGACCGAAACGTGTAACCAATGGCACCTCATACCATCACGCCGGGTGATGGCGAATACACGCTTTCAATGTGCGTTCACCGCGATGTCGCCAAATACGGATGCAACCATCATGATGCTGTAAACAAAATCTGGATTCATCCGAAAAAACTGATGTTTTGCCATTCGTGCACCCAGGTTCGTCGTTGAGTACACCATCGCAGGCACTCCTGTCTGTGATGCAGCACCGGCCGGGGTGGCCGAGCGGTTCTAGGCGTTACAGTCTGGAACCGCGCGACCGCTACGGTCGCAGGTTCGAATCCTGCCTCGGGCATGGATGTGTGTGATGTCTTTAGGTTGGTTAGGTTTAAGTAGTTCTAAGTTCTAGGGGACTGATGGCCTCAGAAGTTAAGTCCCATAGTGCCCTGAGCCGTTTGAACCATTTTTGTGATGCAGCGTCAAGGGTAACCGCAGCCATGGTCTCCGAGCTCATAGTCCATGCTGCTGCAAACGTCTTCGAACTCTTCGTGCAGATGGTTGTTGTCTTGCAAACGTCCCCATCTGTTGACTCAGGGATCGAGACGCGGCTGCTCGATCCGTTACAGACATGCGGGTAAGATGCCTGTCATCTCGACTGCTAGTGATACGAGGCCGTTGGGATCCAGCTCGGCGTTCCGTATTACCCTCCTGAACCCACCGATTCCATATTTTGCTAGCAGTCATTGGATCTCGACCAACGCGAGCAGTAATGTCGCGACACGATAAACCGCAATCGCGATAGGCTACAATCCGACCTTTATAAAAGTCGGGAACGTGATGGTACGCATTTCTCCTCCTTACACGAAGTTGCTGGGAACAAAAGAAAAGGACAGCAGTATTATTATTTATTCACGTTGCACAATGTTGCATTATCTGCTAGTAAAGTGTAACGTAAGTGTTTTATTTTGTACAGAATATCGTAATTTTGATAATATTTTGGATCGTACGTGGAAAATTAAAATTCCTATAGCATCTGAGTAACAGTAGGCAACAACTCTGCCAAGGAGGTTTCAGCTGCGAGAGGCTGTTAGTAGGACCTTTGCATGTGAGGAGTGCGGTCTTGGAGAGAAGAGAGAGAGAGAGAGAGAGAGAGAGAGAGAGAGAGAGAGAGGAGGAGCGAAGCTGTATGTTGTGATGGAATAAGATGTGTTTACGCCACGCCGTGTGCCAGCAGTAATTTTCTGATATTATTTTTCATTTATGGATAGATATTTTATAAATTCGTTCAGAAGACTTGAGAAGGTACTGTAATAGCATATTTGCCAAGGCATCCAAGCATAGTAATTAATTTGGTCAGGGATTTAGAATTGGAGATTTTCATGATAACGTAACAATGTGGGATTTATTGATTTTTGTTCGACGATGGGTAACGTATGTGTTTGTAAGAAAGTAAAGATAATTTGTTCACGTTTTTCCACTATTAATGTAATGTGAATTTTTAATATTTCAAGTGTTAAAATATTTTATTTCACTGATGTAAAGTTTTATTAATACAGTTACTTCGTTGTATTTTGATCAATCAGCATTCGTCTCTTCATGTCAAGTTTAAAATGTAATATTTTGCTTTCCCGAGTTTCTCAGTAGCAGAACTTTATTTGAATGATAGTTAAATCAAGATCCGAAGCTGCCGACAGGCGTTGATATACATCAATGGGGCCAGTTGAAAATGTGTGCCCCGACCGGGACTCGAGCTCGGGATCTGCTACTTACAGGGCAGACGCTCTATCCATCTTTTTTTTTTTTTTTTTGTTTTGTTTTTTTTTTTTTTAGATCTCATTTCGTTCTATATTGCTCGTTGTATATATTCGGGGTGGACATTTCACGACACCCGTTCAGGTTGTTCGTTGATCCGTTCGCTCAGTTTTTTTGTTACAGATGGTAGCAAACCCTCCGACCGAACACGCTGAGCTACCGTGTCGGCATCCATCTGAGCCACCGATGGCACAGAGGATAGTGCGATTGCAGGGATTTATCCCTTGCACGCTCCCCATAGAGACCTACATTCCCAACTTAATGTCCTCACACTACATTCGTAGTGCCCTGCCCATTACACTCATTACTCGCGGTAGACAATCTTACCGAGTCTCGTAAGAGTTCGGGCAATGCGTGTGCATCCAGCACAGAAGGAGGAGGTCAATGGCCGGATAGCCTTAACTATATGAAGATGGTAACTGTTCTTTGGGACATGTCCGAAAGGACAGATGCTATCTTCATATAGAACTTTAATTGACAATGATTATTGCAGTAATGAGATATATTAGCACAGAAGTTTTGTGGATATCTCTGTGGTTTAAAGTTTAAACCAAGTATTGCACATCGCGTTGCTAGTTGTTTGAATTTTTTTATTTTTTAACTAGCGTAGTAGCAGCAGCCGCAGTAATTTAGAGATAGCAGCATCACAGCATGTATTCATTGCGGAAGCAGGTAAGCAATTTGTAATTTCCGTGTGATACAATTAACCTTTAAACAGAGGCATACTTTTCAGACAGAATTTTTTGGTGGTTATTTATATTTCATATTTTTCTCACAGTCAGGTTGCTTGTATTATTGCTAACAGGACAGTTTTCTTGAATGTAACAGAACAGACTGTACTCTCGCCACGAGCGTAACAGTACACAGTTTAATGTTGCACTTCTGATTCACATTGCTGATCACTTTTCTAGAATTACGAGGTTACTTTCGAACTTTAATACGAGCTTAACTGTTTCTCTAATCACGTGTACAACTTCACATTACCACACAGACAAAATACCAGCAAATATAACTATACATTACTATACAATGAGATCTAAATTAAACCTTTCAACGTAGCGCTCCAGCTAGGGAGACCGGGAGGTGAGCCAGACCCACATCGAATTCGCCGGCGGATCAACGACCGTGGTCTGGTGCACCAAACAGCCAGAGTGTGGTTTTTAGGCAGTTTTCCGCGCTCGGCTGATTCCCACATTCCGTCTCAGGGAATACGATACACAAACTGTTAAAATATGGCATCACACAGAACAAAGTTTACACGATTCACAGACAGATGGCGCACACAACTTTCCTCACTTAGGTTACTTTGACGACTGTGGAATCACTAAGGGCACCCAGCCACAAAGTGAAACGATAAAAAAAACTTGGCCAAACCCTGAAAAAGCGGATGCGGTACTACATCTACATGGATACTCTGCAAATCACATTTAAGTGCCTGGCAGAGGGTTCATCGAACCACCTTCACAATTCTCTATTATTCCAATCTCGTATCGCGCGGAAAGAATGAACACCTATATCTTTCCGTACGAGATCTGATTTCCCTTATTGTATCGTGGTGATCGTTCCACCTTATGTAGGTCGGTGTCAACAAAATATTTTCGCAATCGGAGGAGAAAGTTGGTGACTGGAATTTCGTGAGAAGATTCCGTCGCAACGAAATACAGTTTTCTTTTAATGATTTCCAGCCCAAATCATTTGTGTGACACTCTCTCCCATATTTCGCGATAATAAATAACGTGCTGCCTTTCTTTGAAGTTTTTCGATGTACTCCGTCAGTCCTACCTGGTAAGGATCCCACACCGCGCAGCATTATTCTAAAAAGAGGACGGACGAGCGTAGTGTAGGTAGTCTCCTTAGTAGGTCTGTTACATTTACTAAGTGTCCTGCCAATAAAACGCAGCCTTTGGTTAGCCTTCCTCACAACATTTTCTATGCGTTCTTTCTAATTTACGTTGTTCGTTATTGTAATACCTAGGTATTTAGTTGAATTTACGGCTTTTAGATTAGTCTGATTTATCGTGTAGCCGAAGTTTAACTAGTTCCTTTTAGCACTCATGTGGATGACCTGACACTTTTCGTTATTTAGGGTCTAGATAGGATAAACGCTAGGGAAAAAAAGTACATCGTGGCACCAAATAAATGTTCACCTTCTGAAGCTGTATTTGACAAATGAACTGAGTTTCTAAAAATACAATGTGATTGCTTCTAACTTGGTACAGTTGGACGATGCGACTTCGCGTGAGAAGAAGGCAAGAAAGTACATTACGAGGTGTCAATGAAGCTTTGTATAGATGTAAATCCCTGTACTGAATGATTTCATCAGCGATTTGAGTCACCGGTGCTTACTTGTTAATGAAAGCACACTTGTTGGCGCTCGTCAGTGCCGCTCCTGGGCCTGTGACGTGTTGCGGACCTATTCATTGCAGCACGAATTATGGTTAGGGGTCCGTTGCCGCAGCACACCGCGCCGGGGCATACGAGCACGAGTTACGAGCATTCGCCACTCCTCGCTTACGCCCTACTTTAAGCGACATTAAAATTCACGCCACACTTTTATAACTCCGCTAATTGCTGGTTAATTAAGTCTGTCGTGCGCTGGCGGTACTTAAACAAGCGCCGGAGCGCTGTGTATGCGCTTCCGCTGTAGGGAACATTTCGAGGACTTACGCCATGTGAATAATTATTCTTTTTTTTTTTTTTGGAGAGATGAAAGTGTCGCGATAATATGAAAAAGTACGCCTCCAAGGCTTCCCATCTTCCTGTCGCAGCACTATTTTGTGAAATACGCGCCATAAAGAAATTCTTTTAGTTGGAAGTGACGGTGCAAGTGGGTCTCCTTCTTCAGAAAGACTGTGGACGTCGTAACAGGGCGGTGCTAACTTGTCAAGGTGGAGGGCGTGCTAATGGATGAAAGCTCAAGCGTCATAGCCGCCTTACTCTTTGTGTGTGCGCTTCCGCTACGGTTGCAACTAAAGTGTTTCGGCGCGCCAGTGCTTTATACACTACTGGCCATTAAAATTGCTACATCACGAAGATGACGTGCTACAGACGACAAATTTAACCGACAGGAAGAAGATGCTGTGATATGCAAATGATTAGCTTTTCAGAGCATTCACACAAGGTTGGCGACACCTACAACGTGCTGACATGAGGAAAGTTTCCAACCGATTTCTCATACAGAAACAGCAGTTCGCCAGCGTTGTCTGGTGAAACGTTGTTGTGATGCCTCGTGTAAGGAGGAGAAATGCGAACCACCACGTTCCCGACTTTGATAAAGGTCGGATTGTAGCCTATCGCGATTCCGGTTTATCGTATCGCGACATTGCTGCTCGCGTTGGTCGAGATCCAATAACTGTTAGCAGAATATGGAATCGCTGGGTTCATGTGGGTAATACGGAAAGCCGTTCTGGATCCCAATGGCCCCGTATCACTAGCAGTCGAGATGACAGGCATCCTATCCGCATGGCTGTAACGGATCGTGGAGCCACGTCTCGATCCTTGAGTCAACAGATGGGGACGTTTGCAAGACAACAACCATCTACACGAACAGTTCGACGACGTTTGCAGCAGCATGGACTATCAGCTCGGAGACCATGGCTGCGATTACCCTTGACGCTGCATCACAGACAGGGGCGCTTGCGATGGTGTACTCAACGACGAACCTGGGTGCACGAATGGCAAAACGTCATTTTTTCGGATGAATGGAGGTTCTGTTTACTGCATCATGATGGTCGTATCCGTGTTTGGCGACATCGCGGTGAACGCACATTGGAAGCGTGTATTCGTCATCGCCATACTGGCGTATCACCCGGCGTGATGGAATGGTGTGCCATTGGTTACACGTCTCGGTCACCTCTTGTTCGCATTGACGGCACTTTGAACAGTGGACGTTACATTTCAGATGTGTTACGACCCGTGACTCTACCCTTCATTCGATCCCTGCGAAACCCTACATTTAAGACGGATAATGCACGACCGTATGTTGCAGGTCCTGTACGGGCCTTTCTCGATGCAGAAAATGTTCGACTGCTGCCCTGGCCAGCACATTCTCCAGATCTCTCACCAACTGAAAACGTCTGGTCAATGGTGGCCGAGCAACTGGCTCGTCACAATACGCCAGTCACTCACTACTCTTGATGAACTGTGGTATCGTGTTGAAGCTGCATCGGCAGCTGTACCTGTACACGCCATCCAAGCTCTGTTTGACTCAATGCTCAGGCGTATCAAGGCCGTTATTACGGCCAGAGGTGGTTGTTCTGGGTACTGATTTCTCAGGATCTATGCACCCAAATTGCGTGAAAATGTAATCACATATCAGTTCTAGTATAATATATTTGTCCAATGAATACCCGTTAATCATCTGCATTTCTTCTTGGTGTAGCAATTTTAATGGCCAGTAGTGTATAACGACAGAAAACCGAAAAAGATGCAATGCATGCAACCATGTCCGAAGGAATACTGCATAATTCTTCTTATGAACACAAACACTGCAACATCGTATTTATCCGCCGATACCACGCAGCGACTTTTAATTAAAATGTCCTCCCCTGTACGGGAATTGCGTAATGTGTGTACGAGCACAGGTTGTGCCGCAGCAACGATGACATATGGAAGTTTGGGTCTGACCGAGAATCTTGCACGCATAGAGAAAGTGGTTAAGGAGGTCTCGCGTGTAAAGCGGGAAATCCAGGTTCGAGTCCCGGTACGGCACACATTTTCAGTGTCGTCAGTCCCTTATACAGCTGATGGTTGTTCGTATTCGCAACTGCGAATACATTGCATGTGTTTCATAATGACTGTAGTCGCCGCAGTGCCTGTTCCTTCAGTCATGTGTGCATGTGCGAAGGACTGTTGCATCGTTCTTCGTTACTACACAAGCACTGCACACTGCAATATCATATTGATCCTCGAATACCACACAGCGACTTTGAATTAAAATGTCTCCTATACCTATCGCTTGAGCCTTGTCCCGCAGTAACGCAGGGTCAGCCATCGTTTATCGGATTTGGCATGTTAATATTTAAGGGGTGGCCGGATGCCTTTGCTGCCGCCACCCTGTACCCCCAGGGACGGAATTAGTGTACCCCAACTGTCTGCGTCGAGTGTAATCCATGGAATAGTGCGAATGTGTTCAGATATCTCCAAGTCGTGTAACTGAGGCGGATCATGGGGATCAGCCCCGCATTCACCTAGCAGGATGTGGAAAGCCGCCTAAAAACCACACCCAGGCTGGCCGGCACATCGGCCCTCGTCGTTAATCCGCCGGGCGGATTCGATGTGGGGCCGGCGCGCCTACCCGAGTCTCGGCTAACCTGGCGGGTTTGAATTAAAATGTCTCCGTTGTACAGAAATTATACAACTGTATGTAGGAGTGCAGGTTGTGATGTAGGAACGACGACATTCGAAGTTTGGGGCTGGCCGTAAGTCGTAACGGATAGCCAAAGCAGTTAAGATGATCGATCGTTCGGGAAAAGCGGGAAATCCGGGTTTGAGGCCCAGTGCGGTACAAATTTTCATCGTCGTCATTGCCTTAAACAGCGGTGGTTGTTCCTATTCGCAACTGCGAATACATTTCATGTAAAAAAAAAAAAAAAAATATTTCGTAACTTTATTTTCGGGATGATCGTTCAAACTGTAACGGCTCCATGTGAGCCGCTACATGGCTTGTTACAAGAGTCACTTGCTCAAAACAAACTTGGGTGCCCTTCCGACACTCAGGGAATTTTAATTCCGGAATTATGTTATATTATCACTATTAGTATAATCTGCAAATGTGAATGTGGGCGTATGCTGACGTACGCGTAGGCTGTCTGCTGTGGGTTTGAAAGGTCTCTGTTGGATTCCTTTCATGTTAATTTCTTAAATCTGTTGTCATTTACGGCACAAATTCCTCTTCTAAATTTACTGTAGCGTTTCTGACTATCTGGGAGGAGACTGAGTAGTGGAACGTGTTACTTTTACACATAAACAAGAACGATCTGTCACACTACTACACTTTAAAACACAGTTTGTATGTAATTCATGTCACACAGTCTCATACGGAACCTACATCCGCTTTCTTTGATATACTGTATATGATAGGATACTGTCATCCCCCTTCCCTTCTGTGTGAGAGGATGAATGAGCAAATGTATTTCTAGTTGCATGCTTGAGGGTAGCAGACAAGCCTGTCTGCTAGAGAACAGTAGGACCAACGTCGGAACAGGTAGCTACGCTTTCTAAAAGCAGAGACGTTTCTATTCTTAGTATGGTCCTGTCCGTCCCTTGTCATGTTGGTATAGGAAGCGGCCTCTCTGGTCACTTCCGTTTGTATTTGTGAGCCACCCTCAGCAAGGGACCAGGACAGTCGGTCCGTGGGGAGCGTCTGAAGTGGTAAGATCTCCGGCTAAGCGCGTGTCTGCTAAGTCCGTAGGACAATGGATTTCTTAAGTTCAACCTAACTGAAAATTTAATCACCTTTATTTCAGGTTTAGCTATAAAATATCTAATGTTATCTTAAATTGCAACGCAGTGTGATTCGAGTGTACAGTTTAGAATATTCCAGTAGTTGGTTTGTCACCACTTTGTGAGTAAAGTGGAACCACCTGTTGATCAGTAACCCTAACTAAGATCATCAATCTTAAATGCGAATGTGCGTGAGATTATAACGTCTTGTCTTGACAATATTTTTCAATATAGCAACTTTTCTTTGTGTTCAACCCACGTGGGGTGTACTTTGTGAGACCAGTACCACGTGCTTATACAATTGTTTGACCCATCAGGTTAATAGTAAGACGATAGTAACCAGTTCGAGGTTTTTCTTTTTGTAAATTGCTTTTCGATCTAATTTATTTTAATTATCAAAATTATTGTGGAGTTACACTCTTCATGTAAACCAAGTTGACCAAGTGAAGCACGTGGTGTAATCATCAAAGTAGCCCTCAGCTATTCTTTTCGGGAAGATTTCATAGAGAGTTAGTATGAATTTAGTATACCAGTGTGTGGTAATTTCATGACGGACAGGATTGCGCTATGAAGGTAATTTCTTTGGGTGAAAATTGAATCGGTTGGTTGTGGTTAATTTCCTCTTGCATATCTTTCAACATTCTTCGTGTGTTATTTTATGAATGTAGTGTTGTATGCAGTCTCCCAATCTTGGATCAATATTTGATGTGTTCCGTAAGATTACAATCTCACATTTTCACAATCCTAAATAAGGCACCAGTTTAGTTATGAATCAAGTTTAATATGCTGAAATTTCAATAATCAATGTTAAAATAAATTTCCAAATATAAACTGATTTATTTCTTTTTATTTAAATTCTCTTTTATATATATATATATATATATATATATATATATATATATATATCACCGGTTTTTGTATGACTATAAAAAGATTATAATTAATGTTAGTCTGGTTGGGAATTTGGTAAGCTAGACTGGATACCTGGTGAAACAGTTGCTCAGTAATGCAAGTTTAACTTCCCCAGACAGCTCACAGCTTTTAACCCACTTTTATGGTCGTGAATAGCAGCACCGCTTGCAGAACAAATTAATGCAATAACATTACACATGGCGACCCTGTTCTGTGATTCCGCTAGACTCTGGAATCTCTGAAACGTTAGATTGCGAGCATTGTATAATCTTAACTTTTTTTCCCTGCAGCGCTCAAACAACTTCTGCGTTGTTTCTGAGCAGACTTTCAAAAGATTCACAGCGTTGTTGAACGGCATTGTGTTCTTTGCCTTGTTTTTTTTCTATATTTGTTGTTTAATATGTATGTTTTTTTTTCTCGCTTGTAAATTGCACTGACTTCGATCAAAGATATAAATCTGTTTTGCATGTGAAAAAGTGCGTACTAGGTTGGGTACCTTTCGTGTGACTGTCGTAATTTTTGGGGGATGCGTTTATTCTGATTAGTGTGTTGCGTACCGGGTATAAATTGAACTAATGCAGACACATAACCAAGCTAAAAGTAGGCGGTCCAACAACTTAAGCAACATGGACCAAGGGGGTAATTTGATTTCGAATATTAACGCGTCAGACGGTTCCGAAAATGCATTGGGGAATACTTCAGAGGAAATGCAAAACAGGACGAACGGGCTCACATCAGAGCCAGAAATTAATTTGCCTCCAACTAACCAAATTGATTTGGCAGAACTCATGAAAGCCTTATTGCAACAAAATAAAGAAAGCGCAGAGAAATCAGAAAAATCGTTCCGAGAACAAAAAGAATCATCCGAAAAATCGATCCGAGAACTAGGTGAACAAATGACGCAGAAATCTGAAAAATCGATCCGCGAGCTAGGCGAACAAATGACGCAGAAATCTGAGAAATCGATCCGCGAGCTAGGTGAACAAATAGACGAAAAACTAATCCAGCAGACAAATAAAGTCGACAAGTCGATACAGAGAGTGTCCGATGATATCTCACAAAGAAAAAACAATCTGGCAAGTGAAATAAAAAGTGATATTATGAAAGAATTAAACCGTACATTTGAACAAATCGATGATCGTCTGCAAGCCTTAGAACATGGCAAGCGGAGTCGCGATGCGGAATCGAAAGAGCGTGAAGAACAGCTACTTAGGAATTTCCAAGCGCTGAGAGAAGAATGCCAAAGGGAACGCCAGCAGGTACTCTCAAGGGTCCAGGAGGCGGAAACGCATTGTCCCACGTTCGTTAGCAACACAGTAGCGGACAACAGTCAAGCGATTCACGCACTCGAACAGCAAGTAGAACAATTGAAGCAGACTGGGTCGGAGGACAACAGACAAATACATGATAAGATTGCGGCATTAGCGGACATCGGAGGCACGATGAAGGTGACGGAAAGCGAGAACAATACTACAACGGTAGCGGTCGCAGAGACCGAAGAAGTGCGTTCGCTTCTTAGATTTCAGAAGGGACAGTTCGAAGTGAACAGGTGGCACAAAGCTGTAACAGGCGAATTACAAGAACGCGTGGCACATCTGGAAAACCGCATTGGGTGTGATTCCGAACTCGCCAATAGCACTAAAAATAGCCGTACGAACAGTGCAGAGAGGGACTCCAGCCACGAGGGAGATTTTGACGACAGGGAAGAATGTATTTTGAGGGGCAGACATGAGAAAAATAGAAACATTCAAGGGCCTCGCCGGGAGGAAATGCGGGGATTTGATTTCAAACATTTCCTTACAGTGAGAAAGTTTGAGATATTTCGAAATTCGAAAAAAGGAATACATCCACGAGCGTGGCTCGAGCAATTTGAGTTCTGTCTTTCCCCTGACTGGGCAAGTTCACATAAGATAGAATATATGTGTGGCTATTTGGAAGGCGAACCGGCGATTCGCATGAGGTCAGCAGCGCGCCACTGCAACTCCACTCGGGAGTTTCGACAAGCCTTTCTCTCCGCCTATTAGTCGGAAGCGGCACAAGATAGGGTCAAGCGTGGCATAATTATGCTGCCAAATTTGAACCGGTCTGGTTTCGGCAGCCCAGCACGCCTATTCTACCACATGCTGCAGGCAAATCAATTTCTATACGACCCATACAGGCCTGCGGAAGTAATTAGAATATGCATCACCAAATTGCCGAGGCACTTGCGCCACATCATTCTTGCGGGACGATGCAAAGAGGACGTGGAAACGTTTAAGACACTTCTCCAAGAGTTGGAGTAAAATACAGCAGAATGCCCGCCTAATCAGGCACAAAGTTATTACGGGGCACAGCAACGCGATCGCAGTCGTGGCCGTAGTACTAATCAACGGCGTGACTGGTCGTCGCGACGCGAACGGAACAATAATCGGGACCGGCCATATAGAAACTGGGGTAACAGTCGCGAACACAGGTGGAACAACGGAAATGATCGAGGACGTGGACAAGATCGTGAACGCTAAAGGTACGGCAACCAGAATCGATACTACGATGAATACGGTGGGAATAGGACTGTAGGAGGAGCACCTAATGATGTTGAAATTCGGCCGGCTAACCCTAGACATAATCCAGCAAATGAAAATGAACAAAAGCGGCAATGACAAACGATCAGCGCAGAAGGCGCCCAATCGGAACAAATGAGCGACATGGCAAATGAGTAGAAAGGACAGTGAGAAGTAGAGAGGACGGTGAGGAGAAAGAATTGATTAGTTTAAATTTGTGACGCATGCATTTTGAATAATATGTTGGTAAAAATAATGATAAAGATGTTGCTACGTGATTGATTAAAGTGATGTTTTTAGTTTTTTTTTCTTTCCTTGTGCAATTAGGATTTAGGTTGGTTCAAATGTGAAGATAAAAGGTTTCTTTGTGAACGAGTGAAATGCTGTTTATGGTTTTTTTGTGCAAATTGAAGAGAGTCGCTCCTGAGAGAAGCAAGATCTGTGTTGAATTAATGCAAAACTCAGGGGAATATCCGATCTGTGGGTATTATGGGTCTGGCAAACCCATGTCCCCAGCTGTTAGTAGCCTTGTTTCCGATTTTCTGTTTTCAGTGCTACTATCTATCTATTACTATTCTATATCTGTCAGTATAAATGAGGATCTCTTACTATAGTATGCGTGCTGTATGAATATTTTAAGATAGGAGAACTCTGAGAAAGGAACGAGTAAGTTTGGAATCTTGAAAACAGGATGCGATAATACTATTGTTTAACCAATGGCTTCCCAATATACGCTAATATGTTAATATTGATGATATATGTATTTTTGTTCTTTATAGCTGAGTACGTAAAGTGCTGCCTGTGGATTTCGTAAGTATATTGATTCCCTTCAAAATGACGAGCAGTTTTCCAGCAAATGGCGAATGGAACGGAAATATGGATCCTTTTTGTAGTCTTGACTGATGTTGAGCCAGAGCCTGAAAAATTATTCTGCGTTAATACTTGTCCTAGAAAAGCGACGTTTATTTGTTTTGCTGGTGCTGTGAGCATTACAGCTTATTGTTTTCGCTGGTGCGGGATGCACTGCAGCCTGTATGAGTTGAACTGAAGAAATGTCCCTCTTGAAGGTAGAGGATGATTAAATAATTTTGATTATGGGACCGAAGGGAAGTTTGGTTTAATGTAATAAGGATGGAGCAAATCATTTGTCATTTAAACTACAGGAGGGTTCGGATGTTTTGTGTCTGTTGTAAGTTCAATATGTTCAGATGAAACTGTTTTACAGAATAGAGGAGACCACAATTTTGCCATTCATGAGAAATGAATCCAGAATAACCACCACAGGCGAAATAACTGATTTGGAAGCGAAAGGTAACTTAAAGAAGGAACGAAATTGGAGCAAAATGGGTAAGAAAATGTAATATAACCTGTAGGATAAAAAAATTTTTACCCTTCTCAGAGTCATCTGTGTGATTAATTCTTGTGATAACGTAATTTTAGATGAAATTTTCTTACTATTTTATGTGTGAATATATGAGTATGATAAATGTATAATTGCGAGTCTCTTATCAGGTGTGTCAACTGGTATAAATGTTTTGACGTGTAAATAACCACTGTTCTTTTTACTGTGTATGTTTAAGGAAAGTTTCTCCATATTTATCATGTGACAAGACATATGCGGCGAGCGTCAGGAAGAGAACGAATTAGAACAATGTTGTAGTGGTGTAAACACTTTGTTGAAGTAGCATTGAAGTAGCTTGTTGGATTAACTAGTAGTGTCAAACGAGGCGTGTCAAACGAGGATACCGCACGAGTTTGACAACACAAACATGGAACCAAATCGAGATGTACGTGACACGGGCCACCAAGAGAAACTTCATCAGAGGGCAGAGACGGCGGGATTGCACGCAACGGATGGACAAAAATCCCTACTGACAGCTGCCGCGACGAACCCCCCCCCCCCCCCTCCCCTTGTATTGTGCCTCGGAACAGTGGAACTACTGAGTGTGTCAGTGAACAGTGATTATACGGTTCTTTGTTCAATGCATATACGTGCGTTTCTGTCAGAGAAACTTTGACTCGTGTGTTTTGCAGGGGTTCGATTTATTGGTGTCTATTAGACTGACTCTTGTATTTTGCAGGTGTTCTATTTATTGTTTTTTTAGACTTTGACTCATGTATTTTGCAGGTGATTTATTTATTGTTTTTTTTTTTTAGACGTTGACTATTGTACTTTCAGAGCTGTTTTATTGATCAATGTTTGTTCTTGTGTGATCTATTGGATTTGTGATATTTTGTTTCGTAAATTCATTCCTGTGGCATTGCTTCGTTTATCAGTCAGATGGCTATTCATTCTCATTGGACTGTGATCGATTAGCCTTTGCATGGAGCATATTTATAGTGAGGAACCCCCTAAGGGTAACAATCACATAATTCATTGTAGTTTCAGTATAATGACACAGTGATCATTGTTTGCTAACTAACTGAAATATAGTAGAGTGATTAAATTAGTGCCACAAAGTTATTTTAATTCTACAAATTATTAGTTTTATAAGATATAGAATTTTTTTGCGATAACCACTTTGTAAAACATGTTTTTTTCTCTTATCTTTTTTTTTTGCTTTTGCAGATTGTGCATTGTAATGTTCTGCTTTGTAATATTGATGTTATTTTCATGTTTTTTTTAATTGCTGTGGCAGCTTTGCTATTTTCATAACTTTTACTTGTTAATAAACAGTCATAAATTTTCCTGTGATCAGTTGGCTCTGGTGAACTCCATAAGGGTAACAATCAGAAATTGTTTTCATATTAATGATGCAGTAACCATTGTTTTTACTTGCTGACCGAATTAGGTCTACACTATCTTTTAAATAGGTGTTACAGATTGTTTTTTTCTCTTTGAAATTGGTAGATTCTAAAGATGTGTTGAAATTATTGTGTTTTACCAAGTAGCTGGTGACCTTTTGCCTTTTCTTTACATTTTTGGTTTAAGTAGGTTGTGAGAAGCCTGCTTGGGAATGTCCTAGCACGGCCAGAAAATTCCCTGCACAGTCTTTTCCGGAGCGTTGGGGTTATGAAAGGTCTCTGTTGGATTCCTTTCATGTTAATTTCTTAAATCTGTTGTCATTTACGGCATAAATTCCTCTTCTAAATTTACTGTGGCGTTTCTGACTATCTGGGAGGAGACTGAGTAGTGGAACGTGTTACTTTTACACATAAACAAGAACGATCTGTCGCACTACTACACTTTAAAACACAGTTTATATGTAATTCATGTCACAGAGTCTCATACGGAACCTACATCCGTTTTCTTTTATATACTGTATATGATAAGATACTGTCATCCCCCTTCCCTTCTGTGTGAGAGGATGAATGAGCAAATGTATTTCTAGTTGCATGCTTGAGGGTAGCAGACAAGCCTGTCTGCTAGAGAACAGTAGGACCAACGTCGGAACAGGTAGCTACGCTTTCTAAAAGCAGAGAGGTTTCTATTCTTAGTATGGTCCTGTCCGTCCCTTGTCATGTTGGTATAGGAAGCGGCCTCTCTGGCCACTTCCGTTTGTATTTGTGAGCCACCCTCAGGAAGGGACCATGGCAGTCTGTCCGCGGCGAGCGTCTGAAGTGGTAAGATCTCCGGCTAAGCACGTGTCTGCTAAGTCCGTAGGACAATGGATTTCTTAAGTTCAGCCTAACTGAAAATTTAATCACCTTTATTTCAGGTTTAGCTATAAAATATCTAATGTTATCTTAAATTGCAACGCAGTGTGATTCGAGTGTACAGTTCAGAATATTCCAGTAGTTGGTTTGTCACCACTTTGTGAGTAAAGTGGAACCACGTGTTGATCAGTAACCCTAACTAAGATCATCAATCTTAAATGCGAATGTGCGTGAGATTATAGCGTCTCGTCTTGACAATATTTTTCAATATAGCAACTTTTCTTTATGTTCAACCCACGGGGGGTGTACTTTGTGAGACCAGTACCACGTGCTTATACAATTGTTTGACCCATCAGGTTAATAGTAAGACGATAGTAACCAGTTCGAGGTTTTTCTTTTTGTAAATTGCTTTCCAATCTAAATTATTTTAATTATCAAAATTACTGTGGAGTTACACTCTTCGTGTAAACCAAGTTGACCATGTGAAGCATGTGGTGTAATCATCAAAGTAGCCCTCAGCTATTCTTTTCGGGAAGATTTCACAGAGAGTTAGTATGAATTTAGTATACCAGTGTGTGGTAATTTCATGACGGACAGGACTGCGGTATGAACGTAATTTCTTTGGGTGAAAATTGAATCGGTTGGTTGTGGTTAATTTCCACTTGCATATGTTTCAACGTTCTTCGTGTGTTATTTTATGAATGTAGTGTTGTATGCAGTCTCCCAATCTTGGATCAATATTTGATGTGTTCCATAAGATTACAATCTCACATTTTCACAATCCTAAATAAGGCACCAGTTTAGTTATGAGTCAAGTTTAATATGCTGAAATTTCAATAATCAATGTTAAAATAAATTTCCGAATATAAACTGATTTATTTATTTTTATTTAAATTCTCTTTTTTGTATATATATATATATATATATATATATATATATATATATATATATATATATATATATATATGGTAAGCTAGACTGGATACCTGGTGAAACAGTTGCTCAGTAACGCAAGGTTAACTTCCCCAGACAGCTCACAGCTTTTAACCCACTTTTATGGTCGTGAACAGCAGCGCCGCTTGCAGAACAAATTAATGCAACAACATTACAGGTTCTTTGAATGTGGAGATGCAGTTTGGCCAACCATCGTATCAAGTAGAGTCTGACTGCACTGGACTAGATAGACATACGTTTCCCGCGCGTTGGCAGGTCCCGTTAGGTTGGCAAATAGCCGCTGCGCAGACTCTCTGAGCCCTTCCGGCCATCGTGTGTGGACCCCGGACGAGGGGAGACGGTTAGGATACCCTGCTGAGTCTCCGGTGAGTATAGACGCTCTGCGTGATGGCTCCGATAGTCACCTTAATTAGGACTGATAGTCAGGATGCATAAAATTGCTATTTTTCTGCCGGGCGGAGTGACCGAGAGGTTCTAGGCGCTACGGTGTGGAACCGCGCGACCGCTACGGTCGCAGGTTCGAATCCTGCCTCGGGCATGGATGTGTGTGATGTCCTTAGGTTAGTTAGGTTTAAGTAGTTCTAAGTTCTAGGGGAGTGATGACCTCAGAAGTTAAGTCCCATAGTGCTCAGAGCCATTTTTTTGTTGTTGCTATTTTTCTTTTGGTATCACTGATGATGGGTCAGCATTCCATATAACCGTACCATTAAGTAAAGGGAGTGACCAAGGAGTTATTATCATGATTTTATTAAATAAAATGTTGCTGTTATCTAAAATTCTTTGTTTCACAGCAACGTCTTATTTCCATTACCATTCCAGTTACGTTATTCAAAGTTTCAACGTAAAGTTAACCAATAATCAGAAATTTTGTACTGGTATTTGCTAATGCAAACTGTCGTAGGCGTCTTTCACAGAAGACACAGGTGCCATTTTCAAGTTTACGATGCCTGCTAAGGGTTCGCGGAAAGCAAGTATAATGCAAAACGTTATGGCTACTCTCCGTATTGCTTTCTGTCGAAGTAAGGCCGGATTAAAGACGTTAGCATACACGTATCCCATCATCTAAAATTCAGGATCCACGTCTGGAAATACGCGACAAGCAAATTCCTGCTGAAATCGGTCTTGCCATTTCGATTCACTATACTCGTATGACCAACCCTGCACAGGCAACTGATATCGTTCTATAGGAAATCAGCAAAATATTCGAGACTCAAAGTGTCACGATGTTTCCTGTTTGCAACGATACACTCGTCAAGGTTTCTTATCAGCTGTAGCAAAGCACATCCGTTTCGGTTCAGATAACAACGATCCATTTAGCGACGATAAACTCTATTTTCGTGGTGGCGCTACTGGCACAGAAGTCATTAATGACAAGCATTGGCCGTCTGCAGAAAATCTTCCATGAGGGGGCAACATTCAAAAGTTGATAGTTTAAATATAATTGATTATGTCAGTCTGAAAACGTATCGTGCCCAGAGAACTAAATTTCACTAGTACACAAAACTTATTGTATTTCAAAAGACTGACAGTATCTACTTCCATATTTAAATACGTACTAAGCACTTTTCAATAGCACGTGGAAAGTGCATCTTTTTATGTTATTGATGTGAATGTGGATGAAAGCTTTTGATTCAACGATCTGAAATTAATTTGACGAATTATAAAATAGAGCTAGAAAATATTCACATAAATAACTTAGATGTTGCTCCTACATAACGGTAGGTTGAAACTGAGAATTAAAAATCTGGAAAAAGTGATAATGACTGAGAAAATCTTGTTGTATATCAACAAAACTGCCACATTTATACCCTTCGAAGTGGAGAAACAAAGAATAAACTTTTAAAAAGGCTTATACAACTTTTATGTCATCTGTAGCACTTTGCTTATAGAACTTCACATCTGTCCGCCATAACAGTTTTATTGCATTACCTTTTTTATTTACATTTGTATGTAGACTAGCATGGCTCAAGTTGAACAAAAATTTGTTTGAAAGCTGTATTTATTTGGGCTGGTTAGGCAAAGTGTAGCCCAGAGCCAATATACGATTACATGAATGTAGGAAACCTAAAAAAACTGTTCTCAATTTGGCGGTAGAATCACCTTTCAGCGGCCTAAGACTGCATCTCTCCAGTTTGTGACATCACTGTCCAGCAGCCGATATGAATGCAGAATTTGTATCTTTGTGATGGCACGTGGCGCTGTGTTACATCCATTGTCTTTGAGAAATTCTCCATCCCGGAGATCGCATTTTTTCCTCCTTGAAATTTCACACTTTTTCCTTCTCTTCTAGCGCAGAAAACAATATTTTCTTTATACGACTGGTGTGTTTTGCATTAGTTATAGACGTGTAGACCTACTGCATGTTATGGTTGACTTCTTCCGCATTCCCGGAGCTGCACAAGTGAGGCAGTTCCGCACTGCGTTTCCTTGGTTTTTTTATGGTAGCAGACCTTACAGAAATCCCTTTTTATTATGACTGATACAATCAAATGACTGACACTAACAATATAATAACAAAACACATGAATAATCTAATTGATTAGCGTACAGTGTCTCCCAACCCAGTGCATTATTATTGATTTAACGTTACTTCAGCAACTTTCACATCAATGTCACTGCTTATTTATTTAGTAGTCTCTCATCTGGCTTCAAGAGACTACAAGAAACTCCTTCCTTACCTGATACCTCATAAAAACCTCCGAGTTAGTCACCGAATTCGAACTCGAGACGCCCAAGCGGGAAACGCTGGAAGAACTAACCACTAGATCGCGGAGGCCATAGCAATAACGACATTGATAATATCTTTGTGATATAGCGTAATGGCCAATGTCAGGAATATTCAGGCCTAGGTGATTCCAGGCCGATACAAAGTTTACCTAAAAGATTAAATAGTTGTATGGAAGTAGAATGAAATACACTATGTGATCAAAAGTATCTGGACACCCCCCAAAAACATACGTTTTTCATTTTAGGTGCATTGTGCTGCCACCTACTGTCAGGTACTCCATATTAGAGACCTCAGTAGTCACTATACATCGTGAGAGAGCAAAATGGGGCGCTCCGCGGAATTCACCGACTTCGAACGTGGTCAGGTGATTGGGTGTCACTTGTGTCACACCTCTGTATGTGAGATTTCCACACTCATAAGCATCCCTACGTTCACTGTTTCCGATGTGATAGTGAAGTGGAAATATGAAGGGACACGTACAGCACAAAAGCGTACAGGCCGACCTCATCCGTTTGCCTGACAGAGACCGCCACAGTTGGAGAGGGTCGTAATGTGTAATAGGCAGACACCTATCCAGACCATCACACAGGAATTCCAAACTGCATCAGGATCTACTGCAAGTATTGTGACAGAGAAGGCGGAAGGTGAGAAAACTTGGATTTATGGTCGAGCGGTTGCTCAAAAGCCACACATTACACCGGTAAGTGCCAAACGACGCGTTGCTTAGTGTAAGGAGCGTAAACATTGGACGACTGAACAGTGTAAAAATGCGTGTAGTGACGAATCACGGTACACAATGTGGCGATCCGATGGTAGGGTGTGGCTATGGTGAATGCCCGGTGAACGTCATCTGCCAGCGTGTGTAGTGCCAACGGTAAAATTCGGAGGCGGTGGTGTTATGGTGCGGTCATGTTTTTCAGGAGGAGGCTTGCTTCCCTTGTTTTGCGTGTCACTATCATAGCTCAGGCCTACACTGATTTTTTAAGCACCTTCTTGCTTCCCATCGTTGAAGAACAATTTGGGGATGGCGATTGCGTCTTTCAACATGAACTAGCACCTGTTCATAATGCACAGCCTGTGGCGGAGTACTTACACGACAATAATATCCCTGTAATGGACTGGCCTGCGCAGAGTCCTGACCTGAAACCTATAGAACATCTTTGGGATATTTTGGGATGGTGACTTCGCGCCAGGCCTCACCGACTGACATCAGTACCGCTCGTCAGTGCAGCACTCCCTGAAGAATGGGCTGCCATTCCCCAAGAAACCTTCCAGCATCTGATTAAACGTATGCCTGCGAGAGTGGAAGCTGTAATCAAGGATAAGGATTGGCCAACACCATACTGAATTCCAGCATTACCGATGGAGGGCGCCACGAACTTTTAAGTCATTTTGAGCCAGATGTCTGGATACTTTTGATCACATGGTGTAACACGGCCCCACCTTCGATAAAAAATTGTAGTAAACAGGATTATTAAAAGAGGCGAAGAGTGTAACAAAATTTATGTTTATTATTATGCATGAATCATGAACCCGAAAAACTCTCACGGTTAATTTGATTGGGTGAAGGCACAACTTGGTCTGGCACTCCTACGTATGACTTTTTGGGGTTTGTGTTACTAATATTTTTGCTACCAAAATTATTGTGTCTTACGTCTGTTCCTCATGCGGTTTTCACCAAGCGCAAGTAAGTAGATGACTGCATCCATATATCTTCTATACCGACCTCTTTCTTGTGTAATTCAGTTATTTTGCTTACAGAAACGAGTACATCGGCAATGAGCGAGGTCAATGATTGTACATGCCACTGCCACGTCTCAAGTCATTGTGGTAGCTGGTCTGCTGGTAGCACTGTGGAACTAGCGAGTGATTCCTTCCGCTGACCTCACGAGATTTTTTAGAACTAATGTGCGCAATAGTCGACGGTTTCTGTCTGCGTGGGCGTGGTCTTGGTCTTTTATGTCCCAGATCACATTCCCAACAGACAACTTGCGCAGCTTTGGAAGGGTTGAAATGCACCTGATAGATTTGTTACTCACGTGACAGGCAATCCATGTTTGTCCGATACTGAGCTCTACCAGTGTTACTGCTTGCCTCCTGGTGTACTGGCGGGTCGGTCTTTATTGAAATTTAGTCATCACTTCCGCGTTACATAAGGGCGCCCTGATAGCTTTAGTCAGATAAAGTAAGCCTATATGAAAGGGATTTAAGTATGGCTATAGAATGAGTATGAATTATACATTTAAATTCAAATGTCCGCTCAATGTTCCCTCAATCTGCTTATGTGTTAAAAACTTTATCAGTTTATCAGCTTGTTTCATAAATAACTGAAAATCACCAGGGAGCTCTGCATATTTAGATACTTCTACAGCACAAATCTTTACCTAGCCACGCCAATTATTACGCTGTGGCATTGTGTAACCTATGTCATAACATTTATATTTACACGAAAGAAGCAATTCAAAAGCAGAGAAACCGGTTATTTGGAAATTTGTGGTAAGTTCCTATGGGACCAAACTACTGAGGTAATCGGTCCCTACGCTTACATACTTCTTAATCTAACTTAAACTAGCCTACGCCAAGGACAACACACACATCCATGCCCGAGGGAGGACTCGATCCTCCGACGAGAGCAGCCGCACGAACCGTGGCAAGGCCCCATAGACCGCGCGGCTACCCCGGGCGGGAGTGGGTTTAATAGTGACCTCATTTTAGTAGTTTCAACACTTCTACTTTAAAAAACTATTCACTGTACGAAGTATCAAACAATCATGTCTACAGCATAAGCTTGAAACTGCTGCTCGATGCAAAAACTAATGCTTTTAGATTCGTATTCTTTCTCAATATCAGTGGCAAACGCCAACCTCAGCTTCACTTTTCAGAATGGTTTGTGCTCCTCGAATAATTATAGATTATCCATTGCTGCCTATGGACATACGGAAACCATACAAAACTACACAGCGACATTTAGTAGCTAGATAAACGAGGCGCAGCACACTGCCACACATGGCCGATTCGTCACATAAGATTCAGGTGTTACGAGCTATCAGTGATTCTGCGATTTGGCCACATGCGTGCGATCTACGGACAGATCGCCCTACCTGGCGACAGATTGCCGTTGAAGCTGGAACTCGATGCTCCTCCTGTTGACTGCATGGGAGGCGACGAAGAGCCGTTCCTGCAGGAGCTGGTCCAATGAAGACACCACGAGGCCCTCAAGGGGCCAGCAGGGACCCCGGAGGGTGAGAGGCAGTGCAGATAGCGGGCCTCCTGCGGCAGATAGCAGCCGCTAACGCCGCCCTCAGCCCTTAATGCCGTGCCCCGGCTCTTACTGATTTTTAATGGGCCTTTAGCCGCCTTGTAACGCAGCCGCTGCGGTTATGAAGAGGTGGCAAACTGGCGCCGCTATCTGTGCCCGGCTGCACTTTGCTCGCCGTCCCGAAGCCTCTTGCGTCGCACCTTTTTCCCCTCCATTCTGCAACTCGAGCACAGATCTGCTTGAGATTACGTGGAGAAGCGGCCACAAACTGCGCCAGAGGTGTCGTTAGCTCCGCCGAGGCAGGTGTGTTTTTGAAAATGGAGGAAGAAACCTCCCTCCAGCCAAGCTGTTTCTTTGTCCTCGAATTATCAAAGAAACTACAACATCGCTAATTGTAAATATGAGATATCTCTAGAAAGTTCTGCGAATGGTACTGCAAAACGAAGCAAAGAGACAATAGAAAGAAAAACAAAAAAATCATTGCCTTTGAGCGTTTGTCGCATAACGATGCAGACTGTTGTGTCCTATAACTGTGATGGTTGCCTTCCCTTCACGAGATTGAAATTACAACATAAAAAATGGAAATAAATAAATTGTAAACGTCATGGGACTAGAGCCTCCCGTCGGGTAGACCATTCGCCGGGTGCAAGTCTTTCGATTTGACGCCACTTCGGCGACTTGCGCCTCAATGCAATTTATAAAAAGGGTAGAAAATCGGATGCTCATAATTGCAGGCCAATTTCACTTATATCGATTTGTTACAGAATCATGGAACGTATTTTGTGTTCCGACATCATGACCTTTCTGGACTCTGAGAAGCTCATCTGCAGAAACTAGCACAGTTGTAGGAAGCAGCGGTAATGCGAGACACAGCTGGTCCTCTTTGTGCGTGATATACAACAGGCTCTAGATACCGACTCCCAGGTTGATGCCATATTTCTCGACTTTCGAAAGGCGTTCGACTCGGTTCCGCACTGTCGCTTGCTCCAAAAAGTGCGCGCTTACGGGCTATCCGATGACATATGCGGTTAGATTGAAAGTTTTCTAACAGACAGGCAGCAGTATGTCGTCCTGAACGGGGTGTCTTCAACAGAAACAAGCGTAACTTCAGGTGTGCACCAGGGGTGCGTAATAGGTCCACTGCTTTTTACGATTTACGTAAACAATCTGGTTGATGGTATTGTCAGCAGCATTAGACTGTTTGCTGATGGTGCTACAGACTACAGGAAAGTAGTATCACACGAAAGTTGTGAACAAATCAATGAGGATTTGAAGAAAAAAAGTGCGTGGTGTAATGGCTGCCAATTATCTCTCAATATTAGTAAGTGTAAGCTACTGCGTATAACAAGGCGAAAATCCCCATTAATGTACGAGTACAAAGTAAATGCCCAGTCTTTGGAAGCGGTAACATCCGTCCAGTATCTGGGTGTGACTATTCGAAATAATCTCAAATGGAATGACCAGATTACACAAGTAATGGACAAGGTGAACTCTAGATTGCGGTTTATTGGTAGAAACCTGAAGCGATGCAGTCCTTCACCAAAGGAAATAGCTAACAATACATTAGTTCGTCCAGTCTTGGAGTGTTGTTCGTCTGTATGGGACCCTTACCAGTTGGGTCTGATTCAAGAGATTGAAAAGGTCCAAAGAAGAGCGGCAAGATTCGTGACTGGTACATTTAGCCATCGCGAGAGCGTTACAAATCTCATAGAGAGTCTGAAGTGGGACACACTTGTAGATAGACAGCGCGCTAAACGGAAGGGGCTGCTCACTAAATTCCGTAATCCGATCTTCGCCGAGGATGTAGAGCATATATTATTACCACCAACTTTCAAATCGAGCAGCGATCACCATTCAAAGATAAAGGAAATTAGAGCTCGTACTGAGGCGTTCAAAGAGTCGTTTTTCCCTCGCGCAATCCGCGAATGGAACAGAGGGGGGAAATATGACTTTGGTGCGAATTGTGCCTTCCGCCACACACCAAAATGGCTCTGAGCACTTGAAAGGTGGCTACACTGAGCCACTGCGCCAGAGATTGCGCCAAAGAGTATTATTAAGCCGCCTCCACAGTGCTTGTTAAGAGCTCGTAGTAGTCAGTGCCTGTTAAGAACTCGTGGTAGTCAGTGCCTGTCGAGGACTCGGGGTAGTCTGTGCTGACACGTTGTAGCAGAGAGTGTTCGTTGAGATGTACTAGTAGGCAGTGCTTGCCGAGATGTGATATTGGAGAGTTCTGGTTGAGATGTGATAATAGAGAGTCGGTGTGAGATGTAATGTAAGGATTAGAGTGATTTTCATCAATATAAATGAGGTAACTAACTCCGTTTCTTTTTATTTCAGTGTCCTAAATAATGCGTCATTACAGGTTCAGTCAACAAAGCATCTGGCGTGTGTTCTTGTATTAGAGTTTAATTCTGCTTTCCTTACGCAATTATAGTATTTCTAATTTTCTTTTATCACGTCAGTATAATTGGTATTTAAAAATTCTTGTCTTGTTGAAGAAGAACCGTACCAGATGTACGTTGAGTCACACTCCCACATACAGAACAGTTATACTTGTGCTTTGGTTTAGTAGGTTTTATAGTTGCTGGGGACTTAATTAATTAACTGTGTTTACGAAAATTTTCTTTCATTGTTTGTTGTTATTCTATGCAGTCAGATTGCGTAATAATACTAGTCAGGGCCAACCGTTTACGAGAAACAGCGTAATCGGACTTACAGCTACAAAAAACTAAAAGTATTTTCAATTTTATTTAATTAAGCCCCCATGCACGTGGCGACCGCTGCTTCGGATCGTCCCTTGGATTCTTCTGATTGTAAAAATAGTAGACAGTAGTATTGTTGTAGTAATTTGTAGTTTAGTAATTGTAGTCTATTTTGAATGTGTAGATTTGGTAATTGACATTCTTCTAATGGTATTTTTCAAAATTTAATTTTTATTGTCTTGTCTATGGGTTTGACAATTTAGGGCAATTATTTCAATTGTTCGATTAATCGTGTTTGAGGGAAACTTTTCATGTAAATGGTATTGTTGGAGATAAAGAGTCATTGTGTGTAATTTTCGTACAGTGACGAATTTTTTTATGTTTTGTAAATGATTACACGATCAATGAAAAAGGCAAAAATGATGAATATTGAGAATGACGAAATTGTTGAAATGGCGAACTTGTCAACACGGGACAACAGTATGATGAATAATGGAGCTGAAAACAATTTAATAAGTCGGGAAGACAGTCCGGAACCATTTCAAAATTTTTCTCAATCAGAAAATTCACAGAATCCGAGATTAACGACAGAAGATTCTGGAATAGTATCGAACTCAGATAGCTTTACAGCTATGACGAAGGAAACTGGTTTCGCGGGAAATGTTAGGGGTGAAAAGAATTTTGAAACAGTTAATATGGAGCAGTTGATGGGTGTAATATTAACTTTGGGATCTGAATTAAAAACAGTGACAACACTGTTAGACTTACAAATGGGAACAATGGAGCAGTTAGGATCTGAATTAAAAACAGTGGGATCACAGATACGATCTGAATTTAAAACAGAGATGGGAACTTTACGATCTGAATTAAAAACTGATATGGGAACAATGGAAACACGGTTTGGATCTGAATTAAAAACAGAGATGGGAACTTTGGAAACACGGTTAGACTCACGAATAGGGACATGTTTCAAAAATATGAAAGATGAGTTAAAGAAAGAAATCGGAGAAGAAGTACAACCGATTTTGAATTCTCATAATAATAGATTAGTTGCAGTAGAGATTAGACAAAGGGAACAGGATAGAGAACAGGAGGAAAGAGATCGCGTGATTTTGCAGAAATTTTCAGAGTTAAATTTACAACGCGCACACGATAAGGAAGAAATATTTGAGAGAATCGAGGAATCCGTACCAAATGACAGAATAAATAACTTAACACAACAATATGAACAGTTAACTACCAAATGTGTTAATACTGAAACCCGAGTCGCGACACTTACGGAAGACGTAAATAAACAGAGAGAAAAAATAGGTGATTTAGCGGAAAGAGTTGAGGAGATATCAGATAAATTGACAAATCTTAGTTTACATGGGGACAGAGATTCGGATGATACAGCTCCATTACCATTTGCAGAAACCGAAGAATACCAGAACATAAATAAGCATGTTGAAAATCAGGGAAAATTTAATGAGCGCGTGAAAAGGGAATTTGAGGCATTAAAAAAGCAAGTCAAACAAATTGAAGGCGAAATTGTAGGAAAAGACAGTAGAAGAAGTTTAGAATCACAGATAGCAGAGGGGTTTGAAGAAAATAATTTGTTTCATTTACGGGATGCAACAAGAGAGCGCCAGGCGCGCGAACTTTACAATAATCGACATTCGGACTGGGACAGACGCGGCAGGTCTTTGTCGCCACGAGGCGAAAACTTTGACTATAAACACTTTTTGACTGTTCGGAAATTTAAGATCTTCCGCAATTCTAAGAATGACATACATCCATGTTCATGGTTAGATCAATTTATGTACGCACTCCCACTAAATTGGCCATTAAGTCACAAACTAGAAATTATGTGCGGCTATTAAGTCCTCAGGGGATTCACTGCTCTAAGTGAATATGTGCCGTAGCGAGCATAGGGCCCCGAGCTGTAGTGGTGCTATTTCTCTTTTAGTTTTCTGCACCGCTGCCTACTCTTTTACTATTCTTTGCATCTGTCAAAACAACTCTTCGACTATCAATCTATCTAGTGAGTAAGTAAACAATAACCGGATATGACTAATTTACCCAAAAGAGATTTCGAAAATTACCGTTTGGACTTACTGTACTTTCAGCAGCATTCATTACTAGTTTAAATGAAATTTTACCTGTTTATCTTCGTAACAATATCACTTCATATGTTACCGATATTTTTATTGCTAAAGATTCTTGGAGTGAGCACAGCAAAATTTTGGATTCATTATTACGCATTTTTGCAAGAGTTGGCATTACTGTGAACTTAGAAAAATCTGAATTTGGTCGTTCTCAGGTAAAATTTCTCGGTCACATTATTTCTACAGAAGGTATTCTTCCTGATCCAGAAAAATTTGACGCTATTCGTAACTATGCTGTCCCTACCACAAAACGTGATGTTCGTAGTCTAACGTAAAAAATTTTTGTGGAATGACATACTTTTGAGAAACTAACAGCTAGATGTAAACATGCGGAGAGTACAAGGATACCGCGCTGTGTTTTGGCGGCGGCACATACTCAAAGCAACAGTCAAGTCTGCGCGCCGCACAAAGCAGTCGTTGACCGCAAACAATTGCTTCCTACGTCACGCGCCTACAGCTGATCGAGCGCTCAGTGCGAATGCACTGACAGCCGTAAACAAATACACAGTTTAATTTCTCCGATTAAATTCAGTATAAAGCTATAGTGACTTGATGAATTATGTTATTAACATTCAGTATTTTTCAGGATACGGTTCTATAAAATATTTAAGAACTTCAGGTAAATTCTGTGTGTCTCCGACGTTAAGACGACTTGCTATCGAGAATTTTCAGGAAGAATTTAATTTCGAAGAAGAAACTAATGAACTAAAAAGGTAACTATTAATTGAGTTTATTTTTCAGGTAACATATTTCCACTTAGGTACGTACTTTAGACGTAATTTGCTGCTCGCGATTACGTGATTCATACTTTGTGCTAATTTCATGTTCTATGAATTTACGTGTGAAGCGACGTGCTTGCGTACATTTGCTGATTTTTGTCAATGTTTTATTAATGAACAGGATTGTTATTTGTATATATTATGCATCGCTTGGCTGCACTGCTTTTTCACTGATGTCATATTTTTTAATTATGTGCCTGCTGTGCTTATTTATTTAAATTATAATTGTCACGTGATTAGTTGTGCTGATATGTATGTAAGTTATACTTTGTGATTTATCTGCTTGCGCCTTCATGTTTACTTATTAAGAGGACATATGAACATTTATTTGCTTATGCTGATATGATGCTAATGACCTGTTTGCTGCTATGCGTATGGATTGCATATTTACACATTTCTGTTTGTTGTCACAACTACTCTTTAATTTGGTATATAGCAATGCTGATGTACAGTGTACAAACAGAGAGTTTAGGTCACACTATTGGATTAATTATAGATTGTTTGCTTGGCAGAGCCTCGTTGTAAGAATTGTGCTGCATCCACTTGTTGACATTCTGTTCTCTACTGGTATATTTACTCGCTATTGCTTGTTTTGCTTACGCTAAGTGCCTTATATTTTTAAGATAAGAAAATGAACTGCTATAATTCGACGAACAACATTGGTACAAGAAACTTCATAGAAGTCACATGAGCTGAGGTTTTATGGAAGCTGTATAAATTTATGCTAATAGGAAGGAAGCTAACGACATGACATACCAAAACTAGGTTTAGACCATTGACAATTATTACACTGCATTTTTCGTGAGCAATTGAAATAGGAAGTGACACTTGACCCAAGAAATACTCCACATGTTTGCTTCTGTTTGCCATAATTCTTGAAGTGGTGTACACACTGTGAAATATTACGATCGTTCACACTCCGTACTCGTACTTAATTACTGAGAATTAGTCGAACAAAGTCTGTTAGAGGTCATGTATGCATTTCTTTTGTTTATAATTCATAATGAGTAGAAGATTTGGGTCAGATGGATTACACAGAGGTTGTGTGTTGACAATGTGTCTTCAGATTGTATGGGAGGATGAACTGAAGTTTGCACTAGGATTTTATCTGTACTTGTTCGAGGAGACTGACTAGAGGAAAGAGTTGTTATGGAAGTGAAGTGATATTGGTAATAAGGTTCATATGTATCGACGTATTGAAGAGGTATTATTGAGGTATAGAGATTATATGAAGTTGATGATTATTGGAGTTTTTGTGGACAAGAGGTAAGGTAAATGCTATTAATGATAAGGTTTATATGTATCGACGTAAGAGGTATTATTGAAGTATTGAGATTATGTGATGCTGATGATTATTGGAGTTTTGGTGTATAAGAGGTAAAGTAAGTGAGGTGCATATTTTTTTTGTTGGTCTTATGGAACAAGGAGGATGAAGATAGCAGACTAGAACACTAAAGTAGAAGGAAGATAGTCTATACACACACTTTGTTAAATCACTAAGCAGTATATACTTTTTTTTTGAAGAGAGGAAGTATTTGCATATCTTGGCTCACTGACAGTTGTTCAACAACAGTACATTTTGATCTGGCTTGGCAAACATCGGTCTTGACATGATGACTATGACATTGACTTAACTATTATTGACTGTTATACATTGCTGCCACTACTACTTGATACACATGATGAACATCAGATTTTGACAGAATTGCATTTACACAATTAACACTATTCAGTTACACAGTAGTACTTAATGTGGATGAAAGATGAGTGAGTGTGTTTTGTGTGTTTTCCTTTCCTAATCCTACCCACCTATCTCCTAAATATTATTTTATTTGTTTGTTGTGGCTTGCACTGACACCCATAAATATTATAGGTTTACTGATATTTGAGTGTTTGTAATAGTTAATATGACAATTATCTGATATCATTTGTGTGTTTATTAGAATTTGTATGTTTAGTGTAAGAGCATTGTAAAAGCATTTGTATGTGCATTCAAACTATTGTTCATGCCTGAACTGTGTGATCAGTGATAGTGAATATTATGGACTGTTACTTTTACTTTTTCTACATGATTGGTGCCACTAGGACATGTTTAATTTGTGCATATATACTCTGATGAACAGTGTGATCGGTGATAGTGAATATCATGGACTGCTCTCTGGACCTGCTCATCATTGCTAGGTGCAACTGATGGACTACTTGTATGAAAATGAAGTCACTTCTTGCTGTCTGCACCTACTCAACATTACTGGGTGCACAGATGAAGCTACTTCTATGGAAATGATGCCACTTGCCGGTGTCTGCACCTACTCAACATTGCTGGGTGCCACTAATGGAACTGCTTCTACTGAAATGAAGTCACTTGTTGGTGTCTGCACCTGCTCAACATTACTGGGTGCACAGATGAAGCTACTTCTATGGAAATGAAGTCACTTGTTGCTGTCTGCACCTACTCAATATTGCTGGGTGCCACTGTTAGAACTGTTTCTACTGAAATGATGTTACTTCTTGCTGTCTGCACCTACTCAACATTGCTGGGTGCCACTGATGGATTGCTTCTACTGAACTAATGTGACTTGTTGCTGTGTGTACCTCTTCAACTTTACTGGGTGCCACAGATGGAACTGCTTCTACTGAAATGATGTCACTTGTTGGTGTCTGCACCTGCTCAACATTGCTGGGTGCAACTGATGGACTGCTTCTACTGAAATGATGTCACTTGTTGGTGTCTGCACCTGCTCAACATTGCTGGGTGCAACTGATGGACTGCTTCTACTGAAATGATGTCACTTGTTGGTGTCTGCACCTGCTCAACATTGCTGGGTGCAACTGATGAACTGCTTCTACTGAAATGATGTCACTTGTTGGTGTCTGCACCTGCTCAACATTGCTGGGTGCAACTAATGGACTGCTTCTACTGAAATGATGTCACTTGTTGGTGTCTGCACCTGCTCTCAACATTGCTGGGTGCAACTGATGGACTGTTTCTGCTGAAATGATGTCACTTGTTGGTGTTTGCACCTGTTGACCATTGCTGGGCTGGAATTATCAACTATTTGTTTTTTTTTGTGAACAATTAAAAGTATTTTATGTGAACATTTGTATAAACTGATTTTTTGTGTATTGTGCAAACTATTATGTAAAGCCACATGTATGAAAAGAATTTGTATTGCCTACTGTATTTTATATATTAGGTTATTGAAAGGTCACTGCAAAGCCAAAATTTTAACTAATTATGTGATATTTAGGTATTAATATTATCTTTTATTTTTGTCTGTATTTTTGTGGACGAATTTGGTGGTATTTTCACCACCAATGCTGGCAAAAAATACCATCAAATTCTGGCCTGTGGAGGAGGGGCATATGAAAGGTGGCTACACTGAGCCACTGCGCCAGAGATTGCGCCAAAGAGTATTATTAAGCCACCTCCACAGTGCTTGTTGAGAGCTCGTAGTAGTCAGTGCCTGTTAAGAACTCGTGGTAGTCAGTGCCTGTCGAGGACTCGGGGTAGTCTGTGCTGACACGTTGTAGCAGAGAGTGTTCGTTGAGATGTACTAGTAGGCAGTGCTTGCCGAGATGTGATATTGGAGAGTTCTGGTTGAGATGTGATAGTAGAGAGTCGGTGTGAGATGTAATGTAAGGATTAGAGTGATTTTCATCAATATAAATGAGGTAACTAACTCCGTTTCTTTTTATTTCAGTGTCCTAAATAATGCGTCATTACAGGTTCAGTCAACAAAGCATCTGGCGTGTGTTCTTGTATTAGAGTTTAATTCTGCTTTCCTTACGCAATTATAGTATTTCTAATTTTCTTTTATCACGTCAGTATAATTGGTATTTAAAAATTCTTGTCTTGTTGAAGAAGAACCGTACCAGATGTACGTTGAGTCACACTCCCACATACAGAACAGTTATACTTGTGCTTTGGTTTAGTAGGTTTTATAGTTGCTGGGGACTTAATTAATTAACTGTGTTTACGAAAATTATCTTTCATTGTTTGTTGTTATTCTATGCAGTCACATTGCGTAATAATACTAGTCAGGGCCAACCGTTTACGAGACACAACGTAATCGGACATACAGCTACGAAAAATAAAAAGTATTCTCAATCATATTTAATTAAGGCCCCATGCACACTATGGGACTTAACTTCTAAGGTCATCAGTCCCCTAGAACTTAGAACTACTTAAACCTAGCCAACCTACGGACATCACACACATCCATACCCGAGGCAGGATTCGAACCTGCGGCCGTTGCGATCGCGCGGTTCCAGACTGTAGCGCCTAGAACCGCTCGGCCACCCAGGCCGGCTCCCGCCACACACCACTTGGTGGCTAGCGGAGTATATATGTAGATGTGGATGGGGATGAAATGATGTTGGCCGGCCGGTGTGGACTAGCGGTTCTAGGCGCTTCAGTCTGGAACCGCGCAACCGCTACGGTCGCAGGTTCGAATGCTGCCTCGGGCATGGATGTGTGTGATGTCCGTAGGTTGGCTAGGTTTAAGTAGTTCTAAGTTCTAGGGGACTGATGACCTCAGATGTTAAGTCCCATAGTGCTCAGAGCCATATCAACCATTTGAAATGATGTTGATTAGGACAACGCAACACCCATCCCTGAGCGGAGAAAATCTCCGACCGGGTCCTTAGGATTGACATTCTGTCGCGCTGACCACTCAGCTACCGGGGTCGGACATGGAAAGAAAGAAGGGATATTAAAATTTCCTTTCGATGGCCACTTCATTCGAGGCGGTACACGAGGTATGAGGGGCTTTCATTAAATAATGCAACAGATTTTTACTCTCGCAAAGTTTCGGCTGAAGACATGCGGAATTTGTTGCGGGACATCGTGGAATATTTGCACTTCAGCCCTTATTGTTTCACGATGTTCCGATAGGTAGCGGCGCTATGTGTAGCCTTCAAAATGGCGTCTGTAACGGTACTGCGTTCCAAACAGAGATTGTCACTGAGGTTCTTTTCGAGGGAAACCAGAGCATCGCAGATACTCATACGGGCTTGCAGGACCACTGCGGAGTCCTGGCAGTGAAAAAATTCAAATGGCTCTAAGCACTATGGCACTTAACATCTGAGGTCATCATTCCCCTAGACTTAGAACTACTTAAACCTAACTAACCTAAGGGCGTCACACACATCCATGCCCAAGGCAGGATTCGAACTTGCGACCGTAGCAGCAGCGCGGTTCCGAACTGAAGCGCTTGGAACCGCTCGGTCACTGCGGCCGGCCCCTGGCTGTGAACATCAGGATGGTGAATCGTTGGACGAGGCCAGCCGCACACGGCTGTGGCTCTTGCAGTGCAGGAACGTGCGGACACTCTCATTCGAGGTAATCGAGGGATTACAATCAAGCATCTCGCTGCACAACTAGACATCTCTGTTGGTAGTGCTGACAAAGTAGTCCACTTATTTGGTTCCTTGCCGCCTAACAGGAGATCATAAAGAGCAGGGAAGGACCATCTACAGGAAATTTTTTGCGCATTACGAGACTGATAGCTATAATATTTTGTCGAACATTATCACAGGCGGTGAAACATGAATTCATCACTTGGAACCGATATCAAAGCACCTATCCATGCAGTGGCACAACTCTCTTCCGAAGAAAATGTTTAAATCTGCACCTTCAGCTGGGAAAGTCACGGGGTCCGTCTTCTGGGATTCTGAAGGGGTTGTGCAAACAAACTTCACCGTGACAAGGCATGGCCTGACACAAGTATGCGCTCCCGAGAGAGTCCAAGAAACTTCATTGATATGCTCTTACTCATCCAACCTCTACACCGGATCTCGCACCTTCCGACTTCCACCTGGTCCAAAGGAGGAAGTAATACGAGGATGATTGGGCGGTCATCGCTGTAGCAAGACACTGAGTCGGTCGTCGACCAGAAGAGTGGTATCATGCGGGCGTGTACGCCCTCCCAGTACGGTGGCGTAAGGCCGTCGCATTGAACAGAGATTATTTTTAAAAATAGGGTTTTGTGGAGAGAAGAGTGGGAAATGATACCGTATACTGAAATGGTTCAAACGGCTCTGATCACTATGGGACTTAACATCTGAGGTCGTCAGTCCCCTAGACTAAGAACTACTTAAACCTAATTAGCCTAAGGACATCACACACATCCATGCCCGACGCAGGATTCGAACCTGCGACCGTAGCGGCCGCGTGGTTCTCGACTGAAGCGCCTAGAACTGCTCGGGTCGGTATACTGAAATTCTGAATAGAAGCATCCTGCTTTCAGAAAAAAGTGTTGCTTTGCTTATTGGACTACTCTAGTAGCATGGGGAACGATTGCGAGGGAGTGTGGCCTTACCCAGTAACGACCATACTATATTTCTTTCCCCAAATTCTTGAGCTCTTTGCCTGATACTTCGAGAGTGACTAGTCGAGTCTACGAACTTATTATGTGATCTTACCACGACCTCCAGTTGTTATAATAGTGTAAGCTATGTACTCTAAAACACTAATTAAGTTTCACTTTGACACTTTTGAGAAATATTTTTGCTGAAACTGAACACATTTGAGAATTTTATTCATTGATATTAATTTTGAATAGAAGTTAACAGGGTCTTAATATATGCTCGAATATTACAAAGGCTAATGATGTTATCCGAAGTGCTTAGTGGATTTCTTCGGGGTCGTGCTACAAAGAATCAGTCACTTTTCACTAGCACTTCACTTCTTACCTTAATTATCGTTTGGATAACGTGGTATTTTCGACTAAAAACAGTGCCACTGCTTTTATTTGGGCCGTGGACCAGTATAAATTTACTTAAAGCACTTTCCTTCTGAAAATGGGTAACATGATTGAAAAGAAATCGGACCCTGGACAAATATTGAAAACAGCTTTTAGAATTTAACTTTGAAATCATCACTAAAACTTTCCTTAAAATAATACCACTTTACCTCAGATCAAGAATGAAATGAGCAAGACAGAGAGCGCTACTTTCGTTTTTAACCAAATTTATGAAATTATTCAAATACAAATAAAATTACTCCTTTAAATTTACTGGTCCGATTAGCCATTGAATATTACAAAGCGACCTTCGGAACTTGTAACATAACTGCCTTCTCTGATGAGTTACGGAACTACTCTCTTATTAAAAGTACTTTACAGAACATGAACTGAGAGATATAACTCTTGGTTCAAATGGTTCAAATGGCTCTGAGCACTATGGGACTTAACTGCTGTGGTCATTAGTCCCCTAGAACTTAGAACTACTTAAACCTAACTAACCTAAGGACATCACACACATCCATGCCCGAGGCAGGATTCGAACCTGCGACCGTAGCGGTCACGCGGTTCCAGACTGAAGCGCCTTTAACCGCACGGCCACACCGGCCGGCGTCTTGGTTCACTAAACTGCCTCTGCGAAATGATATTTGATAAAGGACTAAGGTATTTTCAAATGATAGTAACACAAGTGAATATAAATAAATCACAATATTGTTTCAGAAAGGATCACAACACTTTCCTTGGCATAAATGTCAGTCTTGAAGACAATAATGAATGCCAAAATTCATGCCCTTAAACTGCAGTGCAGCCCAGAGTATTGTTCAAGATTTTGCAGTTATTTCATGCCTCGTTTTCTATACTTATAGATAGAAAAAGCTCGTCAGTGTAACATAATGCAAAATTTAGAAACAGGCAAGCAATTTACTTTTGATTATTGAAAGACTTAATTGAATTTATTCTAAGCGAATGGGCAACTGATTTTACCTTTAGTATAACGCCGGCCACGGTGGCCGACTGGTTCTAGGCGCTTCAGTCCGGAACCGCGTTGCTGTTACCGACGCAGGTTCAATACTGCCTCGGGCATGGATGTGTGTGATGTCCTTAGATTAGTTAGGTTTAAGTAGTTCTAAGTCTAGGGGACTGATGACCTCAGATGTTAAGTCCCATAGTGCTGAGAGCCATTTTTAGTATAACAACAATAAAATACATATCACGCCAGCAGAAGTCACTCGCTAAGCTAAATACAGAGTAATTGAAATTGTGCACTATCTGTTTGTGCTGTATCTTTAGTTATTAGTTTTGCCAGTGAAATTTTAATTACTTTAAGTTATTAAGGTAACTGCCTTGCCGCAGTGTATACACCGGTTCCCGTCAGATCACCGGAGTTAAGCGCTGTCGGGCGTGGCCGGCACTTGGATGGGTGACCATCCGGTCCGCTATGCGCTGTTGCCATTTTTCGGGGTGTACTCAGCCTCGTAATGCCAATTGAAGAGCTACTCGACCTAATAGTAGCGGCTCCAGTCAAAGAAAACCATCATAACGAACGGGCGAGGGGTGTGCTGACCACACGCCCCTCCTATCCGTGTGCGTGAGGATGACATGGTGGTCGGATGGTCCCGATGGGCCACTTGTGGCCTGAAGACGGAGTGCTTTTGAAGTTAGGAAAGTTAACACTCAAAATCGAAAGTTAGTTAAGCCTCTGTTAAGCAACACAAGATTGAACAGTTAATGAGCCAGAAAATTTAGACTGAAGCTTATGTTCTTACGACACTCAGTGACTGCACTGAAAGGAAAACGGACCCTGCCTGGCAATAATGTCTGAGGACCATGACAACACAGGTGGCCTACAAGTTTTAACTATTGCAGGTTATTATTCAAGTTAGTTATACTCTGTGAAAGAAATCGCGCCGGGCAATGCCTCTACAAGGTTATACTTTTTTTCACTCAACATTCTTACGATGTCGTAGCTGTGCGGACGACGAAGAATGTAGCCGACGACAATGTTGAGCTGCAGCTGTTGCTGCTGCTGCTAGTTCAGCACCCCGAGTCATCTCCAGAGCCACGGATAATTATGGAACAGGCAATAGTTGGAACTGCTGCTTCCTCCGCCCGTCCACTACTAACGTGCTCTCAATACCTGTGGTATAACGAATCAGGTGCGGCGCATACACTGGCGCGATCATAGCTACACACCGCGTCTACGGGAGCGCCCTACAAAACACTTCCGCATTCTTTCATCACTCAAGCTTCCTCTCTGCTCACAGCGCGACATAGACTCTCGATACGCAAAGATAAACAACGGCACAGTTCTGCTATCTCGTCGTTGCTATCGATACATTAAAATAAAGCTCCCTTGGCTGTTAAGCACAGTTTTCAATATTTACATTATGATTGGAATCAATTATACAGAGCCAGTAATAAAGACAATATTACAGTCATTACATATAAACTACAGTTTCTGTAATGAAGCTTCCATATTCAGAATCTGAAGTACAGTACAAGTTATGATCGGATATTACACGCTGAAAAATTTTGGATGTGCAGAAGGTATTTTATCTGCATTTTCGGTGTCACATGGTCTGCAATTTTTTTGAGAATTTTCTAAGCAATACACTTTCATGATTCAGTCACTTTTTAATATGAGTATTTAGTTCGACACGACACATATCTGCAGCAGCCTGCTACCATCTTCCGGTGCTCATCTGGTGGTTGCACATTCTGTTCACTATATTTCGGGCATGTAACCACGCAAATACTACTTCTTTAACTGATATTTCGGCTGCGTATCGTCCGTTTAGCCTCAGACTGAGTCTCGAAACTGACGATGCGTCTTTTTCCTTCAGTTATTGTTATTTGATCCTCCTGCGCCCTGGGGTGGCCTGTCAGTGGTACAGGCAACCCACTCTTCAGACAACTGACAATAAAAAATTAAATTAGACGGAAAAGAACAAGAAACAGATGGTGGAGATATTTACACTGAATTAAAAACTTTTTAAAGATGAAAAATAAAACGGAAGTTTTTAGATATTCGATAGATGTCTTCTTGTACTGGTAGTAAAAAACAGTAATAACGAAAGGTAAAATGAAACACAGTAAGCACACATTTAAAACTATTAAAACATGTTTCCAAAACACTGATATTTGAAAGAAACACTTTCCTGTCACTAGAAACTGGAGGGACCTGCCGTGGTATGGGGAATCAGTTGTTGAAGTGAAAAAGGTTTGGGAGGTGGGGAGGCTGGGAATGTTGTGGTATAAGGATGGAAAACTGGTGCTTAGCAGCGATGGCGTAGGAAGGGGTGGAGTAGAGGGGGTAAACGGTGACGCTAATAGCTGTTCAGAAAAGGTGAGGCGAGAAAAGAAAGGCAGATGGGTAAAAATGGGGTTAAGGATACGTGGGGAGGAGCGGAACTGAAAGCCTGGATGAGGTGGAATGTCGGGGCAGAGTTCGTGATCTAGAAAGGGGACACGGTTGAAGCTACTTTGGGAGAGTATGTGGAGGGTTCAAAATGGTTCAAATGGCTCTGAACACTATGGGACTTAACATCTGTGGTCAACAGTCCCCTAGAAAAATGGCTCTGAGCACTATGGGACTTAACTTCTGAGGTCATCAGTCCCCTAGAACTTAGAGCTACTTAAACCTAACTAACCTAAGGACATCACATACATCCATGCCCGAGGCAGGATGCGAACCTGCGACCGTAGCAGGCGCGCGGTTCCGGACTGAGCGCCTAGAACCGCTCAGCCATCGCGGCCGGCTATGTGAAGGATGTGTACGTGGAGGGTTGGTGGGATGTGTTGGTAAAGGTGTACCAGCGTATGAGGATTGGAAAGTAGAGCAGAAATAATAGGATTATTGCAGTCGAGTTTGCGGATGGTTTTGATTGGAGGTGTTCAAAAAATTGTTCAAATGGCTCTGAGCACTATGGGACTTAACTTCTGAGGTCATCAGTCCCCTAGAACTTAGAACTACTTAAACCTAACTAACCTAAGGACATCATACACATCCATGCCCCAGGCAGGATTCGAACCTGCGACCATAGCGGTCGCGCGGTTCCAGACTGTAGCGCCTAGAACAGCTCGGCCACCCCGGCCGGTGGATGTGTTCAGTTTGAGTCAGAAGAGGCGGGAATTTGATGAGATTGTAAAGTATCATTGTTGGGGAAGTTACACAGAGGCAGAAAGTGAGGCAGAGATCATGGCATTCCAGGATCTGGAGGGACTGATAGAACTTGGGTGTGGCAGAGATCTATGCAACATTCGTATAACAAAGTATGAGGCAGAGAAAGGACTTACAGATGTAGACGACTGTGGGGGGGTACAAACCCCAGTTTCCGTCAGTCAGTAGTTTTAGTTTATTGTGGGCTTACTATTAGATGGTTAACAGGTGAGATTTCCACGTTAGCTGCCTGTCAATTGGTAGTACAAGACATTTTAGTGTATTAGTTAGCTGGATAGGATGGTCATAAATGGTGAGGTAGGTTAGTGTGGGTTGCATACAATCAGGGGCAAGCATACATTCAGGGGCAAACTTGATTGATTTTTGACCCTGTCCCCCTCCCCTTAAACTGTTGTTCTGCTGAAGAGTTTATGACCCATGAGCGTTGAATTATTACTCTCTGGGAATAATACATCGTCCTGAGAAACCGCCCACCCCTTCCCCTCTACCTCCTTCTCCCCCAACCTCTCTTCCCTCTCCTTAGCCGGCACAAATACATTTTTTATCTTAAATTAATTGACTAATTAATTAAACTGATGAATTAATTACTCCCTCAACCTCTGGTAAACCTCCAGCCCTCCCCTCGCTACATCCACTACCCCTCCATCATCTGAAAATTGGTGGGAAAAGGACTCAATCTGCGGTGGAGAACAAGGATCTCATGAGACGAAATTGAAGTCATTGTCAGTTGCATAGCAAAGGATATGCTGTTTATTTATAAAACTCAATTTTCAGTGGTTGGGTCTTTTTATTTGGTGGGAAAAACTCACATCCAGGAACTAAATGTCCTAATTATGCCATTACACTGATGAAGATTAGAGGTGTTGTCTTGTTGGAAAATTTTCGTGTATGGACTCCCTTTCACATGAGGGGATCGACTGAGCTAGTGCACAGTGCTGTCACCAGAGAACGTCCCACCCCCCCCACCCCCCCCACTCCTCGATCCTTCGTTCCACCCCTCCCACAAAAAATTAGCAGGAAAAAGACGCAGTCTGTGCTGGAGAGGAAGGATCTCACGACATGAAATTCGGATCAGTGTCAATAATACATTGAAGCGTATTCTTTATTTAATCCGTTTGCAGGAGACTGGGCTCCCCCAGAGCTCATGACGTAATAACTGCAAGCACCGAGGAATGAAATGAAGTCTGGTACAGTAGCAACCGTTTGCGGGTCCCCGCATGTGTGTCTATCGTCCAGGCGCCACTGGAAAGGTCAAAACTCGCTCAATGTCCTAAATACTAATTACCTAATTAGCTAATTAAAAAGCGGTACAATTATTAAATTACATCTGCATCTACATCTACAGACACGCCACTATCCACCGTAAGGCGCGTGAAGGAGGGTTCCCCCGCAACACCACTAGTCATTTTCTTTCCTGTTCCACTCGCAAACATAGCGAGGGAAAAACGACTGTCTTTATGCCTCTGTAAGAGCCCTGATTTCTCGTATCTTATCTTCATGACCCCTGCGCTCATTGTATGTTAAAGGCAGTACAATCGTTCTGCAGTTATGTTCAAATGGACATTCTCTGAATTTTGTCAATAGGGTTCCTCAAAAAGAATGTCGTCTTCCGTCCGGAATTCCCATTTGATTTCCCGAAACATCACAGTGCCGCGCGGTGTCGCCGCGGCCTCTCCCGCTGGAGGTTCGAGTCTTCCCATGGGCATGGATGTGTGTATTGTTCTTAGCATTAGTTACTTTAAGTTGGTTTAAGTAGTGTGTAAGTCTAGGGATCGATGACCTCAGCAGTTTGGTCCCTGAGAAATTCACACACATCTGAACATCTCTCTAATACCTGCGTGTTGTTCATACCTACTAGTAACAAATGTAGCAGCTTGCTTCGGTGTCTTACTTTAAATATGTTCTGGTACAGGTCCCAAACACTCGAGTAGTACTCAAGAACTGGTCTCACCAGTGTCCTATAAGCGGTCTTCTTTGCCAATGAATCACACTTTGTAAGTAGGCTGTTTATGTTTTCTTATTGGCAACGTTACGTAGCGCTCAATATGAAAATCACTGGCTGTGCTGTGTGCAGTCTGTGGCTGCTTTGCATTGTTGTAATTCTCGCCATTGTAGTGTTAGGCAGCTGGATGTGAACAGCGCGTAGCGTTGCGCAGTTGGAGGTGAGCCGCCAGCAGTGGTGGATGTGGGGAGAGAGATGGCGGAGATTTGTAATTTGTCATGAACTGCTATATTTATATATGATGATATCAAGGTAAATACATTGTTTGTTCTCTATTAATATCTTTCATTTGCTAACTATCCCTATCAGTAGTTAGTGCCTTCCATAGTTTGAATCTTTTATTTAGCTGGCAGTAGTGGCGCTCGCTGTATTGCAGTAGCTTGAGCAGCGAAGATTTTTGTGAGGTAAGTGATTTGTGAAAGGTATAGTTTAATGTTAGTCAGGGCCATTCTTTTGCAGGGAATTTTGAAAGTCAGATTGCGTTGCGCTAACAAAATATTGTGTGTCAGGTTAAGCATAGTTATATATAAATTGTTCAAAGGGGACGTTTCATAACTTTGCTAGAATTCTCCCAATAAACCAAAGTCGATCATTCGCCTTCCCTACCATGATCACCACATGATGGCTCCATTTCATATCGCTTTGCAGCGTTACGCCCAGATATTTAAACGGCTTGACTGCGTCAAGCAGGTCACTAATAACGCTGTATCCGAACACTATGGGTTTGTTTTTCCTACTCATCCGCATTAACTTACATTTTTCTTCATTTAGAGCTAGCTGCCATTCAACACACCACATGGAAATTTTATGTAAGTCGTGTTAAATCTTTCTACAGTCTCATTAACTTCGACACCTTACCGTACACCACAGCATCATCAACAAACAATTGCAGACTGCTGCCCCCACTGTCCACCAAATCATTTATGTCAAACGCATTCCGGAAATCTGGAATCTGTCTGCTGCTCTTCATCCACAGGCCGGCCGGGGTGGCCGAGCGGTTCTAGGGGCTACATCCTGGAACCGCGTGACCGCTACGGTCGCAGGTTCGAATCCTGCCTCGGGCATAGATGTGTGTGATGTCCTTAGGTTAGTCAGGTTTAAGTAGTTCTAAGTTCTAGGGGACTGATGTCATCAGAAGTTAAGTACCATAGCGCTCAGATCCATTCATCCACAGTTCGCAGTATATCATGTGAGAAAAGGGCAAGCCGAGTTTCGCACTAACGGTGCTTTCTAAAATCTTGCTGATTTGTAGACAAAAGGTTTCTCGGTCTCAAGAAATTTTAGTATAATCTAACTGAGAATATGTTCAAGGATTTTGCAGCAACCCCATTTTAGGGGTATTGGTCTCTAATTTTGCGGGTCGGTTCTTTTACCCTTCTTGTATACTGGAGTCACCTGCGCTTTTTTTTCCAGTCATTTGAGTCTTGGTGCGAGAGATTCACGATAAATGCAAGCTAGGTAAGGGGCCAATGCTGTACAGTACTCTTTGAAAAACCGAACTGGGATTCAATCCGGACCTGGCGCCTTATTTGTTTTCAGCTCTTTCAGTTGTTTCTCTACGTCAGGGATGCATATTTCTATGTCGTCCATACGGGAATCTGTTAGATGGTCAAACGACGGTACGAGGCATATTCCGAAAGTAATGTCCGACTGGCCGCGAAATTACATCCAACAGGGTAAATCCGATAAAGCTTTGCATTGATGTGTTTGACACTGTGTCTAGTATGCCCCTTGACCGCATCACGTCTGTCTTTTCAGTTCTGAGTGCATAGTAAGCACGTAAAGATGCCTAGGAAACAGTGTCTCCCCCCAGGAATGAGTGCCCGTGAGAGATTTCTTCTGATTTGATGAAGCCCATACAACATAACTGTCATGCATTTCCTTCTTCATGACAGTTCTCGGCCGCACTCTGCAAGGGGAAATGAGGACGCCCCTGCAGCGTTTTCGATGGGAAGTGTTTGATCGACCTCCATACAGCCCGGACTTTGCTACCTCTGATTTTCATCTCTGCTGACATGAACTGGTGGCTATGAAGTCAACGATTTGGCACAGACAACGAACTACAGATAAGTGTAGAGAATCGGCGAAAAGTGGAGGCGGCTGCCTTCTATGACGAGGGTATTGGAAAGTTGGTACAACGCTAAGACAAATGTCTCAGACGGAGCGGCGACTATGTTGAGACGTTGCTGGAAGGTGTGGCTAACTATTGCAAATAAAACACTTTCGAGAATGAGTTTTTCACTCTACAGCGGAGTGTGCACTGATATGAAACTTCCTGGCAGATTAAAACTGTGTGCCGGACCGAGACTCAGCTCAGTTGGTAGAGCACTTGCCCGCGAAAGACAAAGGTCCCGAGTTCGAGTCTCGGTCCGGCACACAGTTTTAATCTGCCAGGAAGTTTCATATCAGCGCACACTCCGCTGCAGAGTGAAAATCTCATTCTGGAAACATCTCCCAGGCTGTGGCTAAGCCATGTCTCCGCAATATTCTTTCTTTCAGGAGTGCTAGTTCTGCAAGGTTCGCAGGAGAGCTTCTGTAAAGTTTGGAAGGTAGGAGACCAGGTACTGGCAGAAGTAAAGCTGTGAGGACGGGGCGTGTGTCGTGCTTGGGTAGCGCAGTTGGTAGAGCACTTGCCCGCGAAAGGCAAAGGTCCCAATTTCGAGCCTCGGTCCGGCACACAGTTTTAATCTGCCAGGAAGTTTCAAATCACTTTCGATTTTCGCTGTGGTTTCCATTTCGCGACCGATCTTACTTTCGGAACACGCCTCGTATATCTGTACGATTCTCCTGCGTGAAAGATTTCTTGAATTTGAAATTTAAAACTTCGGCTTTCGTTTTGCTATTTCAACTGCCGCCCCAGGCTGGGCAACAAGTGATTGGATGGGATGGATGGAGCCCTTAGACCCAATTAGCAAATTACAGACTTACTATATGCTACTGATGACTCATTAAGAGTGCTAATGACCATACTTTCGAAAGTTCTCCTTATGGACGCAGGTTCATCCTTTCTTTTGTGTGTATCGTACATATATTTCTCTTCAAATTGATATGGACAGATGTAGGTCGTCGTAGTTCGAAACGATTTGTCCCATTTCATATTTTTGCTGCCTATCTCTACATTAGCTCCTGTTACTTCGATTCGTGCTGTTAAATGCTAAACACACATTGGACAGTTTTAATTTATATTTGGCTAAACGAACTGCAAAGGAAAATTAAACGATTCCCGAAATAAGACAGTTCACTTTCCACACGCACTGGCTCATCTCAATGTTCTGCCATCGCGTCAATATGGCGGCCGAGCTAACGTTGGTTACCGTAAGGAGCGCCGTAAGTCGTGTGTTTGCCAGAAGATCCAAACTTACCGATCGGGCCCAGTTGGCCCATGAAGAACCAGAATGCGGAACTTTACTTTTTTACCCTAGATTTATCAACGCCAAAGCTTTGACCGGCGCCGGCTACTGAGGATGCAGTCCCGCTATGCTTTGAACCACAAAGGCACTGTCGTCTCGTGCTCGCCCTAGCCGGGACACACTGTAGCGAGCAGTTTTTCAGGCGTTTGCCTTGCATTTGACTTGGACGCATCCAACTAGCAACCTTCGTTGCAATGGGGAGGCTGCTGCAAGCTGCGAGCTATTCAGCTGCATTTATACGACTGTGATGTATGATAACATTCAGATTAGGTAAAATCGTGTCTTTCTCGCGTTGTCGTTTTCATGCGGATTTCACGTGTAGAATACTGGGTCTTTGTTCTCATTTTGCAGTCGGTTCAGGACAGGTGGGGTTCTGAGTCCGTCCCTACGCTAGACTACTGCAAATTCAAGTGACTCACAAACAGCTTTCATCTCGCGCGACTATGTTTGCAAGAGTACTGAAAAGGTATTTCTTTTGTGATTGTAGAAATGTTTTCGGGAGCGATATTACAGACTCAGATTCGAAGTTTATTCGCAGCCGCCATGGTGAAACTGTATGTCTAAAGTGCTTGTAAATTACAGATAATATTCAAGCTAGGACAGCCACAGCTAAAGTAATTACACATAACTGATTGACCATTCATATAGCATAAGACAGGTGTTAACATACAGGTATTACAACTGTGTGAAATGTCCAATAGACCGCAATAGCTCTGTTTATTGAAGTCCATTAGATACACACACTACTGGTTTCGCAACTTTTAAGTTACATCTGCTGGTGTACGACGTCTGTTCAAAAAATTCCGGAACTTGTTCCACAAATTTTTTCTACGCTTACCTTTTACTTATTGTGCGCGGTCTCCTTCGAAATACTCTCCTCCACGCCGGCCGCGGTGGCCGTGCGGTTCTAGGCACTTCATTCTGGAACCGCGTGACTGCTACGGTCGCAGGTTCGAATCCTGCCTCGAGCATGGATGTGTGTGATGTCCTTAGGTTAGTTAGGTTTAAGTAGTTCTCAGTTCTAGGGCACTTATGACCGCAGATGTTGAGTCCCATAGTGCTCAGAGCCATTTGAACTCTCCTCCACAATTGACACGCCACTCCCAATGCCGTTTCCACTTCCGGGAGCAGTCTTGCTGGATCGCAAGAAGCGGGTTCTGCGAATTTTCTTTTATTTCGACTATCGTTGCAACTCTTCGTCCTTTCAACGCGGTTTTAAACGTTGGATATAAAAAAAAGTCCGCAGAGGCCAAGTCTGGAGAATTCGGAGGATGAGGCACCACTGTGATTTTGTTTTTTGTACAACAGTCGCGCACCAACTGGGATGAATGTTCGGATGCTTTATCGTGGCCGGCCGGAGTGACCGAGCGGTTCTAGGCGCTACAGTCTGGAACCGCGAGACCGTTTCGATACGTTTCCATCGATCCACGGTAGAATCCCGGCCATCCCGTGCCCACTGCAGTTGTAAATGTTGGTATCATTAGGTTAACAGGGGGTCAGGTAAGGGTCGTATGCTGTGGCGTTCCATGTCCAACAATGTCCCATGAACGGTGTGTGCCTAAACACTTGTGCGTTCCTCAGCATTCTGCTCTTTCGGCACGAACCCCACAGATCACCGTCTATCTTACTTTACAGAGCAGGCAAGCCTCCGAACCCTGCGCGCTGAGAAGGGTCCTGGACGTCTAACCACTTAACGCCTAGTGATAGTTTCACTGTTCTTCTACCACTTTCCGTAGATGCTCATGACAGTACCGCGTGAGCCGGCCGCTGTGGCCGAGCGGTTCTAGGCGCTTCAGTCCGGAACCACACCACTGCTACTGTCGCAGGTTCAAATCCTGACTCGGGCATGGATGTGTGTGATGTCCTTAGGTTAGTTAGGTTTAAGCAGTTCTATGTTGTAGGGGACTGATGACCTCAGAAGTTAAGTCCCATAGTGCTCAGAGCCATTTGAACCATTTTTTATCGTGATGCAAGAGCCATGAACTGTCTCGACATACTTCAGTCCGTTTCTTTCTCACATTTTCTCGAAGGCGTCGCAACTCGTCTCGATATTACCGTCGATTAACAATTAGTCCCTATAGCACGAATTCATGATGAACTAATCCTTCAAAGTCAAAGAAAACTTACAAAAGCTCAACACTGCGAGGCGTAGGTCTTTCTGGTCTTGACTCATGAGCTGGGACGAACTTGGAGGCAACAAGATGCATTTCAAGATGCTGTGGCGGGATTTCATGACATGATCCAACTGAAATGTTACATTCTTCTGCAATCTCTCGGACAGTCAGTCTTCGATTGGCTCTCACGAGTTTATTGACGTCCCTGACATGAGCGTCGTCGGTAGACGTCGAAGGACGTCATGAACGAGGGTCATCTTTAATTTCCGTCCAGCCACTTTTAAGTCGTGTGAACCACTCATAACACTGAGTACGGCTTAAAAACTCATCGCCGTAGGATTCCTGCATCATTTGGTGTGTCTCTGTAAATGTTTTATTGAATTTCACGCAAAATTTAACGCAGACGCGGTGCTCCTCCAACTTTGCCGTCACGAAATTCGCAAACTGTGCGACACAATGTTCTACAAAATGCAGCACCGAACAATAACTAATAGGTTTACGAGGGCTATTCGGAAAGTAAGGAACGATAGGTCGCAAAATCAAAACTTATTTGCAGCAGTTAGCTGCAAATTCCAGCTACTTATTTCCATAGTCGCCGATTCGACTTAGACGTTTGTCGTAGCGCTGTACCAACTTTCCAATACCCTTGTTATAGAAGGCAGCAGCCAGTGCTTTCCGTCAATTCTTTAAGCTGGCCTACAGCTCGTGGTCTGTGCCAAAATGTTGTCTTCATTGCAAGCGGTTCATGTGAGCAGAGATGAAACTCAGAGAGAGACAATTACGGGCTGTATTGTGGATAATCAAGTATTTCCAACTGAAAACGATGCAGGAGCATCTTCATTGCCCCTGCAGAATGAGGCTGAGAATTGTCTTGAAGAATAAAATGCACGGCAGTTATGTCATGTTGGCTGCATAGCTTCAGGCGAAATTTCTCACCAGGCCCTCGTACTTGGTGGGTGACGGTGTTGTTCTAGGTATCTTTATGTGCTCCCTGTGTGCTCAGAACTAAAAAGAACGACGTAACGCGATCGGGGCCTCTAAGCTTAGCTCACAATTAACTCTGGACTAATGTTTCTTTTCAGTTATGTTTTTTCTTGTACCACCTTCATTTCCTTAGGATCCACCCCTACATCATCCCCATACTCACTGTCGGTCTCTAAATCTTCCATCCTTCTACAATACCTAAATGGTATACTGACAACTTCTTCTTTGGTCAAATTATTTTTTCGGAAAAATGGTACCACACATCATTCCTATTTATTTCAAAACTTACTACATTTTCATTAAAATTTAATATCCCTTTGTACTGGTTAAAGAAATCTACGCCAGTTAGCATTTTTATACATAGATCAGGAATTATAAAGAAGTTATTGAGTACTTGCACACCATTTATTTTTACTGGCAACAGAACTTCGTGTTTAACAGCTTTTTTTAACTTTTTCTGTAGCTATAATTATCTGTACCCCCATTACTGTCATTATTACAAGTTTCTTTCTATTTGACAGCGATTCTAACCAGCCTTTACTCACAGCACATAAATCACTGCCACTAGCTGATAATCACTGTACTTCTTCGTTACACACTTGCAGACTAATTACTGGCTGACTCAACACCTTCCTTTCATTGCTAGTGTCAGTTTTTACAGAACGAAGTTTTAACTAGCACCACTCATTTAATCGAACTTCATTTAACTTTGCTTTCTAATTTTACTTTTTCAGAATAAGTAACTGCGAACTCAGTGCTTTCTGATTCATTTATTTTCTCGTGAATTGTTGTGTTGTGGAAAAGCGTGACAATCTTCTGTTGCCACGCCAATGATTATTTGCTTAAATTTCTTTGCCATTACCTTTCTTAAGACTCCAGAGATTCAGTTTCCTAGTTGTATGGCCAACGATTAATAATCCCCTTTTCAGCTAATCAGTATATTTTATATTATCAGTACTTTTGTATTAACTATTATGGGGTACCATTTATTCTCCTGTATGTTCATGAGCGATTGCACTATATTCCACCCATTCCAAAATTATCATCGGCATTTAGATTAGGTTTGCAATAGATTCTTCCATCAGAAGGATCTGTTGTACACTTTCCTCCTACTAACCGCTTTTACTTTTCTTCGGTAGCGGTAGCCTTATTCATTGTAATATTTCATTAGGCATACGCGATCACGGTCAGTTACATCGCAGTCCAGCATTCCGATTTGGAAGGGGGAGGGTTACGTGGCGACGATAGTGACAGGACAGTATCAGTTTGGTATTGTTCTTGGTACGAATTTTGCATTGTGCAGATTCGTAGCGAATTATTATTATGAATATTACCATTACATCACAGCATTATTTCCATTATCATCAGTGATAATATTTTAACTGTAATACAAACTCATCCTTTTTTTTTTTTTTTAAATCATCAACCTTGTGACTGGGTGGATGGAACCCGCCACGATTCTTCTCCTGTGCCAACATTTTCATCTCTGAGTGGGACTTGCAACTTACATACTAAATGATTTGCTGGGTGTATCCCAGTCTCTGTATCCCTCAAAGTTTTTACCCTCTGCAGCTCCATTTAGAACAATGGAAGTTATTCCCTGATGCCATAATAGATGTCTTGTTATCCTGTCCCTTCTTTTTGTCCGTGTTTACCATATTTCCCTTTCCACGTCGATTCTACAGAGAACCTCATCATTCCTTACCTTATCAGTCCAACAAATTTTCAACATTCGTTTGTAGCACCACATCTCAAAAGCTTCTATCCTCTTCTGTTACAGTTTTCCCACAGTCCATATCTCACCACCATACAATGGTGTGCTCCAAACGTACGTTCTCAGAAATTTCTTCCTCAAGACCTAAATTTGATACTAGTAGACTTCTCTTATCCAGGAATGCCGCTTTTGCCAGTGCTAGTCTGTTTTTTATATCCTCCTTGCTCTGTCCGTCATGGGTTATTTTGCTGCCTAGGTAGCAGAATCCCTCAACCGCATCTAATTCGTGATCACCAATCCTGATCTTAAACTTCTCGCTGTTCTCGTTTCAGTTACTACTTATTTCTTCTGTCATTTTCCGATGTGCTCACAGTCCATGTTCTATACTCATTATACTGTCCACTCCATTCGACACGTCCTGTACTTTTTGTTTTTCATTGAGTATAGTAATGTCATTAGCGAATCTTAACATTGATACCTTTTGTGTATTTTGATCCCACTCTTGAACCATTTCTATTACTTCCGTCATTGTTTCTTCGTCATGCAGATTCAACAGCAGGGTATAAAGACTATGTCTCTGTTTTACAGAGTTTTTAGTCCATGCGCTTTGCTCTTAGTCTTCCGTTCTTACTGTTACCTCTTGATTCTTGTAAACATTGTATATTACCCGTCTTTCCCTTTAACTTACTCCTACTTTTCCTCAGAATTTCGAATATCTTGCACCATTCTACACGGTCGAACACTTTTTCTATAAAGTTTTTAAAAACGTCGTATTTGTCTACGAAAGTCACTTAAAAAAAACTTCATTTAGTATCCTCCAAATGGTTAAAATGGCTCTGAACATTACGGGACTTAACATCTGAGGTCATCAGTGCCCTAGACTTAGAACTACTTACCCCAACTAACCTAAGGACACCACACACATCCATGCCCGAGGCAGGATTCGAACCTGCGACCATAGTAGCAGCGTGGTTCCGGACTGAAGCGCCTACATCTACATCTACATCTGCATGCATACTCTGCAAATCACATTTAAGTGCCTAGCAGAGGGTTCATCGAACCACCTTCACTATTCTCTATTATCCCAATCTCGTATAGCCGCCCGAGTGGCCGAGCGGTTCTAGGCGCTTCAGTCTGGAACCGCGCGACCGCTACGGTCGCCGGTTCGAATCCTTCCTCGGGCATGGATGTGTGTGATGTCTTCAGGTTCGTTAGGTTTAAGTAGTTCTAAGTTCTAGGGGACTGATGACCTCAGATGTTAAGTCCCATAGTGCTCAGAGCCATTTGAACCAATCTCGTATAGCACGCGGAAAGAATGAACACCTATATGTTTCCGTACGAGCGCTGATTTCCCTTATTTTATCGTGGTGCTCGTTCCGCCCTATGTAGGTCAGTGTCAATAAAATATTTTCACATTCGGCCATAGCGGCCGGCCTAGTATTATCCTTTTTATGTAGAAACCGTAATTTTTTCAGTAATATGCTTTTAAAAGGATCATCATTTATTGTCATCAGCTCTTACGTATTTTAAACCAACTTTTCAATTTGTGTGATCTTCGACTGGAGAGCGGTTTCCTCTGCTGCCAGCCTGCCCCTTTCTGGGAAACTGATATAATAATTAAGAAAAAAGAATTAACATGGACAGGACGTTCGTTCCACGCTAGGTAAAAGGCGTAGAATTTCCTCTCTTTTCTTACCTTGCTGACACATGTCTATTCGTCTGGTACTTTACGCGTGTAAAGAATGGCCATCGCGGAACGGCATTTAAAGTCGACCGAACTGCTGCCGCTGCAGGAGCTGACGTACGGTCTACTTTCAGCTGTCGCGTGTGATGGCGTCGTTCAGCATCGGAAATGGAGGATTCTACACGCAGTGAAGGCGGCTAAAATTGTGACAAAAATCGTGAGCTCAGCCGTGGGCCACTTCAGCGCCGGCGCCACCGCCGTCCGGGAGGCGAGTCCCCAATTTGGGGCGCGGACCATTTACTAAATTACCGCCACTCCCACCTCCCCCTCGTACCTCCCCCGCCCTCCCACACAGGAGGAAGAGGCGACCGCTGCGCCCTCAGCGCAAGCACAGCACTCGTCCCACAGCGCCCGTCTAAATGGAAATTAAATACGCAGCTCGAGCCGAGACGAGTCGCAACGCGCGTGAGTGCCCTGTTATTGCTGCAAACATGTAGGTTAGGATATCTATCTGAAATAACAGATGTCGTATTAAAAATCAGACATTTGATGAGTTCTTTTCTGTTTTACGAGTAGCCGTAGTTGTAACAGTAATAAAGTTATAAGTCCAAACATTGTGACCACCTGTCGATAGGGTGTTAGTCCATCTTTGGAATGCAATGCGACAGCACTTCTCGTGGCTGGATTCGACAATTGCTCGCGTACCACAGGTTTTTTGTGGAGATAGGTATAAGTGAATAACGTTGCAGAATGACAACTTAAGGCATTTATTACTTAAAAACATGCAACTGGTTAGTAAAATTTTTTTTGAAACGAGATTTATCGGTGGCGTGTTTGTTGCTGTCAGAAGTAGTTTAACTTGTCGCGAAATTGTAGTAGATACTTCCTGTGAGTTAGTATCAGCAGAGGCCATTGTTGGCAACCGGAGTAAAATAATAACTGAATCCTTTTACCGACCTCCCAATGCAGATGATACAGTTGCTGAAAGGTTCAAAGAAAACTTGAGTTTGATTTCAAACACGTACCCGACTCATACGATAATAGTTGGTGGTGACTTTAACTTATTCTCGATATATTGGCGAAAATACATGTTCAATTCCGGAGGTGCGCATAAAATATCATCCGAAATTGTACTAAACGCAATCTCTGAAAATTATTTCGAGCAGTTAGTTCATGGGCCCACGCGAATAGTAAACGGTTGTGAAAACACACTTGACCTCTTAGCAACAAATTATCCTGACTTAATAACGAGTATCAAAACCGATACAGGGGTTACTGAACACAGGGTTGCGTAGCGAGATTTAATATTGTAATCCTCAAATCCTCGAAAAATAAGTGAAAAATATACCTATTCAAAAAAGCAGATAAAAATTCACTTGACGCCTTCCCGAGAGTCAATCTCCACTCATTCCAAATTAATAATATAAGTGTAGACCACATGTGGCTTCAATTCAAAGAAATAGTATCGGCAGCAATTGAGAGATTTATACCAAATTAACAAACGACGGAGCTGATCCTCCCTGATACACAAAACGGGTTAGAACACTGTTGCAGAAACAACGAAACAGACATGCCAAATTTAAACAGACGCAAAATCCCCAAGATTGGCGATCTTTTACACAAGCTCGAAATTTATCGCGGACTTCAATGCGAGGTGCTTATAACAGTTTCCACAACGAAACTTTGTCTCGAAATCTGGCAGAAAATCCAAAGAGATTCTGGTCATATGTGAAGTACGTTAGTGGCAAGAAACAATCAATGCCTTCTCTGCCCGATAGCAATGCAAATACTTTTGAAGACAGTGCTGCCAAAGCAGAGTTACTAAACACAGTCTTCCGAAACGCCTTCACAAAAGAAGATGACGTAAATACTCCAGAATTCGAATCGAGGACAGCTGCCAACATGAGTAACGTAGAAGTAAATATGTTCAGAGTAATGAAGCAACTTAAATAACTTAATAAAAGCAAATCTTCTGGTCAGGACTGTATACCAATTAGGTTCCTTTCAGAGTAGGTTGATGCAGTAGCTCCATATTTAACAATCATATACAACCGTTCGATCGACGAAAGATCCGTACCCAAAGACTGGAAAGTTGCACAGGTCACAGCAATATTCAAGGAAGGTAGCAGGAGTAATCCACTAAATTACAGGCCCATATCGTTAACGTCGATATGCAGCAGGATTTTGGAACATATATTGTGTTCCAACATTATGAATTACCTGGAAGAAAACGGTATATTGACACACAGTCAACATGGGTTTAGAAAACATCGTTCCTGTGAAACACAACTAGCTCTTTATTCACATGAAGTGTTGAATGTTGTTCACAAGGGATTTCAGATCCATACCGTATTTCTGTAAAGGCAGCACGTTTTGTAATATCGCGAAATATGGGAGAGAGTGTCACTGACATGATACAGGATTTGTGCTGGACATCATTAAAAGAAAGGCGTTTTTCGTTGCGACGGAATCTTCTCACGAAATTCCAATCACCAACTTTCTCCTCCGAATGCGAAAATACACTCCTGGAAATTGAAATAAGAACACCGTGAATTCATTGTCCCAGGAAGGGGAAACTTTATTGACACATTCCTGGGGTCAGATACATCACATGATCACACTGACAGAACCACAGGCACATAGACACAGGCAACAGAGCATGCACAATGTCGGCACTAGTACAGTGTATATCCACCTTTCGCAGCAATGCAGGCTGCTATTCTCCCATGGAGACGATCGTAGAGATGCTGGATGTAGTCCCGTGGAACGGCTTGCCATGCCATTTCCACCTGGCGCCTCAGTTGGACCAGCGTTCGTGCTGGACGTGCAGACCGCGTGAGACGACGCTTCATCCAGTCCCAAACATGCTCAATGGGGGACAGATCCGGAGATCTTGCTGGCCAGGGTAGTTGACTTACACCTTCTAGAGCACGTTGGGTGGCACGGGATACATGCGGACGTGCATTGTCCTGTTGGAACAGAAAGTTCCCTTGCCCGTCTAGGAATGGTAGAACGATGGGTTCGATGACGGTTTGGATGTACCGTGCACTATTCAGTGTCCCCTCGACGATCACCAGTGGTGTACGGCCAGTGTAGGAGATCGCTCCCCACACCATGATGCCGGGTGTTGGCCCTGTGTGCCTCGGTCGTATGCAGTCCTGATTGTGGCGCTCACCTGCACGGCGCCAAACACGCATTCGACCATCATTGGCACCAAGGCAGAAGCGACTCTCATCGCTGAAGACGACACGTCTCCATTCGTCCCTCCATTCACGCCTGTCGCGACACCACTGGAGGCGGGCTGCACGATGTTGGGGCGTGAGCGGAAGACGGCCTAACGGTGTGCAGGACCGTAGCCCAGCTTCATGGAGACGGTTGCGAATGGTCCTCGCCGATACCCCAGGAGCAACAGTGTCCCTAATTTGCTGGGAAGTGGCGGTGCGGTCCCCTACGGCACTGCGTAGGATCCTACGGTCTTGGCGTGCATCCGTGCGTCGCTGCGGTCCGGTCCCAGGTCGACGGGCACGTGCACCTTCCGCCGACCACTGGCGACAACATCGATGTACTGTGGAGACCTCACGCCCCACGTGTTGAGCAATTCGGCGGTACGTCCACCCGGCCTCCCGCATGCCCACTATACGCCCTCGCTCAAAGTCCGTCAACTGCACATACGGTTCACGTCCACGCTGTCGTGGCATGCTACCAGTGTTAAAGACTGCGATGGAGCTCCGTATGCCACGGCAAACTGGCTGACACTGACGGCGGCGGTGCACAAATGCTGCGCAGCTAGCGCCATTCGACGGCCAACACCACGGTTCCTGGTGTGTCCGCTGTGCCGTGCGTGTGATCATTGATTGTACAGCCCTCTCGCAGTGTCCGGAGCAAGTATGGTGGGTCTGACACACCGGTGTCAATGTGTTCTTTTTTCCATTTCCAGGAGTGTAGTAGGATCCAGGTGTTCATTAGAAGACGCTAGGCTGTTAATGGAAGAGGCCATACCTATGCAATTTGATACAATTGAAATCTCACCCACTTCTCCTTCTGAAATTAGGAAAATAATAAACTTGCTTAAAAGCAAAAACTCACATGGAATTGATGGCATTTCCAGCAAAATACTAAAAGCTTGTTCTCAACAGATAAGTAAGATTCTCAGCCACCTGTGTAATAGCTCTCTGGAACAGGGCATTTTTCCTGATAGACTGACATATGCTATTGTTATACCTTTGCATAAAAAGGGGGATAGATCTGATGTCAACAATTACCGTCCAATCTCCCTTCTAACAGCTTTATCCAAAATTTTTGAGAAAGTAATGTATTCAAGAGTAGCTTCACATATATGTAAAAATGAAGTACTAACAAAATGTCAGTTTGGTTTCCAGAAAGGTTTTTCAACAGAAAATGCCATATATGCTTTCACCAGTGAAATTTTGAATGATCTGAATAACCGAACACCACCCATTGGGATTTTTTGTGATCTCTCAAAGGCTTTTGATTGTGTAAATCATGAAATTCTGCTAGACAAGCTCAAGTATTGTGGCATGAGTGGGACAGTGCACAAATGGTTTAATTCGTACCTAACTGGCAGAGTGCAGAAAGTTGAAATAAGTAGTTCTCGTAACATGCAAAGATCAGCACATTCCTCAAACTGGGGAACTATCAAGAATGGGGTTCCACAAGGGTCAGTCTTGGGTCCTTTGTTGTTCTTATTATATATTAATGACTTGCCATTCTATATTCATGAAGAGGCAAAGTTAGTTCTCTTTGCTGATGATACAAGTATAGTAATCACACCTGAGAAACAAGAATTAACTGATGAAATTGTCAATACTGTCTTTCAGAAAATTACTAAGTGGTTCCTTGTAAATGGACTCTCACTGAATTTTGATAAGACACAGTACATACAGTTCCGTACAGTGAATGGTATGACGCCATTAATAAATATAGACCTTAATCAGAAGCATATAGCTAAGGTAGAATATTCCAAATTTTTAGGTATGTCCATTGATGAGAGATTAAATTGCAAGAAACACATTGATGATCTGCTGAAACGTTTGAGTTCAGCTACTAATGCAATAAGGGTCATTGCAAATTTTGGTGATAAACATCTTAGTAAATTAGCTTACTACGCCTATTTTCACTCATTGCTTTCATATGGCATCATATTTTGGGGTAATTCATCACTGAGGAATAAAGTATTTATTGCACAAAAGCGTGTAATCAGAATAATAGCTGGAGTCCACTCAAGATCATCCTGCAGACATTTATTTAAGGATCTAGGGATATTCACAGTAGCTTCTCAGTATATATACTCTCTTATGAAATTTGTTATTAACAACCAAACCCAATTCAAAAGTAATAGCAGTGTGCATAACTACAATACTAGGAGAAAGGACGATCTTCACTATTCAAGATTAAATCTAACTTTGGCACAGAAAGGGGTGAATTATACTGGCACTAAAGTCTTTGGTCACTTACCAAATAGTATCAAAAGTCTGACAGATAACCAACAAGTATTTAAGAAGAAATTAAAAGAATTTCTGAATGACAACTCCTTCTACTCCATAGAGGAATTTTTAGATATAAATTAAGAAAAAAAACAAAACAAAAACATAAAAAAATAAATAAAAATAAAAAATAAAGAAACAAAACACAAAAAAATAAAGTTGTTATATTAACTTAAATATGTTGTTAAATTAACCTAATTATGTCATGTATTGGAAAATTCGACTCGTTCCACATCATTACGAAATATCGTATTCATGATCCATGGAACTAGTATTAATCTAATCTAATCTAATCTAATCTAATCTAGATGTTAAGTCCCATAGTGCTTAGAGCCATTTTCGAAAACACTCCCCAGGCGATAGCACTTCCTTCTCCAGCCTGGAATGCCACCTGTCGCCTCTCAGTGGACGTCCAGTTGCGGTATGGCCGTGCGAATTCCAGCCGTCGTCGCCAATGAACAGCAGTCAGTATGAGTGTATGAACCATGCACCTGCTGCGGAGGCCCATACGGAGCAACGTCCGCTGAACGAGCGTTGTGGAGCCACTGTTGGTAGCCCCTAGTTTCATCTGGGCGGTTGGTCGCTCAGCAGTTGCACGTCTGTTCGTCCGTGTACGTCTCCGCAGTAATCATTCACCCTTCTCATCTATGGCCCGTGGTATACCATAACTGCCTCGGTGCCGGTTTTGGATAGACGCATTCTGCCGTGCACGCTGCACTTTAAGCACGGCGGCCGGTTTACAAGCTTTGCTGTTTGGGAAATACTCCACCCTTGACCCGAGCCGGCCGGAGTGACCGAGCGGTTCTAGGCGCTACAGTCTGGAACCGCGCGACCGCTACGGTCGCAGGTTCGAATCCTGCTTCGGGCATGGATGTGTGTGATGTCCTTAGGTTAGTTAGGTTTAACTAAGTTCTAGGGGACTGATGACCATAGAAGTTAAGTCCCATAGTGCTCAGAGCCATTTGAACCTTGACCCGAAGCCAATGATCATGCCCTTCTGAACGTCAGATAAATCGCTCCGTTTCCGCTTTACTACAACGACTGCACTGTTTTCCGCACCACACCGACACGCTTCATTTACCTTCCATTGCCGGCCGCGGTGGTCTCGCGGTTCTAGGCGCGCAGTCAGGAACCGCGCGACTGCTACGGTCGCAGGTTCGAATCCTGCCTCGGGCATGGGTGTGTGTGATGTCCTTAGGTTTAAGTAGTTCTAAGTTCTAGGGGACTCATGACCACAGATGTTAAGTCCCATAGTGCTCAGAGCCATTTGAACCATTTTACCTTCCATTGCTAGTGCTGTCATCTGCAGTCTGTGAGTGGTTATTGCACATTGACGTCTGATATCGGCGGTGGTCACATTAATGTGACTGGACTTAGTATATTCCGCTCAGCTCAGCCACGACTGTAATATACGAGGGTAATGCCAAAAGTAAGGTCTCCTATTTTTGTAAGTACAGAACTCTATTTGTGTGGCAGTTGGTCACACTGTTATGAAGAGTGCTTCACGCGCTGTGTGTAAACATGCGCACGCCGCGCTGAGGCGCTCGGTCTTGGCTTGGCAGCCGTTGAGAATCGAGCTCCCGTTGGATATTATCGCCAAGTGCGAATTGCGCGCAGTTATTCGGTTTTTGAATGCAAAGGGCACTGCGCCGGTTGAAATCCATCGTCAATTGACGGAAGTTCAGGTGAGTCGTGCATGGATATCAAAAATGTTCGTAAGTGGTGTGAGAGTTTGCAGCTGGTCAGAGCGAAATTCACAACGAACAAATGAGCGGGAGACCGTCAATTTCTAAGGAGACAGTGTTGAAGATTGCGCAAAGCATGCGTGAAGATCGGCGGATCACCCTGGGTGGTCTCTGCACGTTTGTTCCTGAGGTTTCCCGAAGCACCGATCACAGAATTTTAACGGAAACATTGAAGTACCGGAAGATGTGCGCGAGATGGGTGCCACGCATGCTGACTGAGGACCACATGCGGCAACGAGTTGATGCTTCCAGCGCATTTCTTCACAGCATTGCAACCGAACAGTACAACTTTCTGGACTCAATTGTCACGGGTGACGAAACCTGGGCATACCACTTTACACCTGAGACCAAGCAACAATCACGCCAGTTCATAACTTTCTGAACAGAATGGCGGCGAGCTGATATGATATAGGCATACAAAAACTGCCACAGTGTCTACAAAAATGCATCGACAGAAATGGTGATTATGTCGAAAAGTAGCTAAATATTCAAGCTGTAAACTGATGTAAACCACTGTAGAAATAAACAAGTCTATGTACTTACAAAAAAAAAATAGGAGGTCTTACTTTTGGGATTACCCTCGTAATAACCATCTGCCACTCGAAGTTCAAATTGCGCTAAGAAATTTACAACTAGTTTCCCAAAATTATTATCATATACAATAGGGGATGTACCAACTGACATTAGGTTAAATTCAAAATTTAATGAGCCCAACAGCTAAATAATGCCCCATCGAATCGCTGTCATAAAGAGTGCCACTTCTCTTCTAAAACCTCTCGGCAGCACGGTTATATAAAACAACTCACAATGTTAAAGGTAGTAACAATTACAAATAATATTTCATAAAATGCAATCATAAGATTCCTACCATCATTCTTCCTGGACGCCACCGTGGTCCGTAACATTAGGTCAGACAGCAAACAAAACCTTAAACTTATGTAAGTCTACGACTTCTTAGACTTGGTGATTTTCGACAGTAAGGCCAACCCCCCCACGGTGACAAATTCACAAATGCAAGTCCCATTGTTTGACGAGTTACGTGAGTGATAGCCAATGTCAAAGTGGAGGCGCCGCCAGTGAACTCTGAAGCATTAGCTTGCTTAAGCGGACAGTACGATTCGATATGCAACTTCACAAACAAATTACTGAATTTACCACCTGGAAAAGGACAGCACTCCAATACAATTTAGCTAAACCAAACACTTTAGGTCACAGAAGAAACTTGCCGCTACATTTAATATTCCTTGTACTTCCCTGGATCCACAAGGAAACAACTCCCCTCCTGGAATTTTAGCTTCTCCAACACGATATCATAGTTAATTGCAGCTCAAACAAGACTGGGTGGCAATGATATAGTAGCAAAGCCGTTCAGCGGCAGCACTTGTGGGCAAGGTAAAGCACAAGCCTTTCACGCTTCCTGTACCTGCGGCAGCTAACAGCCAATCTTTTCCAAGTGCTGGTGGAACCGTGCTACTGCCCGGCTCACAACTAACTACTCATTTCTTCTCGGACACGCCTTCATGGAATGCTTTACGAGTGACACAGCCGTTCCGAGCTAAGATACTCTTGGTAATCTGAATGTGCTAACAAGCGACACACTGGGTATGTGTAGCCTTGCGGAGCGGCCGCACGGTTAGAGGCGCAATGTCACGAATTGCGCAGCCCCTCCTGCCGGAGTTTTGAGTCCTCCCTCGGGCATGGGTTTGTGTGTTGTCCTTAGTGTAAGTTAGTTTAAGTTAATATAAGTAGTGAGTAAGTCTAGGGACCGATGGCCTCAGCAGTTTGTTCTCTTAGGAATTCCCACACGTTTGAACAATTGGTAAGTTTCCCGAAGTACGTGGCATCAGATGTCTACGCACACGTCACGAGATTCCTGTAAATTATCGGCTGATGATTTGTATTTTGTTGGTGCGGATTGGCGCCCTACAGTGTCTCAAATATCATCCTCTGCATTTAGACCGGGCGACTTTGGTGGCTAACACATCAACGATCGTCCTCTTGAAACCACTGTCACATGAACCTAGACTCGTGACAAACATAGTTATCATGCCATCGCTATTGGCAAAAATATTCTGTCCTCAGGAATGCCGGTAGTCCAAAACAGTGTTCGTATAGTCCAGAGCGGTCATGGTGCTTTCGGTTACTACCACAGTCCCAAGGAACCAAAAGTGAATGTCCCCCATAGAATGATAAAGTTTCCATCAGCCTGCGTACTTGGGGTGGTGCATGTTTCAACAGCCGTTCACTTAGATGGTGTATCCAGCGAGGACTACCGCCCTGTTGTGTCAAGAAGCGTTATTCATTCACTCAGCAGACACGCTGCCGTTCATCCACCGTCCAATCTCGATGATCTCGTGTCCACCGAATTCGCAATTGACGATGTCGCTGGGTCAGAGCGCAAGGAAACACTTGTGCTTATTCCAGCATTACACTTTGTCAGATCCTCCACAGTTCGCCGACTATACCGCTTTACAGCCCCCATCCTCCACGTTCTGCGGCGAGGCGTGGACGTACAACACATTGTCGCCGACCCGCGATTTCGCAGTCCATCAAACACTTGCCATAATACACATGACAACCCTCAGTCCCTTCATTGTATACTGAGTACATTAATTTGGAAAATACTTGACTATTAAAAATTTTTCTTTTCAAACAATTGACACTGTTCAATCAGATAGATCAGGAAGCAATTGCAGACCGTCGCCGCTTTTTTTTTGTTGCTAGAGTATCCATCAGTTGAATTACATACCTTCAACGATTACTTACGAACTAATGTGAGAACTACGTTGATGTATATCAGATTAATAATTCTTTCAACATCATTAATATAATCGATTGATTGGATAACATTAGACATCGAGAGAAGACAGAAATTACCTTGCTTCTGAAGTGAACACAAAACGGCAGGAACTGACAATGTAAGTGCTAAATTATAAAGAGAAAGAAAAGAAACGGAGTTTAATGAACCTGAAAAACAAATTGGCTTTAGGAGTGGATCCAGAACATGATACATTTGTAAGTCACTATAAAAATTACACAACGGAGCCATAAACATGAATTACCCCTTTGAATGGCATTTATATATTTTGGAAAAAGATAATAGTCTCGACTACATATGCCCTAACAGCCCTCGAAAAACAAGACACTAAGTCACCTATGACAGTGTACTAAAGTATGAACAGGTGGCACAAAAGTCACTAGGCACTGGGCACTGATTTAAACAAAAGATTGACTTTATGTTTCATTACAAATACAAACAATACTTACAATTATTTTTTATGTTCAAACTATTTTCCACCTTCACTAATACATCTTTGAAGTCTTTGGAACGCTGTTACATACTCTATGGCGTAGTATGGTAAAACGGTCCATATCATAAATACGTCGTATATGTAGTCTCTTAATTCAGTAACGTTCTGAGGCTTTCGAGAATAAACAGAGTCCTTGACAACACCCCATAGGAGAAAATCATGGGCGTGATATCTGGTGAACGTGGAGGCATGTCAATATCTGCCCTTCGACCAATCACTTCTCTTTGGAAAGTTTCGTTTAAATAATCGCGAACGGCAGTGGCATAATGTGGTGGCGCACCATCATTCTGAAAGCAAATTTCTTGAATGTTTTCAGCAAACGCCATAAGTCCTGGTACCACGTAATTCTGAAGCATATCTAAATACTTATCTCCTGTTACTGTTCCTTCAAAAAAGTATGGTCCACGTACGCCAAATGATGCTATTGCTCCCCCAAATACTCACACCAGGTTGATTAATTCGTTGTTCTAACAAAAGATTTTGATTGTCAGTATACCAATAAGTGCAGTTATGTCTGTTAACTTGCCCGCGTAACTTAAAATTGGCCTCGTCAGACCATACAATTTTATTAAATGGTTTAGGATCGTGTTTCTGTTGGTCAAGCAACAATTCGCAGAGCCGAAGACGTCGATCTGGATCATCTTCAAGTAAGCCGCGTCGTAAGCGTGGAATGTCAACTTTAAATTGCTGTTTGTGTAACAGCCTTTGCATTGACCTTCGTGATGAATCAGCTCAGTTGCTAATCGTGTCGTTGATTTTCTCGGACTTCGGGTCACAGTTATACCTACTCTCAATTCATTTTCCTCATTTGTAAAGAAATCAGTTCTAAGAGAGCTAATTTGCGAAATTCTGGCCTGAACTGATCTGAATGTTTAACTCGGAAAAAAGTAATGAACTTATTTGTGATTAGTATAGGCTCAAAAGAACCATTTTCACTACCCAAGTTACTAAAATGAGCTGTGTCAGAATTTGGTAAGCAAACCCAAAAGTACGTGTACTGCAAAAATCGGTAATCGCTTTGTACACAATAGTGGAACAAGCCGTAATATAGCTCAGTTAAAACTGTGTGAAACAAAGAGACTCACAGGCAGACATGGGTATGCTATAATGTAACGTCCTGCAGGATGTAAACATAGTTCTCGTATTTGAACAGCTGTCAAATTTAAAGTTACCGCCGATTTCGTGACATCACAGATTACATGATTGACCACATACCGAGTGATATGTATACTACCTGGACGTATATCTCTGGTCTTAGAGCATGAAACTTCGACGTGGCTGCAGATTCCTGTAATCTGCGTAGTCCGCTATATTGTAGTTAGCCGAAAAAATTCTACTGGTTTATATGTAATGAAGAATTCTTTACTTATTTCTGGCTTTGAATTTCATATCAGCATGCGATTTAATAGGTTGATGTGGGAGCACAATCGTCAAGGATTTTCATTTTGCATCCTCATGTCAGTTTGTGGCAGTCATGTTGTAATCAGGCAAGAAACGAAATACGAGCATCTTTGGTCGGCCTGTTCAGACATCTGGAGTTCGGCATCTGAATAGTATAGACATCACCGTACATCACGGAAATACAGTACTAGACTGGCAAAGATGCATCTTTTACTGAAGCCTGACGTTTGGTGAAGTAAGATGAGGGCTTAAAGAAGTTCGTGTATGGTACTGCCGGCCGATGTGGCCGAACGGTTCTAGGCGCTACAGTCTGGAACCGCGTGACCGCTACGGTAGCAGGTTCGAATCGTGCCTCGGGCATGGATGTGTGTGATGTCCTTAAGTTAGTTAGTTTTAAGTAGTTCTAAGTTCTAGGGTACTGATGACCTCAGAAGTTAAGTCCCATAGTGCTCAGAGCCATTTGAACCATTTCTGTACGGTACTACAACGATTTCCCGAAAGGAAATGGAGTTTTCCGATGTGCCATAAACAAAATCTGCAGCTGAACTAATATCAGCATACTAATTGAGTTCAACACATACATTGTAGTATCGTGTTATGAGAAGAACATGAAGTTACATATACATACGCTTAAAACGTATTCAAAATAACCCATGTAAACGAATTACTTCCTCTTGATCTGTCAGCAAGAGAGACCTTTGCTTTAGAATTTCTTGCTCGCAAGGAAGTGGACAATGATTGGACGTAGAAGATTTTGTGAGCAAACGAAGCCCACTTCGAACTGACAGGATATGCCAATACACAGAATTGTCGAATATGGGCAACGGAAAATTCGCACGCAAATCAACCAGTACCACTTATCCTTAAAAGGTCACTGTGTGGTGCGGGTATACGGCATCGTTTATCATAGGGCCATATTCTTTAGAAGAGACAGGTGCTTCCGGTCTTGTTACCTGTAAGCGCTATGAGTGTCTTTTGCGCAACCACGTCATTTCAGCTCTCCATCAGTGCCTGGATGTGTGGATGGGATCAATTTTGTGCAAGATGGCGCACCTCCGCCCACTGTAAATCCAGTTAAGCAGCTGCTAAAGCGCCATTTCGGAAATGCTAGAATTATCAGCCTCCGTTTTTCTACAGTCTGGCCGTTCCGATCACCTGATCTTAATCCGTGTGACTTCTGGCTGTGGGGCTATCTGAAAGATGTTGTTTTCAGTGTGCCGATTGCAAACTTAGCTGCATTGAAGGCACGCATTGCGCAACGCATTCTGGACGTGACCCCGGAAACACTTCGATCAGTTGTGGAACATGCAGTTTCTCGCTTTCAGCTTGTTGCAGAAAACGGTGGATAGCATACTGAACATGTTTTTCGCCAGTCACAAGGAAATTAATAATCCGGTTTGATTTTCGTTCATGCTTCTTATGCAGTTTTTGGCCTCAAGACAAATAAAAACCGATTTTTCCCATCCGATGTGATATGACCTTGCCTTGGTGAATGGGCTTATGTAACTAACAGCATCACGCGTGTACATCAATGCAAACTGAGTAGTACAGTTTGTTTAACGTGAAACGTACACCTTAGGTATTGCTGTATGATTCATTTGTCATTTGTAGTCGATCACTGTTAAATTATATATGGTGTCTCATATATCCTGATGACTCAAAGCAACATTTTTCTGGTGGATTAAATGTTTTTTAACATCATTGGGTAGTTCTTGCTGAGAGTGGTTACTGAACGTTGACGTCAAACATCGGCGGTGGTCACATGAATGTGATCGGGCCGTGTAATTTCCTCTGCATCGCCCGATTTAACTCAACTACAGTCCATTACCATCACGTAACTTTAGTTGGTGTTCAGTTTATAGCCTCCTTGCAAAACACTATCCATTCCGCTCAGATGACCTTCCAAGCCTCTGACAGAATTACAAAGTCATCAACGAACCTCAAAATATTTTTTATTTCTTCCACCTGAACTTTCGCTCTCCAAATTTTCCCTTCATTTAGTGAAAAGTGCCCTTATTATCAGGTACCGTTTTTAAATGTGCTCTACTATTACTAGCGACCATTTAAATAGTACCCTTGCAAAAAATCTTCCGAATATTTTCACATTCTGTAACAGGCGTACAAATAATTAAAACGTATTATTTTTACCAGCGCAAAAAGAAGGTTCCTAATTTCGGGTTTCTTCATTGCGGGTTGTACATAAACGTTAAAATTTAATGAATGAGTAACATAGTCTTTATTCATACGAAATGACTGCTTCAGAAGTAAAGAGTCTACATAATTGTCGGTTACTCTGCAGATGTTTCAGCCATAACAAGCAAGCTATACAGTCTTTGTGCTTTTTTGGTACAGAAGCCATATTTAAAATCTTTCCAAGAATGATCGTCGTCACCTGCACGAAGCTCATAAGATCCGCGAAGGCAGCCCACGCGTATAATCCAGACTTCTTTAGAGGTATCGCTTGACAACAGTTGGCCGCAGTGAATGCACTCCTCGCTCTCTTCGTATTCAGATGATGAACCTTTTAAAATGGTTTCATCAACGCTTGATTCGGAGACTTCCTCATCATGATCCTGCTGCTTCGTGAGCCTCTGGTTCTTACTTAGCCAGAGCTTTCTTTTGTTAGCCCCATATGTTGATGGTCTATGACATGCATCACGGTAAGCTCCCGGAGTCGGTTTTGTTGAGGGCGGTGTCCCTCCTGTAGTCTTGGTAGCTGCATTTTTTTTCCTCCCAGGCCAGCTCTAAAGCCTTTTTAAAAAGAGATGACGTCAACCTGCTGCGTTACTTGCCCTTGGTGGTGGGTTTGATGGAGGAAACAGAGGAGGCGAGCTGATTTCAAAAGTAGAAACCGCTGTTACAATAATTCAGTAGCTACAGTCGACAATGACCCTGCTTCAACTTCAGAGGTATTGTCAGCATTTGCTGCAGATTGTTGAGAAGGAAAACTCGTTGATTTAAAAACCGGGGGGGCCACATGGTTAGATCCCACGTTTTTGAAATCGTTTGCAGTCACTTCCACTTGTTACGTCTCTGCAGTGTCCATGAGTGGTACAACGTCTCTCAAACGTCTCTCTGGAATAAAATTCAGAGCATTTGTTTGTAATACACTGATGCCAAATTTCAACCTCTTACTATCTGCTATTAGCGACTATCCGTTACTTCTATTTAGGCACAACCGAACTCTTGAGTGAGCGGTGGACGACACTTTTACCACTGTGATAAGAAAGAGCTTGATTCAAACTACTGTCTCATATGAAATACTTTGAGAGTACGTCTTTAAACTGGCCTGAGGAAGGACTTCCAACTGACCTCTGCAGAAAATGTTTCTCTTGGTCACAATACAAAAACAGCTGTGGAGAACGAATTGTTAAGAGCACCGGCACTAAACTTGCAATGGCGTATTAGATTGGCTGTGTGAGTGACCTATGGAGTTGTAACGTATATTTTTATAAATATATATATAAATTTTCGGTGCCTACAGTGTCACGTCTTTCAGTGTCACACAAATTTTTATTTTTAAAGGGGATCACTTAAGACTATTTCCATGGGTTCGCCCCTCAAATTTCTCCCTCATATCACAAAATTGTCGTCTGATGTAGTACAAACTGAAAAAATAAATTCCTTTTAAAGCACAGTTTATATTCAAAACCTTACACCTGTGTCACAGAGCAAATGCTACATCGAGAATACTTTACGCAAGTTTAAGGGAAGAAATGCTTCCGATAATTATTACAGTACTATTTAAAGAACATCAAAATATGAACAGGCTGGAATGAACAAACAGTACATGAGAGTATGTTAATCAATTCAACTGTAAAAAGCTAAGGAGCATATTATTAGCAAAATGAGAAATATGCAAAAGTGAAATGCCAAAATGACCACTTCTCAATTGGGAGTAAATCAAAACCATCAGATCACAATAACATGAGCCATAAACGAATAAGAGCTAAGCAACTAAGCAAATAAGAGAATAGGCAAAAATGAGACGCCAGCAAAATGAGAGCTGGCCGAACTCCGTCGGCACTTATATACGGTTGCGCTCGTGGCGGCACCTCGCGGCCCGTAAGCAACACGCGCGCCTGCGATCGCAATGCACTCTTAGCGCTCGCGGCGGCGGCGTCTACCGGCCCGTACACAAGTTGTGCGATTGCTGTCGCAGGTCGACCCTTAATCTATGATGTTACAAAGTGCGGCACCAAGCAAGAGATATATTCAGTTACCCGGAATTTGGCAATTATCCGAAAAGTGGTAACGTTACTCTACTTACTACCTGTTTAACGTTCATAATGCAGCAACGTTCATACTGAATAACTTCGGGGATAGGCTGGCTTATCACATAATGAAGCATATGAAACTAGACACTGGCTATGTGCAAGGGAATAATGAAGGAAATGTCGACAGGCGGTAGCTAAGCATGCATTCATTGTAGTGCAGCGTTTTTGTCTCGCACATTGTTTACTGCGATGTTCACTACGCTGAGTGAAGCCTCGCATGTCAAACACTAAATTACGCGTTCAGCGGGCAGTTAATCGATGCGCACGTGGTGACTCGTAAGTAGATCATTAGTGAAGCTACTCACCGAGAGGAACGCATGCGCTGCCAAGTTGAAAGAGCGGACGCGAGGCGAAATAGGGACTGCTACACGAAAGGGAAGGGAAACAGAAGGCGAAAATAAGTTAGTTAATGGGCTGTCGCGTGCAGGAACGAGGAACGGCAGAAGACACTGGGGACTTGCGCGCCCCTATCCCGCTGGGAGAACACGCTTGGGGCAGTAAACGCTACAGGTGCGGAGCTCCTGTTGCGTCATAAACCGGCGTGAGTTATGGGCCCATTACGCCAGCTACATGCGGCGCCCTGTCCTCGCCAGCGTATGGGCGGCCATCTGCTCGCGTTAAGCGACTACCTGCAGTAGCCGCAGTCCGCCTTACACGTGACTTCCCCTTACAGCTACAAGCAAGTTCCTATCGTTCGTGAAAGAAAAGCGCTCTGCCGCGCCATATTACTGCATCTACAGTGATGGTCTGAAACAGCTAAGGACTCAGTAAACATTACTATGGACCCCAAATATCCCACCTACCTTGCTGTCTTTCTAGACGAGGATATTTTCCAGCAGAATAAATGTTCAAATGTGTGTGAAATTTTATGGGACTAAACTGCTAAGGTCATCAGTCCCTAAGCTTACACACTACTTAACCTAAATTACACTAAGGACAAACACACACACCCATGCCCAAGGGAGGACTCGAACCTCCGTCGGGATCCAGCAGAATAACTGTCCATCTCAGAAGGCTGGAATTGTACTACAGTGGTTTGATGACAGTGAACGTTGATGTCTTTTCCAGAAATTTCGCCAGATATGAAACGGGTGAAACACATTTGGGACGCTATAGGGCGCCACATCTTCTTCCACAAGCTACCGGCCGGTAATTTACGGGTGCGGTGAACGCACATTGGAAGCGCCTATTCGTCATCGCCATACTGTACGGCAAGAAAAAAGGAATAAATGTGAAATAGTGTTAATACTTTCATCCTTCTTTACCTCCTCTGCATTACTGCAGATGACGTGTCACTGAGCACATTTGTACTGTGCATGCAGTACACGTGAGGTCCCTAGTTGTTTCCACTGCCCTGTGTGGAACACATAAGTTCTTATACACTTCACTAACCTGCAGTCTTCATCATGATGATGTCCCCAGTGCAGAAAACAGCACGCAGGTCGTGGATTCTTTTTCTTGAGGCCGAAATTAACTTCGCAAAGAACTTCTGCTACGAATAAACTATAACTCATTTGGGATGCCACTTGCGTTTTTATTGATATAGACACGAGAAACTATTCTTGTTTACTGCGATGTCTTGAACATATCTTTCCACAGTCATTATATCTGGCTAAAATAACATTAAATACATCCTGCCACAGTCAACATGTCTGTCTACTGGAACGCTCAGAACAGGAGAGCCAAACTGCCACAGACACTTAGCGCGCGAAGCCAACAAGGCATGACCCGAACGCCACCGAAGTGCATCGGTAGTACTATCGTCAGTCTTTTGTTTTAGTAATACTTTGATTTTAATAATTTTGAAATGACTGGCTGATAGCTGGCTGTTGAGAGATGTTTATTTAAAAAATGAAGTAATTTGGATGACAAGTTTAATTAATAATAGCAACTAAAGTTTAACGTTTTGGCGTCCTACCGCCGAACACATCAGCCAATCACAGAGCAGCAGCATCATGCAGGCGGTCTTTCTCACGGGAATTGTACCGAATCTAACATCTGTCACCGGTACCTCATCCCACATTGCGTCATCTCTATGCTTCTTGCATCTCCACTGCCCTGGGAATAGCTTCCTGGAGCCTAATATGATGGTTGAATAAGCCAGAAATGTTACACATCCCATTCCTTCTGAGATTTCCAAAAATCGGGGTGTTCTCGAACAACACTCAATTTTGGAAACATATGAAAAAATACCTCCCCCCATGAACCATGGACCTTGCCGTTGGTGGGGAGGCTTGCGTGCCTCAACGATACAGATGGCCGTACCGTAGGTGCAACCACAACGGAGGGGTATCTGTTGAGAGGCCAGACAAACATGTGGTTCCTGAAGAGGGGCAGCAGCCTTTTCAGTAGTTGCAGGGGCAACAGTCTGGATGATTGACTGATCTGGCCTTGTAACATTAACCAAAACGGCCTTGCTGTGCTGGTACTGCGAACGGCTGAAAGCAAGGGGAACCTACAGCCGTAATTTTTCCCGAGGACATGCAGCTTTACTGTATGATTAAATGATGATGGCGTCCTCTTGGGTAAAATATTCCGGAGGTAAAATAGTCCCCCATTCGGATCTCCGGGCGGGGACTACTCAAGAGGACGTCGTTATCAGGAGAAAGAAAACTGGCGTTATACGGATCGGAGCGTGGAATGTCAGATCCCTTAATCGGGCAGGTAGGTTAGAAAATTTAAAAAGGTAAATGGATAGGTTAAAGTTAGATATAGTGGGAATTAGTGAAGTTCGGTGGCAGGAGGAACAAGACTTTTGGTCAGGTGATTACAGGGTTATAAATACAAAATCAAATAGGGGTAATGCAGAAGTAGGTTTAATAATGAATAAAAAAATAGGAGTGCGGGTTAGCTACTACAAACAGCATAGTGAACGCATTATTGTGGCCAAGATGGACACAAAGCCCATGCCTACTACAGTAGTACAAGTTTATATGCCAACTAGCTCTGCAGATGATGAAGAAATAGATGAAATGTATGACGAGATAAAAGAAATTATTCAGGTAGTGAAGGGAGACGAAAATTTAATAGTCATGGGTGACTGGAATTCGTCAGTAGGAAAAGGGAGAGAAGGAAACATAGTAGGTGAATACGGATTGGGGGGAAGAAATGAAAGAGGAAGCCGCCTTGTAGAATTTTGCACAGAGCATAACTTAATCATAGCTAACACTTGGTTCAAGAATCATAAAAGAAGGTTGTATACCTGGAAGAATCCTGGAGATACTAGTAGGTATCAGATAGATTATATAATGGTAAGACAGAGATTTAGGAACCAGGTTTTAAATTGTAAGACATTTCCAGGGGCAGATGTGGACTCTGACCACAATCTATTGGTTATGACCTGTAGATTAAAAGTGAAGAAACTGCAAAAAGGTGGGAATTGAAGGAGATGGGACCTGGATAAACTGAAAGAACCAGAGATTGTACAGAGTTTCAGGGAGAGCATAAGGGAACAATTGACAGGAATGGGGGAAAGAAATACAGTAGAAGAAGAATGGGTAGCTTTGAGGGATGAAGTAGTGAAGGCAGCAGAGGATCAAGTAGGTAGAAAGGCGAGGGCTAATAGAAATCCTTGGGTAACAGAAGAAATATTGAATTTAATTGATGAAAGGAGAAAATATAAAAATGCAGTAAATGAAGCAGGCAAAAAGGAATACAAACGTCTCAAAAATGAGATCGACAGGAAGTGCAAAATGGCTAAGCAGGGATGGCTAGAGGACAAATGTAAGGATGTAGAGGCTTGTCTCACTAGGGGTAAGATAGATACTGCCTACAGGAAAATTAAAGAGACCTTTGGAGAGAAGAGAACCACTTGTATGAATATCAAGAGCTCAGATGGAAACCCAGTTCTAAGCAAAGAAGGGAAGGCAGAAAGGTGGAAGGAGTATATAGAGGGTTTATACAAGGGCGATGTACTTGAGGACAATATTATGGAAATGGAAGAGGATGTAGATGAAGACGAAATGGGAGATAAGATACTGCGTGAAGAGTTTGACAGAGCACTGAAAGACCTGAGTCGAAACAAGGCCCCAGGTGTAGACAACATTCCATTAGAACTACTGACGGCCTTGGGAGAGCCAGTCATGACAAAACTCTACCATCTGGTGAGCAGGATGTATGAGACAGGTGAAATACCCTCAGACTTCAAGAAGAATATAATAATTCCAATCCCAAAGAAAGCAGGTGTTGACAGATGTGAAAATTACCGAACTATCAGTTTAATAAGTCGCAGCTGCAAAATACTAACGCGAATTCTTTACAGACGAATGGAAAAACTGGTAGAAACGGACCTCGGGGAAGATCAGTTTGGATTCCGTAGAAATGTTGGAACACGTGAGGCAATACTAACCTTATGACTTATCTTAGAAGAAAGATTAAGAAAAGGCAAACCTACGTTTCTAGCATTTGTAGACTTAGAGAAAGCTTTTGACAATGTTAACTGGAATACTCTCTTTCAAATTTTGAAGGTGGCAGGGGTAAAATATAGGAAGCGAGAGGCTATTTACATTTTGTATAGAAACCAAATGGCAGTTATAAGAGTTGAGGGGCATGAAAGGGAAGCAGTGGTTGGGAAGGGAGTGAGACAGGGTTGTAGCCTCTCCCCGATGTTGTTCAATCTGTATATTAAGCATGCAGTGAAGGAAACAAAAGAAAAGTTCAGAGTAGGTATTAAAATCCATGGAGAAAAAATAAAAACTTTGAGGTTCGCCGAAGACATTGTAATTCTGTCAGAGACAGCAAAGGACTTGGAAGAGCAGTTGAACGGAATGGATAGTGTCTTGAAGGGAGGATATAAGATGAGAATCAACAAAAGCAAAACGAGGATAATGGAATGTAGTCGAATTAAGTCGGGTGATGTTGAGGGTATTAGATTAGGAAATGAGACACTTAAAGTAGTAAAGGAGTTTTGCTATTTGGGGAGCAAAATAAGTGATGATGGTCGTAGTAGAGAGGATATAAAATGCAGACTGGCAATGGCAAGGAAAGCGTTTCTGAAGAAGAGAAATTTGTTAACATCGAGTATAGATTTAAGTGTCAGGAAGTCGTTTCTGAAAGTATTTGTATGGAGTGTAGCCATGTATGGAAGTGAAACATGGACGATAACTAGTTTGGACAAGAAGAGAATAGAAGCTTTCGAAATGTGGTGCTACAGAAGAATGCTGAAGATAAGGTGGGTAGATCACGTAACTAATGAGGAGGTATTGAATAGGATTGGGGAGAAGAGAAGTTTGTGGCACAGTTTGACTAGAAGAAGGGATCGGTTGGTAGAACATGTTTTGAGGCATCAAGGTCTCACAAATTTAGCATTGGAGGGCAGCATGGAGGGTAAAAATCGTAGAGGGAGACCAAGAGATGAATACACTAAGCAGATTCAGAAGGATGTAGGTTGCAGTAGGTACTGGGAGATGAAGAAGCTTGCACAGGATAGAGTAGCATGGAGAGCTGCATCAAACCAGTCTCAGGACTGAAGACCACAACAACAACAACATGAAAAAATAGAACCAAATTTTGATAAAACTGTGAATCAATAGGTAATCACGCAAGAGCCAACCTATCCACTGTCCCTACTTTAAAAAAATCAACCTGTATACAAGAAGCTTGCTTCAACCAATCTGACCTAAAATCATTATTAAAATTCCAAAATCTGAGAAAAAGGATATGATGTGATGCTTGCCATGAATTACAAAACAGTAACACCCTACACCACAAACATTGTCAACATAAAGTTACATCTTCAGCTCCTAACACAATAATATGAAGAATAAGTAAACATTTTACAAATAGTATATCATCATGTGATTACACAAAACATGTGAGAAATAAACGAATTTTCAAAGTAAATCACATAGTTATCTGAAACACAAGAAAAAATCAGCTTATAGCTGTCTTTTAAATTTACCCAAAAGATTATGAAGTTATCTAAAAAAACATTAACAGCACACAAATGTTCACATTATTATTGGCTCATTGCCGTCCATTGAAACTCGAAAGAAATTACAGCATTACATAAATTGTATTAAAATAGAGACACCTTCTCGGCTCATTGGCGTCTTTTTCAAAATCACTATTCACACTTTCGAAAATAAATGACTGAAAATCACTCTTTTACGTACACTTTCACTATTACAGGAACAAACGCATGTGAGTCACAACAGCAACAGGGGCTTTCGTTGTCCATTAAGTGGTCTTGCATTACGTAGTTCATCTCAACTGGTGCTGGGTTTGACAAGTGACTGTCCATTCTCAGTCTCCAACTCCAGCATACAGAACCGGTACATTTCATATAACAATACAAAATGCGTTATATTAGATTTCTAATAAAACTTAACTAATCCATGAAATAAACTTTTGATTATACAATACCATGAATATGTACATGAATAGACCTAAAAAGTAAACTTAATTCTGTTTTGAATGCAGTACCACTGTTTATAGACAGTGACTGTATCATTTGGCTAGGGCGTTGCCCGCAGCGTATTATGTGTCGATGTCCATTCACAACATGTGACGTCCAGTACTAGCGCCGTGACTCATTCATACAGACGCCAGCTGTTGCCCTACGCTTTAACTCTGACAGACAGCTCTGCGCCGTATAACTGTTTCATTACGCAGACTCATATGACTGCACCTCCAACTCATTCTCATACGTTATTTCTACATTTTTCAGTACAGTATCATTTTAGATATTGCGTAAACGGTTTTCTTAATCATTAATAGGGACACAGTTGCGATTCATAGATATTGAGAGAACACCTCAGAATAAATCTCTTAATGAAAATTTTGGCTGTCAGAAATGTTGCGTCACTCAACAGTAAAAGTTACCATACCTTTCTCTTCTCGTGTAAGCGTTGTTACTATTTCTATAACCAGTGGAACTGTATTAATTTGTTCATATGTGTACGCTTCTGTAATCATTCCTCTGTCAAAAGTCATTTGTAAGTATTATGTGACTTCATGCAGGGGCTGTCTGAACTATTCATTGCTAGCATTGTAGTTTTCGTACTTCTTATTATAAAGCAGTGAGCTTTCTCCATATCTTATATAATGTGGCCTTATCTTTAAATCGTAATTGTATTGTGTCTGTGTCCCTTGAGATGTTCGTGCTGGTGTTGTGTCTTGCTCACGTCAATAACAATACGTCTATTCTCTCGTACTTAATAACCAGTTGGCGGAACTCCTTCGCCAATAAATACCTCCTTAATAATGGGCCGACTCACACGTCACCTTGTATCTCCACTTCCTCATACTTCATAAATAATGGGCAGACTTACACGTCGCCGAATAATTCTCATCTCCTCACTTCTTCATTTACAATTGGCCGACTTACCTGTCACCTAATAATATTTCTCCACAACATAAACCTCTTTGGCAGGACCATCCCTTGCCTATAAATACATACTCTCTTGCCTCAGCGGAAATTGCGTCGCCGGCAATTCGTACTTAAGAATACAATATATTTATTTCCACAAAACGTAACACAACTTTTGCACTAATAATCTCCTGACATCGTTTTCTGCCACCAAATCTCATTATTTCGTCATGTTCACTTACCTGGTTTAGCGTCGTCCTCTTCTTCAGCAACTGCTAGCTTAGGTCTGTAATAAGAGCCCGTATTTCACTTATTTGCTACCTTTTCCAGATTTTTCAAACATAATGCGTGATATTTAGTACTTACTAGTTCTTAAAATTCAAAAATAAATCGTTCCACTGTATACTTTGTGATAGATGTAATGTCATTAAAAGCTTATACTGATGTTTCTTAAAGCAACGTAATACTGTGTTCTCTATTTTGTGCATCTGTGATGCTATACTTTGGTGTTATAAAACTCGCTGTTCACATATTTTCCGTCAATTCCTGTTTTTCACCCGTGCAATGCAGATGTTTATACTGCTGGGTTACTATGCTGTCACTAATTATGTTTGTTGTCACAAATCGGGTAAAAAATTGTCATAGCCTTAGATAGAGAAGAATGTAAAGAAGACAGAACATAGCTCAGAATGAAAGAAGAGGAAGAACGAACAGCATGAAAGAAAATGAAGTAATGCTGTCAGTTAACTCGGGTGCCTGGTAGTCGCCATCTACCTAGCAATGCAAAGAACGCTATTGCCCCCTGAGGGTTACTAATGTTCATAGCATTTTTTTGATGTCTATGATATTGTAGAGCCCTTTGCTTACTCCCGTTTTTATGTTTCTCCCGCTTCTTGAAGGACTGCGACTGTAACGAGGCGGCCAATTTTCCTCTCGGTCGCGACGCTCGTCGCTTCTGTTTGTGCCTCTGCTTCGGCTTGACTCAAGGTCATTACGGCGGTCTGCACGCCACCTGTTCCTTCTCCGGCCTTCCTGCACTTGCTTGTTACCTGACAACGCAGCTAACTGCTCGAGGACGTGCAGTAGGTTATTGACATCGCGTTTGTTTACATCGATTAACTTCTCTTGTGCAGACACTGGAAATTTAAGTATGATTATTTCTATGAGGTCTGATTCTCTTAAAGGTTCAGTTAAGTGTTGATTCTTTTCCCAATAGTGTTGAAAAAACTCTTTGTAACTGTTACAATCACTACTAGCGAAACTCCTTCCTTCAAAAATTTCACTCCTGACGCTATTTTGTGTGCCAGTAGACCAGTATTGATTTAAAAATGCTTGTACAAATTCCTTGTATGTGGTACATGTGTTACTGACACTGGTTCCCCATGATATTACGTCTCCCTGAAATCTACATGCCACAGCTTTTATTTTTTGTTGTTCTGTTAGATTTTCAGGAAGTGTACCCTCGAACTGTTTAATAAAATCAACAGGATGTATGTTACCTCTACTAGAGAAAGGATGGTAAAAAATAGTGGGATTTGTTACATCACTAGCAAGTACACACACTCTGTCCTTGCTTTTGTCAGGAAATTGCTTAATTGCTTGCTCAAATTCCTTCAGTTTATCTTGAATCGCATCTGTGGTACCTTTACAATGAGCACCTATTTGTGAAACCTTACGACTAAGTACCTGCTGCTCATCTTTGATGTTTTCTAGCTCACTTAACTGCTGTTCATGTTTATCATTACATTCTTTAGCAGCCTTGCTTTGCTCGTTTATTACTTAGCTAACATTACTACTTATTGTTGATATTACACAATCCTGAGCCCCCATATCATCTTTCAGCTTTTTAATTTTACAATCATCTTCCGATTTATTTCAAGCTTACATAATTCTCATTTCTCTCCCATTCTTTTGTTTCTCGATCTATTTTACTGGAACAAGCCTCAGTTTTAGCTTCAAGTTTTGATACCTTTTGTTCTAAAGCCTTAAAATTGCTATTGATTTGAGTCATTACTTTATATGCTTTCCTGACATCACATTTTGTTTCTCTTAACTCTGCTTTTATCTCTTCTTTAGTGTCATTTTGACCTTTATCTATTTTATCTATTTCTTCGTTAGTTTCTTTTAAAAGTAATAATAACATAGATAACGTAATTTGCTCCTTGCTGATTTCTATCTCCCCATTATCTACTGTTGGCAGTGTTTCAGTTGAAGCAGTGCCACGACTTAATCTGTGTGACTCCACTGTTGGCTCATTTGCAATGTTGACGTCAGATTCAGTGTGTCTGACGTCATCATCCAAATCTACTACGTCGTTGTGGTCAGGAGCGACAGTCTCTACATTTTCAGTACGACCATTTAACACAGAATCAGCGTTTTCCGAAACATTTTCAGTTCATTATCTAAACTTTGCAAATTATCTGATAGATCATCAACAATGTTACCTATTTGCAAGTTTTGTGGCTGATCGGAAGGATCATTGCCATCAATATCTACTTGATCCCTTTCCCTACTTCTAAGAGGATACCTTTTTTCAATTTTTCCAGACATTTTACACTTAAATAATTTACAAATTTTAGCCAAATATGTTTAAAGGGGTCAATTTTAGACTTTGAAGTTACAATATTATTCTACTGTCCCTTACAGAGATTTGTTATCTGCGCCAGAATAATACTTACTCTTCGATGCCATTCTGCGTGCTGCCGTCGAGAAGCTCTTTCTCTGCTCTGGCTGCTGAAGCTGAAGCCTCGTACTGCTGTTCGGACTGCTGGAACACCCTGTTCAGCGGCTGCTACTGATCTCGCCCGCTGCTAGCTGCCGGTCCTCGCACCTGACGCGGAGAACTGCGGCCGCTGGCTCTGCCTTCCCGCGCCGCGTTGCGTCGCCTCGTTGCACGTCGAAATCTCGATGAAAATTAAAAGTAATCCCATGGACCGCGCACACGTATTTGATATTCTGTCACTTGCACTGTAACACTTTCAGCATCTACTATACACGGACGTTATGTTCTCGTGAATAACAAAACTCGTCTGTGGCATCAAAAATCGAAGTTCAACCAAAGTTCAAAAAAGTTCAAACACAGTTCAAAAAATCATTTGAAACAGTTCCTACACATTTCTATTGTCATGTAGTAGCAGAACAGTCACTTAAGGTGTTATGAATTTTTCCAAGAATTTTTCACAGTTCACAGTCCTCGCTAACAATCAAGCCTCATATCTCCAAGGCACTGAAACATCGAAGATTTCCCCACCAGGGATGCCATGTACGGCAAGAAAAATGGAATAAAAGTGAGATAGTGTTAATACTTTCATCCATCTTTACCTCCTCTGCATTACTGCAGATGACGTGTCACTGAGCACATTTGTACTGAGCATGCAGTACACGTGAGGTGCCTAGTTGTTTCCACTGCCCTGTGTGGAACACATAAGTTCTTATACACTTCACTAACCTGCTGTCTTCATGATGATGCTGTCCCCAGCGCAGAAAACAGCACGCAGGTCGTGAATACTTTTTCTTGAGGCTGAAATTAACTTCGCAAGGAACTGCTGCTACGAATAAACTATAACTCATTTGGGATGCCACTCGCGTTTTTTATTGATATAGACACGAGAAACTTCTTGATCACAACGTATTGAACATATCTTTCCACAGTCATTATATCTGGCTAAAATAACATAAAATACATCCTGCCACAGTCAACATGTCTGTCTACTGGAACGGTCAGAACAGGAGAGCCAGACTACCACAGACACTTAGCGCGCCAAGCCAACAAGGCATGACCCGAACGCCACCGAAGTGCATCGGCAGTAATATTGTCAGTCTTTTGTTTTAGTAATACTTTGATTTTAATAATTTTGAAATGACTGATTGATAGCTGGCTGTTGAGAGATGTTTATTTAAAAAATGAAGTAATTTGGATGACAGGCTTAATTAATAATAGCAACTAAAGTTTAACGTTTTGGCGTCCTACCGCCGAACACAGCAGCCAATCACAGAGCAGCAGCATCATGCAGGCGGTCTTTCTCACGGGAATGGTACCGAGTCTAACATCTGTCACCGGTACCTCATCCCACATTGCGTCATCTCTATGCTTCTTGCATCTCCACTGCCCTGGGAATAGCTTCCTGGAGCCTAATGTGATGGCTGAATAAACCAGAAATATTACAACTGGTGTATTACCCGCCGTGAAGGTATGGGGTGCCATTGGTTACACATCTCGGTCATCTCTTGTTCGCATTGACGGCACTTTGAACAGTGTACGTTACATTTCAGATGTGTTACGACCCGTGGCTCTACCCTTCATTCGATCCCTGTGAAACCCTACATTTCAGCAGGATGATGCACGACCGCATGTTGCAAGTCCTGTAGGGCCTTTCTGGATACAGAAAATGTTCTACTGCTGCCCTGGCCAGCACATTCTCCAGATCTCTCACCAACTGAAAACGTCTGGTCAGTGGTGGCCGAGCAACTGGCTCGTCACAATACGCCAGTCACTACTCTTGATGAACTGTGGTATCGTGTTGAAGCTGCATGAGCAGCTGTACCTGTACACGCCAGCAAAGCTCTGTTTGACTCAATGCCCAGACGTATCATGGCCGTTATTACGGTCAGAGGTGGTTGTTCTGGGTACTGATTTCTCAGGATCTATGCACCCAAATTGCGTGAAAATGTAATCACATGTCAGTTCTAGTACAACAATTTGTCCAATGAATAGCCGTTTATCATATGCATTTCTTCTTGGTGTAGCAATTTTGGTTCAAATGGTTCAAATGGCTCTGAGCACTATGGGACTCAACTGCTGAGGTCATTAGTCCCCTAGAACTTAGAACTAGTTAAACCTAACTAACCTAAGGACATCACAAACATCCATGCCCGAGGCAGGATTCGAACCTGCGATCGTAGCGGGCTTGCGGTTCCAGACTGCAGCGCCTTTAACCGCACGGCCACTTCGGCCGGCTGTGTGTAGCAATTTTAATGGCCAGTAGTGTATGTGATCTGCATGTAGAGTCTGGTGCCATATATCTCCAGAAAATTACGAAGGGTTTCTCAAATATGTGCTACGCAGAATCACCGCCGCATTGTCTTCGAGACGGGGACCATCACACTTTTAAGCAGGCGGTCATAATGTTCTAGCTTCTTAGTGTATATACAGGGTGTTTATAGTTATACAAAAGTAACCTTTAACTGTAAAAACAACGTAAGTAACTTACACAAATGTTTGTCACAGAAGGGAATGCCGTATACAATGCGGTAATATTGAAATTCATAGGATGCCTATGAATATCAAGAGCTCAGATGGAAACCCAGTTCTAAGCAAAGAAGGGAAAGCAGAAAGGTGGAAGGAGTATATAGAGGGTCTATACAAGGGCGATGTACTTGAGGACAATATTATGGAAATGGAAGAGGATGTAGATGAAGATGAAATGGGAGATATGATACTGCGTGAAGAGTTTGACAGAGCACTGAAAGACCTGAGTCGAAACAAGGCCCCCGGAGTAAACAACATTCCACTGGAACTACTGAAGGTCTTGGGAGAGCCAGTCCTGACAAAACTCTACCATCTGGTGAGCAAGATGTATGAAACAGGCGAAATACCCTCAGACTTCAAGAAGAATATAATAATTCCAATCCCAAAGAAAGCAGGTTTTAACAGATGTGAAAATTACCGAACTATCAGTTTAATAAGTCACAGCTGCAAAATACTAACGCGAATTCTTTACAGACGAATGGAAAAACTGGTAGAAACGGACCTCAGGGAAGATCAGTTTGGATTCCGTAGAAATGTTGGAACACGTGAGGCAATACTAACCTTACGACTTATCTTAGCAGAAAGATTAAGGAAAGGCAAACTTACGTTTCTAGCATTTGTAGACTTAGAGAAAGCTTTTGACAATGTTGACTGGAATACTCTTTTTCAAATCCTAAGGGTGGCAGGGGTAAAATACAGGGAGCGAAAGGCTATTTACAATTTGTACAGAAACCAGATGGCAGTTATAAGAGTCGAGGGGCATGAAAGGGAAGCAGTGGTTGGGAAGGGAGTGAGACAGGGTTGTAGCCTCTCCCCGATGTTGTTCAATCTGTATATTGAGCAAGCAGTAAAGGAAACAAAAAAATTTGGAGTAGGTATTAAAATTCATGGAGAAGAAATAAAAACTTTGAGGTTCGCCGATGACATTGTAATTCTGTCAGAGACAGCAAAGGACTTGGAAGAGCAGTTGAATGGAATAGACAGTGTCTTGAAAGGAGGATATAAGATGAACATCAACAAAAGCAAAACAAGGATAATGGAATGTAATCTAATTAAGTCGGGTGATGCTGAGGGAATTAGATTAGGAAATGAGACACTTAAAGTAGTAAAGGAGTTTTGCTATTTGGGGAGCAAAATAACTGATGATGGTCGAAGTAGAGAGGATATAAAATGTAGACTGGCAATGGCAAGGAAAGCGTTTCTGAAGAAGAGAAATTTGTTAACATCGAGTATAGATTTAAGTGTCAGGAAGTCATTTCTGAAAGTATTTGTATGGAGTGTAGCCATGTATGGAAGTGAAACATGGACGATAAATAGTTTGGACAAGAAGAGAATAGAAGCTTTCGAAATGTGGTGCTACAGAAGAATGCTGAAGATTAGATGGGTAGATCACATAACTAATGAGGAAGTATTGAATAGGATTGGGGAGAAGAGAAGTTTGTGGCACAACTTGACCAGAAGAAGGGATCGGTTGGTAGGACATGTTCTGAGGCATCAAGGGATCACCAATTTAGTATTGGAGGGCAGCGTGGAGGGTAAAAATCGTAGAGGGAGACCAAGAGATGACTACACTAAGCAGATTCAGAAGGATGTAGGTTGCAGTAGGTACTGGGAGATGAAGCAGCTTGCACAGGATAGAGTAGCATGGAGAGCTGCATCAAACCAGTCTCAGGACTGAAGACCACAACAACAACAACAACAACAACAACAGGATGCCTCCTAATATTGTGTCGGACCTGTTTTTGGCTTGGGTTGTGCAGCAATTCGCCATGGCAAGGACTCAACAAGTCGCTGGAGAACAACATCAGGAATACTGAGCCATGCTGCCGCTACAGCCGTCTGTAATTGCGATACTGGTGCCACTGCAGGGTATAGTGCACGAATTGGTCTCTCGATCGCGTCCCATAAATGTTCGATGGAAGTCATGTCAGGCTACCTTGGTGGCCTGATCATTCGCTCGACTTGTCCAGAACGCTCTTCACACTAGTCGCGAACAATTGCGGCCCGTTGTCATGATGCATTGCCATCCAATAAATTTCCATCGTTGTTTGGGAACGTGAAGTCCACGAACGGTTGAAACTGGTTTCCAAGCAGCCGAAAATAACTATTTCCAGCCAATGATGGGATCAAAGGGCCAGTCTGCTCCATGCAAACACAGCCCACACCATTATGAAGCCACCACCGGCTTGCACAGTGCCTTCTTGACAACTTGGGTTCATGGCTCCGTGGGGTCTGCGCCACACTCAAACGCAACCATGAGCTCTTACCAACTGAAACGGGCTCTTCTGACCAGGCCACGGTTTTCCAGTTGCCTAGCTTCCAACCGTTATGGTCGCGAGCCTAGGAGCGGTACTGCAGGCGATGTCGTGCTTTTAGCAAAGGCACTTGCGTTGGTCGTCTGCTGCCATAACTCATTAACACTAAATTTCGCAGCATTGTCCTAACGGATACGATCGTTGCACGTCCCACATTGATTTCTGCGGTTATTTCACGCAGAGTTGCTTGTCTGTTAGTGCTGACAACTCTACGCAAACACCGCTGCTCTCCGCCTTTAACTGAAGGCCGTCGGCCACTGCATTGCCCATAGTGAGAGGTAATGCCTGATATTCTGATATTCTCGGTATACTCTTGAGACTGTGGATCTCGGAATATTGAATTACGTAACGATTTCCGAAAAAAAGAACAGTTCCATACGTCTAGCTCCAACTACCATTCCGCATCAAATTATTTCCAATTTTCAGTATTGAATGAACTATGTAAGTTAATGAAATATAATAAACGTTTATTAAGAAATTAGTACAGACTGCAGAAGTGTGCACGTACCGGAGAAATGCAACTAAAATCTTTCATTAAAAATGCCTATGTGAGGGCTATGAGGTGAAACTACTCGTAATGTGTTTAATTCGTTAAATTAACTGATAATCTATAAATGAAAGACATGCAGTCTACGGACATTGTTGGCAATAGCAACAAATAGACGAAAACGACTAACTTGTACTGAAAAGCGAAAATATGAGTAGAAGGTGAATTATTGACTGTCAGAGTGTTACGGACGGTCATTTATGGAACAGTTAATGTGTTCCTTTTTTCGATACTCGGAACAGGATTATGTTATTGCGTATAAGCAATCAATGTGTTACGTAAGACATGATGAATGGAGTTACGTTTTATCATGCTTTTTTGAACCAATAAAAAAGCATATGTCATTAAAAAATCTCCTGTAGTCACAATATCTACGCCTGTCCAACTCATAAGTCAAGAATTCGTCATTGCTGGCTACCTACATGTTTTTCACCTACTCCACGCCTCCACCCACACCTTGCCTTCACGATTTACGAGTGGAATACTCGCGACATGTACAATCCAGTGTAATCAAAGTGAAAAAACAGATCGTTTTCTTACAAGTGCTTTGCGAACGAACAGCTATTGTTGGTTGCTGTTCATTTTAGACGACAGAGACAGTTGATTGCTCATAAATTTAAACAACATTGTGTATGGAGTTGATTGCTGCTTCGTTTCCTGCTCGTACGAATATATTAAAATTTCGTCTCCTGTCTCCACGCTCTGTACGTATTTTGATTTTCCTCTGTCGAACGCTTTGAGCATTTCCTTGCAAGAGTTACCATATGCCTATTTCTGAACTTCTGTCAAAATATGTGGACTCGACCGTTTAGAGATACGTTACACACGTAAATGTTCATGCACAATCTAGTGTACCGCAGTTTTTGCTGCCTGCAGATGCCTTCCTGTCACGGTAAGTCACAACTGCATCCTCTTTAATCATGTTGCACATATCATCTTACTTTTATCTGTTTTCGTTAATGCTTCTCCAGGTATTATATCTATGTCACGCAAAGAGTGAAATATTAGGAGGGATTCTATATAAATGTTAGCTACTTACAAGTTTGTTTACTTATCTATGGTTCATTTACAAAATCTGAAAACCAACTATTGTCTACATTTTAACTTAAGGTAGCAATATTTGGAATTTTTTACATTTTTTTTACCATGTATGCCAGTTTAATTTCGCATCAGTCGATGTGACGCAGTAACAACAGTTAACTTTCGCAAAATAAAGCTCAATGTAACGCAGTTTCTCAACCTTTAGTATAAATGGAGTCTTCTTTATAGGACTCGTCCCTCCCATGCACGTATGTTAGCTGTCTATGTAATCTGCGCAAGCTGCGAACATTTCTTAAGCATGCAGATACAGTAATTGCCATTAGTTCAAGTCGATGGGTAGTAATTGAAAATTTGATAAGTAGTGATCAGAGGAGACAGAATTATGCTGCTGCTTTTGCCATTTGATTCACTGATCTATGAACTTATTTTTGCGGTTGAAAATCATGTAACATTAGAAATTAGTAGCGATGCGGAAAGTGCGAAATATTTTTTTCATTGCCACAGGTATCGCTATTACCATACTTAAACATTTGGCGAAGGAAAATAAAGGCAATCTTGTGAGGAACAAATTGTATTGACATAAAATTCGTTAAAAATTCACGCTGCACAAGAAATATCTTTTTCAGGGCAAACAAGTGCACACTGAGTTACATTAAGCAACACTATGCGAAACCATCAAGTGAATATGAACATGTTGAAAATAAAGAATTTACCTTTCCCTTACACGTGAGGAAGCAGAAGATACATTTTATCAAAATATTTAATATCCTATTAAAAATGATGATAATAGAGGCCATGAAACACTTGTACAGTATCCACACACCTGGTGTTAAATTCTTCGTATACGAAGTAAGTGAAAGAAAGGTCACATTGAGAAACAAGGTTTTAAATAATGACTTCCACTCATTAAACTGACTCGGTATCAGCTGAGAGGGGGCATGCACTTATAGTATATGCAAGGATTCCAATGGATTGAGCAAATACACCGCCGCAGGTGTGCACAGGACTCAAACCCAATCACAGAATCTAAGTTCCTATTTTCATCAGAAAAGAAAGGAAAAATGAAAAAAAATAATTACTGTGCATAATAGCGATACTGTATGTGGAAATACTCGTCCTAAATGAGTACAGAGGATTGTAATAGCAGTGCATTTCGTAAGCCAAAAGCACATAGCGGTCTTACCAGCATTATCAGCAAATTTAATGCAGACAAAATGCTGACCGAAGCGGGGCAAGAAACGAACGATTAACTCAGACTGCGTACCACTGGCCGACGACCTTCTGCGAGCTGAAATCTGCCGGCAAACTGTCTGATCGGCTGAACATGTGCAAAGAGCTTCGTGTTAGACACGTCTCTCGGCTGGTTACCTGCTAGTACAAAGAACTGTGCAAGACATTTCTGTCACCTGAGTTCGTGTTCATTCAGAGAGAATGGCCGACTCCACGCAGCTGAAAGAGGAGAAACTCCTTAATGTTGTCATGATACGAAATGAGCACAGACGATATCAGATATGCCAGATTAACCGACAATGAAACAATTTTTAAAAATCAGTCAATTAATGCATACGCTAATGTTATCTGATGCAGATATAGATTAACATTTATTGCTAATTTTGATGTGTTGTGTGCATTGTTTAATTCATATTTGCAAACAAGTTCAGAATACATGCATAAAAAGTTCTCGGTTTACTTGCCGCGTCAAATTTGGATAAAATCCCAAGCTTTCGATGACTACCTCCGTCATCTTCGTCAGGGGTAAAACTGTCATATAAGTTCAGAATAATCTAAAAAAATATTATTACACTACTCATTTTTATCACACTGCGGTACAGTGTACTACATTGCACTGTAACAGACACACACACATACACACACACAAACACTTTTTTTCAACTGGTATCAGGACCTTGGCGATACATTCACGATCGTATTGAATTCTTCGAAAGTCAGCAACTCGCCACAATGAACGAGACATTGAGCTCAAGAAAATGTTAAGAGATTAGAATTATCCATCACAAATCCTGGGCATACGATTTTACAGTAAAATTCATTAAACTATGGCAGCTTAGTGTTGAATGACAGTTGTTTATTATTATATAGTGTTAAATATTTACCACGTCCTACTCTCTGTTATCAATTTAAACCTTGACTTTGTAGTATGATTTATTTAAGAGGTATACCTGATCTAGTTTCTTTAATATTTGTATTGTAGTTGTTTCTACTATCCTTGCCCAAATTATTGTGCAATTGTATTCCCATGTAGAAATGCTGTTATGTGCTCTTTGTTTGCTTACTCTTGATAAAACAGTTGATAATAGAAGTGAAGATTGTGAGTAAAAGAATACCTTAGTTACATAACAGGATTACAAGGTGCAGACCAACTACTAAATACAGCGGTTCATTGGGTAAAAATGGGCTGTGTTGTCGTCAAATCCTTGAATGGATAGGATGAAGAAGAAGAAGAACAAGAAGAAGACAACTCTAGCCAACGTAAGTTTAGTCTGGCTCTTGTTCCATAAACGTGAACGCTGCTGCTTGTGAGATGACTGGTGAAGGCAGCTTTATTGGACGGCGGACTCCAGATCGACGGAAGACGGTCATACTGCACCGTGGAGAAGGAAATGAGCGTTTGGCCTCATTGGCCAGGAGGCCCTTTCCGGGCAGGTCCGGCCGCCTTGGTGCAGGTCTTATTACATTAAACGCCACATTGGGCGACCTGCGCCCGGATGGGGATGAAATGATGAAGACAACACAACACCCGGTCCCTGAGCGGAGAAAATCCACGACCTAGCCGGGCATCGAACCTGCCCCCCTTAGGACGGCAGTCCGTCACGCTGACCTTTTTTTTTTTAATCTCATTTTGTTCGATTTCGTTCGTTGTATCTGCTCGGGGCGGACGTCGCAAGACACCCGTTTCATTTCGTCGTTGACCCATTAACTCAGTTTTTTTGTTACAGTGGGCAGCTAACCCTCTGACCGAACACGCTGAGCTACTGTGCCGGCTCTCTATATTGGTCGATGAATTTGTTCGTGGCGGACGTCCGATGAAGCCGTTCAGGTTCTTTGTTGATCCGTTCACTCAGTTTTTTACTACAGAGGGTATCTAACCCTCTGTCCAAGCACGCTGAGCTACCGTGCCGGCGTCATTCAGCTATTGGGGCGGACATACTGCACGGTGATTCGCAAACGTTGGCTTAGTTCGATCCTGAGCCTGGCTTCTGGTTTCACCAGGAAGAACAGACGAACACAATTTTATTGTACTGTGGTTATCGCTCCCAGCAGTGCGTTTAGCACGAGAGGGTGTCCGTCGCGGTTTGTAGGAAGCTGCTCCGTTGCTTGCACACGCCCTGCCCGCCTGCTCTCCCCAGGTGCTACAGGTGGCTGGCGGCAGGTGGGCGCGCAAGTTCGGTGGCCCGCTAACCCCCGGCAGCAAGTGCTTAATAAAAGACGATGCCGGTGGCCCGGCAGCCGTAAAACCCCAAGCTGCAGGCATGCCAAAGCGGAGTTCACAGCGGCGGCTGTCGCCCTCACAAAGCCTCGGCGACAGTCATCTACTTGGATAAACAAGTACTGTACTATGCTCCTTATCATTACACAGCTGGTTTCTCGTCACCATCAGACTCAGTAACAGTTCAGACTCTACTGCTACTTAAGTGGTCGTTGCAGTCTGAGGCACAAACGGGGCTGCTTTGTAAAGCTACTAATCACTGCTGTGACTTTGCTGCTGTTAAAGAGAAATAATCCACGACAGAGGCTATGGAAGTCGATTTTACAGCACTGCAGCAATTTACATCTGCACAACATAATGTGTAAATATCAGCACACCGTGAAAAATGTTTGTCGCTAATACCGCTAATATCATGTAACACCCGCCTCTAAACTTGGTAAGAAAAAATGTCTCCGAGCACTATGGGACTTATCATCTGGGGTCATCAGTCCTCTAGAACTTAGAACTACTTAAACCTAACTAACCTAAGGACATCACACACATCCATGCCCGAGGCAGGATTCGAACCTGCGACCATAGCGGTCGCGCGTTTTCCAGACTGAAGCGCCAAGAACGGCTCGGCCACCTCGGCCGGCTACTTGGTAAGAGCCTAATTCGGCAAGGAAGAGTGTTTAAAGGTTTCTTCAAGTATCCCACATCCAACCGAAGCCACTCTTTGTGGGTCGGATTCCGTGGGGCTATCAGACCGCTGGAACGTTGATTGGTACGTTTCATCTGTGTCCCTAACAGTGCCAGATATTTACCGCTGGATTAACGTCAGGTGATTTAGCAAACCAGTCGGCGTGCGACAGGGTGCCTGACTGTTTATCAAACCGGGAACGTTCTCGTGCAGCCCTGGAGAAAAATGTTACCCTCTTGGCGGAGGTCAGTGTCTCAGCTTAGCCAAGATAAGGGTAAAGAAGAAAGAACAATCCTTGGTCACCGAGAGCGCTGAAATAAACATTCGAGTTCACGTCCAAATCATGGTACGAACACCGCAAAATATTAGAGAGCCACCTCTGTCCATGCGCGATGTCGGAGATTTGATGTTTTAGCGGATTCCTGACATTCACGGTCCAGTCGTTAAATGGTCTTAGGGGAAAATCCCCACTTCATCGCTAACTTGGAGATGCTGTGCCCCTCAGTCCGGAACCACGCAGCTGCAATGGTCGCAGGTTCGAATCCTGCCTCGGGCATCGATGTGTGTGATGTCCTTAGGTTAGTTAGGTTTTAGTAGTTCCAAGTCTAGGGGACTCATGTCCTCAAATGTTACGTCCGATAGTACTTAGAGCCATTTGAACTATGTTGCTGCGCCCCACGGCTCGTGCGCCACTACAACACCACGTTTCCACGCACATAGATCTTGATAATCTCTCATAGCAGCAGCAGTAACCGATCTAACAACTGTGATAGAAACTTGTTGTGTTATATACGCGTTGCCGACCGCATTGCCGTATTCTGCCTGTTCACATAAGTCTGTATTTGAATACGCATGCGTGTTCTAGTTTCTTTGGCGCTTCAGTGTATGAATAAGGCAGCCGAAGGCCTATCTGTAAGCTTCCCATACATGATATACGTCACTAGTATATTACATGGCTTACCAGAGCTCATGAGCAGCCTCGTAAATTATATCCTAAAGTTGAAAAATTGATCTCAAATGACCAAAAGGTTATTGTGGAAGTGCGAACAAGAACTGATTTGTTCAGAGCCAAAAAACCAGATCTTCGACTTCCACCTAGATCCATAGTTTCTCGATGGTGGACGGACCGAGCGAAGTCGTGCAGCACAATGGACTCGCATTCACGAAAACGGCGGTTCAAACCCGCGTCCGGCCATCCTGATTTAGGTTTTCCACGATATTCGTAAATCGCTTCAAGCGAATGCCGGGATGGTTCCTTTGAAAGGGCACGGCCGATTTCCTTCCCCATCCTCCCCTAGTCTGAGCATGTGCTTCGTCTCTAATGACCTCGTCGTCGACGGGATGTTAAACACTAATCTCCTGGTCCTCCGTGGAGGACATGATTGAGAGCAGCAGTGTGCTATACAAACAATTTTGAAAATTTTAAATCGTTGATTGGCGCACTAAATAAGGATGACCCTTGTCCAATTGAAATTTTTCAGAACTTAAACGACGACAGTAGATCAAGCAATGGTTTGTGAACCGTGGGTTTACTTTCAAAATCTTTTCTTAAGGAATTTACTGTATTTTCTAGCGATTCACGAAGAACATTAACACATTTAATCACCGTACATGAGCGTGGAAGTAGTTGCCAACGGGTAACTGATGAAAACAAATTTCTTTCAACAAATGGAAATTTTATTCCTAAAAACCCTTTCCTTTTCTTTGAACAGATTTAAAAAATTATAATCAGAATGCACCCTCTAAATATCAAGTTACAATTTATTCAGAGGTAGAAATAACAATTTTTTTTTTTTGACAGTACGAGCTTTCGGGCTGAGAACCTTGCCGCTCCCTTTTAACACAGCCGTAGTCACGACCGCTCACAACAACCTTTGAAAGACTACACTGGTGCAAATCTGCAACACACCAGATTACTTTAAACTAAAAATTTTAACAACTCACACAAACACATAAACTATGCACCTCGTAGGAGGGATGGAAATGGTACAAAACACTCACATTAAAAAAATTACTTGCCTCCGAAAGTGCAACTTGTTTTTTAAAAGAAAACTCTTACGGTGGAAGGGTGGAAACTTTATATACTAAAATGACCATTTAATTAAAAAGCCATGAAATGCAGTCTTACATAAAATGTACAAACATGCTTTACATTACACATATACCGCCTCTCAAGATGATAGGCAAGATAAAAACATATTTCAGGAATTCGGCCTTTACACCTTAAGCAATAAATTCGTTAACACCGAATCCGACAAACATGACAGAGGCAGCTATTAACGTATGGCAGATTGACAGGGGGATTACTGAACAACCCGAACCGCAGATTGCACTAACCCGCCCCTACTTCACAAGGGAAAAACGGACCACCCAATTCATAAATAACCACCTTCCCACGAGTGGGCAAACAGAGAAGAATGGTGGGACGACCCCAAAACAAAGCGGCTGGTAACCTCACCAAGAAAACAAGTAGAATTTAACAAGTAAATGAAACAATATATCTCCAATCACTTAACTTCTAATAAGCTGCGATTTCTGGTGAAGACCTGGTGCAGCACCCCCAACGCTCTCCCGAACCGTCCGCTGCCAGTCGCTTCAACGGACACAGGAAGTCGCGCCGATCTCCCGTCTCACGGTGTTGCAGCTCGCACCGGCCAGACTGATGTCGTGGGTTGACTCCTGTTGTCTCGTGTCGGCCGCGAAGCCACTACCCCTCGCTATACTGCGCGGCCCACTGGACTCACGTGGCGACCTCACATGCACCGGCGCTCAAGACGGACAAGTCAACTTGTGTCCTAGTGCGCGACCGACCAACCGGTCGATCCAACCGCCAATGACCGTTGCCCGAGCAACTCGAGCAGACTCGCGGCCTAACACATACTAGCACTCCGGACGACAGCCAGACACTGACTGCCCCACACTGACCTGGCTGACCAACTGAGCAGACTCGCCCTAGCGAGCTCATAGCGTTCCTTAAATGCACGTGAACAGGCTATCTTTCCCCTTTTCCACCAGAGGGAGACACCAAAGCTGCGATTGCCACAGCGGCGCCACCGCCAGAAACGGAGGGCGACTGCTTCACGCTACGCGCTGCGGCGCGCTCTTCAAAACAGGATTTTTTTACCACGGCTCAGATTGTCTTACACATCTGCAAATTGGGTTTTTTGTTTCACTCTATCAAAGAATTAGAAACATCAACCAGCTTGTTAACTGGAACAGTTAATGAACTGCATGACAGTGCGTAAAACATTAATTCACACATGGATCAAAAAGTGGAAGCTATTAAACAGAAATCCAGGGACATGAAACAGGTTGGTTGGTTGTTTCGGGGAAGGAGACCAGACAGCGAGGTCATCGGTCTCATCGGATTAGGGAAGGACGGAGAAGGAAGTCGGCCGTGCCCTTTGAAAGGAACCATCCCGGCATTTGCCTGGAGCGATTTAGGGAAATCACGGAAAACCTAAATCAGGATGGCCGGACGTGGGATTGCATGAAACAGGTGGCAGGTGCACTTGGCAGTGCTTACGTTACACGAGCGCACAGAAACGGAAGAAACTCGTGAATTGCAGACGATCTGCGCAGCTGTCCCAAGGTCAACGCTTAATTTCAGAGAATTTTCCGGTAACTTTATACATCGTCTAGACGCTGTTGTAAGGTGCAACAGTAGACTGTAGTCCCAAGCAGACTCGTGTTAGCATAAACATCATGTATGATCCGTACACCTGAGAACAGCAATGTCAGAGGGTTTGTACAGGTCATAGTGAGATGGTGAACGAGTAAAACTGCTGAGATAGCGGTCCCCACACGCACGAGAAAAGTCTCCACCCTCATGGTGGAGCAAAGCGATGTAAAACACTGTTATTTGTAGCTATACAGGGAAGGGTAGTGACTTTGAGCTTTCTGCTTCCAAACAAAGAGTTAATTGTAAAGGCCAGGAACTTCCCATCTAAGAGTAGGAGAAGCGGAAGGACATGAACATGGCGTGCTCTGCCTGGCTACCAACAGCCTCAGGCTGAACAAAGAAGAAATCAATAAGCCCTCAACAGACGACAACATACGTTTCGGCTTTGAATTTTCCCTTCCTCTTGTGCTTTAATGTAAACGTGAATTCGTACAGTCCCTCTAGTTTCAGAGTTAGCAAAAAAATAGCATGCAAGAAATCTTTCGTTTCACTAACCATTTCAATGTACACTGCTGGCCACCGTAAATGCAACACCAAGAAAGACAAGAGGTAGCACAACAAAATTTATTTTGTAGATAACATGTTGACCAAGTATCAAATGATTACGTTTACAGGCGTCTGTGACATGTGGTTCCTGCCAGAATCAGTAGCCAGAGTAGCCGCCATTGTTGGAGATCACCGCTGCCACACGTCTCGGCATTGAGTCAAAGAGACGTTGGATGTGTTCCTGGGGTACAGCAGCCCAAGCAGCTTCCACACGTTGCGAAAGATCATCTGGTGTGGCAGCTGGGGATGTAATCTGGGTCACTCGTTGAGCAACCATGGACCACATGTTTTCTATCGGCGAAAGATCCGGAGAGCGAGCCAGCCAGGGAAGCAATTCAATCTGGTTATTGACGAAGAACCTTTGGACAATGCGTGCCACGTGTGGTCGCGCATTATCCTGTTGAAATATGGCTGTGGCCGAGCCCTGAAGGTAAGGAAGGACGACTGGCTCCAGCACGTCGGATATGTAGCGCCGGCTATTTAAAATACCGGCAATGCGTACTAGAGGCGTGCGAGAGTAATATCCAATACCGCCCCATTCCATAATACCCGGTGCAAGACCAGTGTGGCGGTGCATAATGCAGCTGTCCAGCATCCTCTCTCCACGGTGTCTCCATACTCGAATCCGACCATCGTGGTGCTGCAGACAGAAGCGTGCCTCGTCAGTAAAGACAACGTCATTCCATTCTGCCGTCCACATCCGTCTGTCATCACACCATTGGCGACGGAGACGTCTGTGGTTCTGCGTCAATGGTAGACGAAGCAATGGACGTCTTGCGGACAGACCACTCTGCTGTAAACGGCGTCGAATCGTACGCGCAGACACTGGATGATGCGTTACAGACGCAATGTGCTGTGCTATGGTTCGGGATGTCACTGAGCGATCCGTCACTGCCATGCGCACAATTTGCCTATCAGCACGTGCAGTGGTGCACCGAGGTGAATGCGATCGACCACGTCGGTCCGTCGTACCCTCCAGCATCCAACGGTCACATATCCGCATTACAGTTGTTTGGTTTCGTCCAACACGACTAGCGATTTCTCTGTATGATAATCCACAATCTCTCTTTAAGCCACTATCCTTCCTCTTTCGAACTCGGATACTTGATCAAAAGATGTTCGCTGTTGTCTACGAGGCATAACTGATCGTCTTGTAAAACAACCACAAGGTAAACACACGTGCCGAACGTACACTCGTCGAAATCGCCAAGCCTTAAATGGCGCTATGAGGTGGCGCCACAGGCGCGCGTGATGTGCGTCTGCGCTGAAATTCTAATCAGTTGCATATCTCATCGCTGCAAACTCATGGTGTAAATTTCACTCGATTCGGATGCTTCCTTCAGGATGGCCTTACGGTGGCCAGCAGTGTAAATGAGAATCACTAGGTACTAGCACATTTAATCCCATAGGTAATTTCACACATCAGCTGAAGAAAAAGTCTCGTCACATCTCACTGCGGAATTTTGAGGAATATTGGGCAGTCTTTCTCAGCTGCCGATTAAAACTATGCCGTGAACTCTTCAGTGAAACTTAAAACACGCGATTTAGATGGTTACCTTTGTACACAGTGTCCTAGTTGCTTAAATATTTCATCTTAATACGAGAAACGTACTGCTTAACACTAAGTGACCACAATAAACAAAACAGTCTCAAGCTGTGTGCCCCAGTTAGTTAAAACATGTTTAAGGGGGAAACGTGCTCTTGCCGAAATCTCCTTCAGATGTTTTACTCTCGAAGGAGATTTAAAAAACATCTTCCTTACGCTAGAAATTACAACACTCAGTTCAGGATGCAAGAATCATAACTCATGCTCTATTCTGTGCAGGATATGTGCGACAAAACTTACGTGCTTTCTTCATCTATGCAGTAGAATCCATGCCAGTGAAGAGGATATTTTCTTTTTCTCACCAAGCTATAGAACTTCAAAAAAAAAAAAAAAAATGAAAACTGCATTTAATAATACCAGATGACATATTGTAATGACGGATACCGCAACGGTACATTTTCTTAATATTTATTTTAATGTACTCACCTGCAAAAATGTAGCAAATGATTACTACTTTGGATCATTTTTCAAGTAACCTCTTAAAAATAAAAATTTAACAAATATTTATCTTGGTAGAAAACGTAAACCGAAAATATTTAAAATTTTAGTTTTTTGAAAAATATACCTAATTAATAACGAGTTATAAAACTATCTTGCTTGGCCAACAGAAATCCAAATGGGAGTATCGTCAAAGTGTTCCTTGATGGTATGAATAACCTACAAATTAAGAAAGAAACACAGCCGTACACTGGAGTATGCAAGATTTTTTTCTACCGCAGGTATTCAGCATATTCAACAAAAATTTCTATTTCCTTTTTGACCTTAACTCCGAATAAAAGGAAGCAAGTTCGTTCTTTCGCGATTTCGAGTCGCTGGGAATTTTCATGCCAGTATATTTTCCAAGAAATGTACTAAGCTCCGATGTTCAGTTTCTTTCATGTGACACTAATCGACATAAGAGTAGTACACAGAAACTTTATCTGCAATAATTGGCCGGCCGGCGTGGCTGAGCGGTTCTAGGCGCTTCAGTCTGGAACCACGCGACCGCTACGGTCGCAGGTTCGAATCCTGCCTCGGGCATGGATGTGTGTGATGTCCTTAGGTTAGTTAGGTTAAAGTAGTTCTAAGTTCTAGGGGACTGATGACCTCAGATGTTAAGTCCCATAGTGCTCAGAGCCATTTGAACCATTTTTTGCAATAATTACTGAAGCGATTACAAATATAACACACAAACGGAGTGTATTTCATATTCAAATCGAAAACTCACTTTTACAGTATAGGTTTCATTTTTATACTTTTATTGGTACTAGGTTTGGTAGCATGTAGCTACTCTGTTCGTTGTGAGTGTTGCGTCTACGTTAACCTACCTCAGAAAATTTCTTTAAGCTGCCTTTTCCGGAGACATAACGCTACAAGCCGTAAGAACATGTATAATAAAGAGAACTGAAGTTCCTAACAGATAGTAACAATGTGCATCGTAATCATGACTGGTCTAGAGAATAAATACCACATGGCCACAACAGTGACAGTTTCGTATCCAACACAGGTTAGCGGAATTCGTATTCTGTGATCTGCCATGACCACTGCGTGGTACAACAGTACAGAAGGGATATTTTTAAAAGCGACATACACTATGTGATCAAAAGTATCCGGACACCCCCAAAAACACACGTTTTTTATATTAGGTGCATTGTGCTGCCATCTACTGACAGGTATTCCATATCAGCGATCTCAGTAGTCATTAGACATCTTGAGAGAGCAGAATGAGGTGCTCCGCGGAACTCACAGACTTCGAACGTGGTCAGGTGATTGGGTGTCACTTGTGTCATACGTCTGTACACGAGATTTCCACACTCCTCAACATCCCCACTATTTCCGATGTGATAGTGAAGCGGAAATGTGAAGAGACATGTACAGAGACCGCCGACAGTTGAAGAGAGTCGTAATGTGTAATAGGCAGACATCTATCCAGACCATCACACAGGAATTACAAACTGCATCAGGATCCACTGCAAGTACTATGACAGTTAGGCGGGAGGTGAGAAAACTGGGATTTCATGGTCGAGCGGCCGCCCATAAGCCACACAACACGCCGGTAAATGCTTAAGGACGCGTTGTGTGGAGTGACGAATCATGCTACGCAATGTGGCGACCCGATGGCAGGGTGTGGTATATGTCGAATGCCCGGTGAACGTCATCTGCCAGCGCGACACATGCCAACAGTAAAATTCGGAGGAGGTGCTGTTATGGTGTGGTCGTGTTTTTCAACACCCCTTGTTGTTTTGCGTGGCACTATCACAGCACAGGTCTACATTGATGTTAAAACATTGAAGAGCAATTCGGGGATGGCGATTGCATCTTTCAACACGAACGAGCACCTGTTCATAATGCACGCCCTGTGGAACCTCTTTGGGATGTTTTGGAACGCCGACTTCGTGCCAAGCCTCACCGACTGACGTCGATACCTCTCCTCAATGCAGCACTCCGTGAAGAGTGGGTTGCCATTCCCCAAGAAACCTTCCAGCACCTGATTGAACGTAAGCCTGAGAGAGTGGAAGCTCTCATTAAGGTTAAGCCTGGGCCAACACCATATTGAATTCCAGTACTACCGATAGAGGGCGCCACGAAATTGTGTCATGTTCAGCCAGGTGTCCGGATACTTTTGATCAAATAGTGTAGAAGATGCTATAAAAGTGCGAGACGTTACACATAATCGGAACTCGAACGTGTGGCCACGTCAGTCACATTCTCTAGCTATTTTCCTTTGCTAAACCCCCACCCCCTTTTTTCTGTTCACTCAGAAAAGGATAAAAATGTAGTGAATTACGAATTTTAAGTATTTATTAGTAACATGTGGGCATTTAAAAATATATAATATAAATGCACATTTGCGGAAGTCAACCTCTCGTTATAACAGCACAAAGGTTTTAAGAGGTAATCTACAGAGCCGCAAAGCATACAGCAGTATTACAGAAGAGAAACAGTTCCACAAAAAAAAAAAAAAGCTTTAGGCAACCGCAGTAAAACGTCATTAGATTTGTGGTCGGTAGAAAAAAAGTCTGTTACTTGTTAAATTATATAAAATTCTAAAATTTGATTGTGGGTAATAAAACGGTTATTATGATTATCATAAATAAAATAGCACTCACTCTAAGGCAATTATAATGCGCACAAAAGGTTGATAATTATTATTACGTTGTGGTACATTGATGGAATTTACTTGGTTCGAATCCTGGTGACCACCACATTGCATTTTTTGGGAAATCGGGTCTGCAGCGTAGCCTTATGAGGTGAAATGAGAAGCCACTGACCAAATAAGCGGCGCACAACGGTCTCAAATTGAGAGCTTTGCACCAGGCTGCAAAGCACACATTTTTGCCAGAATTTTTACATTCTTTATTTAAACAGACATTTTTTCTGTTTTCATAGAACGTTTGGTCATATATCAACCATGTTAATCATGAATTTCATAGTAGTAATACGCAGTATAAGGTGGAATTATTTAGTGAAGTTTGTGCATAATAATGATAGCTCGGATAGTGGTGACAACTTATCATGCAGCTTGTCACTAATAGATACATTCATGTCTTTTTTGTGAGGAATAAGCTACATATGCATGTGTTGGTTCACATGCTTAGATGTACGCTATTTTAATAACAACGGATTCAGATAATTACATTGATAAGTATTTGCACATGATATAAAGTTACGCCGAGACGTTATAACGTAACATTCTTCGGAAACCAAAGGAAAATTAATGATCGAGCAACAGTGAGAAGCAAATGGAAGATGCATTGTGATGTATAGCAGAGCGGTACTTAGTATTCAAATTGTAACTGCTGTTTTTTCTTTAGTTTCGCGGAATCATCTGTGCCAAAGCTACCCTAACATTAACGGAACCATTACGTATGTAATTCATAAAGTATAGGTTATGACTATTCGAAGAGTACCTACAAATAAATCACACATTACAGTAAATGGTTCTAAATTACTACAAGGAACTGTTGTACAGAATAAAAGCAGTGTATCACAAGGAAGCCATTCAACTTGGAGTTCAAAATCTGTGATTTATCACACATGTTTTTCATTTCTACTGAAAGCTTATTCGAGATGGAACCTGCACAATATTGCACACTTTTCCGTGCACTGGAAGCGCTGTTTCTTCTTTCTGTTAAACGACAATATGTTTTTGTAAACCAAGAGCCGACGTAACAGATTACAATTAGCGAAAGGAACCAATGGTAGACTCTAGCTCTTATTCCATAGGTATCCAGTTTATGCAAAGTTCTAGCATGGTCAAATACTTTTCCTGAATCAAAGAAAATACTCTCTGTTTTAAATTCAACATTTAGACCTTTAAGTTCCTCACACACACACGAAATGAGGAACAGCACTTACCGTTTGCGCTCCTTTCCTTAAGCGATACTGGAAATGTGATATAACGTGCTCTGGAAAGTGATTCTACACATTATTCACAAACATTGGTATTAAGGAAATACACATTTATGTCTACATTACTTCTTTATTTTACAACCTAGCTTTCCTAACGAGTTTCTTAATCAGTCTGGAAACAGACCACATCTTTAAGCCTACCACAAATAATATCAGCAGCATTTGATTTGTAATTTCTGGTAGATAGAAGAAATAAGAAAATCAGTCACCCACACAGTGAGATGATATACGAGCCAAGTGCGAAAACAGATGAGTACACGAAAAAAGTAACTCTTCCAGTCATATCGAGGGAATGTTTGCCTACCCTGGGTACGTTATTTCGACTAAGATCCTTCAGTGACCTGTCAGGTTCTACCCACAGTATTATATCTGTCATGGCATATTCTTTTTTACTTCCTCTTCCTTTTCTACAACATTACAACAGTGGACAAAGAGAGCACCACCACATGTTGCATTGTTGCCAAATTTATTCAAGATGGTGGATCCAAGACGGCAGCAATAGATATGGCAAAGTCGCAATGACATCATGGCAGGAAGTTCAAATTTTGGCGGGAAAATAGGTCAATTGCGCTGCTTTCACTAACCTAGCCCACTCTCCTCCCCCCTCCCCCTCCATTTCCCGCCTCCCCCCTCCCCTCTCCAAGGAAGTTGCGGGAAGTTCAAATTCCAAGAGGACAATGCAACACATCACGACTACCTCCACTAACCTAAGGAAATGGTGGGAAAATAGGTCACTTGGGCCACCTCCACTAAACTAAGTCATCCAACTGCCACCTCTTCCTAGCAATTGGTGGGAAAAGGACTCACCCTTATAGGATCGCTTTGTTGTCCGCTGTCTGTCCGACTGTTAAGAACCCTTTTTTCTTATGAACTGTTAGACACATCAAGTGTAAATTTATGTCGCATATTACGGCTATCGGCCGGAGTGGCCGAGCGGTTCTAGGCGCTACAGTCTGGAACCAAGCGACCGCTATGGTCGCAGGTTCGAATCCTGCCTCGGGCATGGATGTGTGTGATGTCCTTAGGTTAGTTAGGTTTAAGTAGTTCTACGTTCTAGGGGACTGATGACCTTAGAGGTTAAGTCCCATAGTTCTCAGAGCCATTTGAACCATATTACGGCTATCATCCTCTGGAGGTGTAAACATTTAGAGCTTCTAAGGCAATGCAATCCAAAGATACGGCCATTTGTGACACGTATTTTGACACTCGAAAGCTCACTCATCAAAATCTACAGTGTATTTCCCTTTGACTTAGTATCACGAAATTTTGAAAGAAGCTAGTTTGCACAGTACAAGTGAGGGAAAACAATACGAAAATTATTAATTTGTAATTATATAATATGGCAATTTTTGTAATTTTTTAACCATCAGTCTATTTGCAGCCTGTTAAGACCCTTTTTCTCTGAACAGTTTGGTGCATCGAGTTCAAATACATGTTTTAGTAGCTAAGTAAAAAATGTTTTAGTTAATTTTGTTTCTCTACGTGTATAAACGGAAGTCCCCTGCAAGCTTCTTTTTGTATGTCTGGGCTAATTACAGGAATTACTGTAGAGATTTTGATACTGTCTTGCAATTCCTGGGACCAATATCTTGCCTGTATCGATAACGATAAAAGATAAAAATCGCTAAGACTTGAAAAATTGGCCATGTGCGAGTAGGATGCTCACACTGAGTGTTCCATACAAAATTACATAGTAATATATATATAATTTTCTATGGAACATACAGTGTGTGCGCCCCACTCACACATTATAATAATATATTATTACACATAATAGTAATATAATTATATAAATTTTTCGCGATCATGGCGTAATAAATTATTGTACGAGTACAAACATATATGAAGGTTGCATTCACGTTTCGTGAATGAATGGTGGTTGCTGAGTCCTCGCCCATCCAAGTACACGGGATTTCGAGGAGGTTAGCACTCCTAATCGATATAGCAACAGATCTGAAAGTGTTGTGATGTAATAGCAGACGGTTAAGAAGAACAAGAAAAGGGTGTTTTTATGCATGATGGAGCTCCAGACGGATGGAGTTCGAAGCATTTTACGTAAATCAACTACGCTATCAGTGTTAAAGTATTGTTCTAGTGTCTGGAATCAGTGCCAGGAGGGTATTGGTAAGAGAGAGCAGAAACACACGCACTCCTAAGATTACAAGATTCTGCACTTAAAACAGACTATAATGTCAGATCGCTTGGGTTTCCGACCTATCAGTTGTGTGGAATGTAGCACTGCTAATATTCCAATGTAAAAAATATATTTTCAGCGCATTACATAATTCTTCTTGCAGGTTTCTCTAGGATAAACTATGGTAACAAACTTTAAAACTAAGAAAACTACTTTCTTAAAGCAGTGGCTCTGTGTGATACATTTACACTATAGCTTTTCCAGAGATGTATAGAGTCCACTGTACACATCTGATCACGGTTCAGAAGTTATACTATGCCCACATGAGTCCTATATAAAATGATCGTTAGTAACGGAGAATATCTCTTACAAGGAAAGTAGTATCCAACATGTGAAATTACAAGTCATGCCGCCACTAACTCTGTAGACAGCACCTCTGTCAAGCAGATGTATACACAGGGATTGCAGTGTCTCACAAACACCTATCGCTAACTTAGAATAATCTTAGTTATGAAACTGAAGTATCGATTTTACACCCAAGGTACGACAGGGGACTGGAGTACATTGCATAAATTTTCCTTCGTTTAGAGGAAAGTGTCACGTTTCATCACGCATGAGATGGAACTTCTCTGATGACGGATAGTTTTACTGTTAACGATCGCAAGTAGACACTGCTCTAAGACCTATAGAGAACACGCTGTTGTGTATGAGTCGAACGCAGGCTATGTCACACAACTGTTGCCCACTGATAGAACATCAGGAAAAAATGGTCAAATGACTTGCAGCAACTTCTCCCTCTCTCTCTCTAGAATGCATCAGCAGTCTATCATTAAATCGTACCTCGTTACAACTCCATTTCAACCGACCACTCCATCCACTCTACATGATCCTTTAACGCAGAAGCAAGTACGTTTAGAGGCAGATGGCTCTCTGTCTTCCTGAAAAGCATCAAATACAGTGGTCAACTCGCGTGTATCACTGTTACTTCAATAGACATAAAGTAGAATGCTGCTTCGACGGGAAAAAGTGGTAAAAATCTTTTTGAGTTCTCTATCGGATGAAGTTAGTGGATCTTTTACATTTCGGAATTTTTCTCTGTTGGACGGTACAGAATAACTAAGATAGCATGTTGGGGTGATAGACGTGAATGGGTCCTGAGGGACATGGATGTGCTTCAGACAGCAGTACTTGTATGTAGTTTGGGGATGCACCACAATGCAGCATCACAATCTTCACCCTTCTCCCAATTCCTGTACTTTCTTTTATACTACTTCGTGTTGCAGGTGCGGGCTTTGTTTGGTGCTGACGTTTCACATTGTGCTACGTTAGCGGAGCTACGACAATATGTTCCTGTTTCCATCGAATGGTCAAAACACAGTCCTGTCGCACTAACTCAGTTTAGCCTGTTTCCACACGGGTTGCGGAAGGTGGTAGATGTAGCTTTCTCCGATTTCTACTCAGTTCTGGCTTAACCTTTTCAGTCATGGCGTCCTCATATAAGGACATATTAAATAAATTCTTAGTATATTAAAATTTGTTAAATTTTACCATTTTTAATTGTTGTCGTTATATTGTCACAAGCATGGAGTTTCTTTGAGAAGTGTATTGACATCTCCTATCAACTTGTGGTACCACTAAACGAAACTGAATTTATACATTCATATGGTCAATTCCCAGTAATCTTCATACCACCCATCAGCCGGTTAATATCTTCTGAGTCTAGGTAAAGAAAATTTGTTCCTGCGTAGAAAGGTGCATTCTTGGAGGTGAAAACTAAAGGTGTCTTTCAGAACGAAAGGTAAGTGACATATTTATAACTTTATACACGTCTCCAAATGAGGACATTGTGATTGAAACGTTGCAATAGCTTAGAAAGTTAGGACATTATTCCGCTGTCTTTTTAGCCATCTTACAGTGATTTCACAATGCCCTGTGTCTAAGATAGACGAAGGCCACTTACGGAAGAAGTTTTAGAGCTCCTTAATTCATCTGCAATTGACAATCTATCAGATGATCCTGCCGATAATTTTGAACAAGAGGACAATGATGGAGGTGATCTTAGACGTTTTATATCATACAGTATATTGTAAGCTGAGTATCCTAGACGCAAAGCCCGGAAACGGTGTAATAAGTGACAGTGAGATAATCACAAAACACTCGACCCATCCAAACGATGCACCTGCAACAAGAATGTTATTGCTGCGTAAGAATTTGTTACAGTGCAGCCAACCTAAAGCTGACTAAGAAAAATATCCATTACAAGACAGTGATTAAGCCAGAAGCACTGTATACAGCAGAAACACTTAACATGAATTTCAAATGCCAAACGGAGAAACTTGAGCTAAAGGAAAGAAAAATTTTAAGAAAAATCATTGGGCCAAAATTTCAAGACAATAAGATTACATACATCAAAAATAAAACTCTCTACAATATAACTGAAAAACTTTCAGATTCTATGCGAAAAAGGAGAATAAATTTTTATGGTCATCTTCTCAGAATGAATTCCAACAGATTAACTAAACAAATCTTTGACTTCTTCCGTAACCGAAAAACGAGGCCCAACTGGTTTAAAGAAACTGAGAAAGACCTAATAGAATTAAAGATTTCAGAAAATTCACTTGTTGATCGAACAGCTGAATTAATTACTAAAGATGAAAACATAAGGTTCCAAGACAAATCCACACAAAAGTCCAAACCCTTCATCTCGGAAGAAGAGAGGAGGAGAAGATCAGAAAGAATGAAGAAATACTGGGCCCTAAGAAAAGAACAACGCACAAAGAAATGATTGATCCAGTGTACCCCCAAGAGGGTGAAACGAAAGAAGAAGAAGAAAGAATGAAAGGTAGCTTTGAATGTCCATATTGGTAAATCTGATGTCTGTTCATGTGCTTTGTATCCGGACATGGCAGGGCGACAGTCACGCCTATTGGGCATTTAGCGGGTTTTGCATACGAAGACAGCATGCAGTTTGCTGCTTTTGAAACCGAACACAATTTTCGACAGCCATTTTCGACGCTTTATTGCTGGTTGTGCAACCTGAAAGTGGACGCATGTTTGTTCATGCAAGTGATATTTCATGTGTAAATGGATGGATTGAGTATAAGAAAAATTCATCAGATTTAGGTAATAAGACACTTGATTTGCTTCACTTCAGGGCAAGAGTGGCCAAAGTTTTGACGAAAAATAGATAAACCACCTGCCAGGAAAAGGGGGCATCCCACTAGTGAGAGTCCAAGTACGAGGGTTATTCCAAAAGTAAGGTCCGATTGATTGCCAAATTGAAACCACAGTGAACATCAGAAATGTTTTACTTGTAACAATTAGCTACACCTTTCAGCTACTTCTCTACGTAGTCGCCGTTCTGACTTAGACTTTTGTCATAGCGTTGTACCAACTTTTCAATAGCCTCATCATAGAAGGCAGCCGCCAGTGCTTTCCGCCAATTCTCCACGCTGGCCTACACCTCGTTGTCTGTGTCAAAATGTTGTCTTCAAAGACAGCGGTTCATGTGACCAGAGATGAAACGCAGGGGGAGACAATTGCGGACTGTATTGTGGGTAATCTCACATTTCCATTTGAAAACGATGCAGGAGCATCTTCATTGCCCCTGCAGAATGCGTCTGAGAATTGTCGTGAAGACGAAACAGCACGACAGTTATGTAATGTTGGCTGCATAGCTTCAGGCGAAATTTCTCACCAGGCCCTCGTACTTGGCGGCAGACACTATTTTCTAGACATCTTTACGCACTCACTGCGAGCTCAGAAATGAGAAGAGCGACGTGATGCTAACTGGGGTTATACTAGAGACACTACCCAACACATCTGTGCAAAGCTTTATCGGATTTTCATAGTCGTTTCCATTTCGCGACCGATCGGACCTTGCTTTTGGAATAACCCTCGTACTTCGAAACGAGCCAATGCAGAAGTTCGTCCAGAAGCTGAACTTCGTGTGCACAATGTTGGGCATCTTCCAGCGGTCAGTGACAAAAAAATCATTTGACAAGTGCAAAGGCGAAACCAAATTTTATTATGTAAATTGTAACCATTAAGTAAGCTTCGTGTAATTGATGTATGTTGGTGAAATAAAATGAAACAAAATACTTTGACTTTTCGACTTATACTGCACCCACTTGAACACAATATCGCCATTTGGGGATGCGTTGTGTCCCCTTGGGGGGGAACCTAGGAATATTTTATACATTTGAAAAATCATAATTTAATTCGAAGAACTGGACAGCAAAGCTGTGATTATTTTTTTTTCAGGAAAAAAATAATTCGTGACCGAAAGGGTTAAATAGCAACTATCAAATGCGTAAAGCTTCATAAATGACAGCAGTTGCAAGATACATAGCGACTACCTAAAAAAACTTTGGAATTTTACTGTAGCAGATAGGTTCGAGAAAGGGGACTCGTTTCGAGATATTAGAGTGCCAGAAATATGATTCACTAGTGGCTGTAATCATTGAAGAACTTCTCCGCAGGATCCAATGCAGATATGTGGTTGAATGGTGAGACTTGATTCCAAATCCCAGACAGCATTTCTAGCGGAAAGCGTAAGCACTAGAGATCTGAAAAGCTAGTGTACATTTCTTACAACGTCAGTCCACACACCATCTTTTGTTTGTGATCCTTCTCAATCAACCATTCCCTATAACCCAGTCGATATGTGAAAAGCTTTTGTACATTTCTTACGACCTCAATCAGCACACCATCTACTTCTCAATGAACCATTACTTATAACCCAGTCGGTATATCACCGAACCTCTGACATGGCATCAAGACATAATGCATTACAAATATTTGAGAAATATCTAGCGGCGGCGTGATGGAGTTACATATACGGGTTTCATACCACGTTCCTTAAGCCAAATCACTTTCTAAATTCGGTAATTTTATTACGAGGTTGCGCCATTGGCGACGTGTGACCGCCCTGTTGGTCTGATACTATACACTTCAGTGATCACCGACATAGGTATTCGCCATTGGAAATATCAGTTTCCTCTATTTTTTTCGAGTTTTCACATAAAGGTCTTCGCAGTTACTCAATGGTGTACAGCACGCTCCACCTCGCTAAAGTTTCGGGTTTGTAGAGAAATAATTTCCAGTCTATATCTTCGGAATTATGTTTGCACGAGCGATCGGTAGGATTTTGCTATGTGCCTGATATCGAGAAGTATCGCGTAAGTGGTTTAATCTGTAGATATGTAGATCATTTTTTCAGGGTTCAACAGTCAGTGCAATATGGCGATCTGTTTCTTGGTGCTGAAAGTCTCGTTTGCAGAAAAAAAGGCGGACAGTGCTTCCACACCAGCAGCATCAGTAATTTGGCGGGTAAATTCAGTAAGAGCCAATCAGAATGCTCCATTCATTCACAAGACATCCTTTGTGCTGGGGCATAGGAGCCTCTACATAATGGTGAGGACTTTTCAGAGACGTTTGTTGAAAGTATGACTTAACGATTTCTAGGAAGGGTAACATGTGATGGATGGGGTGACTCGTTAGGACCATCAGGAAGAATGGAATCAGTGTTATTCTGGGAAGCATTGGAACAGATTTCTATAGTGCGACCTGTGACTTCTGTATATATATATATATATATATATATATATATATATATATATATATAGAGAGAGAGAGAGAGAGAGAGAGGTTTCGCACTAGCAACGGTAAACACACACACGCTACCCAGAGGGTGACTTGGCTCTTAAAAATGGAAATTTGTATTAACTTCTATGGGACCACACAGCTGAGGTCTTGGGCCCCTAGACTTACACATTACTTAATATAACTTAAACCAACTTACACTAAGGACAACACACACACCCATGCCCAAGGGAGGACTCGAACCTCTGACAGGGGGAGCCGTGTGAACCATGGTGAGGCACTTTAGACCGCACGGCTCCCCTGTGTGGCTACTTGGCTCTTATTCACATTGACATGTGATGTCACTATAACGCTCAAAGAACTCTAACTACATACCCAAAAATAGACGTGACTTTCATCTGCTTGCTGTAAGTGGCAGTGGCGTGAGAGCAATGGCTTCCACTCTGGCACTGGCTTTCATCTGGTGGTGGCTCACAGTGGTATCTGTGCATGGGTGTGTTGGAGCTTCTGATAGTTGCAGTTGACGGTAGTTTGAAAGCGTTTTTTACGTGCCATGAGTGTTTGTGCAATGCATTATTTTCGGCTGTTTAAGCGTTGCGAGCGTTTCACATCCATTATTTTTTGAGAATTTACGAGTTGTTTTTGTGTCTGCGCATGATTGTACTGCATTATTTCGGTAATTTACGAGTAGTTGGCAGGTCTGTATGCTGCGTAATTTACGAGTAGCTTGTGTCTGTACAGCAATGTACTGCATTATTTAGACAGTTCATGAGTAGTTTTCCAGGTCTATAAGCTATTTAGTGTGACCTCAAGCAAGTCAGTGTTTTGTATCAGTGTAGTAAATGAACTATGTGAAATCCGTCCCTAAATAAATTGTTCCAAAATAAATAAAGTACACTCCTTCCTCTCTCCAGCAGCCTGGCGCAGGCTGTGTCCTTTTCAAGCCATTTTAACCTCCAAGACCGCCATCTTGGATTACGTCACGGGAGGGACAAGAGTGCCCTCTGGTGGCAGTACTGTGTACTAGGTTAGTTGGACTCCAGACCTCATGGTGAATACACTGGATGGCGCTACTGCCTCAAATTGTAAGACTGCAAGCAAAATAAAGACTTATGTCCAACCTATCCAGCATAGGCTGAGTCCTTTCCCCGCCAATTTCTAGGAAGAGGTGGTGGTCGGATGATTTAGGTCAGTGGAGGTAGCCCAAGTGGCCTATTTTCCCGCCATTTTCTTAGGTTAGTGGAAGTAGCTGTGGTTTGTTGCATTGTCCTGATGGAATTTGAACTTCCTGCCAATTTCTGGGGGGGGGGGGGGGGATGAGGGGAGCGGGGAGAGGATGGGTTTAGGTTAGTGGAGGTAGCCCAGTTGACCTATTTCCTCCCAAAATTTGAACTTCCCACCATGACGTCACTGCGATATTTCCATATCTATCGCCGTCATCTGGGATCCGCCATCTTGAATAATTTTGCCAACAATGCAATGTGGGGTGGTGCTCTCTTTGTCCCACTACTCATAAGCTCTGATCTGCTCTATGAAGTTATTTAACATTTACTCCTTTCGTTTATTCAGACTCAGGAGCGGAAAGTCGGAATTTTCAATGTTAAACTAATAGAGCCTCTACAAATGTAGCTTCCTGGCAGGAGGTTTAAGACTTTTTACTGTAACAGATATTGGGAAGTACTGTTTGTCATGGAAAATCAGAAACCTTTTAGCCAGCCGTTCATGCTCCAGCCACAGCTCATTTAGGAGGATTAGGGAAAGAGTAGCTCTTCGCCTCTAGGTAGGGATGAACATCCGGTTTTCGGTTATATTGTTTTTTCTCACACGAGTTCAACATTATTGTCAAAACCGCTCAGAATAGCAGGTTTCTAATGTAACAGATTTTCGGTTTTTTATTTTTATTATTTATTATTTTATTATTTATTATTGAAACGTTTTGACTCATTTTCAAGATGCATCGAATGAAAATACTAATTAAAGTACACAAATAAAGAAAAACCTAGTCCATCCACCATTTGCTGCTTTTCATGAAGAGTGCTAAGTGGTTTAATATTACAAAAAATCACTAGTAATCTCCTATTGATTCTAATTTTTGGAAACTATGCTCAAAAATCATTTTATAGTCGGGGATAATACCACTATTTTAGTATTACGAATAGTCACTGCTAAGGGTGAAAACTGAGGTTGAAGAAGTGACATTTCGTGTTAATTTATTTCCGCTATCAATGGCTACAAGCAGATAAAGCTATATTATGTAATGACAGGCGGCAAATCAGCTAGTTTCTGTTTTTGTACTACGAACGAGTTGTTATGTTTTTAATTTATTAATGTTTCCATATTTCACTCCTCTTTTATTATTTCATTTAAATGGCAGACAAACCTTTAACCATTTGAAGCAAATGAAGCAGTGTAATTCATTTCGATGCCATTTTGTATGCATTTCCAGACTAGAGTTGGTGTCACTGTGCATTACAACGGATGTCCGGCGACGACAGCGATAACTTACCGTGTAGACCAGGTTGGGACAAAACTTGCACACTGCATGTAGGTAAGTTAAGCCATGAATGCGGCAGCAGAGACATTGTCTCAGCAACTCTGAACCAATTCTTATACCATGTGTTTGTTGCTCATGTCTGTTGGTGTTGTTATTTTTACCACTGATCGCTTTTGCTATTTTCCATAATTATTCAATATTTCAAATCAATGCAAATTTTATGAATAAAAATTACTCTGTTTTTGAGAAAATGTCTATTTAAAAACGAAAAATTTTAGCACAGCTGCTATGGCTGAAACTGCGTTTTTTTAACTCTGTTAGTAGTAAAAAATAAAGAACTCTTCCTATATCTGAGATCAAACAAATACCGGAAAATGCTGTATATTCAGAACTAAAATTCTATTATCAGTTTAAGCCAGTCAGTTTTCCTCATTCCTAGCTCCAGGCCCCACAACACTTGCTTCCCTCGATTACTGGCTCCTGCAGACACAATATCCACCTACGCACAGTAGCGGTTTGGAAATGATTCGTCACAAACATTACAGCGCAGCCCTGTTATGTTCTTTGGCGGTACAGCATTACATTGGCTGTCAGGTGCAGCTCGGTTGAAGGGTCTTATTGACTCATTACTCGTACACTGCATACCAAATGATGCTTTGTAATCGTGCAACGGCAACAGCGGACATTTTGCGTGCGACGTTGCCAGCTCTGATTGAATGGACTCAGTTCCGAGGTGTGAAGCGCCGAGTAACATTTAATATCAATTGCAATATAATCTCCATGAGTAGGCAGCTCAGCAGGCTGGTGTCCTCGGGGTGAGGCCCCTGCCTGCCCTCGGCTCAGTTCCCCTCCTCCCCCCCCCCCCCCCCCCCACCTCTCCTGGCGGACGGACTGCTCCGCTAATTGGCTTCCGGCCGGAGTGCTCGGCCCTCCCGCAAGCCTCGCAGCCGGGCGCACCACCCCCCATGGGAGCTACGCCACCTCACACTGCATCGATCTGCGCCCATCTGTCCAATCGAAAAGAAACTCACTCATTACTCGAGCTCCCGCATCATTAGTTCGTCCGCCCGGTTCAACCTCATGCGTGTATGGCTATTACACACACGTTGGTTAGGCGAAGCCAGTTTTCCACTTCACTTGTTCCTGCTGCTGTTAACGAGAGAAAAATTAGAGAACACTCCCGTACAGCACCTAATGTCATTTATAGCGTCCTTGATCACCGAGAAAAGTCCAGATTATACAGGATTTGTCAAAAAGAATCATCTGATTTGGCATGTCTATACTTCTGAAACTAGTAAACATGTACAATGAGTTTTGTTTTTTGTTGAACGGGAAATTCAAAAAGTTTTTTTTCATACCTTTTCATAGGTGTTTAATATACCCCCATCGAAATGCACGGCAGACGTCAGTGCGGTATTCAAATTGTTGCCACACTGAAGCGAGCTTGTCTTGAGTTACAGCTTCCAGAGCAGCTGTTATGCGATGTTTCAGATTCAGTCAGTGTTTTTGGTAACGGAGGCAGATAAACAGTATTTTATAAACCCTCACAAGAAATAATCACTTACATTCAAGTCTGGTGACATTGGAGGCCAGTAATGTAAGGCCGAATCGTTTGGTCCAGTGCAATCGATCCATCGTTCAGTAAACCTATGATTTAAAAATTTCCGCACTTGCAGTTGCCAGTGTGGCGGTGCTCCAGCCTGTTCGTAAATGAAGTCGTTCGAATCTGTTGAAACCTCCCCTTAGAAAAATTTATGAATTACTGTGCTGGTAAACCTCTTACGTTATTTGGTTTTCAAACGGCAGAGAGAAACTGAAGGTACTCGGACATTACTCTCTTTACTTATTCTGATCAACACTAAACTGACACACAATATTTTTTTTTAGCCCAACGCAATCTGCCTTTCAATAATCCCGACAAAAGAAGGGCCCTGACTAACAATAACATATACCTTTCATAAATCAGTCAACTCACAAAAATCTTCGTTACTCAAACTACTGCAATACAGCGTGTGCCAGTACTGCCAGCTAAATAAAAGATTCTAACTACTGAAGGCACTAACTACTGATAGGCATAGTTTGCAAATGAAAGATTTTGATGGAGAAAAAACAATGTATTTACCTTAATAGTTCAAAAGTCATAATATATATAAATATCAGTTCATGACATCCGGACTTACAAATTTCGTTTTTCTGACGGACACACGACCAGATCGTCCGCTCTCAAAACTCTGCCATCTCTCTCCCCACATCCACCACTGCTGGCGGCTCACCTCCAACTGCGCAACCAGTGTTGCCAACTCTAAAAAACCCGAGTCGCTAGATTCAATATCAAAAGTCGCTAGAAAGTCGCTAAAACTGATTTTACTAGTGGTGTACTGAAAATTTAGTGCTGTGAATGGTGCAATAAGCCAGTTGGGGGGGGGGGGGGGGGGGGAATAAAATATTAATAAAAATTGTCTCATACGTAATTGCTATATTGTCTTAATTAAATGACGCATCGCTTGCAACAACATACATATAAAGTACGCTAACGTTTAATTAAACATGTTATCATAATTGACACAACACATAAATTGTTGTTTCAACCACAGTGTCAAATATACTAGAAATATACAACTATATTTGTAACAAAAGAAAGCAAGAACTCAAATGAGGTTACAAAATATATATATGCCGCTATGTGAACTATTCATCGTCGTCACTCAGAAGATCGAATAACTCTTCTGTTTCATGCTCTGACAGAACTGTAATTGATGTAGAGGGTTGAACGTCGCTCAGAAGATGACTTTGCAGTTCGACTGGTTTTGTCGCAAAAGAGAAACTTTTGTTCGTTCCAATAAGCTCCCATACGTCTGACGGTATGTCAAAAGATGCACAATCTTTATTTTGTTTCTTCAGCTGGTCTCTCAATACGATCAAGGCATTCATTGTCTTTAACGATAATCTGTTACGTTGTTTAGTTTTTATAATGTTCATAGAACTGAATATTCTTTCCACTTCTGCATTTGAATGAGGTAGGCATAGAACAGACATTGCTAGCTGTGAAATCCAAGAAAAAGGATTCTCCCCTGCAGCATTTTTATACTGCAAAACTTCACTCCGAAATCAAACAGTGTTAGTGGTGTTATTCCACCTAATGAAGTTGATATTATGCCATTCTTGCAGCATACCGTCTATGAAATCGCCACTAAAACCCAATTCTTTGGCTACATCCACTACAGCATTATTTTTATTCACTTTTAGTGTTTCTTCAATATTCAGAATAGACATTTTTTTCAAGGTCGTAACGTTATTTGGCAGTCTTTGTTGAATTTCTTTTACGAGTTTCAGACTAAACTGAATGCATCTCTTCTTTAAATAAACTTTATTTTCTTCAGACAAACTTGACTCAGACAATTTCTGTTCAAACATAAAGCCAAGGTTCGGATTTGCGTACATTCATTCGCTTGGAACTGGTGTTGTCAACAAATCAACAGTTGGAAAGACTATGTTTTGTCCGAGTGACTGCATGAGAAATACAAGTGTATCTAGTAATTTAGTGGGGTCATTGTCTTCTCCTTCAAAAGCTATTATTGTTATTTGTACGTCTTTTAAAGCATGTTTAAGGTAAAACATGTAAAGATGATTTGAGTCCTCACAATACATCTTGTACAAAAGATCGGCAGTGTAACAATTGTCTTGAACCATGGCAAGTGAAAAATGTAGCTTTAGCTCTTCCCACTGCTCCAGAATTCTTCGTATTGCTGGTTCAATCGAAAGCCAACGTGTTGCACAGACCTTCAAAATTTTTAGTGGCTGTTTTCCACAATTTATTGTCTCATAAACCTTTCTATATTCCTCTTGTCTTTTGGGTGAAATGGAGAACAAATTGTAGGTTTCCCGTACAATAAACTCTATGTTTCTAGGTATGGTATTCACTGAGGTGTTCGAAACTGCAAGCTGACGAGAGTGACAAATGCAACGGATCAATACCAAATGCTTCAAACCATATTCTCTCTTGAGTTGTTCGAAAAGCCCATTGTTTATTCCAGCCATTGCAGAAACATTATCTGTGTCAATTCTTACCATATTAGCGAATGGACGTTTGAGATCTTTCAAAGAATTCACAAGAACAGCAGCCAGATTTCTTGCATCTGCAGTTTCTACTACAGCGAGTTTGAGAAATGCTGATCTAATGGTTTGGGTGTTTACACTATGGTACCGTATAACGATACCTAGCATTTTAGATATTGTTACATCTGTGGATTCATCTATTAGTACACTGTATTTTTGGTTACCTATATTTTCAACCAATGATTGTGTAAAATATGGAGCCAAAACTTCACTTATTATGTTAGTGCATTTTGTACGATGTAATTGCATGTTTTTAGCACCCTCATCACCGGAAAACACCTTCTTGCACAGTATTCCTTAATGATCTACAGCTAAAATAGAACAATGTTGAGCAATAAATAAAGAATGGGCGCCTTCCTCTCTGCTTGCTATTCTAACTGTAGTTTTCGGAACAATTTTCACAGGTAAGGTGGTTTGTGTTTTTTTTAATCAATTTTTTGTTTATGCTTAATAGTTTTCGAATGCTTTCTCATATCATACAATTTAGCATAAAACTCTGTTGCACATACTTGACATCTTGCCTTGGATAAGTCTTCAACGACTGGTTTCAGTCACCCATTGAATTCAGGTTCTGCTTCCCACGCATCCCGATATTTTTGAGCGTACTGCTTCTTCTTCTGCGGTAAATCCATTATGTAAGCCACCACAACATAAGTTTCACCAATTTAAAATCACTGAAAATACATTAAAACTCAGGCAAACTAGAGGTCATGAAACAATCTACTCACTCGGTAACCCGATATCAGTCCTATTGTTAATTGTTTAAAACGTAATAATGTCTGAGGTACTCCCACCGAATTGTTCTTGCGTTACCACTGTCCATGTGGTAATAATTTGACTGTGAGTTAACATTTCGAAAAATTAGAGGTTGCTGAACAGAAATGTATTTTATTATACTTAATATTACGTATGTTTTTTGTCAATTCGAAAAATAAAGGGAGTTGAAAAGTTGAAGAATTATAGCTCGATATGCTGTCGACAATCACAGGCTAGAGGGTAATGAATAACGAATTGTTCTATAGTCAAGGTTTACTTACTCTGTAGACAATTTACTAAATGCTGAACAATGCTACATGATCTGCTAAGAACTTAATTTAACTTAGTAAATCTACAACAAAGTCAGTGTAATACCCATTCTATAGTTAAAATCTTAGTTTTGTTAATGAAAATACTGGCCCAAAATAGTTTTGATTTGTACTTCAAAAGTCGTCAGTACTCCAAAAGTCGCCAGATAAGTCACCAAATAATTTTTGTCGCTAAAAAGTTTTTTTTGTCGCTAAGACGAAGGCAAAAGTCGCCATTTCTAGCGACAAAGTCGCTAAATTGGCAACACTGTGCACAACGCTACGCGCTGTTCACATCCAACTGCCCAACACTACAATAGCGAATATTCCAACAATGCCAACCAGCCACGGACTGCACACAGCACAGCCAGTGATTTTCATACAGAGCGCTACGTGATGTTACCAACATAAAAACCTATACAGCCTACTTACACTGTCTCCAACTGTGGGAAAAGAAAGTTCTCTAGCATATCGAGATATGTGCTTGCTGTAACAGTGTTCTTAGCAAAGAAAAATGGACCATACATCTTTTCCCGTGAAACTACACAGAACACATTATATTTTGGAGAATCCCTCTCATGTTGTACTACTTCATGTGGTTGCTGCGTACCCCATATTCTCACATTATGACTGTTCACCTTTCCATTTAAATCGAATGCTGCCTCGTCACTAAACACTAAGCATGGTAGCGTTCTCGCTTCCCACGCCCGGGTTCCCGGGTTCGATTCCCGGCGGGGTCAGGGATTTTTCTCTGCCTCGTGATGACTGGGTGTTGTGTGCTGTCCTTAGGTTAGTTAGGTTTAAGTAGTTCTAAGTTCTAGGGGACTGATGACCATAGATGTTAAGTCCCATAGTGCTCAGAGCCATTTGAACCATTTGAACTAAGCATGGAAGAAAACTGTCATCCTCCATCTTGTCAAGAACGAAATAACAGAACTCCACACATTGTTGTTTGCCACGTTCACGAAGACTTCGGAGAAGCTGAATTATGATAGTTTCATGTTTAAACGTCGATGCAACACATGCCAGACGAACATCGGGTGCATGTTGAGCTGTCGAGCTGCACGGCGAGCGGATTTCTGCGGACTCCTCGTGAAACTAAGACGGATGCGCTCGACGTCTGTGTCAGACATTCGGTGACGGCCCGGCGATTTGCCTATACACAAACAACCTGTTTCTCGGAATTGTTCATGCCATCGTCTACTGCTCTGTACTGTAGGAGGATCCGCACCATACCTAGTGCGAAAGTCACGCTGAACAGCTATTGCTGATCCGCACTGCACAAAACGTGGAGCACAAAACGCTTGCTGTTGTCCCGTTACCATTTTTACTAGAACTGAAGTGGGCGCACACTGCTGCTAGCTAGCGGGAACCATGTAAAACTCGAGAGTTTGCTCTTTTCAACAGTACGTTGTTCACGCATATATCTCAATTAACACAATAGTTATGATTTCTAACCGAGATGATTTTTTTTGATACACCCTGTACTTTGTGACAGAAGTTTAAGCAACATTTCCCATCAAAATTTCCAGTAGTCGTTCTCCAGATGAATGTCGTCTATTTTCCATACACTCTCTTATAAAGTTTTCTTTAACTACGTTTCATGGGACATTCGTACGATTTGTATCGTTGAAGAAGTCAGTTTACTGGCTTTGCTATACATTTTTTTCTGTGTCTATATAAGAATGTTTGTGTTTTACAAATTCATAACTAGCATAAGGGCTTAAAATGTTATGAAGATGGTAGCATCAGTCTTCATCGCTACTCATGTTGCAAGCGGAATATTACTTTAAGAGTTAATAAACACTTCTGTCTACGCTACCATACATGATACCAGTCTTCAATCATATATTCGTCTGAAAGTCTACAGGACAGAGAGAGTTGTTCAGAAGAAATAAATTCAGATTACAATTTAAAGTTTGCTTTGCACTTTGTCACATAACTTATGTTATTGAACAAATGATCGAAAAATTTTTCTGGCTGCATATTCAGCTTGTTTATGAGCGGCTGAAACTTTTACTAATGAAAAACAATGTCATTTTTTTTTCTTGTGGTGTAACTCTGAATATTACTATACGCCTAATTTTTTTGCAGATTATTAATGATGAATTTCATTACTGAATGTGTATATTTCTTTAGATAATAATTCTTCATACATCAGTATCTGTACTTCATATTTCACCATACATAGCCTACAGCAAACTGCGAAGTATAGTACCATCCAGCAGAGCGTTGTATGGTACTGAAACATGGACTGTGGGAAAATAAGAAAAGAAGAAAATCTAAGCATCTGAGATAGGGTGCTATAGAGTAATGTTGAAAATTTGGCGAACTAATAAGATTTGCGCAGAATCGATAAGGAAAGAAATACACGGAAGAGCCAAAGAAACTGGTACAACCGCCTAAAATCGTGTAGGGCTCCGACGGGCACGCAGAAGCGCCACAACACGACTTGGCATGGACTCAACTAATGTCTGAAGTAGTGGTGGAGGTAGGTGACACCATGAATCCTGCAGGGTAGTCCATAAATCCGTAAGATTACGAGGGGATGGAGATCTCTTCTGAACAGCACGGTGCAAGGCATCACAGATATGCTCAATAATGTTCATGTCTGGGGATTCTTGTGTTCCTAGAGCCACTGTGTAGCAGTTCTGAACGCCTGGGGTGTCGCATTGTCCTGCTGGAATTGCCCAAGTCCGTCGGGATGCACAGTGGACATGAATGGATGCAGGTGATATGACAGGATGCTTACGTACGTGTCACATGTCAGAGTCGTATCTAGACGTATCAGGGTCTCATATCACTCCAACTGCACACGCCCCACACCATTACAGAGCCACCACCAGCTGAACAGTCTGCTGCTGACATGCAGGGTCTGTGGATTCATGAGGTGGTTTCCATACCCGTACACGTCCATCCCCTCGATACAATTTGAAACGAGGCTAATCCGACCAAGCAACATGCTTCCAGTCCAAAGTCGGTGTCGACGGGCCCAGACGACGCATAAAGCTTTGTGTCACGCAGTCATCAACTGTACACGAGTGGGCCTTCGGCTCAGAAAGCCCATATGGATGATGTTTCGTTGAATGGTTCGCACGCTGATACTTGTTGATGGGCCATTCTTGCAGGATCTTTTTCTGGCCGCAGTGATGTCGGGGATTTGATGTTTTACCGGATTCCTGATATTCACGGTACACTCGTGAAATGGTCGTTCTGGAAAATCTCCACGTCATCACTACCTCGGAGATGCTGAGTCCCATCACTCGTGCGCCAACTATAACATCACGACCAAGCTCACTTAAATTTTGATAAGCTGCGTAAGGTGCCATTGTAGCAGCAGTAACCGATCTAACAACTGCGCCAGCACTTGTGGTCTTATATAGGCATTACCGACCGCAGCGCTGTATTTTGTCTGTTTACATATCTGCGTATTTAAACAAGCATGTCTACACCGGTTTCTTTGGCACATCAGTACAGGTGGAGACTTTAATCTGGCGTCCATTGACTGGGAAAATTACACGTTTATCACAGGCAGCAGAAGCAAAAACTCGTGTGAAGTTATTCTATGAGTGCTCTCAACATACAACCTTCAGCAGTTGGTTAGAAAACCAACTCCAGGTGGGAACATATTAGATATGAGGGTTATTCGGAAAGTAAGAAACGATCGGTCGCGAAATGGAAAATGCAGTGAAAATCTGATGAGCTTTGCACAGATGCATTGTGCACTGTGTCCAGTACGCCCGTCGATCGCATCATGTCGCTCTTTTCAGTTCTGAATTCACAGTGAGAATGTAAAGATGGCTAGAACTTAGCATCTCCCGCTAAGTATGAGGATCTGGCGAAAGATTTCGCCTGAAGCTATGCAATCCACATAACATCACTGTCATATGGTTCGTTCTACACGACAGTTCTCGGCAGGGGCAATGAAGTTGCTCCTGCAGCGTTTTCGATGGGACATGTTTGATCACCCAGAATACAGCCTGTAATTGGCTACCCCTGAGGTTCATCTCTGCTCAAATGAACCACTGGCTATGAAGACAGTAGTTTGACAAAGACAATGAGCTGCAGTCCAGAGTAGAAAATTGTCGAAAAGCGCTGGCGGCTGTGTTCTACAAAGAGGGAATTGAAAAGTTGGTACAGCGCTACGATAGATGTCTAAGTCTGAGCGGCGACTGTGTAGAGAAGTAGCTGGAAGGTGTAGCTAACCGTTGCAAATAAAACAGTTTCGATTTTCATTGTGGTTTCCATTTCGCGATCTATCGTTCCTTACTTTCCGAATAGCCCTCGTATCTTGGCGACTACAGACCTGATCTCTTTGAGGACGTTAATCTAGAAGAAGGTATTGGGGACCATAATGTCGTCGTTGTTTCTATGTCATTGGAAGTTGCGAAAAAAACAAACAAAGAAACAGCTTAGAGTTTTTTTGTTTGGGAAAGCAAATAAGAGTGTCATTAATGAATATCTTCGTAGTCAGCTCCAAGCATTCATCGCGGGACACAATGATATTGAGCATGTTTGGTCGGAATTTAAAGGTATTGTCCACCATGTGCTAGAGAAGTTTGTGCCTAGCAAAAGTATAGGGGAGGGAAAGGATCCACCTTGGTACAACAAACATATTAGGAAGTTACTGAGAAAGCAGAGAATTTTGCACAGCCGTTTTAAACGTAGTCACTGCCCCGCTGACAAACAGAAATTATGCGAAATGAAAGCAGCTGTTAGAAGAACAATGGAGATTCTTTTAACGAGTTTGGAAGCAATATTTTATCTGCAGATTCTAAAAAAACCCAAAAAATTTTGGTCGTACGTAAAATCTATGAATGCTACAAATAATGCAATACCTTCTCTTGCTGACAGTACGGGTATGTAACTGATGATGATAAACAGAAGGCCGAAATTCTAAACCTAGCTTTCAAAAACTCGTTTACGGTAGAGAACTGTACCACCATTCCCCCTTTCAATTATCGAACAAACGCAAGGATGTTTAGTGTATCTGGGATTGTAAAACAGTTAAGATCCTTAGACTCGAGGAAGGCATCTGGCCTAGATGGTATCCCCGTAAGATTTTATCTTGACAATGCTACAAATGTAGCACCATTCTTATCCATCATCTATCAGAGATCATTGGAACAGCGGAAAGTTCCACAGGACTGGAGGAAGGCCCAGGTCATAGCAATCTATAAAAAGGGTAGAAAATCGGATGCACATAATTACCGGCCAATTTCACTGACATCGATTTGTTGTAGAATCATGGAACATATTTTGTGCTCAGACATAATGATCTTTCTAGACTCTGAGAAGCTCATCTGCAGAAACCAGCACAGTTTTAGGAAGCAGAGGTCATGCGAGACACAGCTGGTCCTCTTTGTGCATGATATACAACAGGCTCTAGATACCGGCTCCCAGGTTGATGCCATGTTCCTCGACTTTCGAAAGGCGTTCGGCTCAGTTCCGCACTGTTGCTTCCTCCATTAAGTGCGCGCTTACGGTCTATCCGATGACATATGCGGTTGGATAGAACGTTTTCTAAAAGACAGAGAGCAGTATATCGTTCTGAATGGGGGACTTCAACAGAAACAAGCATCACATCAGGCGTTCGAGTCCCGGTCGGGGCACACATTTTCAGCTGTCCGCGTCGAGGTATATCCACAACACCTGTCGGCAGCCGATGGTTTCAATTAATTATCATTTAGTCTAGAGAAGCTGCACGGTCATCATTGGTACCTTCGAGAACAGTTACTACCTTCATATATATATTTCAAATCTTACTTTCAAATAACAACGGACATGAGCCATCCTTTAACAAAGCCTTTCAAACAGAAACCTACGGTTTAATTGAAATAAATGATAATTTACATTGCAGATTTAAATCAACATGGAATAAGTTAAATTCCCCTACCTTAGAGAAAATACCCAGATATACTTTCAAAGGAATATTAATTTACTAAAAATGAACTTAGCCGCGATATAACGATAACAAGAATGGCTGAGGACCCACTTAAGCAGGTTAATCGTTAAAGATATCAGGAAGCCCCAAAAGCTGACAGTCATGGAGTGCTTAGTAAACCAATATGTCCAAAACCGATGGATTGTCCGCAGTACGGGTGATCGCAACTGTGGCTGGTGCACCGCCTCGACCAAAGCAGAATGCTGCAGGTGGCGGCAAGAGAGCAGACGCGTCAGCCGTGCTTAAGCACCAGGACAGGACGCTAGAGGGACCAGCTTGGCCAACGGCTTCAGGCTGAGTGGGCCACTACCATACGAAGGCCGTCGCCGACGATCCCTTACAGAATTCTCAGTGATACGAACCTAAAGCACAGAATGGCCACCTTAAGATACGGATTATAAAGACAGTACCAAGTGACCCACTGCCAAATGTATATTATAATGCCAGGCACTCCAACAGATCGAGAACGGTCTCCTCTAAACAGAAAATAACAATCTTGTGACCTCAACAGGGCCAGCAAACACCAATGAATATGTTTAAGATTTTTTAAAATTTGAAACCTTAAAACAATATTACAACTAAAATGGTGAACTTTTGTCTCACAATGCGTACAGTGGAGGCGTAGAAACGCTTCTACAACCGTCTCAGTCAACTCTGCGGAGAAATCTTGAGGCATCAGTACACAGTATATGCTGAAACAGACTGGTTACTACGTGAGCCACTGTATTACTATAAGCACATACAATACAGCCCCTGCAGAAAAACGTAACCTAGAATAATTTTAATTAAGGCCAATATTTAAGAGAATTAGTATACAATGATTAATCAGCTATTAAACACGATTAACGAATATGGTGTGGCGAGTGCTTGTGTGTCGGCTCGATGGAAATGGATGTTCCAGTCTGGTTGACACAGGTCGGCGTCCGTCGACCGCGGCAACTCCGATCTGTAACTGTTAAAACAAACTCATCGCTTTGTTTGGTTAGTTTCAGATACTGTCTCCCTTTAACTATATTAACTATACTATACTATAACAGATACGATATCCCTTTAACCCTCCCCCATAAACCATGGACCTTGCCGTGGTAGGGAGGCTTGCGTGCCTCAGCGATACAGACAGCCGTACCAAAGGTGCAACCACAACGGAGGGGCATCTGTTGAGAGGCCAGACAAACGTGTGGTTCCGGAAGAGGGGCATCAAGTGATCACCAATTTAGTATTGGAGGGCAGCGTGAAGGGTAAAAATCGTAGAAGGAGACCAAGAGATGAATACACTAAACAGATTCAGAAGGATGTAGGTTGCAGTAGGTACTGGGAGATGAAGAAGCTTGCACAGGATAGAGTAGCATGAAGAGCTGCATCAGGCCAGTCTCTGGACTGAATACCACAACATCCCTTTAACAGATATCCGCGTATCGATGGAGCAGCACGCCGAAATTTTAAAGCAGCATTCGTTTATAATTAAGCAATAGTGTTCGAAGGATGTCTGTCTTCTTTACTGTTACACACAGCGACTGCACCACTCGGTACCGCAACAACTCCCTTTATCTGAAACAATAAACCAAATATCCTTCGCGTGTTCGCGACGGGCTTATAAGCTTGCGCGAAACTTGGTAACAGTAGCTTTTATGCCCGGTTTGCAAGTGAATGTTCAAAAGTAGATAATATGAAATGTAGAATTATTCCATTCAAGCCGATGTCACATTTCAGTCTTACGAGGATGTTGATTTGTGAAGTATTATAGCGTCGTTAATGCGTTGCTACGGTGCTATTTCAACAACTCCTACGTCGTAAATCCAGAGATAATGTATTCTCTAAATAACGCACAGAAAGCTTATTATACAATGTTCAATTACTGTTTCCGGTTAATAATGTCACTCAATCACCTTTAGGTTCGGCGTTCTATCAAGAAAATAATTGTTCACAGTTTCACAATAAAGTTTAGTTAAATGATGTAGACGACACGAAATATTAAAGTTATAACAGAGTTGATAGAACTTCTGAACTATCTAACCACTGCACAGGAAAGCACACCGATCTGTCATACAAGGAATTGAAGCTACGATTTACATCAGCAATTCTGACATTGACTACAGCTTCCGACAACACGGCGTACCTCTGAATTCTTCATGATTGCGTGTATATATTTCCTGCTCAAGTAGAGTTTATGTCGGCGTCTAGTACATTGCTGTGTCCTACAATGTTCGTGACAATCATAGGTCACGACAACTAAGTCCCAGAATTGATTAAGTATCACACGGGTTACTTTTTCCTCACGCATAATATCTGTTCCGTTGTCTGGCTAAACGGTGAATGATCTATCACCTTTCAGAACTGTGACTAACACATCAAGACGATATTTGAGAAACGTTAAAATTTCAGATCGGTCTGAAACAATCTAATATCGGTCAATAAGCGTGCTTCTATCGCGACGTCCACAAGAGAGCGAATTAACATCTCCATTGACGTTTTTCATTGCAGTCGCAGCGAACTTACAGCACGATTTTCTTGGATAAATATTGTCTCTGATCACTTTATCTCGTCTGGGTTTTAACCTTCGTAAAGCATATATTTTGAATTCTTTCGAGTTTCATGCTTCGTAGATTAAGTGATCATTCATTTAGTTCTTTCCGTGGAAGAGATGTTGTTAGTTCCCTAGTATTTCTGTTGATCAAACATTCAATAGTGTTAACATTTTGTTGCCAGTAGCTACCGTCAAGGACAGGATAACTAATTTTTATATCTTTTGCTGTCAGAAGGGATGTTATTAGGGGCTCTATATTTGGGGTGTTATAAAGGCCACATGAGCCGGGTTACAAAATTTAGTGCCGACATAGCAAACCAAAGCTAGTCCAGATATGAAAATCAGTCCACTAAAATAATTGAGCACAGGCTAGGATTTCCGACATCAATGCGTGACTCGTGCCTCAGATATGCACGAGAATTACAAGAAATATACTCTTAAGTTCCTTTAAAAACCAAGCTGACTTACAGTGGCCTGAACTTTTCAAGAACGAAAATTACAGCCGTTTAAAATAATTCAATAAGATAAATAAAATTCATACACACGGCATATCAGAATATGTTCCAGTATAAAACTTTAAAGTTTTGCAGAAACAAAATGTAATAGATGTTAATGCCAGATCGCTCTCTTAACCACAGAAAAACCATTGCAATGTACCACCATGGAGTCGAGAATAACCACCAATCGATCACAGCGTAAAAACACCCGTCCGTCATGGTGAGCGCGCCTCCGACAGCCCGGTAGCTCCCTCGTAGCCAATTCGACCCTTCTCAAAGACGCCAAACGATGATTACAAGGTGCCTTTAGGCCGCGATGTTGAGAGCCTTTTCGCCTATAGCACCGACAGACCGGACGCCTCCAGAAAACTTGTTTTTGCTTCCACTCCACAGCTCATACTGCGACGACCAAAGACAACCAAACCCCCAGCTCGCCACGGTTCACCCAGAGGAAGCCACACTCGTTGCAAAGCACTCTGGTCAAAGACGAGTGGCGAGTACGAAAGACGATTTCGCCCAATAAGCCGCCAGGCTCAGTAATTAAATTTTGTTTGCTTCGTTCTTTTTTTTTATTTTACTGTGAGAAATATACGGTATATGGGTAACGAGGTTATTGATAGGATTCATTGTGTGCACTTTCCTTGAATAACAAAAAAATGTTTGAAAATGGAACACTATTAAGAAGTATGCACTAAATCAGAAAAGAATTAATTCTGGTAACGGTAAGTCAATGCAAGAGCAAAGTAACTTCCGTAATTCTGGGCTTTACACAATTACGATGAAAGATGTGCACTTCATTCTCATTCACTTTGTACGCCTTCCATATTTTATTCTTCTTGTAACGGAACCATTTTCCATCGGTCTCTTATAACTGTAGCTGAATGCCTATATGGCTAGATAAATTTTTATGTTAATATTAGTGATAAGTGAGAGAGAATGGGTGCAGGATATTTTTCTTTATTTGTGCAGTCACGTCATCAGTCTCACTGTAGCCACGATGACCCCACCTTTCCCGTCTTGATCGTTGTTCTAGCGGGACACGTAGGGCCGGGAATGCTAGGTGATGGCCAAAGTTGTCCTTCCTTTTAATCTCTAAATCTGTCGCACCAACTCTGATATTTCACTTCTCGGTCCCTTCCTGGGAACTCCGGGCTGTCTGAATGACCGGTGTAGCAGCGCACCAGTGTTCGCTACCGACCGCTCCCAGCTTTCCTCTGGAGACAACGACTCTTCGGTCAGTGCTAGTCTGTTGCACTCGTGCCTGGAGGCGCTATGTCGAGGTCCCGTTTCGGTAAGCATGAGTGTTCTTTGTGAAGTCCAGCCTCGTCGGTAACAATATCGTGAGTTAGGAAATCCTTCGTTTCCGGCGCGTTCGCAGTTTTCAATTTCTCGCGATATTTGTCCCGTAAATCTAAAGATTTATTTGTCATGCTGGGTTTGGTATCCGACCTCTGTCCGTTAGATGCGGGAAGTCGGTTATAGTTTATATGAGGGTAAAGATTCCCACCCTCGAGGTTTACAGCTGCGTCTCTTGCATTCTTTCTCTTTCTTTCGTGATATCCGCGTGAAACTAAAAGCCTATAAATTGCAGACTTCGTGAAATGGACTTGTTCCTCTGTGCTAGACCACATGACCACATGACTTTATGACGATTCCATAGCAAATTTTCGTATTCGCGGTGATTTGATCCTTTTTGATCAGATGAAAATTATTATCTTGGACATGGATGAGTGTTCCGGACTTGAGGTCACTTTGGTGTCTTCTTATCCTACTACTCAGCTCTTGTTCTGTTTAGTTTACTGTAGTGACGGTTGCATGCAGATAAATTCACTCTCGTATTAAGAAGTAACTTAGCTTTGTCACGACCATCAGGTTCCTCATTTCTTTGCCCGCCATCCTTTTGGTTCTTCGTCATTGTGGAAAAGGCAGGCTGCTGCCCCCTCTCTCCTCCCCTTTGTCACATTCCACGCTATCAGAGCGAGTAAGAATAACGAGTTTCATTTCTTATAATTATAAAAGATACAGTTTATCTTCTTTTGTAAATAAAGACCCGATATTAATGTCAAACCACCTTTTTCATTCACCAGAAATTCACCCCATCGTATGAGAATCGTTTTCAAGTTCCCTATAAAGTCATTCCAATTAGCAAAATAATTGAACTTCCTGGCAGATTAAAACTATGTGCCCGACCGAGACTCGGGACCTTTACCTTTCGCGGGCAAGTGCTCTACCATCTGAGCTACCGAAGCACGACTCACGCCCCCTTCTCACTGCTTTACTTCTGCCAGTATCTTTCTCCTACCTTCCAAAATTTACAGAAGCTCTCCTGCGAACCATGCAGAGCTAACACTCCTGAAAGAAAGGATATTGCGGAGACATGGCTTAGCCACAGCCTGGGGGATGTTTCCAGAATGAGATTTTCACTCTGCAGCGGGGTGTGCGCTGATACGAAACTTCCTGGCAGTAAGTTTCATATCAGCGCACACCCCGCTGCAGAGTGAAAATCTCATTCTGGAGCAAAATAATTAATTAATGACTTCTTTACGTGGACGGTCTTCGTAAGACCGGTCGGATTTTGCGTCTTTGCGTGTTAGGACGAAGTTGGTTTACGGCCATTGCATTTGCGGTACCGAAAATAGTCAAATCAAAACTATCCCCTTCAGAGCAAGGGAGAGGTCATTGCTCACAGCGGTTCATGAGCAGAATTCCAGTCGGTGTTGTGAAAGAGGGATGCCTTATTCCGAATAGGTGAGAATTAGTATTCGGGTTACTAAGTTGGTAACGTTTTTATAGAAGTAATTTTCCATTGCTAGACGCATATGACCGAGGTACTAAACCGAAAAAGCTATTGCCTATTCGGTTAGTTTACCGCAATATCTTTCATCAATTACCATATCAACGAAAAAAAATAAGGCACCGCTTTTAACGATTAAATCGTTTCTTTTTGTCTCGTTCGCAGTAACCTTTTATTTTCGCCGTAGGTTCTCAGGTTTTGTTCAGAAAAAGAATTCAATTCTCAGCAAGAATTGTTTAATTTGAATTTCTGCCTTCGCAGTATTTTCGAAAATGGAATTTCGTATTGAATATTGTGGTTTGTTACCGATATTTATACACTTTGTTTAATTACATATCGCTCGTTTATTACTTCTAACGCAAAGATTTAATCTGAGTTCACGTTTGGTGAGCAGTTTGTATCAGTTGTTATACACTCTTATTTGCAGTCACAGTGTTAGAATCGAGAAATATGAGAGCCCGGATTCGTGAATGAGAACGAAAACTTTAAGATTGAAAATGTGTTCTACTTATTGACAATCCAAAGCGATGCCTAAAATGTCCATGTAGCGGGTACTTGGACGAAATATTGTTGAAATGTTGTCCACCCTTGAAGATACTACAATGTGATCAAAATATCACAGTGAGTACTTTCACTTTGAGATCCAGTAGAATTTTTGGTTGGAACATAAGTTCGTTGCGTTTTTCCATAGGTTTAATAAACACATCAGATACACTTAACGGAGATTAGTCATCAACAATGTATTCTCCTCCACTGTTTAGAGCCGTTTGCTTCGGTTCCACGACTGTAGAAATCACGTGATTTTGAGGCGAAGAATACGTCGAGCCATGTTCAGAAGGTTCAGAGAGCATTTTCATACGGAAAGGAAGTTACTTGAAGGCTGTTTGATAGAGAGTGGAAAAGGTGAATATGTGAGGCTGCAAGATCGGATGAACAAAGCTGGTGCCGACTGACTTCCCAGCTCAGCTTCAATCTAACGTATTTTCTGTCTAGTAGAATGCGGGCGAGTGTTATTGTAGAGTAACATTACTTCATGAAGTCTTTCTCGTCGCTGTTATTGGATGCGTCCGTAAGACGTCTCAGTTATTAACATTAAATGTCAGCAGTGATGGTTACTCCTCGAGGATGCAATTCGTAACACAAGAAACCGTCGCTCTTCCACCAGATGCATACATTTTCTTTTGTGGGTGCGCGCAGGTCTTTGTACGGGGAGTTGACGCTTTCTTTGGCTCAACCATTCCTTTCGTTTCCTTATGCTAGCATAAAGACACAGCTTCTCGTCACTAGTAACGATGTTTTTGTTGTTGTGGTCTTCAGTCCTGAGACTGGTTTGATGCAACTCTCCATGCTACTCTATCCTGTGCAAGCTTCTTCATCTCCCAGTACCTACTGCAGCCTACATCCTTCTGAATGTGCTTAGTGTATTCATCTCTTGGTCTCCCTCTACGATTTTTACCTCCACGCTGCCCTCCAGTACTAAATTGGTGATCCCTTGATGCCTCAGAACATGTCCTACCAACCGATCCCTTCTTCTGGCCAAGTTGTGCCACAAACTCCTCCCCAATTCTATTCAATACCTCCTCATTAGTTATGTGATCTACCCATCTAATCTTCAGCATTCTTCTGTAGCACCACATTTCGAAAGCTTCTATTCTCTTCTTGTTTAAACTATTTATCGTCCATGTTTCACTTTCATACATGGCTACACTCCATACAAATACTTTCAGAAACGACTTCCTGACACTTAAATCTATACTCGATGTTAACAAATTTCTCATCTTCAGAAACGCTTTCCCTGCCATTGCCAGTCTACATTTTATATCCTCTCTACTTCGACCATCATCAGTTATTTTGCTCCCCAAATAGCAAAATTCCTTTACTACTTTCCTAATCTAATTCCCTCAGCATCACCCGATTTACTGGATAGAAATGGTCGGTGTTGTTCACAAGCCAATAGATGACGAGCAAGCAGAGTTGCACATATGCCCACTCGCTGATTTTTGTGATTTTGGCTTAAAGCATGCGGCATGCTTACACTCGATTTTTGAGCCTTTCCCATTGCAAGCAAATGTCTCAAGATGCTGGAACGATGACAGTTCATCATATTTGCCAGTTCCCGAGTACACTGGCGTGGAACATTATGGACAAATGCTTTTAAACGATCTCCATTATACTCCGAAGGACTTCCTGGACGTGGAGAGTCACTAATGTCAAAGCGATCCTCCTTAAAACGAGAAAAACATTTTCTTGCTGTGCTTGTCCGATGGCATTATCCCCATACACACCGCAAATGTTTCTGGTTGCCTCCGCTGCTGTCAGCCCTCTACTGAACTTAAAAAGAAGAATATATCGTAAATGTTCCGATTTCTCCACTTGGCACTCCATTTTCTTGCGTCCGCAGCTCCATTCACTCTCCCCAAATGACAAAATGTAACCTTAAGTAGCAACGGTGAAGTATAAATAAAAAATGACAATCGTCAAATAAACCCACAGCAACCGGAATACCAACATCTACGGACTTGTACGCCGGCCTAATAAAACAAACGATGCTAACGAAATTAATTAGAAAATAATACCAGGTGATCAAAAAGTCAGTATAAATTTGAAAACTGATTAAATCATGGAATAATGTAGATAGAGAGGTACAAATTGACACACATGCTTGGAATGACATGGGGTTTTATTAGAACCAAAAAAATACAAACGTTCAAAAAATGTCCGACAGATGGCACTTCATATGATCAGAATACCAATAATTAGCATAACAAAGTAAGACAAAGCAAAGATGATGTTCTTTACAGGAAATGCTTAATATGTCCACCATCATTCCTCAACAATAGCTGTAGTCGAGGAATAATGTTGTAAACAGCACAGTAAAGCATGTCCGGAGTTATGGTGAGGCATTGGCGTCGGATGTTGTCTTTCAGCATCCCTAGAGATGTCGGTCGATCACGATTCACTTGCAACTTCAGGTAACCCCACAGCCAATAATCGCACAGACTGGGGTCTGGGGACCTGGGAGGCCAAGCATGACGAATGTGGCGACTGAGCACACGGTCATCACCAAACGACAAGCGCAAGAGATCTTTCACGCGTCTAGCAATATGGGGTGTTTTTTTTTTGTTTCTAATAAAACCCCATGTCATTTCAAGCCTGTGTGTCAATTTTTACCTCTCTGTCCACATTATTCCGTGGTTCATTAAGTTTTCAAATTTATACTGACGTTTTGATCACCTGGTACATTAAAACTTGTAGACGAGTTTTGCTTCTTGGCGACCAACAGTAAGTAAAGTAATTATGAAGAAGAGAAATAGTTGACATCGAAAGTAAATTTAAGTGTTATACTTTCCGAAATGTATTTGTCTGGAGTATAGCCTTGTGCGGTAGAGAAACGCGGTTGATGAAACAGTTCAGACAAGAAGAGAACATGTAAGTAGGCTGTTTAGGTTTTTATGTTGGTAACGCCACATAGCGCTCTGTGTGAAAATCACTGACTGTGCTGTGTGCAGTCTGTGGCTGGTTTGCATTGTTGGAATGTTTGCTATTGTAGTGTTGGGCAGTTGGGTGTGAACAGCGCGTAGCGTTGTGCAGTTGGAGGTGAGCCGCCAGCAGTGGTGGATGTGGAGAGGGACGTGTGTCCGCCATAAAAAGGAAATTTGTGAAGATCGATGTCATGAATTGATATATGTATATATATATATATATATATATATATATATATATATATATATGGTGAGTATATGATGACTTTTGAACATTATTAAGATAAATACATTGTTTATTCTCTATCAAAATCTTTCATTTGCTAACTATGTCTATCAGTAGTTAGTGTCTTCAGTAGTTAGAATCTTTTATTTAGCTGGCAGTACTGGCGCTCACTGTATTGCAGTAGTTTGAGTAACGAAGATTTTTGTGAGGTAAGTGATTCATGAAAGGTGTAGGTTACTGTTAGTCAGGGCCATTCTTTTGTAGGGATTATTGAAAGTCAGATTGCGCTGCGCTAAAAAAACAAAAAAATATATTGTATGTCAGTTTAGCGTGGATCAGAACAAGTAAAGAGAGAAATGTCTGAGTACATTCAGTTTTGCTGAGCTGTTTGAAAATCAAAGAACGTAGAAGTTTTCCAGCACTGTCATTTATAAATTTTTCTATGGGGACGTTACAAACAGAAGCTTTTGAAATATGGTGGCACAGAGGAATGCCGAATATTAGATAGGTAGATCGCGTAACTAACGTAGAAATACTGAAACGAACTGGATAGAAAAGAAATTTATCGGACAACATGACTAAAATAAGGGATTGATTCATAGGATACACACTGAGGCACCAAGTAACAAAGTCAAATTGATAATGAAGGGAAGTGTGGGGCAGCGTCCACATAAGTTAGGGTGACATAAAATTAAAATTGTATACCATAATACATCGTTAACTTCGCTGTAGGAGCCATAGAAGTTCCGGCGCTTGTTTTAAAAAACTGTCTCTCTCTCTCTCTTGGTCTCTTGTGATGCTATCCATACGAGAAAGATGTAACATTGGAGCTATCACAGATTTACAGCAGAAGTAAATGCGTGTATACACAACGGAAAGTGACGTCATCTACATAATAGTGAATACGGTAAAATTTTTAGGAAATTTCTATAATTTTTTGGGATTATTATTCATGATAATAACCAATATTTTATGTGTGTATTTTAGTGATTTACGAGCCTTTCTGGCAATGCTATTGATGAGTTACTCTGAAGGGGATGTTTTTCAATTGGTGGTCAATTTATAGAAGTGGGATTGTTCGGAAATGAGAATAGCGAGTTAAATTACTAATTTTGATGCTAATTGTGCTATCAGTTCAGTTTTTTTAGTTATGAACGTTACAAACTTAGGTGTGTTAAAGAAAGTATTTCATCAACACTATTACTATTAATTATTCGAAAGCAGTCAAAATAAGTGTTTTTCATAACTAATTTTATCTTCTGCTAATATTGTGCTGTCTATTAATTACTGATGATTTAATGTGTTTAATTATTAAAGTGAGTGAAGGCGTAAATGAGAAGTAATGTGATAAGAAACTACTCGGATGTCTATTAACTGAGTAAACGGTAACGTGAGAATAGTATCTGGACAGGGGGGAGTGAATTATCTATTCAGGGGAAATTTGCATAGTACAAGTCGCCTGTTTATAGCCCAGAGAAACAAGAAACTTCCTCAGATAATTTTTTAAGATATAAAATTGGATTATTTTGATAGTAATGGGTTTTCTAAAATTGTTTATTTAATAAATTGCTATGAAAAAATGCTATGTTGTGATTGGTCCTAACTAAAAGATGAGGGACAGCGTGGCTTAGAACAGTAAGCTGATGGGATACAATATATCTTCGCCTGTCATAAGAGAGTAGATTCGCCCCCATTTGTTGCGTTAGAGTGTTCGTGGAGTCTAAGACATTCGCGGCTCAGCCGTTATCGTTTGGCGTGTTATGTGATTCATGACCGAGAAATGTGTCTTCAAAGCGACATGCTTATACAGAGAGAGCATTCTAATTCAGAGATAATCCGTAAGTAAATTTTCCGTTAACGCGTTAGGGCATATCGTACGAGTAAAGTGGCTATTAAGAGTGGTTGTGATTTTGTGTGTGTGTCGAAATTCTACCTTCAGATTAGTACGGACTTGGCGGCAGACTTTGCATACAAGGAGTGACAAAACATCGTAAATCTCATTTAACAAATATTTCTTCCCATTGAACAGCTAGTTAAAAAAAAAAAAACAGTAAAATATTTAGTGCATCGCCTGTTGATAAACTTAAGTGGGAACATTCCCAACTGTCAATAAACTCTCTTGAAGAAACCTGGCGGCTGTGTAGAGGCGAAAAAAGAGTGTAATACGATTTTTTTTGTTGTGCCTAGTTCCACTGTTGACGAGTAACACGTCGTATTGTGTTCAGTGTAGGTTATGGTGCTTGGCGTACATGCCGTAGTCTAATAAAGTTGTACTAACATTCTTGGTTGCGTTGTGTGTCCAACTTACAACAATAAGTAATTTATATTCTTGAAAACTGAATAATCAATTTTGGTAATAATTTTAAATTTTGCAAAACGCCCCACCATCATTATCTAATTTTGAAAAATGAAAACTTTTGTTATAACATAAATTGAAAAAGCTTCCAAGCAACATTCGTCCCTGTGTAATGAAGCTGAACTCTGAAACATCATTTTTGGAAAATCAGCTCTACACAATGGGCTGTTGGAGTATTTTCAACATACCCAAAGAAAATATCTAAACATTCATTTGCTATTTTAGTTATTATTTTACTTGAATGAGATATTCTCTCTGCAGCGGAGTGTGCGCTGATATGAAACTTTCTGGCAGATTAAAACTGTGTGCTGGACCGAGACTCGAACTCGGGACCTTTGCCTTTCGCGGGCAAGTGCTCTACAATTTGAGCTACCCAAGCACGACTCACGCCCCGTCCTCCTCAGTTTGGAAGGTAGGAGACGAGGTACTGGCAGAAGTAAAGCTGTAAGGACGAGGCGTGAGTCATGTTTGGGTAGCTCAGATCGTAGAGCACTTGCCCGCGAAACACAAAAGTTCCGAATTCGAGTCTTGGTCCAGCACACAGTTTTAATCTGCCAGGAAGTTTCATTATTTTACTTATTTTTTGTTTCATGTTTTAAATTGTGCTTTTATGTCTTACATTCATGTTTTTTTGTTTTTTGGTTTACCATTTCATATAAGTGTTCTTTGTTTATTAAAAATAGTAAGTATCTCATCATTATGATAGAAAATTATTACAATAATGACCGTCTGTAAGTAAATGCTTAAAACATAACGTTTTTTGCACCATGTTCATAAAATGAACGAAATTTCTTCACGTAATACTAGTGACGGAGAAGGCAACATAAAACAAAATTCTCCAGGACGTCAAATCGTCACGGGTGATCCACTACATCTTCTGATTTGTGTTAGGCATATCTCAGTACATTGGTAAGACTTGGCGATGAGAATTGATTATGTGGTTGCAGCCTGATAGTATTGTTTCTCAAATGGTGATTTACATCATAGTCATTCAATAGAACTAGGTCTGAAAATCTTCTTACGAAGTTCTTCCAACATCGAAAGTCGTGTATGTTCCATCGGTGTACCCATGCCATCGAGCCCTTTGGGATCACCAGATGGTTCTGGTCCTCAGGTGCAATGCTCAAAGCGATATTTTTTCTCCCTGACCATCCACGTTTTCGTAGTTTTAAAAGACACTAACGACAAGTTTGGACAGAAAATTCGAAAATCTCGCCAAATGTTCTTGTGACAACATGTAAATCTGGTAAACAAACGCCTTACCAAGTCAAAAGGTATTTGAAAGATGTTTCCTTTCCCAGTGATGGAGAAATGTCTGTAGTATTTTTAGATCTTAGGGCTGTCAATATGAAAGAATCATACAGAGCATCGTACCTGAGAACAAGGAACTTGTTCATCTCGTAATCCCAAAGGGCTCAACTGCAGATACACAGTCGTGGAACATATACAGCTTTCGATGTTGGAAGAACTTCATAAGACACCTGTCATATCTAGTTCTGTTGAATGATTATGATGTCAGTCTCCAATTGAGAAACAATATAATCGAGCTACAGTCATTAGTACATAAACTCTTTGCCAAAGCTTAGCAATGTACTGAAATATGCCTAATACAAACCAAAATATTTAGAGGGCCACCCACGACAATCTGAAATCCTGCTGAACTTTGTTTTATATTTATATTACGTGAAGAAATTTTGTTCATTTTATACATGGTAATTTTTTCTAACATAATGAGTTATTATCTTCAATTAATAAAATACATGTATATGAAACAGTAAAGTAAAAAACATAAAGATCAAGTATGTAAAGCGTAAAACACGTAAGAAATATAAGTAAAATAAATAATAATAAGAATAGCAGTGAATGTTTAAATATTTTAATTTGGTATGTTCAAAATACTGTGACGGCACATTATGTGCAGCATTTTTCCAGAAATAGTATTTCGGAAACCAGCTTTACTACACAGGGAGGCATGTTGCTTGAAAGTTCCTTTGACTTATGTTGTAACATAAGTTTTCGTTTTCAAAATTAATTAATGGTTGAAGGGTATTTTGCAAACTTTCAAATTATTGCAACAGTTGATTATACAGTTTTCAAGAACATAGTCACCTATCAAGTTTTATATACATTTTTTTATACATCATCGTTTCGAAGATATTCCAACTAAATCTAAAATACCAAATTGCTTCTCGAGTTGTGTTTTGCCCTTAAAAGTGAAAAAAGGTATTGCACTATTTTGCCCGCCAAGTTTCATCAAGATCGTTTATTGACACGGGGAATATTCCCTTGTTAGTTCGGATAGTTCAGCTAAAGCTTTTCTAATTGAGCTATACTAATCGCCTTCTTCAGAAAAGGCGTATGTGGTGCGGAAGAAGAGAAGTTCACGGAAAGGCGAGAGTAATACCGTCAGTATGCGATAACTTCACCGTGCCGCCTCAAGAACATATTTTTGTTATGCAGTTAATTTGCAGCGTAATACTGCAGAATCTTGCATCATTCATCTATGGGCAACGACAATAAATGCCTCATGGTTCCATTTCCTACCGTGTAGACATTCCCCAAGGAGGAAAGCACAGGAAGTCCGAACTGTATCCCACATTCAGATATATTTGTGGCATTTTATCGGTGTGTAGCAAGGTACGCTCTAAGTCGCCAGTCCAAGGGAGCATCTTGTCATGCGTCGTGTGTCCGTTGGCACTGTTCACGTTGGCATGCTAATCTCTGTGTCCTGTGCCCTGTGACATGCACTTAGAGAGGTGCCCGTGCGGAATGATGACCGCTGTACTCCACAGCTTATAGGTACATCTTGGAACAGCTGCTTGCACTGGCGGGCGATCACCTGTTGCAGCTCGAATTAGCCGCTGCACGACCTAAGGTACAACTACTATCAGCTGCTTTTTCAGTTCTGGGAAACAATGCTGAAAAATGCCATTGTTGTCCGCAAACTGCTTCTACGATAGTGGAAATGGAGTGCCCTACATGTCTGGCTCGATTGATGCGATTTGGTTATCTGCACGAACGCACACTATACCAGGATCCAAATATCAAAGTGACTGACAGTTATTTATTTACAGGATGGCTACCATAACAACAATTACGGCGTATAATTTAATTGTTGTGATTTTGTGATTTTTCTTTCCTTTGTTTCTCTGTGCGGTGTGTTTCTTGCAGGGAACTTTGAAGCTAAATGAGAAATTTCTTAGGGAAGTAATGAGACTATTATCATCCAGGAAAGAGAATTTAGTACTACACGTTAACAGGGAACGTACGGAAGTACTCAGTTCGGAGTTGGGCAGGTCCTGCTACTGGAGCCATAGTGCGCTGGTGTGTAACCGCGAATCGACAACATTCCCCGTTTCCGACCTCAGTTGTTAGTCACTTTATTATTCTGATCTAGATACAGCCGACAATATTATGGAAATGGAAGAGGATGTAGATGAAGATGAAATGGGAGATATGATACTGCATGAAGAGTTTGACAGAACACTGAAAGACCTGAGTCGAAACAAGGCCCCCGGAGTAGACAACATTCCATCAGAACTACTGATAGCCTTCTGAGAGCCAGTCCTGACAAAACTCTACCATCTGGTGAGCAAGATATATGAGACAGGCGAAATACCCTCAGACTTCAAGAAGAATATAATTATTCCAATCCCAAAGAAAACAGGTGTTGGTAGATGTGAAAATTACCGAACTATCAGTTTAATAAGCCACGGCTGCAAAATATTAACACGAATTCTTCACAGACGAATGGAAGAACTGGTAGAAGCCGACCTCGGGGAAGATCAGTTTGGATTCCGTAGTAATGTTGGAACACGTGAGGCAATACTGACCTTAGGAGTTACCTTAGAAAATAGATTAAGAAAAGGCAAACCTACGTTACTAGCATTTGTAGACTTAGAGAAAGCTTTTGACAATGTTGACTGGAATACTCTCTTTCAAATTCTGAAGGTGGCAGGGGCAAAATACAGGAAACGAAAGGCTATTTACAATTTGTACAGAAACCGGATGGCAGTTATAAGAATTGAGTGGCATGAAAGGGCAGCAGTGGTTGGGAAGGGAGTGAGACAGAGTTGTAGCCTATCCCCGATGTTATTCAATCTGTATATTGAGCAAGCACTAAAGGAAACAAAAGAAAAATTCGGAGTAGGAATTAAAATACATGAAGAAGAAATAAAAACTTCGAGGTTCACCGAAGTCATTGTAATTCTGTCAGAGACAGCAAAGGACCTGGAAGAGCAGCTGAACGGAATGGACAGTGTCTTGAAAGAAGGATACAAGATGAACGTCAACAAAAGCAAAACGAGGGCAATGGAATGTAGTCGAATTAAATCGGGTGATGCTGAGGGTATTAGATTAGGAAATGAGACGCTTAAAGTAGTAAATGACTTTTGTTATTTGGGGAGCAAAATAACTGATGATGGTCGAAGTAGAGAGGATGTACAATGTAGACTGGCAATGGCAAGGAAAGCGTTTCTGAAGAAGAGAAAGTTGTTAACATCGAGTATAGATTTAAGTGTCAGGAAGTCTTTTCTGAAAGTATTTGTATGGAGTGTAGCCATGTATGGAAGTGAAACGTGACGATAAACAGTTTGGACAAGAAGAGAATAGAAGCTTTCGAAATGTGGTGCTACAGAAGAATGATGAAGATTAGATGGGTAGATCACATAACCAATGAGGAGGTGTTGACTAGAATTGCGGAGAAGAGAAATTTGTGGCACAACTTGACTAGAAGAAGGGATCGGTTGGTAGGACATATTCTGAGGCATCAAGGGATCACCAATTTAGTACTGGAGGGCAGCGCGGAGGGTAAAAATCGTAGAGGGATACCAAGAGATGAATACACTAAACAGATTCAGAAGGATATAGGTTGCAGTAGGTACTGGGAGATGAAGAAGCTTGCACAGGATAGAGTAGCATGGAGAGCTGCATCAAACCAGTCTCAGGACTGAAGACCACAACAACAACAACAGATACAGCGTTGGGGCGCTCGATCACTAGGCCGCCGGCTCGAATCCTCGCAGAGAAACAAATGTTCACCACGAATAATATATCGGCACAATGGTAGCGTACGCCGCTTGATTCATGTGGCCAAGTACCAAACAAAATCCAGGGTCAACTCCAAAAGTGCTCCATACTGCCTCGTGGATTTGATACAGTTGACAGAGATTCTCATGTGACATTAAACTCAGTAGCTTCCTGAAACTTCCCTTTCGTCCGTGGCTCGAAGCTTCCGAGGCTCTGATCGAAGTCACAATCGCTTCCGTGACCAGAATCGACGGACACGACCGTTATGGTGGCGCGATCAATTTGAAAATCATAGCTACTGTGAACGCGTGTGTTTGCTTGTTCGCGTGGCTGTGTCGTGAATAATTCAGTTTCAAAACGGAAGCTGAAATATAGTCGAATTAGACGTAGCAGCCAGCGTTCCTATATAAAAGTCGATTCCCTACGTGAAAAGAATCCAACGGAAATTTACAACGCTCTGTGAGAGGTGTATAGAGTAGTGTAGTAGAGCGTAGTACAGTAGCACTGTGGTCAGCTCTTTTCCGTGAAGTTCGGGTAAGCACTGAGGATAACCTAAGAAGCGGAGGGCCATCAACTGCAACAGACTACACCTCTCAGGTTATTGTTAATGAAACTTTGAGAGAGGATTGACGATAACCATGTGAGGGAATTGAATATGAGTCCAGACCGTCAGTCACTTCAGTTTACAGAATCGTAACAGATAAGTTAAAGGTGAGAAAAGTTGCTGCCAGATTGGTTCCGATGATCTGAGTGTAGAACAGAAAGCATGTCGCTAAATAATTGCAGAGTAATTGCTTCAGAGCTACGGAACAGAAAGAGAACAGTTTCTGAAAAGGATTGTTGCACATGATTAAACGTGAATACGATATCTTGAGCCAGAACTGAAGCCGCAGGCGCCACTATGGAAAAGTTTCGTTTCACCAACCCGAAAACATTCAGCCGCCAAAAATCAAAGGTGAAGCTGGTGATGATCTTTACGTATGATATGGAGTCATAGCTAGAGGGGACGTACGCAGCAGGCGCATACTACAAGCTGTTTCTGCAAATGTTTAGCTCCCGAAAATTCGTGAAAGAAAGCCTGACATGCTTGCAGCTGATGTCCTCATTCTACGCTATAATGCAAGACCGCATTTTGTCCTACCATTGAGAGAAACCCTTGAAAGATACGGATGGATATACTTCGCCATCCCACCAGACTTTGATTTCTTTCGCAAATTGAAGGAACAGCTGTGTGCAAAACGTTTTGATACAACTGATGAAGCTTCCAGTGAGATGACTCGAGTAATTAGACATTCAACAATAAAGGTGCCTGATTATCCGGAATACAGAAGCCGCCAAAACGTTGGGAAGCTGTCATAAGCAAGAATGGAGAAGGCCTGTAAAGGTATTTTTGTACAATAAATTATTTTCTTGAGCTCTGTCTTACAGTGTGCAAACTTTTAAAATGACCCTCATATGAACAAAATACTCCTTACAAACTCCTACATTATCACGATGCAAAGACTGGGCTGCTTCAAACACACGTATTACTGCAACGGAAATCCTTTCGACGTATGGTGGTCGCAAAACGAAAGGCAATGCTCTTAGTGGGTCAGTAAGCTCAAGCGCAGCGGTGATTGACTCGGATAACCCTAATAATCACACCAGGAGACAAAGTTCTTTGGGAGACTTCTTTCTCCCTCTCTCCCGAAGCTACGGAAAGTTGTTAGCAGCACTGTTGCAATTACCAGGAATTCAGGTATTTTGAGAGCTTGAGGGTTTTATATGAGTTACATATTACATCACTAGATAAGGCTACATAATTCTAAACGTGCGTATATTTCGAAGGTATTTCTGTCAGAATTGGAGGGTAAAAAAGAAATTCCAGATTACCAACACTGCTTAGCAGAGTTGTTTTGTTCTTCTGTTATTTCCTCTGTCATGTTTTTGCTGATACAGTAACTCGCTTAACGTGTTTTGCTGGTAAAGAAAAAGAGCTGTTGTTTAATTTTTCACAGGTAAGTACATGCTTTGTATTATATTTTTAATAAACATCTTAAAATCTCATTAAGTTGCTAATCTTTATTTAGTACTACTTCTAAAACACATTATTTAAGGCTTAATATGTGACCTTGTTAGACAACTTCTCCCATAATGCTAATATTAATTATTTTTTATACTGGCTCACATTTAAAAAATCCTACAATCTTATTTATTTTATTTTATTGTTTACTCCAAGTTTTTGAATATTTTTATATAAATAAATTGTAAAACCATATATATGTAGCTTTAAGAATCATTTGTGATCATATAAGTATCATAGGTAGAGACGTAACAAAATTTGTTATCGATAAATATTTGTGCAACTTTGTTTCAATGGCAGGACATCGCTGTAATCAATATTTTTAAGATGTAAGAAACACCAGAAATGCTAAACAGAAAAGGAAGATTGAATTTGATGACGTTGATGAAAATGAATTTATAAAGAATAGAAAACACCTACAACGCTGCTAATAAGTGACGTTATAAAATCTGCAAATGAATTTTCTGGCCAGCAGAGAAGCAATGCGATTTTACTTTGTTGACAGAATTAAATAAGTTGAGGAAGTCTGAAAAAAAAAATCTACTGCAGAAATTAAAAGTAACAAGTAACTCCAAAATGACAAATTAGCTTTAATACGTTGTTTGATATAGCACATAATTCTGCCTTTAAAATAGTTTATAGATGTTTTCCAATATTTTTTATTTTAATTTTAATGCTATTATTGTGTGTCATATCCTTCTGCCTAACCATTTATTCTAATTTTTAAGGGATGGAATGTAAAGATAACTTTCCTTATGTTTTATTGCTAATCTTTACATTTTATGTACATACATAATTTAATTGAAATATTCAGGAGTAGAAAATATAGATTCATATCTTAAACTGAAAAAGTAATGCAGCCTTTTTCATAATTTTTCTTTAGTTTGTATGAAATTAACATGATTCGCCTCCGTTTAGGAGGGAAAATAAAAATACAATGCTTATAAAAAGTTTCAATTGATTACTTCTGTTCTAAAATAATCAATTTAGAAATTACCATATTTTTCGTGTATGTGGTGCTTCTTTCCCCGTTTTACAATTTACTTAAAAATTGATGTGCACATGACACATAATGAGTTCTTAGGGTTTATTTGATCTGCTTATGTGACCATTGGTCATTGATCAAAAAATGTGGTTGGCTATTCTGTATTTAAACTAATGAAACCAATAACAAATACTGTGAATATTGTGCAGTTTTAGCGCTAACTGTTAAATTGTAAGAGAATAAAATTTGTTTGATACCTTTTTCCCCAAAGCACATATTAAAAATTACAGTGTGTGTGCTCATACTGCATAATGAAGTAACACGGTTTGGAGGTTCTTTGGATACTCTGTGCATTTTTTCTTGCCAACTCTGTAGGTACCGTGGTAACTACTCTCTGGAAAGATACCGGAACCCGACCACTGGAATGGAATATCTTCACTGTCAACCGTTCGACACACCACCTCCAACGGGCTGCTAGCAATTCCTGTCGATAATCATGACAACAATAAAACAGGAATATGATTCAAACTTAATATGGAAAATATCACACAAAGATACCACTAACCTAGGTTAGTCAATTGTATCCAACAACGCCTCCAGCTTGCTAGTGACTCTACGCTTTTTTCTGAGGCCTCCTCTTGCCCAATAAGTCGCTCCTCACTAACCTGCAACACACGCCGAGAAAAACAGGAATGTGCTTCAGCAGAATTGGACGCCCCGCGCACAGAAATGCATTTTCGAGTGTTTTGCAGGCCTTCCGTACCGGAAAAATATAACCTTGTTTGTCCCAAGTCTCTCCGCCTTCCTCCGCCCCTTCAAGAGGAAAGCGGCCATAGTTATCAAAATGGCGCACAAGACTAACACTGAAGCCGAGGCTCGAAAACGATAAGTTGCATTTCTTAATGCTGTTTGAAAGGAACAGACTGCCAGCACCAGCTTTCTACCTCTCCTGAGTCGTCTTTATCACTACCAAAAACACAACAGTACTCTATATACGTAATTAACTTAACAGTTAACGTTTAAGAGTTAACAGCTGCGCGCATAAAAAGTAACAATACCTCCATCCATGACCATGAAATAAGATCTACACTGAACTTAAATTAACAAGAAAGAACAAACGGCACTTTCTACCAAGAAGTACAACTGTACAATAAATTTCGTAAATTTCCTAAGGAGAGAGCTCTTAAGGTATGCGTTTTAGAGCCCACGTTTACAAATAGTTTTTTCTTCTCTTGGTCCACACTACCACCTACCACCTCTGAAAGTTGGCCGCGATGGGTAGCCGTGCGGTCTAGGCGCCTTGTCACGGGCTGTGCGGCTTCCCTCGTCGGAGGTTCGAGTCCTCCCTCGGGCATGTGTGTGTGTTGTCCTAGCATAAGCTAGATTAAGTAGTGTGTAAGCTTAGGGACCGATGACCTCAGCAGTTTGGTCCCATAAGATCTTACCACAAATTTCCAAATTTAAATTTCTGTTAAGTTGCCTACACTATAGTTTCAGCAACAATAGTACAGCTACATGTATCGTACTGTCATAGAAATCAGAACAATTTTCGCTTACCACGTCCCACTCGGTTGTTTCTGGACCAGGGTCCGCTACCTCAGATAGCTTTCTCCACCACTCCTAGAAGTTTGTAACATCACCACGGAGCCCCGGTACAATATGAAAACCTTATCTTCCTGAGCTCAATATCTTATTCATTATAGAGGCATGTTAACTCAGGTTTTCATGTTTGCAAGTGGAAGTTGCGATACAGAAACCTGAAAGTAAACATCGTCGCTATGATCCTGACATCAGCTAACAGTGCGTGCAGTGTTACATTATGAAAATAACGTTTGTGTATGAGTGGTGTGTGTAGCGTATGCAGTGACTGTGAATGTGAAATGAATGGACAGCGTAGAACTAGCCTTTTACGTTATTAAATGACATCCTTGATCCTTGCAACAAAACAATTGTAAACAAGGGATAATCTGATTTCGCAGGTGGAGGGGGGAGGGGGGGGGGGCGGAGGCTCCAGTCTTCGTCTGGTCTTCTTGATTTAGATTTCCCACGGTTTCCATAAATTACTTTAGGTTAAAGGGGTGTGCCGGGATGGTTTCTTCTTTAAGGCTACAGCTGGCTACCTGTCCCATCCTTGTCATACTCGACCTCTAAGTATGTATATAAATATATAAAAAACCTGTTATTTCTTAAATTGTAATACCACTACAAGTGTAGTATCCTTCTGAAGGTGATCTACGGATGAATAAAACTACTACTACTACTACTACTACTACTACTACTACTAACACTTCGCGAAGAGATGTAGCTGAAGCTAGATAGACTTTTCCTATTAGGCAGTTACATCTCAAATTAAAAAAAAAAAAAGTTCGACAGTTGGTTCGAGCTCATGCAAAAAGCACATAAATTTTAACGAACAGTATTAACATAAACAACAAAACAACGATCGTGTGAAACACAGCTAACTCTGTTTGTCCACGAAACCCAGAAAACGGTAGACACTGGCACCCAGGTTAACGTCGTGTTCCATGTCTTCCGGAAGCGTTCGATTCAATTCCGCAATGCAGCTTTATGAACAGAATACGAGGGTACGGAATATCAGACCAGCTGTGTGACTGAACTGAAGAATTTGTAACAAACAGGACACACCATTTCCTTAGGGCGTACTCCAAGGGAGGATGGTTTGGTATGTCTGGTAACTTTCCACGAGAGAATGGAACATTTTTGTTGCACCTTCGTGGTTGGTAAGCTTGTTTATTCCAAGGTTCATACAAAGAATTTCAACAGTGTACAGTTCATTGTTGACAGCTGTCTGAATTGGTCAGTGTGTCGACTGCGATTAAAAATGGAAAAAAGCAGGTCTCGTGCTGTCATTAAACATTTTTATTTAAAGAACTGGACAGCTGCGCAAATCAAAATAAAAAAGAATGAACTTCACGCAGGCTCTACGCCATCACTGAAGACCATTTACTTTTGGATTAATGAATTTAAACGTGGTTGGACAAGCACGAGTGGCGAAGCGTGCTCTGACCGTTCTATGGACGTCGCCACAAAGGAAACCATTGACAAAATCCATGATACGGTAATGCATTAAAAATTCGTGAGATTGCTGAGACTGTAGGCATCTCAAGTGGACGGGAAACTGGCTGTGAAGAAGTTGTGTGCGGGGAGGGTGCTGCGATTGCTCATAGTCAATAATGCTTCAAATAGTTCTGAGCACTATGGGACTTAACATCTGAGGTCATCAGTCCCCTAGAACTTAGAACTACCAACCAACCTAAGGACATCAGACACATCCATGCCCAAGGCAGGATTCGAACCTGCGACAGTAGTGGTCGCGCGGTTCCAGACTGATGCGCCTAGAACCGCTCGGCCACAGCGGCCGGCCCTGCTCATAGTCGATCAAACGCGCATCTGGTACAACATCCCAGCACAATGTGTGGTGACGTTTAACCACAATACGCAAGACCTTTTGCGCCAATTTGTGACTGTCGATGAAACCTGGATCCATCATACGGAAATGATCCAATGCATAAAATCTGAAATTACACGAGGCTTTTCGTGGAAGACACTCTTCTATACAGGGAAGTCGCAACGCTGGAAAATTGTAGCGAAATGCAGGAAGGCCTGCAGAGGATCCACACTTGATACAGGGATTGACAGTTGACCCTCAGAATATCCAAAAGTAACGTATTGAGCAGAAATTAGTAGAAAGACCCATTGTATGGTTACACGATTGCAGAACAATTACTGGAAGTAGTCACATTCTTAAAACATGGAGCGATTTATGCTGGACTGACCACATAATACTAATCACAAGTAAGGCAGATGCCGGACAGACTCATTAGAACACTCCTCAAGAAACGTTGTCTACCCATAAAGGAGGTAACTCTCAAAATTATCGTCGAGTAATGCATGAACACTGCACGTCAGTCTGAGATAAGCACCAGGTAGGATTGATAGGGGAAACAGAGAAGATCTAAAGAAGAGCAGAGCGTTGCGTTGCAGGTTGTTACAGTGAGCGCGAAAGTCTCACGGAGATGCTCAGCCAACTCATTTCGGTGACACTGCAACACGTCCTGCATCACGATGTGCTTTACTGGCACACTTCTGTGACCGTACGTTCCTAGAAGAGCAAACCAACATATCCTTCCTTCTGCCTATATCTCGCAACAAGGCTTACTTTCTTTCTTTCCTTCGCTTGTGCCTTTTCCCACAATTAGGCAGGGTCGGCATGGTTAATCGGAATTGGCAATGTTAGTGGAAGGGGTGGCCCTATGCCCTTCCTGCCGCCACCTCGTACCCCCGGGACGGAATTAGTGTACCCCAACTGTCTGCGACTAGTGTAATCCATGGAGTAGTACGAAAGTGTTGAAATGTCTGCGAGCCGCGTAACGGAGGCGGGATGTGGGGACCAGCCCGGTATTCACCTAGGGGGATGTGGAAAACCGCCTAAAACCATATCCAGGCTGGCCGGCACACCGGCCGGTCGTTGTTAAACCACCAGGCGGATTCGATCCAGGGCCGGCGCGCCTATCCGAGTCCAGGAAGCAGCGCATTAGCGCTCTCGGTTAGCCTGGATTTCGCAACAAGGCTATGAAGATAAAATCAGAGACTCGAACTCACACAGACTTACCGGCAATCATCCTTCCCGCGAACCGTTTGCTACTTGAACAAGAAAATGAGGAAGCGACAGTGGTACATGTAGACGTTTGATGGCCGCATGTTGATTTTTTTTTTTTTAATGAGATGGTAGTTAAAACTCTTGAGCATCCCTGAGAAACACGGCTGCGTCCCGTCAGCTAATGTACTGTACGAGGGGCGTTTGAAAAGTCCGTGCAAAGTTCGAGAGATGGCACCACCGGCGCGTATCGAGATCATGATTTCAGGCGTTCCCCAAGGAAGTGTTATAGGCCCTTTTGTTTGCAGATGACGCTGTCGTTTATCTACTAATAAAGTCATCAGGAGATCAAAATAAACTGCAAAACGATTTAGAAAAAATATCTGAGTGTTGGGAAAAGTAGCACTTGACCCTAAATAACGAAAACTGTGAGGTCATCCACAAGAGTGCGGAAAGTAACTCGTTAAACTTCGGTTACACGATAAATCAGTCTAATCTAAAAGCCGTAAATTCAACTAAATACCTAGGTATTACAATTACGAACAACTTAAATTGGAAGGAGCAGATAGAAAATGTTGTGGGGAAGGCTAACCAAAGGATGCGTTTTATTGGCAGGACACTTAGAAAATGTAACAGACCAACTAAGGAGACTGCCTACATTACGCTTGTCTGTCCTCTTTTAGAATACTGCTGCGCGGTGTGGGATCCTTACCAGGAAGGACTGACGGAGCACATCGAAAAAGTTCAAAGAGAGGCAACACGTTTTGCAATATCGCGAAATATGGGAGAGAGTGTCACAGAAATGATATAAGTATTTGGGCTGGAAATCGTTAAAAGAAAGGCGTTTTTCGTTGCGACGGAATCTTCTCACGGAACTCCAATCACCAACTTTCTCCTCCGAATGGGAAAATATTTTGTTGACACCGACCTACATAGGGCGGAACCATCACCACGATAAAATTAGGGAAATCAGAGCTCGTACGGAAAGGTATTGAGCAAGTAGTAAAGGAAACAAAAGAAAAATTCGCAGTAGGTATTACAATCCATGGAGAAGAAATAAAAACTTTGAGGTTCGCCGATGACATTGTAATTCTGTCAGAGACAGCAAAGGACTTGGAAGAGCAGTTGAATGGAATGGACAGTGTCTTGAAACGAGGATATAAGATGAATATGAACAAAAGCAAAACGAGGATAATGGAATGTAGTCGAATTAAGTCGGGTGATGCTGAGGGAATTAGATTAGGAAATGAGACACTTAAAGTAGTAAAGGGGTTTTGCTATTTGGGGAGCAAAATAACTGATGATGGTCGAAGTAGAGAGGATATAAAATGTAGAGTGGCAATGGCAAGGAAAGCGTTTCTGAAGAAGAGAAACTTGTGAACATCGAGTATAGATTTAAGTGTCAGGAAGTCGTTTGTAAAAATATTTGTATCGAGTGTAGCCATGTATGGAAGTGAAACATAGACGATAAATAGTTGGACAAGAAGAGAATAGAAGCTTTCGAAATGTGGTGCTACAGAAGAATGCTGAAGATTAGATGGGTAGATCACATAACTAATGAGGAGGTATTGAATAGAATTGTGGGAGAAGAGGAGTTTGTGGCACAACTTGACTAGAAAAAGGGATCGGTTGGTAGGACATGTTCTGAGGCATCAGGGGATCACAAATTTAGCATTGGAGGGCAGTGTGGAGGGTAAAAATCGTAAAGGCAGACCAAGAGATGAATACATTAAGCAGATTCAGAAGGATATAGGTTGCAGTAAGTACTGGGAGATGAAGGAGCTTGCACAGGATAGAGTAGCATGGAGAGCTGCATCAAACCAGTCTCTGGACCGAAGACCACAACAACAACTACAACGGAAAGATACAGGTGTTCATTCTTTCCTAGCGGTATACGAGATTGGAATAATAGAGAATTGTGAAGGTGGTTCGATGAACCCTCTGTCAGGCACTGAAATATGATTTGCAGAGTATCCATGTAGATGTAGATGTACTTTATGAAAGACGAAACGCCTCAGGTGACTCTGCACCTTCGATTAGAACAGTTTATAAGTGGGACTGAAAGTGGTCAGGAAAAGGCGTTCACGAGTAATAGAAAACCACACGGTAGAGCGAGCTGCGAGGTTTGACCGCTGCTGTACCGTAGTGCAGCGGCGTGGTGAACGCTGCGCGCCGCTGCACGCCGCCGTGTGTGATCAGCCGCCGCCGCCACCGCCACCGCGCCACGCCGGCTGTGCGAGACGGCAGGACGATATATCGGCCTGTGGACACGCGCTGCGGCCGCGGCAGCTGCCAGCACACGCCGGCCAGCCTATGGCCGACAAGCGCGCGTCTCCCCGTACACACCGTGCCGCGCGCTGCTGCCTCTCGCTGTCAGATACGGACCTGGAGTCTCGTCGCCCTTGTATGCGGGGAGAGCAATAGTACAAAATTCATCTTAGGTGTGCTTGGATGGCTATCTTCTGAAGCAGCTGTTGTTATTGTTGTGGTCTTCAGTACGAAGACTGGGTTCATGCCGTTCTCCATACTAGCCTATCCTGTGCGGAAATTATCACCTCTGACTACTGCAACCCAGATCCATTTGAACCTGCTTAGTACACAGTGTCGCGACAAAAGCCGTGGGAAAGAGATATGCATCCAAACACATGCCTATAGCCGGCCGAAGTGGCCGTGGGGTTAAAGGCGCTGCAGTCTGGAACCGCAAGACCGCTACGGTCGCAGGTTCGAATCCTGCCTCGGGCATGGATGTTTGTGATGTCCTTAGGTTAGTTAGGTTTAACTAGTTCTAAGTTCTAGGGGACTAATGACCTCAACAGTTGAGTCCCATAGTGCTCAGAGCCATTTGAACCACATGCCTATAGTGTGTACACTTGGCATAAAAGGATAGTGCATTGGTTGGATTGTCATTTGCTCTCAGGTGATTCATATGAAACGATTTCCCCGTGATGACCGTAGCATGTCGGGGATTAACACACTTCGAACGCGGAATGGTACATGGAGCTAGACACATTGGGCATTTCATTTCTGAAATCGTTAGGGATTCACACAGTCGAGAGTGTGCCGAGAATGTCAAATTTCAGATATTACCCCTCACAACGGACAAAGCACTGGTCGATGACCCTCAATTAACGACCTAGAGCAGCGGAGTTGTTGTCAGTGCTCAGAGAAAAGCAACACTGTATGAAATACACTACTGGACATTAAAATTGCTACACCAAATAGAAATGCAGATGATAAATGGGTATTCATTGGACAAATATATTAGAACTGACATCTGATTACATTTTCACGCAATTTGAGTACATACATCGTCTGGCCGTAAAAACGGCCTTGATACGCCTGGGCATTATTGAGTCAAACAGAGCTTGGATGGCGTGTATAGGTATAGCTGCCCATGCAACTTCAACACGATACCACAGTTCATCAAGAGTAATGACTGGCGTATTGTGACGAGCCAGTTGCTCGGCCACCATTGTCCAGACGCTTTCAATTGGTGAGAGATCTGGAGAATGTGCTAGCCAGGACAGCAGTCGAACATTTTCGGCATCCAGAAAGGCCCGTACAGGACCTGCAACATGCGTCGTACATTGTCCTGCTGAAATGTAGAGTTTCGCAGGGATCGAATGAAGGGTAGAACCACGGGTCGTAACACATCTGAAATGTAACGTCCATTGTTCAAATCGCCGTCAGTGCGAACAAGAGGTGACCGAGACCTGTAACCAATGGCACCCCATACCATCACGCCGGGTGATACGCCATTATGGCGAAGACGAATAAACGCTTCCAATGTGCGTTCACCGCGATGTCGCCAAACACGGATGCGATCATCATGATGCTGTAAACAGAACCTGGATTCATCCCAATAAATGACGTCTTGCCATTCGTTCACCCAGGTTCGTCGTTGAGTACACCATCGCAGGCGCTCCTGTCTGTGATGCAGCGTCAAGGGTAACCGCAGCCAAGGTCTCCGAGCTGATAGTCCATGCTGCTGCAAACGTCGTCGAACTGTTCGTGCAGATGGTTGTCGTCTTGCAAACGTCCGCGTCTGTTGACTCAGGGATCGAGACGTGGCTGCACGATCCGTTACAGCCATGCGGATAAGATGCCTGTCATCTCGACTGCTAGTGATACGAAGCCGTTGGGATCCAGCACGGCGTTCCATTTCACCCTCCTGAACCCACCGATTCCATATTCTGCTTAACAGCCATTGGATCTCGACCAACGCGAGCAGCAATGTCGCGATACGATAAAACGCAATCGCGATAGGCTACAATCCGACCTTTATCAAAGTCGGAAACCTGATGGTACGCATTTCTCCTCCTTACACGCGGCGTCACAACAACGTTTCACCAGGCAACGCCTGTCAACTGCTGTTTTTGTATGAGAAATCGGTTGGAAAACTTTCCTCATGTCAGCACGTTGTAGGTGTCGCCACCGACTCCAACATGTGAATGCTCTCAACAGCTCATTATTTGCATATCACAGTATCTTCTTCCTGGCGGTTAAATTTCGAATCTGTAGCACTTCATCTTCGTGGTGTAGCAATTTTAATGGCCAGTAGTGGAACCGCAGAAATCTAGGTAGGGCGTACGATGAAAGTATCCATTAGAGCAGCGCGGCGAAACTTCGATTAATAGGCTATGGCAGCCGACGACCGAAGTGAGTGTCTTTTCTAACAGAGACTTCGTCTGCAGCGCCAACTGGAAAACCGTGGCCTGGTCAGATGAGTCTGGATTTCAATTTGTAGTAGCCGATGGTACGGTTCGGGTGTGGTGTAGAATCCCTGTTGTCAACAAAAAAAAAAAAAAAAAAAAAAAAAAATGATGTCCCATGCTTCTTTACCGAGCGTAGGGGAACGATGCGGGAGACTCGCACCGCCTTACTAGGCAAGGTTCTAATGGAGGTGGTTTGCCGTTGCCTTCCTCCGACCGTAATGGGGATGAATGATGATGATGAAGACGACACAACAACACCCAGTCATCTCGAGGCTGGAAAAATCCCTGACCCGCCGGGAATCGAACCCGGAACCCCGCGCTCGGGAAGCGAGGCCGCTACCGCGAGACCACGAGGGGCGGAAAGTTGTCAACAAAGCGCTGTGCAAACTGGTGTGCCTACATAATGATGTGGGCTGTGTTCACATGGGTCTTCTGGTCCGACTTAACCGATCATCGATTGGAAATGGTTATGTTCGGCTACTTGGAGAGCATTTGCATGCAATCATGGATATCACGTTCCCAAACAAAGATGGAATTTTTATGGATGACAATGAACCACGTTACCGAGCCACAACTGCTCGCGACTGATTTGAAGAATATTCTGGACAATTCGAGCGAATGATTTGCCCAGCCAGATCGCCCGACATGAATCCCATTGAAAATTTATTGGACATAATCGGGAGGTCAGTTCGTGCACAAAATCCTGCACCTGCAACACATTCGCAATTATGAACGGCTATAGAGGCAGCATGGCACAATATTTCTGCAGGGAACTTCGAATGACTTGTTGAGTCCATGCCACGTCGAGATGCTGCACTACGCAAGGTAAAAGGAGCTCCGACACGACATTGAGAGGTATTCCGTGGCTTCCATCACCTCAGTGTGTTCTTGCTTGGTCTCACTCTATAATTCCCCCCCTCCCCCCCCTCCCCCACTCCCATCCATTTCCATATCCTCGATTCTTTGATGCTACATAATGTGTCATATCAACTGATCCCTTCTTTATATTATGTTGTGCCATGAATTTAGTTTTCCCCCAATTCTTTTATCATCAGTTATGCAGTCTGCCATTTCATCTACAACATCATTCTCTAACACCACATTCACGAAGCTTCAGTTATCGGCTTGTCCGAACGGCTTATCAACGGCGTTTCACTTCTGTACAAGGCTACAATCCAAATAAGTACCTGTAAAACAGACTTCCTCAAAATTAAATTTGTCTAATATCAATAAAATCCTCTTTTTCCGAAATGTTTTTCTTGCTGTTGTAAGTCTGTATTTTATATTCACGCTACTTCAGTCATCATCGGTTATTTTGATATCGAAACAGCACAACTCATTTTCTACTTGTAGTGTCTCATTTCCTAATTTTACTCCTCCGACATAGCTTGATTTAGTATCATTCATTCCACTACCCTTGTTTTACTTTTTTTCAACTTATAATCTCTTTTCAAAGTATTATCAACTTTCATTCAAGTATATGAAGATGGTATCTGTTCTTTCGAACATGTCCGAAAGAACAAATACCATCTACATATATATGTATAGTTAAGGCTCACCGGCCATTTGACTATCTTCTTCTGTGCGGATGCACAAACAGTGGCCGAACTCTACGGGAATCGGCAGTAAAGCCGCGACTAATGAGCTGATGGGCAAGGGCACTATGAATATAGTGCGGGACAGTAAGTTGCGAATGTGGTTCTCACGGGAGGCGTGCCAGAGATAAGTCCCTGCAGTCGCACTAGCCTCTGTGTCCTCGGTGGCTCAGATGGATAGAGCGTCTACCATATAACCAAGAGGTTCTGGGTTCGAGTCCCGGTCGGGGCACACAGTTTCAACTGTCCCCGTTGATTTATATCAACTCCTGTATGCAGCTAAGGGTGTTCATCTCAATGTAATTTTATTCAAGTCCCTTGCAACTCCTTTGCCGTCCTTGACAGAGCTATAATATCATCGCTAAAACTGAAAGTTTTCAGTCTCTTCTCCCAGAACTTTAATAACCTTTCCAAATTTCTCCTTGGTTTCCGCTACTGCTTGCTCAATGTACAGATTGAATTACACCTGGGGTAGACTACAAACTTGTCTCTCCCTCTTGTCAATTACTGCTTCGCTTTCATGTCTATCGACTCTGATTTCTCTACAAGTTGTAGATAACTTTTCACTCCCTGTATTTTTTGCCAGATACCTTCAGAACTTCAGTTAGTGTATTCCAGAGACAGAATATCATAGAGAGGCAACACTGCGAGCAGAGTGAATGAAACCGAACAAGCCTCCGCCATGTTTTGTGGAAGCAAATGAAAGGTGGTTGCCACTTGATAGGATGTAAGGAAATTATGAAATAACTTTCAACTGTTACTGTTTAGTTATTACACCTAGAAACAATATTGCCTCTAAGCATAGCGCACTAACACTTCATAAACACTGGCGTGCAAAACTGACGGGCGAAAGTGACTTCCCCGCGATGTGTCCCAACTAACATATCTCGATGAAACTTGAACAATCAGTAGAGAGAATTGCTGCAATACAGTTCAGAAAGTAACTGAAAGAAATATGCAATAACACGAGCAGTAATGACACACTAAACTCTTCGGAACAGGTCTCGGAAGACCTTAACGGTACTGACCAACCGCCGCGCCGGATTAGCCGAGCGGCCTGAGGCGCTGCAGTCATGGACTGTGAGGCCGGTCCCGACGGAGGTTCGAGTCCTCCCTCTGGCATGAGTGTGAGTGTTTGTCCTTAGGATAATTTTGGTTAAGTAGAGTGTAAGCTTAGGGACTGATGACCTTAGCAGTTAAGTCCCATAAGGTTTCACACAAATTTGAACATTTTTGAATTGACCGACCGCCGTGTCATCCTTAGCGTATAGAGGTGGTCAGCACGCCGCCCTCCTGGCCGTTTTTAGTTTTCATGACTGGAGCCCCTACTTCTCAGTCAAGTAGCTCCTCAGTTTGCCACACAAGGGCTGAATGCACCCGACGTGCCAACAACGCTCGGCAAACGGGGCTGTCACCCATCCAAGTGCTATCCAAGTCCGACAGCGCTTAACTTCGGTGATCTGACGGGCCGTTGGCGACACTTTTATTCAAAGGCGATGACTACACTGAAGTTGTGATGTCGTCAGTCGTACGACCACACCGCCGCCTGAGAGATCGATCCGCCGGATGCGATTCTCTCGATAAACGGAACAGAAGAACGGCTATGTTAGCCAAAGAGTATACAGCCAGTCGCAGTACTTATGCTCGCCGCGAGGCGCCGCTAGGCCACTTCATGTGCAGCAGGAGAGTAGTGCAGTTGTGCCAGTCTACAGTTGGTAGCCGCGCTCAGTGGTCAGCCAGCGCCGATGTCAGTCACCGTTTGCAGCTCAGTCATTGCTGCCATCAAGTCTTTGCTAGTCTTCAAATTCACCGTTTTCAACATTCAAGATTAGGAGAGATTACTTCGTCACTGCAAGATTTGTGACCTGTATATTATGTCATTCTACAGACGCTTAGTCTAGTCGCATCTTCTATAATTGTCAAGCAACTGATCATGGACTACAGCAAAGTTAAGTTCAAATGGTTCAAATGGCTCTGAGCACTATGGGACTCAACTGCTGTGGTCATAAGTCCCCTAGAACTTAGAACTACTTAAACCTAACTAACCTAAGGACAGCACACAACACCCAGCCATCACGAGGCAGAGAAAATCCCTGACCCCGCCGGGAATCGAACCCGGGAACCCGGGCGTGGGAAGCGAGAACGCTACCGCACGACCACGAGATGCGGGCAGCAAAGTTAAGTAATAAATACTTTCTTCTTTTGTACTCCTACTAATTAATTGTGTTTTCCTGTTGTAGCTACCAAGCAGTCTTGGCATAGTACAACCCACGTTTCCACCTCCTTGGCTACCTCATATTTGCCACCTCATGTTGATAGACTCGATTATGGTGGAAGATCGAGAGCCATCAGAAGTCACCGCAATTTTTGATGTTCTTCTGGACATTACAAAAGGCGGGACATGATTGTTAATAGAGTATGTGATCACCACGGCAGCAATGCATGTTCTGCTCGGCACACGGTTGGTAAGGAGTTCTTGTGGTAGGGCTTCCCATTCGCCATTAGCGTGGTTGACAGCTACTGGATGGTTGTTGCTCCATGTGGACGTGCTGCAATGTGTCCCCAGCGCATCTCACACCTGCTGGATCGGATTTAAGTCGGGGGGGGGGGGGGGTACGGGCGAGCCGTTCCATTCCCCGAATATCCTCTCGTTCCAAGAGCTCTTTCATCTGCGTTGTTCAATGCGATAGTGCATTGCCGTTCATAAAAATGAAGTCATGGTCGAACGTACTCCTGTAAAGACGCACTGGTGGAAGGAGTACAGCGTCACAATAGTGTTGACCGGTGAGTGTAGAATCACACCTAACACCTCGACTAGTTTGACGAGGATCCCCTCTTGGCTCTTGCACAACGTAGCGGTCATCTGCTGCTGTAGCTGACCGCGGTCGACCATATCCGCACTTCCGTGAAGCAGCGTGGTTCACAACGCTTCCGATGCATGTGAAACAATGTTTTGAGAAATACCAATCTCCGAGATTGCAGTCTACACACTTATTGCTTCTTCCACTTTCTCGATGGGTCCTCTCTGTGTGAAGTCATCCAGAAGTTGTCTCCGGGCCATGTTGTAATGAAGAACACCAAGACAGTGCACCGTAACTGCTCACTGACTGATACATGTCTTGGTACCTATGGACTTAACACCTGTTTGGTTCAAATGGCTCTGAGCACTATGCGACTTAACTTCTGAGGTCATCAGTCGCCTAGAACTTAGAACTAATTAAACCTAACTAACCCAAGGACATCACACACATCCATGCCCGACGCAGGATTAGAACCTGCGACCGTAGCGGTCGCTCGGTTCCAGACTGTAGCACTGAGGCTGATTTTAATAAACAACCTTGTACAATGATAAATGTGTAACAACAGAACCAAGGCCCAAGCTTGTAAGGCCGAAGTTAACCACGAACGGTGGAACCGACTGAGAGACGTAATAGTCCTACTTAACTTCGAAACAAGACGTGGCTCCGTCTGCAACCCCACGTCGAGTAGGCCACCGAAATGTGAACCTAGCAAACGCTACCGAAGAGGAACACACAAACTCAGTCGAAGTCCACCGCCCGTAAACAACTTGCAATCTACAGGGAGGCCCTATGGTTAGGTTGCCACTGCCTCAGCTAACTGAAACACTGACTTCACCCGACAACAGAAGGCAGAAAACGTTCCTTAACTCTAACATTTAAGATTGACCAGTAAATTAACTCTATAAAATCAAGGCTAAACAACAACTAATTTCACTCGCGAGTGCTTCCTTTAAGTAAAACAGTACTTGATAAACAAACACTAAGAGTGGAAAATGAACTGGCTCACGAGAACCGGTGCTCACTAGAACTTAATGACACACATCTGCAAATACATCAATATTATGCGGAAGCAGAGCACACGGTTAGTAGGAGGCCTCAAACGAAATCGAACAAGCATCACATCACACGTTGTGCAACGTCTTCCTGTACCAAGAGCGATGAGAATCACAGTTAACTAAGCGCTCTTAGTAATTAGCGTACTTAACTGGGTGTCTTGATGCTGGGACGATTTTGCGAAGATGCCAGACCATCACTTCGCAAGACCATAACAGCGTGTCCCTCCAAGGAAGCGGGCACATCGACAGCTCACGAGGTTCCCGGAGTATGCACAGCGCCGGCCAACTCCCGCGGTCTCCAGTACAACCACGTGACAACCGCCGCCCGGCCTCAGGCACGCCGCCTTCGCTTCTCTCCGCCAGCCAATCGCCGACTCGCCCACCGCCGCGTTCCGTTCTCAAAGCGTTGTGTCCTTCCCTTTCCTCGCGGTCGGCACTCCCTTATATCTCGAGCCGGTCCAAGCCCAAAGACAAACCACTGCATTAGGAAATCGATCGTACTCATGTCTGAGATACTACTGGCGCCAGTCCCGCCACGGCTCATGTCTTATTCCGGTCCATCAACTGCCAGTCCCATTTGGCGCTACAGTCGCGGTGACGTCACGTTATGTGCCTTCCAGCGTTCTGTGCACAACTGTGGGCCTCTGGCAGCATGCTCGCGCACTTTCATTCATTTGCACTTACTGGTTAATATGTCCGCAGCTCGTGGTCTTGCGGTAGCGTTCTCGCTTCCTGCGCACGGGGTCCCGGGTTCGATTCCCGGCGGGGTCAGGGATTTTCTCTGCCTCGTGATGACTGGGTGTTGTGTGTTCATCATCATTTCATCATCATTGACTTGCAAGTCGCCGAAGTGGCGTCAACTAAAAAGGACTTGCAATACGGCGGCCGAACTTCCCCGCATGGGGCCTCCCGGCCAACAATGCCATACGATCATTTCATTTCATTCACTGGTTAATATACACTAACGTTAAAAAGAAATCCAGAACACCTCGAACGACTAGAGATCGGATGTTCATAGCACAAGGCAAGTACAGTAGTACGTTCTGCAGAAAAAAATTAGCACTTCAGTCACCTCAGTTCAGTAGGTGTTAAGTTGACTATTAGGCTCAGGGTCCGTCATGTGCACTGATAACTTGCTCCACGCGTGATGGCATCGAGAGCTATAAGGCATCAATGGTATACTGCGGTATAGCCATCCATGCTGCATTCACCTGGTTCCAAAGTTCATCTCTTGTGGTCGGTACTGGGTCACAGCGCTGCACCCGTCGTCTCACAAATATTCCGAACATTTTCCATTGGCGGCAAGTCTGGTGTTCCGACGGGCGAGGGCAAAAGAATGGCATTCTGTGACACCAAGAAGGCACGTGCTTGTGCAGCAACATGTGGTCGTGCGTTGTTTTGCTGAAAAATGGCGTCTGGGGTGTTGTACAGAAAGGGTATGGCTACAGGTCGCAGGATGTCATTCACGTAGATCACACTGGTCACAGTGCTCTGGACAGACACCAGCCGTGATTTGTGGTTGTAACTAATAGCACCCCACACCATAAGGCCCCGAGTTGGCGCTGTATGTCTTGTGCGATGTTGCTGCCCCTGTCTGTGGCAAACCAAAATGCCACGGTCATTTTCTGCAAAGAGAACCTGGATTCGTCCGGAAACACTATCTGACGCCATGCCTGTCCCCAGTGACGCCGTTCCATACACCATTGTCGTCTAGCATGATGCTGCGCGTTCATCAAAGGTAGGCGCAGAAGTGGACGATGTGAACGTAACCCATGTCGTAATAAACTGTTACGGACCGGCGATGGTCGAACCCGGGAGTCCATATAGCTGAGCGGAAGCCGAGACGCACCACGCCATATTTGTTCAGGAGGCCGAGCAAGTTCAATAGCGTCAAGGGGCAGTGCAGAGCGTAATCGGAAGTATTCCTTTATTCAGTTAGTTTACAGAAGCATAATGTCTGCGAGTCCAGCAGTCTCAGCACTCCTGGAGTGCTGACACCGCTGCTGCGGTCATCAAGGCTGCCCGACGATGGAAGTCAGCCACATTCGCCCGGTCACAACCTGCCAAGGCGTAGCAACAGGCGCTGCTCTACTGCTGGCGATTCCGGAGACTGTTACAGTCCCTGGTCCCCACCGCCCTCCACCCCGTTTGGCCTGCTCTGACCGACCATGCGACGAAGGTGGTTGTACTGGTCACCTGTGGCCCTCGGCCGCTGCTGCCCCCAGGACAGGACCAGATTCGAACCCGCGCCCTCCTGGATATGGTGCCGCAACTCGCTGCTAGTGGTGCTTGCCATCCCTGTCACTGCGGCAGCGCTGCTGCGCCTCTTGCATTGTACGCCTCGCCTGGACCCCAGTACGTCAGGTGGGAAGTGAAGGTGACCCGTCCTGGACCCCATGCAGACCTCTGTCACTGTCCTCCTTCAGGCAGACCGTGCAGTCTCGAAGTACCCGGCTGCCGTTCCGTCCCACCCCAGTGTTGTGTCCCTGGCGGCGGAATACAACCCAAACAAGTACATGGAAACAAAGTACGGGTTTACACAGAATATTTTCAACATACCTGCCAGACTGGCCCCTATAGGCATAGACCAGCACAGGTCCGACCCGACTTTCGACTGACCCTCAAGCTAAAAGTGCCTGACTATTTTTACTGTTTTTTCCTTCGCTTCTGACTTAATGTCAGAGACAGACAGAAACTATGACAGGGGTAAATTCCCATACGTCAGCCACTCCCGGCTCTGGCCTACTGCCTCGCCTCATACATCACAATAACTTAAAGCAACGCTGCAGTTCCCTGCCTGGCTGTTGCTCCACCCCAGACAAATCCTATGTGCAATACGCCGCTGCAGCTCCGCGCCATGTTTACCCTGTCTGGCCTACTGGCTGCCGACTATTACCACACACTGCCGCGCCTTTACTGAATTTTAACAAAATTCCGCTTTCCTACGACTAAGACTAATACTAGCGCAGCAAAACGGCGACAGACTGTCAATCCTGATAGTGTACGGTCTGTTACAGTGTTCCACTGTTGTGCAAGACCCAAGGAACACCCAGATCTGTTCTGCAATGCCATTCGGGTGAGGGTCGATCTTCTCGGGAGATGGTTTGTGTGGTGAGATCTGACCCATCTCGTCGTGTTCTACGGCCTTCCGTAACCATTCTTCACATACCCGTTACACTGCCGAAACACTCGTCTTACACGAGCAGCAATTTCCAGGGATGCATGCATGACATTCTCTCATGGCAATAACGCGCTCTGTTTCAAACTCACTGATTTGAGGGTACGGTTCTCGCATACGTCTGTGAGGCATCCAGCACATCTGCTCAAGACACACCGATCCGTTACCTTCTGTTTATAGCGAGAACGAGAGCCGCAGGCACATTTTACAGATGGGTGGGTGTCGCGCTGCGATATCGATGTTAACCTTGAACTCTCGAGCTGACATTTTTCAAATGCTTGTCATTACTACAGAACAAACTAATGTACATGTTCTTTGAATACGGACGTCATATCTCTAGTCGTTCAAGGTGTTCTGTTTTTCTCAACATGAGTGTATTATGTTGACTTTATCTCGTCCTTAAGTTTTGAAGAGTTGTGAATTTTGACTTTAGAGCGCAAAATCCCTTCACAAAACATAGCGGCTAACAGTACAGCGTGGCACCGCACGGAGCGCTATAAAACCCGTCACCGCATCTCTACGTATACTCTGCCTTTTTGATTGCAGCTAACACTGTCAAAAACTTAAGAAAAAAAAAACTTGTGGATGAAGGAAAATCTCACTAACACCGTAAACGTATGTTTCCTTTCTCTAACCTATGTGAAGTCAACAGGTTCTTAGCAGAGGATTAGGTCGAAAAACGTGATTGGCCTCTCCCGCTACTTGACTTTACGGCTAAACCCGCTGGCTGCATTTTCATTCTCTGCACTTCACTTCCCTTTCGTAAAACTTCACACACGTTGTTTTCATAGATATTTTACTGTTGTTTCCAAGAGAAAATCCCTGTCAGTACTTTGATTCGAACCCGAGTCCTCTGTATAGCAGCCAGACACTCTGACCAAATTTTTCAGTTTATTCGCTTATTTTCTTCCTTTTATTTTTCTTCATCTGAAATTTTTTTCTGTTTATACTTTTTAATCATTGTATCATGTTCTGTGTTTTTTCATTTATACGGCCTTTATTTTGTATTAATATCTTTGCTCCTTTTTACTTTCTGTTATTTACCTTCATTTGATTTCTTTGGTTTTAGAATTTTGTTATTTCGTTTGCTTTGTTTATTGCTTTTGTTGGTTTACTTTATGGATTTTTACTCTTTTTTTCTATTGCCTGGTGCAACATGTGCCAGTGACAGCTTGTCACGTCACAACTTTTCTGAGTAAGAGTGCAGTTGGAGGACGAGCAAATATTTGGGCTGTACTAGTATGCCAGTGTTGATCTGAAAGGGCCGTGTGCTCTGCATAATGCCCTGAGAAGTCCCCACCTTCTCAGATACTTTAAGAATGTTTTTGATTATCTGTTTCCTCTGTTTCTAATTTCCTAGCACGCTCGGTGTCACAGTTGCGTGGAACGAGAAAACACGTGAAATAATTTTTATAACGCATGTTAATATATGTGAATAAACTGTAGTTGTCGTTAAGAAAAAAAATTAAACCTAATCTAACTTAACTGATTTACAGCTGCGTTTCGCAGAAGACAGTGTATTTTCGGAAGTAACCACTCATTCCTGAGTCAATGGGAGCGTAAGACGAAGAATGTATTTGCAGGCACAGACTCGTGTTGCTTGAAATTAGGTTCTTCACTCATATCGGAAGCCGTCGGAAACTACGTTACGCAGAGAGATGAACTAAGTTCTATACTATTGCGGCACGAAAGTATGGTGTACTTTAAGCGCCTGCCGCAGGGTGTTGCTCCATAGCTGAAGACGCCACCAGAACATCTGGCCGCACCATGGCGGACTGGCAGCAATATGACGCATAGGGTGGTGTCCGGTCAGCTGTACGTCGACTTCTCTTAGAGACGCCGAAGCACTAATTATACGCGTCCAGTCACCAGGGAATGTCGAGCCGGAAGCCGTGAAGTGGATTCACACACATCAGTGACGAGACAGTGCCGCGACCGGTTCCGTGATTCCGCCGAAATGGTTAAGTACTGTCGTAGGAGTTTAAAGGTGTGGCGTGACAATTTCAGTGCAAACCGTGCTCTCGGCGATGCAGTATCGTGATGGCGTATTTCTTGCGGCCTACATTCTCGCCTCCGGCCGCGCTACGGTTAGACTGTTGAATTATCGAGCATTATTTTATCATCATAAACATAAATGACGAAGTCATTGAATTAGTGCTTAATTATCTGCCTTTTATTATCACTCCAATCCTAAATGCGTCGGCACTTCTGAATAAAATAGGAGTGGGAAAAAAAGAAAAAGAAAATTGGTAACTGAATACGTGTAAATTTCTGATTGTACAAGTCTGATTTTACATCAGTCAGTACGAGAACGCTAGGTAAATCATTTTTGTCAGTGCGTTGACTATAACATTTTTTAATATCTAGATGTTTGCTAGAGAATGGCAAAAATATTCTGTGAATACTTGTCCTACACGAAAAGCATCTGTCGTGTTCTCTCCTTGGAAATGTAAATTTTGTAATGTGTGACCTCCACTGCTTAAATCCACTTGCTGAGTGACATAATTATATTGTACTTCTGTCTTAATTTTTAATCAAATAATGCGGTAAGCAAGTTGACGTTGTTATGTAATCTACGTACTTTGGATCGGTTTGAAACCTTCTTCTGTAAAGTCTAAATTTTTCGTGCATTATACCAAAACAGCTTTCTTATGTCTTCCTATTACGAGAGTTGAATTTACGCTTTCGTTATTTCAAACAATCCTCTAGACATGGTCGCATTAAGCACGTTTTTTGATTAAATGCTTCGTCAGCTTGAGTGACATTTGGAACTTGAGTACCAATGTGTGGTAGGCTAGAATTTGCTGGTACGTTTGGGGAGCCTTGTTGAAACGCTTTCCCAAAATTTGAACTGGAAAAATCTTCTCCATCACGGTTATTTCCATATGCCCCTCCATCAATAGCAATGAAGGTTCATTGAGTGTCTAAAAGAGCCAGCAAAATTATGTGGAGTTCTTTTTATAATTAAACTAAAATATCTGGTGTATGAAGGAGCCTGAACAGTAACGTGTTTCCCATTCAACTTTCCTATACATTAAGGAAAATTCCACCATTGATAAAAATCCTTGGCGATGTTCTTCCACATTTCTTCAAGCACCAATTCGTCGATCATATTTCCTGTAATTGTCTTGCGTTGTGGCCGAGCGGTTCTAGGCGCTTTAGTCCGGAACTGCGCTGCTGCTACGGTCCCAGGTTGGAATCCTACCTTGGGAATGGATGTGTGTGATGTCCTTAGGTTAGTTAGGTTTACGTAGTTCTATGTCTAGGGAACTGATGACCTCAGATATTAAGCCCCATAGTGCTTAGAGCCATCTGAACCATTTTGTAATTGCCTTGTAGGCTTCGCGTGCGATGTTGTGAACTGAACTATGTCCCATGCGATAATTAAATGACATGAGCTTAGCCAGGCGTTGGAGCAGGGGTTGGTTTGGTTTCATACCCCATCCGAAATGGTGAAAAAGCTAAATCACTCTCCTTTTTTTAGATTTAGTCTTCAACATTTAAAAAATAGTGCAACGTCTGAGAACGGAACATTGTGCTGCAAAATTTTACAAGAGAAAAGTTGTAGAGCATCAGAGTGTGTTTTCAAAAAGTCTAAGAAACTAATGAAAAACTTATGTGAAGTAAATATTGTCATTTATCATTTCAACAGAAACAGCATGTATCAAAATAATACTTTTGGAAACAATAAAGTAACAGAATAACACTAAATAATGGACAAAAAGTTTGGTTGGACGGGTATTGATTATGTTTATAATTAATTTTCTGAACATGGACGCCCACATTGTTAACCAGGAACTGGATAAAAGAATTGTCTACAGAATTTCAACTGCTTTATCAAACCTATCTGACGTCATTACAGGATTAATTCACAAGATGGGAGCACATCTACCAGATCTGTTGATACATATTTTTATATACCGTTTTCCAAAAGACATAATTATGTATCAGATACAAAGTTCTCAGTCTTGCAGCTGAAATAACAGAGTGCAACAGGCAGTTGATTTTCGTCTTTATCTTTGAACTGCCTCCTTTCTTTTGTGGGAAAAGTGACTCTGGATGTCAATTTTAACTTTATCCAAGAACATGTCTGAAGGGAGGTATTTCTCCAGTTCGTAAATTCATGATTTATGTTTTCCAGGATTAGAGCAGCCGTTTCAACAATTCACTTGCGTTCCTCTAGTTGGCCTTTGCTTCTCGCATCATAACACATGTCAAATAAGATGGTACAGCCTATGTTTCGAAAGCATGTCAGGATTTTTTCCTATGCTAATTTATTTTTACAACGATTAACAGATCTTCATAGGATTTGGGAACAGCCGTTTTAGATTTGTCTCGGTCGTTGGGAAGTATCCATTAGATACCGAGGTGACGAAAGTCGTGGGATATCGTGTCGGTCCTCCGTTTGGCCAGCGTCGTGCAGCAACTCGACGTCGAATGGACTCAACAAGTCGTTGGAAGTCCCCTTCAGAAATAACGATCCATGATGCCTCTACAGCTAATTCCGAAAGTACTGACAGTGCAAGACTTTGTGCCAGAACTGTCCTCTCGATTATGTCTCATAAATGTTCGTTGAGAGTCATGTCAGAGATCTGGGTGGCCAGACCGTTCGCTTGAATTGTTCAGAATGTTCTTCACATCAATCACGAACAATTGTGGCCCGGTGACATGGCGCATTGTCATTTTAAAAAATTTCGTCGTTGTTTGGGAGCATGACGTTCATTAATGGTTGGGAATGGTGTCTCAATTAACCGAACATCTAGAGGACCCAGCCCACTCCATGGAAACTCAGTCCACAACACTGCGGAGGCACCACCGGCTTGCACAATGCCTTGTTTACTACTTGGGTCCTTGGCTTCGTGGTGTCTGCGCCACGTTCGAATCCTACATTCGGCTCTTACAATTGAAATCGGGACTCATGTGAACAGGCCACGGTCTTTCGACCGATATGGTCACGAGCCCAGGGCAGGCGCTGCAGACGATGTCGTTCTGTTAGCAACGGCACTCACGTCGGTCGTCTGCTGCAATAGCCCATTGAAACTTCATTAAGATTTTACTTAAGCTGCTGAGTCCTTATTAAATATTCTTAAACTGCTGAGTGAAATTGAATGCAAGAGTCACTTTGCTTTTTTTTATCGTTTCATATCTGATCTACAGAATCTGCCTGACAAACAGAACCCAAACTTTTCCTATTCATTAATTACTCACAATATTAAACGGTAACGCGATCTGACTGCTTTAAAATTAACTCAGAAGAATGGCCCTGAATAAGAAGTAATCCTAACAATAACCTATACATTACATAAGTCACTTACCTCACAAAAACCTTCATTACCCGAACTATAGCAATGCCGCAACCATCAATACTGCCAGCTAAATAAAAGATTCTAACTACTGAAGGCTCTAACTACTGATAGGCATGTGCTTAGCAAAGGAAAGGTTTTGTTGCAAAGCAAACAATGTATTTTTATCTTAATAATGTGACATCCAGTACCAAAAAATATATAATCGTCCGTGACATCTACTTCCAAAAATTATATGATCACGAATAATGGTCAATCTCCAAGTCGGACACCTCCAGATCGTCCGCTCGCGCTAATAATGCAAACCTCCGACACTGCTAATTATTAACCTCTAATCTCTATCACTGCTGACTACTCACACCCAACTTCTATCACTGCTGGCTGTTCACCTCCAACTGCTATTCCGACCACCAACAGAGTGTCTTACATAGTGCGCACAGCGCTGTCAGAGTTATCAATACAGAGCGCTACATAGCGCTGCCAACATACAATCACATAAACAGCCTACTTACACTATTAATGCCAAATTCCGTCACACTGTCGTAACGGATACATTCGTCACACGTTACATATTGATTTGTTTTAATAAATATGTTCATCGTACGTCCCACATTGATTTGTATAGTTATTTCACGCAGTGTTGCTTGTCTGCTAGCACCGACAACTCTATGCAAACGCCGCTGCTTTCGGTCGTTAAGTGAAGGCCGTCGGCTACTGCGTAGTCTGTGGTGAGAACCCGGCGGGGTCAGAGATTTTCTCTGCCTCGTGATGGCTGGGTGTTGTGTGCTGTCCTTAGGTTAGTTAGGTTTAAGTAGTTCTAAGTTCTAGGGGACTTATGATCACAGCAGTTGAGTCCCATAGTGCTCAGAGCCATTTGAACCATTTGTGGTGAGAAGTAACGCCTGAAATTTGGTATTCTCGCCACACTCTTGACTGTGGACGGACAAATATTTAGTTTCCTGTCGATTTCCGAAATGGGATGTCCCATGCGTCTGGCTGTAACTACCATTCTGCATTCAAAGTCTGTTAAGTCCCGCCGTGCGATCATAATCACGTCGGAAACCTTTTCACAAGAATTAACTGAGTACAAATGACAGCTCCGCTGATGCACTGCCCTTTAATACCTCGTGTACCGCCCTTCTATGTATGTGCCTGTCGCAGTCCTTTAACTTTTGCCGGCCGGTGTGGTCGAGCGGCTCTGGGCGCTTCGGTCTGGAACCGCGCTACCTCTAGGGTCGCAGGTTCGAATCCTGCCTCGGGCATGGATGTGTGTGATGTCCTTAGGTTAGTTAGGTTTAAGTAGTTCTAAGTTCTAGGGGACTGATGGCCTCAGATGTTAAGTCCCATAGTGCTCAGAGCCATTTGAACCATTTTGACTTTTCTCTCCTCAGTGCAATTCTTCAGGATGTCTTAGAGTGCGCACTGTCCATCTTTTGCTTCGTAATGCTCTTATATGAAATTCATCCAGTCAAATACATCATCATCTTTTGGTCGTTCAACGCTACGTAAATTGCAACGTAAGATTTGATAGACAATTCACTCACTTATTTACTTTCAACACCTGGAAGATTTTTCATTGTGCCCTACTTGAAATTTTACTTAATTTCCCTAGTCACTGTTTCGTTTTGACATAATTTCCGTTATCGATTATGAAAACGTTTTTATGTAAATGTCTTTGTAATGCCACGAACAAAATTTTTTGTAAAAAAAGTCTATTTCTTCACCTCGTTTTCCAGGTAATCCTATGATGCGTCTTCCCTACAAAACAAACAGTTTGTTTTAAGAAAAACTTTTTGAACTGACTATCGATAAATGTGGGATTCATTTTCCACTGTACGCGTTCTACAATAATGATCCTTCTATAAGAATTCCTGCAATTTTCATGAACAACAACAGTGGTGCGCTTCACAACAATAACAATATGCTTACTTTTGTAAACCCTCGTCGCCAGTTTTATAATAGTCTCGTCGCTACTTCTGTGGAAGACGAGTTTGTGAGTTCGTGAAACGGCTTTGATGCAGTATACCGCTAAGACGATTTCTCCCTACCACTATTACACAGCTATGCCCCACGGTCAGGTAAAAGGATGGGAGAGCGAAGATTCTACAACACTCCAACAAATTAGTTAATAGTCAAACAACTGAGTGAAAAAGGTTCACTTATCTTTGTGACTTGTCAGATATTAAGGACTGCAACACTGCATGTAACGTAACACAAAAAAGGTCCTCAATGGCTAAGTGCAGTTCACAGTACAAAGCAAATGCAATATACAGCAACTGTCTGTTCACTTCTAAGAGTTCACTAAGTGACGTACCCTGTCTAAGTGAGCCCTGAACGATGATCTATAACCAAGTGGGCGAGAGCCACTCTTTTATCTTCCGAGTATGCTTCTGTCCGTTGACGTCCGGTCATAGGCGGATTGTACTCGGCCAGCAAGTGGCCGAGGCGAGGTCGATATCTTCATCTTCTACGCCACCCGTGGCGCTGGTGGAACTCCTTCATCATCTCAGGTCTACAGCGTCCATCGCAATGACACCACAAATAATACGCCCAGACGTCGACCTGACCTGCAATGATGATCGAAAGTAAACAGTGGTGGGCTGACGACTGATGCCTCCGTCGCTGTGAGATCTAGCAGCGGTCAGCAAAGACCCTTCAGCAAGGATACATTGTCGATAGCGGAGCAACAAAATCCAGACAAAAGCTCTACTGATAAATAAATAAACCAACAAAAGTGAAAATCGGAAAAAACTACTGATCGGAAAGTAAAAAATAGATGGACATTAACCAAGCGATAAACATAAACCTAATAAATGGTGATATTTACTGAGCAACTAGATTTTTCGGCATGTCCTTCGCCTTGATGATAAACACATTTTAATGCTCTAGAACTTTGTTTCTAGAAATGTTTTCCTCAAATTGTCTCGAATATTGCACTTTTTATGGCGACGAAACAAGTGTTCATCGAAACTTGAAAACTAAAGTTTTTTGATGTAGCATGGAAGGCATGGAAGTATCAGTGTTTCGTGAAAGCGCGTTATAAATCAGATCTCATACAAACGTGTTGCTTGCTTTAGTAATGAGGATGAAATTAAATTTCTCCTGCTCTAACTTAATTAATCTTATTCTAACACTTACAGTTATTCGTTTGATTGTTAATGCTGCCAGTGACCTCAGCGCAACACAAACAGGACGACGACTTCCGACTTCTATCGACAAATACCGATCGGAAAAATGGGGCGAAAATGCCGAGAATATTTTTACGATCTAGGATTGAGAACAGCAGCCCTGCAGTCGGCGGCCATTGCCAGCGTAGTAATTGAACATTGTTACAACATTCTTAATTTAACTTCATTCGTATTAATAAGTACAACATTTGAACACAAACTTTGCTATTCTTTGCTTTCGCTAATTCCCGCTTTGCTAATTCTCGTAAATTTCGGGAAGGGGGTCGATGAGCTGTGATGGCAAGTTCAATCCCATGAGGGGGGTGGGGGGGGGGGGGGGGGGAAGGGGGGCAGGCAGCACAGCAATTCGAACTCGCCACTGCCTTCTTCGAACGACTCAATCACACTCCTGGTCTTGTGACATGGCGCTTTATGTTGTTGAAAAATGCCACAGCCGTCGGGAAACATGATCATCATGAGGGTTGTACATGTCCACAACTAGTGTACGGTACTGTTTAGCCGTCTTGGTGTCTTCCACTGGGCCCACGTGAATGTTCCCCAGAGCATAATGGAGCCGCCGTCAGCTTGTCTCCGCCCCGCAGTACTAGTGTTAAGGAGGTGTTCCCCTAGAAGAAGGTGGATTCACGTCCTCCCATCGATATGATGAAGAAGGAATCGGGATTCATCGGACCATGTGGCCGAGCGGTTCTAGGCGCTTCAGTCTGGAACCGCGTGACCGCTTCGGTCGCAGGTTTGAATCCTGCCTCGGGCATGTATGTGTGTGATGTCCTTAGGTTAGTTAGGTTTAAGTAGTTCTAGGTTCTAGGGGACTGATGACCTCAGATGTTAAGTCCCATAGTGCTCAGAGCCATTTGAACCATTTTCATCGGACCATGCAACGCTCTGCCACTGCGTAAACGTCCAGTGCCGATGGTCTCGTGCCTACATCAGTCGTAGTTGCCGATATCATGGTGTTAATGTCGGCACATGCATGGGTCGCCGGCAGTTGAGACCCATCGTTAGGAGCGTTTGGTGCATTGTGCGTTCAGATAGTTATGTACTCTGCCCAGCATTAAAGTCAGATGTTAGTTCCGCCACAGCTCGCTGCCTGTTCTGTTTTCCCAACCTGCCCAGGCTGCGACGTCCGCATCTGTAATGAGGGATGGCCGCTCGACCCCATGACATCTGGACGCGGCTTCACCTTTGGTTCGCCACGTGTTTAAGACACTCACCACAGCACTCCTCGAACAGCCGACAAGTCGCGCCGTTTCCAAAATGCTCGTGCGGAGCCTCTGGGCCATTACAGCCTGTCCTCGGTCAAACTCAGATAGATCGCGCCCCTTCACCATTCTGCACACGGGCAGCACGCTCACTGATGCTACATGCACCGTGCGTGCGTCTGACTAGCAGTCATTCCTCACCAGATGACGCTGCTATCGCCTGGACGGGTTTATATCGATAGTAGGTCGGTGGTCATAATGTTCTGCCTGATCGGTGTAGTTTATATTCTTGTTAAACAATTTATGGGCTTCATCTTTGCATTAACTATTGTTGAGCGTCCTAATATTATACATTAAATCAAGTTAAGGAAGTTTATGTATGCGTTACCGAATACTTAAATACATTACTGGCCATTAAAATTCCTACACCAAGAAGAAATGCAGATGATAAACGGGTATTCATTGGACAAATGTATTATACTAGAACTGACATGTGATTACAGTTTCACGCAGTTAGGGTGCATAGATCATGAGAAATCAGTACCCAGAAAAACCACCTCTGGCCGTAATAACGGCCTTGATACGCTGGCATTGAGTCAAACAGAGCTTGGATGGCATTTACAGGTACACCTGCCCATGCAGCTTCAACACGGTACCACAGTTCATCAAGAGTAGTGACTGACGTATTGTGACGAGCCAGTTGCTCGGCCACCATTGACCAGACGTTTCAATTGGTCAGAGATCTGGAGAATGTGCTGCCCAGGGCAGCAGACGAACATTTTCTGTATCCAGAAAGGCCCGTAGAGGACTTGCAACATGCAGTCGTGCATTGTCCTGCTGAAATCTAGGGTTTCGCAGAGATCTAATGAGGGGTAGAGCCACGGGTCTTAACATATCTGAAATGTAACGTCCACTGTTCAAAGTGCCGTCAATGCGAACAAGAGGTGACCGAGACGTGTAAGCAATGGCACCCCATACCATCACGCCGGGTGATACGCAGTATGGCGATGACGAATACACGCTTCCAATGTGCGTTCACAGTGATTTCGACAAACACGTATGCGGCCATCACGATGCTGTAAACAGAACCTGGATTCATCCGAAAAAATGACGTTTTGCCATTCGTTCACCCAGGTTCGTCGTTGAGTACACCACCGCAAGCGCTCCTGTCTGTGATGCAGCGTCAAGGGTAATCGCAGCCATGGTCTCCGAGCTGATAGTCCATGCTGCTGCAAACGTCGTCGAACTGTTCGAGTAGGTGGTTGTTGTCCCCATCTGTTGACTCAGGGATCGAGACGTGGCTGCACGATCCGTTACAGCCATGCGGAGAAGATGCCTGCCATCTCGACTGCTAGTGATACGAGGCTGTTGGGATCCAGAACGGCGTTCCGTATTACCCACGTGAACCCACCGATTCCATATTCTGCTATCAGTCATTGAATCTCGACCAACGCAGGCAGCAATGTCGCGATACGATAAACCGCAATCGGGATAGGCTACAGTGCGACCTTTATCAAAGTCGGAAACATAATGGTACGGATTTCTCCTCCTTACACGAAGCATCACAACAACGTTTCACCAGGCAACGCTGGTCAACTGCTGTTTGTGTATGAGAAATCGGTTGGAAACTTTCCTCATGTCAGCATGTTGTAAGTGGCGCCACCGGCGCCAACCTTGTGTGATTGTTCTGAAAAGCTAATCATTTACATTTCACAGCATCTTCTTCCTGTCGGTTAAATTTCCTGTCTGTAGCACGTCATCTTCGTGGTGTAGCACTTTTAATGGCCAGTAGTGTATTATATCGCAATGAAAACTATCGATATGTAGAATAATCGAGGTACGGGTAACACTACAGGGAGTCAAAGAAACGCAGTGTGTGTTGCTTTTGCCCTCGCTGTTACTGGCCAATAGACGGAGACAGCGCCAACAGGCTATCAGCGGCGAGTCGCAATCGATTGTGACCTCAAGCACGACGGCTACAGTGGGCGCAGCCCGCGGTGCGCACTTCGAAGCATCGCACTATTCGAGGAAATCGCGACAGATCTCCTAACGGCAGTCCTGCCAAAGTATGTGCGATGGAGGCAAATCATCGACATCGTCATCGATGTTCAAACATCGCTGGCCAATAGTAATCGACTCCAAAACACCGCTGATTTTAATATCGATGTAAAGAGGTATATAGGAAAACTGCGCCCACTGAGATTAGAGCCAGTACAAAAGTCTGTCAAGTTTGCACCCCGTATTCCTGGAAACTACCTGTTCGTATGTCACGAACTGCCTGCACCCGGAGTGTCATTGTCCACCAGAAACGCTAGGTACGTCCGCGGTGAAGTGCTTGCCGCATTCTCCGACCCTCGTCGATATCGCCATGCAAATGACCAACAATGTAAACATCCTGCTGCCGTAGAAAAACACCACCAACATTCGACGTAACGGTCTACGATATGCCTTTTTACATAATCATATTGCTCTGGTTCCTATTGTATTAAAGTATAAATACTGCCTTTCCTTCTTTTGAGATGCACGCTCAGTCGTAGTAGGGAGATCATGTTATCCAAAGTGTATTTAAAAAAAAAACCTGTTTGTTTGTTATTACATATGTTAGGTTCAAAAAAGGTTCAAATGGCTCTGAGCACTATGGGACTCAACTGCTGAGGTCATTAGTCCCCTAGAACTTAGAACTAGTTAAACCCAACTAACCTAAGGATATCACAAATATCCATGCCCGAGGCAGGATTCGAACCTGCGAACCGTAGCGGTCTTGTGGTTCCAGACTGCAGCGCCTTTAACCGCACGGCCACTTCGGCCGGCCATATGTTAGGTTATGATTCATTTCTGTCCTTTTAAACTATATCTTACTTAATATACAGTTTCAAGATGCTCATATCTAACACATGGAAATAATGACAACGACATGCACAATTACATTTGCAAAGAAAAATTTTCCCCGTTTTGAACACATGCATGTAACGCTAGGAGTTCGAGGAGAATCTACATTACTGACCATTAAAATTGCTTCACCACGAAGATGGCGTGCTACAGACGCAAAATTTAACCGACAGGAAGAAGATGCTGTGATATGCAAATGAGTAGCTTTTCAGAGCATTCACACAAGATTGCCGCCGGTGGCGACACCTACAACGTGCTGACATGATGAAAGTTTACAACCGATTTCACATACACCAACAGCAGTTGACCTGCGTTACCTGGTGGAACGTTATGTGATGCCTCGTATAAGGAGGAGAATTGCGTACCATCACGTTTCCCACGTTCTGTTTACAGCATCATGACGGTCGCATTCGTGTTTGGCGACATCTCGGTGAACGCACATTGGAAGCGTGTATTCGTCATCGCCATACTGGCGTATTAGCCGGCGTGATGGTATGGTGTGCCATTGGTTACACGTCTTAGTCACCTCTCGTTCGTATTGACGGCGCTTTGAACAGTGGATGTGTTACGACCCGTGGCTCTACCCTTCATTCGATCCCTCCGAAGCCCTACATTTCAGCAGAATAACGCACGACCGCATGTTGCAGGTCCTGTACGGGCCTTTCTGGATACAGAAAATGTTCGACTGCTGCCCTGGCCAGCACATTCTCCAGATCTCTCACCAACTGAAAACGTCTGGTCGATGGTGGCCGAGCAACTGGGTCGTCACAATACGCCAGTCAATACTCTTGATGAACTGTGGTATCGTGTTGAAGTTGCATGGGCAGCTGTACCTGTACACGCCATCCAAGCTCTGTTTGACTCAATGCCCAGGCGTATCAAGGCCGTTATTACGGACAGAGGTGGTTGTTCTGGGTACTGATTTCTCAGGATCTATGCACCCAAATTGCGCGAAAATGTATTCACATATCAGTACTAGTATAATACAATTGTCCAATGAATACCCGTTTATCATCTGCATTTCTTTTTGGTGTAGAAATTTTAATGGCCAGTAGTGTACGTACAGCTGGTATCACATATATAGGAGGGCTGGAACTTTAATAGTGGCAACTATTTATTTACAGCTCGTACAAAATAGATACGTGTTTCAAAGTTTTACTGAACTTCAAAGTAGTCACCAGCATTGTGTATAAACCGTTACCAGCGATGTGGAAGTCGTAGGATACTCTTATCAGTGCCAGTTGCGTTGACAGTTCGAGCGGCGCGGTCTATTGCCCGGCGGATTTGTTGCGGTTCTGAATCGAATGCCCTGAAGTGTTTCCTTCAGTTTAGAAATCAAGTTGAACTCACGAGGGCTTAAGTCAGGGGAGTGCACTAGGTGGTATAGCACTTAGCAGCCCCATCAGTCAAACGAATCAGTAACAGCTTGTGCTGTACGTGCTTGTGCACTGTCCAGCAAAATGATGGTCAGGTCCTGCAGAAAGTGTCATTATTTTTGTCTCCAAGCTGGTCGTAGGTTGCGTTCCAAAAATGAACTCGTAGCCGCTTACTTTGATACGGTATTGTTCCAACCAAGGCTTGGCAGTTCTGAGTGCAGTCTGTGTTCGTGAATTAATGTTCGACGGTTTCCAATCTTGCGCAAGGATGGCTGTATCACTCGCGTTATAGCTTTTGTCCTGTTTCTTGCTGTGAATTCTGTTTTCAATATTTTTGTTAGTCTATGTCTATATTTTTCTTTTAGTTCCTTTTTAATATTTGTATTATCTATTCCTATTTTTTGTCTGTATCCTAGATATTTATAGGCATCTGTTTTTCCATCGCTTCTATGCAGTCGCTGTGGTTATCCAATATGTAATCTTCTTGTTTTGTGTGTTTTCCCTTGACTATGCTTTTTTTCTTACATTTGTCTGTTCCAAAAGCCATATTTATATCATTGCTGAATACTTCTGTAATCTTTAGTAATTGGTTTAGTTGTTGATTTGTTGCTGCCAGTAGTTTTAGATCATCCATGTATAGCAAATGTGTGATTTTGTGTTGGTATGTTCCAGTAATATCGTATCCATCATTTGTATTATTTAGCATGTTTCATAGTGGGTTCAGAGCAAGGCAGAAACAGAAAGGACTTAATGAGTCTCCTTGGTATATTCCACGCTTAATCTGTATTGGCTGTGATGTGATATTATTTGAATTTGTTTGGATATTAAGTGTGGTTTTCCAATTTTTCATTACTATGTTTAAGAACTGTATCAATTTAGGATCTACTTTGTATATTTCCGATATTTTTAGTAACCATGAGTGGGGTACACTATTAAAAGCTTTTCGGTAATCAATGTATGCGTAGTGTAGCGACCTTTGTTTAGTTTTAGCTTGATATGTCACCTCTGCATCTATTATCAGTTGCTCTTTACATCCTCGTGCTCCTTTGCAACAGCCTTTTTGTTCTTCATTTATAATTTTGTTCTGTGTTGGATGTGTCATTAATTTCTGTGTAATGACTTAAGTTAATATTTTGTATATTGTTGGTAGGCATGTTATGGGGCGATATTTAGCTGGGTTTGCTGTGTCTGCTTGATCTTTAGGTTTCAGATAAGTTATTCCTGTTATTATTATTATTATTATTATTATTTCCGTTGTATAATAAGCAATAGCAGAGTAAAAATATCCCGCCGCCCGGTTGGCCGTGAGGTCTAACGCACGGCTTTCCAGGCGGGAAGGAGCGCCTGGTCCCCGGCACGAATCCGCCCGGCGGATTTGTGTCGAGGTCCGGTGAACCGGCCAGTCTGTGGATGGTTTTTAGGCGGTTTTCCATCTGCCTTGGCACAAACAGGTTCTCCACGTACTCGAACACACCATGACTCTACCACGCAAACATAGGGGTTACACTCGTCTGGTGTGAGACGACGTTCCCTAGGGGGTCCACCGGGGGCCGAACCGCACAATAACCCTGGGTTCGGTGTGGGGCGGCGGAGGGGTGAAGTGGACTGCGGTAGCCGTCGTGGGGTTGTGGACCACTGCGGCTGCGTCGGGGACGGAGCCTCTCCATCGTTTCTAGGTCCCCGGTTAACATACAATACAATAGAATAATATCGAAGTACTGATAAAAACAGTATAGGGGCTTCCGCTGTCATCGAGTGTAAATGTTGCTTCTGGGGACTGAGAAGAGCAGTAACAGAAGGGCACGGCCGTGTGGCGTCACAGTCAGGAGAAATGTAATGCCATATTACATACAATGAAGGTGCGCTCCTGTCCACATTATTCTTGCTGTCGGATATTTTAATACTGCTATCACTTCGACGCTTCTGATTTCAACACATCCTTAGGAACGAGAAGTTTAGAGAGCTGAAATATGTGTGCTGTTAGCTTCAAATGGCTTGGTTCAAATGGCTCTGAGCACTATGGGACTTAACATCTGTGGTCATCAGTCCCCTAGAACTTAGAACTACTTAAACCTAACTAACCTAAGGACATCACACACATCCATGCCCGAGGCAGGATTCGAACCTGCGACCGTAGCAGTCGCGCGGTTCCGGACTGAGCGCCTTAACCGCAAGACCACCGCGGCCGGCGCTGTTAGCTCTACGTACTGTTGATTAAACTTGCAAGTGACCCCCTTTGCGAAATTTTATTTTATTGATTTGTCAAAGAGCTTGCTTATTACTCCGACGTCAAATTAAATTCCTTTTTTGCTTGTCATCGTGCGAAATGTGTTTGTATCTTTCGTTTGTCTGTCAAGTACGATTCGATGGTTCAGACACAAGAACGCTGATTACACAATGTTGATATCCTAGATACAAAACGTGTACCAACCAGACAAGATATCAGCTTCTTTGTCCAAATATAGGCGTAAATCGAGAGGAGAAATGAAAATAACGTTTCCAGAAGCGTACTGGTAGCTGTATGGAGCCACTTCAATTGTTTAATCCTTCACCGTACCGTCTTCGTCAGCTCTCAGACGTGAAGGAACGTTAATAGGCATGGAGAGTCACGTGCAGTTTACAGCATGTGCTCCCACAAGGGCAAAACATGTCTTCATAATTATAAATTCGGAAGAATCATTCGTAGTAACAGCTCTCCAGAAGCTGTGGCAGCGCTGTCAGGAAGACATGTGTTGGTTTCCGACTTTGCCGCGCGGAAGGTGCTCGAGATAACAATAGGTGTGCGAGAGTGAAGTGTGTAGCAATTTGCCTTAATTGCTGGCTGAGTGCTTGCCGTGTGAGGCGTGGCTCTGCTCTCCTGAAGTACGGACGAGTGCAGAGCGGCGCGGCCGTCTCGGATTGCGGCCGTGCGAATAACTTTGCCCGCATTAACGAGGCTCCTCACACTCGCACGGCACATCTGCATTGGTAATGCTGCGCAGCGCGGCTTACCTGGCCGGCGTGCGGCGTGTGACGGATGCACCTCCCCTCCCCCACTTCCTCCCCCCCCCCCGCCCATTCTGTCGGTAATCGGGTACCCCTAACGAGCGCCCTAATTGCAGCGAAGCCCCTAAGCGCTCCGCGGCGCCGAGCTAGGGGGCGGCGTCGGACGGCGATGTGGCTCGCAAGGCGCCGTAGGATCGCTGGGAGAGGTTTGTGCCGTATTCCCAGCGATACAGTGGTTGTTTCCCCTCAACTCGAAATAATATAAAAATTGCGCCAGTATTCGGATGGCTTTTTCGCAAAGTTTCAGACCACGACACGAGTCATGTTCGTCATTCTTCAGTTTCCCCAGTCGTACTACATGACGAAATAGTTCACGTATGAACGGCTGAATATCAGTGTCCAACGGGTTCGATATTTCGGCAAGGGACCACCTTGCCATCATCACGTGCGTTAATGACTTGACCGTCTGGGGGCTGGTGCGGCACTTATCTCTTCTCTCCCTCCCCCAACTGTCCCACCCCTCCGATCTGTCTGCCGTCCGCGTCTCTTCCCCAGTCCTCCCGCCGACACACTGCCCAGTCCTTGGTTCGCGCCCACGTACGTGTGCTGGCGACACCTGCCCTGTACTTCCGCCTATATCCGAAGCCATTTCGTTGTTTGGTACCGTCTTCCTCTTCTTAATCAAACTAATTACAAGGCACCACGCCTTACCGCTATCACGACTGATCAGCAGTTCCCTTAGTCGGATCTTGATAGATTCTTTAAGGAAATAGTTCCAAAAGTTGTACGTTGCAGCGCCCCAAGGACAGAAAACCCCAATTAACAAGCTTTGTGGAAACTAAAAGTAGGGAAGTGAGTCATCTTGACTGTCACGGCAACTATTGACGATAAAATATACACTGGTAATACAGCGTGATTCAAAAAGAATACCACAACTTTAAAAATGTGTATTTAATGAAAGAAACATAATATAACCTTCTGTTATACATCATTACAAAGAGTATTTAAAAAGGTTTTTTTTCACTCAAAAACAAGTTCAGAGATGTTCAATATGGCCCCCTCCAGACACACGAGCAATATCAACCCGATACTCCAACTCGTTCCACACTCTCTGTAGCATATCAGGCGTAACAGTTTGGATAGCTGCTGTTATTTCTCGTTTCAAATCATCAATGGTGGCTGGGACAGGTGGCCGAAACACCATATCCTTAACATACCCCCATAAGAAAAAATCGCAGGGGGTAAGATCAGGGCTTCTTGGAGGCCAGTGATGAAGTGCTCTGTCACGGGCTGCCTGGCGGCCGATCCATCGCCTCTGGTAGTTGACGTTCAGGTAGTTACGGACAGATAAGTGCCAATGTGCCTCTCCATACAGTTGATTGTGGAATTTGCAGCTCTCTGCTAGCTCTGCGAGTCGATTTTCCTGGGCTGCGAACAAATGCTTGCTGGATGCGTGCTACATTTTCATCACTCGTTCTCGGCCGTCCAGAACTTTTCCCTTTGCACAAACACCCATTCTCTGTAAACTGTTTATACCAACGTTTAATACACCACCTATCAGGAGGTTTAACACCATACTTCGTTCGAAATGCACGCTGAACAACTGTCGTCGATTCACTTCTGCCGTACTCAATAACACAAAAAGCTTTCTGTTGAGCGGTCGCCATCTTAGCATAAACTGACGCTGACGCCTAGTCAACAGCGCCTCAAGCGAACAAATGTACAACTAAATGAAACTTTATAGCTCCCTTAATTCGCCGACAGATAGTGCTTAGCTCTGCCTTTTGTCGTTGCAGAGTTTTAAATTCCTGAAGTTGTGGTATTCTTTTTGAATCACCCTGTATTTTGATTAACAGCTATATTATTCAAATACTGAGAATAGCATGCAAAAAGGAGAGATAAAAGGAAAGGATTATCATAGATTCCATATCAAACATCTAATAAATTCAAACTCATATGAACGAAAGTTAGATCCGAGGAAGTAATTTAGTCGAAGATAACATTTACCATGGAAGAGAGTTGTAGCCGCATCGAAAAGGAAATTCAATGCGACTACAATGCAGCTCTGATATGGAAATGTTCAGTTCGTTACACTACTGGCCATTAAAATTACTACACCACGATGATGACGTACTACAGACCTGAAATTTGACCGACGGGAACAAGATTCAGTGATATGCAAATGATCAGCTTTTCAGAGCTTTCACACAACGTTGGCGCCGGTGGCGACGCCTACAACGTGTTGACATGAGGAAAGTTTCCAACCGATTTCTCATACACAAACAGCAGTTGACCGGCGTTGCCTGGTGAAACGTTGTTGTGATGCCTCGTGTAAGGAGGAGAAATGCGTACCATCACGTTTCCGACATTGATAGAGGTCGGATTGTAGCCTATCGCGATTGCGGTTTATCGTATCGCGACATTGCTGCTGGCGTTGGTCGAGATCCAATGACTGTTAGCAGAATATGGAATCGGTGGGGCCGGCCGCGGTGGTCTCGCGGTTCTAGGCGCGCAGTCCGGAACCGCGCGACTGCTACGGTCGCAGGTTCGAATCCTGCCTCGGGCATGGATGTGTGTGATGTCCTTAGGTTAGTTAGGTTTAAGTAGTTCTAAGTTCTAGGGGACTGATGACCACAGCTGTTGAGTCCCATAGTGCTCAGAGCCATTTGAACCATTTTGAATCGGTGGGTTCAGGAGGGTAGTACGGAACGGCGTGCTGGATCCCAACGGCCTCGTATCACTAGCAGTCGAGATGACAGGCATCTTATCCACATGGCTGTAACGGATCGTGCAGCCACGTTTCGATCCCTGAGTCAACAGATGGGGATGTTTGCAAGACAACAACCAGCTGCACGAACAGTTCGACGACGCTTGCAACAGCATGGACTATCAGCTCGGAGACCATGGCTGCGGTTACCCGTCACGCTGCCTCACAGACAGGAGCGCCCGCGATGGTGTACTCAACGACGAACCTGGATGCACGAATGGAAAAACGTCATTTTTTCGGATGAATGGAGGTTCTGTTTACAGCATCATGATGGTCGCATCCGTGTTTGGCGACATCGCGGTGAACGCACATTGGAAGAGTGTATTCGTCATCGCCATACTGGCGTATCACCCGGCGTGATGGTATGGGGAGCCATTGGTTACACCTCTCAGTCACCTCTTGTTCGCACTGACGGCTCTTTGAGCAGTGGACGTTACATTTCAGATGTGTTACGACCCTTGGCTCTACCCTTCATTCGATCCCTGCGAAACCCTACATTTCAGCAGGATAATGCACGACCGCATGTTGCAAGTCTTGTTCGGGCCTTTCTGGATACAGAAAATGTTCGACTGCTGCCCTGGTCAGCACATTCTCCAGATCTCTCACCAATTGAAAACGTCTGGGCAGCTGTACCTGTACACGCCATCCAAGCTCTGTCTGACTCAATGCCCAGGCGTATCAAGGCCGTTATTACGGCCAGAGGTGGTTGTTCTTGGTACTGATTTCTCAGGATCTATGTACCCAAATTGCGTGAAAATGTAATCACATGTCAGTTCTAGTATAATATATTTGTCCAATGAATACCCGTTTATCATCTGCATTTCTTCTTGGCGTAGCAATTTTAATGGCCAGTAGTGTAGTTAGTTGCTCTTTAGTCGCTGTAAAGTACTTTTGCGATAGTTGCCTGGACGCAAACGCTATTAGATTGTTTCAGTTTTGGAAGTTTGATAATTCGTGAGGTAGAGACTGAAGTGTTTCTCAGCCATTCGACTGATGAAAGTTAATCTTTACCGCTCTCAACGCGACGGTATAATAAGACGAGTGTTAGACTTCAATTGTGTGATATGTGTTTACCGGACTTAGCCTTCGTACTGATGAACAGTTAGGAAACCTTGAGAGCAATGGATCAACGACAGAAAAACAATTCGTAGTCTTGAGTAGGACACAATAAAACAAAGACACGAAGAAAGACAAGTACGCCGATTGGTCAAAAGTTGTAGTCAGCGTCACGATTACTGAACTGAAGTTAATATTGAATGACATATCGGTGTGCGTGTGTTGTAGGAACAAACAATTAATTGCAGAAAGAACAATAGAATCTGAATCAAAAGGTAAATCTTACTTGTCGCCTAACTCATTAAACGGACAATATAATGTGTATTAATGCACGCTAATTGAATCTTTAAACGTTTTAAGTGACTAAGTGAATACATGAATAATGGACAGTGAAGAGTGATTAGTTTAAACCAATATTACGGCGTGTTAAAAAAAATTACTCCAACATAAGTTATCTCTGGACTTACGTCGGACTGCTCTTAATAACTGGGCGTAGCAACGGCATAGTAATGGAATGGTAGACAGAAAATTTTCATCCTCGCTATGTATGATGTGAAAAACGACCGTAGTGATGAAATCAAGAATCAAGATTTTATTTCATCAAGGAACTAACCGGACGTAAAAATAAAAATAAACGATTGCAGTTTACTAGTTCGCACAAACTGAGAAGACTGTTGCGGACAGATAACAGAATATTTCTAAACCACGCGAGGGGTTGTATTCTTACGAGAGTTGAAACGTCCCCTTAGAAAAATTATACAAGACTGTGCTTAAACTGACACACAATATTTTTAGCGCAACGCAGTCTGACCTTCACTAATCCCTACAAGAGAATGGCCTGATTAAATTAACCTATACGTTTCACAAATCACTTACCTCACAAAAATCTTCGTTACTCGAACTACTGCAATACAGCGAGCGCCATTACTGCCAGCTAAATAAAAGATTCAAACTACGGAAGGCACTAACTACTGATACGCATAGTTAGCAAAAGAAAGATTTTGATAGAGAACAAACAATGTATTTACCTTAATAGACATAATATATTTAGCAGTTCATGACATCCATTCTTGCAAATGCACTGTTTCTGATGGACACACGTCCAGATTATCCATTCTCAAAAATCCGCCATCTCACTTTTCCCCACTGCTGGCGGCTCGCCTCCAACTGCGCAACGCTACGCGTTGTTAACATCCAGCTGCCCAACAGTACAATAACCAACAACAATGCAAACCAGCCACAGACTGTACACAGCACAGCCAGTGATTTTCATACAGAGCGCTACGTGGCGTTATCAATAAAAAAACCTGCTGTACCACGTCACCCCGACGGGGACGAACATCGTTACGAGTCACGTCTCTTCCCGGCGAGTGAAGAAGGAGGGAAGGGACGTCACAACGTCTGTTGTAATTTTCCTGAATAAAAATAAATAATATGTTGATAAATATTGGGAACTCTACTGGACTGAACTGGTTTCCTATCTTTAACTTCGTGTGTGTCTCTGTTTTAATCCTGAATTCTGTAAGTGGAGTAATCACGACACACTATCTGATGAATGAGTCGTCAAACTATCTAAAACTGTATAACTATATTTGAATAAACCTTTACGGAAATAATCAGAAAACCTAAAACTGTTTTCCAAGAAAACTGTTCAGTGAAATTCTGTATTGTGCAGTGCAATGAACGGCCTTATAATTCGTGATGTCTCAGTAAACGATCTGCAGTTTCAACACACATAACTGACAGACTAAAAACGCTTCATGAAATTATAAAACGGATTTTGAAACACTAAATAACTAAATATATTCCTAAAAAATGCCTTGTGATTCTACATAAAGAACAAAAACACTCTCAAACGGTTCAAATGGCTCTGAGCACTGTGGGACTTAACAGCTGAGGTCATCTGTCCCCTAGAACTTAGAACTACTTAAACCTAACTAACCTAAGGACATCACACACATCCATGCCCGAGACAGTATTCGAACCTGCGACCGTAGCGGTGGCGCGGTTCCAGACTGAAGCGCCTAGAACCGCTCGGCCACACCGGCTGGCTAAAAACACCCTCAGAACAGGTCTTTGAAGGCCCAATGGTACCGACCGGTCGCCGTATCATCCTCAGCCCTCGGGCGCCACCAGACGCGGATACAGAGGGGCATGTGGTCAGCACACTGCTCTCTCAGCCGTTGTCAGTTTTCGTGACCAGTGCCACTACTTCTCGATCAGTAGCTCCTCAATTGGCGTCACAAGTGATGAGCGCACCACACTTACCAACAGCGTTCGGCGGACCAGACGGTGACCCATCCAAGAGCTAGCCAAGTCGGACAGCGCTTTGCTTTGATGATCCGAGAGGAATTGGAGTTACCGCTACGGTAAGGCCATTGTGCAAGAAAATGACTAAATAAAGTTCCCAACACTAAGTGATACACCTGCAAATGTAAGAATGAGACTCTGACAAGAAATGTAGTTTAAACTCAACTTCACCTAAACTGAACCTGATATTAAGTTGGGAATGTAATACCTAATTGTGAACAACATTATTGTCTTCACTATAATGTAACTGGCCCTAATCACTGTGTTCCGCGAAGTGCAATGCGGCGAGACATATTCTTACAAAACCAAAATTTCGTGAGGAGACTGTGGAAGATATTGCATCTAGTAAGTGACTGTGATGAGACAAGCATTCCAAAACTATATTATGAATAATGAAACTCATCCTTTTGCTGTTACAGTCATGTTCACAAAAATTACTTCTTATTAAAAGGATAACTTTGTCATGAATTAATTATTCAATTGTTAAAAGAGTGATAATCTGTAACTTCTGAATGCAAGCCAAGTGAACTAGTAATTTATTCACGTCTGAACGATGAAAGTGACTAACTTGAATCAATAAAGAAACATCCCACTAAAACTTTCAGTTTTTCAAACGAATTCTAAATTACGAGCAGGCAAGCAATGCAACACCAAATTAATCTTTTCCAAATAATATTTCCAAAATTCGACCTCCTCTGTATATTTCTACGCTCTGCAAGCTATTTCTTGATTTCGGAGTAGTGTGACCAATACTCAACTTACCTACTTCTCAAAAAATTCTTCTGCAACAATGCTGCTTCCAGCGACCAAAGATCACAGTGCCTTTACTCAGACCCTCTGGCGTAACGCATCGACTGTTGAAGACTACTGTTTGAAAAATGTCCAGAGTACAGACATGAAGTATGACACATCAAACGAAAATACAGAACTCACACCACATTCCCTGAGTATCAAAACTAAACTATAAACCTTACACTGCGTCAGAACATTATTATGGCCGTATTCCTTTCCATGTAGTTCCTATAGGCACTGCCGACTTGTTAGGGTGCTGCAGTATGGTGTGATGTTGGTGCTCACATCAACAATATGTGGCAATACGCACTGTCTCGCCTGTATATGACATGCCACGATGGCAGGATATCTGATATTTGGCGGGCGGAAGACAAGTCCAATCTTTCCACATAACGCACTGCAGCAAGGAATAACCGCCACGTCGGTCCACAAGAGGTCAGTTCATCAGCTCACCTGATGATGGCAAAGTGGTAGCTTGCCGAAATATTGCGCCCGTTGGACACTGACATCCAACCGTTCATTCGCGAACAAATTCATAGTAGTCGTCATCGTCAGACGTCCACAGCTACACGAACGCCTCCTTCAGATGCTTCCAAGCATGCAGCGACAGGCATCCACATTGGTTCATGCAATGTGCCTGCGGCTTTCGACATTAGGAATCGACAAACATAAATCAAACAAACGGACCTTCCGCTAGCCAAGCTTTGTGGTATACGGTATAACGGAAATATTTTTACTACGAACTGACTTTATATCGACCTTGTGCTGCCGGCCAGACACTTTCTTCACAACTGACCATATATTTTTAATTCTATCCTGTGAATTAGCTATTCTATTTACGTACCACTACTTTTGCCTTCCTAACAACATTTTTAAGCACCTTACAATACTTTTAGTAGTAGGCCACTGTAGCTTGATTGTGACTACTTCTAACATTTTGATATAATTCCCGCTTTGTTCTACATGCCAACGGCCTTGCCGCACTGGTAACACCAGTTCCCGTCAGATCACCGAAGTTAAGCGCTGTCGGGCTGGGCTAGCACCTGGATGGGTGACCATCCAGTCTGCCGAACGCTGTTGGCAAGCGGAGTGCACTCAGCCGTTGTGAAGCAAACTGAGGAGCTACTTGATTGACAGGTAGCGGCTCCGATCTCGGAAACTGACATACGGCCGGGAGAGCGGTGTGCTGACCACATACCCCTCCATATCCGCATCCAGTGACCCCTGTGGTCTGAGGATGACACGGCGGCCGGTCGGTAACGTTTGACCTTCATGGACTGTCCGGAAGGAGTTTAGGTTTTTTTTGTTCTACATAATACCGTTATCCCAATACTCAGCTACCCAGACTGCCTTTTACTTCTAGTAGCCCGTTTAGAACGTTCCAATGAAGAGCGTGTCTCAAAGATCATGAGAAATATGTTAAGCAAAGCATTATATTTGTCATCTATGTTATAGACACTATAAACACCCTTACACTGTTGTTCCTTAACGAGGTTTAAAAAAAACTCTCTGTTGCCGTTGATTTAGCTTTCCTACATAGTTTGTAATTATATGTAACATTTGTTTGAGTACAGAAGCCTTTGAGTGTTAAAATTTGTGCATCATGGTCTGAAGAGCCATTCACCCTTTTACTAGCAGCATGCCCATTTAGTAATGAAGAGTGAATAAAAATATTGTCTATGGCTGAGCTTCTATTCCCCCGAACTCTGGCTGGAAAAAGCACAGTCTGCATCAGATAATATGAGTTTAGGAGATCTACCCAAAATTCTTTTTCTTGCACAATCATCTACAAAATTAATATTGAAGTCACCACACATAACTAATTTCTGGTACTTACTATAAAGTGAACCAAGGACCCTCTCTTGCTTGAGCAGAAATGCTCTAAGGTCAGAGTAAGGGGACGTACAAACAACAACAATTATAAGTTTAGTTTCACTAAATTCAACTGCCCCTGCACAACATTTAAAAGAGGCCTAATAATTGTCAAATTATTTAACTGCTGCACCGATACACCAATTATGCCAGAGTCAACATCTATAAGCAGTTCATTAACTTTATCTCTAATACCTCTAATATTTTGATGTACTAATTCCTTCTCTACCTGGGTAGCTGACCTCCTCTGAAGGTGACTCCTTTATTAGAGGTACTTCCTTTAAGCAGGTATACCTATCAGTTGACTTCAATATATAAAAGGTGCAGCTCTAACAAGAACTTCCACAGGAATTTTTTCACGAGTGATCCCACCACCACCCACTACACTATTACCTATGAGCTTTGCCAGTCTCCTCATCCAATACCTAATGAGGTACAGGCCATGCCAAGTGAAACCTTATTTATTGATAGACTCAACAGTCACCATTGTAGTGTGAGCTATGCCCTTCGCCATCAGTGCCTTCTGAAGCCCCATGTTAACACGCCTAACAGCAGCATAAAGATGAGGCCGATTATGACGCTGAAACAGCTGCACGAGGTGCACATTAGTGCCACCAGTTTGGGTAGCTATCTTTACCACGTCACCAACTATATCACATTCCCCGTCCCTATCAAGAGTATTCCTTGCTCCACCTACAATCACTACCTGATCCTCTTTCGTAAAATTCCTATGTAACTCCCCTATGCTGTCAGTCACCTGAGCCAACACTGCACTAGGCTTCACAATGCTGATGAACAGGTACTCACACCCCAACACTTCCTGCAACTGCTGGCCCACACCTCTTCCAAGCGAACTACCTAGGATCAGAACCTACTTTTTTCTATTAGAATTTTCAACAGAGTTAGGTTTCCTAATTGCTGAGGACTGCTGCATGTTTCCTACACCTACAGCCACAAGAGGCTCCTTTCCACTCAACTCTGACGGTTGGTCATATCTATTGGTGTGCAACTGTCTGAATATCTCCTCCTCCTAGCTGCCTTCTTACCAGCTGCCAGTTCCTACTCCCAGCACCCTTCTCCCTCATTAGCCAATCTAGTTACTCCTTTGCATCTAGTGACTGCGCCTGAACAACACAGATCCTACGCTTCTGCTCCTCTATCAACTTATTTCTGCTACAGATTTTGCATTCCCAGTAGAGGAGCTCGCTAGAATGCCCACTGGCTGCCCCACTGCATCCACTCCCCCCCCCCCCCCCCCCCACACCCACCAATGAAAATACTTTGAACAAAGCCCAAAAGCCCACACTTCTCATTCATGGTAATATTTTGACAGTTACTGAAAAACCTAACCTCTACCTTAGCTAAGTTCAATTACAACAGTAGAACTATTTAAAGAACTCTTCTAAGGAAGCAACAACTTTTATCAACACTACTAAACCACAACTAATACCAATACCACCAAAACTTCACACAATTTCTCAGCTAAAACGAAAAATTCAAGCGGCCACCGCAAAACTCAACGAAATTCGAACAGTGAATCAAAATTTTTCTGGAGTATTTGACCAGAAACAACAAAATACGTCAGCTGAAAACTACCGCGCGAAGTTTACTAAACGATGTCAACGCATAGACAACTATAAAAAACACAGTGGGCGAACGTTTCCGAAAGTTTATTAAACCGTTATTTCTCTAAGTGATTCAGACTGATGTTTCAGTTGAGAGAAATTACACTTTATAACTTCTTCCGTCGTTTTGAGTACAAGATATGAATGCATTACTAAAGGAAGAAATTTCGCCACAGTGCTGACAGCGCGAAGAAGGTTAACATATTGTTCTTGACCACTGGCCGGCCGGTGTGGCCGAGCGGTTCTAGGCGCTTCAGTTTGGAACCGCGCGGCCGCTCCGATCGCAGGTTCGAATCCTGCCTCGGCCTTGGATGCGTGTGATGTCCTTAGGTTAGTTAGGCTTAAGTAGATCTAAGTTCTATGGGACTGATGACCTCAGACGTTAAGTGCCATAGTGTTCAGAGCCATTTGAAACATTTTTTTCTTGAACACTTAGAAGATTGAGGAAATCTTTCACCGAAATCATACTCCGTTTAATTTTCAGGACAACGAGCAGTAACAACAACACATCACCAACAGCTATTGCGCCGAATAAAACGATGAGTATCGTTTTCAAATGATGACTTTCTACCACTTCTAGTATGTTCGTGGTTCCTTGCCCTGCAATTAATTTTAATCAGTCCTACGTCTGGTACTCACCTTTAGAATTGGGACCGAGCCTTTATTACGACAGTTAACTAATAATATTTCAATTGCAGGCAGGACAGGATTCCATCAGAAGCCCAGTCGTGAAGACACTGCGAAGTTGCCAACCTTATAGTGATATTGATGAAGCTTGGAGCAGCTAAAATTAGAGGAGTGGTACTCTCACTTTTCGCAATGGCATCCGCAGCCTCGATCACGCTGCCAGCTTCGTACTCTGGTGGTGATAATTGCCTGCGACGGAGCCGGCAGCAGGTAGGGCACCCTGCGCGTGCGGTGGCGCAGCGTCCAGCCGGCGGTCGATGTCGGCTGTGCTCGGGCTGTTTACGAGCGCGCCGGCCCCAGACTGAGGCGGAGCCGGCGGACCGTGAGATTGCCCTCGCCAGCTCCGGCGCCAAGCAGGGCCGCGCCGCCCCTTCCGTTCACGTTTCGTCTCCACGCTTCCGCCGGCCGTTAGCAGCCGGGAAGCTGAACTGCTCTCCAGGCACGGCAAACGCTTCTCGCCCCAGCGCAGGAAAAGTACACCGGGCATCATCCGCTCACACTTTGCGCCCACTACGACTGCTTTGGAGACTACAACGTATCGTAAATCAAAGATGACAAACACATAGAGTGCCAGAAAAGTAGAAAACTGCAGAGGAACGTTACGGCGCAGTTTAAAAAGGGCAACAAAGCTCCACATCTTTTGTAACTAGACATTTTGTCATACAACCACCACAATGCTGCTGGAATATTTCATTGATCTGAAACTACACTACTGGCCATTAAAATTGCTACACCACGCCGGCCGAAGTGGCCGTGCGGTTAAAGGCGCTGCAGTCTGGAACCGCAAGACCGCTACGGTCGCAGGTTCGAATCCTGCCTCGGGCATGGATGTTTGTGATGTCCTTAGGTTAGTTAGGTTTAACTGGTTCTAAGTTCTAGGGGACTAATGACCTCAGCAGTTGAGTCCCATAGTGCTCAGAGCCATTTGAACCATTTTTTTTGCTACACCACGAAGATGATATACTACAGACGCGAAATTTAACCGACAGGAAGAAGATGCTGTGATACGCAAATGATTAGCTTTTCAGAGCATTCACACAAGGTTGGCGCCGGTGGCGACGCCTACAACGTGCTGACATGAGGAAAGTTTCCAACTGATTTCTCATACACAAACAGGAGTTGCCGGCGTTCCTTGGGGAAACGTTGTGATGCCGCGTGTAAGGAAGAGAAGTGCGTACCATCACGTTTCCGACTTTGATAAAGGCCGGATTGTAGCCTGTCGCGATTGCGGTTCATCGTATCGCGACATTGCTGCTCGAGTTGGTCGAGATCCATTGACTGTTAGAAGAATATGGAATCGGTGGGTTCAGGAGAGTAGTACGGAACACCGTGCTGGATCCCAACGGCCTCGTATCACTAGCAGTCGAGATGGCTCTGAGCACTATGGGACGTAACATCTATGGTCATCAGTCCCCTAGAACTTAGAACTACTTAAACCTAACTAACCTAAGGACAGCACACAACACTCAGCCATCACGAGGCAGAGAAAATCTCTGACCCCGCCGGGAATCGAACCCGGGAACCCGGGCGTGGGAAGCGAGAACGCTACCGCACGACCACGAGATGCGGGCAGCAGTCCAGATGACAGGCATCTTATCCAGACCTCTCACCAATTGAAAACGTCTGGTCAATGGTGACCGAGCAACTAGCTCGTCACAATACGCCAGTCACTACTCTTGATGAACTCTGGTATGGTGTTGAAGCTGCATAGGCAGCTGTACCTGTAGTCGCCATCCAAGCTCTGTTTGACTCAATACCCAGGCGTACTAAGGCCGTTATTACGGCCAGAGGTGATTGTTCTGGGTACTGAATTGCGTGAAAATGTAATCACATGTCAGTTCCAGTATAATATATTTGTCCAATGAATACCCGTTTATCATCTGCCATTTAATGGCCAGTAGTGTATTTTCGGCAGTGCCATCTCCCGGCAAACCTGTCTATAATGCATACTAAGAGGTACAATTTTACGAGTAAACAGTAACGGAAAACCAAGGAGAGATGCGACATAAACGAAAGTTGGTAGCCGTATTTCTGCATGAGGAAGATTTTTATCTATACAAATTTCGCGACAGTCGTATGACAGTAGCGGTAGTAACGCCAATATGAGGAGTTTGCTTTAAATACACGCTGTAACGATCGTGAGCGCTAACTATATTTGAGACTGGACGTTGTGAGTTGATGTTAGTCGATTATGGCCTTAAGGCGACAAAGACGCCATTATCAGCATCTCGCTGAGATTGAACGAGGTCTTGCAAGAGTTCTACGAGAAACTGCTTGTTCCTTCCGCGATACCGCAGAAAGGCTTGGCAGAAATGGTGCCACTGTGCACGACTGCCGGCAGCGGTGGTCACGAGAATGTACGGTCGCAAGAAGACCGCGTTACGAATGGCCACGTGGCACTACCGAGAGGGAGGACCATAGTGTTCGGCATTTGCCTCTGGCGCAACATACTGCATCTGCAGCAGTAATATGATGAGCAGTGACACAACAACCTGTTGCAAATCGTTTGCTCCAAGGACAGCTCCGAGCCAGACACCTTGCAGCATGCATTCTAATCACCCCAATCCATTTGCGGCTTCAGGGGTGTGTAGCGAGAACTCATTGGAATGCGAAGTGGTTCAAAATAGTTCAAATGGCTCTAAGCGCTATGGGACTTAACATCTGTCATCAGTCACCTAGACTTAGGACTACTTAAACCTAACGAGCCTAAGGACATCACACACATCCATGCCCGAGGCAGGATTCGAACCTGCGACACGAGCAGCAGTGCGGTTGCGGACTGAAGCGCCTAGAACCGCTCGGCCACGGCGGTCGGCTTGAGGGCGGAATGAAGGTCTGTTGTGTTTTCTGATGAAAGCCGGTTCTGTCTCTCTGCCAGTGGTGGCCATTTGTTGATTAGAGGGGGCCCAGTTGAGAGCTCCAAACCAGGCTGTCTACGTGCTAGATATACTGGACCTACACCTGGAGCTATGGTCGGGGAGCGATTTCGTATGACAGCAGGAGCATTCTCGTGGTTATCCCATGTACCCTGACTGCCAACTTGGGTGTCAGTCTGGTGATTCGACCTGTTGTGCTGCCTATCATCCAGGGGTGTTTTCCAGCAGTATAAAGTTTGCCCTCATACGGCCGTTGTCACCCAAAATACTCTACAGAGGTCGACATGTAGCCTTGGCCTGCTATACAACTCCAACATCATCCACAAACAGCAATGACCATCCCTGTACTGTCAGACCAAGTGCGACATAGGTGGAACTCCATCCAACAAACTGACATGCATTACCTGTACGACGCATTGCATGCACGTTTGGATGCTTATATTCAACAATCTGGCAGTTACACTGGTTATTAATGTACCAGCATTTCACATTGGCAACGGCGGATCTCGTGCTTACATTATGCTGTGATTTCGCTGTGTTAATCACTTAAATATGCTACCGACACAAATGAATTCCCGCAATTTCATTACTCTACAATAATTACTTTTTGCTCTTGTGATTTTTTCTCCTCAGAGTACGTAACACGGTTCAGCTACATTAATGTGACCACCCCTACGTCATATGTCATATTACAATAACCAGTCACAGGTGGAAGGTGGCAGCACGAGCGGTGGAGGGTATATAAAGCGTGTCGGGGGACGCGGAATACAGTGCAGTGGTCGTAAAGCGGAAACGTAGCGATTCATCTCAAATCCAAAATGGTTCAAATGGCTATGAGCACTACGGGACTTAACGTCTGAGGTCACCAGTCTCCCGGAACCTAGAACTACTTTAACCTAACTAACCTAAGGACATCACACACATCCACGCCCGAGGCAGGATTCGAACCTGCGACCGTAGCAGTCGCGCGGTCCCGGACTGAAGCATCTAGAACCACTCGGCCATACCGGCCGACCATCCCACGCCCAAAAAAGCTCAATCAGTGGCTTTCGGGCCAAGCATGGAAGCATTTCTGAAAAAGTTCTGTTTTACATATACCACACATGGCAAAATGGCGCTATCAAAGGCAGGCGCTGAAGCTACTGTTGTACACCACTGACCATAGATGATAGTCGTGACCGACGGCGGTGGAGATGTGTATGGGCGGTTAGAATGTTGAGAGATTGACTGCCTAAGTAAACCAAGGGGGCACCAATAGAGTCTAGTCAATGACTCTTCAGTGAACGTTGCTGCATATGGGCCTCTGTAGCAGACACCTGGTCATACACCCTTGCCGATTACTGTTCATTAGCGGCGAATCCTGGAATTTTCACGCCAGTTCCGCAACTGTACGTCCACTAGGTGGTGACAGGTGGTCTTTTCTGATGAATCATGCCTTACGCTCCATTAGACAGATCGTCTTTGCCATATACGGCCCTGTAACAATCATCGGAAGTGTCCAGGACGGAGGAGGGAGCGTTATTGGTCTGGGCAATGTTTTCGTGGCGTTCCCAGGATGATCTCGTCTTCTGAAAGACAGAGTGGATCAACACAGGTATGCATCTATACTTGGGGACCATGTCCACCCCTATATGCTGTTTGTTTTTCTTCGGCACAATGGGGTCTATCAGCGGGACATTGCAACGTGTGAAAGAGCTCGCAGTGTACGTGCGTAGTTTGTATAGCGCCAGAATGAGTTTACCGTATTCCCCATTCCCCTAACCACCCCCCCCCCCCTGCCCCACGCATCCACGAATTTAAACCCAGTCGTGAATATGTGGGCCACCTGGATCGCGCTTTTTGCGCCATGGATCCTTAACCGTGAAACGTAGTGCAGCTGGCCATGGCACAGGAGCTGGCATGGATCCACATCCCCGTCGGTACCTTCCATAACCTCGATGACTTTCCCTGCAGGTCCGCGCTGCAAAGGATGGTTCTTCAGGCTTTTGACAGGTGGTCACGTTAATGTGACTGGACTGTGTATGTCGCTAAAAACTTCAAAACATTTTAAAGTGGTGTGTTGCAGGGTCGGTGTGTCAAAACCGAGACCTCAACTGGCAGAGCTGAAGCCAGGATCCACCATGCCGTATTTTGTCAGGAGACCGAAGAAGTTCAAGAATGGCTCAAACGGCTCTGAGCACTGTGGGACTTAACATCTGAGGTCATCAGTCTCCTAAAACTTAGAACTACTTAAACCTAACTAACCTAAGGACATCACACACATCCATGCCTGAGGCAGGATTCGAACCTGCGACCATAGCTGTCGCGCGGTTCCAGACTGAAGTGCCTAGAAACGCTCGGCCACTGCAGCCGACCAAGTTAAAGAGCGTCAAGGCGCAGTGCAGAGTGATACAGCGGTATTCGATAACATTTGTAGATTCGGATAATTTACTGTACTCGATGGGTGAAGGATAGTGTCGGCGTGCCACCCGCGCACTCTCCCGCCAGTCCAGCCAGCTTAGCAGACTGCTGGTATGCCGACGCCGCTGCTGCCGTCATCAAGGCAGCCCCACTGGAAGTCGGCCACGTTCTCCCAGTCGCTGCCCGCCAATGCGTTGTGACTTGCGCCGCGCTGCTGCGGGCAATTCCCGAGACTGCTACAGTCCCTGGTCTCGCCGCCCTCCCCCCCGTTTGGCCTGCTCTGTCCGATCATGGGACGAATGTGGGTGTGTACTGGTCACCTGTGGTTCTCAGGCCACAGCTGCTCCCAGGAGAGGACCGGACTGGAACCCGCGCCCTCCTGGATGCTGTACCGCAACTTGCCGCTAGTGGTGCTCGCCGGATGGCAACACCCGCCTCCGTCTCTGGCTTACGCCTTGCACAGACCCCAGTACGCCAGATGGGAAGCGAACGTGGCCTGTCGACTGGAGTGGAACCGAGCCACTCCTGGACCCGCTGCAGACTGCTATCACTGCCCTCGCTCAGACAGACTGTGCGATCTCCCAGTTCCAGGCTGCTGTTCCGTCCCGCCCCGGTGTTGTGTCCCCGGAGGCGGAATATAGCCCGAACAAGAAAATGGAAAACAGAATACAAGTTTACGCAGAATGCTAACATTGCTGCCAGACTGGCCCCTATAAGCGAAGACCAGCACAGGTCTGTCTTGACACTCAATTGACCTGGCACACACTGTCCCAAGCTAAAATTGTCTGTCTATTTATATTAGTTTTTCCCTCGCTTCTGACGTGGTGTCAAAGAGAGACAGAAACTATGGTTCAAATGGCTCTGAGCACTATGGGACTTAACATCTGAGGTCATCAGTCCCCTAGAACTTAGAACTACTTAAACCTAACTAACCTAAGGACATCACACACATCCATGCCCGAGGCAGGATTCGAACCTGCGACCGTAGCAGTCGCGCGGCTCCGGACTGAGCGCCTAGAACCGCTAGACCACCACGGCCGGCAGACTACAGCATGCTTCGCACTGCCGTTCACGGCGGGGCGCGCGCTTTTAACTACTAAGGGCGCGCAGGACTTCACAGAATGCTGGTGAGTCCATGGTGGCGTGGCATGGCGTCATTGGTCGGTAGTCGGTAGGTTGCTATTTTCCGTATGTACGCCAGCTGGTGTTGCTGGGGTTACCGCGGAAGCGGCATAGGGGTGGTCGCGCCTGCGCTGTTAAGCGGCGATGGCGCCGCCGCCTATTGGCCGTGAGCTGAACGCCGTCCGATTCCCGGCTGCGAAACGCTGTGCGCCGTGGTGCGGTAATGATACTGCACAAAATTGCTTAAGTGATGGATGAATATTAAGTGTGTTCCCTTACGAAATGTTACTGACAATTGTAATGCGTCATGACCAATGCAATTCCTCAAGCAGAAGGGAAAGAGTTAAACATCTGAACTGAAACCGTCGTAGAGCGGAAACGGTTTGTTTCCTGACATGAATTCCTGTTCACAATATTTACTCCCCTCTATAAGTCCTAGATACGGGAAGCTGCGAACACCCTGTATAGAGACACAGAATACGTACTTAGCAATGCATGGACGTGGACACTTAGTTGATAAAGAATGAGCACAGAGAAAAATTTCTCATAGTTCGCCAATTGATGTCTCTTGGCACTGCAAGTGCCGTTACGTGTAAACGTTGTCAATGGGCACAGATGGCGCCACTTCTCCAAGCGTCAACTCTGTGACTAATTGTAAGTCTAACAAACCTGAAACCCCCACCTCTGATTCTTCGTGTAGAATATCATGAACAATGTGGCATACAATGATATAATATTGCAGTTACATTTAGCACAGCATGTGGATACGGTATGCAGCGAGTGTTACGAATACCGTTAGTAGTGAAGCAGTGAGAAATTAAAACGTCTTATCTGATGCTGGCCGGCCGGAGTGGCCGAGCGGTTCTAGGCACTTCAGTCTGGAACCGCGCGACCGCTACGGTCGCAGGTTCGAATCCTGCCTCGGGCATGGATGTGTGTGATGTCCTTAGGTTAGTTAGGTTTAATTAGTTCTAAGTTCTAGGGGTCTGATGACCTCAGAAGTTGTCCCATAGTGCTCAGAGCCATTTACCTGATGCTGGAGTTTTAACGTGTGAACAGCGAAAATGTAAATGATGAGCATTTATCCTTTCATTACTTGGTGAAGGCTGTCAACGAGTTGATTTTGTGTCAAAACTGTAACTGCTCTTATTCTCGAATACTGCATGAATACAGTCTGGATAATTTGCCAGCCCTAAGTTGCGGTGCTTCATGACACCCACAGTTTCTAATTTTAATACCTGTCTTATTGTGTTAAACCTTTCACATAATACTATGCCTGTTAATGAGTATATTATGACAGCAATTTAATTTTTTAAATACCTTCAGTAATGATATGAATACTGGGAATCAAATTTTTGTTGCCCTCACGAAGCCATGAGATAGACAATCTTTAGCTGGGACTATGAGACTGTTTTACACCTTTACTAATATAGATTCATGCCGTCGTCTGTGCATAAAAGTTGGAGTCTCGTCCCCAGTTTTAAGCGTATCAGTCTGAGTCTATGACAACGATTTTGGAAGCACTCATCGAATATGTTACAATAACACAGTCTGTTCTGATATAATATATCAAAACTGTGTATAATATTGGCAACAAAAAAGGTCAGTGATGATTGTACTCATTATAATGCTACTATACTTGCCACATACAATCTGCATGGCGCCGGTCGGTGTGGCCGTGCGGTTCTAGGCGCTTCAGTCTGGAATTGCGTGACCGCTACTGTCGCAGGTTCGAATCCTGCCTCGGGCATGGATGTATGTGATGTCCTTAGGTTTAAGTAGCTCTAAGTTCTAGGGGACTGATGACCACAGATGTTAAGTCCCATAGTGCTCAGAGCCATTTTAACCAATTTTTTTACAACCTGCATGGACTACAAATTGGGCATGGAGTCCTACTTAAGTAGTGTTCTGGGCTACGCGATGTCTTATAATCCCGTTAAATTGAGACTGAATGTTAGTTTCAGTATTAATTTATGTGTAGCACCAAGTTTCTAGTATATCGCGTTTGTGTTTACAAGACCACTTACGCTCACGGCGCTGATTAGATACAGAGCTCGGACAAAAATATTGGACACCGCGAGAAAAGCATAGTTGAACATAAATGGACATGCTAGCCAAGCCGACAGGTTGTGCTATTTTATTTGACCATGAACAATACCTGTGCAATATCCTCAATATGTTGCAAGCGTCGGGGGTGGTCGTAGTTGTGAGCCTATTATATCGGAACTACGTGAAGTCGAATGAGAGAAAATTGTTGGTGCTCGTGTGGTGGGTGCTTCCATAAACAAAAGGCACCTGAACGAAGATTTACACCAAACACAAGGAAAGAGGAAACATCATCCGCTAATTCACAACGTGGATGAAAGTGTGTGTATTGAATAGTCGTTCAAAAAATGGCTCTGAACACTATGGGACTTGACTTCTGAGGTCATGAGTCCCTAGAACTTAGAACTAGTTAAACCTAACTAACCTAAGGACATAACATACATCCATGCCCGAGGCAGGATTCGAACCTGCGACCCTACGCGGTCTCGCTGTTCCAAACTGCAGCGACTAGAACCGCTCGGCCACTCCGGCCGGCATTGAATAGTCGTGACGGACGGTCATCGAAGATGACTGTGACGACAAATAAGACGATGACAGGCGGAAAAGTCTCCACAGAACTGAATGTCGCACTCGCGAACCCTGTTAGCATCAAAACTACACGAAGGGCGCTCCGTAAACTGGGAACTGCGGGGTGTGCTGGAATTCGAAACCCACAGATCAATCAAGCAATTGTCCATAACGGGAAAACGTGGTGCCTGGACTAAGGAGCAAATGGAAGAAAGTCATTCGAATGAATCTTATTTCATACTATTAACAACTCTTGACCAAGCTTACGTCCCAAGAGTGAAACATGGTTCAAATGGCTCTGAGCACTATGGGACTCAACTGCTGAGGTCATTAGTCCCCTAGAACTGAGAACTAGTTAAACCTAACTAACCTAAGGACATCACAAACATCCATGCCCGAGGCAGGATTCGAACCTGCGACCGTAGCGGTCTTGCGGTTCCAGACTGCAGCGCCTTTAACCGCACGGCCACTTCGGCCGGCAGTGAAACATGGCGAGGATTCAGTGATGATTTGGGCAGCCATATCGTGGAATTCTACAAATCCCAGGATTGCTCGGAGAAGTGTTACTGACAACGATTATGTGACCATTTTGGCTGATCAGATCCATCCCATGGAACAGCGTTTGTTCTCCAGGGCGATGCTACATTCTAAAACGACAAGGCTGCTGTTCACACAGCTCGCATAGTCGGGGACTGGTTTTGTGACCACGAGGATGAATTCTGGCATCTCCCCTGGCCGTCACGGTCATCATATCTCAATATTTTTTGAGCTTTTGTGGACTACTGTGTAGGGATGGTGCTTGACCGTTATTCATCTCAATCATCGTTTCCAGAACTTGCCACTATTATGCACGGAGAATAGTAGAAGATTTCCTTGAAAGCCATAAATGACCTGTTTTCTTCCTTCCTAGACGACTCGAAACTGTTCTGAATGTCAATGGTTTTGTGCACGTGTCAGGCAAGTTAGTGTGTTGTGTTTTTGCTGTTTCCACATTTTTAACAACCCCTATATCTAACAATTTTTAAAATTTTGGACATGCTGCGATAGTATTAGTCTTAGTCGAAGGAAACGGAAATTTTGTCAGATTTCAATGAAGGCGCAGTTGGGCGACGAAATCTGGGGCCGCTGGCAGAGTGTGGTAACAGTCAACACCCAGTGGGCCAGGCGGGGTAAACATGGCACTCGCGGGCGCGGAGCTGCGATGGCAGTAGTGCACGCACAATTTGTTTTGAGTGGAGCAACAACGAGGCAGAAAACTGCAGCGTTGATTTAAGTTATTGCGACGTATGAGCTGGGACACTAGGCCAGAGCCAAGACTGGCGATTTGTAAGAAGCTGACGTGTGGGAATTTATCCCTGCCATAGTTTTTGTCTCTCTCTGACACTACGTCAGAAGCGAGGGAAAAACTGATATAAATAGATGGACAATTTTAGCTTGGGACAGAGTGTGCCAGGTCAGTTGAGTGTCGGGATGCACCTGTGCTGGACTTCGCTTATAGGGGCCAGTCTGGCAGCAATGTTATAAGTATTCTGCATAAACTTGTATTGTTTTCTATGTACTTGTTCAGGCTATATTCCACCTCCAGGAACACAGCACCAGGGCGGGACGGAACAGCAGCCTGGAACTTGGAGATCGCACAGTCTGTCTGAACGAGGGCAGTGATAGCAGTCTGCAGCGGGTCCAGGAGTGGCTCGGTTCCACTCCAGTCGACAGGCCACGTTCGCTTCCCACCTGGCGTACTGGGGTCTGTGCAAGGCGTAAGCCAGAGATGGAGGCGGGTGTTGCCATCCGGCGAGCACCACTATCGGTAAGTTGCGGTACAGCATCCAGGAGGGCGCGGGTTCCAGTCCGGTCCTCTCCTAGGAGTAGTTGTGGCCTGAGGGCCACGGGTGAGCAGTACACCCACCTTCGTCCCATGGTCGGACAGAGCAGGCCAAACAGGGCGGAGGGCGGCGACGACCAGGGACTGTAGCAGTCTATGGAATTACGAGCAGCAGTCCAGCGCAAGTCGCAACGCATCAGCGGGCGGCGACTGAGAGGGCGCGGCCGACTTCCAGCGGGGCAGCCTTGATGACGGCAGCAGCGGCGTCGGCATACCAGGAGTCTGCTGGGCCGGCTTTACTCGCGGGACAGCACGCAGGCGGCACGCCAACACTACGCTTCACCCATCGGGTATCACTCTGCACTGCCCCTTGACACTCTTGAACTTGCTTGGCCTCCTGACAAAAGACGGTGTGATGGGTCCTGGCTTGAGCTCTGCCATTTGTCGGGTTCGACACACCGATCCCGCAACAGTGGTGTCAGAAGTGGTGCCAGTTACAACACTGGTACTGGATTTCCACTCCCACATCTTACGTCGAGCAAGTAGAGTTGAGGTGCGCCTGAGTGGAGGAGTAGTTGAGGTGTTTGGTAGCGTTCGTGATGGGTGGTCGTGCACTTCTTGTTATGTCTTGTAATTCGAGAGGCGTTTGTCCATACCAGTATAGGGAGGAAAGCAGGACTGTTCACCTGCACACGAGCACAATGTGGATGGGTGAGTTGGTTTTCATTTATTGTTTATGTGTCATTCTTTTGTGTTTTGAAGGGTTAAGTATGAATTAGGATAGACTTTTTAAAGGTGTAAGGCCGGAGGAGCCTGTAGATTTATCTGGATTCAGGGAAAATGGGGAACATGATAACATAGTGATGTAATTTTTGTAACCTTACAGATCATGGATTACCGTGTAGAAAGTAGGTGCCAAAGAGTTGTTTTATTTGTAAGAGAATTGGTCATTTGGTGCGCGATTGTACATAATGTAGATGGGCGATGATTCGCCGCACGAACTAAGTTTAAGGAGTAGCAAAGTGAAATTAATGGTAACAGTGGAACTATAAGTAAGAATGGTGGAAAAACAGGCAGCAGCAGAGGCTGCGGTAATGAATACAACGGAAGCTGTAGCTGCTCTAACGGAGCAAATTCAGGTATTAAACACAGGCGAGGATAACGGATAAGGAAAAATATGAAGAATCAGCAGGGAGATTTGAGGCATTGCAAGTAGGGGAAGTGACGTCGGGTAAAAATAAATTACAGGTTGTGGAGTGTCATAGACCGTTTGACCCAGCAATAGTGGCATTGATTAACTCCTTTCTGGGTAAAGCAACGGAGGATGTGTCGGTATTCCATAATGACATTATCACAGTGGCTGAGGCCAATGGATGGTCAGATGTAATGTTGAGAGTGGCGAAGTTACGCTTGATAGGGGATGCCAAATTGTATGTATTGTACCATGAAACGTTGAACAACGTGGCCACATTTTCAGAGCTTGATGCTGGGTTACGCCAGAGGTACCAAAAACAGAATAGTACCAGTTTTTTTCGTGAAAAATTAAGTGCGTTAGTTATCAGGAGAAATGAGACTGTGGAGGTTCTCTCAGACAGGATTCGATAACTGAATGTACAAATATTCACACTGTCACACGATGGGGAGACTTATAGAGTGCTGTTACAAGAGGCGGAGAACAGGGCGTTAGATGCGTTTTTGCGGGGAGTACCGCTGGAGGTGTCACGTTGGGTGAGAATGGAGAATCCCAGTGATCTTGGGGCGGCTATAAGGATTGCCACGTACTTAGAGGAGGTAGATTATGCGACGAAGCAAAGGGTGGAGCACAAACATCTGGCAACGGAAATTAAATGTTTTGGTTGTGGCCAGGTAGGGCATATTGGGAGGAAATGTCAGCGTCAGTTGCGGTGTTACTCATGTGGGAAAATGGGTCACCGGGCAGTGAACTGCAGGAGTAAAAGTAGGGGGGAACCTCAGCTGCAGCAGCCGTTAAACGAGAATGGGATTGCTTCAACCGTCGGAGAGCAGTACCAGTGAAATTAGATAACGCGCTTGTAGGTGCACAGACGGAATGCTGGTTATTAGGCTGGTGAACGGAAGGGAACAAAGGTTTCTGGTTGACACAGGGGCACATGTGTCTATTATTAGCCTAGACCTGGTTATCAGGAGAAGACCTGAGCCACCACCTTATAGATTACGTGGGGTGGGAGATAAAGTGGAGTCATTGGGTACGACGGTACTTCAATTCGTGATCGCAGGAAATAAGTTTAGTGAGCAGGTAGAGGTGTTGCAATGTGTAGGTGAGGGGTATTCGGTGATTCTCGGACTGGACTTCCTTGACAAACATCGTGCGAGGCTAGATCTTTGGTAACAAACAGTGGAACTCGGTGAACAATGTTTCGCATGGGGGAAACAGTTGCAAATGGACGAATGTCGCAAGGCGCACTTAACATGAAGGTGACGCCAGCTAAACTAAGAACGGATTTATTAAAGGTCGATCAGTAGGATAAAATACCGGCAGGTACAGGGGAGGTAGTTTGGGTTTCAGTAAATACAGACTAACCAAAGGAGACGTTGTACATGGTGGAGTCACTCTCGAGTAATGAGGAGTTGGGTAATGCGCAGTGTTTTGTGCGGAGTAGTTTAGCTCACGCAGATTATATTGAAGGAAGCTATAGGGTTCCTGAAAGCACAGATAACTTCGGCAGAGCGGATTTTAGCTTGTCGAAAGGGTTGTTACTGGCCGCGATAGGGAGGATTTAGAAGCGAGTCATAAGCAAAACGTCGATGCAGTGCAATTAAGGGGAAAATTACAGCACTTGCAGGGAGATGACAGAGTTGCGTTGGAGGAATTGTTAATGACATTTAGCGATTTATTCGGAGCGGAGGGTAGGTTACCGGCAACACCGATTACGAAGCATCACATACCAACGGAGGATAATACACCAGTGTTTAGGAAACCATATAGGATAGCACGTTATATGCAACCACTAATAGAGGAGTTTATAGAACAACTACTACGGGATGGAATCAAAGAGCATAGCGATAGTCCATATTCAAGCAATGTAGTTCTCGTACCTAAGAAGTCGGTGGATGGTACGAGGAAATATAGGTTTTGCTGTGATCATAGGTTTCTGAATGCGAAAACCATTTTGGACGCATATCCGATTCTGAATATTACGGACACATTGGACAATCTGGGACAATGTAAGTATTTTACCATGATGGATGTACAGAGTGGAAGTAGCACCAGAGGATAGGGCAAAGACAGCTTTTACTGTTCCTGGGGGACACTATCAGTATAAACGTATGCCGTTTGGGTTGAAGAATGCACGGGCAAGATGGGATTTTAAGGGGATCGAAACCAAAGACATGTATCGTTTACCTAGATGACATAGTATTTTCGAAGAATATGCCAGAACATGTATCGCGTTTAAGAGAAGTCTTTGGAAGATTGCGATCGACACGGTTAACATTGAGTTTAGAAAAATGTAATTTTGCACAGACGAAGGTCAAATATTTAGGTCATGTAATCAGTGAACAAGAGGTTCAAACCGATCCTCGGTTAACAGAGGCAGTTCAAAATTTTCCGACACCACGTAGAACGAAGCAATTACAATCGTATATTGGGCTATGTTCATATTATCATAAATGTGTAAAAGATTTTGCTAAAATAGCCGAGCCGTTAACAAAACTTTTAACGAAAGGGGTTAAATTTCAATGGACAGTGGAATGTCAGGAAATTTTCGATAAATTAAATTGGTTCAAATGGCTCTAAGCACTATGGGACTTAACTACTGAGGTCATCAGTCCCCTAGAACTTAGAACTACTTAAACCTAACTAACCTAAGGACATCACACACATCCATGCCCGAGGCAGGATTCGAACCTGCGACCGTAGCGGTCACGCGGTTCCAAACTGACGCGCTTAGAACCGCACGGCCACGCCGGCCGGCTCGATAAATTAAAGATGAGATTTGTTTCTGGTCCAGTATTGGTGTTTCCGAATTTTGAAGAAGACTTCATCTTATCATGTGACACTTCACATGGCGCAGTAGGCTGTGTTTTGGGGCAAATGGTGAAAGGACAGGAGTACCCGGTGGCGTATGGTTCTAGACAGTTAAATAGGGCAGAGTGGAATTATTCCACAACGGAAAAGGAGAAGTTGGCTGTAATATATGGAGTAATGTATTTTCGTTGTTACGTTTATGGTAGGAAGTTTAAGGTTGTGACAGATCGCCGGCCGGAGTGGCCGTGCGGTTATAGGAGCTACAGTCTGGAACCGAGCGACCGCTACGGTCGCAGGTTCGAATCCTGCCTCGGGCATGGATGTGTGTGATGTCCTTAGGTTAGTTAGGTTTAATTAGTTCTAAGTTCTAGGCGACTGATGACCTTAGAAGTTAAGTCGCATAGTGCTAAGAGCCATTTGAACCATTTGTGACAGATCATGCAGCATTGAGATGGTTACTGAGACTCAGGATCCTTCTAGTCGCTTAACACGGTGGGCCCTAAAATTAATTGAATTTGACTTTGAAATAATTCATAAGCCAGGGAAGAAACACGGAAATGCAGATGTATGATGTCCCAATTAGATGCATTAGAAGTAATGGATAAGAGTGTTGCGGAATGGCAAAGGGCACAAACAGAGAATGAGGACTGCCAGGGTTTTAGAACTCAACCACATTTCATTGTGGAGGGAAATTTGCTGTGTATAGTTACCAGTTGCGGGCCACAGGTAGTTGGTTCAAATGGCTCTGAGCACTATGCGACTTAACTTCTGAGGTCATCAGTCGCCTAGAACTTACAACTAATTAAACCTAACCAACCTAAGGACATCACACACATCCACGCCCGAGGCAGGATTCGAACCTGCGACCGTAGCGGTCGCTCGGTTCCAGACTGTAGCGCCACAGGTAGTGGTACCAAAGAGTTTGAGAGAGGAAGTCTTAAAGCAGGCCCTTGATCACATGCTTTCGGGGCAATGGAAAGACGAGTAATAGAACGATTTTGGTGGTGCACTCAGAGAAGGGATGTGGAACAATACATGGCAAATTGTGTGCCATGCGCGCTGCGAGCAAATGTGGCGCTCGCAAGAATTCCATTGCAATTGTTACCAGAGGCTTCGAAACCATTCGAGTTTATTGGGCTAGATATTTGCGGGTCGTTCAACAAAATACTGACAGGGAATCGTTACGTTTTAACTATAATTGATCAATTTTCGCGATTTCTACCATGGTCGCAATACCAGACCAACAGGAAAGTATGGTAGCACAAGCTTTAATCAATAACTGGTTATTGAATTTTGGGGTGCCTGATACCATAATTACGGATCAGGAAACGAACTTTACGTCCGAATTAATGTCACATTATGTCGTCTATTGAGAATTAAAAAATTATGGACTAGTCCATTCCATCCGCAGGCGAATGGGAGAAGGAGCGAGCACATAGGACAATTTCGAAAATGCTTTGTTATTATGTGAATGGAAACCATGATAACTGGGACGTTTATCTTCCATGTGCGGTATCGAGTTCTAACCATAAAATACATTCGGGTGTAAGGTAATTCCAGACCACTTGCTGAGTTGTCTGGATACCACATGAGAAGTGTACATTTTTATGAGTGTGGCCAGGTTCTATACAAAATTAATTAGGAATCAAGCTTTCAGCACCCTACAACTGTTAGCTCTCACAATTCTGCATGAAGGTGGGATGGGCAGTGTTGAGAAGAACTTGAAATGATTGAACTAAACCGTGTAATGCATATATATTTTATCATCCAGATTTAAAAGAAAAGTTTCATCTCATGACGAATAGCTCAGTTTTTGGGATGGGGTCAGAATTATTTCAAATGATCGAATATGAAGGACGTATGATCTGAAAGACCACGATTTCTGCCAGTAGAGTGCTTAGCAAGTGGGAGCAGAAATGTTCAGTGATGGAACGAAAAGCTTTGGCAGTATTGTGACAATTTAATTTCTGACACTTACTCCTTGGAAGGAAATCTGACATGTTAACTGGACACAAATCATTAGAATTCTTGTTAGTGCCAAACCAGCACATGGTAGGCTCCTGACGCTGTGACTGTTTACTATTAGGTGGAGACGATATTTTTCGACTGAAGGAGGAAGGGTAAAAAGTCGAATACCATATTTGCAGCAGATATCATCTGCAAATTTCTACCGCCTGTAGTGTGAGAAGGGATGGATAATTACCATATGGGATGACAAGTAGCAACTGAATCTCTGACGATATAACCTAACAAGGAGTGGTGTGGTGTTTAAGTGAGCATGAAAGGAACCAGCAGAATGGCGAGTTTGTATTCTGGAAGAATCAATAAGAAAAGTGATCTGCATACTCACTGCTCATTGTGGAGCGAAAAAGTGCTAAGGCCACTTGAAATGCAGTTGTTTGTTTTTCTCAGCATGGCCTGACACGACGTTTTTTACAAACCTGCGAGCCATGTCAGAAGGCAAAAGTAAGGAACGTAGCAAACTGACCCACAATGCACGTCATCTTACAACTGCCACACAGCAACGGCGATGCTTATGTGTTGGTTGTTATGGAAATGTTTTCGAGATATATTAGGTTAACATAAGAGCAAAACTTTTAAAATAGAAGTATCTAGTAAAATGGGATCATGCAAGGAGAATCATGTTTGATAATGCTTTTCAATATTTGTCAGAGATGAGGTTTGACACATTAAAATAGTGTGAAATTAAATCAATTTATGCTATAAAACATAATCTTTTTTCCAACCTTCCAGTGCGAATGATGAGGGAAACTGGTCAGCTGATGTGTACTTACCCGCACCCGCAACAAGAGATGACTTATAGGATTGCTGACTAAGAAGAAGTAAAGACCGATGTGTCACTAAGTCCACACAACATGTGCTATGCGAGATTCTGTTCACAAGGCAACTGCCAGACCTCCAAACGTGTTTGCACGGACTTCCTACAACAAAAAGGCAAGCTAAGAGCGAGTGGAAGGAAGCAAGGAAGGAAGGAAGGAAGGAAAAGAGGCAAAAGCGAGACGGATTAGTTATAAAAATTATGGCGCTAGTGAAGAGCAGTCAAAGAAGGCCACTGGCGAGAGCGAAAAGCTGTTTCTACTATATAAGGGGCGCTGCCAGATCAGATAACGCATGCCAATGCCATGGAACTGACACACTTGGTAACCAGCCGAACTACCAGTGCCTACAAATTTCATCAGTCAAACCTTTTAAAAATTGATCCGGAATCAATATTTAGTATAGACTGCATTAGCAGTAAGTTTACTTATGTACATAATTTGACGTAAATATCCTATGGTTACTGAGATAAGATAACTGAATTGGGTTTAAGGAGCCAGTCTGGAGTGTTAGCTGACGAACGTGACCACTGCTGACCGGGTATAGATATGAGGGATGCTGCCTGACAGACAGGTTTGATGTGGTCAAGTTCTTTCGCTACCAGTGGAATGTAGCTGGCGGAGGCAGACTCCCTTGCTGCCAGCAGTTGGTGGTGGGAGTTAACGACCAGATGGCAGTGGTCGCTCCCACTAGACTCACCAGGGGCTCTACGTCAAACAGATGAATGGTGCACAGACGACTGCACTCTGTCTGATGTCACGGAACCACATGATACACCAACGGGTGTATACATGCTGCCAAGAACAGACAAAGGCAATGGGATTCTACTGTGTGGTGGGAACAGAGACGCCACCGCTCTCCGTGAGAACGAAAGTGGAGAATAGCAGTCCCACGAAGAAGCAGCCAGAGCAGTGGGGTGAACAGTCTCGAGAAAGAGGACAAAAACAGTGCCGTGAACACTTGTCTAATGTAGCTCTCCTGCAATAGTGTACAGAGCAATTTTAATAACATAACAGTCAGTGTAAAGCTGAATTAAAGAAAAAAAAGTGTTGTTTTCTATATATTTACTCCCAGATGCGAGACTTCGTTCATACGTAAAAAAAAATTCCAGTATATAATTATTTAAGTTATAAGTATGTTGCAGTCCGCAGCAAAAAACCTAAGCAGACCGAAGTTGTGTTATTATAAATAGAAATACAAAACCTGATAACTGTAATATGTACCTTGATTATTATTCTGCGTCATTACCGAGGTTACTTGCTAGTAAAGTATCTGAATTCGTAGCTCCTGTCGTAGGTACTCAAAACATGACAGGTATTCTATCTTTAATTTCTTATTTCATAATCAATATACAAGTTACGTGAAATTATTGTTTTTGCATATTGTAATTGCTTATAGATACTTAGATGTTAAGTAAAGTGTCAATAGTACGTTCAGATTTAAAAAAAAGACAAAATGAGGCAAACGTCCCGAGTTCGAGTCTCGGTCCGGCACACAGTTTTAATCTGTCAAGAAGTTTCAAAATGAGAGTAGTTGTAAAGTAGGTTTCTAGACGGTAATAAGTCAGTCAGTGCTTCTGATTCATGATGAAAACAAATTTTATAATATAAATCGATATTAATATACAGAAGTAGCTCTCTATCTCATGCCATAGTAAGCAGAACAGCTGAACATTAAAAAGCGTTTATGAAAGACTGGCGATGAGAAGGTAAAGGCAATTAAAGAAATTGTATTGTATGTTTCCAACTCAAACTAAGTTGTATTCTAAAAGTATTTTTACGTGAATATATTGCAACAAAGAAAAGTAAGGCAAAGCTGATTAGCCTGCCAATAGTAACACTGAAGGTCAATATGTTGTAAGAACAAACGCCATTATTGATTTTAATTTTAAGCCAAGATTACTGAGATCAGATGTTAGCAATTGTCCCTTCCCACCCCATTCTAAAATCAACAAGCAGGTATAAGGCAAACAAAACGTAAACTTTTACCATAGGACTCCGTAAGCTTTGAATATAAAAATCCGACTTCGAGGGTATGTTGCAAAATCGGACCGCGAGAAAGTAACTTGAAAGTGTATATCTCGTTCCCTATCTCTTTAAAGATTCGTAATGTCACGAATACTGTCTAACTTAAACAACGTCAATCATTAAACTTTTACTCTGCTAAAATGGTCCTGGAGAAACTCGATGTTCCCTTTTTTATAATTTAATTTTAGTTTACCTGTTGCACAATGGAAACACCGTGACTCTCCTCTCGTCCTGCAACCGCGTCGCATTTGCTGAGCTACAACTCACTACCGAGATGCGTCTGGTGCAATGCCCTCCCTTTCGAGAAAAGACAAAGCATTCGTGGTGCATATAAATCTGAATAAGTAAAAATGATAACATATTTTGGCATGGACTTTGGATTTGGACAATGATTTGGTATAAGTTATGACATCAAATGAAGACGGGTTGGGTTGGGAGGCGATGGTCAGAGAGAGGGGAAGAAGGAGAACATGAACAAACCGGAGGAGATTGAGGTGAACGACGACAGGGGGAGAGGAAGATTAGGACGTATATCCAATTCTCATACTGATGTGGCATGTAAATACAGGGCTATTACAAATGATTGAAGCGATTTCATAAATTCACTGTAGCTCCATTCATTGACACATGGTCACGACACAGTACAGATACGTAGAAAAACTCATAAAGTTTTGTTCGGCTGAAGTCGCACTTCAGGTTTCTGCCGTCAGAGCGCTCGAGAGCGTAGTGAGACAAAATGGCGACAGGAGCCGAGAAAACATATGTCGTGCTTGAAATGCACTCACATCAGTCAGTCATAACAGTGCAACGACACTTCAGGACGAAGTTCAACAAAGATCACCCAACTGCTAACTCCATTCGGCGATGGTATGCGCAGTTTAGAGCTTCTGGATGCCTCTGTAAGGGGAAATCAACGGGTCGACCTGCAGTGAGCGAAGAAACGGTTGAACGCGTGCGGGCAAGCTTCACGCGTAGCCCGCGGAAAATTGGCTCATGCCACAACTGGAGACCGACAGCGCCGACTTCATCTTTCAACAGGATGGTGCTCCACCGCACTTCCATCATGATGTTCGGCATTTCTTAAACAGGAGATTGGAAAAGCGATGGATCGGTCGTGGTGGAGATCATGATCAGCAATTCATGTCATGGCCTCCACGCTCTCCCGACTTAACCCCATGCGATTTCTTTCTGTGGGGTTATGTGAAAGATTCAGTGTTTAAAGCTCCTCTACCAAGAAACGTGCCAGAACTGCGAGCTCGCATCAACGATGCTTTCGAACTCATTGATGGGGACATGCTGCGCCGAGTGTGGGAGGAACTTGATTATCGGCTTGATGTCTGCCGAATCACTAAAGGGGCACATATCGAACATTTGCGAATGCCTAAAAAAACTTTTTGAGTTTTTGTATGTGTGTGCAAAACATTTTGAAAATATCTCAAATAATAAAGTTATTGTAGAGATGTGAAATCGCTTCAATCATTTGTAATAAGCCTGTACATGCATAGGTAAGAAAATCGATGGCAATCGTTCAAAAGTTTAACTTCTTTCGTGATTCTCATACAACTGCCAACAAGAACAGTATAAAATAACTGTTTAGGGATAGGTGCACCTTTATTTTTGAATTGCGTACGACATACGTTTACAATCACAAAACGGATTTTAAACTACAATGTAAGATTTATTTCGAGCTCTGAGGGCCCTCCTTCCAGTCCTTTCCACTTAATGTCAACTTTATAGAGTACCTTTAATGCATGGCATGGCAAATGTGATCAATGTGAAATACTATGGATAAAGTAATGTTTGACGCTTATGAAGAAGACAGTATAAAAATTTTAATATTAGATTTAAGCTACCGAAGTTGAACCTTCAGAACCCGAAGCTCATCGTAAATTTTAATTAAAAAGAAAAACACGATTTGTGGCTGAAAGCAGTTGCTTTTCCCTCAATATTTTGCGTATGGAGCTCAACACGAACCACGAAGGAAAAAACATTTTTGATTTATCAGTAAAAAACTAATTTGCCTTAGGTTATCCGTATATGTAATGTGATATAGTTAGTACTTTCATAAAGTTTTTGATCAGTTCCACAAGTTTTGAAATAGCTAATTGTGTTACGACAATAGCGCCTAACACGACTATTCCAGTGAATTATACCTGCTCAGTTAACGTTGTGGTGACAGTGTGACGCGGCTAGAGTGACTGTAGAGTGTAGGTGCCTGCAGTGCATTACGTACGCGCAAATACAGGAACACGGAACGTTCATTCAGACAGCTTAACAATCAAATACCATACGTGCAAGTCACGCTGTTTTCTCCTCAAAGCTCGAATCGTTTTGCGGTGTTTAATGACGAACAATGGATCGACGCAAAAAGAGAGTTCGCATTAAGAATTACGAGGGCTCCACAGAACTTTTCATCTCGTTGTGGACGCGTAATGAACGTGTGCGGCCGCGGGCAGGGATTCCTTAACGCGCTTACGGGACGCATCATTTCCATACTGCAAACCGCGCGGCGCGCTCGTCACTTGTTTAAAGCGTTACTCCTTTGTCCCGGCGCGGCAGACTCACAGAGGCAGCGGAGTGACAATTTTCCGCGCCGGCTTGGCTTGGCTGGCACAATTATGTGACAGGCGGCGGCAGAGGGGCTTCAAGGTCCTCGCGCTCATTTCCAGCCCTCATTCTTGTCACGGGCTGTCTCTCTGAGCCTTCAACAGCCCGAGGTGTGTTATTTCAAGGTTCTGTCTCCAGAGAACAATGTCTAATCCTGAGACGCATATTCAACGATTTTAATTTTCTCTCCCCCTCGGACGCGACTTCGTCTCTGACGAGCGCATAGCGCAGAGAGAAGAAAGACGCGGAATCTGGGATTTTTGTGTTTCGCCGGAATAATTTAATACAGATGTCTGTCTGCACTCTTTTTTAAAGTTGAGGAATTCCTTTTCTGGTTTTTGAGGTAGCAGTCACTTAAAACAGATTTACTGCTGTAGTCCACTTTCACTACTTCCGTCTTGCAGAAATATTTAATTAGCTTTTTCGTTACAACTGGAAGATACGAAAAAGCGTGCGCAGTACATCGTTCTTTGATTTATGGCAATATCGTGATGCATCTGCCATTTTATGTAAGTTACATGTAACACAAAGATTATTTGGAAAAAAAATTAGATACTATTCATGGAGAGTAGATGACTGATTATGTTTCTCCCATTTTTATATATTTTACAACACAACTGTATGATTATATCTCATTTATATTTTTTACGAAATTAGTTATGCGAAATTATATTTTTTTACGAAACGATCATATGTGCATTTCACAAGTCTCCTTTTACAAATACTGAAATTAAAAATTGCCAAAAAATTTTAATTTGTAGAAAATTGGCAATAAATTACGTCGTATTACTCCATTGACTTAACCCTATAAAATCGGCACATCTAATCATTTCGCGAAATTAAGGGTGTCGCCCTGAGAGTCGTCAGGAGTATTTTCTCTGGGCCAAACAAACACTGTTCATCTCGCCTACCATACGACGGCCAGTGTCAACGGAAAGCGTCGGTTTGTTTCCTGTTTCAAACAAAATGACTTTTAAAGCGGAATTTTATGTGCCCATTCGAAAAGAGCAGTTACAGATTAGTCTAGTCCAATATTCGTTTCGTCGATATGTACAGGGTTATTACAAATGATTGAAGCGATTTCACAGCTCTACAATAACTTTATTATTTGAGATATTTTCACAATGCTTTGTACACACATACAAAAACTCAAAAAGTTTTTTTAGGCATTCACAAATGTTCGATATGTGCCCCTTTAGTGATTCGGCAGACATCAAGCCGATAATCAAGTTCCTCCCACACTCGGCGCAGCATGTCCCCATCAATGAGTTCGAAAGCATTGTTGATGCGAGCTCGCAGTTCTGGCACGTTTCTTGGTAGAGGAGGTTTAAACACTGAATCTTTCACATCACTATGCGTGAAACTTGCCCGCACGCGTTCAACCGTTTCTTCGCTCACTGCAGGCCGACCCGTTGATTTCCCCTTATAGAGGCATCCAGAAGCTTTAAACTGCGCATACCATCGCCGAATGGAGTTAGCAGTTGGTGGATCTTTGTTGAACTTCGTCCTGAAGCGTCGTTGCACTGTTATGACTGACTGATGTGAGTGCATTTCAAGCACGACATACGCTTTCTCGGCTCCTGTCGCCATTTTGTCTCACTGCGCTCTCGAGCGCTCTGGCGGCAGAAACCTGAAGTGCGGCTTCAGCCGAACAAAACTTTGAGTTTTTCTACGTATCTGTAGTGTGTTGTGACCATATGTCAATGAATGGAGCTACAGTGAATTTATGAAATCGCTTCAATCATTTGTAATAGCCCTGTATTAACAGCGACACTAACACTCGAAGAATAACCTTTGAAGTTTCTTGCCCCCCCCCCCCCCCCCCCACTCCGCACCCTCCACCACAACTTTATTTGATTTTTCCTGCTTTAACGTTTAATCAAAGATACACCGATATCCCTACTGTCATTTTATCCAGCTCCCATCCCCTACATATACCGACCTCTCCAGCATCCATTTACTCCCCCCCCCCCCCCCCCCCCCCCCCCAACACCACCACCACATATCCCGTCGCGTTTTCAACTTCTGTTGTTAACTTTCGTATTTTTGTTATCAATGGCACTTATTATACTATTATTCTTATTAATTGTCTTTGATTTTTATATCGTCTTGCTCCTTTTAGACTTTAGTTCCTCATCCAACTTCATCTGGGTTCACTCACAGTTGTTGACGATTTGTTGTATACATGTTTATTACAAAGATGATGGTACACAGTGCCACGCCAAAGATAATTATATATAGTTTGAAGATATTTAATATTAATAGTCACATATCTTTGACATTTTGTCATTTTAGTATTCAGTTGTTCTATTTGTCACATTCTTTGATTTTACAATCCTTACGACTCAAGGACATGTGTTCATTTTTTATATATCAAAGTAAACCTCTTTTTACTAAATATGACGTGCTCCCACTAGTATTTACTGATCGGTTTATGAGATGGTGATTTTACACCTGACATTTCGTGGGGAGCCAATATTGTTCTTAATTTAGGGCCGATTTTGAACTTGATGTCCCGAATATATGTCAATGACAAACTGTAAGTACATATTTCGTAAATATCCACTAATTTACATTCATTGTTTAATACATTATACATCTTTTAAATTTTACGTGGTATTATTGTATGCAATTTTTGCTTTTAGCAATCACTTGAAAATGGCATAAAAGGCCGTAACCTGGGTCCTAATTAAATAAACAATACAGTCAAATGGCGGTGTTTTCATTTTAAAAGCTTCTCATACTACCCTGTTTCATCATTGCTCATTATCACCACCAAGTACTAACCTCTCGGCGTGATCAACACTGTTGAGACACTTGGTAACTATGAGAACACTAGATGTGTATCTGAATTCTCACTCTGCTTTCTCCCAGCTCCACCATTGTTCATTACCACCACCAGAGTACGATTCTTCCGCCGTAAACATCAGTGGTGTTGTAAGATGCCAATAATGAGAACACCGGAAGTGGGAACTCTTCTTGGCATTCCGCCACGCAGGACCAAATGAGACGACGCGGGCAAAAATGGACTACACCAAAAATAAAATAAAATAAAATAAAATCCAATAACCGACGCCTGAATTGGAAACATTTAAGTCTATACTTAACCTTCGAACAGTTCATTACAAGATCCAGGAAACCAACACCTAAAATCTTACACTTTCCGCCTAAGAACTTGTATACCACCTGGAAGACAGTATGGACAATCTTAAATGTCGCAGACACATCGCTGGCACTATCTGCACGCGGTGTTGGTAACTAATTTTGAAGTAAAATATTTATTTGAAAACACAGATAAAATGTTTAATGGTATCGTAAATGTAAATGTTGTGCGACTAGGGCCTCCCGTCGGGTAGACGTTCGCAGGGTGCAAATCTTTCGATTTGACGCCACTTCGGTGACTCGCGCGTCGATGGAGATGAAATGATGTTGAGTAGGACAAGACACCATCGAGCCCCTGAGCGGAGAAAATCTCCGACCCAACCGGGAATCGAACCCTGGGCCTGAGGATTGATATTCTGTCACGCTGACCACTCAGCTACCGGAGGCGGACAATGTTAGCGTAAAACACTTAAGTGCATCTCTGGGAGAACTGTGCTCAATAACTCTGTTAAGTCCGCTGTATTGTAGGGTGGGATTTAGGGCTGGGGCTCGTGCAGATGTGAGGCCCAATTTAACGACTATTTTATTAACCATCAAAAATTTCAATTAACAGAACAGAAAACAGTTGCAAAAATAATATTTCTCTGTAATCCGAATGAACTTAAGGAGGGCTAAACTAACCGAGTGTACTCATGTTCAGACAAAAACGGAAGACCTTGAACGAACAGAGACAGGGCGATCATATTCACAGGATACTTACACTGGTATATTCTGTAGGCAGACAAAATACAAGTACGATGTTGTAGTGGTGACCTAAAGTTAGTAATTGGATGAACAGAGGCCCCACTGTCCAGTTGTAAGTTAATTGTCATTTGTTCTAGTCATAAGCAAACAAAAAAGTTTGTTCTCCTGCCTGCTTATTGCAGCAAAAAAGTTCTGCATTGTGGAAGGACAAGGAGTGCCTTGTGCTGTTGTTAATGACTTCGCCATAGCCGTACGCACATGTTGACATCATGGCCACGGCCCGTTTACACACAGGGAAGGCTATTTGCTGCATCTGGGTTGCCATCTAAACACAGTTTGAATGTGCTGTCCATGATGGCAGGCTGGTAGCATTTTGCATCGTAAAAAACCACAAGCTTTGCGATCACGATTCGAAGGTCGTTCAAATGGCTCTGAGCACTATGGGACTTAACATCTATGGTCATCAGTCCCCTAGAACTTAGAACTACTTAAACCTAACTAATCTAAGGACATCACACAACACCCAGTCATCACGAGGCAGAGAAAATCCCTGACCCCGCCGGGAATCGAAACCGGGAACCCGGGCGCGGGAAGCGAGAACGCTACCGCACGACCACGAGCTGCGGACGATTCGAAGATCACTGAGGGCAAGACTCCCTCACAGAATTCTGTACCACGCGTCGTATACTGCGAGACTGGTAGTTTTTTTATTGTATGCTGTCTGTTTATCTGAGCCCTGTTTGTATTCACTGTAACACAATCATTTAGACTGAGTGTCTTGTGCACTATGACTAACAGAAATACATTGAGCCTCAAAATCAACCTCTGCTGAGTACACATTAGTTTGAGATTCCATAATAGACAAAACTGTTTTTAAATCAGGGTCTGATAGTTTTAGAATTGCAGTGCGAGTTTGTTCATCTGTTACTTTACACTCTGGGTCATTGAATCATGTAACATGACATCACTATAGCTGATCTCAGAAGAACACTTAAACTCACAATACCACTTAAACTCACAATGCCTTATTAGCCTTCTGAATTTAGGGATCCACTGTTTCAGTGTTTGCGCAAGCTGCTGTTTGAGATGAAAAATTTAAACCTTACTGCTGGAACGTAGACCTGACTATCGAAATGGTCTTCGAGTAGTTTACAAGGCCTTCGTACTTGACTGATTTGGGACTAGTGTCTGGACATTGTTTAACACACAGAGGGTGAACATCGGCATCTACTGTCGACGGAAAGAAAGCATTATGCTCCAAACCTGTTATGTTGCCTGCAGAAAAATAGGCCCCCAATTGCGCCCGATATTCGGACCATTCTTCTTCCCGACGATGGTATGGGCGAAATTTAGGTGCATCCACCTGTGGCGGTGCTGCTTGGCGAGATAGTAATGAAGTCAGTTGCTGAACATTTGTCAGCACTCGTTCAATCTGCTGCGCCTGAAAATAAGCAGTTTTGGTTTCGCAGATTTCCTGTGCTGGCTCATGTGAAACACTTGATGTGATACACAAAATTCAAGAACAGAAAGCTGGGAACTCCAGGAAGTGAAACAATGTGCACACTCACACACAGTAACCGTGCAATAGGCAAAGCAAGGCTACTTTACACTCAGTGTCATAGCCAGTTGTTATACCATAAGAAAATACCCTCACCGGCACAACTGTGGGTTCTTTGGTTCCCTCAGGGAGGAGATTGAGAGGAATTATGTTGTGTACATAGTTCCGCGTAGTCAGTGTGTACACAACTTTCCCACTAGAGCGCGCCCCGCTAAGCACAACAGCGCAGGTGCAGTGCTCGTCCGTCTCCGCACTACGAGATGGTGCTGCCTTAGAGACAGACCAAATTCTGCTTCCGCCGATCCGCGTATTAATATGTAACGCAGCCAATGAGATTGCTCCTAACGTAGAACCTTTTCTCCTTGTGGATCACACTCGCGCAGTGATACCTGAACGCGCGAGGTATTATAACGAGTGTACAGACCTCCGATTAGTCAGTCTGCATTTGCCTGCACCAGTCTGTACCACTCTGCATTAGTCTGTACCAGTCTATAGTCAAGTTTCAGTCTGCACGTAAGACGATTATCATATTCCTGTACATAGCCATGAAGATAAATGTATAGACACTTTTGTCAAGTATCAGAGATATATGTGAGAATAAGATTAACGTACCAATACCAAAGGAACTTCAGATTGTCAATTGTAAATAGCATCCAGAACCAAGTTAAGTAATTTTTATGCTTGTTATTATTTTAATAAATGTGTGTGAAAATTAATCAAATTCTGTTTAAAGTTGGTCACCGTCAATCTGCTACTCTAAGCGTGCAAGTGGCATTTCTATCGTCTGACCTAACGGCAGAAGATAAACACGCCATGATTAGACCACGAGACATATTGCTGACACTACCCTACTTCGTTAGAGCGACAAGTCAAATAATTTGATGGTGTGTGTACTGAAGGTCTTACAGTACGCACACCACAAATTATAACATATAAAATATGTTCATTTTATTTCAAGACAGATGCGAAAATTTACGTAATTTTGTACAATTCATTTGCACAGGAATGTTCTGAGTATTTACAACTGCCCCGGAATATTAAACTAGCACTTGATAGAGACAAATTTGCAAGACTCTTGACTTGAAGAATGACTGACGTGATGTTCGCATAACGTTCTGCCTAAGACATTTAATATACTGGTGGCCTATCTAAGACGAAGCTGTGGTCCTGACTGATGACTGTGAACGGGGCTGAGTATTTCTCTGCTCAGCCGGATGTAGATGAGCCAATGCGATGGCGTGCAGAAGATCTAGGAGGCGTGGCTACGCTGGCGTTTTTCATTCGTCGGTTCAGCGTGCAGCGACTCGACTCTTCTGCGGTTTCGGTGCGAGGTGCCAACCTTACTTTAGTACTCCACTCTATGATTACACTGCAGCTTAATTCTTTGTCCCATTTCGATACCACGTTTCGTCGGTTCCCGCAATTTTTGGCTATGAGCACTGGTATCACGATTGTTGAACTGTTGCAGGTTCTTGACTATTTATGTTGATATCAGTTCTTTACGTTGAGGTATATGAGTCGATGCTGCGTTTCGTTAGTTTGACCGATTTTTGCTTGGTATCTCGTCTTGGCTTTTTGTATTGGTATTAGATTTTTAAGCTGAGGTGTGTGGTTCCAATTATGTTTTCAACACTGCGTTCCGTTAGTTTTCGGATTTTTGGCTAAATTTATTGACGTCGACTTAGGCTGTCAGTGATGCTATAATATTTTAATTCTTTTGCATTGGTATCGGCATTATTATCTGAGATACAACGTCAAGTCATTTTACAATATCTATTGGTTCACTCAAATTGTGTGTTGTTTTCGCTTCTTGGAAACCAACAATTATATGTACCATGTCACCATTTTCAAATCATGTTTGTGCTGCATTTTAGAACTTGATATGACATCATTAGTCAAAGTTTACGGATGTCTTCGAGCGCTCTAGTTTGTTCCCCATCCCATAGCTCTGTTACATTTAAAGTCAAACAGATAAGAGTACGCACATTTTTTGTAATATTCAGACGAACATAAAATGCATAGAAATCGTTACTGTCTTTCAACAAGTGTCTCAACTTTGACGGTTCCAGTTCGCAGCCCGTCTCGTCAATATTGTTACAATATCACTAAGATCAATGTCATGCTGGACTGTTCCTCCTGAAGACCAAAAAAATGTATATGAAACATCATATATGATATTTGTTGCTACTTTCAAGCACACAACCCTTAATAACTCTTTCATAACCATTTAATAATCATGCTTCCGTTGTGTTTCTCTTGCTTTACTCCTCGTCCACATTAATTACACATCTTATATTCATTAATATTCCACGTACGTCGTTCCTCAAAATGCTGACTCTCTTCCTTCACTAGTTTCCAGCGACCTACTAATTATACAGAAACGCACCTGGGCTTGAATCCAGAAACCCTGCACGGGCAGCACTACCGCGTACAAAGCCAGTCGCACTACTTACAAACTCGGCTCCGGTAGACATGGTACGTCTACAACGTAAAAGGGTTAAAAGTGCAAGAGAGCTATTTTCAAAACAAAATGAGAAAAAACGTAGACTATGTCAATATGGTGAATGGAGAAAAAGCTTCACGGACATGGCTCTTGCATTTTCACACTATGATGAAGTGAAATAATTAGCACCAGATTATCACGATGACACACTTCTACTAGTAAAATATACGCTGATCAGCAGGGGGTGGAGAAATATATAAAAACCTCACAAGCACAACACTTTACAATGCCTAATACGATGCAGGAAAACTGTTGGCATTCAAAACAGCCTCTTCGAAATAGATAAATACAAGTGATGAATGTTTTTCAAGAGGATCTTATACCACACTTCCTCCTAAATAGTTTCAAGTTCAGGCAACGATGGTGGAGGTGGACAGCGATTACGCACTGATCTCCCCAAACTAGACCACAAAGGTTCAGTAATATCGTATCTGGTGACTGTGATGCGACACTTCATCCTCGAGCTCACAACGTCAGTTTTGGAAGATGCGAGATGTGTAAACGGGGGTCCTGTCGTGTTGATACACAAATTCGCAATTGGAGAACAAACATGGTGCCATGTGATGGATCTGACCAGTCAAAATGTTCACATAATCTTTGACAGTAATGCGACCTTGGGGCCCACGGAATACCACGATATGGCTGCGCAGATCATCATCGAATCCCCGACATGTATGACTTGTGTTGTGGATTGGCAAGAGAGCCAACCCATTACGAGAGGAAGCCGAAAGGCACGCGTTTTAGCTCACGCAGGCTGGCGTGAGGTCTGGAACAGGACAAGGAAGTTAGACTTTAGCAAAAAAGGACGTAGCTGTTGGAATACTTAACTTTAATCCGTAAATGGTGAACATCGCTCTTGACGGTACATGTTTTACAGCATCAATAGTAACTGGTAATGGCGCTTTGCTAGGTAGTAGCAAATGACGTAGCTGAAGGCTGTGCTAACTATCGTCCCGGCAAATGAGAGCGTAATTTGTCAGTGAACCATCGCTAGCAAAGTCGGCTGTACAACTGGGCGAGTGCTAGGAACTCTCTCTAGACCTGCCGTGTGGCGGCGCTCGGTCTGCAATCACTGATAGTAGCGACACGCGGGTCCAACGTATACTAACGGACCGCGGCCGATTTAAAGGCTACCACCTAGCAAGTGTGGTATCTGGCGGTGACACCACAACTTGGACGTAAACTTGGACAGAAGTTACAAACAAGACTTATTAAACCAAACGACTTTCTTCCATTGCTTCATACTCCAGGTTCTACGGCTTTGGATAAATCTTTCCTGTTATGGGCTTTTATATCACTGATGTGTAGTTTTGAAATTCCAGCTCGCTCTGCAGTTCGTGCTTTCGGAGCTCCCTTCGTGTTGTTTCGGTGGTGACAGGTTTCACGAAAGCTACATTGTGTTCTGCACTGACCTTTGCAGCTGTCTTATTTTTCGTCACAATCCACTTCAATAACCGTCTGTCGCTATCACTCAACACACACTTTCATTCGCGTTGTTACTTATCGGATGATATTTTTCCGCTTTCCCTGTATGCAGTATAAATATTCAGTTCTCTTTTGAATGTCTTGAAACTCCAAAGACTGCGGCTACCTTGGTTACGAAATCACCCATCACACGAGCGTCAACAATTTGTTCATCTTCGAATTCGCTGAGCTCACTCACAGCTACACACACAGAAGTTATTCTGACCACGGCTGACACTTGCAACGTGTTGAGAGCATAGCACAAGTGCCGTTCAAGGTCAAATACAGCAGTGCAGCCTGCAGGCTCAGCTAGCATCCGCATTTATGTTGAAGTATATGTCGGTGACATAGTAGACAACGTCGGAAGTTCCATGAGTCTTTTCGCGGATGATGATATTATTTACCAAGTTGCAACGCTAGAAAATTGTAGCGAAATGCAGGAAGAGCCGCGGAGAGCCGACACTGGTTGGAAGAAGTGGCAACTGACCCTCAGCATAAACAAATGTAACGTACTGACTGAAAGACCCGTTATTGTATGATTATATGATTACAGTACACTCAGTGGAAGTAGGCGTTTTTATAAAATATATGGAGTTCGTGTACGGAGCGATATAACATGGAACGACCACCTTAAATAATAACAGGAAAGGCAGACGCCAGTCTGAGATTCATTAGAAGGATCCTCAGGAAATGTAGTCCGTCGACAAAGAAAGGAGATTACAAAACCCTCATTTGACCAATGCTTGAGTGTTGCTCGTTAGTATTAGATCCGTACCAGGTAGGATTGATACAGGAAATAGTGAAGATTCAGAGAAGAGCAGCCCATTTCGTTATAGGTTCATTTCGCGAAAGGACCATGAAGATAAAATTAGAGAGATTCGAGCTTACACGGAAGCTTAAGGGCAATCATTCTTCCCGCGAACTATTCGCAACTGGAACAGAAATAAACACAAACATTTCCTCCAGTATTACAGTTGTAACGACAAACTATAAAATTAATTTTACCATGTGTAAACATTACAACAAACAACAGCGACTTACATTGCACTCGTCACGTGACGGGAACAAATCGATGGTACAGCGCTCCACACACTGTATTATCACAAGAAGGCGAACCATAGAGTTCGTTTTATTGGTAGAACACTTAGAAGTTGCAACTAATCCACTAAATATTGTGCCTACACTATCCTCGTCCGCCTTCTGCTATAGTATTGCTACTCGATATCGGATCCTCACCAGACAGGACTGACAGAGGACACTGAAAATTTCAAAGAAAGGCATCTCGTTTTGTATTAACTCAAAATAGGGAAGCGAGTGTCACTGATAAAATGCGCAAGTTGGCGTTGCAAGCATTAAAACAAAGGCATTTTTCGTGGCGGGCAACGGCCTTGCCGTAGTGGTAACACCGGTTCCCGTCAGATCATCGAAGTTAAGCGCTGTCGGGCTTGGCTAACACTTGGATGGGCTACCGTCCGGGTCTGTCGGGTGTTGTTGGAACTGTGGTGCACTCAGCCCTTCTGAGGCCAACTGAGGAGCTACTCGATTGAGAAGTAGCGGGACCAGTCACGAAAACCGACAACAGCCAGGAGAGGCATGTGCTGACCACATGATCCTCCGTATCCGCATGCGTGACGCCTCAAGGCTGAGGATAACACGGCGGCCGGTCGGTACCGTTGGGTACTGCCTGCTCAGGCGGTGAGTTTTTTTTCTGCGTAGCACCGAAATCTTTTCACGAAATATCCAACTTTCACCTCCGAACGTGAAAATATTTTGTTGCTGCCGACCGACTTAAGGAACAATGATTATCGCAATAAATTAAGACATCAGAGATCTCATTGGAAAGAATTCATGATTCATTTCGTTTTACCCCCGTGCTGCTCGATAGTGGAACGATAGAGAAATAGTGTGTAAGTGGTTCGATGAACGCTCTGCCAGGCACTTAAGTGTGAATTGCAGATTAGTCATGTAGATATAGATATATTTTACAGCATTATGAGCTGCGCGAAGCAGAGGAACAGTTCGGAGACGATCACTGGTTGTATCAGTTTGACAATATACCCGTTATAGAGTAGCATCGGTAAGGCAAACATTTGTGAAAAATAACAAAACCAAAATCGACAAACCTATCCAGAGTGCCGACTTGAACTCAATGGAACACCACTGGTTGGGATCAGAACGTCGACATGGCTCCAGACCTCAGCGTCAAAGATCACTACATTCTCTGGATTCGACTCTTGAGAAGACGGTTTGCCATTTATCCGCAGGCACTCAGACACCTCATTCAAAGTGTCCGCACTAGAGCTCTAGCCGGCAGTGGGGAGAAGTGTGGACATACACAGTATACTAATGTCCTCTAATAGATGTCTGGATACTTTTGGTGGGATAGCTGTTTTCCTTAGTAGTCCTTAGTAGTTCTTAGTAATGTAGCCTACCTTCTTGCTGCACATAACGACGGAGCTTGGTGGTAGAGCACCATTTGATGGAGTTTAGACTGCAGTAGTCGATTCCAGCCGCATTGCATTTCTAATTTCACCACATTGCTCGGATACTTTTGCAAATGTTTGAACGCCAACATTAAAAAGGGTATATTATGTACTCGTGTTTTCAAGAGCTTTAGAATGTTGTTAAAGAAGCATCATTCCATTAAAAGAACCATACCTCCGCGAATCCCTATATTTGTAAAATAGTTAAGAGTATTTATCTAGCGACAGCATTATATATCCTCTGCTTAGTATCATTAGCCGAAAACTGCGTTTCGCTCTCTTGAGCCGTTTAGGAAATAAGAATGGTGTTACAGCCTACGCTACTCACCATGTATATGTTGTCATTAACGCGTGCATGTTCATCTTCGGACAAGAGTAATATTCAATCTTAAGTGAATGAAGTAGTACCAGTAGAAACAGACATTCGAAAGTCATGCAGCCATCAACAGTAGACAAAAAAAAAGAAACAGAAAAATGAATTTTTGTCTTGATTTTGGCAGCTGCAATGTTTCGACTACCCTGTTTTCTCTCTGGCATGTTGTTAAAGTATAATGTGGTTTCTGCTGCTCTGGTTCTTTGCAACGTTACTAATTATTGATGCTAGCAGTCCCCAGAGTACACTTTCACGGTGAGTATGATCGTGTGGCATTGATGGCCGAGACGCCCCATCCGGGGGATTTCGGCTACCGAGCTGCAAGTCTTATTCCAGGTGACTTGAGTGTCGGTGATGACGAAGTGATGACGAGAGCACGAGAGGAAGAAATCTTCACCCGGGCGGGAATCGAACCCAGGCCTGCTGCATAGTACGGAAACACATTACCACTCAGCTAAGCAGGCGGACTTTCTTGGCAAAACTAAATTAAATGTGTAGAAACAGGTGCCGAACATGAGAGCAATTTTTCCTTACAGCGAAAGGAATACCGCCCATTCCGTGGCCGAAACGAGATACGTCGAATAATATGGCAGTTTCCTTAACATACTCGCGGGATAAGAGAACACCAGCAGCTGCTTATCCTGACAGTTTGAGAGATGGCAGCATGTGCATCACATTACCATCACTCTAAGAACAACAATACAATAAACTACTGGGTGCAAATACGGAAATACGAGTACATAGTTGTTCAGCGTGTTTAAATACTTGAGTATTCAACTCTTCAGAAAAGCTGAGAGGTACTCCTTATACTATCAACCCTCTCGTAGCAAGAAAGGCTTCGAGTTTAGACCATACGCGCATATACGACTTCGCTTTGTTCTGAACTGTTGGTCAGTTTCTGCTGACTGCTTCTAAGTTAAACGGTTTGAGGTTTAGGGACACATTAGCCACCGCGCCACGAGAAGGATAACTCAGGAAAACACGATATTTCAGTCGAACTGGAGACCGTGATTGATCGTTTTGTAAATAATTTATTGTCTGCCACAATCACAGTTATTTGAAAACGAAATTAGCAGTTTCGGCCGATAGATTGATGAAGTGTTTTCCACAGAGGTAGGAGCGAACCACAGCAGTTGTTTTATAATCAGATAATTTCTTTTTCAGATTAGTGTGACTGTGTCGGAAAGCAATGTATTTTCGGAAGTGAGGTCTGAACGTCTCGTCGTTTGGGGCCCTCGTGCTGCCGACAGCGCCGCATGTATTAGACGAGTGGTTTTCGAAAGTTTTGGGTCCACGGCTCTCTTGATCATAAACACCCGCGGCTCCTTTCGCACATGACATCCGAATTGAAGTACGAGATTCATTTTTTTGTCATCAATTTTTATTGTCGTAATTGATAATGTAGTTGTAAAAGGAACTACGGTTTCTATATATGTTAAAAATTGTATTTAACATACCGAAACTTCCAGAAGCAGTAAAAGTGGTGACTGTAAAGCCACTGAGAACAAATGAAGAAAAAACGCTGCTTTTTATTTTCTGTTTTTTCTGTCGCCTTTCTGGAGCTCGAGTTGAGCGAATGTGTTTTCAATATTTGTGTGGTGAAGATTATTTAAATCTATCAGTTGTGTCGGCTCCACTATTAATTCAAGCCCCTAACTTGTCTTTTAATCGTTTACGTTGTTTTCTGCACATGTTACAGGCAAAACAGGCAATGTCGTCTGGGGATTATCCAGACACGAACGACCGGACGTAACTAGTGTCCTTTCGTTAACTACTTTTCAGTCAAGTGTCCGAACTCTCCTGAGATGTCGTCCCGATAATTTCTCGGCTGTCTGCAATATTTTGCAATTGAAAGAACGCGGGTCTGACGTCTGCAAACCTACTCATTGGACTAATACCATGCTGATCTGCAGATAAATATAAAATGGGTGGAATTCTGTAAGGTAAATTATTGCGTTAAAGCAGGAAATTTTCCTGTGAGGCACTACATTACGCACTGTTTAATAAAATCATCCGTCTTTAATGAACGTTCACTCCATGTTGCGGCAGTTCTATTATTCCAAATCGCCCCATTTGTAAACTGTTAAATTCTTGACACCCTTTTGAGTAATGCCTCATCTGGCGTTCATTTAAAGGGAGGGAGAAACGTTTCAATGGTTCCAGAGACTGAAGCGACCAATGAAAACATGTAGCAAGGCCAGGATCGAACTCTAGTTTGCTGTTCACTAGGCAGACGCGCAAAAACTACACCACGCTGGCACAGTGGCTTTGCACTGCTGCAAGGTCCACCCTAGCATCCCTCCTGAATCCAAATTCCCATTCGAATCTCAGCCCACTTAGTATTCCCCGTAAATCCGAACAACGCTGCAGAGGTTCACCAACAGCTAAAATAGCTCCTCAGCATCTCTGTAGCCAATAGCTTCATTTGATTAAAGCGGCTTGCCTGGTTTTCAAGCAGGACCCTCCGTTTTGTTTGATGCCGAGGTGTTATTCCAATACGGATGGAGAGATTCTGCAGCTCTGTTCGAGTCTAGGGGGAATACCAAGTGGCCTGAGGCGTGAATGGGAATTTGGACTGAGGAGGGAGGCATGCCAGGGTAGTCCGCACAGTTTTGCAAAGCTACTGTGGCAGGGTGGCGTAGTGGTTGCTTGATGAGCAGATGACCCGGGTTCCAATCTTGGCGTTGGTACAAATTTTTCATTAGTCGCTTCAGTTTGTCTATATACATCAGAAATCAACACGAAGGACGAATTTGCTTCTTTATCATCAGTTCGTGGCACAAGTCCGAACACTGCGACTCCCATCTCTTTCTCCACATTCATTCGCAACTGATGATTCATACTTGCGACTGCCGACGGTGAGAAGCCTATCTCTCATAAGTAGGACGTTGCAAAAGCTGTCCGAGTACGTAGGACGTTGTTACATACTTGCACATGGTCCTGCTTCACCAAGCAGTGATTAATAACTTAGATTTTGTTGTGAAGTCTGACAGTTGCAGAATATCGGTCCTTGAGGGGGACAGTCAAAAACTGAGTTTTTCAAAGATGTCACAAAGATACTCCAGCTTCAAAGCAATCATTGTCCACGAACTTCACCGAGTTGGGGTGGCAGTCATTAAATGAAAAGCGTTTTTCGTTGGGGCGAGACCTTTTCACGAAATTTCAATCACCATCTTTCTCCTCTGAATGCGAAAATATTCTGTTGACGCCCAACTAAATTGGGAGATACGATCGTCATAATAAAATAAGAGAAATCAAAGCTAGCGCGGAAAGATTTAACAGTTCGTTTTCCCCGCACGCTGTTCGAGAGTGGAACGGTAGAGAAATAGTGTGAGTGGCCCAATGAATCCTGTGTGAATTACAGAGTAGTCAAGTGGATGTTGGTGTAGATAAACTCAAATGTTTCTCTTGAGAAAAGGTGAAAGTAAATTTGTTCCTCAGTTCATCTACCGTTTTCAAGACTTTCCGCCTGAAGGCCACCGAGAATTACTATAAGAAAGTAAGAAAATTTTCTTGACAACACCTGGTCTTAAGTGCCCGACAGAAAATTTTCTTCAAAACATCTCGTCTTAAGTGGCCGACTTTTAATATTCCATCAGTTATTGAAGAAGCTCATGAAGGACAAGTCTCACCCTCTCGGATACCAGAGCTTCTCTGTGAATAAAGCAGCATGTCCAGGTAACTCTTGGAGCTCCTTTACGGATCAAATTTTGCAATCCGGCGTAAATAATATGGTCTCCACCCATATACACAATTTTCCAGATTGATGTTTTCTCCATAAAAAAGTGTAGAATTTAAAAGAGGCCTGTTCCTTCTGTTTCAAGAGTTATTTTGCAGCAAAAAATAAGATCTTCACGAAATGTATAGTCATGTATAAACCACACATAACAAATTTGATTACGTCTTGTGATTGTCTGAAGTTTCATCAAAATGAATAGCGAAATCGCCATTACGTTTGAGTTTTCCAACCAATTGATCATTAATGACGTCAGTCATATCGAGTATTCAACGGCTAATAGTGTTCTCTGTCAAAAGTCCACTTACCAGTTGCTTCGTAGTTGACTAACCTATCGTAATACACTAACGGAAAAAAATCGAATCACAAAAACAATTAAAGTGGGGTTATGAAATTTCGGGAATACATTTCTCTAGGTAACGTGTTTAAGTGATTAACATTGCAAGATGATAGGTTAATGTAAACCGAACATAAGCCATTGCATATTTGCAAAGCTGGTACATTAACATCCGGTATAACCGCTGCAGTGTAGAATGGAAGCATGCAAACGTGCATGCTTTGTTTTGTACAGGTGCCATATGACAGTTTGTGGTATGGTGTTTCATGCCTGTTGCACTTGGTCCGGCAGTACAGTGACAGTTAATGCTGTTTTTGGATGACACTAGAGTTGTCGTCCCATGTTGACCCACATATGCTCAACTGGAGACAGATCTGGTGATCGAGAGGGCGAAAACAACATGCCGACACTCTGTAGAGCATGCTGGGTTACAACAGCGGGATATGGCGAGCCTTATTGTGTTGTAGCGCACCCCATGGAATGTTGTTCATGAATGGCAGCACAACAGATCGAATCATCAAACAGACGTACAATGTTGCAGTCAGGGTGCGTGGAATAACCATAGGAGTGATACTGCTGTCATACGAAATCGCGCCCCTGACCATAACTCGAGGTATAGACCCAGTGTGCCTAGTACGCAAACAGTTTGGTTGCAGGCCCTCAACTGGCCTGCTTTTAACCCATATAAGGCCATCACTGGCACCGAGATAGAAGGAGCTTTCATCAGAAAACACAACAGACCTCCAACCGGTCCTCTAATAAGCTCTCGGTTGACACCACTGAAGTTGCAAATCTCGGTGGTTTGGAGTCAGTGGAATGTACGCTACAAGCGGTTCGAAGGTGTCCTTGAGCCAAACCATTTGTAACAATTCGTTGTGTCACTGGTGCCAACTGCTGCTCAACATGATGGTTGATACACAGCTACTGAGTGGGGTTGTCTAGGAAGGGCAGGACTATGCCCAACCAAGGACTGAACATCATTCGCGACCTAAATATTTATTTAACATTTTGTACTTAAAGGATCAATCAAACCAATTAAGAAACGTTTAGTTGTAAGCTTTCAACAGTTAATTTAAAAAACGCAATAAAGACGACGGCAACAATCTCAAGAGAATTTTTAAATGTGTGCGGTACTTCACCACCGCGTGCTGCAGTCCTTACTTTTGCACTCAAGTAAGACTTTAATACACTTTCATACCGACCTTCATTATACTGTTAAAAACTTAGGAAACCCAAAATGTTGCATATGGTTACGAAAATATCTATGTTCAAACACAACAAATAAGCTTTGCACGTAACTATCACAGTTGTGGAAGCCAATACTTTCAACAACACAAATCACAGGAGGGAAATGTGTTGGAGAACATTGAGAATTAATTGCCTATCACCAAGTTTCATTTCCTATAGTGAAAAACCATTTAATTTTTAGGACACAAAAATTTTAGCGCAAGCTTATGAGACAGCAAAACGATGCAAAAATTTTATACAGACACAACAAGAATAATTTATGTGACAAAAAATTTTACAATTCAGCTTACATTTTCTGGCAGCCAGTTTACTGATTTACAATTTACTTGGTATCACAGAATATTCAACAACACCATTCATCAAAGAAATGAATACTTAATAAAACAATGACCTCAAAATTCACATTCAGTTCCCCAAAAGGACACACACACACACACACACACTTCATTAAAAAAGAGAGCCAAGATAGATGCAATTTTGCGACAAGCAGTTTTTCTTTTTCTTTGTCCATGAGAGTACTGTTGATCAAGAGCGAGTGCAGCCTGCAACCTCGAAATCCAACCGACTGCACCCAGGTAGTCAGCGCAAATCAGATGTAAACACCTCCCAGATAACTGAGACAATTCTGCGCAAGGCGCTAGTAACTGCTAGTATTACAAGTCAAGTAAAAGGATCTATAAGTTCAACAAATAATTAAATCATTAATGGTCTTAGTCATGAAACAGAACACAATATGGCTAAGAGCGAAATTACACACCCATATACCAACAAAGTGGCAGTAACCAAGCCCTTCAGTAATAATAATAAAAAACAATAGGGCCTTATTCTGGACAAATAGCAAAATGTCAACAAGGCGATATGACGATTCACCCACCAACTGCAATTCAGTTGCAAAACAATGCCCGATGGCTCAAACGGCTCTGAGCACTATGGGAATTAACATCTGAGGTTATCAGTCCCCTAGAACTTAGAACTACTTAAACATAACTAACCTAAGGACATGCCCGAGGCAGGATTCGAACCTGCGACCTTAGCAGTCACGCGTTTCCGGACTGAAGCGCGTAGCACTGCTCGGCCACCGCGGCCGGCTGCCCGATGGCGTATCATGGGTGGGACGGAAAATCAACAAGATTTGAATGGATGCATACGGTTGGCAAACGAACTTAGATTAGATTTGAGTTTCTCCTGGTGTATACAATTTTCAAACAACTTACGGGAATTCGGCCAGGTAATATGGCAGTCACTGTAAATATTACCTGGTTGAATTCCCGTAAGTTGTTTGAGAACTTCGATTACCTTAGCAAATGGTACCTTATGTACTAAGCAATTAGCACGAATCCTTCTCTCCTAGATTTAATAAGTTAACTAGCAATTATCAAAGCCATTCACAGCAATACATGAGGTAACTTAAACCAAAATCCACAAAGTTATCATGCGAAGAAGGTAAAAACACAGTACGTCTTAATTAGAAAAAAATGTGTGTGAAATCTTATGGGACTTAACTGCTAAGGTCATCAGTCCTTTACACACTACTTAACCTAAATTATCCTAAGGACAAACACACACACCCATGCCCCAGGGAGGACTCGAACCTCCGCCGGGACCAGACGCACAGTCCACGACTGCAGTGCCTTAGACCTTCTCGGCTAACCCTGCGCGGCCGCCTTAATTACAGAAAATCAGAAATTTACTGGTGGTACAATAAGCAGTTGGTGCAAACACACGCAGGACTCTTGAACTCGCACTCAGCGTACCCACGAGCGGAGCTCGGAGTTCTAATAGCCGCGAAGGCGGGTAAGGCGCATAACCAGACGGCGACACACTGGGGAATACAATAGAAAGGAACATTTTGCGAACCTGACGTTGTCCCCAAATTCACTCTACAGAAGTAAGGTACCTCACCATAGTTCTAAGACGCCACGCTTCCATCTTAACCAAGGCGTCACAACCACGGACTTCCGCAGTAGGAATAACTTCGGCCGCCTGGTGTCCTCCGGAGCCGCCAGGACTAAAACTTGCTCTCGGACACGCGACCCCAGGCGGAATACTGAAGTACAGTCGTCCAATAGAGAAATCATTCGGCTCAAACCACAACACGCCGTGCCTGAAGAGCTATTCCTGCTCCGCTGTCTGCCCACGTCTGCCGCACTTCTCATACTATTTGTTTATCTCAAAACGGTTCTCCTTGCGCTAGAGAGGAAGATGGCATGCGGAGGACGTACCGAGACCTATCGACAGCTTCCTTCTCGATAGTCACATGGTCGACCGGAGCCTAGTCTTGTTGTTACCGTACCTTCTCTTGGCCGACGTAGAACCTTTTCTCCTCACGGATCACACTCACGCAGTGATACATGAACGCGCGAGGTATTATAACGAGTGTACAGACTTCTGATTAGTCAGTCTACATTTATCTGTACCAATCTGCATTTATCTGTACCAGTCTATAGTCAAGTTTCAGCCTGCGCCTAATAAGATTATCATATTCCTGTACATAGCCATGAAGATAAATGTATAGACACTTTTGTCAAGTATCAGAGATATATGTGAGAATAAGATTAACGTACCAATACCAAAGGAACTTCAGATTGTCAATTGTAAATAGCATCCAGAACCAAGTTAAGTAATTTTTATGGTTGTTATTATTTTAATAAATGTGTGTGAAAATTAATCAAGTTCTGTTTAAAGTTGGTCACTGTCAATCTGCGACTCTAAGCGTGCAAGTGGCATTTCCATCATCTGACCTAACGGCAGAAGATAAATACACCATGATAAGACCACGAGACATATTGCTGACACTCGCCTACTTCGTTAGAGCGACAAGTCAAATAATCTGATGGTGTGTGTACTGAAGGTCTTACAGTATGCACACCACAGACAGCATGCAGTTAAAGCAAACTTGATTTGCATCCTCATAGTGGTGCTACGACCGCCATTCTCGTGTGGCTGGCGCGAAATTTGAACAGACATCATCTTTCTGAAGTAGAAACATGCCTACCAGGTTTCGTTTACGCCACACAACTTCTCCTTAGTGCTGAGATTTTTTTCGTCAGTTTAGATACCATTTCGTCAGTGTAGATACCATGCCCAGAGCACCTGGTGAAACAGGGTCTTCCGCCATGGCGTTAGGTTTCTTGCTCTCTGCTACCTGTAGGCAGCTTTGTAAGATGAAATCTGAGCCTTTTGTAGCAGTCGTAGCTTGTTTAGTAAAAGTATATTTTCTTCTGTCGTTTCTCTTAATTTTTGGGAAAAGTACTCTCGTGAGTTTGTTTTGCAAACTACCATGGTATGACTCCAGATGTCTATTGAGTTTGTTTTGCAAACTACCATGGTATGACTCCAGATGTCTATGAAGGTAGTATCTGTTCCCAAAAGAACAGATACCATTGATGACCGTGCAGCTTCTCCAGAATGAAATGATAATTAAATCGACACCCTAGCTGCAAAGAGGGGTTGATATACATCATTGGGGACATACTGAATATGTGTGCCCCGACCGGGACTCGAACCCGGAATCTCCTGCTTACATGGCAGATCCTCTATCCATCTGAGCCACCGAGAGCACGGGGAGCGCGCAAGGGATAAATCCCGGCAGGCGCACTATCCTCCATGCCCTTGGTGGCTCAGAAGGATAGAGCGTGTGCCATATAAATGGGAGATCCCGGGTTCGAATGATGATCGGGGCACACATCTTCAACATGTCCCCAATGATGTATATCAATGCCTATTTGCAGCTAGAGTGTCGATTTAATTATCTTTTTACTCCAGATGTAGTTCAAATTTATTAGGGAGCTAGACTTTGATACAAATGGTATACTGTGGTCATTCTCCAGTTTCAAGAGCAGTACACGAAAAAACGAAAGTGATGTAACTCTCGTCATATTTCTAGTATTTTCGTCAATTCATGTCATTAAAACGTCGTGATAGACTTGAAAAATCAAGTTTTGTATTTACATATAAATCACAGAAGACAAACAACGATTAAAAATGTTCTGCATTCGACAAACCAGACCTTCGCACTGACTGCTACAGAATGAAAACAATTAAGATTTACCTGCCTGTTGCTAGATGTCACTACTAGCGCACGTATTTCCTTACTCAGAAAGCAAATAAATTAAATAATCATTTTTATGAAACCACAATGAAGCCACTATTGTGAAGCTGTAACGCCCCTGAGAGCCACGACGTACAATTTGGAAATCCGTGTATTAACGGTAACATAATTTTCAGTAGCATTACGCGTACTGCAAAACAGCATCCGGTCTATTTCCGTGTGAGCAGACAAGAGTCTGAACGCCGCGAATACTTTCCGTTTTGCCTCTCAGTCACTGAACCTTTGTCCTTGATGTTTCTCGGTGAGCACGTGGCGTGTGTTGGAAATCATTCCGTGTGTGATGGCGCCAGTATCTATTGTAACTATGCTGATTTCTTTCGTTAGTCATTGTGAGAAATTACGATTGTAATTTGGTCAAATAAGTGACGTAGGTTTTGTGATTAGTTGAAGATCGCGAGTATCCAAAACATTCATAATTTTTGATCGATTACCCATTTTGGGTGCGGAAAGCTCTTGTCTCTTGTAGTCCTTTCCACGGTGCTTTCACTTTTACTTTATCTCGTATTTTCACAGGCACTGACACGGATTTAATTAATTATCATTTTTATGTATTTTACATATTTATGAGCCTGCAGCCAAGGGCCACATATGTCAAGACCCATGATGTAAGTAGGGCTACCATTATACTTGGTAATTTTATTTCACCATGTTAACAAAGTTTGATTGTGAAAAGTTCATTCAAACTGCAATTTCCCAGATTTCTCCGCCAGAGTCCCCATGCTGCAATCACCCATTACCCTGTGCATGTTTTAACCCTTAATCACAATAGTGAGTACTTCTCACGCAACTACAGTCGTGCGCCCCCGTGGACCGCGTTCAGAAGGCGGGAAAAATACGTAAAAATCACCAATCTAGCGCTACTTTTTGAGTTTAGTACTACGTGTTTATTCTTCAATTATACGTAAATGGTAACAAATGGATAAAATATTGTTTCGGTGCTGTGAAAAAGACCTGTTCATATTGCACTCTAAATTCTCATTGAAATTTACAGTGATGGACAAATATCGAAATATCAAAGTGTAGTTCGTTACTTGAAACTTGGTTGTTGCAGGTTAATGTTGATCAAGTACCATCAGAGTTAAATTTAACGAGTATTCTTGACAGCGAATTAAACAGAAAAAATGTGCACTACTGGAAGTGGCCACATTTCGCACCACCTTACACGCACTGTGGACACACCTTACAAGAGCATTCCAAACAAATTGGGACCTTGCACTTGCGACACAAATAACTTGTCTTCCTTTTCTTTTTTGGTGGACAAATGCGACATGTCTTCCTTCCATCCCTAGGTAGTTTGTCCTCCTTTTCCAACTCTCATGGAGATGTACTTCAGGTCCTAGAACTCGACCGATAGAAAATCTCAATTCTCGTGGGAGGCGTTTATTCATTATCCTTTCGCGCAGTGAAGGTTCGATCAGTTCTTTCTCTAGGGCTTTCATGAAGTTCATCCTGGTAAGCACAGTTCTTTCCTTGAATGACTGATGAACAATATATGCATTGACAACACTCATGTCAAGAATACGGAAAAACACGGCCATGGCCCAGCGTTGTGTGCAGCGACTTGAACAATATTTGGCACACTTTTCGTTTACAGTATCAACACCACCCTTTGTGTTATTATAGTGGGCTATTATTACAGGATTTTTACTTTCCACGTCATCTTCTATGGAGTGATGCATTGTTTCCTTTCTTAGGCACATGCGAAATGAGCGTGATGTGTTTGGTAAATCCATACAGCGTTGTTCCAACTTCACGTCTACGGGAAGGCAAGAAAGATGCCGAAATTTCCTTTCGGTTCTTCCGCACTGTTCCCACTGTGGTCAAACCATTTTTGCGTAGCACGTCTGCAAGTTCGATTGACACATACCAGTTATCAGCAGTAATGTTTCGGTTAGTATGTGCTATTGGCTTGCACAATCTGAGGACAGCCTGAGTGGGAACGGCGTATTTCTTCTCGACTGGGGAAAGTCTTGCTCCATCAGTACCTTTTCCATAGAGATAATGTAGAAGATGTAGTTAGTCCTGGAGTCGGCGAGGCATTGAAGCTTCAGGCCGTACTTCGCCAGTTTAGATGCAATATACATTTTGAATATACAGCGTCCTCTGAAACCGATTAGTATTACATCAACTGTAGCATTAGCCCCAAGAATATAGGATCGCTGCGAATTTTCGAAGAGGTTATGTAGAATGTTTGTTATAGCAGCTGCTGGATCAGAAACTTTACGTAACTCCCTGTCATCAGGGTTGTCAAATCTCAGGCAGTTGAGAATTACAGTAAAACTTGCTGATGACATAGTGGCACGGAAAATATCACGGCCAGTCCCAGCAGTGCAAAAGAGAGAACGTAGTCTTCATTATTCGATTTGAATACTGCAGTGTATATAAGAAGGCCGATGAAACTCTTCATTTCAGACGTTGTACAAGGTCTGACTTCTATTCTCTCCGTATTTGTATATTTTCCACGAATGTTTTCAAGTTTCTCATTTGTCCATGTGAGTATTTCGTTCAGCATATCATCATTGAAAATATAGCTCCAAGCAGTCAGTGGGTCGATCTGTGATTGTCCTCTCAGTTCGTGCCGAAGTGCTGATATCTTCAATATATTATGAGCTGGAATTCTGACATGCCTGTTTGGTTCTACTGCCGACCACTTGAACCTAGTTCTGCCATAGAAGTATTTCCTAGCACATTCCTCATCTTCATTGCTATCTGATTCTCCTTCAGACCTTTCCTCGTCACTTTCACTCTCGCCAGACACACTGGATTCCGAATCGTGCTCACTATGTATAAAATCACCATCCTCCACATCAGAAAAGTAAAAATCGGATATGTCACTCCCCACTTCATCAATAATTCTTGAAAGTTTTTCTTCGAAATTTGGATCGTCTGTTCTTACAAACGAAGGACCAGGGTTACCTAACAGTTCCAAAGATATTGTCACCGATAGATGCAAAGAACAAAACGACCACAACGAAAAGGAAAAATGTTCAGTCAGTCACTGACTTACAATAACACAGTCGTGCGGTCCCGTGGACGTCGTTTCAACGAAACAAAAGCAAACACATCAATTGCAACCATGACTGCAATGGCAACAAGCAGTAGACTGAGAATAAGGAAGCTACTGGGCCGCCCAGCTGTGCAAGGTCAATAGCGTTCCTAGAAACATGGGTGTGAAAAGTATCGCGGTCACAGGGACCGCATGACTGTAGTTAAGGGTTAAACAGAAACATAAATACCTTTCCTGCTTGGCGTCCATAGTGCCATTAGTAATCACTGCGTATCCCTTTCTCATTGACGACGTGGCTTCCTGCCAACGACAACCAATAGAACTAATTCATGGTAGACGAATCACAATTACAGGCACAAATGCCTGCCCGCCTTTGTGAGCTACCGCACGAGAAGAATCGCGAGGCGTCATCCCCTCAGCGAAACTAAACAGGCAGAAGAAAAGAGGACGTTCGGAGCAGCCCGACACTCTTCCCCGTTTATTGGACACTAAAAATTTTTAAGAGACAGTAACGCGAAGCTGCAACGAAGCCAAATATTCGAGAGGCGGGGGAGAAATTCTACGGATTCCGGGCAATGATCGCGTTTTTACGAGAGGCGGGATTTAATTTTGTACCGCGCGCCACGACGACGATCGACGTAATAAGGCAGGTCCGCGCCGTGTAAATATAAAAAGCGAAAACGGAAACAGTGCGCCGAAACCGACGGCGGAATAAAAAGAACGAAAAAAAAAAGCGGATAGCGGAGAGGGGAGGGGGACAAGGCGCACGCAGCTGGCACCGCGTTACAGGAGGCGTTACAGCCCTGTTAAACAGCGCCAGGCTGTGATTGGCCCGTTCAAAAGCCTCTCACTTTTTTGTTACTTTCTCCCTTATTACGTGCTTCTGAGATGGTCACAGTATTTTTCTAGGAGCAGCGGCTGGGTGCTCTGGAATTTCCTTACAGAAGAAGACTCTTTTATCCCAGCGCCAGTGCAGTGCCTTGCTGAGTCGTGGTCTTCGTGTAAATTCAACTTGCATATCTACCTGGAAGAAGTGTGAGGGAAGTAGAATCTACAGGAAGAGACTGTGAAAGAGACTGGTATGAAATAAATCCATCCAGATAGGGAGCAGAAATTTTAAATTTGGTGTTTTAGAATGTGTTCGCGCAAGGGGATTGCACCGATGTCTGGCCACTGCAGAGACTCACAATTGATATCGATATTCCCACCGTTGGTATTGAAAAACAAGTAAGACAACTTTAAGCGAAGAATGCACCATTTCCTGGCGGAATTCGAGTTAGATTTTACACTGAAGATGTCACACAATCAATTCATTTTCTATCCCATATTTATCGCTAGAATCGCTTGCGCAACAGTAAGTCCCGTGCGATTGAAATAGAGAGCAGTCGCTCTTTCTTCACAAGAGATGCACGAAATTACACATGAATATCGCTGGTGTCCGTCTGGGGCAGGATCCCTGAGCATATTACACTGAAGAGCCAAAGAAACCGATACACCAACGTAATATCGTGTCCGCGAGCACGCAGAAGTGCCGTAACACGACGTGGCGTGGACTCGACTGACGTCTGAAGTAGTACTGGAGGGAACTGACACTACGAATCCTGCAGAGCTGTCCATAAATCCGTAAGAGTACAAGGGGGAACAACACATTGCAGAGGCATCCCAGATATGCTCGATAATGTTCATGTCTGGGAAGTCAGGTGGCCAGCGGAAATGTTTGAACTCAGAAGAGTGCTCCTGGAGCCACTCTGCAGCAATCAATGTTGGTCAAAAGCTAAACTTTCTCACAGTCCATAAAGACAGTCCTAATCGTTCATCACAGTAACGTTGCAGTGTTTTTCTCAAAGTCTGAGCAGTAAAAGAAAATGCACACGGAATTAGTGGATTTCCATGCAATCTTGAAGAAGTAGTGTTGTCCTTCCAATGGAAAGACAGTGCTGACTCTTGACATGCAGACAGGTATTGATCCACAACAGAGCAAACCCACAGCAGAGTCAGTCGACGTTTTGAAGAATATTGGTAGTTAGGTCATCACAGAGCAGACCCACTGTAGTCCTGGTAGAGATTACGGTACTAGTGGGCCACCAGAGGTGCAGACCCACTGCAGTCCTTGTAGAAATAATGGTATTGGTGGGTCATCAAAGGTGCAGACCCACTGCAGTCCTTGTAGAAATTGGTGGGCCATCAAAGATGCAGACCAACTGTAGTCCTTGTAGAGATGGCCAGCAGCCATCTGTTGTGACTGTGCAGGTGCACAATCACCATCAAAGAGTCTTGCGGAGAATATAGCAAGTCCATAAACCACCACTTGTCCAATCACAAAAAATTTGTTTGAAATGTCTTTAGAACCAGCAATGCTGTTATCCAGTCCCTTGCTGAATTATTAACACACGTGCAAACACTAACAGTCCCTACTTCTCACATATTGTCCACATACCATGACCAACAGAAATGTGTGCAGTGAAATGAATGCTTACAAGTTACTTAGTTTGATAAACTGGTATCAATTACAATTTTATAACATGAGAATACAATTACAAAGGAACAAAATACATCATTAAAGAACATAACAATACAGATAACTCTGTAGTAGTACAGGCTTTACAAAAGAATCGAAATAACATATACATCAGTGTTACAGGAATTATGACATAAGTAAATATATAAAAGATCAGAATAACTTTTGAAACATCAACTTCACACATGAGCATTAAAAACAGAACAGAATAAATAATGTCTAAACACCTTTACAAAGAAAATAACATATTATAAATGCAAATTATATTTGAGGATAACAGTATTCCTCATCATAGTGAATGTAGCTTAGTACTAGAACAGAAAAAAATTTCTATGAAACAGTACACAGAGACAGGAAGAAAAGAAATACACAAGGGTACACAAACACATAGCATAATAATACAAAAGGAAAGGACAGGGTTTGTTTTACTGCAGTATTTTGCAAACAAAACTTTCTTTACTTCTTGGAGATCTCGCTTCATTCATCATTATTCCCAAAAAGTCCTATCTATACCTGCTTTCTGTATTCTATTTATATTTCTTTCAATATAATTATTTCTCAGTGTACAATACTAATTTTGGCTCAAATCTTTTTCATATAACTTCGCAACGCATTCTTTACCTATTCTCCATAGTCAGTTTCTTATATAGTCTACCCTTCTTAAGCCAACTTAAATCTACTGAGCTCAGATGCTAAACTAAGGGACGAGGCAATGCAGCAGCACAAAACAATTAACGCAAACAGCAATGAAAAAAAATGGAAATTTGCAAAGCAAGCTACAGTAAATCTAAATTACCAAGCAATTCAACATTATAACAAATATGAGGCAGTGTGCAGCAAACAAGAAAAATAAATCTGGCTTAGCAGAGTAACACAAATTGAAATTCAGTTGCACTATGCCTGGCAACCAACAACAGAAAATGAAATAACTTATACCTAAACATGGCAAGCTCAAGCAGAAAAAATAGTACACTAAAAATGGCCATGTCTAATACCTATGTCACATCTTAATACTAGAGTGATGCATCACAATTTATTCTTCAAAAGAAATTACCAAGTACTTGAAAAGAAAATGATATATGCAGTTACTGTTATTAGTCCCTTCTTATTGTTCTTTCCATTCCAAGAGCTCCTTTTTCGAAGAATGTGGGTCATAAAATAATTATTTAATAGATCTGTTGACAGAAAGTGTTCACATTAGCAAATGCATTTAATTTTATTTTATGAAACCAATGCTGCAAGACAGCTGGAAACCAGATATCAAATGAAATAAGCAACTATGTACAAAGTAAAGCATAAAATAATCATTCAGTAGTCGTGAGGCATTTCATAAGTTAGTAGAAATTCTCTCAACTAGAGAGACAGTAGTCATAATCAGATGTATAGACTAAAAAATATTTCTCGTCATTTCATTAGGCATTTCAGTAAATCATAAATTAAGAGCTCCACAGTGTAATCATATGTTATCAAGTTCGACCATGTCGTTTATCCGATGCTTTCTACAAAGGAACGTCAATAGCGAGGATAATAGCCTCCCTTTTTTTTCCACCTGTGCCTCTGGAAGGCACACGCTAATGGCTTTTTTTTTTTAAGGCGACTGTCGCCCAGCTGGGTGCACACGACGCATTAGGTGCAGGTGGTCACTTAACTTTCTTACCGAAATATTTACGACACCAGTTTCCACTACAGTGACAGTCTCATATAAAAATATTTCACAGGTCAAGAATTTGGGTTACAAATCTGTAGAAACAAAATCCTATAAATATAACAGCGTCCAAAAAATTTTCGCCAGCATTGTGATACATTCACGCATATACACACATTTCATAACTCTTAAAGTACGATTCTTGGTTTCCAACAACCTTTTTCACAAACCAGAGTCCCTAACCACTACTCATTATTCCTTACCTTATTCGTCGACACTTCTTCAATATTTCATCATTACAGATATGTAGCATAATCAAATAACTCATACAGCATCAGCTTACTGATCATAAACATACCTCAACAGCATAATACACATAGTCATCGTAATAATAACATCATAACACCTCAGTCAACTCTCAAAATCGTCGTAGTTTCCTCCAATAATTTCAAAACCTAAGAAAAATTCTCTGCTCATTTCAATAGTGTCATCTACCTCAAACGTACTTTAAAAATCATGATCCCATACCAATTATATGTCATTCAAAGCTCTCATAGTATCACAATGGTTCCGAAAAAATATGAACAGTTTACAAAGTACAGACAAAATACAGTTTCATAAGTGTGAAGTTATCCAACTGTGTAATTGCGTAAACATCTGTCACTGACGTAGTAAAAAGAATGTTTGTTTCTCTGTCAAATAATCAGATAGCTGTGTAATTCTGTGTTAGAGAAATATGGTGCCGATGTGTAAAGTTGTATAAGCAAATACCATATTAGCTAGGGCTCCTTGTGCTTGCCAAACACATGGTACACAAAGTAAGCGTGTACCCCCCTGAGGATTAATGTAATTATACCCTCAGGTGTTACAGACTACAGCAATGGAATGAAATATTGAAAGGTGGCTGCACTGTGCCACTGCGCCAGAGATTGCGCCAAAGAGTACTATTAAGCCGCCTCCACAGTGATTGTCGAGAGTTCGTAGCAGTCAGTGCTAGTAGAGAGCTCGTAGAGGACAGTGTGTGTTAAGAGTTCGTGCCGAGATGTGCTAGTGGGCACTGCTTGTCGTGAAGTCGGAGTAAGATGTTGTAGTAAAGAGTGTTGTTCCATGTTTTATGCAGTTATTTGATGGGAGAGATAGCAGATGTTATTGTGTGCATTTCGTCAATATATATGAAGGTAAAAAACTACAATGTTCTTTTATTATTTGTGTATCTGAAATAATGCGTCACTACAGGTTCAGTCAACAAAGCATCTGGCTTGTGTTCTTGTATTAGAGTGAATTCTGGTTTTCTTGCGTAATTATAGTTTTTCTAAATTTCTTTTGTCACGTCAGTATAGTTGGTATTTAAAAATTCTTGTCTTGTTGGAAAAGAACCGTGCCAGATGTGGACGTTGAGTCACACTCCCACATACAGAACAGTGACTCTTGTGCTTATTGGTTTTGTTGGTTTTATAGTTGCTGGGGACTTAATTAATTAACTGTGTTTACGAAAATTTTCTTACATTGTTCTTTGCAGTCAGATAGCGTAATAATACTAGTCAGGGCCAGCCGATTACGAAACACAGCGTAATCAGACATACAGCTACTAAAAAGAAAAATCATTTTCAATCTAATATTTAATTAAGCCCCCATGCACGTGGCGACCCTGCCAGGATCGTCCCTTGGATTCTTCTGATTGTGAAAATTGTAGACTGTAGTATTGTTGTAGCAATTTGTAGTTTAGTAATTGTAGGTTATATTGCATGTGTAGATTTGGTAATTGGCATTCTTCTAATGGTATTTTTCAAAATTTAATTTTTATTGCCTTGTATACGCGGTTGACAAATTAGTGCAATTATTTCAATTGTTTGATTGATCGTGTCTGAGGGAGACATTTCATGTGAATAGTATTGTTGGAGATAAAGAGTCATTGGGTGTAATTTTCGTACAGTGACGAATCTTTCGTATATTTTGTAAATGATTACACGGTCAATGAAAAAGGCAAAAATGATGAATAGTGAGAATAACGAAATTGTTGACATGGCGAACTCGCCAACAGAGGAAAACAGTATGATGGATAATGAAGTGGAAAACAATGTAATAAGTCGGGAAGACAGTCCGGAACCATTTCAAAATTTTTCTCAATCAGAAAATTCACAGATTACGAAATTAACGACAGAAGAGATAGAGCAGTTGATGGGTGCAATATTAAATCTGGGATCACAAATGGGAACAATGGAAACGCAGTTAGACTCTTTACGATCTGAAATAAAAACATTTAGAACTGAGATGAAAGCAATGACAACACGGTTTTGCTCAAAAATAGGAACAATTGAAAAAGAAATAGGAACAACTAAAACCGAGATGAAAGCAGTGGGATCACAGTTACGATCTGAATTAGAAACTGATAGGGGAACAATGGAAACTCAGTTAGGCTCACGAACAGGGACATGTTTCAAATACATGAAAGACGAATCAAATAAAGAAATTAGAGAAGAAGGACAACCGATTTTGAAGGCTCACAATAATAGTTTAATTTCAACAGGAATTAGACAAGAGGAACAGGACAGGGAACAGGAAGAAAAAGATCGCGTGATAGTACAAAAATTTTCAGAATTAAATTTACAACGTGCACATGATAAGGAAGAAATAATTGAGAGAATCGAGGAATCCGTTCCAAATGACAGAATAAATAACTTAACGCAACAGTGTGAACACTTAACTACTAAATGTGACAATACCGAAACCCGAGTCGCGACACTTACGGAAGACGTAAATAAACAGAAAGGACAACTAAGTGACTCATCGGAAAGAGTTGAGGAGATCTCAGACAAATTGACAAGTGTTAGTTTAGCAGAAGGGTGTGAAGAAAATAATTTGTTTCATTTACGGGATGCAACAAGAGAGCGCCAGGCGGGCGAACTTTACAATAATCGACATTCGGACTGGGACAGATGCGGTAGGTCTTTGTCGCCACGAGGCGAAAACTTTGATTATAAACACTTTTTGACTGTCCGGAAATTTAAGATATTTCGCAATTCTGAGAATGACATACATCCATGTTCATGGTCAGGTCAATTTGCGTACGCACTTCCGCCAAAGTTGCCATTAAGTCACAAACTTGAAATTATGTGCAGTTATTAATGTCCTCAGGGGATTCACTACTCTAAGTGAATATGTGCCGTAGCGAGCATAGGGCCCCGAGCTGTAGTGGTGCTATTTCTCTTTTAGTTTTCTGTACCGCTGCCTACTCTTTTACTATTCTTTGCATCTGTCAAACCAACTCTTCGACTATCAATCTATCTAGACAGTAGATAAACAATAACCGGATTTGACTATTTACCTAAATGAGATGTCGAGAATTACTGTTTGGACTTACTATATTTTCTGCAGCAGTCATTTGTAGTTTAAATGAATTTTTTCTGTTTCTCTTCGTGACAATATTATTTCATATGTTGACGACATTCTTATTGTTAAACGTTCTTGGAGTGAGCACAACAAAATTTTGGATTCATTATTACGTATTTTTGCACGAGTTGGCATGACAGTAAACTTGGAAAAATCTGAATTTGGTCGTTCTCAGGTGAAATTTCTCGGTCACATTATTTCTACAGAAGGTATTCTTCCTGATCCAGAAAAATTAGATGCTATTCGTAATTATGCTGTTCCTACTACAAAACGTGATGTTCGTAGTTTCCTTGGTGTTTGTAACTTTCTTCGACGCTTTGTTAAATTGGACGATTTGGCCACACCTCGTTTATGTGAACTATCCGGAAAGAAATCTAATTGGTGTTGGGATGAGGAAGCTCAGTCAGAATTTGAACAGCTTCGTGATGCTTTAGTTGCTGCTCCACTTCTTTCACATCCGGATTTATCTAAAGAATTTTGTTTGGCGACGGACTCATCATACAAGGGCCTAGGTGCACACTTATTTCAAGAGATAGAAGAAAACGGCGTTGTAGTACAGAAAACTATTGCATTTGGAAGTCGTGTTCTCTCTAAATCAGAAAAGAATTATTCGATTACGGAACTTGAAGCTTTGGCTGTTGTTTGGGCTTTTACAAAATTTCGGACATTTTTGTTTGGCAGACATACTAAGGTTTACACCGATCATCGAGCTCTGGAATTTCTTATGTCAACAAAATTAACTCTTGGAAGATTGTCACGATGGGCGTTGTACCTACAGGAATTTGACTTTAGTATTGTTTACATACAGGGTTCTTCAAATATTGTTGCCGATGCTTTATCACGTGCACCTATGGGTTTGAAACGAAGTGCTGAAGAGGACTGCAAAGAAAACAATTATTGTTTGATGTATATTCAAGGTGTTGCGTTTGAGAACTTTATTTCGTCTTCGCTCCAGGACATCGCTAAGGAGCAAAATAAGGATCCGATCTGGAAGGACATTAAGGAGAAGTGGAGGAGAAAGGAAAGCGTAGCGATTAGACAGCATTATTTAGTTCGCAATGACATTCTTTTTAAACGAAAATCGGTCGACAACTCCGTTTGGTTAGTTTGTATTCCTGATGAGTGGGTCAATAAATTGATTTGGTATACGCATTTCAGTTATGCACACTTTGGTCCCCGAAAATGCTTTCATAAATTACGAGAAAATTGTTACTTCAGTAATATGGAAAAACGTATTCGATCTGTTCTTGCCAAATGCAAATTATGTCAAATGGCTAAGCCTCCAACGATTTCTCACAGAGCACCGTTGTTTCCCATCATTCCAGTGAAATTAAAGGAGATGGCTGCAGTCGATTTGTTCGGTCCAGTGGTTCGTTCTACTAATGGTTTTGCGTACATTTTCGTAGCAGTGGAGTTGACGTCAAAATATGTGTGTTTTACACCTTTACGCAAAGCAACAGCTCGTTCAGTATCTAATGCTTTCATCAAACATTTTCTTAAAGAAGTTGGTCATGTTGATAAGGTTATATCAGATAATGGATCACAGTTTCGTTCTAAAATTTGGCTTCGTACTCTGCAGCGTCGTAAAATTAAACCAATTTTCATTTCACTTTTTCACCCTCAATCTAACGCTTCAGAGAGATGGATGAAGGAAATCAATAAATTGTGTCGACTTTATTGTCATCAGAATCACAGAACTTGGGATCAGTATCTTCATATTTTTCAAAACATTCTGAATGAACTTCCTAATGACTCAACTTCTTTACCGCCTATACTGACATTAAAAAATAAAGTACCAACAAATCGCATTTCTGAAATCGTTCCTTTTCCGCCTTCACGGAAACTGCGGCATTCTGAAGTTGTCAACCTGGCTCTACAAAATATTGCATCTGCGGCTGCTAGAAGAGAGAAATCATCTAAGCGTCCTGGTCGTTCAAAAATCTTGTCAGTTGGTCAAAAGGTGTTAGTTAAGTCTCACCGTTTGTCTCATAAAGGAAAAGGCTTGTGTCGCAAATTTTTTCTGCTTTATAACGGTCCATATAGAATTCGCAAAATTATACATGATAACACTGTTGAAGTAGAAACTCTTAAATCACGACGCTCTAAAGGAATACATCATATATCAAACGTAAAGATTTTTGTGGAATGACATACTTTAGAGAACTAACAGCTACATGTAAACACGCGGAGAGTACAAGGATACCGCGCTGTGTTTTGGCGGCGGCACATACTCAAAGCAACAGTCAAGTCTGCGCGCCGCACAAGGCAGTCGTTAACCGCGAACAATAGCTTCCTACGTCACGCGCCCACAGCTGATCGAGCGCACAGTGCGAATGCACTGACAGCCGTAAGCAAACACACAGTCTAATTTCTCCGACTAAATTCAATATAAAGCTATAGTGACTTGATGAATTCTGTTATTAACATTCAGTATTTTTCAGAATACGGTTGTATAAAATATTTAAGAACTTCAGGTAAATTCTGTGCGTGTCCGACGTTAAGACGACTTGCCATCGAGAAAATTTCAGGAAGAATGTAATTTCGAAGAAGAAAGTAATAAACTAAAAAAGGTAACTATTAATTGAGTTTATTTTCAGGTAACATAAATTCACTTAGGTACGTACTTTAGACGTAATTTGCTGCTTGCGATTACGTGATTCATACTTTGTGCTAATTTCATGTTCTATGAATTTACGTGAGAAGCGACGCGCTTGCGTACGTTAACTGAATTTGACAATGTTTATTAATGAACAGGATTGTTATTTGTGTATATTATGCATCGCTTGGCTGCACTGCTTTTTCACTGACGTCATATTTTTTAATTATGTGCCTGCTGTGCTTATTTATTTAAATTATAATTGTAACCTGATTTATTGTGCTGCATCCACTTGTTGCTTATACTGATATGATGCTAATGACCTGTTTATTACGTAAGATATATGTTTACTGCTATGCGTATGGATTACATATTTACACATTTCTGTTTTGTTGCCATAACTGCTCTTTAATTTGGTGTATAGAAATGCTGATATACAGTGTATAAACATAGAATTTAGGTCACACTACTGTATTAATTATAGATTGTTCGCTTGGCAGAGCCTCGTTGTAGGAATTGTGCTGCATCCACTCGTTGACATTCTGTTCTCTACTGGTATATTTACTCGCTATTGCATGTTTTGCTTACGCTCAGTGCCTTATATTTTTAAGATAAGAAAATTAACTGCTATAATTCGACGAACGACATTAGTACAAGAAAGTCATTGAAGTCACATGAGCTAAAGTTTTATGGAAGCTGTATAAATTTATGCTAATAGGAAGGAAGCTAACGACATGACAGACCAAAACTAGGTTTCGACCATTCTACATCTACATCTACATTGATACTCCGCAAGCCACCCAACGGTGTGTGGCGGAGGGCACTTTACGTGCCACTGTCATTACCTCCCTTTACTGTTCCAGTCGCGTATGGTTCGCGGGAAGAACGACTGTCTGAAAGCCTCCGTGCGCGCTCTAATCTCTCTAATTTTACATTCGTGATCTCCTCGGGAGGTATAAGTAGGGGGAAGCAATATATTCGATACCTCATCCAGAAACGCACCCTCTCGAAACCTGGCGAGCAAGCTACACCGCGATGCAGAGCGCCTCTCTTGCAGAGTCTGCCACTTGAGTTTATTAAACATCTCCGTAACGCTATCACGGTTACCAAATAACCCAGTGACGAAACGCGCCGCTCTTCCTTGGATCTTCTCTATCTCCTCCGTCAACCCGACCTGTACGGATAACAATTATTACAATTATTACAATTATTACACTGCATTTTTCGTGAGCAATTGAAATAGGAAGTGACACTTGACACAAGAAATACTCCACATGTTTGCTTCTGTTTGCCATAATACTTGAAGTGGTGTACACACTGTGAAACATTATGATTATTCACACTCCGTAATCGTACTTAATTACTGAGAGTTATTCGAACTAAGTCTGTTAGAGGTCAGGTATGCATTTCTTTTATTTAATGATGGACAAGGAACCAAAATGTATCTTATAATTTATAATGAGTAGAAAATTTGGGTCAGATGGATTACACAGAGGTTGTGTGTGGACACTGTGTCTTCGGATTGTATGAGATGATGAGGTTTGCATTAGGATTTTATCTGTACTTGTTCGAGGAGACTGACTAGAGGAAAGAGTTGTTATGGAAGTGAAATGATATTGGTGCTGAGGTTTATATGTAGCGACGTATTATTGAGGTATTGAGAGTATGTGAAGTAGATGATTATTGGAGTTTTTGTGGACAAGAGGTAAGGTAAATGATATTGATGATAAGACGTATTAAAGAGGTATTATTGAGATATAGAGATTATATGAAGTTGATGATTATTGGAGTTTTTGTGGACAAGAGGTAAGATGAATGATATTGATGATAAGAGTTATATGTATCGACGTATTGAAGAAGTATTAGTGACGTATTGAGATTATGTGATGCTGATGATTATTGGAGTTTTGGTGTATAAGAGGTAAAGTAAGTGAGGAGCATATTTTTTTTTGTTGGTCTTATGGAACAAGGAGGATGAAGATAGCAGACTAGAACACTAAAATAGAAGGAAGATAGTCTATACACACACTTTGTTAAATCACTAAGCAGTATATACTTTTTTTTTGGAGAGAGGAAGTAATTGCATATCTTGGCTCACTGACAGTTGTTCAACAACAGTACATTTGATCTGGCTTGGCAAACATTGCTCTTGACATGATGACTATGACGTTGACTAACTATTATTGACTGTTATACATTGCTGCCAGTACTACTTGATACACATGATGAACATCAAATTTTGACAGAATTGCATTTACACAATTAACACTATTCGATTACACAGTAGTACTTAATGTGGATGAAAGATGAGTGAGTGTGTTTTGTGTGTTTTCCTTTACTAATCCTACCCACCTATCTCCTGAATATTATTTTATTTGTTTGTAGTGGCTTGCACTGACACCCATGAATATTATAGGTTTACTGGTATTTGTGTATTGTAATAGTTAATAGGACAATTATCTGATATCATTTGTGTGTTTGTTATGATTTATATGTTTAGTGTAAAAGCAGTTGTATGTGTATTCAAACTATTGTTCATGCCTGAACTGTCAGATTAGTGAAGGTGAATATTATGGACTGTTACCTCCACTTTTCAACGTAATGTGTGACACTTAGGAATGATTAATTTCTGCTGATGAATTGAGTGATCAGTGATAGTGAATATTATGGACTGTTACTTGTACCTTTTCTACATGATTGGTGCCACTAGGACATGTTTAATTTCTGCTCATAAACTCTGATAAACAGTGTGATCAGTGCTAGTGAATTTTTTGGAACTGCTTCTACTGAAAAAATGTCACTTGTTGCTGTCTGCACCTGCTCAACATTGCTGGGTGCAACTGATGGACTACTCCTACTGAAATGGTGTCACTTGTTGGTGTCTGCACCTGCACTCAACATTGCTGGGTGCAACTGATGAACTGTTTCTACTGAAATGAAGTCACTTGTTGCTGTTTGCACCTGCTCAACATTGCTGGGTGCAACTGATGAACTGTTTTTACTGAAATGAAGTCACTTGTTGCTGTCTGCACCTACTCAACATTGCTGGGTGCCTCTGATGGACTGCTTCTACTGAAATGATGTCACTTGTTGGTGTCTGCACCTGCACTCAACATTGCTGGGTGCAACTGATGAACTGTTTCTACTGATATGAAGTCACTTGTTGCTGTTTGCACCTGCTCAACATTGCTGGGTGCCTCTGATGGACTGCTTCTACTGAACTAATGTGACTTGTTGCTGTGTGTACCTCTTGAACTTTACTGAGTGCCACTGTTAGAACTGTTTCTACTGAAAAGATGTTACTTTTTGCTGTCTGCACCTACTCAACATTGCTGGGTGCCACAGATGGACTGTTTTTACTGAAATGGTATCACTTGTTGGTGTCTGCACCTGCTCTCAACATTGCTGGGTGCAACTGGTGAACTGCTTTTACTGAAATGAAGTCACTTGTTGGCGTCTGTACCTGCTTAACATTGCTGGGTGCATCTGATGGATTGCTTCTACTGAACTAATGTGACTTGTTGCTGGGTGTACCTGCTAAACTTTACTGGGTGCAACTGATGGACTGCTTTTACTGAAAAGATGTTACCTGTTGGTGTTCTTTTTTGTATAAACTAATCATTGAAAGCATTTTATGTGAACATTTGTATAAACTGATTTTTTGTATATTGTGTAAACTATTATGTAAAGTCACATGTATGAAAAGAAGTTGTATTGCTTACTGTATTTCATATATTAGGTTAGTAAAAGGTCAGTGCAAAGCCAAAATTTTTAACTAATTATGTGATATTTAGGTATTAATATTATCTTTTATTTTTTGTCTGTATTTTTGTGGACGAATTTGGTGGTATTTTCACCACCAATGCTGGCAAAAATACCATCAAATTCTGGCCTGTGGAGGAGGGGCATATGAAAGGTGGCTGCACTGTGCCACTGCGCCAGAGACTGCGCCAAAGAGTACTATTAAGCCGCCTCCACAGTGATTGTCGAGAGTTCGTAGCAGTCAGTGCTAGTAGAGAGCTCGTAGAGGACAGTGTGTGTTAAGAGTTCGTGCCGAGATGTGCTAGTGGGCACTGCTTGTCGTGAAGTCGGAGTAAGATGTTGTAGTAAAGAGTGTTGTTCCATGTTTTATGCAGTTATTTGATGGGAGAGATAGCAGATGTTATTGTGTGCATTTCGTCAATATATATGAAGGTAAAAACTACAATGTTCTTTTATTATTTGTGTATCTGAAATAATGCGTCACTACAGGTTCAGTCAACAAAGCATCTGGCTTGTGTTCTTGTATTAGAGTGAATTCTGGTTTTCTTGCGTAATTATAGTTTTTCTAAATTTCTTTTGTCACGTCAGTATAGTTGGTATTTAAAAATTCTTGTCTTGTTGGAAAAGAACCGTGCCAGATGTGGACGTTGAGTCACACTCCCACATACAGAACAATGACTCTTGTGCTTATTGGTTTTGTTGGTTTTATAGTTGCTGGGGACTTAATTAATTAACTGTGTTCACGAAAATTTTCTTACATTGTTCTTTGCAGTCAGATAGCGTAATAATACTAGTCAGGGCCAGCCGATTACGAAACACAGCGTAATCAGACATACAGCTACTAAAAAGAAAAATCATTTTCAATCTAATATTTAATTAAGCCCCCATGCAATATATCACGGAAAACCCTTGTATCATTGTACTTCAAATATCTTAAAAAATGCATGTTTTAAGTGCGAAATTAATCACTCAAATACGTGTCCTGTAGCGCTAAATGTGCGTCTTGCTGTAAGATAATCTCTGTGGAAGTGTCGTAGTTATCGTCCTTCGAAAGCTAAGTTCTGCAGAAGCCAATGTACTTACCTCATGATAAACAAAAGTGAAATGCTTTGTGTATAGATATCGTAGTTATTACGTACATTACTGTGATCAAGAAAGTACTATACTGTAAAGTATTGTTGTGGTACGAAAAAGGCCCTCACATTGTAGCTTACTACTAAAACATGTTTTGCTTTCCAGAAGAATTCAGGAAAAACTGTGCGGATATAAAACAGATACACCGCAAAAGCAACATTATAAATTGTCACTCATTAGTAGCGTCGTGAGAAAATCGTGTAGCTGTCACATAAACTAACCACTGTGTCATCTGGTATCTCACAGAAAGTACTTTAATTCAGAATGTATTTTCAAGTAAACCAAAATGTTACATTAAAATCTCATTAGCAGTACTGGTAAATGTTCTAAGTATGTGAGCCTTATAGTCGTTACGTAATCGTGCAACTAACAAGCAAGAATGTACAAATACAACACTGTGTCGTCTGTTCACTATAACAATGCATTCGTAATTTCTGTTTAAATAAGTTCTCTTGGTTCTTGACTGGATATTTAACTTCAAACACTGTTGCATGTTAACAGTTTCTAAGTCTGACAAAGCGTACTAGAAATGTGAAGTGAAAAGTTTTATAGCAAAGACTAAGTTAAAGAGCAAATTATCTTTCAATAAACGGTTTTACATGTGAAATGTGGTGTAAACCTTTACTCTTCCTAGTACGCAGAGTTTCAACTTTAACGCAATTATCATGCGGTATATGTCGGTAAGGAGTGCTAAAATTTTTCTCAAGGTTAGCGTCTATGTTAGTTTTCTCTGAGCCAGCCGGCGCAAGCGGCTGCCTGCGGTGCGAGTCATTGTCTGTCCCTTTGTTGGCGCGCGTCGTTATTGGGATTAGGAGACCTAGCTTCTACAAATTCACGTTGTCGAAAGTGCCCTGCTCTGTTTGAATCCCGCCAGTTCTGATGAAATTCAGGTCTGTCGCTATGATTATCTCGTCTGCCGTCATGTCGGGAGATTTCATAATTTCTTTCTTGTCGGTCATGTGGTGGAGAATTTCTTCCTGAATCGTAACTGCGCGCTGAACTGTTGCGTCTGTAGTTATTCTGTCTCCCTTGATAATAATTGTTTTGGTCCCCATATTGTCCGTTTCTAAGGTAATCTCTGTCATATTCACTACTTCGGAAATGCGATCTTTCTCTGTAACTATTATTACTCTGCCAGTGGTTGTCATATAGGTGGTGTCTGTTTTGGTCACGATTTGCGTTGTAAGAATAGACTTGTCGTGTCCAGTTATTGTTTCTGTCGTCACGGATGTGACCTGCAGTGATTGTTTTCCTGTTTTCGCATCCCGCGACTGCCCGTGTCAATTTCTAATTCTTGTAAGAGTCCCTGAAAAGCTTCAATGTCGTCTTTGCAACGTCCTGCTAAAATAATATGTCGTAAATGTTCAGGTAATTTGATTAAGCAAATGCGGATGAGTTCTGAGGGGCTGTATGGGTTTGACAGGTACTGATTCTTGTGCAACATGTCTTCAAAATATTTCACAAGGCTGGAGAATTCAGATTGTTCGAAATGTTTCATCATTATGATGCCATGTTTTATTCGGTCTTGTGTGGCTTGAGACCAATATACTGAGAGGAAGGCATGGTAAAATTCTCCTTCACTGTGGCAATCGTGAATGACCGATCGCATTCTTACAGCTGGTTCATTCTCCAAGTAGCCACACATAAATTCTAACCTGTGCTCCAATGACCAGTTGGGAGGAAAACAATGAGAGAATTGATGGAGCCACGCTTGTGGATGAATGTCATTGGCAGAATTCTTAAACGTTTTGAAATTACGTGTAGTAATGAACAGCTTATAGTCAAAATCATCATGTCGGCGAGTCGCATGTCGGTCATTGTTACGTCCTGTCGGCGGTTCCATCTCAAAATTCGGTGCACATTGCCAATTTCTTTCATAACTTCCGAAATGCCCTGTGTTATTATTTTGCGGCTTTTCCGTATTTCTAAGTCCCTCTTCCCGTGTTGGAGCGCGAGTGTCCTCTGAAATACGTAATTCTTGTATTACCTGCGTCAACTGATCTTGTACTTCCCGGATTTCTCTTTTGTACTGTGTATTGATTTGATTTTGATTTTGTTTGAATTTTCTAATTTGTTCATACTCTTCTGTGTCAGTGAAGGCTACAGGTCTTGTGTCATTCAGATCATCATCTACCTTTGTAGATAAGTTAGTGACCTGATCCGAAAGTTCGGCTACTTTCTCCGATAGTGAACACATTTCCTCAGTGTGTTTTTCTGAACCAAGTTTCAGAGTGTCCATTTGTGTTGAAATCGAATCTACTGTGTCCTTCAAGTTTTCCTGAGTTCTTGCAAGTTGCGTAACCGAATCGGTAGATGCAACTGAGTCAATTTTAGCCCACAAGCTCTCATGATTTTCATGAACAATAGTTTGCAGTTCTTTTATGGCTGCTTCGTGATTCTGTAATGCATTTTCATGCCGCGAAAAAATAGGTTGAAAATGCTCACAAATTTGTGTTTTTACGTCATTACAGACTTTTTGACATTTCGATTCAATGTTATGTAACTGAGTAGTTAAGTCTTCACGTGTTTGTTCAAGAGTTTGTTCCAATGAGTCTAACTTTTTAAGATTTTGTTCCACTGTGTCTAACTTTTTGAGATTTTGTTCCACTGTGTCTAACTGTTGCTGTGTTTGTCTCTGGTGTTGTTCCATTGTGTCTAACTTTTCAAGCTTTTGTCCCATTTGTTGCATTAATTGTAATAACAATGCACTGGTGTCTGAAACATGTTCCTTAGTGCTTTTCGGCAGTGAATTTGCACCGGCAACATTCACATTTTGACAAGCGGAAAATGTGTCTTGACTCATTTGAAAAAACGGTGAGGACGCAAAACCTGAATCTACAGTATTAGCAAAATTGTGTCCTGTCATTTCGGATTCCTGAGGTGAGCTGTTGCCGAGCGATCGATCGATAATGCTTCCCTGTTCACTACCTGTTTCACTGTCTACGCCATTGTTTGCAGCCCGCTCCATTTCCCTATGCACAGTTACCAAATTACTACTTTGAACGTCTGTTAATTCATTACACAGTGGTGCTGGCAAGCTACGCTCGTCGTCACTATTATTTCTCAGTTTACTTTGGAGCCTAGTGTTACGTTTTTCACACGCCATTATTGTCACAATATTTCACACGATAACACAGAAAAGCACAATTTGAAGAGCATAAATAAGAGAACACATTAACATAGCACTGAAAATAATATCTAGTTAAATGCAGCTGCGAAATACTAGGTGCAAATCTACATGCATGCCACAACTGTTTTACTGTAGAACAATGAAAAACTACAACTACAAAGGAAATTCTCTCTATAATAACGCGCTAGCAATAAACAAAAACTACACTAATCACACCAACTACAAGAAATAATCAGAAGATTCCAGTGAGGTATCCTCGGCTAAGGGTCGACATATGAAACGTTCCCTTTGAAAAATTTATACATGACTGTGCTTAAAACTGACACACAATATTTTTAGCGCAACACAATCTGACTTTCAGAAATCCCTACAAAAGAATGACCCTGACTAACATTAACCTATACGTTTCACAAATCACTTACCTCACAAAAATCTTGGTTACTCGAACTACTGCAATACAGCGAGCACCACTACTGCCAGCTAAATAAAAGATTCAAACTACGGAAGGCACTAACTACTGATAGGGATAGTTAGCAAATGAAAGATATTAATAGAGAACAAACAATGTATTTACCTTAATAGTCATAATATATATAGCGGTTCATGACAAATTACAACACTCCGCCATTTCTCTCCCCACATCCACCACTGCTGGCGGCTCACCTCCAACTGCGCAACGCTACGCGCTGTTCACATCCAGCTGCCGCTGCCCAACACTGCAATGGCAGACAACAATGCAAACCAGACACAGACTGCACACAGCACAGCCAGTGATTCTCACACAGAGTGCTACGTGGCGTTACCAATAAGAAAACCTAAACAGCCTACTTACACATTCTCTCAGCAAAGCACTAACCACCACCGCTTCTGAACAAGCATTGCCAGTGGAGGCGGCGGAATGAAACTCTTTGGCGCAATCTCTGGCGCTGTGACTCAGTGTAGCCACCTTTCATATGTCCCTCCTCCACGGGCTAGAATTTGATGGTAATTTTGCCAGCATTGGTGGTGAAATACCACCAAATTTGTCAAAAAAATACAGACAAAAATAAAAGATAATATTAATAAGTAAATATCACATAACTAGATAAATTTTGGCTTTGCACTGACCCTTCAATAATCTAGTATATAAAATACAGTAAGGAATACAAATCCTTTCATACATGTGATTTTACATAATAGTTTACACAAGTATCATTCAATCAATGGCACCAGCAATGACGAATAGGTGTAGGTAAGAGTCTCATAACATTTCATAAACAGTAAATACACAAAAAATCAGTTTATACAAATATTCACATAAAATCTTTTCAATAGTTCAATAAACAGGTAACACTCCTCAGAGTGAAATCTTCTCGGGTGATCAGCCGAGTAAAGGCGTCGTCTTCTCTTGAAACGTTGCGAGAAGACGACGCCTTTACTCGGCTGATCACCCGAGAAGATTTCACGAATGGAATACGCCGAGAAAGTCTCAAATCACATTTACTCCTCAGAGTAGTTGGCAGTCCCACCAGTAGCACCCAGCGATGGTCAACAGGTGCAAACAGCAGTCTCATAACATTTCATCAGCAGTATTTAAACAGCTCCAACAGTGGCACCCAGCAATGTTGAGCAGGTGCAGACACCAACAAGTGACATCATTTCAGTAGAAGCAGTTCCATTAGTGGCACCCAGCAATGTTGTACAGGTGCAGACACCAACAAGTGACAATATGTCAGTAGAAGCAGTTCCATCAGTGGCACCCAGCAACGTTGAACAGGTGCAGGCACGAACAACAGTTTCAATGCACACACAATTGCTTTTACAAAATTATTCTCAATGCTCTTACACTAAACATACAGATTATAACAAACACACAAATGATATCAGATAATTGTCATATTAACTATTACAATACACAAATCCCAGTAAACCTATAATATTTATGGTGTCAGTGCAAGCTACAACAAACAAGTAAAATAATATTTAGGAGATAGGTCGGTACCAATTATTTGGGATTAGGAAAGGAAAACACTCACTCATCTTTCATCCACATTAAGTACTTCTGTGTAATTGAATAGTGTTAACTGTGTAAATGCAATTCTGTCAAAATTTGATGTTCAACATGTGTATCAAGTAGTAGTGGCAGCAGTGCATAATATGTCGATACATATAAACCTAATCATCAATATCATTTACCTTACCTCTTGTCCACCAAAACTCCAATAATCATCAACTTCACACAATCTCAATACCTCAATAATACCTCTTCAATACGTCGACACATATAAACCTTATCGCCAATATCATTTCACTTCCATAACAACTCTTTCCTCTAGTTAGTCTCCTCGAACAAGTACAGATAAAATCCTAGTGCAAACTTCATCATCCCATACAATCCGAAGACACAATGTCCACACACAACCTCTGTGTAATCCATCTGAGCCAAATCTTCTACTCATTATGAATTATAAAATACATTTTGGTTACCTTGTCCATCATTAAATAAAAGAAATGCATACATGACCTCTAACGGCCTTTAGTTTGAATAACTCTCAGTAAGTAAGTACGAGTACGGAGTGAGAACGATCGTAATATTTCACAGTGTGTACACCACTTCAAGAATCGTGGCAAAACAGAAGCAAACATGTGGAGTATTTCTAGTGTCAAGTATCACTTGCTATTTCAATTGCTCACGAAGAATGCAGTGTAATAACTGTCAATGGTCTAAACCTAGTGTTGGTATGTCATGTCGTTAGCTTCCTTCCTGTTAGCATAAATTTATACAGCTTCCGTAAAACCTCCAGCTCATGTGACTTCTATGAAGTTTTTTGTACTAATGTCGTTCGTCGAATTATAGCAGTTCATTTTCTTATCTTAAAAATATAAGGCACTGAGCGTAAGAAAAACATGCAATAGCGAGTAAATATGCCAGTGGAGAACAGAATGTCAACAAGTGGATGCAGCACAATTCCTACAACGAGGCTCTGCCAAGCGAACAATCTATAATTAATACCATAGTGTGACCTAAACTCCATGTTCGTACACCGCATATCAGCATTTCTATATACCAAATTAAAGAGTAGTTATGACAACAAACAGAAATGTATAAATATGCAATCCATACGCAAAGCAGCAAATATGTATCTTACATAATAAACAGGTCATTAGCATCATATCGGCATAAGCAAATAAATGTTCATATGTAATCTTAATAAGTAAAGATGAAGGCGCAAGCAGATAAATCACAAAGTATAACTTACATACATAACCATATCATCACAACTAATCAGGTGACAATAATAATTTAAATAAATAAGCACAGCAGGCACATAATAAAAAAATATGACATCAGTGAAAAAGCATAGCAGCCAAGCGATGCATAATATACACAAGTAACAACCCTGTTCATTAATAAAACATTGACAAAAATCAGCAAGTGTATGCAAGCACGTCGCTTCACAAGTAAATTCATAGAACATAAAATTTAGCACAAAGTATAAATCACGTAATCGTGAGCAGCAAATTACGTCTAAAGTACGTACCTAAGTGGAAATATGTTACATTCTTCCTGAAAATTTCTCGATTGCAAGTCCTCTTAACGTCGGACACACACAGAATTTACCTGAAGGTCTTAAATATTTTGTACAACCGTATCCTGAAAAATACTGAACGTTAATAACATAATTTATCAAGTCACTATAGCTTTATACTGAATTTAATCAGAGAAATTAGACTGTGTGTTTGTTTACGGCTGTCAGTGCATTCGCACTGAGCGCTCGATCAGCTGTAGGTACGCGTGACGTAGGAAGTAATTGTTTGCGGTCAACGACTGCCTTGTGCGGCGTGCAGACTTGACTGTTGCTTTGAGTATGTGCCGCCGCCGGAACACGGCGCGGTATCCTTGTATTCTCTGCGTGTTTACGTATAACTGCTAGTTTCTCAAAAGTATGTCATTCCACAAAAATTTTAACGTTCGATATATGATGTATTCCCTTAGAGCGCCGAGAGTTTCTACTTTGATAGTGTTATCATGAATGATTTTGCGAACTCTATATGGACCGTTATAAAGCAGAAAAAATTTCCGACACAAGCCTTTTCCTTTGTAAGACAAACGGTGAGACTTAATTAACACCTTTTGACCAACTGACAAGGTTTTTAAACGACCAGGACGCTTAGCTGATTTCTCTCTTCTAGTAGCCGCAGACGCAATATTTTGTAGAGCCAGGTTGACAACTTCAGAAAGGGCGGAAAAGGAACAATTTCAGAAATGCGATTTGTCGATGCTTTATTTTTTAATATAAATATAGGCGGTAAAGAAGTTGGATCATTAGGGAGTTCATTCAGAAAATTTTTGAAAAATATGAAGATACTGATCCCAAATTCTGTGATTCTGATGACAATAAAGTCGACACAATTTATTGATTTCCTTCATCCATCTCTCTGAAGCGTTAGATTGAGGGTGAAAAAGTGAAATGAAAATTGGTTTAATCTTACGACGCCGTCGAGGACGAAGCCAAATTTTAGAGCGAAACTGTGATCCATTATCTGATATAACCTTATCAACATGACCCACTTCTGTAAGAAAATGTTTGATGAAAGCATTAGATACTGAACGAGCTGTTGCTTTGCGTAAAGGTGTAAAACACACATATTTTGATGTCAATTCCACTGCTACCAAAATGTACGCAAAACCATTAGCAGAATGAACCACTGGACCGAACAAATCGACTGCAGCCATCTCCTTTAATTTCGCTGGAATGATAGGAAACAATGGTGCTCTGTGAGAAATAGTTGGCGGCTTAGCCTTTTGACATAATTTGCATTTTGCAAGAACAGATCGAATACGTTTTTCCATGTTACTGAAGTAGCAATTTTCTCGTAATTTACGAAAGCATTTTCTGGGACCAAAGTGTGCTTAACTGAAATGTGTATACCAAATCAATTTATTAACCCACTAATCAGGAATACAAACCAACCAAACAGAGTTGTCGACCGATTTTCGTTTGGAAAGAATATCATTGCGAACTAAATAATACTGTCTAATCGCTACGCTTTCCTTTCTCCTCCACTTCTCCTTAATGTCCTTCCAGATTGGATCCTTGTTTTTCTCCTTAGCGATTTCCTGGAGCGAAGACGAAATAAAATTTTCAAACGCAACACCTTGAATATACATCAAACAATAATTGTTTTCTTTGCAGTTCTCCTCAGCACTTTGTTTCAAACCCATAGGTGCACGTGATAAAGCATCAGCAATAATATTTGAAGAACCCTGTATGTACACAATACTAAAATCAAATTCCTGTAGATACAGCGCCCATCGTGACAATCTTCCATGAGTTAATTTTGTTGACATAAGAAATTCCAGAGCTCGGTGATCGGTGTGAACCTTAGTATGTCTGCCATACAAAAATAAGCGAAATTTTGTGAAAGCCCAAATAACAGCCAAGGCTTCAAGTTCCGTAATCGAATAATTCTTTTCTGATTTAGAGAGAACACGACTTCCAAATGCAATAGTTTTCTATACTACACCGCCGTTTTCTTCTATGTCTTGAAATAAGTGTGCACCTAGGCCTTTGTATGATGAGTCCGTCGTCAAACAAAAATCTTTAGATAAATCCGGATGTGAAAGAAGTGGAGCAGCAACTAAAGCATCACGAAGTTGTTCAAATTCTAATTGAGCTTCCTCATCCCAACACGAATTAGAATTCTTTCCAGATAGTTCACATAAACGAGGTGTGGCCAAATTGTCCAATCTAACAAAGCGTCTAAGAAAATTACAGACACCAAGGAAACTACGAACATCACGTTTTGTAGTAGGAACAGCATAATTACGAATAGCGTCTAGTTTCTCTGGATCAGGAAGAATACCTTCTGAAGAAATAATATGACCAAGAAATTTCACCTGAGAACGACCAAATTCAGATTTTTCCAAGTTCACTGTAATGCCAACTCTTGCAAAAATACGTAATAACGAATCCAAAATTTTGTTGTGCTCACTCCAAGAACGTTTAGCAATAAGAATATCATCAACATATGAAGTAATATTGTCACGAAGATAAACAGGTAAAATTTCGTTTAAACTACGAATGAATGCTGCAGAAGATACAGTAAGTCCAAATGGTTATTTCGAAATCACTTTTGGGTAAAATAGTCATATCCGGTTATTCTTTACCGATTCTCTAGATAGATTGATAGTTGAAGAGTTATTTTGATAGATACAAAGAATAGTAAAAGAGTAGGCAGCAGTGCAGAAAACTAAAAGGGAAATAGCACCACTACGGCTCGGGGCCCTGTGCACACTACGGCACATATTCACTTAGTGTAGTGAATCCCCTGAGGACATTTACATCTTCCGGCTAAAGCAATGTGTCTTATCGATTGTAGCAGCTTAATTAAACAAATGCGAATTAATTCAGTCGGGCTATAAGGGTTGGAAAGGAACTGATTCTTCGAATCATGTCTTCAAAGTATTCTGTTGGCGTGCGGAACTCAGACTGTTTAAAATTACGCTCCATAATAAGACTGTGTTTGACTCTGTCTTGCGTGTTTTCGGACCAATATGCCAATAGAAATGCATGATAAAAATCATTTAAATTATTACAATCTTTAATAAGTGCGCGCATGCGCGTCTCCGGTTCGTTTTCTAAATATCCACACATAAATTCCAGTTTGTGACCTAATGGCAAATTTGGCGGAAGTGCGCACGTAAATTGATCCAACCATGCACATGGATGTATGTCATTCCCAGAATTGCGGAAGATCTTAAATTTCCGAACAGTCAAAAAGTGTTTATAGTCAAAGTTTTCGCCTCGTGGCGACAAAGACCTACCGCGTCTGTCCCAGTCCGAATGTCGATTATTGTCAAGTTCGCGCGCCTGGCGCTCTCTTGTTGCTTCTCGTAAATGAAATAAATTACTTTCTTCATACCCCTCTGCTATCTGTGATTCTAAGTTTCTTCTACTGTCTTTTCCTACGATTTCGCCCTCAATCTGTTTGACTTGCTTTTTTAAAGCCTCAAATTCCCTTTTAAAGCGTTCATTAAATTTTCCCTGATTTTCAACATGTTTATTTATGCTCTGGTACTCTCCTGTTTCTGCAAATGGCAATGGAGCTGTATCATCTGAATCTCTGTCCCCATGTAAACTAAGATTTGTCAATTTATCTGAAATCTCCGCAACTCTTTCCGATAAGTCACCTATTTTTTCTTTCTGTTTATTTACGCCTTCCGTAAGTGTCGCGACTCGGGTTTCAGTATTGACACATTTAATAGTTAACTGTTCATATTCTTGTCTTAGGTTATTGATTCTGTCATTTGGTACGGATTCCTCGATTCTTTCAAATATTTCTTCCTTATCGTGTGCACGTTGTAAATTTAACTCTGAAAATTTTTGTACTATCACGCGATCTCTTTCTTCCTGTTCTTTATCCTTTTCCTTTTGTCTAATTTCTATTGAAATTAATCTATTATTGTGAGCATTCAAAATCGGTTGTACTTCTTCTCTAATTTCTTTCTTTAATTCATCTTTCATATTTTTGAAACATGTCCCTATTCGTGAGTCTAACCGTGTTTCCATTGTTTCCATCTCTGTTTTAATTGTTCCTATTTGTGAGTCTAACCGTGTTGCCACTGTTTTTAATTCAGATCCTAACTGTGATCCCAGTGAGTCTAACCGTGTTTCCATTGTTCCCATATCAGTTTCTAACCGTGTTGCCAAAGTTCCCATCTCTCTTTTTAATTCAGATCCTAACTGTGTTTCCATTGTTCCCATCCGTGATACCAAATTTAATATAGCACCTATCAACTGCTCCATATTAACTGGTTCGAAATTCTTTTCGCCCCTAACATTTCCCGCAAAACCAGCTTCCTTCGTCATAGCTGTAAAGCTATCTGTGTTCGATACTATTCCAGAATCTTCTGTCGTTAATCTCGTATTCTGAAATTTCTTTAGTTGTGAAAAGTTTTGAACTGGTTCTGGACTATTTTCCCTGCTTGTTAAATTGTTTTCTACTTCATTATTCATCATACTGTTCTCCTGTGTTGGCGAGTTCGCCATGTTAACAATTTCGTCATTCTCACTATCCATCATTTTTGCCTTTTTCATCGATCGCGTAATCATTTACAAAACATACAAAACTCGTCACTGTACGAAAATTACACACAATATGACACTTTATCACCAACAATACCATTCACACGAAATGTTTCCCTCAAACACGATTAACGAACAATTGAAATCTTCATAATTGCACAAAATTTTCAAACGCGTATACAAGACATCAAAAATTAAATTCTGCAAAAATACCATTAGAAGAAAGACAAGACAACTACAAATGTTCATTACCAAATCTACACATGCAATATAGACTACAATTACTAAACTACAAATTACTTCAACAATACTGCTGTCTGCTATTTTACTATCAGAAGATTTCCAAAGGACGATCCGAAGCAGCGGTCGCCACGTGCATGGGGGCTTAATTAAATAGAATGAAAATATTTTTAGTAGCTGTCTGTTCGGTTACGCTGTCTCCTAAACGGTTGGCCCTGACTAGTATTAGTACGCAACAAAGAATGAAAGAAAATTTCCGTTACCACAATTAATTAATTAAGTCCCCAGCAACTATAAAAGCTACGAAACAAAAACTACGAACAACAAAGCACAAGTGTAACTGTTCTTTGTGTGGAAGTGTGATTCAACGTACACATCTGGCACGGTTCTTCCTCAATAAGACAAGATATTTTAAATACCATTTACACTGAATTAATTAAATAAAACTGAAGTACTATAATTGCATATAGAAACCCGAATTACAGTCTAATACATGAACACAAGCCAGATGCTTTGTTGACTGAACCTGTGACCAAGAGGCATTGTTAGTTAGGAAAATTAAAAAAAAATGTTTTTTACCTTCATGTATATTGACTAAAAATACACTCTGATCATTACAACATTTCCATTCGAACAACATCTGCTGTCTAGCCAATCAAATCAACTGCACACGACATGGCCTCAAATAATACAGCTATCAACATCCTCTCAGCAAAGCACTAACCACCACCACTTCTGAACAAGCGCTGCCAGTGGAGGCGGCGGAATAAAACTCTTTGGCGCAATCTCTGTCGCTGTGACTCAGTCTAGCCACTTTTCAAGCTCAATGGAGCGTTTCCAGTTATGTAATTAAGTGTGCATAGAACGCCACTTCCAGAATAAAACTAACCAATTATCAATTATTCGCTAGATTTCAATTTGTGACTTACACTAACGAACCAAAACATTATGACCACCTGCTTAATAGCTTGTTGGTCCACTTTTGGAACGCAATGCAGCGCCGATTCTGCATACCATCGATTCTACAATTTGTTGTTATGTTTGTGGAGGTATGTGGCATCAGACATCTACGCACAAGTCAAGTAATTGCCGTAAATGACCGCTTATTTGTGTACGTTGTGATAGCGCCTGATAGCGACCCAGAAGGGTTCCATCGGATTCACAACAGGCGAATTTGGTAGCCAAGACATCAAGGTGATTTCACTATCATGCTCTTCAAACCACTGTAACACAATTCTGGCTGAAAGATGACATCGCCATCAGGGAAGATATCAAGCATGAAGGGACACAGGTATTGTATTGTAATGAATGTTAACCGGGGGCCTAGAAACGATGGAGAGGCTTCGTTCCCTCTGCAGCCGCAGTGGTCCACCACCCTACAACGACTACCGCAGTCCACTTCACCCTTCCGCCGCCCCCACCGAACCACTCTTTCAGGGTTATTGCGCTCTTTGGTCCCGGTGGACACCCCCCCCCCTTCCCCAGGGAACTTCTCACACCAGACGAGTGTAACCCCTATGTTTCTGTGGTAGAGTAATGGTGGTGTACGCGTACGTGGAGAACTTGTTTGCGCAGCAATCACCGACGGCTGAGGCGGAATAAGGGGAACCACCCCGCATTCGCCGAACCAGATGGAAAACCGCCTAAAAACCATCCACAGACTGGCTTGCTCACCGGACCTAGAAGCAAGTCTGCCGGGCAGATTCGTGCCGGGGACCAGGCGCTCCTTCCCAATCTGGAAAGTCGTGCGTTAGACAGCACGGCTAACCGGGCGGGCTGGGATACAGGTGGTCTGCAGCTGAAATCATGTCTTAGATTGCTACCACAGGTCCCATGCAAGCGAAGGAGAATGGTTCCCACAGCACAATACTTCTCCCAACAGCCTGTGCCCGTGGCACGGTGTATGTTCGGAGCAACCGCTGGCCTCGATGACGGCTTTTATGGAGACGACCATCGACCTATTGTAGCAAGAACGTGATTCATCCTAAGAGTCGATACGTTTCCATCGATCCACGGTAGAATCCCGGCCGTCCTGTGCCCCACTGCAGTCGTAATTGTTGGAATCATTAGTTAACAGGGGGTCACGTAAGGGTCGTTTGCTGCGGCGTTCCATGTCCAACAATGTCCCATGAACGGTGTGTGCCTAAACACTTGTGCGTTCCTCAGCATTCTGCTCTTTCGGCACGAACCCCACAGATCACCGTCTATCTTACTTTACAGAACAGACAAGCCTCCGAACCCTGCGCACTGAGAAGGGTCCTGGACGTCTAACCACTTAACGCCTAGTGGTAGTTTCGCTCTTCTTCTACCACTTTCCGTAGATGCTCATGACAGTACCGCGTGAGCCGGCCTCTGTGGCCGAGCGGTTCTAGGCGCTTCAGTCCGGAACCACGCCGCTGCTACGGTCGCAGGTTCGAATCCTGCCTCGGGCATCGATGTGTGTGATGTCCTTAGGTTAGTTGGGTTTAACTAGTTCTAAGTCTACGGGACTAATGACCTCAGATGTTAAGTCCCATAGTGCTTAGAGCCATTTGAACCATTTAGTACCGCGTGAACATTCGACCAGCTTCACCGTTTTCGAGATACTCGTTCACAGGCTCCGTGTAACAATAATCTGCCCTTTGTCAGAGTCGCTTATCTCAATATATTTCCCCATTTGCAGCTTATATCTTTGGAAGTGTCATTCTCTATCCGTCTCCGTTCCGCTCACATGCTTCCCTTACGGCGTCACGTGCCCGTAACGCCATCAGGCGGCACCCAGCGTTGCGCTGATCAGTGGTCATAATGTTTTGGTTGTTCAGTGTACCAAAGCTACGAAAGGGACTGCGAGCAGATGACTATAGAACAAATCATGTCCACAGCTGAGTAACAATTATTGTGTCTTACTTTCAAATGTAGTTGGCGTGTTCGAGCCCTGCCAAGGAATTCCCCCTGAAAGAGAAACAATGACTGATTTCTCTGCCCGAAATCAGAGGCCAGACGCGCGGCGTGTTGACTACATCCTCTCTGATGTTGCTCTTCATAAAGACGCAGACAGAGAATGCAGCAAAGGCAGTTCTGGCGGCCAGAGCAGTACTATTGCAAACGGCATCTAGGGCGGTCTCGTACCATGTAGATACACTACATTAAAATGTACTGTACACCACAGATTTGGTACACTACAAAATAAAAATAACTGAGATTATTGTGCATTATCTTTGAGAAGGCTGTCTCATGTTAAGTCCTCTTGGATGCAATTGGAGGCTCTAAATATAATGGCTTGGAATCAAAGAGGGTATAGTTATGTTCCTGCATCTCCATCAATGTGCGTCTGCAATGCATTAACAATGATTGCTACAAGAGCGCATATTCGAAGTGCTACGTAATTGTGGTACGTATTGGATAGTGAAGCAGTGGTGTTGATCCTTATGCAGAAAGAGCTGATACGAATCTCACTACACGCTGAGAGGCGTTGTTCTGTTGACATATGGTGCGGGCAGCAGACTGAAGGAAAAAAGAAAAAAACGGACGATTAAAGTTTAACGTTCCATCGACGCGAGGTCATTAGAGTGACCACAAGCACGGATTTGGGAGGACGAGAAAGGGAACCGGCTGGACCTTTTAGAAAGAACCATATCGGCGTTCACTTTAAACGATTTAGGGAAATTAGAAGAAACCTATATCTGGAGTCCCGAAGGAGGATATGAGCTGTCAGTCCACAGCTCGTGGTCGTGCGGTAGCGTTCTTGCTTCCCACGCCCTGGTTCCCGGGTTCGATTCCCGGCGGGGTCAGGGATTTTCTCTGCCTCGTGATGACTGGGTGTTATGTGATGTCCTTAGGTTAGTTAGGTTTAAGTAGTTCTAAGCTCTAGGGGACTGATGACCATAGATGTTAAGTCCCATAGTGCTCACCAGGGAACCTCCCCATCGCACCCCCCTCAGATTTAGTTATAAGTTGGCACAGTGGATAGGCCTTGATAAACTGAACACATATCAATTGAGAAAACAGGAAGAAGTTGTGTGGAACTGTGAAAAAATAAGCAAAATATACAAACTGAGTAGTCCATGGGCGACATAGGCAACATCATGGACGATGTGAGCTCAGGAGCGCCGTGGTCCTGTGGTAGCGTGAGCAGCTGCAGAACGAGAGGTCCTTGGTTCAAGTCTTCCCTCGAGTGAAAATTTTACTTTCTTTATTTTTGCATAGTTATTATCTGTCCGTTCGTTCATTGATGTCTCTGTTCACTGTAATAAGTTTAGTGTCTGTGTTTTGCGACCGCATCGCAAAACCGTGCGATTAGTAGACGAAAGGACGTGCCTCTCCAATGGGAACCGAAAACATTTGATCGCAAGGTCATAGGGCAACCGATTCCTCCACAGGAAAACACATCTGATATATTCTATACGACACTGGTGACGGCATGTGCGTCACATGACAGGAATATGTTGTCGACCCACCTAACTTGTACACTTGGTGAATGGGTAAAAAGATTCTTCTACCTTGCCCGATTTAGGTTTTCTTGTGGATGTGATAATCATTCCCAAAAAAGTGATGAAAACATAAGAGTTTGTCATATAAACTGAAAATAAAAAATTAAACTTCTCACTCGATGGAAGATTTGAACCAAGGACCTTTCGTTCCGCAGCTACTCACGTTACCACGAGACCACGGCGCTCCTTCAGTCCCAGTCTCCTTGATGTTGCCTATCTTCCCATGAACTACTCAGTTTGTATATTTTGCTTATTTTTTCACAGTTCCACACAACTTCTTCCTGTTTTCTCAATTGATCTGTGTTCAGTTTTTCAAGGCCTATCCACTGTGCCAGCTTATAACTAAATCTGAGGGGGGTGCGATGGGGAGGTTCCCTTGTCAGAGCCATATGAGCTGTCACTCTCCCTAATATGAATCCAGTATCTCATCATTATTTCATCTCGCTTGTCAGCTAAAAAAGATACTATGATTTAGCGGCACACGGGTCAGTTGAAATTCGGCCCCATCCGGCAGCTGAACCCAGGGCTGATCACATATTCACACTGAGACGCAGAGCGCTCGAAACATGAAGCAGGGGGCACAGCGCCACTTCTAGGCGAGGAGCGGCCACGAGTGGCAGCCGACCGGAGTCTGGCGTGTGACAGGGAAGTCGCCACAACTTGGAGCCAGCGCAGGAGAGACCGAAGGCAGCAGCTGCAGGACAATACTCTGAACGTGATGTCGGTACGTTGTAACCTCCCCACCGCAATTTTTTTAAGAGAAAATACATATAGCAATACTTAATAGAAATGGGAGCCAAGTGTAACCTCCCCACAAAATTTTTAAAGAAAAAGGACGATACTAATTAGAAATGCTGATGGACATGGCTCTATGCGTAACCTGCCCACAATGAAATGTACTGACAATGGCAACAAAAACGTGAAATTCGCAATCTGACTCAAATATAAATCCTTCAAAATTAAAGTCCATTCAGTGACAAGAAATTTCAATTAAACCGAAATATTGGTCTTTGGCCCTGTGTAAAACAATCAGAATTAAAGTCTTACCTCAGAATAAATAGATGTCACATATCTGCTCTTGTTGTTGCGCACCGCTCGGAGGAACTGCATTGCAAATAATAATATTCTCTTTTTTTTTGTGATTCTAGTGAAATTTTTTCTTCAAAAGAAGTGGAATGAAATGGGAAGTGCAACGAAATCTTGAGTTCAATAAAAAATTAAATTTTTGAGAAAATGCTTTTGAAATAAAAAATTATTATTGGGAGACTTGTTGGAGAATAATTACAATAAATAAAATTTTTCATTATCTAATGATTATATTAATTAACAGTATACCTTATTCCTCATCTTGACCATTGTTGCCGACCGCCTACATCACACAACCGCACTGGGCTGCTACTACTGACCGACCGCTCTGCATGACGACTACAGACTGAGTACTGCTCTCAACTAGACAGAGCTACAGACTCGCAACGACTGAACTGACAGACTCGCAACGACAGACTGACTGCTACTCTGCATAGCGACAACTAACTCGCAAAGACTACTACTGACTGAGACCCGCTCGCAACACTCGCGCGGTCAAGCGCATACTCTCTGGTCACAGATGCTACAATGCCTCGCCATCGCTGCTGCGTTACATACGTGTTTCATAACCCTCCACTCGGGGGGCAAAAATTTGGCAGCGATGGTGAGTCATTTGGACTTGCCAAGCGCGGCAAAATTTTTCTTTAATTAACAAAATCCTACAACTTACAGAATATTTAAATGTTGTGCACACGCACTAAGTACAAAATATATCAGACAAGGACAAAATGTGAATACTAAACATAGTAGCAAATCAGAAAAAAGTATATACAAACTTTTTGACAGATAAAGTGCACAGGCACTGAAAAAATTCTTTAGCATATTCAGAACAAATAAACAGACTGGCAAGAATAATTAGATGTAGTACATAAAGTAAATGTTGTGCACACGCACTAAGTACAAAATATATCAGACAAAGACAAAATGTGAGTACAAAACATAGTAGCAAATCAGAAAAGTATATACAAACTTTTTGACAGATAAAGTGCACAGGCACTGAAAAAATTCTTTAGCATATGCAGAACAAATAAACAGACTGGCAAGAATAATTAGATGTAGTACATAAAGTAAATGTTGTGCACACGCACTAAGTACAAAATATATCAGACAAAGACAAAATGTGAGTACAAAACATAGTAGCAAATCAGAAAAGTATATACAAACTTTTTGACAGATAAAGTGCACAGGCACTGAAAAAATTCTTTAGCATATGCAGAACAAATAAACAGACTGGCAAGAATAATTAGATGTAGTACATAAAGTAAATGTTGTGCACACGCACTAAGTACAAAATATATCAGACAAAGACAAAATGTGAGTACAAAACATAGTAGCAAATCAGAAAAGTATATACAAATTATTTGACAGATAACAAAGTGCACAGGCACTGAAAAAATTCTTTAGCATATTCAGAACAAATAAACAGACTGGCAAAAAATATTATGTTGACAAGTGTACATGCACTGAAAAATGTCTTTAGCATTTTCACAACAAATAAACATAATGGCAAAAAAAAAATTCATGTCCAAAGTGCACATGCACTGAAAAATGTCTTTAGTATTTTCACAACAAATAAACATAATGGCAAACATCATGTCGACCAGTGACATAAGTGTACTCACACTGGAGTTTAGCGAATCGAAAAATGTATAACCTATGAACATAAATGATGTTACCAAAAAAAATTTTTTCTTTATGTGACAAGAATCAGGATAGGAAAGGGAAGGATTGCATCATGGTTGTAGCACTTTAGATTGCACACAGCTGCTCTGAAAGTCCATATCTTTCCACAGTAGTACAACACCAAGTGACACAACTTGAAGTTCTTTTCCCATCAGAATTTATCAGTGTAGCCAAGACACTGAACTGTCGTAGTAATGTTCCATGTTTTCATTTTGGCAGTACATTAGGTACACCAAACAGTGGGACCATAATAATGTCTTCATCGCTCATGGTGGTGGACAGCATGTCGTGTCAACACCACACTCTTACAAGGCACACCAACGTAGAATTAGTGCAAAACCAAATATAGTGCTCCATGATCACTGGGATAAACAGGACAAATGGACATTGCAGTAATTCAGGGTAGTCAGCTTATGAGGTGAAGGACATCAAGTCACATAATATTGACAATTACAGTCTTCATCGATAGTTCGTGGCATTCATAGCCCAGTTATTGAACATTTCTGTACCAAGTATGTAGTATTACAGAAAAATGTTCATTAATTGTTTTACATAGAATCAGTAGCCTTCTTTTCCTGGTTACAAAATATTATGAAATAATCGCATTCTTTTCAGTTACAGAGTATAATTAAGAATCATTAACCTTCTCCTAATTACAGTTAATTAATCATTTGTCATTAATTAATCATTTGTCTAATTACAGTTAATTAATCATTTGTATAATTACAGTTAATTAATCATTTGTCGTTAATTAATCATTTGTCTAATTACAGTTAATTAATTAATCATTTGTAGCCTTAATTAATTACAAAGCATTATTAAACAGTACCATAGTTAATTAATTATGTGTCATTCCAATCTATTAAGAATCATTAGTCTTTTCCTAATTACAAAGCATTATGAAACAGTCACATTCATTTCCAACAACAAAGTATCAACATTGGAAACAAGAGCTAATCAATGGCATAATTAATAACAATTTCGTTGATTGACATTAATTATTGGCACTCAATGGCCATCAAGTATTGAATAGAATAAAACATAGTTCATCATTCAGTATTATTCAGATCATTACAAAGTCATTATTAAAAATCAGTTAATTACAGTCAAATCATTAGTAATCACAGGCATTACAATAAACAGTGGCAGTTATTAGCTAGTGACAAAGCATTATTTTGAATATAGTCTCATTAAGAGGTCATTACTCGAGTGACATGCTATTCAGAGTTGATCAGTATTATTCAGAATTATCATAAACTAGTGACATTATGTGGGACTGGTAATACATTTTTTTGGTAGCAATGCATTGCGTTGGGATCGATAATTAATTGCTGAGGCATAATACTTTTTGCTTTTGACCTATTGCTGCAAATGAGGATAGGTAACGTCATTCGTCATGAGTCAGCTGTAGCAAGATTATGTAACAAGGCAGTACATGTGATCACATTTATAAATGATAAACACAAATGGGTAAAAAATATAAAAATGCAAGTACTAGAACAGGTATAATAAGTAACAGGTTTAGTAAGTGTCATGAAAAACTTCTCCTGGAAAAAATACAAAAACGGATTATTGACCTGAAAGAAGAAACGCACACTATGCTGAAAAGTAGTGAACTTCGAATTAACAAGTAGTGAAATGTGTATAAAATGTGTTCCATAGCTGTCCTTTCCAAAACTTTCCGTCATCCTACTATGCAATGTAACACCTGCTGTCAAAGCAAAACTGCAACAAATACTTAAATAACTACGTAGCATAAATACATTACTTCAACATTATCCTCATCTGTAAAAAAAAACTTCATTATCCATATCATCATAACTTCACCATTATCATCACCTGTAAAGAAAAACTTCATTATTCATAATACCATTTCCTTCATCATTATTCATCAGTATTCACTATCATCTGCAAAAAATCACTTCATTACTCATTACATAACTATTCCTTATCTCTAGCATATTTCATCACTAAAACTAAGATGTGTAGTTCTCTCTGACAGCCTGCATCAATCACCTTGTATTCTGAAAGAAAAAATTAGTTAAGACTGCTATTCTACGATGAGTATAGTATATTCTTGTTAATGCTTGTTAATCCTGATCCCTTTACTCTTCCTCATAAAGTTATTGCATCTCCTTTCGTTTATTCCGTAGGTGAAATTCCCATTTATGTTAAATTTATTTCTTAGAATCATCATTCCTTTCTGAAATTGATGAACAAAGATTAATGTCTTGCATTTAAATCCTATACCCACTAAATAATGACTGGTTTATGGTGACACAATTAACCATACAGCATAACATGACAGAAAACGTAATATGTCCAAGACATTGACAGTGTTCGGATGCGAAAAAATGTACACAGAATAATACAATGCAGTAGCAAAAAAAATGTGAAACAGTCACGATGTTGAGATGTCATAAGGCAAAAAAAAAAAAAATGTCAAAGTCGACTGGTGTGTGTTATATCTTAACTATTTCATAGTGCATACAAACAAAACTGGAGTACAGTCATATACACAAAAAAATGGAAAATGTGCACGGTCTGATGTGCAACGACAAGAAAAGCGACCTGCTAACCTTACCTTGCCGGGCACTTGCCAAAAAAAAAAAAATACGATAATCATCAATAATTAGTCACATAAATATAATTGCAGAAATAGTCGTAAATGTGTAAATTCATCTGGAAAAATATGCACGGTCTGATGTGTGACGACAAGAAGAGCGACCTGCTAACCTTACCTTGCCGGGCACTTGCCAAGAAAAAAAAATACGATAATCATCAATAATTAGTCAGGTGAATTAATTGCATTAGTAAATGGCATCATAGTGTGTTGAATCATACAGTGGTTTCACTCAATAAACGGTTTAATGTTTGAGATATGGTGATTGCCTTTCGATTTTCTGGTTCTCAAAGTTTCGACGTGTACAACATTGGGGTGAGGGATGCTGCGAATCCGATACGGACCTGCGTATAGAAGTTCAAATTTACTGCACTTACCTTTTAATTTGCTGGATAAATAGTGTGTACGTACTAATATCTTCTGTCCAACGTGAAAGTCGCGGCGTGTACAAACCTGTTTTTGCTGTCTTCTCCGGCGCTCTGCGGCACGTTTGATGTTGTTCAGCGCAATGTCAATTATTTCGTGGTGTCGTAGGCGACGATTTTTGGGGAATTCTATTAATTCTTTAATTTTGTTCGGTGGTTCAACGTTTTTCAGTATAACAGTCGGAGATAGCATAGTGGATTCATTTGGAATGGAATTAATTACATCTTGGAATGAGAGTATGTGTGTATCCCAATCAATATGTCTTTTGTGGCAGTATATTCTGCACAGCTTACCAATTTCCTTCATTAATCTTTCACAAGGGTTCGAAGAAGCGTGGTACTTGGATATATAGATCGGAGAAATGTTTCTAGCTCGTAACATGCGTGTCCATACACTACTACGAAATTGAGATCCATTATCAGAAATTACTTTCATTACATGCCCTACATGAGATAGAAAATGTTTTACAAATGCTTTAGAAACAGTTTTAGCAGTAGCTTTGCGTAATGGAGTGAAAGTAACAAATTTTGAAGTGAGCTCAACAGCGACAAAAATGTAGCAAAAACCTCTGTTAGTTCTCGGAATCGGACCAAAAATATCTACTGCGGCCATGTGTCTTAATTTCACAGGTATAATGGGATATAAAGGAGGAATATGTGAAGTGGTGTCTGATTTAGCTTTCTGGCAAATTTTACAAGACGCTAAAACTCGTCGTATACGTTTCTCCATGTTGGCAAAATAACAGTTCTGTCTCAGTATAAGAAAACATTTTCTTGCTCCGTAATGTGCGTAACTTAAATGAGTGTACCAAATTAGTTTGTTAACCAGTTCGTCAGGAATGCATAATAACCAAATGTTGCTGTCAGGATGAGAGCGGCGAAACAGAATGTCATTGCGTACAGTGTAGTGGTTCCTAATCGTAACATTTTTCCTATCTTGCCAAAGGTGTTTAATTTCTTTCCACACATTGTCCTTATTTTGTTCTTGTGCTATGTCCTGTAATGACGATGAAATAAAATTTTCAAATGCAACTTGTTGAATGTACATGACACTGAAATTTGCTTTGCAGAAGTTGGTTGCTGCGTCTTGCTGATTGTTACTGAGAGAACGCGATAGTGCGTCTGCTATAACATTTTGCGTACCGGGAATGTGAACTATTGTAAAATTAAATTCCTGTAAATATAGTTTCCATCTGCTTAACCTGTCGTGAGTGAATTTAGCTGAAAGTAAAAATTGTATCGCTCTATGGTCTGTGTAGACGGTGGTATGTCTGCCGTAAAGAAAGTGCCTAAATCTCGTGAAAGCCCATACAACACATAATGTTTCAAGTTCTGTGACGGAATAATTTCGTTCAGCAGGTGACAAAATGCGACTTGCAAATGCGATGTTTTTAATAACTGTTGAACCATCTTCTTCTATTTCCTGGAAAATATGTACGCCTAAAGCGGTGTTGGAACTGTCGGTAGCAATGGAAAAATTTCTAGTAAGATCGGGGTGCGATAACAGTGGAGCATTCAACAGAGCATGTTTCAAATAACATTCTCGTGAACAAAATTCTGCGTGTCAAAAGTAATGTTTGCGTTACTGTAGTATGCAATCTGTGCTGTATCTGGTTAAATTCTATCGTTCGTCCTGTTATTTACGGGAGGATGCTGTGGCATATCCACTATATGAACTGTTCTGTTATTTCTTACTGACGTGTTACGCTATGGATGACACCTATTGTCTGTTCCATTCATGATTATTTGTTGTTGCTGATGTTGTTGCTGCTCATAAGATCGACTGTTATTAAATGTACGCTGAAAATTGTGCTCATCATTCTTTTTACGTCTGTCCTAATAATCATTCCTATACGGTGTATTGCGATAGGAATTGAAATAGAGTGTTGTCTGTACGTAGTTATTTCTTTGCTGCCATGCGTTACTATTTGTTGGCGCTGAGACTATACATGCACGCGGCGAAACATTAAAGTTTGGTTGACCTTGTAGACTGCATTGTTGGTTAGGTATGCTAAGCGGCTGACTTTCATGCTATTGTGGTGAAAAACATCTATTGTTACAAAAATATGGTTCCGACTGCTCAAAATTTTATACATACTGATGATTACGATTTTATCTGTAATTAAAATTACGGCGGTACTGGAGTGCCTACTGAAAATTGTCACATTCGGTAAAAGATTTGTCGTATCCGGTTTTCATTACATACGTTTCTTAATACTAGGTAGAGCAATAGTTAAAGAGCAGTTTGGATAGATATAAAGGATAGTAGAAGAAAAGGCAGCAGTGCAGAAAACTAAAGATGAAACAGCACTACTACAGCTCGGGGCCCTATGCTCGCTACGGCACATATTCATTAAAGCGTAATGAATCCCCTGAGGTCAATTACGCACTGCAAATAAATTTTAGCTTTTGCGTTACAGGCAATAGCGGTATAAATTCAAAACTAAATAGTTGTACCCAAGTTAATTCTGGTTTCTTCATTATTGGCAATGCTGTTGTAAATACAAAAATAAATTGTCGCATCTGGTTCAAAGCTAGTTTCTCCATTACCGATAATAGCGGTGAATGTACAAAGATAAATTGTCGTATACAGTGCAAATCGTGTATCTGTGTTCTGTCATTATTAAATTCTTTACATTTGCTTACAAATGCAAATTGCTCGAAATCTACGTTCTCGTCACTCAGTTTGATAACACGTTCAGGTTTGTGTGTGAATCTGTTCGTCTGTGTCATTTCGGATTTCAAGTTGCGTAGCTTTTCAGATTTTAATTCGCGTGGCTTTTCGGATTTTAAGTCGCGTAGTTGCTGTAAATTGCTCACATTATACACGCTGCGTGAGTCAGACACATGTTCATAAAGTGGCGTCTGTTGTGGTATGTTATTAACTGACATGTTTTTCATCTCTGTTACTTCTTGTTGTAAATTTGATAACTTCCGACGTAACGTGTTGTTAGATGAATCGATTTCATTAATTGTCAGCTGTAAATTTTGAAATTCAGGTGTTTGGATAAAAGAAACCGGTGCAGTATCGTCTGATTTATTGTCATTAGTATTTTCGATAACATCAATACGACTGGCCAATTCATCACATTTTTCAGTCAGTATTTTAACCTGATCATCGGTTTTAGAATCAGACGCATTAATCTGTTTTTGCAACTTGCGCGTAGTTTCGCTCAGTTTTTTAACATCAGCTTTGATGACATCGCAATCCTGTGTTAGATCTAGTTGTTCGAATCTATCTGTCACTGTTTGAATATTTACTGTGTGTGTATCTGTTTTTGCTTTAAGATCAGAAATTTCATCCTGTAATTCCGCGTTCAATTGTTCTATGGTATTAATTTTGTCGGACACTGTAGTAATATTATTGTCTACATACGTCTTCGCTTTCGCGAATATTTTACGTTTGTCCTCTTGTCTCTGTGCAGTGATTGTTTCCATGACTTGTCGTTTTACTTTGTTTTGATCTTGAATAAATCTGCGGAAACGCGTATTACTGTTCTGTATGTGCTGACTAAAGCGCTCGTTAATCTGAGTGTTCTGCTGTTCGAATTTCGCGTCTATCTTTGCGTCCATAGTGCGCGAAAGTTCTACCGTCATTGCTCTAAACTCGTCCCGTAATTGTGTAGCTTTTTCAGAGCACTGTTTGGCGACTCCGCTAATTTCGTCTCTGAGTGTATCTGTCGCGGCTGTTTGCATTTCCCTTAATTCTTGCGCAACCGACTTTATTTCTTCGCTATTTTTTTGTGAACAAGCCTCAATTTCCACGCGCAACTGTTCCTTAGTGTCATGGCACTGCGCGGCAACGGCTGTAATTTGTTCACTAAGTTGTTTGAAATTTTCGTTCTGTTCACTAAATTGTTGTTTGAACTCTTTACTTTGCTGTTGTATCAAACTTGTCATAATTCGTACCAAGTCAAAATTAGCGTTTATATTCTCTGTGCTGTTTAGTGGTGGATCTAGAACTCTCTCGCTTTCCGTGACCATTTGGTCATTCTGTAATTTACAAAAGGGTTTGTCAGTCAAATGTATACTATCAGTCATTGTTTCGGAATTAAATACATCTGTCCTACTTTGTGTGATCTGTTCATTTTCATTAGACAAATTTGTCTGTTCGTTACTTGGGTTTTCCAAATCGGGTGTGTTAAGCTCTGCAGCGCTCATTACAATAGAGCGCTCCGCGTCATCAATTGTCGTCAAGTTAACAGACGAGACAATTGAGTTCGTTTGTTCATTATCAAGGTAAAAGTCATCATTAGTGGTTGTAATGCACTGATTGTTAGTGAACGCAGGAATGTCATGATTACACTGCGTGTCACATGTCCTATCGGTAAAATTGTTTAAATCGGTAGTTTCGTTCGTAATACCTCGCGATACACTATTCATAGTCTTTCGCGGCATTTTTGCAATGGTCACAATTATTCACAAAACAAATGAGCACAATGCAAAAGCAACACACAAATACAACAAAGCAACAAATTGCCGTTGACCTGTAGAGAGAAAGTCACAAGATTAATAAAAGCGTAGCGCCAAATCCTAATTATATCTAAGCAAATAAGAGCAGATATCTGACTGTCGCTCAAAAGACTCTCAACGAAATTCGATCCTGGACTGGGTGTCGCCAAGTGTAACCTCCCCACCGCAATTTTTTTATATAAGAAAATACATATAGCAATACTTAATAGAAATGGGAGCCAAGTGTAACCTCCCCACAAAATTTTTAAAGAAAAAGGACGATACTAATTAGAAATGCTGATGGACATGGCTCTATGCGTAACCTGCCCACAATGAAATGTACTGACAATGGCAACAAAAACGTGAAATTCGCAATCTGACTCAAATATAAATCCTTCAAAATTAAAGTCCATTCAGTGACAAGAAATTTCAATTAAACCGAAATATTGGTCTTTGGCCCTGTGTAAAACAATCAGAATTAAAGTCTTACCTCAGAATAAATAGATGTCACATATCTGCTCTTGTTGTTGCGCACCGCTCGGAGGAACTGCATTGCAAATAATAATATTCTCTTTTTTTTTGTGATTCTAGTGAAATTTTTTCTTCAAAAGAAGTGGAATGAAATGGGAAGTGCAACGAAATCTTGAGTTCAATAAAAAATTAAATTTTTGAGAAAATGCTTTTGAAATAAAAAATTATTATTGGGAGACTTGTTGGAGAATAATTACAATAAATAAAATTTTTCATTATCTAATGATTATATTAATTAACAGTATACCTTATTCCTCATCTTGACCATTGTTGCCGACCGCCTACATCACACAACCGCACTGGGCTGCTACTACTGACCGACCGCTCTGCATGACGACTACAGACTGAGTACTGCTCTCAACTAGACAGAGCTACAGACTCGCAACGACTGAAGTGACAGACTCGCAACGACAGACTGACTGCTACTCTGCATAGCGACAACTAACTCGCAAAGACTACTACTGACTGAGACCCGCTCGCAACACTCGCGCGGTCAAGCGCATACTCTCTGGTCACAGATGCTACAATGCCTCGCCATCGCTGCTGCGTTACATACGTGTTTCAACGTGGAGGGCGTGCTGTCCAGTGTGTCTTCGTCCCGAAGTGGCTGGTTTGTGGAGTCCGTCGGCGAGCAAGCTGAAAACAGATGCGAGTAGCCCTCTATGCAAAGCAAAGCTCGAGTTACCGTATTTTACGCACTATAAGACTCTACGAACTATAATATAGTTTTTACACAATTCTTAAATAAAATTTTTACCATTTTTATTATTAGGTTGCAAAGCTAGTATAAAAAAATCTTTGTCTATAAAATAGAACCTACCTTTAAAGTCCCTGAACATCGTCATCTGGACTTCCTTCTTCTTCTCTCTCTTCGTTGTCATCGTTGTCCATATAGTCTACGACAAGATGGTCTTCACTGCCATCGAGAGCGTTACTTCTGCCGCACTTCTTGAAAGATTTAACAATAATGTCTTCTCTCACTCTAGACCTCGACTATTTTATCCACTGACACACTTGTTTGATTGGAGGTCATTTTAAAGGTCCCTTCTGCATGAATGTATGTTAGGTTTCATCCGCCATCCATTTGCTTCATTCCTCTCTCATATACATTTTAAATGGTCCATTTACCGAGACATAAAGTGGTTGCAATTGTGAACTTCGTCCTCCGTGTCTCAGTTTCACTCTCACAGAATTTTTCAAACGACTACTAAACTGATTTGGCACAAGAAGAGAACTCTTCTTCAATAAAGCCCCTTTCCTTCTGTCCCACACTCTGTTAATCCAAAATTTCATACTAGCCTCGCCCATCCGACCCTTTTCATGTATGTGAACAACAACACCTGGCGGTATTTCGGAAGGTTTTGGAATTGTTTGCGCCTGAAAATGATCATTGGATTAAGTTTAGTATCGTCTGTACAACATAAGACGACAACATTGTAGTGCATTTTTTCACGTTTTTATCGCTACAGTTTTAGCACCTTTCATGGCAACAGCTCTGTTACTCGGCACATCAAATTTCGGAGGAGTTTCGTCTACATTGGCTACTTGGCTTAGTTCCGCAATAGTTTTCTTTCGATGTTGAATAAGAAAGTGATGGAAAGACAATATTTTCTCTTCATACTCTTGTGGTATTTTCTGATGTATTTTGGTTTTGTTTCGCATACTAAGTCCATGACGCTTCATAAACCTGTAGCACCAATTAACTCCACTATTAAAGTCTGTTAACTTCCACTGCGGCGCCAGCTTACGACCGTGTGTTTGCATCATTTTTGTATTAATTCCAGTGCCGTTTTTACGTTGTCCTCGAATCCATTTCAATAGCTTACCTTCTAGTTTTGGCCATTTTGAATCGATTCTCCATTTGCACATTTAGTCTTACACTTATTTTTAACTTCGTCTTTACTAGTCCGCCAGTTGCGAATGGTATTTTACTGTTGTTAGAGGGCCGAAATTCCGCTAAGCTACTGTTTCCATATTCTTCTGCATATGCTATTTTTTTCAATTTATAGCCCACATGATACGAATATCTTATTTTTCTTCCATTATCAAACTAACTACTAACTACTAACAAAAATATTGTATTGTTATCGATAACACAAATCACTTTTAATTCAAATTCACTGGCACCGTAGACACCAATGACGCATCATAGTCTAGACACTGTTCTGAATTTGTGATGGTGGGGTGGCAGGGAGAGTGTTAGCAAGCTTGTGAATCCCAGCAACTACTGTTCGTCGCACTGCTGCTGCCAGTTGAATCCAGTGTTACCAGCCAGCTATGAGTTTCCCGCGGCATCTAATATATGGTCATTGTTAACACCGACGGGAATTTTAAATCAAACACTGTACATTTTTACATTGATTGCGAGTATAAGACAACTGAATTTTGGTGGCAATTTTTCGAAGAAAAAAGTGCGTCTCATAGTCCGCAAAAAGCGGTAATGGGTGATGGTCACAAGCCGAAGCAAGTATCACCTTAAGATCTTCGTTGGATTCTTGAGACTGCAGCCGTTGTGGTGCATTCAGAAACACTCTACTGTTTCCCAGTCATTTTTATTGGTAAACAAAACGAAATCAAAATGCAATGGGCAGGCACCCAACTCAATAAACCAAACTCAATAAATTAGTCTTTCCTAGCAAAATAAAATAAATGAAGCCTATCGAAAGAAGCAAAGCAATGTCGTTAAGTTTTTAATACGCAAAGCGAAATCAATGGTTCAAAATGGTTCAAATGGCTCTGAGCACTATGTGACTTAACTTCTTTGGTCATCAGTCCCCTAGAACTTAGAACTACTTAAACCTAAGGACATCATACACATCCATGCCCGAGGCAGAATTCGAACCTGCGACCGTAGTGGTCACGCGGTTCCAGGCTGTAGCGCCTAGAACCTCTCGGCCACTCCGGCCGGCGCGAAATCAGTAAATCGGTATATCCCAGCCAAGTAAAATTGCTGTTTCTCTGCATTCTTAAAGATTGCTGTGCTTAATTCTGTCACTGACGTAAATATCTTTCGCTGAGTTAAAAAGCTATCATCGCCATCTGTTAGTTCTTTGGTGTACTACGAAACCAACAGCGCTATCTACTGCTTCTTTTGTGTTACGCCGTGATGATTGTGTCATTGAGATAAATATTGAAGCTCAGCAGTCAATTTTTTCCGGCTCCGATTCTGATAATATAAAACTTGTACGTTGCCCCAAGCTACGCTCAAATTGCCTGTGAAAAGCCCATGCAAATGTGACTAGTAGTTTTGGAGATTAGCGCGTTCAAGCAAACAAACAGTCAGATACGACGAATTTAGATAAAACATTAAATCACGCTCTCTTTTCTGCGTGTTCCGATTTTGATGAAATACACCCTGTACGTTGCCCCAAGCTACATCGAGCTGATGCAAATGCATATAATAGTCTTGGAGCTTAGCGTGTTTAAACAGACAAACATATAGACACAACGGTTTTACACTTCTGTTATTTCCCTGAGGTCGGCTTCTATCAGTTTTTCCATTCTTCTGTAAATAATTCGTGTCATTATTTTGCAACCACGGCGTAGTAGACCGATGCCTCGGTAGTATTCATACCAGTCAGCATCTGAACTTTTTTGGAATTGGTTTTATCATATTCTTCCTGAAGTCCAAGGGTATTTCGCGGCTATAATAAATCTTGTACACCAGGTGGAATAATTTTGTTATGACTGTCTCGCCCAAGCATCTCAATAGGTCGGTGGGTCTCTTGTCTATTCTAAGGCCCTTGTTCCTACTTAGGTCTACCATTATTCTCGCAGATTATTTACGCAGTACCATATGTATCTCCTCTCCTTTAACGACGTCCTCTTCTCTTTCTGTAACAGTGTCCTCAAGTTTGTTTCACTTATATGGATGCTGCATCTATCTTTCCCCTAGTTATGCATGCTGCTACAGCCCGGTATTTGTCATCTAGCCATTCCTCCTTCATGTCAGTTTCATTTTTAGACGTCTGTATTCCCTTTACTCCCGCTTCATTTGGTGCATTTTTTTATGTTTTCTCCTCTGGTCAATTAAATCAATTATCTTCTGTGTTTCAGTTTTTTTAATAGTTCTTGCCTTTTTTACCTAAGTGATCCACTCTTGCCTTCCCTTTTTTTTAATATCTCAGAGCTACTCTTTCGTCTTGTATTGTATTCCTTTTCCTCGTTTGTGTTCGACGTTGCCTGACGCTAGGTCTGAAACTCTATACAACTGCAGGTGATCCAGATACCATCTTAATTTCCCATCTTTCCGTGCTTTCAGTTTACAGATCAAAACCAATAACAGTCCATATCTTTCCCTGAAAATGTCTCAGCGTTTAAAATCCGGGTTCGAAATCTCTTTCCGACCATTATGCAGTTTATGCCCGCCTGCTTAACTGAGTGTTAATGTGTTTATCTATCATGCAGGGACCTGGTTTCGATGCCCGGCGGATTGGAGATTTCCCCCGCTCGTGAACTGGGTGTTTTATTGTGCTCATCATCTTCTCATCATCACTGACACGCAAATCCCCCAATTTGGCGTCACCTGAAATAAGACTTGCAACCCGGCGGCCGAACTTCCTCGAATGGGGCCTCCCGGCCATCAATGCCACACAATCATTTCATTTCATTTCATGTAATCAACCTGAAATCTTCCACGTATACACCCTTATCTTCACGAGTCTTAAACCAAGTTATTTTCTGTGCAACATTCTACCAGGTGGTTTCCTCCGTGATTCCTTTCCGCCAGTCAATGCTCCCCTTCAATTTTTCCGTTTCTTCCTTTTCCTACTACCGAATTCCAATCACCCATCACAATTAAATTTTCGTCTCCTTTAACTATCTGAATAATTTTCTTTATCTCCTCATACATTCTTTCAATCTCCTCATCGACGGCAGAACTAATTGGCATATAAGCTTTTACATGTAAACCTGTACTTCCGTGGTGTGTGATAGCTTCATTTCTATCTTGGCTAAAGTAATGCGTTCACTATGCTGTTCGCAAGTTCTTACCCACATTCCTGCTTTCTTCATCTACATCTACATCTACATAGATACCCTGCAAATAACATTTAAGTGCCTGGCAGAGTATACATCGAATCACCTTCAACATAATTCTCTATTATTCTACTCTCGAATAGCATGCGGAAGAAAACGAACACCTATATGTTTCTGTGCGAGCTCTGATTTACCTTATTTTATTATGATTGTCGTTTCCGCTTTGTAGGTTGGCGTCAACAAAATATTTTCGCATTCAGAGGAGAAAGTTGGTAACTGAAATTTCGTGAGAAGATCCCGCCGCAACGAAAAAACGCCTTTGTTTTGATGATTTACACCCCGAATCCTGTATCATGTTCCTGTTACGCTCTCTCCTATTTCTCGATAATACAAAACGTGCTACTCTTCTTTCAACTTTCTCGACGTACCCGCTTAATCCTATTTGAAAAGGATTCCACTCAGTGCAGCAGAAGTCCAAAAGAGGACGGACAAGCGTAGTGTAGGCAGTCTTTTTAGTAGATCTGTTGCATGTTTGATTAATTTATCGTGTAACCGAAGTTCAACGGATTCCTTTTAGCACTCATGTAGATGACCTCACACTTTTTTATTATTCAGTGTCAATTGCCAATTTTCGCACCATACAGATATTTTTTCTAAATCCTTTTGCTATTTGTTTTGATCTGCTGAAGACTTTACTAGGCCGTAAACGACGTCATCATCTGCAAACAACCTAAGACGGCTGCTCAGATTATCTCCTAAATCGTTCATACAGATAACGGCAGAGGGTCTATAACACTACCTTGGGGAATGCCAGAAATCACTTCTGTTTCACTCGATGACTTTCCGTCAACTATTAAGAACGGTGACCTCTCTGACAGGAAATCACGAATCCAGTGACATAACTGAGACTATATTCCATAAGCATCCAATTTCACTACAAGCCGCATGTGAGATACTGTGTCGAAAGCCTTCAGGAAATCTAAAAATACTGAATCAATTTTAAACCGCTTGTCGATAGCACTCAACACTTCGTGTGAGTAAGGAGCTAGTTGCGTTTCCCAAGAACGATATTTTTTAAATCCGTGTTGACTGTGTGAGAACAGACCGTTCTCTTCAAGGAAATTCATATTGCTCGAATACAAAATATGTTCCAAAATCCTGCTGCATATCGACGTTAGTCACATGGGCTTATAATTTCGTGGATTACACATACTATCTTTCTTGAATACTGGTGTGACCTGTGCAGCTTTCCAGTCTTTGGGAGCGGATCTTTCGACAAGCGAGTTAAGTATGGAGCTGATGCATCAGCATACTCTAAAGGGAACCTAACTGGTGTATAGTCTGGACGGAAGACTTGCTTCTATTAAATGATTTAAGTTGCTTCGCTACTTCGAGAATATCTACTTCTAAGTTATTGATGTTGGCTGCTGTTATTGATTCGAACTCTTGAATATTTACTTCGTCTTCTTTGGTGAAGGTCTGCCGGAAGACTGTGTTTAATATCTCTGTTTAGCACCATTGTCATAGATAGTATTTCCATGACCAGATTCTCTTTAGATTTTCTGCCAGGTATCGTGACAAAGTTTCATTGTGGAAACTATTAGAAGCATCTCGCATTGATGTCCGTGCTAAATTTCGAGCTTCTGTAAAAGATTGCCAATCCTGGTGATTTTGCGTTCTCTTAAATCTGGAATGCTTTTTCCTTGTTCCTGCGACAGTGTTCTGACCTGTCCGCACCTGCATTACATCGGAGGTCCTGTTCTTTCTGCCAGTGTAATTCACCAGTTCTGTCGCTATCTAACTTCAACCGATTCGTTTCGCTTTTTTTATTATCTAACCTTCCTATCCTATTAAGGGATCTTACATTCCACGCTCTGGTCAGTAGAATGCCAGCTTTGTTTTTCCTGATGGCGACATCCTTCTGAGCAGTCCCTGGCTGGAGATCCGATTGGTGGACTACTTTACCTCTAGAATATACTATTCAAGAAGATGCTATCATCATTAAGCCATAGATTGAGGTGCATGACCTAGGGAAAAAAGTAACTACTGTAGTTTCCCTTTTCTTTCAGCCGTTCTCAGTACCACCACAGAAAGATGATATCGTCTAATGTTACAAGACCAGATCAGTCTGTTGCCTCTACAACTGCTGAAAAGGCTGATACCCCTCTTCAGGAAACATGGGTTAGTCTGGCCTCTCCACAGATATCACTGTGTTCCACCTATACTATACTATCCGTATTGTGGCACGCACGCCTCCCCACCTCGGCAAGGTTTATGGCTCATTGCGAAGGGAGGCAGCTTGAATGAACAAACCAAATTAAGAAACAAAAATTACATAAATTATGTCACTGTAAAAAGTGGAGAAAAAGGATTAATTTTCGAGACTTTTTTTTGAGGCATCACGCCACTAATTCCTCTCCTGTGCCAACCTCTTCATCTCAGAGTACCATTTGAACCTACGTCCTCAATTATTTCCTGAATGTATTCCAATCTCTGTCTCCCTCTACAGTTTTTACCGTCTACAGCCCCCTCTAGTACCATGGAAGTCATTCCCTGATGTCTTAACAGATGTCCTACCATCCTGTCCCTTCTTCTTGTCAGTGTTTTCCATATATTTCTTTCCTTGTCGATTTTGTGCAGAACGTCGTCTTTGCCTTATCAGTCCACCTAATATTCAGCATTCTTCTGTACCACCACATGTCAAATGCTCCGATTCTTTTCTCTTCCGGTTTTCCCACAATTCATGTTTCAGTGCCATACAATGCGGTGCTCCAAAGGTACATTCTGAGAAATTTCTTCCCCAAATTAAGGCCTATCTTTGATACTAGTAGAATTCTCTTGGAGAGGAAGCCCTTTTACCCATGCTCGTCAGCTTTTTATGTCCTCCTTGCTCCGTCCGGGTTATTTTGCTGCCTAGGTAGCAGGCTTCATCTACTTCTTTATCACCAATTCTGATGTTAAGTTTCTCACTGTTCTCATTTCTGCTGCGTGTCATTACTTTCGCCTTTCTTCGACCTACTCTCATATACCTGTATTCTGTACACATCAGACTGGTGACTCCATTCAGCAGATCCAGTGTGTATTGTATACAAGGCGTAATCGTTTTAGACTGTTCATTACAAATTTTACCTACTTTTTGACAGAATAGTTCTGATCATTTGGTTGCTTTGGAACTTGGTGCAAAATTCAGATTATTCAGATACTTTTGATCATGGCGTCACAGTGTTGGCAATATCATTTGGTATTTTTGATGCTGTGTGAGCACGTATGAGACGAAATTTTTGCTGACGGGACAGAATTTCTGCTGACTAAACTGTTGTATCAGGTTGCTTTTGATACAGCATCTCGCCTCCCTGCATGCATGATGATGTCATAGAAAGGAGTCGTGGCTTGTGACTTAAAGGATACAGAACTGACCGGCACAGTGACGTCACGAATGTAAACAAAGTGAGCTGGATAGTCATTGCTATACCACGCACCCTGTAGACGTTATTTCTGCAAGGACAAAATGTCTTTGTCATGTGTTATATACTTTGCGCAATAACCTGTGAACATTTAGCATGTGTGGTGAAGGCAATGTTCTGCATTTACATAGCCTCACCAGCAGGAAATCTCGGAGTAAATATATCAGCTCCAGCCTACCTTGTTTACTGAAAATCTTTCACAAAACAAGAAATTCTAATGCGGGATGCATGTGCTGTGTAATCCTGAATCATGTGTGACACAAATGCCAGAAAAACGCTACCGTACAAATACATGGGGTGGAAACTCATAATTCCACAAAAAGTTTTCATATAATGAATTCACGAAGTCGAAATGTAGGAGATATACAGTATAATTTACTGGTAGCTTGTTCATGCAACTTCGCTGTGGTGGCGCTGAATAAACATCGAGTCGATCTCATTTTCCTTCGGAACAACATCTCGGAATCACGAAAGAAATAATATTAGAGAACCTTCGTAGTGAGTCAAGAAAGCTGCTTGTAAGTCACTTCTATTTACAGACGCCAAGCACAGAGATGGATTCAGATCACCTCGTGTTCTGAATCAATTGAAAATTTGCTGCTGAGTCAAAACGCGACACCCGAAAGGACAAAGTGACTTTATTGACAGGTACTCCATCATTGCAGGAGTACATGACAAATTCAGACAAAATGAAACACGCATGTCACGGTAAAGGGTGTCGAAACAGTAGCATCATTACACAGTATATCTCCCTCTGGCGGCAGTGCTGGCGTGATTCACGCATACAAGGTACCGAATATTATCCTGTGATAAGAGTGTTCCAAGCTTCTTGGGCCTTCTGTTGCAACTCGGCAACGGTTCTTGCCGGCTTTGAAGAACGAGTGAGTTCCCACTTTATCATGTCCCACACATGCTAAATTGCCGAGATATTTTGTGAACTTGCTGCCCAGGGCAATTGTACACTACGAAGAGCACGTTACGTAGCATCCTCCTGCGTACGGACGAGCATTGTCCTGCTGAAAAAGCACACCACCTTCCAGTCGAAGAAACGGCAGCAGAACGGGGATAAAAGCTTGGGAAATGTAGCGGGCACTGGTTACTACGTCCTGCAAAAACACCAAATGTAATCGCTAGTTGTAAATTGAGTCTCCCACACCATGGAGCATGGTGTGAGATCTGTGTGCGTGGATGAATGAACTGTGGAATAGGTAGCTCACCAGGTCTACGCCATACATCTGTACGTACATTACTCGCCTACAGACAGAAACTATTCTCAGCACTGAAGACAACAGCGCCCCATTCCACTCTCCAGTCAACTCTTTCGCGACACCCAACGTCGTGGTTTCACTGGCAACCTGGCCAAAGGTACACATGATCTCAATCCTAGTGCTGGCAGGCCGTTCTCAATTATCTCTGATGACACGCAAGTGTAACATGTACACGGAGTTCGTCCCTGCTACTAGTAAATTGACTCGATCTTGTCGTGCAGCTTTACTACGCGCGCGTGCAGAACCAGGTTTACAAGTGTCATGCCAAACACAAAGCCGAAATTGAGTGGCTGAAGCAAGAAATTAGATACTTTCATACAAAACTGCAGGAACTCAATGTTTAACTGTTCAAAATTCACCTGGAACTAGGAAATCACATCAAAATCTCTGGAATATTTAATAAAAAAATATTTAATGTCATGTGACTAGGGCGTCCCGTCGGGTAGACCGTTCACCGGGCGCAAGTCTTTCGACTTGACACCACTTCGGCGACTTGCGCGTCGATGGGGATGAAATGATGTTGATTAGGACAAGACAACACCCAGTCCATGAGCGGAGAAAATCACCGACCCAGCCGGGGACGAACCCGGGCCGTTAGGTATGACATTTCGTCGCACTTACCACTCAGCTACTAGGGGCGGACGAATACTTAATAGCATGAATAAAGTCAAACAAAACACAGAAACACAAAGAGAATCAAAATGGAATAAACAACAACAAAAGCTAAACACTTTTTAAAAAAATAAAGTCTTTACACATAAAAATAGAAAGCACGCAAACCACACATTCTACAAACGCTTGGTCAACCTTACTGACATACAACTAACTAGGAAACAATTTTTCTAAGAAAAGGCCCAAAATACAATCTCAACACACACATTACACACAAGACAGTGGAGAACCTTATCACAGAAAGTGAGTACATCAAACAACAACGAGAAACAAACAGTAAGCCTAACTTCAATGCAGGTCTGACAAGAGAATATGTCGCAGAAGAAATAAGATGCATAATAAAGGAAAACAAAAACAACATATTGACAGGAACAAAAACTGAAGAAGAAATAACTTCCAGAAAAATAAAGTACAAACTTAAAAACAATGAGGCACTCATGATGACAACAGACAAGAGCAGCACCATGATAATAATAAAACAGGATGAATAGAAAGAAAAAAAATCTTAAAATTTCTGGAAGACAACAACATAACGAGGCTAGCCAGTGATCCAACACAAAGATACCAAAAGAACACACTAACACTTAAAAAAAATATCTCACGCATATTCACAAATCAGAAAGTGAAATGGCTGAAACAAAAGAACCCCCAATCACCTACACTGAACAGCCTACTAAAGCTCCACAAGGACGGCATTCCGATATGCCCCATTATCAATTTCGGAAGTGCACCAACATACTACTTAGCCACAGAAATGCACACGTACTTACAGAAACATTACATATACACAAATAACAGAAGCATAGACAACACTGAAGAGCTGATACAACATCAAAGACATCAACAAACTCACAACAACCACACTCACATCATTTGACATCACATCCATGTACATCAATATCCCCACCACAGAAAACATCAGCATCATCAAACAACAATTAGAAGAACAAGCCAAAATTCCCAATCACCGCTTAAAAGAAGTAGCTAACATTCTAAAACTAATCACAGAGCAAAATATTTCTCATTTGACAATCTGTTCTACTCAGAGGAAGACGGGCTTCCAGTGGGGTCACCAGTCAGTAGACTCCTAGCCAACATTTTTCTCAATCACATTGAAAATAAAATATTTGAAACAATAGTAAGATCCAAACAATACTGGATACTATATCGGTATTTTAATGTAGATGACATCATATGCCTTCTAGATGAAACACCAAGTTGCATCCAACAATTCCACAGTGATATAAACAAAGTACACTCAGAAATAAAATTCACCATAGAATTCACAGAACACGACAAAAGGTTAAACTTCCTTGCACTCACAATATACAGACACAACAACCAACACCAATTCTCCATATTCAGGAAAGTGACCACCACCAGCACAGCCATTCACAAACATTCTAATCGTGCGATTACGCACAAACTAGCCAGCTTCCAACATATGCTACACAGACTCAACAAAACCTCACTCACTGAAAACAACTACAAGAATGAATTACAGACAATCAGACAAATAGCTGTAGAGAATGGATATGACACAAACACTATAGATAAACTGAACCACAAAATTATAATAAAATTAAAAAGGGCATCCAACAAACAAAAACAAAAGCCTCCTCATCAACTTACAAACACACAGTACACACATATGAACACACATGAACAAGAAACATCCACAACGACAAACAAGTGGTTCACTCTCATCTACACCAACATAGCAGCCCAGAGAATAGGCAACGTACTCAAAAAACAAGTACTAAATACAGACTTCAGGACAGATAACTCAACACAGAGAAAACTAAGGACAACCAACACAACCACAGACAAACACAACACATCTCGTATTTACCAACTAACGTGCCAGGACTGCAAATCAGTTCATATAGGACAGACAGCCAAAAACTTTAATACCAGATACACAGAACACAGAAGAGCATTAAAAAGTAACAGGTGTCATTCCACATTTGCTGATCGCTAAATGGACAAGAAACATAAGCCAACAAACATCAATACTGATTTGAAAATTCTCAAATGCAGCAACAACCCCCCAAAAAAACTAATAATTAAAGAAAAATTTATCAGATACAAAAAGCCATAGTGGAAGGAAAGCAAGTGATAAATGAATACACAGCTCTCTGCAATAATACTCTGTTCTCTGCCCTCAAAGAATTATTAGACAATACCAACATATAGAGTTCTCACCCCCCCCCACCCCCACACACACATACACACACGCACACACAAGAACAAAAAAAATTCCTCAAAGCTATTGTCACGCACTCACTCTTTCTGTCTGTCTCTCTCTCTCTCTCTCTCTCTCTCTCTCTCACACACACACACACACACACACACACACTTACATACATACAAAATGCACAGACACATATGAAAGATTCAGAACAACCGCCAGGAACACCTTCAACTGTTCCACTGTCCACCATGTTTGTTCTTATAGCTGGCAAACAATGAAACAGTGACAGTGACAGTCCAATATATAGTGTTTCACAGTGATGAAGATGAGGAAAAAGAAAACAGTGAAACATAATGTAAATTGACACACACACACACACACACACACACACACACACACACACAGAATGAATTAACTTCAGGCACAGCCAAAACAATTTTCAAATCGTAATTTTGGCTTAAATAATTTGTCTACTTTAAGGTGTAAGTGGCTGCAGATGACAAATTGAAAAACCAAACAGTCACTGTAGAAACATAATACATCAGGAAAACCACACCGTGTGGTAAAAAGGTATGAATTCATAATTTTATGTGTTTTTCAGATATCTGTAATTACGATTTAAAAACTAGTATTTACATGTTTACAAGCACTAGAGAACATTCTTTATCTTTAACAGCCATAAAATAAAAGCCCGCTGAACATGCTGCAACTGCAGTGAAACATGTCTGGGTTAAAAAACAAAACTGTGTTTTGCTAAAGGCGGACCCTTTCCAAAAACGTAAATGTTCCACAGACCTCTGCTGAAAGCAGCATTCGTCGATATACCATCCAGATTCCCATAGGCCCACATTGCGACCCCGTTCAAATGGCTGAAGCTGTTCAACAAGAGTATGTCGGTGGGGCATGTTCCTATGCTAGACTGAATGTTGCAAACACTGTCACCTCTAAATTCAGCATTGAGACCGCCTGCAGAGTCAAAGCAGATGGTGCAGGGAGAAGCCTCCTGAGCGTCATCTGATGACCTTGACAGATGGATCATGAACACTATATAACGTTCTTTTAAAACTTTTGAAATGTTTAAATGAATACCTGAACAGGGAATGCATGCAAAACTGGAGTTATCGTGTAGTGTGTTGTAACTGTAAGTGGTGCACTTACTCTGTGTTATTGTTAGCAAAACATTATACGAATTGATTGGGCAATACAGCTCCCAACATCAATAAAGAAGTACAGTCACTGCAAAATACATTCAGTCCCTTAGCTACTGAATTCTCTGGTCCTGTTCAAAACTGACAACTTTGGTCGTTGTGCGCATAAGAAATAAGTTAAACTGTCTTACTTCTAAAGCAGAAACGGTGGGTCGCGTTACATTCTGCTCTCTCATGAAGAAGAATGAAATATACAGGCTCGCGGTGTGCAATGCCGGCATTAATACTTTTACATATACATGAAATTCTTTTGACTGATAAATGGAAACGTTTAAGAAAAAGTCAGTTTCTATAAAAAAACATATGACCTGTACAGGGAGGCGGTAGTGATTTGAGGAATTACTGACACTGACTTTTTCAATAGTGAAGTTGTATCCAAAGTTAAGTTTGACTATTCAAAACACCTGACAACTGAAGTTACATTACTCAGAAAAATTACATCCTTTTTGCTAAATGGACACCTTTCTTTGCTGGCGTAGTCACAAACAATGAGATTCGTACCGCAAGTAACATCACTAAAAAGCACAGAGACAAATCTTCAGATTACGTATACCTGTGTTAAGAAATCTTAGATACATTAGAAAAGGGAAATATCTAACTAGCCTAGACATCAAATCTGTTTACGCACCTTCTGGGGTTACTCAAGATAGAACTGACTGTTACCATTTATCAGCCAACTCATTTACACTAACACGCTTGCAAAAAGAAAGTAATAAAAAATAACAAATTTACCTTAACTGCGAGAAATCTTCTGCTTCCACATTTATACTTCCAATAACACATGTACTCGTAAAACTTCTTTGTAATATCACGCCGGTAATACTTTCTTGTCGCAATTAAATTTACATTTCATTTTAAAAACACTCATCATTTTTATCTGCCTATTTTACGTGCGGTGTAACACAGAATATTGGTGTGACGACATTCCTACATTATAAGAGTTGGTGGCCTTACAGAGCACGCCACAAAAACTGCCTACTGCATCCTCTTTCGCTTACAGGCTGATACACATACTGCTGTGCGCCAAGCTCTCTCTTGCTCCCACACTACAATCTCAGACCAGATGCAGTATCTTTGGCTCTGTGGTGGTGCAAAGTCAGCGATCTGCTGTGTAAAGACCATCAGAAACACACATCGTTTACAATACAATAGTTAAATTTTAGTTTACAATAGTATCATTACAATGTTCGGGTGCTATATATAAGTGTATCCCAGTAGACTCCTTGCAACTACAACCCCTCAGGATGAACATATTGTACCCTGGTGATACTGAACACAACCCTAAAGCGTGTTGCCCGGGTACTGTAGTCCAAATGAACCGATCGTTTATTGGAAACTGTTATGTTCAGCTGCTTGGAGACCATTTACAGTCGTTTACAGACTTCATGCTGCGAAAGAAAGATGGAATTTTTATGGATGAGAATGCGCCATGTCACCGGGCCACAACTGTTCGCAATTGATTTGAAGAAGTTTCTGGACATTTCGAGCTAATGATTTGGCCACTGAGATCGCTCAACATGAATCTCATCGAACACATATGGAACATAAGTCAGAGGTCAGTTTGCGCACAAATCCTGCACCGGCAACACTTTCGCTGTTACGGACGTCTATGGCTCAATATTTCTGCAGGGGCTTCCAACGACTTGTTGAGTTAATGCCATGTTGAGCTGCTGCATTACATTGGGAAAAAGAAGGTCCCACACGACATTAGGAGGAATCCCATGACTTTTGACTTCTCGATGTGTTTCTACAAGTGCATAACAGTGTCCTTTCGATGTCTGCACTTGGCTTGTCGCGGGCGCCCAGTGAGCCGTCACGATAGCTTTCGCTGGTTGGCTAGGCAGTAGTGGACGCTAACGATCGGATGCCACCGCGAAACCGCGTGGACGGACGTTCTGTCGCACGCTGCCCAGTATTTCCTGCGTAAGCGAACTGGAGGTCGGCGCCTGTTATTAAAAAATTCCAGCAGCGACCAATGAGTGATATTTGGGCGAGAGCGCTTCACCGACTATATGGATGTGGCTGTCGAGCTGCCGCATACAAAGCGGCGGACGCGCAGTGGTCAAGACACACAGCCCAGTTTCAGAGCTCGCATGGCCCACAGCCACCGATGGCGGTACCGCACAGTCAGTCTACCAGGCGGAGGATGTGTGATATTTCTGTGTTTGTGGGAGGGGGACTTACTTAATAGCCGGCAGGAGTGGCCGAGCGGTTCTAGGCGCTTCAGTCTGGAGCCACGCGACCGCTACGGTCGCAGGTTCGAATCCTGCCTCGGGCATGGATGTGTGTGTTGTCCTTAGGTTAGTTAGGTTTCAGTAGTTCTAAGTTCTAAGGGACTGATGACCTCCGCTGTTAAGTCCCATAGTGCTCAGAGCCATTTGAACCATTTGAACTTACTTAATATATTGACACACTCTCGCTTGAACAATATCCTGTTCTGCTCCTCATATGAAAAAGACATACGTCTGTTGTGCTTCAAATACCGGTTCCAATGTCATTTGCATAAAAACTGGATAATTTTCCTAGTTCTGGGAGTCAAAGTTGAGCAGAATTGTTTGATGATAACGGTTTAGTTAGTGACTGTTCTGTTATTTCCTTTCGTGCATAACCGCTCTTTCGTCTGTGTATCAAATTTCAACTGATTCACGTGATTCGTTTTTAACCTATGGCAATATGGCCCATTAACATAGAATAACAATGAATCCTTGAAAATAGGTATAGAGGCGAAATTGTGTCAAAAAGGAGGTGAGAGACCGGAGTGACGAAAAAGTCATCATTTAAGCAATCTGCACTACTATGTAAAGACAAGTTGTAGTTTAACCTTGTTACCAATAATTTCGAAAACTTCTTGAACGATTTACTTCAGATTTTTACACGATACTCTACTAACGTTCGGGCGGACGTAGAATACACATTTTGTAATTTATATGTTGTGTGAATGTATATATACTATACAAAGAGGGAAGGCGTTTAGCAAAAATCTCGGAATGTTCTTTAATTGTTTTTCCACGATACTCTAATAAAGATTGGGACGGCTACATAATTGTAATATCTATTGGACATAAATACATAGTAATACACGAGGAGGAAGCGTTGTTAGTAAATTTCTCGAACTGATATATATGGCACATAAATAAACAGTAATACATGAAGGGGTTTTTACTTATATGTCACTGGACTCGCATTCGAGAGGACGACGGTTCAATCCCGCGTCCGGCCATCCTGATTTACCTAAATCATTCCAGGCAAATGCCGGGATGGTTCCTCTGAAAGGGCACGGCCGACATCCTTCCCCATCCTTCCCTAATCCGATGAGACCGATGACCACGCTGTCTGGTCTCCTGCCCCAAACAACCAGCCAACCAACCAACTTATATGTAAGAACATTTAAAGTATTCGACAAATTGTTTCTTCCACATTTATTCTTTCTTGTTATATAAAATTTTAAACAAAAATTGTATACACAGCAGTGTGCTGTTTTGTATTTTTGGTCACAGTAAGTTTTAAGAGAGAAGAGGAATATTATATTTATGGTTCACCGACTTGTGGTTAAAATACTACTATGGAATCTGGATGATTCGAAACTTTGCAGTCCTCGCCGTTCAGAAATACTGTCATTCAAGATGCGTTCCTTACATATCCAGCTGCTGGGCATGTCACTCCTGTACCCCTTATATTAACTATCCGAACCGACTTACCCATTCATTTTGAGGGACTTTATTTCCCAAACGAGGTTTCACTTGCAATAAACAAGGCTCAAGATCAGAGGGACAGGGGAAGAGGACATGGACAGAGAAAGGATGAAGAGCATATGGAGACAGATTGGGGAGGGTGGGAGGTGAATGGTAGAAAGGGAACATGGATAAAGAGAGGGCGGAAGAGCAGGAGATGGACAAAGAGAGGGGGAGAAGGAGTTAGGACATATACAGCGTGCCCCATTTATCTTGATCACCCTAAATAACTGTTTGTCCAGGTGCAAATTACAAAATGTTTCAAGCAAATGTTCTTTAGCCGTCAGGGGGACATCAATCAGCATGGTTGCCTTCGTTGTAGCTCTGTTTTTTACAAAGATATTAACCGCAGTATGACTTTAATAAATGACACCCTGTATTTGTTATTCGGTACTTCATTTCCTCTCCTAAAGACCTATTCAAAAATGTATCACAGCGTACCATTCACTGAAACACAACGTTATTAATTACATAACATAACATTGGCTTAGCCCGGTATCAAAAACTCGTCCACTTGATGGAGTTGTCAGAAAACGAATGAAAATCAAGTAAAAACACGACACCAAATTGACTTTGACTCTCCTATACTATTGCCCAGGAGTAGAACATTTAAAGGTGCTCAGAGTGGTGACCTTGAACAGCGACACACTGGTGCACTCGTTGAATGAAAGAATTATTTACTGCATCCAGTGTTGCCTGCTGAAGAGAATTACAAGCAAGCACGATACGTTCCTGCATGTCCTCTGGAGTTATTGGAGTGTCGCAACAGACGTCTTTAATGCATCCCCAAAGAAAAGGTTCCAGAGGATTTAAATCAGGAGACCTAGCAAGTAACTGTTCCTTCTCGACCAATCCATCTGGCAGGATTCCTTCGCTTCAGGACATGACGCGTACGCAAGGCACTGGGTGCTGGACATCCATCGTGTTAATACCACAGAAGCATTCTGGTTCTTAGCGGCACTTCATCCAAATATTCATCAAGATATATGGGACAACCTCTATACAATTTCCATAGATATTTATCAATTGTGAAGCACTGCCGGGATCGCTACTTACACATAAAATCTTTCAGCTGCAAATTTTGAAATGCAAATCTAGCACTTCGATGCGAAGCTGGAGCACTGTGATGGTCAGATGAAATCTTAACCATCGACATAACCCAGAAATATGTGGATCCTAGTGCAGTACTATAAATTTTGTTTTATGTAATTTTCTTCATGTAACTGAATATCGTTAAAAGAAATTATTACATGATGGTAATTTTTTTGCGGCTTCCGATCGGCAACGAAATTAAAACCACAGCGAAAATCCGCTGAAGTGTGTAGAGTAGTGTATCTAGTATGCCCGTCTATCACCTCATGTTGCACTTTTCAGTTCTGAGCGCGCAGTGAGCCTTTAAAGACATGAAGAAAATAGTGTGTCTCACCAAGTGTAAAGTCGTGCTGAGAGGTTTCGCCTGATTTCATGCAACCGACGTAACATAAACGTCTTTGTTTTCTTCTTCGTGACAATTCTCAGTCGCATACAGTAGGTGCAAAGAAGACGCTCCTGCAACGTTTTTCGTAGGAAGTGTTTCATCACCTGCCCTACAGCCCGGATTTGACTTCCTCTGATTTTAATCTCCTCGCTCACATGAACAACTAGCTGCGAGAACAGCATTTGGACACAGACAACGAGCTGTATATTAGCTTAGGGAATTATCGGAAATTACAGGTGACTGCCTTACGATGCTACTGGAAAATTGCTACCACGCTACGACAAATGACCAAGTCGGAGCGGTGGCTATGTAGAGAAGTAGCTGGAAGATGTAACTGAATGTTGAAAATAAAACTTTTTTTTTACTTTCACTATGGTTTTCATTTCGAGAGGTTGAATAAAATACAGTCCTCGTATTTCAGGAAATGCCCGTCCCGGTAGCTGAGTGGTCAGCGCGACAGACTATCATGCCAAGGGGTCCGGAGCTCGATTCCCGGCTGAGTCGGAGATTTTCTCTGTTCCGGGTCTGGGTGTCGTTTTGTCCTCCTCGTCATTTCATTCCCATCGACACGCAAGTCGCCGAAGTGGCGTCTACTAAAAAGACTTGTACCAGACGACAGACTACCCGACGAGAGGCCCTAGCCACATGACATTTCATTTCATTTCATGAAATGGAAGTTGTTTGGATGTTTTGCGTGAAAGAGCCCCTACAGAAACGATCATACATGTACACAGTGTTCGTTTTAACTTCAGACAGTTAAATATTTCGAAAACGACCCTTCGTGCGAAGAAAAGGTCCTAGGTGAAAAAGTTAATACTGGTAACGGTAACATCTGTCTATGCTACAACTGGCCACGTCCTAACCATCCGCCCTGATTGGTTGGGGTCAAGTTTGTATTTTCAAATGGGAGCCACCCACACTCTTACTGCATAATCGGAATCCACGCCAAAAAATACGTACGGTTTACTCACACCATTGTTTCCCATTCCTGGAAGCTGGCGCAATAATCGACAAACATCAAGTATACCTGTTTTTGCTAGGAAGAACAGACGCATTTGATTCTACATTTCATTTTAAAGATGTAAACGTAAACCTATGGGCTCTAACAGCCGGTATTTATGTTCGAAATTTACTTTAACGTTGCAAATTTTATTGTACAGTACAATATGGTTAGCCATTTCAGTGTCTAGGAAGAACAATATTGATGTAGTAGATTTCTGTTCCATGAGGATGTTCGATTTCGGTGAATGCCCTTGCCTCTCACCATTGGGGTGCTTGATTTATTCTCACCATAATTATAATTCACAATAAATGCTCGAATTGACGACCTTCCATTTCGATACATTTATTAATTCATGCATGTAGTACATGTACACAACTTAAAACAATATCTTGTGGAATGTTTGTGAAATCATTTTTGATACGTTCTATCATGTTCCGTCAAAGTCTGCATATACTTCGCCGTTCACATAACCCCACTGAAAATAATCCGGTGACGTAAGGTCGGGTGATCTGGCAGGCCATGTAACCGAACCGCCTCTACCAATCAAGCGACCATTGAAACCATTGTTAAATGCCTCTTTGGCTCTTGGGGAGTAACGGGCCAGACAACCATCGTGTTTGCAATCACGTGTTCCGTCGCACTACGAACGGTACTTCTGCCAGTAATGGATATCCCCTTGCAATAAATTAGGTATATTTCCCTCTTCAGTATGCCTTGTACAACAAAGTGTCCGATTAATTTGTCGCCTGGGATACCGCACCAAACGTTAACATACCAAGGATACTGACGATCAACCTCACGTATCCAGTGCAGGTGCTCGACACTCCAGTAATGTATATTATACCGATTAACTTCATCGTGGTTCGTAAATGTTGGCAAAAAAATTGCAGGCCTCTTTGTATTAGCATGAGTGCCCAATTGCCAAACCGCATCTTGATGCACGGAGATGTGGACGAGATGGCATTTGTGAAGGTGTAGGATCGCCCAAACACTTTGTGTGAGCGATTCCAGACTACCGATATGTCTCGGATACTTGCATGTCGATTACGAGCCACCGCAGCTAGTAGTGCAATTCCACTGTTGATGTTCCCCGTTACAGTTACTCTACAAGTTGGTATTTTAAACGTCATGCTTCCTTTAGTTAGTTAGTTGTGAAACACGATGAATAGTTGTACGGGATCGTGGCCCAAACGAAAAACGTTCGGCATTATGAGCAATAGCAGCGTCCAGCTTTCTTGCAGCCTCGCCATAAATTACAATTATTTCGATGTTATGTCTGTGCAACAAGTGCAACATCCATTACACAAGCTGTGCCAGAACAGGCGCTAGAGAGGAGCGGTGCCGAGACGTTCATTGTTCGTATATAAAGTACCCGGGGCTGCAGTGTGGCATGCCGCATGGTGGGCCGCTGAGCGATGGGATTAGCGTTTGATTTTTTACACGATATCCGTAGCAGGTGTGCCTTTCATTTTCACGTCATGGACCTTTGACGATATCTGCGGATTGTACTCCTCTGGTAGTCGCACCGCGGCCAGCGTGAGAGTTCGGCAGTTGTGTGGAAACAAACACTGAAGTCAGTCACCGTGATGGCAGGACATAAAACAAAAATTTTTAGGACAACCTAAGCGGAATGACTACTTTCAGTAACTTGACCATGGCTGTGGACCCAGTCATTATGAAAAAAAAATCCACTGAAGTTCGTCAGTCCGTTGCGCACGCAAATTCAAGCGGCCCGCCAGATACAACTGGTGCTGTTGTTCTCATAGCGTGGATGATAGCGCACGAGATTGCTCAGTTTCTTCGCTTCGGTTCGATCCTTAACATCATCCCATGTCCACATTTTGTATCAGTCTCGGTTTTAGGAAACCAAACACTGGTGGCTACTTCGATTTGTTCACTCACTCAACTGGCTAACTTCAGTTAATTAACTCGCAAACGGTGCAACGTATCCACTTTTTTTTCTTAACAATTATTTCTCAGCACAATCTACCCTGCAACACCCTTACAAACTTTCCAGACTGTGTGTACCACCCTATATATGCTATGAATTCCTGCGTAGTATTGTAGCGAGACCGTTGGTACCACTTTAATAATATCTCTAATAATTTTTCGTTTTTGATACGCACAACCAGCGAGTTACGCTGGTTGTTTCAGCATGAGTTGATATGTGCTACCTCAGAATTTCTGGTGCTACTGATCTGTAAACGTAATCTCTTCATGTGTTCTAAAACAGTGGACTAATCTTTTTCCACGCCAAAGAAACTGATATAGGCATGGATTTTCGAATATAGACATACGTAAGCAGGCATGATACGGCTCTGCGGTCTCCAACGCCTAAGTAAGACAAAACATGTCTGGCGCAGTTGTTAGATCGGTTACTGTTACTACAATGGGAAATTTTCAAGATTTAAGTGAGTTTGAACGTGGTGTTACAGTCGGCGATGGGACACAGCATCTCCGAGGTAGCGATGAAGAAAGGATTTTCCCGCACGACCATTTCACGAGTATACCGTGAATATCAGGAATCCGATAAAACATCAAATCTCAGACATTGCTGCGGCCGGAAAAGGATCCTGCAAAAACAGGACCAACGACGACTGAAGAGAATCGTTCGACGTTCCGGAAGTGTAACCCTTCCGCAAACTGCAGCAGATTTCAATGCTGGGCCATCAACAAGTGTCAGCGTGCGAGCCATTCAACGAAACGTCATCGATATGGACTTTCGGAGCCGAAGGCCCACTCGTGTACACTTGAAGACAGCACGACACAAAGCTTTACGCCTCGTCTCGGCCGGCCGCGGTGGTCTAGCAGTTCTAGGCGCGCAGTCCGGAACCGCGCGACTGCTACGGTCGCAGGTTCGAATCCTGCCTCGGGCATGGATGTGTCTGATGTCCTTAGGTTAGTTAGGTTTAAGTAGTTCTAAGTTCTAGGGGATTGATGACCACAGATGTTAAGTCCCATAGTGCTCAGAACCATTTGAACCATTTTGCCTCGTCTGGGCCCGTTAACACCGACATTGGACTGTTGATGACTGGAAACATGTTGTCTGGTCGTACGAGTCTCGTTTCAAATAGTATAGAGCAGATGTACGTGTACGGGTATGGTGACCACCTCATGAATTCATGGGCCCTTCTTGTCAGCAGGGGGTTGTTCAAGCTGGTGGAGGCTCTGTAGTGGTGTGAGGCGTTTGAGTTTGGAGTTAGAAAGGGCCCCTGATACCTCTAGATACGACTCTGACAAGTGACACGAACGTAAGCATCCTGTGTGATCACCCGCATCCATTCATGTCCATTGTGCGTTCCGACGGACTTGTACAATTCCAGCAGGACAATGCGAGACTACACACGTCCAGAATTGCTACAGAGTGGCTCCAGCAACACTATTCTGAGTTTAAACACTTCCGTTGCCCACCAGACTCCACAGCCATGAGCATTATTGAGCATATATAGCATGCCTTGCAACGCGCTTTTCAGAAGAGATCTCCACCCCCTCGTACTCCTACGGAATTGTGGACAGCCCTGTAGGATTCGTGGTGTCAGTTCCCTCCAGCCTCCAGCCATGTCGTGTTGCGACACTTCTGGGGGTCCTACACGATATTAGGCAGGTGCACCAGTTTCTTTGGCTCTTAGAGATTTGCAATCCCCTCATGATTTATTGTTGCAATATTGTATGTAAAGTACATGAAATAATTACATTTAGAGATCAGTAGCTCTTCTGAGGCACCAGATATCAACCCATGCTGAAACACTCAGAGTAGCTCACTAGTTATGCATGTCAAAAACGAACGAGATATTATTAAAGTGATACTAAGTGTCTTACTACAATGCTAAAATTCATTGCTAGCTCTTGGCATCTGGAATTTTCATTATTTGTGCTTTGTTGATCTAAATCACAGTACGAATGCTGAGTAGGACTAAAGAATGGACTAATATATATGTTATTTTCTATGGAAATATTTTTAGATTTCATGTAGGCAGGAGAGTGTTTTCCAGCATGCAACTACGGTTTAGATGTTCATCCAAGACTATGCCAAGGTCTTTTACAGCTTTTCGAAATGTTAACTGGATGACACTAAGAAATATTGTAGGAGATGTTTTACAGAAATATCCGCTGTTCAATTTTCTGTGTTATGTGAGGATTCCTTGTGACTTCTTAAGGTTTAGTGTCAGACCCACGTTCTGTGCTCATTACGATACTGCACAATGATCTTCAGTCACCTTATACGGCAGCAGCAACGTTCTTGGTGCTGGCACTGACCTACAACTGGATATCCTCAGCATATCTGGTAGGTAAACAGTGAAGTACAGACGGTATTTCATTGACATACAGCGACAAAAACAATGGACCAACTACTGAACCCTGGGAACTCCAGTGAACACACGTTTTCATAATGACTTCCTTGACCCACAATCTTCTTACTGACTGTCTTTCAGATACTTATGGAACTATTGTGTTGTATTCTTAGAGGAATTCAGCTGTTTTATTTTTATAAGTTATAATTAAACACTGAAGGTCCTCTGAGTGCTGCCTATGTGCGTCACAGACCGCTGAAACATAATAGGTACCGTCGTTAACCAGTGCGTTGGTGGAGTATGCTGAAAAAATAATAGTTCCACTTTCTGCCACCAGGTGAAAATGTGACGCTGTAAGCAGTCAGAATGTGAAATGTTTCCGGTTTGACGTTAGTATGCTGTTTTTCACCTGGCGACGCGTGTTGGTTTCTTTTTTGAAGTGAATGTTGGTGCCGGGGTGTCAAACACGCTTCCCGCGTGCTGCACGAAGCCAAAATCAAGGGTCAATGCGGCCTAAGAAGTGAGCATCTGTCGCACGATCGGTGAAAAAAACCATGATATTCAGTCTATGTAAATTTGATAAATAGAATATTCCCATTTTGCAACTCCCGCCACGCGACATCATTCTCTCATTCGTCCATCCTTTTTTCTGCTCAGCTTTCATTGTTGATGTTACGTATATTATGTGCTTCCCAAAAAAAACTCGTCTTCCAGTGTGGCCCAGATAAGCCAAAAGGTTCGATACTCATGGTGTAAAGAGTTAGAAAGGTTGAAGTTTTCCGTACGAAATGCAACACCGATTGAGAAAACAATTTGTTTGATAGAACTGTTTTATCAGAACGGCAGCAACAGCAGTGCTGTATTGCGGGAACACTGATGACAAAAATAACAGCGAAGAGGCCCCATGTCAGTAAATGGGTTAAAGAATAAGACCAAGAAATTTGAAGAAACAAATGAATGCTGCAGCAGGGAGAGGGAGGCGGCCCATTCCCGTGACTGTTGCTGTTGAAGTTAGCTATACTCGACTGTGCAGGACATGCCTCAAATTCTGTACGTATTGCTCGAGCTGTGTCATGGGGATTGTCTCTCTCCTGATCAACATTTCAAAATATTTTTGCGGCGCATTTTACACTGGTGTCCCTACAAGTTTCAAAATGTGCGCCAAATGAAGCCCTAAGATAAGCTACAACGCCGTGACTTCGCCATTCGTTTTTTGGCAGGTGTGGAAGTGGATGATATTTGGCTGTGCAGAACTGTAGAATATGGTGTTCTACTCTGCCAGATGTTGAGCAGGAACATTCAATGCGCTCAGCTTATGTGACTGTGAGGTTTCACAAGCTCTTTCATTCTGATCTATTTTTCTTTGAGGAGATGACGCTTTTCGGGCCTCTTAGTTGTATAGCGACTCCTGGATATTATAAGGGCCTCCTTGTGCAACACGTGGTTCCAGATGTGCAAGAACACAACATGCAAGATGGGACGACACCACAATCGGTTGTCAGGTGAAAGATTTGCTTCGAAAAACCTTCAGTAGTGACTGCATCATCTCTAAGCAGTTTCAAGATTTGTGTCCTTCCTGATCTCCTGACCTAAATCCATTTGACTTCCGATTGTGAAGATATATTAAAGACTGTGACTATCATGGACGTATACGGAATCTTCCTAATCTGAAGGATAGCATACGATAACAATCGCCCTAATTACACCGGATGTGGTGCGAGAAACTGTCGGCCACGCCGTGCTATAGATATAGCAAGTTGCTGAGGTGGGAGACCGTGTAATCTCCCCACGGAAAATTACCCTCTACCACGCAATAATTAATAATGGTCAATCAAATCATCCACATTTATTCACTTTTGAAAAGTATCTGATCGGATTTTCTAGTAATATATGCGCCGACAGCTCGTCGACGCCAAGGTATTTTTCTAGTACGTTTATTCTTTGGAATAACAGAGATACATATATGTATTCTCCATGGTTATTATAGACGGATAACTAGGACAGCTTCGGAAGTATCTGTTGGAAGATTGTCGGGTTGCTAAAAGAGACATATTTGCTCTTCTTCTCGCTAAAGCGAGCTATTAACGTTTGTGCCACTAGCGGGTTATTTGAAGAGAGAGAAAAACTGTAAACGCAAATTAAGTAAGGCTTGGAATCAACAGAAAACGGAACATGTAATGGAGATGGATTAAATATACAATTTTCCTCAGAAATAAGGTTTGTGACCCTTTTATTCTAGTGAATGACGAATGAGTTCTCTGTCTGAATCATTGATGATTGTCTTGGCCCTGTAATTAGTGGGGAAGTTTCAGTTGTGACGAAGAGAGCCTGCTATCACCGAGATTTTATAAAATCGTCCAAAAAGGCTTCGGACACATCTGAAATTCTAAATCTGTCGTAAAATGAACGAATTGTTCAAACGATCGATTTTCCCAACTGAATGCAGCGCTTAACAATAATAATAGATATAAAGATCTTTTACAGCAAGCCAGCCGCTGAATATTAAGACGAAGGGCTCCACCAGAGATTCTACTGGGCTGAGTTCACGTAATGAAATATTATATTTAAAACTGTATATAGATAAAGGACAGAGAGAGAGAGAGAGAGAGAGAGAGAGCGAATGAAATTAGAGAAAATACGCAGAATCCTCCATTAGTATAATTGTTTGCCTGTCTTATCACGGATCAGCCTAAAGATAAAACAGGAGGCCCTTACTTTACTGTACAGGTTTATGTGTGAGAGACATTACACCAAGTTAGCGGCAAGCTGCATTCACATACTTTCATCATTTACAGTAAAATCCATTATAACCGTATTGAACACTTGTTGTTATTTTTTGGCCATATCCAAATAAATGTGCCAGAAACACCATTATCATGTTATTGATAGTTTCTCCCCTTTTCCTGCCCCCACACCACACTCTGCATGTTTATAGAACCATATTTTCATCTGGTAATAGAAATTGGAACTATTATTTTTTCAGTATACTCCATGAGTGCACTGATTAGTAAACGCATCTACGATGTATACAGCCCGCACTGCAGCACTCAGCACACCGCCAGTTTAATTATAATAACCCGTTATCAAAGTCATCAACATAAAAAGTCTTGCTCAAATCAAGCAGTCTGTGACATCCAGAATGAGACTTTCACTCTGCAGCGGAGTGTGCGCTGATATGAAACTTCCTGGCAGATTAAAACTGTGTATCCGACCGAGACTCGAACTCGGGACCTTTGCTTTCGCGGGCAAGTGCTCTACCAACATTTTTTTTTTTTTTTTTTTTTTTTTTGTTCGCTGAATCTGATCGGGGCGGACGTCGTAAGACACCCTTTTAAGTTTTAAGTTCGTTGTTGATCTATTAACTCAGTTTTTTGTTACAGAGGGCAGCTAACCCTCTGACCGAGCACGCTGAGCTACCGTGCCGGCTGCCAACTGAGCTACCGAAGCACGACTCATACCCGGTACTCACAGCTGTACTTCTGCCAGTATCTCGTCTCCTACCTTCCTTCTGCCAGGAAGTTTCATATCAGCGCACACTCCGCTGCAGAGTGAAAATCTCATTCTGGAAATATCCCCCAGGCTGTGGCTAAGCCATGTATCCGCAGTATCCTTTCTTTCAGGAGTGCTAGTTCTGCAAGGTTCGCAGGAGAGCTTCTGTAAAGTTTGGAAGGTAAGAGATGAGGTACTGGCTGAAGTAAAGCTGTGAGGACAGGGCTTGAGTCGTGCTTCGGTAGCTCATTTGGTAGAGCACTTGCCCGCGAAAGGCAAAGGTCCCGAGTTCGAGTCTCGGTCGGGCACACAGTTTTAATCTGCCAGGAAGTTTCAGTCTGTGGCGTGTTTGATTTCATGAGGCACTTTCATTAATGCAGTTACTGTGCTATGTTGCTTCATATTTATTATACTACAGGAGTGCAGATGTCAACACAAACGCTTTGAAATAGGTTCGATGAACAGGGATTACACGACAGAAGAGCTCTCAAGGCTCCTCCTTTAAATCGGGTTGGAAGAGGGGATCATGTCGCATGGGCACGAAACTGCTCCATGTGGGCTAAGCAGGGTGTAACACAACGGTCTTTTTTGATGAGACGGATATCAGTCTCTACACTGATAATACTGAAGTTCGTGTGTGCAGGCAACGGGGACAACGTTTACATCCTATCTGTGTCGTACACCACCACCCTAATGAAGACCATTGAGTCATATTTTGGGATGGAAACGTGTATGACCGCAGGACACTGCTTGCACCGATACATGGGAGGATGACTAGTGTGAAACATCAGGCTGACATCGTTGCACACGTTGTGGCTCCATTTGGCAAACATACTGAAGAGGAATTCACGCTGATAAACGACAATGCACGAACGCATCATCGCAACCCTGTGAACATCTTAGTGGAGCATAGAATCAGTCGGATGGAACTGCCTTCATATTCACGAGCTCTCAGCTGCACTGAGGGTGCACGGGCTATACTAAAACCAGCGGTTTGGAATAGTCCTGCCCCACAAGATACGTCAAAGCTCATTACAGAGGCGCTTTGGATATGTGAGACAATATCCTAAAGGCTTACCTGCACATTTTGAGAAGGAGCATGACTAATTAAAAATGTCTCCAAATACGAGGGTGGCCGACTGATGCAAATGCAATGTGTTGTGCAAGATAACACTGAGAATAAACTGTAGTGTTTGCTGTGGAATCTTTAGCAGGTTTTTTTTTTGTTTATCGGGTGGAAATGTATATATCCTCTTTGGTTTTTGTTTTCTTATAACTGTACCTGACACAAGAAAATCAGTATTGTTCCCTGTCACGTCAAGTACTGACAATAAAGCAATATGCAACATTTATTTTGACTACTGTAGATTATAGTGTATTACATTATTGTATTAAGGATCTAGGTCATTTAATAAATTGAGAGCTGCTCACTTTGTTTGTTCTTTCTCCGGTTTGTTACTATATTGTTCAATAAATTTGATCTACATTTTGTTAAGAATTTACACCCACACAAAACTCCAGCCATCTTCCACACTCAGTAGTGTACTCAAACAACCCTACCACAACAAAGGTCAGAATTTAATAAAGATTGTGGTGTTGCTCATGCTGCTAAATACTGCATTTTCGGGCAACAACAGTCATATTATGTGGCACGTGTCATTAGAGCACAGTTAATAAAGTCATTTCATGTAATAATCAAAAAACTAGGCAGTCATCTTTTTGTGTTTCCCACGCTGGTCTCGTCGTAAAATCGTGGCTCAATCGTTGAAAATCTAGGTGGTTATGATTCCAAGCTCGGATGCAAAAAGGCCTAGGTTTTATTCTGCTATACTCAAAAGTTTTGTAGATGCGCTTCACAAACCATTCTTGGAGATTACACTTTTGCTGAACAATAGTGATGTAAAAAAATAATCAGCACTCCGAATTTAAGTTACACTTACTTTTAATTGCTTTTATTGCAATATCACGTGACACACAAACATCACTTCACAATACAAAAAATACTTGAAAACATCTTCCTCACAGTCACTGTTAAAGTTCACATTTTATAAGCTGACGACAATATTCGTCTTTTCAACATGACGTCCACGACTTGACTTTCTCAAGGCTCGACTCTCTAACAACTCCACAACTAACTAACAATCGCTTACGCGCCCAAAAATCAGAGTTACAAGTACGTCAAAGATCATAGTGACAAAAGAAAGATTACACATAAGAATAATATCATTGCAATATAAACATATCGATGTGTCAAAAATGAAATCAAATCTGAATGTTGTCTCATAAATACGTTAACTAGTTCTACAGAAACACAGTAGAATATTACTGGTATCGAGAGGTTCAGGTGAGGTGCCGTAATGGTTGCGTAATTTAAGTACCATTTCAGTACGTACCAAGAGAGAGATTGACGATGATTGTGAGAATTACAATAATAGCATCGACTATGTTTTTAATCAAACCTATGGTCACTTCATCATTACCTACAGAATCTGACTGCTCTCCGTTCAATGTGCGTAAAAACATGATTTAAGGAAAAACGCGCCTATCTTGAAGTTACTGGCTTGTGGTTGTTAATTTATCGCATCCTGACAGCTGACTGTTTTAAGTCATTTAATTCGTCTGCAAAGGCCTGAGAAACAGTATCAGATTTTACCTTTCGTATGCCGAAGTTCCGCAGTTTTTCCCGCAGTACTACAGGGGCTGACACGCTACGTACAACAGAGCAGGTATGCCTGATTTTGGCATTGTACACGTTTTGCTTCGCTTTGTTTTGCAGCTACCTGTGTTCTTCATATGTTTCCGGAGTTGGATTTCGCTTGAATCTTCTATGTGAACATTCTCGTTTTTTAATTATCTGGCGTAGGTCTGTAGTCAGTCATGGAGTAAGTGCTATCCATACTTTGACAGAACGTCTAGGGGCATGTTTTTCATAAATGCGATCAGTCTGCTTCTTCATACCCTGACAATACAGTCAATGCTTATTTCCTTCCATGGAATATGTGGACACTCCATTTGTACATCACGGTTAACCTGATTTAAGTTTCTTTGGATTACGAGAGGAGATTTTTCTCTGGTGGTCTGCCTGGAGTGCGTTAAGAATGTTACATCATGGACAGAATGATCTTGGACAGTCTGACCGGCGTGAATTAATCTATCTGTGGTCTTCATTACTATCTTGCCGCGCGGGATTAGCCGAGCGGTCTCAGGCGTTCCATTCATGGACTGTGCGGCTGATCCCGGCGGAGGTTCGAGTCCTCCCTCGGGCATGGGTGTGTGTGTTTGTTCTTAGGATAATTTAGGTTAAATAGTGTGTAAGCTTAGGGACTCATGGCCTTAGCAGCCCCATAAGATTTCACACACATCTGAACATTACTATCTTAAGGGTGTGGTTGAGTGGATCCAGAGGTAAAATATTCACATGGTTACAGTGGAACAATGTCCTTAAATGAAACTTCCTGGCAGATTAAAACTGTGTGCCCGACCGAGACTCGAACTCGGGACCTTTGCCTTTCGCGGGCAAGTGCTCTACCAACTGAGCTACCGAAGCACGACTCACGCCCGCTACTCACAGCTTTACTTCTGCCAGTACCTCGTCTCCTACCTTCCAAACTTTACAGAAGCTCTCCTGCGAACCAGCAGAACTAGCACTCCTGAAAGAAAGGATATTGCGGAGACATGGCTTAGCCACAGCCTGGGGGTTGTTTCCAGAATTAGATTTTCACTCTGCAGCGGAGTGTGCGCTGATATGAAACTTCCTGGCAGATTAAAACTGTGTGCCCGACCGAGACTCGAACTCGGGACCTTTGCCTTTCGCAGGCAAGTGCTCTACCAACTGAGCTACCGAAGCACGACTCACGCCCGCTACTCACAGCTTTACTTCTGCCAGTACCTCGTCTCCTACCTTCCAAACTTTACAGAAGCTCTCCTGCGAACCAGCAGAACTAGCACTCCTGAAAGAAAGGATATTGCGGAGACATGGCTTAGCCACAGCCTGGGGGTTGTTTCCAGAATGAGATTTTCACTCTGCAGCGGAGTGTGCGCTGATATGAAACTTCCTGGCAGATTAATATTTTGCAAAACGAGATTTTAACTGCAGGTCGAAGTTTATGCTTCCCATAACGATTAATGCTCGTATTGTGACATTTGTGAGGACAAGGCTGATTGGAAGGACGATAAACTAGAACTCTGCTTCTCTCTCTGTCATCATCTGCATCCAGTGAGTATCTTCGATGCCGTTCACGGACGAATTACGTGTCCCTAGGGTTCTGTCAATGAAAGCCCGATATCTGTCATCACTTCTGTTCATTTTTGGCACACAACCTACTACCAGCTTAGAGACAGAAGTGATGACATTCTCTGCACGACCTGACCATCTTTTTTGCAGGACAATGCTCAAGCACGTACAATGCAAGCTGTTACTGATTTGTTTGACTGATGGGGCTGCTAAGCGCTATACCACCTACTGCATTCCCCTGACTTAAGCACTCGTAAGTTCAACTCGATTTCTAAACTGAAGGAAACACTTCAAGGCATTCGCTTCGGAACGGCTACAAATTCGTCAGGCAATAGATCGTGCCGCTCGAACGGTCAACACAGCCGGCACTGCTAAGAGTATCTTACGACTTCCACATCGCTGGCAAAGGGTTATACACACTGCTAGTGACTACTTTGAAGGTCAGTAAAACTTTGAAACACGAATCTATTTTGTACGCGCTGTAAATAAGTAGTTGCCACTATTAAAGTTCCAACCCTCGTATTACATCGACATCTGACCATGTATTGTAAGTGTTTCACTTTTGTGTCACGTATTACTTCTTGTCAGACGCCATAGACAGAGCGCACAACATGGACTTTGATATGCCTTCACTATAAGTCACTTGAATAATTTGCAAGCGAACATCCATCAGCCATACAGTGTCGCGAATTGAAGCACGACTCCATTCAGTGTGTATCGACAGTTAGTTCGACAGTATAAGCGCTGTTCCTTTAGCATTTATCCTCAGACGTCGCCCAGAAGAGACCAACTGGATATTCTATTAATTATATTTGTCAGCTTTAACTGGATTCAGAACTAGACCAGTGTTAAAAGACTGATCAGTGCAAGTGAACTTCGAGCAAACATTACCACGCATCATGTGCACATTCAAGTTAACTAATGCATGCTACCATTAACAAAATTATTCTAAATAGATGTTAATCTTTGTTACCATAATTTGTGTCATAGTTTGCCTAAACCTATTTGGCCGTGTGACGCGTCTATACAGTTGCTGCATGCCAGCAAGCCAGCGCAATCACAGTAACTACTTCCGGTGACGGGGGGTTTTCTTCTTGCCCACATTTGTTTGACGCCAATAGAATCTGGTGAATATAACAGCTGTATGTCGTCATTCCAATGTGGGTCCCTCCGGATGGTTACGCTTAGTTATTTTACGGCACTTATCATTTCCAGCGACATATCGACAACAGTGGGATACTGTACTCGAAAGGTAATGGATGTCTTTGACTATTTGTGCGCAATACGTTACATTTATTTATGTTCAGAGTCAACTGTCAGTCCCTATACCCTTCCGGTCGTCTCGTCATTGAGGTCAGCTGGCCATTGACCCCATGAGAAAATGTACGATTCTGTCCAGATAGATATGCGCCTCTTTGGTCGACGAAATGTTATACGAGGGTGAGCCAAATGAAAACCTTAAATATTTTTTTAAATATTATTTATTGTGCAGAAGTGGTACAAAGCTGTATCACTTTTCAACATAATCTCCCCCACGCTCAATGAAAGTCCTCCAGCGCTTACAAAATGCATAAATTCCTTTAGAAAAAAATTCTTTTGGTAGTCTGCGCAACCACTCATGCACCACGTGGCGTACCTCTTCATCAGAACGGAACTTCTTTCCTCCCATTGCGTCTTTGAGTAGTCCAGACATATGGAAATCACTTGGGGCAAGGTCTGGTGGGTATGGTGGATGAGGAAGGCACCCAAAATGCAGGTCTGTGATTGTTGCAACTGTTGCACGGGCGGTGTGGGGCCTTGCATTGTCATGTTGCAAAAGGACACCTGCTGACAGCAATCCATGTCGCTTTGATTTGATTGCAGGCCGCAGATGATTTTTTTGGAGATCTGTCTCTGATGCACTGGTGATAGTGGTCCGTCTAAGCATGTAATGTTCCAAAATGACGCCTTTTTCATCCCAAAAGAGAATCATCATAACCTTCCCTGCTGATGGTTCTGTTCGAAACTTCTTTTGTTTTGGTGATGAGGAGTGGCGTCATTCGTTGCTCGTTCTTTTCGTTTCCGGTTGGTGGAAGTGAACCCAGGTTTCGTCCCCAGTAACGATTCTTGCAAGGAAGCCATCACCTTCTCGTTCAAAGGGCCGAAGAAGTTCTTCACAAGCATCAACACGTCGTTCTCTCATTTCAGGAGTCAGCTGCTGTGGCACCCATCTTGCACACACTTTTTGAAACTGGAGCATATCACGCACAATGTGGTGTGCTGACCCACGACTAATCTGTAAACATGCTGCAATGTCATTCACTGTCACTCGGCGGTTTTCCTTCTCTATGGCTTCAACTGCTGCAATGTTCTGTGGAGTCACAGCTCGTTGTGCCTGACCTGGACGAGGACCATCTTTCACTGAAGTCACACCTTCCTACTCCATCCGTAGACTTGATGCTATAACAAACATGCATCGCCGTACTGAACCTTCACTCGTCGACGAATTTCAATAGGTTTCACACCTTCACTACGCAAAAACTGAACAACAGAACGCTGTTCTTCCCTGGTGCAAGTCGCAAGTGGGGCGGCCATCTTTATACTGATACTGCGACGGTAGATGTGCATCTGCACTATGCTGCCACCTAACAGGTCATTCTGCACGCTGTTTGTAGCACTCTTACAAACTTACAGAATAACGGAGAGAAATTTCGATTTGTTATTACAAATTTAAGTTTTTTATTTGACTCACCCTCGTAAATACGGGTGGCTGTTGAACAATACGATTAGTTACCTAAAGCTTTCTGAGCCGTGGTGGCTTGTCGGACTGTACCGATATCAATAGACTCTTTTCTTTTTCTCTAAGATGTTGCCCAGTGAGGCAGCTCCTTCTGGCGTGGCCTGGAGGGCCAACTTGCTGGGCCCGCACACATCAAGATGGGAGTACCAGTGGAGCAACCAAGTGAAAAGAGGGCCTTTTATCGCCACCCACCTATCTCTGTGTTGGAGTAAAGTGGGAAGGAAATTCAAGGATCATGTTGGCCTGTGTGTGGCTTGCGGTGCCGAGAAACTTCAGGAACAGATTACTGAAAACCCGCCGAGCTGTCAGAGGTGTGTTTGCCTGAATTTCTGGATGCTCCGGTTCTGTTTATTGGTACTGAAGTCCGCGCATCCATGGAATTTGCAGGTTGAATTGTATGAGCAAGATTTTGTGTGTTAAATAGCTTTGTTAAATATTTTAAATTGGATCTTTGTATATTGCAGAAGGATGTAGGCTGCAGTACGTATTGGGACATGAAGAAGCTTGCACAGGATAGAGTAGCATTGAGAGCTGTATCAAACCAGTCTCAGGAGTGAATACCACAACAACATTGCATGTTAATGGAATGTAAAGTGTCCGTGAAGCCTTTAATTTGGGTTAATGTTAGTGTCTGCCTCTACGAGGAAGCTTGGTGTGAAGTTCGTTGGCAGTGTAGTATTTATGTGTGTTTAAGGCCTTTTGCATGTCCGTTATTAACACCCGTCTTTCTTGAGGCAAATAACTAGCAGCTGATATTGGTCGATTATCACAGATTGTCCGTCCCTGGTGTGAAAATGGACTTCCGTATTGCACGAATGTTATAAAAGTTGGTGTTAAGAACCGTGTTACCTACGTTTGATCTGAATATTTGGGATAAATATTGGGTTCAGTTTATAGTTGTCGTTTGACGGAACACTAACCGTCCTTGTGGACTCGCAGCACTGTATCTTATTGATTTAAGCTAATGTGCTGCTTCTTCTGCTTCAGGTCATGTATGTCGTGTGTTTATTTTATTGAAGCAGTTTACATGAAAATTTTAATTTGTTTTGCGGACACACTGTCCGTTTTGAGCTTGGCCTGGACTGTGTACGTCCCCAGGAACCATAGAATTAAAGAAAGTTGGCTCGGGGTTGGCTCAATCATTTCTTCCGGCAGAATTTACCATTGGAATTATATCATCGCTAGTCTCACTGAACTCTTCTGAACTCTACATGTCATGTGTGGTCTGGCGTCTCCTTGCCAGCAACAGGTCCCAGGTTCAAACTAGTCAATTCCCTAAAAAACACGCTCAGAGCGTCGTTGTGCGAAAGTGCTAGGGGGACACAGAACAAATAGACACCACGCAGAATGTTTGAGAATGGCGACCCTGCCAGGATGGTAAAATACCATGATTGAAGGTCGACCACATGCCTAACTAGGTCAGAAAAATATCCTGTTGAAAAATTTTCGTAACGAGTAACCTTTCTGACAGTTTTAAATAGTCGAAAACAGTAGCTGCAGCGATAGATAGTAAGAAATTATACAATAGAAAGTGAGACATTCTAGCAGAGACAATAGCATAATTAAGTTATGAATTTTAATATTGCTAGAGTTAAGTTTTCTCTCCAATGCAAGCGCACAGGTGGTGGATACATCGTTCACAAGTTGGTTCTGACCCAACAAGTAAGTGAATGGATTGTCAGTCTTGGGTATAATAAGTGTCAAGTCGTGTGAGCAAAAAGTTTATGAAACGCATGAGATCGTATGAGCGCATGTTAACGCGAAGTAGGGCGCGTGAATTGCTTTTAAAACAGAAAATAAGGGAATCTGAAAGATTAGCAATGGCAGATCGAGACCTTGACCGAATTGAGGTAGAGATCCAGCATGAAGACGGACAGAGAATAGAGGACAGTACAACAGACGATGTAGTACCGCGAGAAATAGGACAGATAACGCACCATAACGCGGATAATGTACGGCAAGGCACAGATAACGTAGGTCAGAACACGACAGAGGAGCAGGAAAATAGAGAGACAGTCGATGAGGATTCTAACTTGCGTCTTGAATACGTAGAACCCATAGTACAAGTAATCAGAGCTCCCTCACAACAGAATACAAGGAATTCGAGGAGAAACGTGTCACCGCACAGTTCAATGCAATCGGTTGCAAACCAACACTTGGGCGAAAACACAGAGCGTAGGATGTCGGAGGAAAACGCAATGGGACCCACCAATCTGGCAGAATTATTACAGCAAATGACGGAAATCATAACAAGGCAAAATAAAGAAATTGCGAACCAAATTCAAATTCAGAATGCAGAAACCACGAAACAAATGCGCGGGACTAAAGAACAAAACAAAAAAATTCAGTTACACCTAAGTCATATTGAAGACGAGGCAAAAGAATGTTTAGAAGTTATAGGAAACTTAATAACAGGTCACAGTCAATTGAGAACAGACACTGACAAGGTACAAGTGGACGTACAAACATTGCGTAATGACACTCAGGACGAGGTCAAAACAGTACGTAACAACACCCAGGGAGAAGTCAAGAAACTAGAGAAACAGATAAACGTAATTACTAGACAAGCAGCAGGTACAGCGCGTGAAATTGTTGAAAAGAGTGTGTTACACAAACGCATCACAAAAGCAGCGCTGAGAAGATATGATAATCGCATAGTCAAAATACAAGCGCAAACGAAGCAACAATTTCAGAAATTGCGAACAGAGTTGTTGCAAACCATTGAAGAGCGTAGTGAACAGGATCGAACAAGCACTGAGTCTGCAGCCACAGCCGTATCTGTAACAGCACCAGAAAAACAAGCAATTAACGAAGATATTATGCATTTGCGATTCCAATCACAGACGGAAAGTAACATACGTGAAATCAGACAGTCTGCACAGCAACAAACACCTTTCGAAATTCTTGATGAACAAACGGCACCACAAACACATGGGGAACCACAAATGTATGTTTCAAGACAGTTTGTATCGTGCAATGAAGCGGCAAGGTTAGCCAGACAAGATACCGAACCAATACGTGACAATGGAAAGCCAGGTCGCGAAGAGTACAGTGCAATGTATTCAGCTACACGTTCACAACCGATGGAAGAAAATTATTGCGTACCACTTCAACGATACCACGCAAGGGTAGGCGAAAGTTACAGTGGACAATATCCAATGGATCTACCACATCCGGAAAGAACGACGGGAGAAATGATCAGAAACAAAAGTGGCGAAGAATCGAGAATTTCAAATGGAACCATGACGAAGTACGACAACGATCATTTCCTCACAGTCAGAAAATTTCAACGCTTTCGAGAAGGCTCTGAGCACTATGGGACTTAACAGCTGTGGTCATCAGTCCCCTAGAACTTAGAACTACTTAAACCTGACTAACCTAAGGACATCACACACATCCATGCCCGAGGCAGGATTCGAAACTGCGACCGTAGCAGCAGCGCGGTTCCGGACTGCGCGCCTAGAACCGCGAGACCACCACGGCCGGCACTTTCGAGAAGGAAACTCACTACATCCACGAACTTTTATTGATCAATTCCGAGTAGGATTACCAGAATACTGGACGCTAGCACACAAATTAGACTTTATATGTGCACACATGTCAGGAACAGTCGCAGAAACCATGTAGAATGTTGCAGCGACATGCCGATCGTACAAAGATTACAGAGAGAAGTTTCTCTCACGATATTGGTCCAGCGAAGCACAGAACAAAGTGAAGTACGAATTATTACAGAACCCATATTTTGAAAATTCAGGAGAGAAGAGTCCCGTGAAATTTTTCGAAGTATTGGCAAAGAAAAATCAATGCTTAGATGTACCATACAGTGACGGAGAGTTGATTAAATTATGCGCGATGAAGCTACCATTGAAATATCGGTAATCATTAGTAGGTCGCGGAGGCAATGACGTCGAACCATTTAAAGGAATTCTAAGGGAACTAGAGTTCATATTTTCGGAAGATGACGCAAGAAAAAGACTAAGCGCACGTGAAAACGAAAGCAAAAAGCAGTGGAATCCACAAGACACAGTACGAAGAAACAATAAGTACGAACCATGTGATAACTTCGCACCAAGAAACGACAACAGATTTCAACAAAGAAACGGTTATGGATTTAGAAGAGAATATGGCAATACCTATAATTCACCCAGGAACGGCGACAACTATTACAGAGGGAATAATGACAACCGGAACGGGTATTGGAGAACCAATAGACCGACAAATTATCAACAAGGAAGCCAATATCAACAAGCGGAACAAGAAAAGAGAATACAGATAGAAGAGGTGGAGGTAAGACCACCAAACCTTGAAAAACGTTCGAATTGACAGCTAAGCGCCCAAGCCAAAGAGAATGACGCACCGACCTAGGGTAATTGCAGCACCTTGAACAGAGAAGTAAATACATTATCACGGGAAGAGAAGAAGGAAGAAACAAAACCACAGGGACCAGATGAAAACGAAGACAGGAAAATAACGATATTGTGTTGGGACGAAATTAATTGGTAGAATACTGACGAGGAAGATGAATTACCAGAGGCATGTACAACGAATGTAGGAGGAAAGGACGAAGTAATGAGTATTGCAGAGCCATTTGAGATGGAAACCAGGGGAAGCGAATTCAATGAGGATAATGCGCAGTCGACAGAAGTTGAAAATAAGTTACTAGTGGGCACACAACCCAACGTATATAATGAAGGAAGTTATAAAGCAATAATTAGAGCATTTAGATGCGATTATCTGGAAGTAGCGACGAAGAAGGAGAAGATAGACGAAGATGAGGAAAAAGTAGAGGATGTTGTAGAAAGCGTAAAATAAGGAAGAAATAGAGAAGAGGAAATAAAAGAGACAGAAGTAGCAGTCGAAGCTCATCCTACAGAAAGTTCGAATTCACAGGGGAAAGCCCTGAAAAGACTCATGTATGATTCAGTGGAGGATTCGTTGATGCAAGAAGAAGAAGAACAGAACCAACCCTTTCAAATTCAACCAATTGTGAAGGCCATGGTAAAACATATCCCAGTCAATATTGTAATTGATAGCGGAAGTGAACTGACCGCGATCTCAGAAAATTTATTCATGCAGTGTAATGCCAATGAGGAATTGCCAGTTCTGAAAACACGTAAGATCAAAGTAAGAGATCCTATTAGAAACAATGCTGCGGAAGTTACGAGACAAACAAGGTTAACTCTTTCGTGCCAAGGTCAAAAGATCGAAGCCAACTTCGTGATTATACGCGAGCCAGACGCTCTGTAGCGTGCATTGCAGTACCCTTAACCATCGCCATTTGCGACTTCAAGGGTGTCAAGCGAGAGCTCATTGGAGGGCGGAATGGAGGTCTGTTGTGTTTTATGATGAAAGCTGGTTCCGTCTCAGTGCCAGTGATGGCCGTGTTTTGGTCAGGGGGAGGCGAGGTGAGGGCCTACAACCAATCGGTCTGCGTGCTAGACACACTAGACCTACATCAGAAGTTGTGGTCTGGGGTGCGATTTCGTATGGCAGCAGGAGCACTCTCGTGGTTATCCCACGCTCCCTGACTGCAAATTTATATGTCAATCTGGTGCGACCTGTTGTGCTTCCATTCGTAAACAACATTCCAGGGTTGTCTTCCAACAGGATAACGCTCGCACGCTCACCACTGTTGTAACCCAAGACGCTGAACAGAGTGTCGACATATTACATTGGCCTCTTCGATCACCAGATTTGTCTCTACTTGAGCACATATGGGACATCATCGGAGGCCGACCCCAGCGTCATCCATAAACAGCGTTAACCGTCCCTGCGCTGACCGACAAGTGCAACAGGCATGGAACCCCATCCCACAAGCTGACATCCGGCACCTGCACAACACAATGCATGCGCGTTTGCTTGCTTGCATTCAACATTCCGAGGGTTACACCAGTTATTAATTGTAACACCGAAAATTCAGGATGCATGGCACCTACTACCGATATATAACTTTTTGAATTGTATGTAAATATTTGTAATTTAAATGCTTTCTTTTAATAAGTAAGGACATTGCTTCACTGTATGTGTATATTTAGGCAGAATTCTGTTGATGTTTCATTGTATTTCTCTGTGTTTTACTGTGAAACTTATAAGCTCTGGGAAAAAGCCAAAGGAATTGTTATTTGCAACGACTATCAACGATAATAGCAGTGCTTGTGCTTTGTAAAATCTTTGGGTAGGGAATTGTTGCGCAGAGCGCGCGGAGAGAGAGGGAGACGGGTTCCAGCGCCTGTAGTGTGCGGAAGTGTAGTGTTAACGCTCTCGCAGTAGAGGGTACCAGTTTCGGCGGCATCATGTACGCGCGCGAGCCAGGTGTCTAGAGCGGGAGTACCGACAGTGGACGGGCGGAAGAGGCTGTAATCATTACGCTCGCCCATTCGTATAATTAGCCGTGGCTCCACAATATGCTACCGCCTTCAACAACAGCCGCAGTTCCAGCAACACAGTTTCCTCGTATGCACAGCACTAAAGTAAGACTGTTCATTGGTAGAACGTATTAACGGCTAACCCAGCAGCACAACTGAATGTGATTTGATTGATAAGATTTATTTAAATAATAATCAGATAACTCAGGGCGATTGTGTCCTCATTGTCCCCATACATTGTTACCAAGCATGAGCCTTGTTTTTTTTCCCTAATATACTAACTGAGTGTCATAAGAAACAAATTGAATAGTTACAGTCAGTTTATTAATGAATAATTTCTCTTTTAAGAATTTTAGCCTCAGTCTACTTTTAGTTAACTGTTGTACAATAGAGGCTTCAGTATATGACTAAAGTAAAGCAATTTCATTTTTCAAGTTTGAGAATCAATCACTGGAAGAAATCCAAATCCAAAGAAATGCACAAATTAAGATTGCGGAAGTTTTATTTATTTTACATATAGCTTGGAGCACATGGCTGTTTGGTTTGGTACGTATTCTAGTATTTAATTCTGTTCAAGTCAGTAAAAAAGGCTCAGTTGTTCAGACAATAATATGAAATCCAATTTGCAAAATAAGTAATGGCAAAGTAAAAAGTGCTTGCTTTTTTCTAAATTTCTTTGATGACATTATGCTGAGATCACTGAAAGTCATTGTTCACGTAACGAAGTTCAGTACTAACATACAGTTTAATTGCATATTTTCAAATCATTACTCGATTGCCTTTTTCAAAATTTAATGGCAAACATAACGTAAGAGAGACTTCTCAGTTTCCTTTATCTTTACATACTAACTTAAAATTAGTGTAAAAAAAACATAGTGGCAGCCTTTAGTTGACACGTCAGTGTTTAATAATATGTGTTTCTTTCCCATCATCTTGTACAGAATTTTGGATGTTAATTGCCCTAATGGGCTGGCGACCGTTAATTATTTCCTTTTCGTTCATTAGTGTACCTTTTGGATTCATGATCAGTGGTACCCCTTTCTGTCCACTGTTGTTCGTGAGTGAATGCACAAAATAACTTTCATTTTCCAAATTGTAGCCCTGTTCGGTTTAATTACTTTTATTTTTAGTAGACTTTCAATCAGAAGGGTCGGTTGTACACTTTCCTCCTACTTATCGGTATCACTATCTGTATTACTTCTTCGGAAAAGATAGCCTTATGCAATTAGAAAAAAATCCATTAGGCATACACGCGATCCACGGTCATTTTTTATATCGCAAGCAGGATAGGCCGATTAGTAAGAGGGAGGTTACATACTATACCAGCGTTTCACATTTGCAATGGCTTATCTCAAGCTTACATTAACAAAAAAAAAAAAAAAAAAAAATGGTTCAAATGGCTCTGGGACTTAACAGCGGTGATCATCAGTCCCCTAGAACTTAGAACTACTTAAACCTAACTAACCTAAGGACATCACACACATCCATGCCCGAGGCAGGATTCTAACCTGCGACCGTAGCAGTCGCACGGTTCCGGACTGAGCACCTAGAACCGCTCGGCCACCACGGCGGGCTTACATTAACATGTGATCTTGCAATGTTAATCACTCAAGTACGTTACCTAGACAATGTGCCCCCGAAATGTCATTACTCTTCATTAATTATTTTTGTTGTTGCAATTTTTTCCATCAGTGTAATTTGGGGCAAAGACGTTCAGAGCACAATGACGACAGAAAACCTGCCTGTTGAAACTAGGTATGACGAGGCTCACTTAAGGTAAGGTGTGGCGCTGACGACCGTTGCCTGCGCGGGAGAAGAGCCTCACATTGCACGTTCCGCGTGAGGCGGTAATTCCGCAGTGCGTTAACGCACAGCACTGTCGTAGACCGGTTTCTTGCTTTCGCCCATCTAAGTGAGGTGCGTTTCACGCGCTTTCGGCAGCACGCCATTTCGGAATCGCGAGCAATTTCCATTAGGGAGCGTACGGCGGCCATATAACAGGGCCAGGCGTGCGGAATTTGAGGCGGTGCGGTAGTGGTGGCCGAGGGAAACAGTTGGCGGGGCTTTAGTGCCGTGTTGTCCCCGCTGTTAATGGCGGCGCATAAAGCCGTAGCGACCACCCGGCGCAATTGTTAAGGAGCCGTAAAGGAGGGCCCTGCCGGCACTTCTGCGGCTGCCGCCGCCGTCTTCACGTCCTGGGCGCGTCTGCGTAAGAACATGGCGCCACCAGCCCTGCGTCGCCACACGTGTTACACTCGCGTTCATCCTTCTACATCGCTCGTTGCTTGCCTTGCTTCGTTTCTCTCCAGAACTTGTACAATTTTTTTCTGAGTCACCAGGCTGATTTCTATCCTGTGCAAAACTCAGTCTCAGAGTAACAATTGCAACTTACTTTCTCAATTGGGTGTTGTGTGCTGTCCTTAGGTTAGTTAGGTTTAAGTAGTTCTAAGTTCTAGGGGACTGATGACTATAGATGTTAAGTCCCATAGTGCTCAGAGCCATTTACTTTCTCAATTACTTGCTGGATGTATCCCAGTCTGAGTCTTCCTCTACAGTTTTTACACTCCACAGCTCCCTCAAGTGCCATGGAAGTTATTCCCTTGTGTCTGAATATATGTCTTGCCATCCTGTCTCTTCTCCTTGTCAGTGTTTCCCAAGTATTCTTTTCCTCGTCGATTCTGCGGAGAACCTCCTTTCTCCTGTCCACTCTCTCCACTGCATTTAACAATAGAATTACCATTGCGCTTCTAATGTTACCGTCCTTGGTTTTAATTCCACTGAAGGTTTTTCTGATATTTCTCTACGCTGAGTCTGTCCTTCCGATAATCATTTCCTTTTCGATGTCTTTATATTTTTCATGAAGCCATTTTGCCTTAGCTTCGTTGGACCTCCTGTTGACTTCATTGCTACGTGTCTTGAATTACTGATTTTCCGAATTTCACTGAACGCTTATGTACTTCTTTCTTTCGCCGACCAAATGAAGTGTTTATTCTGTTACCCATGGTTTCTTCGTAATTACCTTCCTTGTACCTAAGTTTTTCTCTCCAATATCTGTGATTGCCTTTTTTAGAGACTCCATCATTCTTCAGTTGAACTGTCGGGCGAGTTATTCATTATCGTAGTAAACAGAAATTCAAGGTAATCTCTTCATTCCTGATTATTTCCGTATCCCACTCCTTTGCGCATTGATTATTCCATACCAGTCTCTTATACGTCAGCCTAATCTTCATCATTGTTAAATTCTGATCTAAGTCTATATCCGCTCATGGGTACGTCTTACAACCCAGTATTTGATTTCGGAATTTCTGCCTGACCATGAAGTAATCTTCCTGCCCTTTCCCAAGTATAGCTCTTCCTCTTGTGATTTCTGAACAGAGTATTCACTATTACTAGCTGAAATTCATTGCAGAACTCAATTACTCTTTCTCCTCCTTCATTTCTACTACCAAGCCCATATTCTCCCGTAACGCTTTCTCCTACACCCTCCCCTACAACCTCAATCCAACCCCCATGAATATTACTCCCCCTGCTACTACTCCCCATACGGACTGAATTACCCGTCCAATATCCTCATATTCTATCTCTATCTCCTCATCTTCAGCTTGCGATCTCGGCATGTGCACCTGAAATACTGTTGTCGGTGATGGTTTGCTGTCCAACAACCCCGTCACTGAGCTGTTCACAGTAACTCACTCTCTGTCCAATTTTCCTAATCATAACGAATACGGCCGGCCGATGTGGCCGAGCGGTTCTAGGCGCTTCAGTCTTGCGCTTCATGCCTTGCATAGGGGTGTGTGGGATTTCAGTGACGCTGATTACAAAAATAAGCAAAATATTGCTGCCGCTGAGACCGTCATGTGCGATCATAACATAGATGGTTTGACAATATCTGAGCTGCAGGGCAAAATTTATTGTGTTAGGAGCAGATATACAACTGAATTAAGAAAAATACAAGCAAGTGTAATTCTACCTGTGGCAATGCTCTCGTCTACAAGACTAAAATCCAATCGTACGAGTTGACCAACTGTTTGTTAAGGAATATTGTTGACAGGATGGAAGGCTATACAAATTCAAGAAGCTACATTCTTTATTCAATATTCATCTGTTTATAACGTCGCTGCAGTGCGCTCCCCGTTCACATATGTTAGAATTTTGAAGTATTGCCACTGTACAGATCTATCTTCAAGAGAGTAGTTTGCAAACCATTCTCTTCTAAATGCGGCCTGCTTCGAATAATTATTGTTGCTAATGTTCAATAATTAACGGTAATAATTAGCGTGTTAATGAAATAACTCTGCCTCGTGATGACTGGGTGTTGTGTGATGTCTTTAGGTCAGTTAGGTTTAAGTAGTTCTAAGTTCTAGGGGACTGATGACCATAGATGTTGAGTCCCATAGTGCTCATAGCCATTTGAACCATTTTAATGAAATAGCGTCATCACCAACTAAAACCGTATCTTACAGCATGCCGAGTGTTCTCGATTGTAATGCACGCAATACGATATGTAATTTCTGTGTTGGCGATAGTGACTCAAGCATTACAGTACCTTTATTCCTTATCGCATAATTAACTCTATTTACAAGAAACTTGAACAGTTCTGGTGATATTCTAAGACAATTTAAAGAACTTCTTGGATCTTCCGTTATAAATTATTTCAGCAAGGATGCCGAGCAACCGAGATGACGTCTTTTCTTCATCCAGTCACTAATCGAAACACGTTCCTTTTTTTTTCTTATGCAGCGATTCCTCGCAACAAGCCTTAACTCCCTTACAACTCGTGCGGCGTGCAGCTGCCAAAACTTTCATTTCAGTCACGACTCAGGGACCCACAAAACGACGAATCTGAAGTGTATACTGGTGTCGCCGTGTCTACAGTCATATATGAAACCACTTGCATTCCACACAACGAGTGGCGCAACCCAGTGTCGCCCTGTAAACTAGGCTTTAGACTGCGCGGCCACTTTGAGGGGACTGAATCTTTAACATGGAAGTAAGGACGTAAGTCAGCTGCTTCTTACATGGATGATCCAGCTGAGTGGGGGGGGGGGGGGGGGGGGCAGGCGGGGCGGAGGAGGGGGGGGGGGGGTTGTGGAAAGCGTTCTGGTGGAAGTTCGAGAAATATTGTTGATACTTCGGGTTCTTGATAAACGCACAATGCCGGTTGTTGCCAGAAATCGAGAGCTGATTTGTGAGCACTATCAAACAGTAGTGGACTGCGAGCCCCCTAATCCAAGTCACCGAGCAGGTCTTTGCACGCGGAAAATAGTCCACGCCCGTGAAGAGAATCGTTTGTGGGGGGATGCTGTCCGGAGTCGTGCGTGTGACGAGCGCCTGCATCTGTCCTACCAAATGCCAAACATTACTCTACTCGCCGCACACAACTCTTGCACTCCCCAGGTGATGCATAATGATGATTGCGCCACGCGGATACGGTGTAGACGCAACTGTCAGTCCTGATTCCCATTAACTGTCACACACCAGGTGGATTGAACGTCAGACACAAGAGTAGGGGCGTGCACTGCCCGCCACTCTGTGTTCCACCGTACGGGGGGATGTTTTTCTTCAACCACGACTGCAGCGAGGCATAAACTATCTCAGCCGTCGGTCGAAGTGGATCGAGAAGCGCGGTTCTGATGTACGAGGGTTGTCCAGAAAGTAAGTTCCGATCGGTCGCGAAATGGAAACCACAGTGAAAACCAGAAACGTTTTATTTGCAACAGTTAGGTACACCGTCCACCTAGTACTCTACAAAGTCACCGCTCCAACTTCGAATTTTGTCGTAGTGTTGTATCAACTTCCCAATATCCTCGTCATAGAAAGCATCCGCCTGTGCTTTCGGCCAGTTATCTGCACTGGTCTCCAGCTCGTTGTCTGTGGAAAAAATTTGTCTTCATAGCCAGCGGTTCTTCTGAGCAGAGATGAGACTCAGGGTGAGCCAATTACGGATTGTATTGTGCATGATCAAACACTTCTCATCAGAAGCGCTGCAGGAGCGTCTTCATTGCCCATGTAGTGTGCGGAGGAGAATTGGCATGAAGAAGGAACTGCTCGACAGTTGTGTTATGTGGGCTGCATGACACAGGCTAAATCTCTAACCAGGCCCGGGAGACACTATTCCCTACGCATCTTTACGTGCTCACTGTTCCATCAAAACTGAAAAGAGCGACGCGACACGATCGACGGGCATACTAGAGACACTGCCCAGTACGTCTGTGCAAAGCTTTACCGGATTTCCCCAGTGGTTTACATTTCGCGACCGATCGGAACTTACTTTCTGGACAACCCTCGTAACTATATTCAAGAAATAAATAGCTTGAGTGGAAAAAGGGCGCTGGGACCTCTGTCAGCAGCTCTGGAGCAATAGGTGAGCTCGGGGTAAAAGCCCTCACCAGTAAGCCGGTGACACATGTCTGAGTGTGTCGCCACATCTTGACATACGTGCTTACAATGAGGTGTGTTGCTCGATGGTTAACGTGACAGATTAAGGCCTCCTTTGTCCTTCAGGAGGGTGAAGAACTCATAGCTGACTTTAAATAACGAGCCTTGACTCACAAAGGAACCCAATGAAGCCAACATGCATCTAGCCATTGACGGCGGGATGGGAAAAGTCTGGGCCACGTGCGGGATACGCGACGCGACATAAACATTACCATCCATTGCAGTATGTCCAGAGTTCAGAGCATATGGTCAAGGAGGTCTGCTCGGATCGGGCTTAATAATCGCCTACTGTTATGGGCCACTGATCGCCGCAAGTCGGTCGTAAAATCAATTCGCAGACATCGTACAACGTCGCAGACCCGCAGTGGAGCGACGTATTTACCGGACAGTCCACAGCTTACAGGTAAAGCGCGAGGTTTGCGAATAAAGGACGCTGACCGAAGCAGGGTCGTAGGAGTACACCCACTTAGCACTACATGAATATGGTTGCCGTTGCTCAGAAGGAAGACCAGATAGTTCTCATAGACCATGCAATAAAGAGTGTGTCGTCGCGGAGTCATTCCAGTAAGGCGTTGGCGCAAAGTAGCGGTTCCTTGGCGAGAGCATACAAGTTCGTGGAAAGAGGGCATCCTTGCTGCACTGATCAATGCACCAGGATGGGCGATGTAAGACGACCATTGCACAGCAACCTAGATGTCGCACCCCGGAGTAGATGCATTATGACCTCCCCAAAGCTGTCTGGGAATCCCATATTCCAGCCGGCCGGGGTGGCCGAGCGGTTCTAGGCGCTACAGTCTGGAACAGCGTGACCGCTCCGATCGCAGGTTCGAATCCTGCCTCGGGCATGGATGTGTGTGATGTCCTTAGGTTAGTTAGGTTTAAGTAGTTCTAAGTTCTAGGGGACTGATGACCTCAGAAGTTAAGTCCCATAGTGCTCAGAGCCATTTCAGCAAATCCCATATTCCGCATCATCGCTGTCAGATAGAAGTGATAAACCCTGTCGAAGACTCTACTGAAGTCAAGGCAGGCCAGGATCACTGTAATGCGCCGCGTCTAGGCAAGTGTGATCATGTCACGGTATCGGCACGAGGTAGTCTGGATATCGTGATCGCCTGCTAAAGAGCCCAATAGTGGGACACCACGTATCAGCGACGCTCCTGAGACGTGCTGCCAAAATCCAGACAAAGGTCTTCATGCCACATTTCACGAGTGATAGTGGACGATAATCACTGATGGAGGTTCCGCCGTTTGGCTTATGGACAGAGACAAGCAATCATTGGAGGAAGACATCAGGCAGCTGAACTTGAGGTATCAAATCACGACATATGTCGTCCAGGCAGGACTGAGTAATTGGCGGTAGATCCTGTAAAACTCTGAGGCCGTGAGTTCTAGGTACTTGCGAGGTGTGGCTGACAGTATAGCTGCAGGGACCTCCTCCTCAGTCACTTCCTCAAGTAATGCCATCTGCACAGTCCCGCGGAAGTGTGCCGTACATAAGACGAGAGATTTCCTCAGTCGCATCTGGGGGACGATGGTGCTCCGCGAACAGTTGACTATACTGAGCGTGGAGAGCATTTCCGACCGCACTTCGTGTTGTGACACAGCGACTGTCGGTTGAAGTTACAGCATGGATCAGCGCCCGTCACCGACGCCGGCATTCCGCGATGAAGTGATACCTCCACGGCCCTTCGTGGTCCGTTATATCCATGATGCGCCCACGAACAGTTGTCCCTTCCAGGTGCTGCCACGTGAGTTGTTTGCTGACGGGCAGGTGAGTTCGGCATTGCGAAATAATCATGCAGAATGCGGTAGTAAAAATCTAGTGATACCCGTCTCCAGGCGGCAATCTCCTTACTGTGACCAATCAACGCCTTCCTGAGAGCCAGCTTGGCGCATATCAGCTACCAAGACAGTGCGATCGGGTAAGCCCCTCGCTGACTGGCGCATGACGTTGCCTCCACGACCTGTCGACTTTCAGGAGATTGTAGATGTGTCACGTTCAATTTACAGGGGCCTTGCCCATGCCTTTCCACCTGGCAGCGCAAGGTGACTGAGCATATATAAGCCACATGGTCGGAAAAAGCACGTGGCCATATTTCAGCGGTCCGTGTGCCCCAAACAATGAAGCGCGAGGGACAGATGTGGTCTCTACGGCTGCAGGGGTGGCTGGTATAGTGCGTGAAAGCCGTCCAATCACCGTGTACGTACTCCTACGTGTTCACAATTCGAAGGTTGGCTATGATGGCGGAGCGCGACGGACATGGAAGGTGGTGTGAAAGTTGATCCTTTGGCGACTTGGTAGCATTAAGATTCCCAGTGAAGATTAAGCGTCCTGCGTCCCACGAAGATAGGTGCGACGAAATCTGCAAAGAAAGCGGACCGTTCACGGCATCGTCCCGATCCGAAGTGTTCGTAGATATTCACGATTCTGACGTCACGGAACGTGAGCGCCGTGCCTCTCGCGTCATGGAGAATAGCAAAGTCTTCGGGAATTAGGCCATCACGAAGAAGGATGGCCACGCCACTGCCAGGGGCAGACGCGTGGGGAACGTGAGCAGTGTATTCGAAAGGGCCGAGGAAATCATCGACATAGATCTCCTGTAGAAAGACAATGTCTATATCCGCTGCATTCAGCGTATTTTGTAACATCGTCATTCTTATTTAACATCTTATTTTTACCGTACGGCCGCCTCGTCATTTAATTTCAGTTACTGGTGTTACTGAATTGCTGCCCATGAGAGGCAGCTGCAGCGCGTATCGATAAGTGCACTGTCGTACTGTCTCTGGACAACGGATAGTATTTTCGGGTCGTCGTGTGTCTGGAAGTCAGTTGGGGTTGGAACGCGGCAGAAGTGCAGTCGGGGATGAAGCCACCGTGAGGTCCCAACTGCAAGTACCAGCGGGGACGAGCGTTGGTTGGTCGTTCGGTCGGTCGTCTTATCGATGATATGTATTTGGGTGGTGGGTTCCTTCCTGTGCAGAGATGTCGGTTGTGTTCCCTCTGCATGGTTGAGTCCGAGCCAGTGTCTCCGGGACGTCGTCCGTTCAAAGAGGGTCAGTGGGAGATCGGACCTGGAGCGGTTGGAGTTGGAACGCGGCAGAAATGCAGTCGGCACGTAGCAGCAGTCAGGGACGGAGCGCTCTGGAGGCGCGGACAGCCAGTACTCGCCGACCGCTCGCGACGTATGATGGCAGCGGGCTCGACCGTTGTTCGGTCGTTCAGTTGGTCACCTTTTTGGGCAACGTGTGCCTGGTCTTTTGACCGTTGCTGGGCCTCGTCACTGGGTCATCTTGCTGGACGTGGCTCGGTTCCTTCTTTTGCGGGGACGTCGTGGCCAAAGCGCAAGAGTTACCTCTGCATGACTGGGTCCGAGCCAGTGTGCCCGGATCGCCGTGTCTCCCAGTTCCCGACGGTCAGCGGACGCACAGGTTTTGAGTGCTAACGACCTCGATTGGTTGTTGGTCGGTCGTCTGGTCAGTCGACGTGTGTTTCGTCACCGACCGTCCTGCGGGTTTGTCCGCCGGTGACTTGCTCTAGTTGTTCATCAGTGATTCGTTTTACGACTGTTCGAGTTTCTTGTGGCAATGTTTCGTGCAACACTGTGTAGCCCGTGTCAGTTGGACAGAGTAATGCTTTAAATGCTGTCTGTGTACTGCAGTAGCCAGCTGGTCGCCTGCGACCGAGCAGCGAGTGAGTGTTTATTTACGCTGTCTATGGTGTCCGCCACGCCTTGTAGTTCCACAGCCGTTGCGATGTTCATGTATGTCAGTATTGTGCCTTGGCTTATAACCAACCAATATTTGATGACGAGTTTTACTGGTCTCTTCGCCTCGCTGACATTTTGGTTGTAGTGTTTTTTGTCTGGTGACCGAAATCAGATGGTTGGTTGGTTCGTCGGTTGTCCGTCGGCTGGGTTGCCTTCCGATTTAGAGATTGTTGGTCAGGCTGCCTGTCTCGCCTAATCGGGCGTCAGTGTTACAATTCCAGGCCGACCCTTTGAAACTTCTGAGCGCCGTTCCGTGTCTGGTAAATAGTAACTTCCCTGTTTGAGTTATTTGGTTGATGTGTGGCCTTCAGTCGAGTTTTTATATATCCTGAATTAATGTTCCTGTCTTGCCCTTTAGACATAAGATTGTTATTTATTGTACGAGGCTTGCCGAATTTTACGTCAAAATTTTAATGCCTTAAGCCGTTAAACTATTGTGTTGATGTGTGGCCTTAAACCGAGTATTAATATCCCTTAAATTAATGGCACTGTCTTGCCCTTAAGGCATGAGATTGTTATTTTTTATTTTATATGAAATGTTTTAAGATAAGGCCTTCTGCCTTTTGATTGAAACTCCTCTTATTGCTTAATATGCGACCTCCAGCCTAGACCCATTAAAATTAAATTGCTAAGGCCTTCAGCCGATTAGATAGAAGATTTAGGAAATATTCTTTGGTGAAACTTCCAGAAGAATCTTGTATTTCAATTTTGCTTAGGCCTTGTGTCTTGCATTTTGAATGTGGCCTTCAGCTGATCTAAAGTTAACTAAAGGAGGTCGATTAAAGTTTTTTTTAATATTGTGTGTTGATAAATAAAGTTTGTATGTTGAGTGTAACTGACAGGAACTCATTTTGGCGCCTTTCCACAATTTAATCCGCTCTGACCTGCTAGCCCAGGTATTTCAGTCAGTTTATGGCGCGCGTGGATGACAATCGCCAGTCGGTAATGTTGGGTCTCCACGTCCGCCGGGAAGGTGGCATCTGCTCTGGCGGCGGCCGCCGGGGCCGACCAGCCGCAGCATCCATCGCGTTTTCAGTCGCTGTGTCGTAGCTGTTCCGACACCTCCATCGGGACATGCCCTTCCGCAGCACCAGGGAGTGGCACACAGTCATCCTCGACGTCATCAGCCCAGAAGCTCGTCAGTACAAATGTAGTGCCTGCGCCGTGGGCACCTCGTGTTCATGCCGTTTATTGCTTGGCCTCTTGTCATTGCGGTTATGGCATCTCGTTTCCTATTCGATTTACTGGCGTCACTGAGTTACCGGCTTGCCTGCCATTGAGTGGCAGCAGCAGCGCTTGTCGAAACGAGTACTGTGGTACTATCTTTGGAGCAAATGCTACTACGTCCGGGTCACGTTGTGTGGAGTGGACCTGAAATCAGGTCGGTTGGGGGCGCAGCAGCATGCAGGTGCGTGTAGCCACTGCCTGATCGAGGAGGGGTAGCTGCGAGAGCGACGACTTCGTTGCACGCCGAACCCTGGAAGTTTAAGTTGAGTGAAGAGTTTACTGCTAATGCAACCTCGACTATTCTGGTCGGCCGGTTGTTGCTCACAGGCTCGCAGAGCCTGGCAACAACGAGTGAAGTGTGATTCTTGAGTTTCTCCCGGCGTATTTGATAATCAAAATATCCACGGCTTTACTGCCGGTCTACAGGGTCCAACGGGCACAATATTTCAGCGATCATACATGTCGCCAGCATCAGGTGAACTGACGGACTGAACTCAGTACAAATCCTTAAAGCAAACCTCACAATCTAAGGAATCAGGACAAGCGGTTCTCAGCAAGTGTTCCAAGGGTCGGCCTGGGAAGGTAACTCAAACATAAGGTAAGGTGACACAGGCAGTCAAGAGTTGTACTCACGTAACAGGATGGCAACTCAAACTAGGGGCAGCTTAAGCGCCGACCGCCCGACTAACCAACCCGCCTAACGTCCGATCACCGGTACAACGATGGAATATTTTTAGGCAACACCCGTGGATATTTTGGAGTGAAGTGTTTCGAGGCGGTGAAATATTGCATCCGTCTTTCTCTTTTTGTTATTCATCACTGAATTTAGTATTATTCTCATTAGTGAAGTGCAACCAGCATTATTTTCTGCCTTGTGACCGCTAACGCCCCAGTTACCTGCCCTGGAGGTCAGCATACTTTTCCGGCAGTGTACCTTTCCTCGTCGTGTTGATGCTATCTGACCCGGCGTGTAGTTCGACAGCCTCTTGTATTGTACTGTGCATATTTTTTTTTTTTTTTTTTTTGGGGAGGTCTACCTTGGTTCTAGTGTTTCCTTTGGCCTTCGGTGTTTTCTGAAGACGTAGTGCTGTCTGTCTCTTCGCCGTTGCCTAAAAATATTCCATCGTTGTACCGGTGATCGGACGTTAGGCGGGTTGGTTTAGTCGGGCGGTCGGCGCTTAAGCTGCCCCTAGTTTGAGTTGCCATCCTGTTACGTGAGTACAACTCTTGACTGCCTGTCTCACCTTACCTTATGTTTGAGTTACCTTCCCAGGCCGACCCTTGGAACACTTGCTGAGAACCGCTTGTCCTGATTCCTTAGATTGTGAGGTTTGCTTTAAGGATTTGTAATTTTCTAATTGTTCTTGGTGTGGCCTGCAGCCGAGCAATAATTTCACTTCTTTTGTGATAAGCCCTTCAGTCGTGCTACAGTAAGCTAGTTTAAGCAAACTTGTTTTAAAAGCAAGGTATTTATTTTAAAAGTGCTATCTGGAATTGTTTTCCTGACTTCTAATTCAGACCTTCAGCCGTTTGTTATTTAGTATTGTGATAATATCACTTCTTTTATAATAAGGCCTTCAGCTGTGTTACAGTTTGTTTTAAAACGAAGCATTTATCTTAATATGTGGTATTTGGTATGGTTCTTCTGACTTCTAATTCAGGCCTTCAGCCATTTGTTGTTTGAGGTTGCCGGCCGTTGTGGCCGATCGGTTCTAGGCGCTACAGTCTGGAACCGCGTGACCGCTACGGTCACAGGTTCGAATCCTGCCTCGGACGTGGATGTGTGTGATGTCCTTAGATTAGTTAGGTTTAAGTAGTTCTAAGTTCTAGGGGACTGATGACCTCAGAAGTTAAGTCGCATTGCGCTCAGAGCCATTTGAACCATTTTTTGTTTGAGGCTATTGTTGGTGGCCTTCGGCCCTAAAGTTGTGGAATTATTTTTTTCTGTGATGAGGCCTTCAGCCGTCATACCATCAATTGTGTTTTTTTAAGAGATCGTTTTAAAATTTTAGTTTCTTTAAATAAAGATTACGTATTTGTTGTGCAACCAAGAGTAACTGATTACGGCCCAATCCACAATCGTTACCTTATCTGTCCCTCGACAGGTCGTCCGCTGTGCCCACAGACGAAGGGACGCCACCCAAGGCCGGCCACTGTGGCCATGCTGTTCTAGGCGCTGCAGTCCGGAACCGCGGGACCGCTACGGTCGCAGTTTCGAATCCTGCCTCGGGCATGGATGGGTGTGATGTCCTTAGGTTAGTTATGTTTAAGTAGTTCTAAGTTCTAGGGGACTGATGACCAAAGAAGTTAAGTCACATAGTGCTCAGAGCCATTTGTACCATTTGAACGCCACCCAGGGTGCTTGCGGGAGGGTGCGACACCACCAAGTCACTGCGATGTGAAGCTGTCGTGGGGTGAGGTGGATGAACATTACCGTCCGACATCTGCGTGTCAGAGGACTTTGCGTCATCGCACATGTTGTCGTTTCCTTGTGGCCACATTCTTTGAATATTATCATCCGCGGGTATGCAGTGCTACTCCTGGTGCTTGCATGGGACCTTATATGCTCCTCTGTGTCGGAATGGGAGCGTTTGTCTGTCACCTCCTTGCCAAGTGGAAGGAAGGCAGGAGTCGGTACACCGCCAGGCGTCAGATCCGTCATCGTGTCGCAGTCAGCGGTACTAGACAAACGATCGTCTCTTACCGACAGTCCACAGCTCCTGGTCTCGCGGTCGCGTTCTCGCTTCACGAGCACGGGGTCCCGGGTCCGATTCCCAGCGGGGTCAGGGATTTTCACCTGCCTTGAGATGCCTGGGTGTTTGTGTTGTCCTCTTCATTTCATCGTTCATGATAGTGGCGAGACTGGGCTGAGCAAATGTTGGGAATTTGTACGGGCGCTGATAACCGCGCCGTTGAGCGCCCCACAAACCAAACATCATCATCATCATCTTATCGACAGTGCCTCTGGTTGCAGTGATGTGAAAAGTGTTTCATTAGTCTCCACTACGGTAGTCGTCAGCTGCGACGGATCGCGTGGATCGTGCGGAAGATCGACAATTGGGGCGGTGACCGCAGCATAGGTGACAGGAAGAAGTGTGGACGGCGGAGTGGAGGAGGCGTCGTTTAGAGGTGTCTGTACAATCCGGCGCTGGAGACAGTTTTGGCGGACATGCCCTTCCTGACCACAGCCAGCGCAGGTACGGGGCTGTTCGTCATTCATAATTATGACCCTGCATCGTCCTAAAGCCAAGTAAGACGGCACATGCTTCAGCATTTCAATTTTCACTTGATGGACGCCTTTGAGTACAGGGTAAGTGTCAAGGGTTTTCAATTTTTCAGCCAGATGACTAGGTACATCTACAAATACATCTACAAGGATACTCTGCAAATCACATTCAAGTGCCTGGCCGAGGGTTCATCGAACCACCTTCGCAATTCTCTATTATTCCAATGTCGTATAGCGAGCGCAAAGAATGAACACCTATATCTTCCCGTTCAAGCTTTGAATTCCGTTATTTTATCGTGGTGATCGTTCCTCCCTGTGTAGGTCGGTGTTAACAAAATATTTTCGCATTCGGAGGAGAAAGTTGGTGATTGGAATTTCGTGAGAAGATTCCGTCGCAACGAAAAACGCCTTCCTTTTAATGATTTCCAGCCCAAATCCTGTATCATTTCTGTGACACTCTCTCCCATATTTCACGATAATACAAAACGAGCTGCCTTTCTTTGAACTTTTTCGATGTACTCCGTCAGTTCTATCTGGTAAGGATCCCACACCGCGCAGCAGTATTCTAAAAGAGGACGGACAAGCGTATGGTAGGCAGTCTCCTTAGAAGTACATTGACATAAAGCTTAAAAACCGACATGACGACGTCCGGGTGCGACTCCTAATGGGAGTACAGAAAACGCTGACGGTAAGCAGGTCGAAACCTGCGTGGTCAATGATTACGTCATCTATTGTCCGACGGAGTGCTTAAACTTGAGGTTTCGAGCGTGGTGGCGCACAGTTTCGTCACACAGTTCTCCTTTTATCACCTTTTGGCCAACTTGGCTGTAGAGCCCTGGATTTTTCCTAGAAATTGATAACAACTGCAAACTATGACCACATTTGCAAATGAAATAAGAGAATTAGGAAACAAGACGAAAATCATTTGTGATTGAAATTGTGAAAGGTGGCTACACTGAGCCACAGCGCCAGAGATTGCGCCAAAGAGTATTATTCAACCGCCTCCACTGGCAGTTGTTGTTGAGATGTGGTGGTGGAGAGTGCTTGCTGAGAAGTCGTAGTGGAGAGTGCTTATTGAGAAGTAGCGGTAGGGAGTGCTTATTGAGATGTAGCAGTGGTGAGTCGTTGTTGAGAAGTTCCCATGGAGAGTGCTTGTTCAGAACTTGTAGTATTGTTTTGATGGGCTAGACACCAGATGTTGTGGGGATGCTGTAATGATCAGAGTGTGCTTTTCGTCAATATATATATGAAGGTAAAAAAATTCCTTTTTTTAAATTTCAATGTCTTAAACAATAATGCCTCTTGGTCACAGGTTCAGTCAACAAAGCATCTGGCTCATGTTCTTGTATTAGACTGTATTTCTGGTTTCTATGTGCAATTATAGTATTTCTGGTTTTTTTAATTACTTCAGTATAAATGGTGTTTAAAATATCTGGTCTTATTGGGGAAGAACCGTGTCAGATGTGTACGTTGAATCACACTTCCACACACAGAACAGCGACACTTGTGCTTTGTTGTTTCGTAGGTTTTATAGTTGCTGGGGACTTAATTAATTAATTGTGTTAACGGAAGTTTTCTTTCGTTCTTTGTTGTTATTCTATGCAGTCAGATTGCGTACTAATACTGGTCAGGGCCAACCGGTTACGAGACTGCGTAACTGGACAGTCAGCTACTAAGATCAAAATTATTTGCATTCTATTTAATTAAGCCCCCATGCAATTGAACGAAAGTTTATTTTATTAAATTAAATTTTATTGTTTTGCGAATGTTGGCCTCACAATAGAAGAAATAAAATGAAAACAGTTTTGACAAGAACAATTCGCCATCGACTTTTATACATGTGTGTAGTAAAGGGTACACCAGATCTGAACAAAGTCAACTTCCATACCAGTCACTAATCACATGTGTACACTCAGATTCAAAATCTGGAAGTTCCTGTCTGTCTTTCTTTCTTTGGGCCTTAGTCCCATGCTAGCGTGGGGTCGGATGTGTTACTATGGATTTGATAGCGTGAGTTGGAGAGGGTGAGCGGATGACCTCCCCGAAACCGCCAGCTGTCTGCATCTAGTGTAAGCCATGAAATAAAGCGAACGTGTTCAAATGTCTATGAGTCGTGTAACTGAGGCGGAACATGCGGACCAGTCAAGCATTCACCTAGCGGGATATGGAAAACCGCCTAAAAACCACGTCTAGGCTGGCCGGCATACCGGCCCTCGTCGTTAATCCGCCGGGCGGATTCGAACCAGGGCCGGAGCGCCTACCCGAGCCCAGGAAGCAGCGCATTAGCGCTCTCGGCTACCATGGCCGGTCAAAATCTGAAAATTCCTATATGTCATAAAAAATCGGAAATTAAAGTTCATTACTTAATTCTGAAGTAACTAAAGACCAGTAATAAGAATTTCATTAAAATATATTTTGTTTCTCATTAGCGCTGCTACTTCAAGAGAAATTAATTTAAATAGTTCATTGCAGCACAGTGTGAAAAACTGCAAAATATCTGTTCACTTTCTAACATTCGTCTAGAGTTATCGAAGTCTGCGAACCAACGAGTGATAAATTGAAAATTTAACACATAGCGTAAAATTTAAAATCTTTCATATTCGGCATAGTCGATGTCATGCACCAAATCTCTCTTCAGTAGTGCCTGTTCCGAACTCATCACCGATGTCGTAACTGCGACTCGGGCGCAAAAGCTGCTGCGCCACTGGTGCGTCTCCCTTATACAGTGTTGCTGACGTCACACCGCCATGTTCGTTACGATGAAAAATACTTCTGCGTCATCTACCAAGTTCTGCAAATGAGACATTAAAACTGTACACCTGTACAGATAGCCCTCTTTCTTGCGGTCATTTGCCGCCTACAAATTACGTTGTACATCATTTCGTTCCCTGTTTATTGGTAAAATACGTACTGGAATCCTTTCGCAACATTGGTTTCCACCATAAAAGTAAAACAAATAGTCGGCTGTGGTGGTCTAGCGGTAACGCGCTTGATTGGAAATCCAAAGTTCGCGGGACTGAAGCCAGGTTGGACCAAGGATTTTTCAACGTTCTAAGTTAGTAATCACCTCTCATCGGTATGAGGATTCACTAGAAACGACACTTGGCTCGGGTTCCACGTTAAGGTGTAGGTTCCCTTTCCCCGGCTGGATAAATGGGGTAGGTTAGGGACACGCAAATCGCCAAAGTGGCGTCCAATTGAAAGACTTGCACCAGACCTGTGAACCACAAGAAATCAGTATTATAAATAAAAATTAAGTGTGCTGTTACTGTAACTCGTCTTTCGGTTACCTTTCACCTGTGGCCCTCGTAATTTACAATACATGCACGGCATTCAATGGTAAAAGCCTGTATTAATTGCCGTTTTAAAAGAGCTAAATACAAATATTTAAAAAACCGAATATCACAAAATGAATGTCTAAACCGGGAAACGGGTAATGGATGTGCCTACATGGTGCTGACTTTATAATGCGTGTTTCTGTGGAGAATTGCGAATTTTAACTTAATTTGCTTAGCGGCAAAATCGCTTGTTGATTGTAGCGTTAAAACTGTTTGGTGTCAGAAAACATGGCTCTTACAAGTTTGCGTATAAACAAGTACATTAAACTAGCCATCTCGTTTGAGTTTGTAGCAAGCAGTGTCATGCGGCATGTTTATTTCACCCGTGACCAGTTTAGTGGCTAGTGACAGTGGCACGCCTTCAGAGGGTGAGCTGCCCTCCCCCCTGACCAATGCGAGTGATAGAGGAGAGGTGGTCGACACCCAACAACACAAAGTCTTATCCAAAGCTGTTGCGCCCAGGAGCGAAGATGGTAGTTTGGAAGCGGTCAGCGTGGAATGTGGCCACTGGGTGTGAAACACGTACTACCATGGAAGGCTGCTGTTGTCTCTTCCTGGGCGGGAGCTCGGTGATTCCAGAGGAGACGCAAACAAGAGTTTCAGATTACAACAAGAGCATTAACAGGGTACTTTAGTGACTGACAGTGTCTTTGGTCGGCACTGGCACGCAACTTAGTGCACAACCTGTGCTCTTTACAGTACACTGAGTGTGGCTAATTATAAGTGATATTCCAAACAGAAGGTCCATGCGTACAGTGTGGTGTGTTAAGGTTATTGTGTTTGCTGGCACACTATGTGTATGGTCGTTTTCTCAAAGAAAGAGCCATATTGATCTTGTTATTATTAAGGCGTGAGCATAACTCATATTATACTCGTATATACCATTGTACAGGTACCTGGCTAGTGCATTTGCGTAGGTAGTATTTTAGTGGGTTGGTAGTTGCGTTGCTTTAGTAGGAAATTGGTGATGGGAGTGATAGTGGATATGGATTGCTAATGTAAGAAAGCCGCAAGTAACCTAGCGGGCAAGTTATTTTCATTCGTCGTTATTGTATTAAATGGTTCAAGTGGCTCTGAGTACTATGGGACTTAACATCTGAGGTCATCAGTCTCCTACACTTAGAACTACTTAAACCTAACTAACCTAAAGACATCACACAATTCCATGCCCGAGGCAGGATTCGAACCTGCGACCGTAGCAGCAGCGCTGTTCCGGACTGAAGCGCCTAGAACCGCTCGGTCACAACGGCCGGCATTTGTGGATTAGAGCCGTATATGGTGAACGGTTTTTTTGTTGGCCTAGTCTTAAGCAAAGCTTAATTTAAACTTTTTTGTCATTCTGAAGAAATTTATGCTGATATTGTCTTGTTTCAAGCCTTGATTCAAGAACAACAGTTGAACTACAAATTAAGTTCAGTTATCTATTTGCCAGTTGTCTGGAAAGATATTTTATGTTTAATAAAATTGTAACATTAAGCCCATGTCTGCACAATCCCTAGCCTGAACTCCATTCCACCTAAATCTTACTCCACAGTTTGTAGCAGAGTGTGATTGTGAGTTGTCAGTGTGCTGATATAGGTTCATTGTATTAGGCTGTAACTAGAGATCGTGTCTCGCTGTTGTGTGCTGTTGCGGGTAGGGCCGCTAGGAATGTGCCAGTCGTAGCACAGCTGCGTAAGGAGGAGCTGTTGTAGATGGTAGCGATTCGTGGACAGGCCCCTGTGAACATGGTGGCGGAACTGTCTCTGCAGCTTCAGCATGTCATGGATGAGCCGGTACATGCAGCTGATGGTGAGAGAGCTCACGAATGTAGGTCGCGAGATAATATTACTCTGCTGGCCATTTCAGAGTTGGAGTTAGTATCACAATTCATTAGAGCTGTGTCACCTTCCTGGGGACAACTGTGTAGGTTGCAAGTAAGAGGCATATATTATGTGAACAGAATTAGTGATTTATTGGCAGTAGTTGAGCGAGAAATTAGGCTGGTGCTGAATGAATTACAGGAGAGAATGACAAGGCTAGAAGTTATAATTAGTGTTTTATTAGCAGAATCTTTGCTGCAGGATATCAAAACGGATTTAAATCTACTATTGGGAGATGAGGTGAGGCATTCAGATAATATAATGGGCGGATAAAAGCCTAAGACACAATTCACCACTCATACAATGAAAGCTTTCACAACCGGATGGTACTATTGTTGATAATTCTTCCGGGTTATATGGCCGTGGTCCATGGGATTCTTCTATTCCTAACGTTTCGTCCAATACTACGGTTATATGGCCGTGGTCCATGGGATTCTTCTATTCCTAACGTTTCGTCCAATACTACGTTGGATATCCTCAGAGGTATGGCTGGTCCTGCTGAGTTGCCAGGACTCAGCAGGACCAGCCATACCTCTGAGGATGTCCAACGTAGTATTGGACGAAACGTTAGGAATAGAAGAATTCCATGGACCACGGCCATATAACCCGGAAGAATTATCAACAACACAATTCACTACTGTTCCCCACCTGTTGTCAGGAAAGTTCGATAACAAGGACTTTGCGATATATTCAATACCTGCTATTATGAAGTGTTTGTACCACGTGATTTTATCGATGGAACCAAACTTGGTGTTTGACGGAGATATGTGGATGTGTTGCAATTAATGTGTCCTCACACTAGAGGTAACTTGGCAACCAGAATAACAAGGGCCTTAGTTGTAGCATATTACGTGGAAACTTCCACCAATGATTGTGTAAAGATTACTTCTTGAAAGGTCATCGCAGAAATTGGTTGGTCTACGGTAAGGACACCAACAGGGAATAAATCAGCCGTTTCGAAAGTATGTTAATGGAGTTTGTACAGCTGTGTCTGGAAGGTCCAGGTGGTGGCTTCTGTCGTGTGTTGCATTAAATCAGCTGACCATTGATGAATGATATACACTCAGTTCCCCTGTACCTTCAAGGATTTAGAGATACTAGCAAATCAGATCAAACAATTAAGGTACGTGAACCAAGGTCAGGACCTCGAACCGCAAGTGAATATGATAGATGAAACGAACGTGGTAGCGAGGAGGAGGCTCTAAACGTAACAGCTGTTTTCTCTGCACAGTGGAAGTGTTTGAAGAAATGGTCCACAGCAGAGAAGGGGTTTGGTAATAAATGTTCAAATGTTTGTGAAATCTTAAGGGACTTATCTGCTAAGGTCGTCAGTCCCTAAGCTTACATACTACTTAACCTAAATTAGCCTAAGGACAAACATACACATCCATGCCCGAAGGAGGACTCGAACATCCGCCAGGACCGTTTGGTAATAGGAAAGGTGTCAGTACAGTCTCTGCCCCTATAGAAATAAAGGCACAGCTTGCACACAGCAACATACGACACCATTTATTTGCTGTGAAATTAATAATGAGCCAATATGTGGTCTGTTGAAGCTGGTACCACAGTGACATTAGTGAGTGACGAATGGTTTTGCACCCATCAGGCAGTGTGCAGGTGGTCAAAATTGAATGAGGATAACATCCAGTATGTGACGGCCAATTCTAGTGCGTTGCGAATGTTGATGTTAGATTTACTCCATTAATTTTATACATCCATTCCCTAACCTGATCGCCTATATGAATTGTAAAAATAGATGGAGACAAGCTACAACCCTGCCTTATACTTTTTACTGCACCTCCCATTTTCGACATGTATGGTGATTGTTGTTTTTATACATACATTTTAGAATTTTAAATAGATGATTCGCATATCCTCTTTGAGCCATGATTTCCCATAATTTTTCACTACTTACTTGGTCGAACGCTTTCTCATTATCAGAAAAAGCTAGAAGAGTTGTAAGGTTATATTCTCCTTTTTTTTGTTACCTTTTAACTGTGAAAGTGGCATCTGCACAAGATCGTCCGTTTCTAACACCGTTTTGTTCTTCTAGCAACAAAACATATGCCAGGGCTCATACTCTCTTACTTAATATTCTTGGATATATTTTACATCCTGTATTCAGAACTTTTATTTCCCTATAGTTTTCACACTTGTTTCTATCATCTTTTTTGAATATGGACATAACCTGAGCATGTGACCATGATCTTGGAATTTGATATCTATTCCAACATCTATTAATTAGATACAGGAATGTTAGGGGACCAGAAGTAGCATTTAAATCCTTTGAAAAAATTAATAGAACGATAAAAATTGTAAAAAACAAAAGCTCATATGGTGTTGACGCAATTTGAAGTAGAATATGAAAAGTTGTTTCAACTTAATAAGCAGTGTGCTGAGCGATATACGCAATGCATCACTGGCACAGGGAATTTTTCCAGACAGGTTAAACTATGCAACTGTTAAACTCGCATTGTTTGCGGGTAGACTGCAGCTAGATCATGTTACTCTACTGGAAAAACCCAAGGTTTATGGAACTGATGGGTTTACACACAACTGATTTGAGTCATACTTCACAGAGATGTTCTGAATGATTCAAACAGTGTTGGTAGGGAACAAATTTTATGGCTGGGGAAAAAAATCACAATGAGAGTCTCACAAGGTTCACATTGGCAATGTGAATGACATTCCACTTAATATTCGACAAGCAGAATTGGTAGCTTTTGTACACGATACTAGTGTTCTAACAGAACTCATTAGGTAGAAAGTAACAGAAGGGACTGTAAATAATATTTTCAAAAGAATTATTAAGTTGTTCTCAGAAAATGGACTGTCTCTATATTCTGAAAAAGAAACTATATTCAGATCTGTACAACAAATACAGTCATTCTAACGATTGATGCAGCACGTCAGCAGCAGTCAGTAAGTGGGGTAGAATGCTTCAACTGTTTTGGTGTACACGCTGATGAATCTTGGAACTGGCAAAAAACGTTAGTGAACTTCTCAAACAACTATGTTCAGCTAATTTTTCTGTTTGTATAATTGCTAATCTTGGAAATAAACGAATCAAACTTTTGACATATTTTTCACATTTCCACTTAATAATGTATTGTGGAATAATTTTCCAGAATGACTCGCCACTTAAAAAGAAAGAATTGATTGCGTAAAAGCTATCAGTAAGAATAATATGCGTTAGTCACCCACGGATCTGTTCAAGAAGCTGGGCAATTTAACTGCGCCATTGCAATACAAATATTCGCTAATGAAATTCGTCATAAACGAATCATCACAATTTGAGAAGAACAGTGACGTCCACACCTGCAGCACTAGAAGTTTATTAACCATTATCAAAACTGTCAGTCTCCCAGAAAGGAGTCCAATATTCAGCAACAAAAATCTTTGATAATTTGTCCAATGATATAAAATGTCTTAGAGGTACCAAAAGAAATTTTAAATCTAACCTAAAATCATTTCTCTAGGACCAATCATGTATACATTTTCCGTAAACTGACTCATTCCACATCATTTCGATAAAAGAATCGTTCATATGATCTGTGGAAAATGTAACTGACTAACTCTGGCGTAGTATTGGGCCCCTATTTCTCCGTAATTCTACATTTATTATTAACATTGATATTAAAATTATTACTGTTGCTATTATTAATACCATGATCATCGGTATTAGGTACTGCCATTGGATTATGTATTTTAACGCTGACTCAACAATTATGTCTGGTTAATGTAAGAGAGGACTGGTAGGCCATAATCTTGCTGTTGAAATAAATCCATAAACAAACAGGCAGGACGACCTTACCCGCAACTACGTTATTATTGTACAGAAAAGGAACGCAGTTTATTACAGAGTTACGTATGTCACGTTCACAGTAGCGTGTTACTGGCGGGGCGTGAATTTTCCGTACCTCAGCGGTGATGGCAGCGCTATGGTCTGTCGTGGTGGCTGGTCGTATAAAGAAAGATCGTCGGCGTAATGAGTATTTGGCAGCAGAAAGGGACAACGCGGGTCCCCAGGGAGCTGCCTAATCCAGTTATTCTAATAAAGCGGTCCCGGCTAATGACGTTCATAGGGCCAGTCCTTTAATCGAAATACGATAGCTCGCCCGTTAGCAGCACCGTCGTTGGGCGCCACTTGAGACTAATGTATCGACCACGAACGCCCCTTTGCGTAAACTTGACTGGGACACCTCGGCACGTAACAACTTTTTAAAACGCTGACGCTCGTTGTTCGCAAGTTCCCTAATTAACGGGAAAAAGGGAAAGAACATTGTACGCTCTTACCTCAGTCAACAAGGTTACTTTCCAGACGAAGCGCTGTGTATGGCGTGCGATTTTTATTATGATTAGACAGTGGTAATGGTAAGCAGCAGCCTTGCCGTTTCTGTGGATACCATGATACGTTATGTGCCTATATTGCTATCAAACTCTTTCATTTTGCAAGGCAAGCTAATAAAACGCTGCCACTTTTGAAAGTGAAACGAGTGTCAGATAACAACGATGCCCAAAAACGACCAGCCCCTCTTTGTGTGGTTCTGTTATGAATTATGGAAACCATTGAAGCTATATACAAGAAATGATACAGCCGGAAAGAAATAAACATACACTGACAAGAGCAAAAAGATACTACACTCATTCGAAGACGTGAAGAATTCCTAGGTACAAAGCCGTTCCTGGATCGAGAGATACGAGGATTAACACTCATTTTCAAGACTTTCTGCAAACGTGACGTCGTTTTGACGTTACACGCAGTACTGTCAGCCTCAGGAATTGCTACAGACTTTGCGTCAAGGAAGAACGTGAATGTTATTGCTTCTCGTTTCACTTGCAGCACCTTAAGTTGTTCTCTTTGGTTCCTGCCTTACCACACATCTGGAGATCGCCACTTATTCGTAAATAAAAATACAAATATTAATGAAAAGAATGAATCTGAATTTTATTGCTGCTCGTTTTAGTTGCAGCAATTAAAGCTCTCCTCTCAGGTTCCTGCCTAACCACACATTGGGAAATCCTCGCAACCTCCATGAAAGACCACTGCGTGATGATAAGCTTGGAGTTTGGTGTGCAGTGTCTGCACGCCGCATTGTTGGTCGTGGTCGCATCTTCTTTCATCAGACACTGACTTCGGCGCATTACATTGCCAACATTCTGAAACCATTTGCGACAGAATTAATGAAGGAGGAAAAGATATACAGTTACTTCCAATAGGATGGAGCAACTGCCCATACAGCCGGTCGAACCTTGGAGCACATTTGCACAGTCTTCATGGCCGAAAAAGTAGTTAGCAAAGGTCAGGCTGGTCGCGGCCCTAGCTGGCCACCCGGCTCACCTAACTGTCACAATTTTTAGTGTGGGTCGTCCTCAAGTCTAAGGTGTATAACGACAACCCTCATAGTGTTCAAGAACAAGAGCAGGACATTAAGGATGAGATTCCAGCAGTCTAGCTTCGACCCGCCTTCAGCAACTTGTTGGCCAGGGCCCAGAAGTACAAAGAGATGAATAGTGGTCACTTTCAACATCTGCGTAGTGTAGCTAGTACTGAATTTCATTTTCTCTGCTATGTTTCTTTGTTCACTGGAACTTCGTTCTCTGGGCCACTTTCGTTTGCCCCACCCTGTATATCTGATTACAGTGCGGCAGTGCACAGTCTACTTTTGCTCATGAGGTTAAGCTCTAAAGTACTATTTAGCAACGTCGTCATTGGAAACACGAATTACTATGGCGGGAAAGGGAAAGAACAGATTTAATGTATGGTCTGCGCCATGCCTGTAGGTGGTCCGTGATTCCATATTGGAAGGAAGTCATATGAGGTACAGTGTTCACTTGTAATATTAACTGCATTTTGCCACGCGCTCTGATTGACATCAGATTTTGTTGTCTTGGTTGGGTGGTCATCGACAGAAATGGAAATAACATCAGGCTGCTTCAGGTAAGTGTATCTGGGTACTTTCTGTTCCTGTTTCCTGTTACTGGCGTTCCAGACAGTAGTACTAATAACTTCAGCCTTTTAGTGGCTATGATGCAGTTGTTTGTAATGAATTACTGTCTGATAAAAAGCTGCTTAAATATTGAGTCGTGTCTTTACGTTTTTAAAGAGATACAAAGATGGAAAGCTTGCTTAAATGCCGCACCGGGTGGCGCACGACTACAGGCGCCATGTCACAGACTGTGCGCCCCCTCCTGTTGGAGGTTCGAGCCCTCCCTCGGGCAGGGGTGTGTGCGTTGTTCTTAGTATAAGTTAGTTCAAGTAGTGTGTAAGTCTATGGACGATGACCTCAGCAGTTTAGTCCCTTAGGAATTTTCACACACACACACACACACACACACACACACACACACACACACACACACACACTTGCTTAAATGAACAGAAATGTACACTCCTGGAAATTGAAATAAGAACACCGTGAATTCATTGTCCCAGGAAGGGGAAACTTTATTGACACATTCCTGGGGTCAGATACATCACATGATCACACTGACAGAACCACAGGCACATAGACACAGGCAACAGAGCATGCACAATGTCGGCACTAGTACAATGTATATCCACCTTTCGCAGCAATGCAGGCTGCTATTCTCCCATGGAGACGATCGTAGAGATGCTGGATGTAGTCCTGTGGAACGGCTTGCCATGCCATTTCCACCTGGCACCTCAGTTGGACCAGCGTTCGTGCTGGACGTGCAGACCGCGTGAGACGACGCTTCATCCAGTCCCAAACATGCTCAATGGGGGACAGATCCGGAGATCTTGCTGGCCAGGGTAGTTGACTTACACCTTCTAGAGCACGTTGGGTGGCACGGGATACATGCGGGCGTGCATTGTCCTGTTGGAACAGCAAGTTCCCTTGCCGGTCTAGGAATGGTAGAACGATGGGTTCGATGACGGTTTGGATGTACCGTGCACTATTCAGTCTCCCCTCGACGATCACCAGTGGTGTACGGCCAGTGTAGGAGATCGCTCCCCACACCATGATGCCGGGTGTTGGCCCTGTGTGCCTCGGTCGTATGCAATCCTGATTGTGGCGCTCACCTGCACGGCGCCAAACACGCATACGACCATCATTGGCACCAAGGCAGAAGCGACTCTCATCGCTGAAGACGACACGTCTCCATTCGTCCCTCCATTCACGCCTGTCGCGACACCACTGGAGGCGGGCTGCACGATGTTGGGGCGTGAGCGGAAGACGGCCTAACGGTGTGCGGGACCGTAGCCCAGCTTCATGGAGACGGTTGCGAATGGTCCTCGCCGATACCCCAGGAGCAACAGTGTCCCTAATTTGCTGGGAAGTGGCGGTGCGGTCCCCTACGGCACTGCGTAGGATCCTACGGTCTTGGCGTGCATCCGTGCGTCGCTGCGGTCCGGTCCCAGGTCGACGGGCACGTGCACCTTCCGCCGACCACTGGCGACAACATTGATGTACTGTGGAGACCTCACGCCCCACGTGTTGAGCAATTCGGCGGTACGTCCACCCGGCCTCCCGCATGCCCACTATACCCCCTCGCTCAAAGTCCGTCAACTGCACATACGGTTCACGTCCACGCTGTCGCGGCATGCTACCAGTGTTAAAGACTGCGATGGAGCTCCGTATGCCACGGCAAACTGGCTGACACTGACGGCGGCGGTGCACAAATGCTGCGCAGCTAGCGCCATTCGACGGCCAACACCGCGGTTCCTGGTGTGTCCGCTGTGCCGTGCGTGTGATCATTGCTTGTACAGCCCTCTCGCAGTGTCCGGAGCAAGTATGGTGGGTCTGACACACCGGTGTCAATGTGTTCTTTTTTCCATTTCCAGGAGTGTACAACTGTGAACTTCGCATCGCATAAAACTAGTATCTTGTGACTACAATGTCAATGAGTCACAATTGTATTAGCCAACTCTTCAGGATAATGAGGCGAATTTTTTGCATGGGTATGATGTTGAACGATCGCATAGGTTCAGTCGTTGGCAATGCGGGCGGCAGACTCTGGTTCATTCGCTGGATACTGGGGAGCAATACCGTTTACAAAACACTTATGCTTGGATTACTGTGGGTGTGGAATGCTATAGGCTTTGCGCCAAGGAAGAACTTGAATGTTATTGCTTCTCGTTTCACTTGCAGCAGCTTAAGTTGTTCTCTTCCTGCCTTACCACACATCTGGAAATCACCACTTATTCGTAAATAAAAATACAAATATTCATATTCCGAAGAGAACAGGGGATACTGAACATACTCAGATAAGGGTAGAACGAATGGTCACAGATTTTTGTTTGACTCACAGAAAAGCGCGGCGAAAAGGCTGTAAAGTCTGAATTAACAGATGCTTGAACATAGTCGCAAATTATGCTGCGAAAGCCTGATTACAAGATTTCAAGGAATGGGGCTAAGGCAGGAACTTGCAGGTATACTGCAACCTTCTAGTATCGATCTCGAAGGCAAGGTTAAACTAATACAAATGTGACAAAGTCCTGTAGGTGGCAGGCGACCATTGTTATAATAATCAGTAATTCTGGATATAGTAGTGGCTAATATTGGACCTAAATTCTGGGGAGGCCAGAAGACATTTCGGAAAATTCCCTTTCTTTTTAAAATACGCTTACCTAGCGTACCTGATGACCATCACCACCACTACCACCAGCACCCGCACCGCCACCACGTTTCATTCACAATAATTCTTTTGATATTGTTTTCCAGAGTGAAATGTTTCTTTATGCTGTGCCTTAGAAGATCCCACCACCCACCGAATTTTGCGTTGTTGTCTTCAAACGCCTTTTTATGAAGTCTACCATTTTTATTTTCATTGTTTTTGCTGCTGTTGAAAAAGCAAAATGAACGGAAAACGTTTATATGATAATTCTATACATCAGTCCGGAACCGCGTGACTGCTACGATCGCAGGTTCGAATCCCGCCTCGGGCATGGATGTGTGTGATGTCCTTAGGTTAGTTAGGTTTAAGTAGTTCTAAGTTCTAGGGGACTGATGACCTCAGATGTTAAGTATCGTAGTGCGCAGAGCCATTTGAACCATACTTCTATTGAAAGAGTACTTGAACAAGTCTTGAATGAATCACATTTAGATGAAAGTGAAGTGGATGATGATATGGAAGAAATTGGAGCTGATTCACCATCTGAGAATGAAGATGAAGTTCAGCCCAACCCACCAGATGTTAATGATGCCAGTTGTGATAAATTCATTGCCAAAAACGGCGCGCGAGTATGTTACGGACCATCTCGAGAATATGGGCGTTCTCTACAAAATGTATCCCGGGAAAGAACGGGACAAAGACAACAAGGAAAAACTGAGTCTCCGAAAGAGGCTATAGAGACTATTTTACACCTCATGTTGTGAATCTAATAAAACTACACTTAAATGAAGAGGCTTCTCGATTAGGTATTCAGGACACCAACGAAGGTGAATTATTTTGTTTTATAGGGCTATTACTAATCATGGGTTCAAATCATGACAATAATATATTTATCCAAGACTTATTGTCTGTACTATGTATAAATGAGTCGAACCAGAATTTTCGAACTTTTTATGCTAAGAATACCAAGGAAATTCGTCGCCAGTCTGAGAAGTTTGCTACAGTGAGGGAAATTTTAAAAATCTTGGATTCTTCAGTTTCATTCTATCTCATTCCTGGCCTACACACCATACTGGATGAGATGTTGTCTTTTTTCTGTGGTTGCTGCCTGTTCAAGATATTTATAAAAGAAAATATGACATTCTACGTAGAATGCTTTCTCATTCTGAGACTAGATACAGCATTGACGTCTATACACGAAAGTTGAAAATGCACAGCATCTAAATGGACCCATGGATATTGTAAAGAGACTAATAAGACCCACTGAGAAATCAGGTTGCAGTGTTACTGTGGTTCGGTACTACACCTGAGTGGAACCTGCTGAAGCTCTATGGAATGATAAAAAGTTATCATTCTACGACATGAAAACATATACAGGCACATAATCAGAGCATTAATAAATGTGCAGAACAAACATATGTGTCACAATCAAGTCAGTTCAATTGATACATACAAAAAAACAGAAAGATATTACATAATGATATTAAAGAAAAATATCCTATGTCTCCCTCCACAAGGATCCCTGGGGAGACAAATTTACAATTGAAAATGTCACATTGTAAGTAGGCTGTTTAGGTTTTTATGTTGGTAATGCCAGGTAGTGCTCTGTATGCAAATCACTGACTGTGCTGTGTGCAGTCTGTGGCTGGTTGGACTCATTGTTGGAATATACGCTATTGGAGTGTTGGGCAGTTGGATGGCAACAGCGTGTAGTGTTGCGCTTGGAGGTGAGCCACCAGCAGTGGTGGATGTGGATAGAGAGAGATGGCAGAGTTTTGATAGGTTACTAGAAGTGGACAATCTGGACGTATAACCAGAAAAAGGAAATTTGTTAAGATGGATCTCATGAATTGATATATATATATGATGACTTTTGAACATTAATAAGGTAAATACACTGTTTGTTCTCTATTAAAATCTTTCATTTGGTAACTATGCCTATTAGTAGTTAGTGCCTTCAGTAGTTAGAATCTTTTATTTAGCTAGCAGTATTGGTGCTTACTGTATTGCAGTAGTTCGAGTAACGCAGATATTTGTGAGGTAAGTGATTCATGAAAGGTATAGGTTAGTGTTAGTCAGGGCCATTCTTTTGTAGGTATTTTTCAAAGTCAGATTGCGTTGTGCTTAAAAATATTGTGTGATAGTTTAGTGATGATCAGAATAAGTAAAGAGAGAACTGTCTGAGTACATTCAGTTTTACTCAGCTGTCTTTGTTTCAAATAATGAAGAAGTTTACTAGCACAGTCATTCATAGTTTTTCTAAGGGGACGTTTCAACGTCAGTAGGGGAGCAAAGGTCATCCTGGGGCACTCTGCATTGTTGCCAAATTTACTCAAGGTGGCTGCTCTTCTTGGATGGTCACCTCCCCCCTCCCCTCACTTTCCCTCTGAGAGGTAGAGATGCAGCAATGTCACAACAAAACTGATATGCAAATTGATTAATATGACATGATAATACATATGTGACGCCCCCTTAGAAAAATTATGAATGACTGTGGTAGTAAACGTCTACATTATTTGATATAAAGACAGCTCAGTAAAACTGAACGTACTCAGACAGTTCTTTCTTTACTTATTCTGATCATCCCTAAGGTGACACGCAATATTTCTTTAGTGCAATGCAATCTGCTTTCAATAATCCCCAGCAATTTGCGCCAGAGTAGAGCGACCTCTCACTCAGCGCATGACGTGGCAGAAGTCGTCTCTGGCGTTTTTCTCATCTCGCAGCATCTGGCGAGTGGGCAGCAACTCGCATCTTGGGCAGCTGAGGACCGCAGCTGGACCATTGGCATCATACTGGTCAGGCAGCAGTTAGCTGTCAGCAACTGGTGTGACAGCATTGAATTTGACATGCAACCCACCCCCTGGAGTAGAAATCCATTCAACATTAGCGGGACGTGGGCAGCCCTGCTCTTCCCATTCACCTCTGCATTGGAACGTGCCTGCCAGTGCGGGACATTGGATTCGCTCGCCTTTTGTCGTTGGGACGCGTCCCTCTCGGCACCCCACTGAGGCGGTTAGGCTCAACACACGCATTGACTGTGGTGCCATGCAACTCGCTTGTCAAAAATATTTCAAATGGCTCTGAGCACTATGGGACTCAACTGCTGTGGTCATAAGTCCCCTAGAACTTAGAACTACTTAAACCTAACTAACCTAAGGACATCACACACATCCATGCCCGAGGCAGGATTCGAACCTGCGACCGTAGCGGTCGTGCGGTTCCAGACTGTAGCGCCTTTAACCGCTCGGCCACTCCGGCCGGCAACTCGCTTGTCCCTCGATTTGCGGGCTGGCAGGTCGTTGGCTTCTAATGGTTGCTGCTGGCACGTGTTTGTGTCCCACTGTCTGAGCTGGTATGAGATGTCCCACCTACACTGGCAGAAAACTATGCTGCGTGACGTAGGTGCATCTGTTGGCAGGCCAGTTCTGCTGCAGCAGGGTGGGGGGAGGGGGGGGCTGCCACAGCTGACTCATTACGGCCACTCGTTCCCTTCTCCTCTTGCTGGCTGGTGTGGGCTGTGATGTCCAGTCTGCCGTGTTGGTTCTGGAGTCTGTGCAGTCCTCAAGTGTGGTCAAGTGCCATGTTCTCTCACAAACGTCATTACATCGCTATAATCCATTTACATAAAAAGTAAATAATGTTGAATACAAAATTTTTTCTTTGTTTAATATAATTATTTATTTATTTACTTTATTACTAAGGGCGCAAATCCAAAAATAAATTTAATGACTGCAGGGCCCTGCTAACGTTGCATGGACGTAAATTATGTGGTGTTAGGCATCTTTGTTTCTGTGAGCACTTGTTTTTTGTTAGCTTTTTGTTACTTATACTCCTGTCATGCACTCTAATTTTACGCTGGCGAGTACCTCTATATGTCCACCAAACGTGCAGATTTCTCCCAATAGTAAATACTGACTTATTGTACTACCCTATTCCTTTGCTAATACTACTGAAGCGTATTTTCACGCATTTTATTCCTTGTTTACTTCTCTTTTATTCTTCGATGTCCGTTGGTGTTGGCCGGCCGAAGTGGCCGTGCGGTTCTGGCGCTGCAGTCTGGAACCGCGAGACCGCTACGGTCGCAGGTTCGAATCCTGCCTCGGGCATGGATGTTTGTGATGTCCTTAGGTTAGTTAGGTTTAACTAGTTCTAAGTTCTTGGGGACTAATGACCTCAGAAGTTGAGTCCCATAGTGCTCAGAGCCATTTGAACCATTGAATCCGTTGGTGTTGTCTGCTGACGCTGAAGTGGCCAGGAAGTGTGTCTACTCACTCAGGTGCTGGTGGTTTGCCTGAAATCCTTGAAGTGGCATTTTATGATTGTGTATTTGTAACTGTACATATTACAATGATGCCTCCTGTCTCCTCTGTCAGGATCGCTGCTGCTGAAATGAAGCAAAACCATACTGAATTATATACGTATCTAAATATTTTTCTGATTGAAGTCGAATCCATGGTCCATCATTCCGTTTCTGCTTCCTGTTTCCGGGTCTGAGGTTCTCCATTCTACCATGACTTGCACTTGTCCGTACTAATTCCCCATACACAATATTTCGCCAACGGCGCTCACATGGCGCTGGCAAAGTTCCACCCCGAGACAGGCTACATCGCACGACAGGCGATGGCTCATATCACACCGAGTCATGGGCTAAACGCAAATTGAGGCGCTTATAGCACGTGTGACATGACACGACACTACAGCGTGACGCGCACGTTCTGCGAGTGTCGCGCGGGTCCAACGCATATTGAGACACGTACACTTACTTTGCACGCGCCGGTTGGCGACGCTCTGGGCTGACAGCAATGAAGCGCGCGCCACACTGTAATCTTTCTCACACGATTTTACAAAAGCTACTCAGTAAAAGTATTTCATTTTTTAAAAAGAAATTAATTGCTCAATTAATTACCCCCTCCCCTGTTGACATCATAGGTTTTCAATGTCATACCCTCTCACTCCTCTTAACGTATTGTGCCGCTTTCTCCCCTCTGGCACCATTTTTGGTATCAAAGAAATAGCGCAGTTGCTCTACAAGTTCGTTGACTAATTATTTATTGTTTTGTTCCCTGTCACCCCTTAACTTGTTGTACCCACTGCTCTCCCCTCAGCCCCCTGGGAAATCCCCCAGTCCTGTTCCCTCCCTCCCAAAACACTGCACCATTTCGGTATAAAAAATGTGCTATCAAATTGATTTCTTAATTAATTAAATAGCTATCCTTTTGTGTGTGTCTGTCTATGTGGGACAGTTTTTCTTTCCTTGCATCCTGCTGGTGGAGTTTAATAAAAATTCATTGTCCTTCGGTCTCTCAACCCACAGTTCAGTCCCCCATCCCCTCCTAGACAGAAAAAATACAGATTATTGCATATAATATTTCATTGACTATTTTGCGGAATATTAAAACACAGGACAGGGCTGTGCATCTCAGATACTCCCCTGGTGAAATATGGGCGCCGCCATTTCATTCGCTACAGAACTCTCACACATTTCTAGCAATTATTATCTGCGACATTGCTGAACTGCAAATTATATTGAGCCTGAAGGGAAACACTAACAGCAGTCACTAAGTATCTTGGTTTTTTTTTTTTTTTTGTCGTCACACTGTCCACGGAGTATTATGCAAGATTCCTAGAGGCGGCGGCGATTTCGACGCTGTTCTTCAGGCGAGATGGATGTGAAACTTAACATAACCGTGCTGAATCAGCGTCCTCAATCATTTCTCTGTCACTTACTAAAATTAAAACTAAAATTGTAATGTATCGAGTTATTTAAGGAATACTGCAATCAAGTAGCAATGATCTACATTCCATTTCTCACGTATCAAATGCTCAGTCAGTATTTAAACGGTATAATACCAGGTGTATGTTTCTAAGGTCTCATAAAGAATATACGACAACTACCAACAATAAGACAAACGAACAACTTCTGAATATCTTGTAGTGTCCTGACATGCAACACTCCAAGTAATGTATCAAAACACACAAACACAATAAACATACATAAACACAAACTATTTCAGATGAGAATAACTCGAGCTTCTAAAGAGACCTTACCTAAGATAGGTAGAAATAGGCTATTATCAACCAACAAGCCACATGGACTATAATACACATTCAAATATAATGTATCACTTCCCTCTATGTACTGCAACTTATTTTCACCACACTTATTGTATTACACTTTTTTCTTTGACATTTGCATTATATAAATTATATTATCATCAACTACGCAGAAACAAATTATTTAGAACCACTTTAACAATTGTTAAGCATTCATATCTCTGTAACTTTACAGACATTTTTATATATTACATTCTTTACATTTTTTTTGAGAAAGTTTTAACAACTGTATACCAATAAGATTGTAAAAATAAGAAACTTTAGCCGTTGGATTTAGAATTGTCCGACCTACCTTACATTTCAAGGCGGTGGGTTCCCTGTACTGTAAATGAAATAAATAAATACATGAATAAAATAAATGTCACTTCATCACACTGCCCTTAGCGAACTGCAAACTCACTGGCGCTAGGATTCCGAGTCAAGTTCCCAGAACAACATAATCATGGCAGCGGTAAACGTCATCCACCCAAAATCCCCACAAGGACGCCCCTTTGCTGCTCCGTGGAATCACAACTGTAGCTTGCCACTTGTCTGTGGACGACCAAGAGCCGTGATGGCCTGCTGAATTCACCTTCAGCTTTACACGGTTCAGCTACCGCCGCGCTCTCTGAGGAATATCGTCATGCTGTACTGCAGGTGAGTACGTTAATACTTAATGTTGGAAACTAAATACGTCAGTCTAAGGAATGTGATACCGTTTTCTGCGGTAGAAGAGAGGAGGACAAAAACATGAAACTTCGAGGTCGTAAAGATGTCCTCTCCAGGGGTCTGAACCTTCTTAGACTCTGTGGGGCGCAACACAGAGCACTTACAGAGCAACAGATTTTTCCAGTCCAGTTAGCCTGACTACATCGTCATGCGACAAACTGAAGAGACGAGCATTGCCTTGGATCAGGCTTACGCTGTTGAAAATCGGTTTTACCGGCATATTAGACGGTTGTTTTTGGATATTTCCCACGTTCAACCAGACGAATGCTAGCTCTGGAATCCAGTTTCCAACCAACCCAAATAATGTAGCTTTCAAAACACATTTTATTTAACTGTAGTTATGCCAGTCTACAGCGAGAATAGAAAACGCAGAAGTAATGCAATAGATCCACTATCATTATCGGATGTGATCCTTTGTAAGCAAGCAAAACGTAACGGAAGACATCAGAGCTGAATAAGTGTTTCTTCTTGTAATTTATTCTCTGTTTCTCCATCTCGTGGAATTCTGAGATTGTGAGCTGCATGCTCTGTTGTTTATTATTGTTGATAACCAACAGGATTTTTTAAACTTGTTCTGAATTTTTATGTTTGAGATTTTTAATTTGTGTCAGTCTAATGGTAATAGAATAATATATTTCTTGTGAATATTTTCTGCATATATTTCACAGATCTTTGGTTACCTTGTATGTAATCATATGATGATACAATAGCTGAAAAAGGTACTTTCGATACTGTAAAAAACACTACATACACTACCGAAGTGCATACCGCTTGGGTACCTTAGAAGAAGTGGATGATTATGAATCGTTTGAGAGACAACTGGCTTTGTATACTTCCTGCCAAAATTAGTGCTTGGGGTGCAACACGTTTTCAAACCCAAAGAATCAGTTACATCGATAATGGTACTTTTAGAATTTTTTCTCCTAATGGATGAACTTCTGCGAATGCCCGCACTTAGGTGGTGCAGAGGATTCCAGTGTGTTCAGACAATCAGGAATGTTGAAGAATGGCTTGCGCAGTGCTTCGATATGAAATGGAACAAAATCCTTGCTGTCTCATTACATCATTCAGCCTCTTTCTCGAAGTCCTTCTCAGTAGCAGGAACCCGGCTCTGGAATAACTTACTGCATTATATTAGAGAACTAAACAGCATCTGTAGCTTCAGAAGACATATCTGCTAAAGTAATAATAATGTTACCATTGCCCCTGTACTCCCTCGTACCCATTGTATATCATTCTTTCCAGGTAGATATTCCTCATTTCCCAGTATTGGTAGCTGGCGCAGTCCTCTTAAATTTCCTTTCGCATGAACTCACTAGCTCATAAAACATTATTTGTACACCTACAAATTATTTTTATATCTGCCACTATCATTGTTGTTATTATTGCATTATTATTATTATCATCATTATTATTATTATTGCATAATTATAACTATTAGTGGCAGCAGCTGCGGTAGTGCAAGTACTTCCAGTTTTAACTTTATTGGTTCATAGTCATTATTTTACTCTAAGACAAAAAAAAAAAGACACACGACGAAGGAACTATTCGAATGGGCGGAAGTCGGCAGATATGATGTACATGTACAGACAAGCAAACTGGATGATTTATTCAACAGAAAGAACTCCACAAATTGAGCATGTCGATAACACGTTGATCCACCTTTCACCCTTATACAAGGAATTACTCGGCTTGGCATTGGTTGGTGCAGTTTTTTATGTCCTCTTCAGGGATATCGTGCCAATGTCTATCCAGTTGGCGTGTTAGATCGTGGAAATCCCGAGAATCTTGGAGTGCCCTGCCCATAATGCTCCAAACGTCCTCAATTCGGGAGTGATCTGGCGATCTTGCTGGCGAAGGTAGGGTTTGGCAAGCACGAAATCAAACAATAGAAACTGTCGCCGTGTGCGGGCGAGCATTATGTTGCTGAAAAGTAAGCCCAGGATGTCTTGCCGTGAAGCCCAACAAAACGGGGCGTAGAATATCGTTGGTGTACTGCTGTGTTGCAAGGGCGCCGCGGATGACAATCCAAGGCGTCCTGCTGTGAAAAGAAATAGCAGCCCAGATTCGTCCTGGGATCTCATTGACTGGAGTAGAATTGTTTTCAGTGATGAGTCCCGCTTCGAAATGAGCCCCTATGACCAGCGTAGATGTGTCTGGAGAAGCCCGGGACAGTGGTGCGATACCAACCTGAGTGTCGCCCTCCAAAAGACCCGAAAACCACGAGTGATGGTCTGAGGTGCCATTTCTTTTCACAGCACGATTCCTTTCGTTGTCATACACGGCATCCTTACACCCATTTCTTTTCTGAAATTATTACATCTAGTGATTTCCCCCCCCCCCCCCCCCCATTCGGGTAATCCCTGCGTCTTTTTTTTGTCTTAGAGTTATTTACGCATACTGTCGTTTCAGATACTCATATAATTTTAATACTATCTGCCATAGTAAAACGGTTATTCTGCAGGTAACTTCGGTGTAAAAAGGTACTGTATGGGTGAAACCGAGATCCGAAGTAAGCGAGAGCCCGATGGCCGTAATCACATCGAGTTTAGTAAATGAGTAAAAATAAAAATATTTCACAATGTTTTGCAGTTGTCCATTGGCTGTTGTGATCGGGGGTGATTCTGGAACATCTGTTAACTGAAATATTCTTCTGTCTCTTCTACTAGTACTTGATTTCATATTGTGCTTTATTGAGTTTATTTTGAGATAGAACTACCTTAGTGAAGTAACGCTTTATGCCAGTCTAACGGTTTGGCAACTCAAATGAAAATTGCTCAAATTTCAAATACTAAATCTTTGTTGCTGATTTTCTTGCATTAATTTGAGTGCTCGAAGGTTGACATACCGTAATCTAGATGATAACTGAAGAATTGAAAATCACTCACCAATCAGTTTTCATCTTGCGCGACATTTTGAACGCGAGGAAGGTCGCCTGCTGTCTTCCGCCACTGCTCACACCAATGTACTTCTTTTCTACTCTACTTGTTATTCCCATTTTCAGCCTTATGGATGTGGCACGACAGTCGATTCAAAATGCTTCAAATGAATCTAAGCACTATGGGACTTAACTTCTGAGGACATCAGTCCCCTAGAACTTAGAACTACTTAAACCTAACTAACCTAAGGACATCACACACATCCATACCCGAGGCAGGATTCGAAACTGCGACCTGTAGCAGCAGCGCGGTCCCAGACTGAAGCGCCTAGAACTTAGAACGACAGTCACTAATGCACTAGTTAATAGCCGTTGGTTGTTGGTTGTTTTTGGGGAAGGAGACCAGACAGCGAGGTCATCGGTCTCATCGGATTAGGGAAGGACGGGGAAGGAAGTCGGCCGTGCCCTTTGAAAGGAACATTCCCGGCATTTGCCTGGAGCGATTTAGGGAAATCACGGAAAACCTAAATCAGGATGGCCGGACGCGGGATTGAACCGTCGTCCTCTCGAATGCGAGCCCAGTGTCTAACCACTGCGCCACCTCGCTCGGTCTTAATAGCCGTGTAGAGTACTCAGCAGATTCGTGTTAAGCAATTTCAGTTGATTTTAGTCACACAGAAACCTTAAACAAAATGTAATCTTTGACCGTAGATGTATTTTCGGATGTAAACAAATATATCACGTCGGCAACAACGTGAATACTGGGCTGTTTTTGCGCAAAACAGAAGTATACAAGTATTTGAGCCATACCCGTAACGGCGAAAATCAGTCTGACAACAAGCAGAACAGAAAGTGAGAACACCTAAACAGCAGTACAGCATGAATATACAAATCGCGAAATGTAGCAGCTAAACAAAATTGGTATTTTGCACAGGGAAGCTGTAGCGTCCAATTTGCTGTCGATTTTGTAACTGTGTACTGACAGAAGTCTCACATACGTAATACGCTACGGTGGGTGAAAGCCAGAAACGCGTATTAGCTTTAATAAAAATAAATAACGAAGTGGCTGTTTGTTTTATGTATTAAAAAAATAGTTTGCTGAGCAGCCGAAATGCAGACAGCCAAGGTCTCCACCATGTGATGCGTCGATGGGAAAAATGTGTTGCATTTCAAGGTGACTATTTAGTGGATGCCTAAACCCAGATTAACCATCGCAGCTTGATTTGTTTTTAAAGTGATAATTAAACTTTATCTTTTTTACCTGTCTCCCAGTGGTGAGGTGTCGCAGCTCGAAGCGATGCGGGTGGGTGGCACAATTGGGTCCAAGTGACATAAAGCCAGCTGTGATTTGAAAAGCGGGTGCATGCAGGAAGCGAGGTAGGGCGCGAGCTGCGGCGGAAACAGGCTCTGCGCATAGCTCCCATACCCACCCAGCAAGAGAAGAAGCGCTCCAGCGACGCACGCCGCTATTTTCACTGCCGCAAACAGTTACAATGCGCTTCCGCGCCTGTTAGACGAAGCGCCACACATGACCTGCGTGATCGATACATCGATGCTGCACTAACTGTCAGCTCTGTTTTTTTTTTTTTTTAGGGGGGATGTGGGGGGGGGGGGAGGGGAAGTGAGCTTGTTCCATTAAGGCTAACGGGTTCTGTACGTTAAGTAAAGCCGCCGTTTTGTTGGGAGTGGCTTGCACTCAAATTCATGTAATTTCTGGGTGGTGAGACACGTGACACTGCTTTGTAAAATGCTTCCTTGTCTCCCATTAGTGGATTTGAAACTAGAGCAACAGACTCACCGTATCACATTATAAGCAGTCCTGGCTTTTTCCTAGTTTCCGATTGGTTTGGTAACAATGAATTGACACCAATGCTAAGCTGGAGGAAAACAAAGCAGGGCCACACACCAAGTTTGGCGGTCACAGGATGCAGACCTACTAGAAGAGGGCGCTCATCTGCGAAAAATGCTGGTTAGTGTACATGGGAGTACTCACATTTTGCATAACAATTTCGTGTAATTCTCTGTGAACTTGTGAGATACTCTTGTGAAATAAGTCGTTATGAAAATTGTGAAAGGTTTTATTCACTCGCTCAATAAAAAGTCTTCGCATCCTAAACAGTAAGTTGAAAATTCATTACCAACTTCTGTCAAGTCCATTTCTTCCTAGCGATCAACTTACCGTCAAAGATGGATGACAAAATAACGCGCTGCGAACTACGACCAGAGATACCGTACGAAGATTCGGAATGAATGCAAATTAGATTTCTTTCGATGTCTTCCTGAGGTCCATATGACAACCAGCTACATCTCACATGAACTGTAGACCTATTACATTTAAGCGCCAAAGAAACTGATATAGGCATGCGTATTCAAATACAGAGATATGAAGACAGCCAGAAGACAACTAGTGTCTGCCGCTGTTGTTAGATCGGTAACTGCTGCTACAATGGCGGGTTATCAAGGTTTAAGTGTCTGAACGTGGTGTTATAGTCGGCGCATGAGCGATGGAACACAGTACCTCCGAGTCAGCGATGAAGAGGGGATTTTCCCTTACGACGATTTCACGAGTGTACCGTGAATATCAGGAATCCGGTAAAATATTAGATCTCCTACACCGCTGCCGCCGGAAAGCATCCTGCAATAACGAGACCAACGACGACTGAAGAGAATCGTTTAACATGACAGAAATGCAACCCTTTGGCAAATTGTTGCAGATTTCAGTGCCGGGCCATCAACAAATGTCAACGTGTGGACCATTCAACAAAACATTACCGATACGGGGTTTCGGAGCCGAAGCCCACTCGTGTACCGTTGATGACTGCACGACACAAAGCTTTATACCTCGCCTGGGCCCGTCAACACCGACATTGGACTGTTGATGACTGGAAACATGTTGCCTGGTCGGACGACCCTCGTTTCAAATTGTATTGAGCGGATGGACGTGTACGGATATGGAGACAATCTCATGAATCCACGGACCCTACATGTCAGCAGGGGACTATTCAAGCTGGTGAAGGCTCTGTAATGGTGTGGGGCGTGTGCAGTTGGACTACTGAGGAACTCCTGATACCTCTAGATACGATTCTGACAGGTGACATGTACGTAAACATCCTGTCTGATCACCGGCATCCATTCATGTCCATTGTGCATTCCGACGGACTTGGGCAAACCCGCAGTACAATGCGACATTCACACGTGCATAATTGCTACAGAGTAGCTCCAGCAACACTTTTCTGAGTTTAAACACTTCCGATGGACACCAAACTCCCCACACATGAACATTATTGAGCATATCTGGGATGCCGTGCAACGTGCTGTTCAGAACAGATCTCCATCCCCTCCTACTCTTACGGAGGTATGGACAGCCCTGCAGTTTCCTCCAGCACTACTTCAGACATTAGTCGAGTCCATGCGACGCCGTGTTGTGACACTTCTGTGTGCTCTCGAGCCATACACGATATCCGGCTGTTGTACCTGTTTCTGCGGCTCTTTGGTGTATAACATTTATATTTTCACATCTTTCGCAGTAACCTCAAATGAGGTTATTTTAGACGCTTGCAAACCAGTTGGAGAGTTCCTGATATTTCCCTATTTAACCAACTGGTTCGAGTAAAAAGGAAAAGTAGGGTTTGATACCCCACTGACGATGAGGTTATTAGAGAGCTTAATTTTATTGCGCTTTTGATATTTTATGCAGACACAAAGGATGGTCCGTACATCTCTCAATTGTGGATTGTCTGCTCGACCACCGCCGTTACATCCTCACCAACAGATAGCCCTAAGACAGTCAGTTATAAGAATAGTTATTGGAGTCCACTGTGCAAACGCAACTAAGATACGAATCTTTCGCTGTTCAGTCACATAAAACCACAGCGTTAAACACACATTTACTTAGTGTGGCCTTGCCGGCCGCTGTGGTCGAGCGGTTCTAGGCACTTCAGTCCAGAACCGCGCGGCTGCTACGGTCGCAGGTTCGAATCCTGCGTCGGGCATGGATGTGTATGATGTCCTTAGGTTAGTTAGGTTTCAGTAGTTCTAAGTCTAGGGGACTGATTACGTCAGATGTTAAATCCCTTAGCACTTAGAGGCATTTGAACCATTTAGTCTGGCCTTGCCATCGATAACGTTTCACTGTAAACGTTATAAGAGAAGGAGGGCTAAATTTTTAAATAGCTCACGAGCCATTATTTGTGTTTGACTCTATTGACCATAAAAGTACTTGGAAGTTCAACCGAGATTTCTTATGACACCAAAGCAAAAAAAATAAGGAAATGTAGATATCGGGAGAAAGGGAAGGATGAATATATTTTATAAATAAAGGTTTATCATATGGATGTACTTCCGTTATTTATTTACCTGTATGTATTTTGGAGCGAAAGCTGTGGCTCATGTGTCTTTTCCATACATTTAACAGAACAGTATAATCTCAGTCAGGTGTGTCTGCTTCATCGAGCCAAGGTGAATAGCGTCGACTGAAATTTGTAAACCTTTGAGTTGGAATTTCCTCTACGAAACTTGTGTAAGTAAATAAAATAGCAAAGCAGAGACAGTTGATAGCCTTAGAGTCTTAAAATATGTATGCTGTCTGTGTGTTCTGAGTTTTCCAAGGATTGCGTTTATGGCAGGACGCAGGTGTATATTACATACACAGCTCATGTCCGAATGCACCAGCGCTTTAAGGGCCGCTATCGGTGTGGGCACTTCACTACCTAATGTGCTGGCTCAACTTGCTTTTTGAGGAAGATCAGTCGTGCACTATTGCTTTAACGCCCATACATTTAAAAAGGAATTAATTCTCAAATCCTTTTATGTAAATAGGTAAGTAAGCGGGTAATATACATAAATAAGAAAACAAGTGAATGAATTATGTTGACAAAATCAGATGGCTTCAGTGCAAACAAAATATTGGTTTATAAAATACTGTTCATTCACGTGTGAACTGCGTCCTCACATGAACTGCAGTTTAAAAATGAAGGATAAAAAAGTTAATCAATAATTAATGTATGTTGGTTGGAAAATAAGAAGTAATGAGGGGATCTACAAAAATATAGAGAAAATACACTACCGGCCATTAAAATTGCTACACCAAGAAGGAATGCAGATGATAAACGGGTATTCATTCGACAAAAGTATTATTCTAGAACTGACATGTGATTACATTTTCACACAATTTGGGTGCATAGACCCTGAGAAATCAGTACCCAGAACAAGCATCTCTGGCCGTAATAACGGCCTTGATACGCCTAGGCATTGTGTCAAACAGAGCTTGCATAGCGTGTACAGGTACAGCTGCTCATGCAGCTTCAACACAATACCACAGTTCATCAAAAGTAGTGACTGGCGTATTGTGACGAGCCAGTTGCTCGCCCACCATTGACCAGACGGTTTCAGTTGGAGAGAGATCTGGAGAATGTGCTGGCCAGGGCAGCAGTCGAACATTTTCTGTATCCAGAAAGGCCCGTACAGGACCTGCAACACGCGGTCGTGCATTCTACTGCTGAAATGTAGGGTTTCGCGGGGATCGAATGAAGGGTAGAGCCACGGGTCGTAATACATCTGAAATGTAACGTCCACTGTTCAAAGTCCCGTCAATGAGAGCAAGAGGTGACCGAGACGTGTAACCAATGGCACTCCATACCATCACGCACGATGATACGCCAGTATGGCGATGACGAATACACGCTTCCAATGTGCGTTCACCGCGATGTTGCCAAACACGGATGCGACCATCATGATGCTGTAAACAGAATCTGGATTCATCCGAAAAAATGACGTTTTGCCATTCGTGCACCCAGGTACGTCGTCGAGTACACCATCGCAGGCGCTCCCGTCTGTGATCCAGCGTCAAGGGTAACCGCAGCCATGGTCTCCGAGCTGACAGTCCATGCTGCTGCAAAGGTCGTCGAACTGTTCGTGCAGATGGTTGTTGTCTTGCAAACGTCCCCATCTGTTGACTCAGGGATCGAGACGAGGCAGTTGGGATCCAGCACGGCGTTCCGTATTACCCTCCTGAACCCACTAATTCCATATTCTGCTAACAGCCATTGGATCTCGACCAATGCGAGCAGCAATGTCGCGATACGATAAACCGCAATCGCGATAGGCTACAATCCGACCTTTATCAAAATCGGAAACGTGACGGTACGCATTTCTCCTCCTTACACGAGGCATCACAACAACGTTTCACCAGGCAACGCCGGTCAACTGCTGTTTGTGTGTGAAAAATCGGTTGGAAACTTTCCTCATGTCACCCCGTTGTAGGTGTCGCCACCGGCGCCAAACTTGTGTGAATGGTCTGAAAAGCTAATCATTTACATATCAGAGCATCTTCTTCCTGTCGGTTAAATTTCGCTTCTGTAGCACGTCATCTTCGTGGTGTAGCAATTTTAATGGCCAGTAGTGTATCTGAAGCAATGGACAAACGAAGATTAACCCTTCTCGGACACCTCTACCGAATTGATGGAAATATACTAACAAAACTAATACTCCTATATTTGTGGAAGAAGAAATCGACAATAGCGTGGATTACAGAAGTAAGGAAAGATCTAGAAAGAAACAACATCAAATAATGAGAAATAGCAGAAAGAACCCGTTTTAAAAATATGATACCAAATTTGGAAGGCTTTCAGAGCAGAAGAAACAAAAAATCGGGAACAACGTGGACAGAAGAAAGGAAGAGACTTCACGGGGAGAAAATGAGGGAATACTGGAAAAATAGGAGACAACAACAAAGGAAGAAGAGGAACTAAAGTTGTTAACGTGATCCTGACTGGTTTGATACGGCCCGCCACGAATTCCTTTCCTGTGCTAACCTCTTCATCTCAGAGTAGCACTTGCAACCTACGTCCTCAATTATTTGCTTGACGTATTCTAATCTCTGTCTTCCTCTTCAGTTTTTGCCCACTACAGCTCCTCTAGTTCCATGGAAGTCATTCCCTCATGTCTTAGCAGATGTCGTCCTATCATCCTGTCCCTTCTCCTTATCAGTGTTTTCCACATATTCCTTTCCTCTCCGATTCTGCGTAGAACCTCCTCATTCCTTACCTTATCAGTCCACCTAATTTTCAACATTCGTCTACAGCACCACATCTCAAATGCTTCGATTCTCTTCTGTTCCGGTTTTCGCACAGTCCATGTTTCACTACCATACAATGCTGTACTCCAGACGTACATCCTCAGAAATTTCTTCCTCAAATTAAGGCCGGTATTTGATATTAGTAGACTTCTCTTGGCCAGAAATGCCTTTTTTGCCATAGCGAGTCTGCTTTTGATGTCCTCCTTGCTCCATCCATCATTGGTTATTTTACTGCCTAGGTAGCAGAATTCCTTAACTTCATTGACTTCGTGACCATCAATCCTGATGTTAAGTTTTTCGCTGTTTTCATTTCTACTACTTCTCATTACCTTCGTCTTTCTCCGGTTTAATCTCAAACCATACTGTGTACTCATTAGACTGTTCATTCCGTTCAGCAGATCATTTAATTCTTCTTCACTTTCACTCAGGATAGCAATGTCATCAGCGAATCGTATCATTGATATCCTTTCACTTTGTATTTTAATTCCACTCCTGAACCTTTCTTTTATTTCCATCATTGCTTCCTCGATGTACAGATTGAAGAGTAGAGGCGAAAGGCTACAGCCTTGTCTTACACCCTTCTTAATACGAGCACTTCGTTCTTGATCGTCCACTCTCATTATTCCCTCTTGATTGTTGTACATATTGTATATGACCCGTCTCTCCCTATAGCTTACCCCTACTTTTTTCAGAATCTCGAACAGCTTGCACCATTTTATATTGTCGAACGCTTTTTCCAGGTCGACAAATCCTATGAAAGTGTCTTGATTTTTCTTTAGCCTTGCTTCCATAATTAACCGTAACGTCAGAATTGCCTCTCTCGTCCCTTTACTTTTCATAACGCCAAACTGATGGTCACCTAGCGCATTCTCAATTTTCTTTTCCATTCTTCTGTATATTATTCTTGTAAGTAGCTTCGATGCATGAGCTGTTAAGCTGATTGTGCGATAATTCTCGCACTTGTCAGCTCTTGCCGTCTTCGGAATTGTGTGGATGATGCTTTTCCGAAAGTCAGATGGTATGTCGCCAGACTCATATATTCTACACACCAACGTGAATAGTCGTTTTGTTGCCACTTCCCCCAATGATTTTAGAAATTCTGATGAAATGTTATCTATCCCTTCTGCCTTATTTGACCGTAAGTCCTCCAAAGCTCTTTTAAATTCCGATTCTAATACTGGATCCCCTATCTCTTCTAAATCGACTCCTGTTTCTTCTTCTATCACATCAGACAAATCTTCACGCTCATAGAGGCTTTCAATGTATTCTTTCCACCTATCTGCTCTCTCCTCTGCATTTAACAGTGGAATTCCCGTTGCACTCTTAATGTTACCACCGTTGCTTTTAATGTCACCAAAGGTTGTTTTGACTTTCCTGTATGCTGAGTCTGTCCTTCCGATAATCATATCTTTTTCGATGTCTTCACATTTTTCCTGCAGCCATGTCGTCTTAGCTTCCCTGCACTTCCTATTTATTTCATTCCTCAGCGACTTGTACTTCTGTATTCCTGATTTTTCCGGAACGTGTTTGTACTTCCTCCTTTCATCAATCAACTGAAGTATTTCTTCTGTTACCCATGGTTTCTTCGCAGCTACCTTCTTTGTACCTATGTTTTCCTTCCCAACTTCTGTGATGGCCCTTTTTAGAGATGTCCATTCCTCTTCAACTGTACTGCCTACTGCACTATTCCTTATTGCTGTATCTATAGCGTTAGAGAACTTCAAACGTATCTCGTCATTCCTTAGTATTTCCGTATCCCACTTCTTTGCGTATTGATTCTTCCTGACTAATGTCTTGAACTTCAGCCTACTCTTCATCACTACTATATTGTGATCTGAGTCTATATCTGCTCCTGGGTAAGCCTTACAATCCAGTATCTGATTTCGGAATCTCTGTCTGACCATGATGTAATCTAATTGAAATCTTCCCGTATCTCCCGGCCTTTTCCAAGTATACCTCCTCCTCTTGTGATTCTTGTACAGGGTACTCGCTATTACTAGCTGAAACTTCTTACAGAAGTCAATTAGTCTTTCTCCTCTTTCATTCCTTGTTCCAAGCCCATATTCTCCTGTAACCTTTTCTTCTACTCCTTCCTCTACAACTGCATTCCAGTCGCCCATGACTATTAGATTTTCGTCCCCCTTTACATACTGCATTACCCTTTCAATATCCTCATACACTTTCTCTGTCTGTTCATCTTCAGCTTGCGACGTCGGCATGTATACCTGAACTATCGTTGTCGGTGTTGGTCTGCTGTCGATTCTGTTTAGAACAACCCGGTCACTGAACTGTTCACAGTAACACACCCTCTGCCCTACCTTCCTATTCATAACGAATCCTACACCTGTTATACCATTTTCTGCTGCTGTTGATATTACCCGATACTCATCTGACCAGAAATCCTTGTCTTCCTTCCACATCACGTCACTGACCCCTACTATATCTAGATTGAGCCTTTGCATTTCCCTTTTCAGATTTTCTAGTTTCCCTACCACGTTCAAGCTTCAGACATTCCACGCCCCGGACTCGTAGAACGTTCTCCTTTCGTAGATTACTGAATCTTTTTCTCATGGTAACCTCCCCCTTGGCAGTCCCCTCCCGGAGATCCGAATAGGGGACTATTCCGGAATCTTTTGCCAATGGAGAGATCATCATGACATTTGTAAGTAGGCTGTTTAGGTTTTTTTAATGGTAACGCCACCTCTGTATAAAAATCACTGGCTGTGCTGTGTGCAGTCTGTGTCTAGTTTGCATTGTTGTCTGCCATTGTAGTGTTGGGCAGCGGCAGCTGGATGTGAACAGCGCGTAGCGTTGCGCAGTTGGAGGTGAGCTGCCAGCAGTGATGGATGTGGGGAGAGAGATGGCGGAGTTTTGAAATTTGTAAGACTGTCATGAACTGCTATATATATTATGACTATTAAGGTAAATACAGTGTTTGTTCTGTATTAAATTCTTTCATTTGCTAACTATGCCTATTAGTAGTTAGTGCCTTCTGTAGTTTGAATCTTTTATTTAGCTGGCAGTAGTGGCGCTTGCTTTATTGCAGTAGCTCGAGTAACCAAGATTTTTGTGACGTAAGTGATTTGTGAAACGTATAGGTTAATGTTAGTCAGGGCCATTCTTTAGTAGGGATTTTTTGAAAGTCAGATTGCGTTGCGCTAAAAATATTGTGTGTCAGTTTAAGCACAGTCATGTATAATTATTCAAAAAGGGGACGTTTCATATGGCGACCCTGCCAGGATACCTCACTGGAATCTTCTGATGTCTTCTTGTAGTTTGTGCAATTAGTGCATCCTTTGTTTATTGCTAGTGCGTAATTGTAGAGAGAATTTCCTTTGTAGTTGTAGTTTTTCATTCTTGTACAGTAAAACAGTTGTGGCATGTATGTAGATTTTGTACCAAGTATTTTGCAGCTGCACTTGCAATTAACTAGATATTATTTTCAGTGCTATGTTAATGTGTTCCCCTATTTTTCCTCTTCAAATTGTGTTTTTCTGTGTCGTCGTGTGAAATATTGTGACAATAATGGCGTGTGACAAACGTAATATTAGGCTCCAAAGTAAACTGAGAAATGACAGTGTTAGCGCCACCGTGTAATGAATTAACTAATGTTCAACATAGTAATTTGGTAATTGTGCATAAGGAAATGGAGCGGGCGGCAAACAATGGCGTAGGCAGTGAAACAATTAGTGAACAGGGAAGCATTATCGATCGGCAACAGCTCGCCTCAGAAATCCGAAATGACAGGACACAATCTTGCAAATACTGTAGATTCAGATTTTGCGTCCTCACCGTTTTCTCAAATAAGTCAAGACACCTTTTCCGCTTGTCAAAATGTGCCGAAAAGCGTAGAGGAACAGATTCCAGACACTAATGCATTGTTATTACAATTAATGCAACAAATGGGACAAAATCTTCAAAAGTTAGACACAATGGAACAGAATCTTCAAAAGTTAGACGCAATGGAAGAAAATCTTCAAAAGTTAGACACAATGGAACAAAATCAGAGACAAACACAGCAAATGCTTCAAAAGTTAGACGCCACACTTGAACAAACACGTGAAGATTTAACTACTGAGCTACATAACATTGAATCGAAATGTCAAAAAGTCTGTAATGACGTAAAAACACAAATTTGTGAGCATTTTCAACCGATTTTTTCGCGGCATGAAAATGCATTACAGAATCACGAAGCAGCCATAAAATAACTGCAAACCATTGTTCATGAAAATCATAAGACCTGGTGGGCTAAAATTGACTCAGTTGCATCTACCGATTCGGTTACGCAACTTGCAAAAACTCAGGAAACCTTAAAGGACACAGTAGATTCGATTTCAACACAAATGGACACTTTGAAACTTGGTTCAGAAAAACACACTGAGGGAATGTGTTCACTATCGGAGAAAGTAGCTGAACTTTCGGATCAGGTCACTAACTTATCTACAAAGGTACATGATGATCTGAATGACACAAGACCCGTAGCCTTCACTGACAAAGAAGAGCATGAACAAATTAGAAAATTCAAACAAAATCAAAATCAAATCAATACACAGTACAAAAGAGAAATCCGGGAAGTACAAGATCAGTTGACGCAGGTAATACAAGAATTACATATTTCAGAGGACATTCGCGCTCCAATACGGGAAGAGGGAGATAGAAATACGGAACAGCCACAAAATAATAACACAGGGCACTTCGGAAATTATGAAAGAATTTAGCAAGGCACACCGAATTTTGAGATGGAACCGCCGAAACGACGTAACAATGACCGACATGTGACTCGCCGATATGATGATTTTGACTATAAGCTGTTCATTACTACACGTAAATACAAAACATTTAAGAATTCTGGCAACGACATTCATCCACAAGCATGGCTCCATCAATTCTCTCACTGTTTTCCTCCCAACTGGTCATTAGAACATAGATTAGAATTTATGTGTGGCTACTTAGAGAATGAACCAGCTGTAAGAATGCTATCGGTCATTCACGATTGCCACAGTGAAGGAGAATTTTACCATACCTTCCTCTCAGCATATTGGTCTAAAGCTACACAAGACCGAGTAAAACATAGCATCATAATGATGAAACATTTCGAACAATCTGAATTTTCCAGTCTTGTGAAATATTTTGAAGACATGTTGCACAAGAATCAGTACCTGTCAAACCCATACAGCCCCTCAGAACTCATCAGCATTTGCTTAATCAAATTACCTGAACATTTACGACACATTATTTTGGCAGAACGTTGCAAAGACGACATTGAAGCTTTTCAGGGACTGTTACAAGAATTAGAAATTGACACAGACAGTCGCGGGATGCGGAAACAGGAAAACAATCACTACAGGTCACATCCGTCACAATTCCGTGATAACAGAAACAATAACTGGACACCACAAGTCTATTCTTACAACGCAAATCGTGACCAAAACGGACACCACCCATATGACAACCACTGGCAGAGTAATAATAGTTACAGAGAAAGATCGCATTTCCGTAGTAATGACTATCACAGAGACAATCAGAGAAACAGACAATATGGGAACCAAAATAATTATTATCAAGGGAGGCAGAATAACTTCAGACGCAACAGTTCGGCGCGCAGTTACGATTCAGGGAGAAATTCTCCACCACATGACGGACAAGGAAGAAACTACGGAATCTACCGACATGACGACAGACGATATATTCGTAACAACAGACCTGAATTGCATCAGAACTGGCGGGATTCAAACAGGGCAGGGTCTTCTCGTCAGAGTGAATATGTAGAAGTTAGGTCTCCTAATCCCAATAACGGCGCGCGCCAACAAAGAGACAGACAATGACTCGCACAGCAGGCAGCCGCGTGCGCCCGCTGGCTCCGAGAAAAATAACGTAAGACGCTAGCCTTGAGAAAAATTATAGCATTCTTTACCGATGTATACAACATGATAATTGCTTTGAAGTTGAAACTCTGTGCACTAGGAAGAGTAAAGGTTTACACCACATTTCACATGTAAAACCGTTTATTGAAAGATAATCTGCTTTTTATTTATTTATTTATTTATTTATTTATGCATTTATTTTACCTGGCAAGATTAGGGCCTTCAGGCCCTCTCTTACACCTAACCAGGCATACTCAGATTCAACAAATTTCAGTGTCTACAGAAAATTAGGACATATAACATGTTATACAGTATTAATGTTAAAGAAAAAAAATAGAGATTATAAAAGTAGTACAATGATAATTATAACAATCAAAAAATAATTATAACAATCAAGAATAATAAAAATAATAATAATAATGATAATAATAATAATAATAATGACTATGTATATGAAAGTAAACATATTTTTCTTATATGAGTGTCAGTCCTAGTGCTAGTTGGGAATTTTCTCGTTATATTCTTGCAGCTTGTGAGTTATTCTCATCAAGCAGAGACATAAGACGATGGAATGGGGTGAAAGAGATATAGAAGAGGTAGATAGGTTAGAGGAAGAGAAATAGAATGGTAAAATTCGAAGCTATGATGGAGAGGAGAAAGAAAAAGATGAGGGGGAGGGGGGGGGGCACAACAATAGTGGCTATACCGTCCCTAATATGTAAGTCTTAAGTTCCCTCTTGAATGTTGAGTGGTTTTGGATAAGATGCAGATCACAGGGGAGCGCGTTCCATAGTCATATGGCTGAGATGGAGAATGACACGGAGAAAGATTTTGTGTTATGTAAAGGTACAGCCAAGATGCTAGACGTATCCGATCTGGTATTGCGGTTGTGGAATGATGATAGGTGTTTAATGTGAGAAGATAAGTATTGGGGGCACCAGTGGCTAAGAAATCGATGAAGTAAGCACATCGTGTGGAGATCGCGTGCCTTATGTGGGCGTATCCAACCTAGCTGGGAGTATGAAGGACTGATATGATCATACAACCGTATGTTGCATACTTATCTAACACAAGCATTCATCACTAGCTCGAGGCATCTCGAATTTTCATTATTTGTGCCATGTTGAACTACATCACAGTAGTAAAGATTAGGCAAGACTAGTGTTTGGACTAATTTTTGTTTAACATGGGTTGGAAATATTTTTCTAAATTTTTGAATTGCATGTAGGGAGGAGAGCGATTTCCGGCAAGCTGTGACTGTTTGTTCTTCCCAGTTTAGGTGTTCATCCAAGATTATTCCAAGGTCTTTTACTGTTTTTTGGTATGGTAGTTGGGTACCACTGAGGCGTATTTGAGGGACTGTTTCGCGAAAGTACCGACTGATTAACTTTGGATGAGATATAAGTATGACCTGGGATTTCTTGGGGTTTAGTTTCAGACCTAGGTTCTGTGCCCATCGAGAAACAGAGCAAAGATCTGCGTTCATACTCGCTACTGCGTCAGCAATGTTCTTGGGGCTTGCACTTATGTACAGTTGGATGTCGTCGGCATATAGATGGTAGTTGCAGGAGTGAATCACTGAAGAAATATCATTAATGTACAGTAAGAAGAGTAATGGACCAAGGACGGAGCCTTGGGGAACTCCAGAGCGCACGTTTTTCCATGATGACTTTTCCGACCCACAAATGACTTGTTGACTTCTGTTTTTGAGGTAGCTGTCGAACCAGTGTATTGCGCTGTTTGAGAAATTCAGCTGCTTCATCTTAATTAGTAATATATCAAAGTCAACTGTATCAAAAGCCTTGCTAAAGTCAAGCAGTGTTAGGATGGTAGCTTCACGTCTGTCCATAGCATGTTTAATGTCATCAGTTACTTTGGTTAATGCAGTTGCTGTACTATGGTGCTTTCGAAAACCTGACTGATATTTGTCGTGGATGTTATGAGTTTTGAGGTAATCTGTCAGCTGTTCATGGACGATGTGTTCTAGGGCTTTAGATATTGCAGGAAGTATGCTGATCGGCCTGTAGTCACTTGGCGACTTAGGGTTGTCAGTCTTGGGTATAGGTTGAATTAAGCTTTGCTTCCACTCAGTAGGATATGTACTACTGACAAGAGACAGGTTGAAGATGTCTGTGATAACTGGAGTAATAGTGTTTACGACGTTCATAATCATGCCAATGCTCACTCCATCATTTCCTACTGCCTCGGAAGAGATTCTCATAATTGCCTTGTGTACTGTGCCGGTAGTGACATGTTTTAGGAAAAACGTGTCTCTCGAGAGATTGATATCTTGGGGCCGGTAATTTGTCGCTGCGTGGCAGTTTACGGCTGTGGAGAAGAAATCGTTTAATTCTTCTGCAGACGCTTGATAAACAGCGTCAGATCTTCGCTTCCCTATACCGAAACTGCGCAGCTTTTTCCACAGTGCAGCAGGTTTTGATATGCCGCATACGACAGAGCGGGCATGTCTGATTTTGGCATTCCTCACGCTTTGCTTGGTTCTATTTCGGAGTTTCCTATAAGCTTCGTACGCCTCGGGAGTTGGGTTACGCTTGAAGGCCCTATGTGCAGCATCACGTTCATTCATTAACTGGCGTAATGCAATGGTGAGCCACGGAGCGGGAGCTCTCTTTACCTTGACAGTGCGTTGAGGAGCATGTTTATCATACAGTGCAATAATTTTGCGACATAATTCCCGAATTTTTCCGTCTAAAGTCGGTTCATTGCTTATATCATGCCAAGGGATGTCTGAGCAATCCTTTTGAAGAGCGTCATGGTTAACATTTTTTAGGTTTCTGTAGGTTACCAGGTGAGATTTTTCTTTGGTAGTATGTACTGAGTAATTTAAGAAAATCACGTCATGAGCAGAGAGTCCTGGAGCGGATGTCTGATTGGCGCGAATTATTTTATCTGGTCGCTTTGTTGCTATTATATCTATGAGTGTATGGCTGTGTGGCGTGTGATGAGTTGGGTCCAGCGGTGCTAAACTCATATCATTGGAGTGGAACAGTCTCCTAAGTTTTTCTGCAGAGGGAGATTTTAACTGTAAGTCGATGTTTGTGTCGCCCATAATGATTATGTGTTCATACAGTGTCACGAGCGAGGACAGGGCAGACTGAAAGGAGGACATAGCACCGACGTTTGGAGGTTTATAGATTACTCCAATTAGCAGTTTCTGATTTGATGTATTTATTTCGAAAAACAAGAATTCTGCTTCTCCTTCGCCCTTTGCATCCGATGTGCATAGTATAGTAGGTCTCAGATCAGAGCGAATATAGGCACCCACACCACCCCCGCGTCGTGTTTCACGATCTGCCCTTAGGAGAGAGTAACCAGTGATTCGGATAGCGTCGGAAGAAATGTTTGGTTTCAACCAAGTTTCAGAGACGAAGATAATATGGAACAGCGATTGGCAGAACAGGTCACAGAACTCGTCGAAGTGAGCCGTTAGCGACTGAGCGTTCGCGTGGGCCACAAAGAGCCCGCCGCCGGAACCGGTCCGTCCCATTGTGGCCGCCTGTAGGACCGAGCGCGCTCCATCTACCTGCTGGCCAACCTCGTCTTTGCCATAAAACTTTTCACTTCACATTTCTAGTATGCTTTGTCAGACTTAAGAAACTGTTAACATGCAACAATGTTTGAAGTTAAATATCCAGTCAAGAACCAAGAGAACTTATTTAAACAGAAATTACGAATGCATTGTTATTGTGAACAGACGACACAGTGTTATTGTGTGTGTGCATTCTTGCTTGTTTGTTGCACGATTATGTAACGACTATAAGGCTCACATACTTAGAACATTTACCAGTACTGCTAATGAGATTTTAATGCAACATTTTGGTTTATTTGAAAATACATTCTGAATTTAAAGTGCTTTCTGAGAGGTACCAGATGACACAGAGGTTAATTTATGTGACAGCTACACGATTTTATCACGACGCTACTAATGAGTGACAATTTACAATGTTGCTTTTGCGGTGTATCTGTTTTATATCTGCACAGTTTTCTGAATTCTTGTGGAAAGTAAAACATGTTTTAGTAGTAACTTTTGTGGTATAGCAACAATGAGGCAGCCTTTTTCGTGGCACAACAATACGTTACTGTACAGTACTTTCTTCATCACGCCAATAAGCATAATAACTACGATATCTAAACACAAAGCATTTCACTTTTGTTTATCATGAGGTAAGCACATTGACTTCTGCAGAACTTTGCTTACAGAGGACGATAACTACGACACTTCCACAGAGATTATCTTACAACAAGACGCACAGTTTAGCACTTCAGTACACGTATTTGAGTGATTAATTTCGCACTTAAAACATTTATTTTTTTAAGATATTTGAAGTACAATGATACAAGGGTTTTCCGTGATATATTTCATTCCATTGCTGTAATCTGTAACACCTGAGGGTGTAATTACATTAATCCTCAGGGGGGTACACGCCTACTTTGTGTACCATGTGTATGGCAAGCACAAGGAGCCCTAGCTAATATGGTATTTGCTTACACAATTTTACACATCGGTACCATATTTCTCTAACACATAAATTACACGGATATCCGATCATTTAACAGAGAAAGAAACTTTTTTTACTGCATCAGTAACAGATGTTTACGTAATTACACAGTTGGATAACTTCACACTTATGAAATTGTATTTTGTCTGTACTTTGTGAACTGTTCATATTTTTTCGGAACCATTGTGATACTACGAGAGCTTTGAATGATGTATTTGGTATGAGATCATGATTTTTAAGGTACGTTTGAGGTAGATGACAGTATTGAAATGAGCAGAGAATTTGTTTTAGGTTTTGACATTATTGCAGAAAGCTACGACGTTTTTGAGATTTGACTGAGGTGTTATGATGTTATTTTTACGATGACGGTGTGTATTATGCTGCTGAGGTATGTTTATGATCAATAAGCTGATGCTATATGAGTTATTTGATTATGCTACGTGTGTTACGATGAAATATTGAAGAAGTGTCGACGAATAAGGTAAGGAATAATGAGTAGTGGTTAGGGACTCTGGTTTGTGAAAAAGGTTGTTGGAAACCAAGAATCGTACTTTAAGAGTTATGAAATGTATGTAAATGTGTGAGTGTATTACAATGCCGACGAAAATTTCTTGGACACTGTTATATCAATAGGATTTTGTTTCTACACATTTGTAACGCAATTTCTCAACCTGTGATTTTTTTTATATGATACTGCCACTGTAGCGGAAACTGCTGTTGCAAATATTTCAGTAAGAAAGGTAGGTCACCTTGACGTAATGCATTTTGGACGCCCAGCTGAGAGGTAGTCGTCTGACAAAAGAAAGCCATTAGGTGCAAAAAAAAAAAAAAAGAGGCCATTATCCTCGCTATTGACATTTCTTTGTCGAAAGCATCGCAAATATGACACGCTCAAACTTGAAAACATATGATAACACTGTGGCGCTCTTAATTTATTATATTTACTGAAATGTCTAATGAAATGACGAGAAATATTTTATGTCTATACATCTGATTACGACTACTGTCTTTCTAGTTGAGAGATTATCTGTACTACCTTATGAAATGCCATATGGCTAATGAATGATGTTTCATGCCGTCCTTTGTACATATTTGCTCATTTTCTTTAATATCTAGTTTCTAGCTGCATTGCAGCATTGGTTAAAATAAAATTTAATATATGTACTAATATAGTTATTTTATGCCTACAGATCCAGTCAATAAGAAATTTATGATCTACTTCCAAGAAAACGAGGGCACATAAATAGACTTTTCCCTTCACAGGAATTGCATAAATAATTTCTTTACGATTTGGTAACTTATCTGCTAGTGTAAGTTCTCGTGATGCATCACTCTAGTGTTAAGATGTGACATAGGTATTAGACATTGCCATTTTTGTGTACTATTTTTTCTGCTTGAGCTTTGTCATGCTTAGGTATACGTTATAGCATTTACTGCTGCTGTTTGCCAGGCATAGTGTTACTGAATTTGACTTTGAGTTACTCTTCTAAGCCAGTTTACTACTGATTTATTTACTTGTTTGCTGCACATTGCCTTATATTAGTTGTAATATTGCAATTGCTTTGCTAATTTCTATAATGCTGCTTGCTTTGCAAATCTGCATTTTTTTCATTGCTGTTTGCGTTAATTGTTTTGTGCTGCTGCATTGCCTCGTCCCTTAGTTTAGCATCTGAGCTCAGTAGATTTAAGTTAGCTTAAGAAGGGGTAGACTATATAAGAGAATGAGTTGCGATGAATTTAAGAAATGCACTGAGAGGTTATACGAGAAAAATACAGAAAGCATGCTTGGATAGGATTTTTTTGGTGGAAGCAAAGGTTGAAATAAGACGAAAGATCTATGGAATGCAGTTTTGGGTTAGACTGCAGTACCAAATGTTACACTGAAAACAAACCCTGTCCTTTCCTTTTGTGTTACCCCACTATGTGTTTGTGTACCCTTGTGTATTTGTTTTCTTCCTGTCTCTGGGTAGTTTCATAGAATTTTTTCTTCTTCTAATACTAAGCTACATTCACTATGATGAGGAATACTGTTATCCTCAAATATAATTGACATTAATAATATGTTATTTACCTTGTAAATATGCTTAGACATTATTTATTCTGTTTTGTTTTAATGCTTATGTGTAAAGGTGATGTTTCAAAAGTTATTCTGATCGTTTATGTATTTACTTATCTCATAATTCCTATAACACTGATGTATATGTTATTTCGATTCTTTTGTAAAGCCTGTATTACAACAAATGTTATCTGTATTATTATGTTTTTACTAATGTATTTTATACCTTTGTAATTGTATTCTTATGTTATAAAATTGTAATTGACACCAGTTCATCATATTATTAACTTGTAAGTTACATTTCACTGCACATGTTTCTGTTGGTCATAGTATATGGACAATATGTGAGAAGTAGGGACTGATAGTGTTTGCACGTGTGTTAATGATTCAGCAAGGGACTGGATAACAGCATTGCTGGTTCTAAGGACAATTCCAAAAACTTTGTAAGTGCACAAGTGGTGGTTTATGGACTTGCTATATTCTCCGCAAGACTCTTCGATGGTGAATGTGCACCTGCACAGTCGCAACAGATGGCTGCTGGCCCTCTCTACATGGACTACAGTGGGTCTGCATCTTTGATGGCCCACCAATACCATTATTTCTACAAGGACTGCAGTGGGTCTGCGCCTCTGGTGGCCCACCAATACCATATTCTTTACCAGGACTACAGTGGGTCTGCTCTGTGATGACCTACCTACCAATATTCTTCAAATCTTCGACTGACTCTGCTGTGGGTTTGCTCTGTTGTGGACCAATACCTGTCTGCATGTCAAGAGTCGGCACTGTCTTTCCGTTGGAAGGACAACACTACTTCTTCAAGATTGCATGGAAATCCACTACTTCCGTGTGCATTTTCTTTTACTGCCCAGACTTTGAGAAAAACACTGCAATGTTACTGTGATGAATGATCAGGACTGTCTTTATGGACTGTGACAAAATTTTAGCTTTTGACCAACATTGTATCAATAAGTGTGTGCATTTGATATCTTTGTTATTGTAATTATGAAAAATTTTATCAAATCATTATTGGCCACTGCCCAAAACAATTTGTAAAATTTTTTTGTGGGTAGCATGGGGGCTATGTAAGTAGGCTGTTTAGGTTTTTTTATTGGTAACGCCACCTCTGTATAAAAATCACTGGCTGTGCTGTGTCCAGTCTGTGTCTAGTTTGCATTGTTGTCTGCCATTGTAGTGTTGGGCAGCGGCAGCTGGATGTGAACAGCGCGTAGCGTTGCGCAGTTGGAGGTGAGCCGCCAGCAGTGATGGATGTGGGGAGAGAGATGGCGGAGTTTTGAAATTTGTAAGACTGTCATGACCTGCTATATATATTATGACTATTAAGGTAAATACAGTGTTTGTTCTGTATTAAATTCTTTCATTTGCTAACTATGCCTATTGGTAGTTAGTGCCTTCTGTAGTTTGGATCTTTTATTTAGCTGGCAGTAGTGGCGCTCGCTTTATTGCAGTAGCTCGAGTAACCAAGATTTTTGTGACGTAAGTGATTTGTGAAACGTATAGGTTAATGTTAGTCAGGGCCATTCTTTAGTAGGGATTTTTTGAAAGTCAGATTGCGTTGCGCTAAAAATATTGTGTGTCAGTTTAAGCACAGTCATGTATAATTATTCAAAAAGGGGACGTTTCACACTTCTTCAATTACAGGCCACATGTCCTGTGGATACACGTTACGTGTCTTTAATGCAGTGGTTTCCATTGCCTTCTGCATTCTCATGTCGTTGATCATTGCTGATTCTTCCGCCTTTAGGGGCAATTTCCCACCTCTAGGACAAGAGAGTGCCCTGATCCTCTATCCGCTCCTCCGCCCTCTTTGACAAGGCCGTTGGCAGAATGAGGCTGACTTCTTATGCCGGAAGTCTTCGGCCGCCAATGCCGATCATTTATCAAAATTTAGGCAGTGGCGGGGATGTGTGTTCATGCACATTAGTTCACGAAAATCAAAATCGAACTTTCAAAATCCGAAAATGTGGTTTCCCACTATAATTCGGGACGTAAGCTAAAGTTTGCTATCCTGATTAACACCGTAAAAAAAGTCCCAGTAAGCCCACAAAACACGAATAAAAAAAAAAAACAAATTATCGCAATAATTACAGTCCACAGTTGCATCACAATTAGTCACGCAAAATTAATCACTGAAAACATGGTCCATTGAAAACTTGTAGTCTGTAACTTGTGCTCACACCATTCTTCCAGGTCCATATTTCATGCGGCTGCTTGGCACACAGCCACTCAACAAATGCACGCTCACCGATGCCAATCAAATACGAAAGACACCGACAAAAGAACACTGACCGAAGATCTCTGACGCCCTACTGTTCTTCTTAACACACTTTCTGTGACGTCACAGAATCCAAGTTAGACAAATAACAACTAGCATCAAATTTACAGCTACTTGTGCATAAATTCCACATGCATTTGAGATATTATAGACCATAGACAATTACTGTGGTAGTCTTGCAAGCTCTCTATAAAATAACAACAGTATTAAACAAGTTATTAACAAAATTCACGAAGCATGCCTACATCCTGTTTTTCGTGACAAACTTGCGTCACATTAAAACTATGTATGAAACAGTGAACTGTGGCTACTCATCCGCCGGCCGGTGTGGCCGAGCGGTTCTAGGCGCTTCAGTCTGTAACCGCGGGACTGCTGCGGTCGGAGGTTCGAATCCTGCCTCGGCATGGATGTGTGTGATGTCCTTAGGTAAGTTAGGTTTAAGTAGTTCTAAGTTCTATGGGACTGATGACCTCAGATGTTAAGTCCCATAGTGCTCAGAGCCATTTGAAACTTGAAGTTTTTTTTCCCCCTACTCATCCACTCGCGAAATTCGTGACGACTCGGGAGCTTCTTGCTACCTTTATACTATGTGTAACTGTGGACAAATTTCAGTATTGCCACGTATGCATTCAACTTTTTAGGAAGTCACCTACAGTTGCGGTGTTTACTGACAGTCTTCATATAACACGTAATGTGGTCAGATTTCTCCGTTGGATCTTTTGTTCTTCATTTTATTATCTATCATAATTAAATACATGCTCTAGTAAAAGAAGCCTTGTCAAGATTGGGATGACAGCCTGAAACCAGTAATGAGAAAAACATGAATTTTTTTTATATAAAAATGTTTGCGGCTTGATTTCGTTCTACATCAATAATTCTTAGTAAAATTAAAGGTCTAATTACTTCTGTTGAGAAATGTTTGTTTAGAATGTGTTCTGTTCTATCGTTTTTACGAACACAGTGGCCAGAAACATGGACACAGTTTCAATACGTTCTTGTGAGCTATGCCTATTTCTAACATTAAACAATGGAGTGTTTTTTATAAATATACTACTGACCACTGTTGCGGTACTGTCAATATTGTGGCGTGTGGGAGCGTTTCATTCATCAGATTCGTGTTCATCAACAACTGTTCAAACTTCTTGATTGCGTAAATCATGTAAGAAGTCCAATTTATTGACAAAGATCTGATTAACTGGATTGGTTGTTAACAACAATATCCTTTAATAGTGTATCGTCTTAACAATAACACTAAGCTACTGATTTATTACAGTATGCGATCAGATTGTGTTTTGAAAGGATAAAAATCAGACAAAATGTCATTAAAATATCTATAAGGCAAACAGATTTTAAATATTTGTCCCAGTCACCAAGCATCGCACTAGCAACTGTAACTTTCACACAGTGAAACATTCCTTACACAAATACAAACTGTTTGATTACTAAGTGACAGTTCACTGGTATCGCGGTCTTCTACCAGTTCTTGTTACATATGTGTACACAATATGCACATGGCGAACAAAAGCAACTTTATGGTCGATGCAAGGGTAAGATAACATTTATTATGTAGCTTTAAACAATAAGGTTAAACATAACACTGAAAAACGGAAAACTTTCATGTGTATACTTCTCTAGATGAGTGAAGACATCATTATTATTGTTATAACCAGCATTTCAACCATGCAGGATAACCACTGGCTCAGTAGCAGTCCACGATCAAATAGATACTAGCATATACTCTTTGGACTAGTATGTATGCTTTCAAGACAGCTGTCCGCCCTAACTACGAGTCACATGCAGTCTCACATACTGCCTCGCTCCAACGGTATTTAGTCCACAATACGTAGTGTAGACAGACTTATGTTACAAGTCACTAAACAGTTCCGAGTCTCGTGGCCTGCTTTTTGTGTCTTCGCACTTCACCTGCATGTTACTATTTCCAAATTCAGCCAACTTCATATAGCCTTTGTCCCACTTCTCAAGTTGTATCGATCCTTCCGCATTGCAGTCAGGTCGGTGGCCGAACACCAAAACTTGACAGACAAGGTATCGATAAGCTGGTCAACGCTTTTTCGCAGGGAGTTAAAGATTAACACTCGTAATTAGAGTAACAGCCTTCTTTATGCTGTCATGAATGCTGGCATGTGCTTTCTAAAATAAAAGACGAATCAATCTTTTCCAGTTAACGATGTTTGATCGCAAACCAAAATACGTACCACAATACCAAGTATCAGCGAAACAATTCGATGTGCTATGATTCTCGATCTAGTCTGCTACGAATCGCAACTAGTAAACGAGGCTGCAGCACATGAACAACAAAAACCACTGGTTCGTTTTTTTTACAGTATTTGCGAAATAACTGTTTCTTGTATGCACTAAATTCCACATATATTTCCCTCAGTGTGATGGGAGCATCGCAAAACTCAGGCATTCCATCATTACATTTAGTCTATACCTATCAGAGTCGACCTTGGCACTGCACAGAAGCACTGTTCTACGTGGACACTACTCACAGGGAGATAGTTCACAACGTCGTCATATACAAAAATGATCAAATGTGTGCGAATTCCTAAGGGTCCAAACTGTAGAGGTCATCGGTCCCTAGACTTACACACTACTTAAACTAACTTATGCTAAGAACAACACATACATCCATGCCCGAGGGAGGACTCGAACCTCCGTCGGGAGGGTCCGCGCAATTCGAGACGTAACGCGTCTAATCGCGCGGCCATCCAGCGCGGCTCGTCGTATACGGTTTGAACACAAGGCAGCCAGTAGTTCAGCCGTTCTGCCACAAAAGATATGGCCATCCACAATCCAAATAAGTTAGTAATAGTAAAATGTTGTTACTCGCCGGCCGCGGTGGCCGTGCGGTTCTAGGCGCTCCAGTCCGGAGCCGCGCTGCTGCTGCGGTCGCAGGTTCGAATCCTGTCTCGGGCATGGGTGTGTGTGTGATGTCCTTAGGTTAGTTAGGTTTAATTAGTTCTAAGTTCTAGGGGACTGATGACCACAGCATTTGACTCCCATAGTGCTCAGAGCTATTTGAACCATTTTGTTGTTTCTCAATATGTCTCCAGATTTCACCCTGACTGCTGTATCACTGCACGTTGATGTGATAGATAGCCTCAGACCACTGTAGTAAATGTCCAAGGGAGAACGAGATAGGTTATACTCAGTAGTCATCTGCGTATTGATGTAGGGTATTGCACGACACAGTTCTTCCAATTCTGATTGATTAAATCGCACTTTACCACCTTTCAACACATTATCAATCTCCATTACAACATGCCAGTCACTTCTGCTGCTGCTTCTATGCCTACATTCAAAAGCATTGATCCACCAGCAGTTAAATTATATGTAGAAATGAATAGTATAAATAGCACACTGGGAGCGGCAATTGGTATCTTCTCGTCCACAGTCTGTCCATGCAGTATGACTGGAATGTTCCACAGTTCAGTGGATGGTGTGTATCTTGGAGTCCAGTACAGATCTTCAGAGTCCATATCCATATTTATCTGTTGAGTGTCCTGTTCCAACATGCCGAGCAGTTCCACTAGAGGACCACACGGCACTGCTGGTGCTGCAGGTCCTGGCAAGGTCCATTGCTGGAGACAGAAGAGGAAAAACCATTACTCACGATAACACTACAGATAGATGCACGAACATGTATTTTTATTAAGCAAGGGGTGCTTACTCTTCTGCTTCTTCTTCATCCTATTATTACGCTGTTGGGAGACGTTGCATGATCTCACGAGCCTCTGTAGTTAATGCTTCATGGTCTGTCCACCGAAAGGAGACTAGCGAGCTACCACGTCTGCCTTATATGCCCTACATCATGATCACGTGACCGGAAATTAATTAGTCAATCCGTTTATTGACTTCAGCAATATTTCTCGACCGAATCCCTGTCAGTCATCAGTTGCCTCGGAAAGAGTTCTCGCATGCGCCGGCAGCCGAGCAATCCTAGCAGTACCAGTGACAAAATTAGACCGTGTGCATTCCATAACGGCACCCCACTTGCATTCCTCGCGGGCGGCTCCCGAAAGCACGCTGCAGTGGTCGGCGCGTGACCCAGCGTTACCTGCCCGACAGAAGGCGCCGGCGGCGGGCGGTGGATGATGCTATCGTGGTGATTTTTATTTCCGCAGGGTATATTTTAAGCTATCTATCTGAGATGCACAGCCCTGTCCTGTGTTTTAATATTCAGCAAAATAGTCAATGAGATATTATATGCAATAATCTGTATTTTTTCTGCCCAGGAGGGGATGGGGGAATGAGTACGTTTTTCTCTATAGAAATATCTATTAAGTAGTCGTAGCACTTTTGTAGTTTTTCACACACACACACATACACACACACACACACACACACACACACACACACACACACACACACAAAATCACAGGCGTCGCTGGCATTAAGTCCTCAACAAAACAGCCACAACCATATCAGCATCAAGCACTGGCAAACCAACTATGTAAGGCAGGAACTTTTCCGATTTCATTTCTGCCAAAGGGGTCATGTGCAAGTCTCAACGTACGTATCTTACGCCACCAGCTCTGTGTGAAATTTACAACCTTGTATTCTTAAATTAGTCCACACTTCATTTCCTGCTTTCGTTATGCTTTCTTCAAAGTCTGAAAACATTGTTGACAAAGATAATTTCTGACGTAGATTATCACGTTTATCAGGAACTGTCGAAAAGTTATGCTGGTAAGGTAAAGTTTCCCTATCATTAAAAAAAAATCAAAAAGCACTGGAATATAATATCCATTATCAAGCCCGTGGCTCGAAAATAGCTACAAAAACTTCATGCCATAGTTCAAAGTTTCATCAACATATGTATTTTTGAGCTTTTCAGCTTAACAAAATATTACAACGTACTTTTCGGCATCATTAAGTAACAACAAATCCGTCGCATCTGTAGTTTTCACACAACATTAACCTCCTAAATAAATGTCGTGTGACTAGAGCCTCCCGTCAGGTAGACCGTTCACCGGGTGCAAGTCTTTCGATCTGACGCCACTTCTGTGACTTGCGTGTCGATGGGGATGAAATGACGATGATTGGGACAACACAACACCCAGTCCCTGGGCGCAGAAAATCTCCGACCCAGCCGGGAATCGAACCCGGGCCCTCAGGATTGACATTCTGTCGCGCTGTCCACTCAGCTACCGGGGGCGGACATTAACCTCCTGAATATTTTTCTTTGAAGCATTTCAATGCAATACTATGTAACTAAGAACATTCAACACTCTAAAGTTGTATTGTATTATAACAAATATTGTAATTTTAAAACTAAGTTACCTGTCATAGAATGTAGTCTTCATATGTAATCTTGGTGGAATATTTTCTTTGTGCTACGACTAAGAAATGCGCGCGCACACGAACAATATGAACTGCAATACTGTGCCACGTGATCTAAATTTACGATATAACGGCAGTGCCGGAGTCACATAGATGCTTCTGCGCATGCGCGCACTCTATTTTGCCAACATAAGAACTTTTACGGCGCACGCGCGTTATTCAAATTTTGTATATAATATACTGTATAATGTAAGTCATGTAAATAGTTGTAGATAACTGAGATTTTCTTGTGCCTTTAGGTGAATTGCTCGCCTGCAGGTGTGTCCTTTCGCCTCGCAATTCAGGGGGCTGTATAAAGGCACATTTGCATGCCGTGCGTGAGTTTCCTCGGAAACGCGAAATCTTAATTAAATAATTAATCTGTGACAAATAAATAAAGCCTATGGCACAGAACTGCAGCGCTGTGTTGCTGATAAAACAAAACACAATTACGATACTCTTATATTTCATTAAGAAGGGGAGGTCCTGTACAACAACTGATGCGGGAAGCACATATATTTTATTGACTGGCACACCGCCATATTTGATGTTATATAAGAACACTGCGAGTTGCAATCTTACTAGGCACTCGATTCTGTAAAGAATTTATATTTATGAAAGTAAGTAGAATTATTTAACTGTAGGCTTATTCGTTGAATATATCTGATTTAACTAACTGTGTAAACTTTTTATGTTTAGTAGACAGTCACCTCTGTACGACGTATTGACATGGCGGGCAAATTATTCTAATATTGAGATTTAGATTTGAGTCCGCACCTACCGCAGCAGTCTTTGGAAACGATTTAAATACGAAGTCAGATTATTTGAGTCTTATTTCACGGCCAACTACGAATAACATTACATTTACGAAAAAGCCATTGTCAAGCGTCTGATACCGAATAATTAAACGTCCACGTTCCAGATAAGCAATTATTAATTACATCCAATCACTATCATACATAATGAATAATTAATATTTTATTTTATTTTATCTATTTTATATCGTCTTGATTCTCGAGCCCATCGGAGTCGTCGATGGAGGCTACAACACATTTAAAAAAAATTTTGAAAGCGAAAACGTAACGTACCTGAGCTAATATATTCTCTCTCGCTCTACTCGCAGTAACTGTAACTGCCTTGGAGTACATGTTCACTATGAAATGATTTGCTGAACCCAAAAACCTCAGCCCACAAAGTACCATTCGGAGGAGGTACGAATGATTCGGGGCTATTATCTGCTGGTACTTAGACTTTTTCGGGAGGCTTGGGTCCCGCACCCTCACACAGAACGCTCGCTTGCTACTCGATCGAAAATTTCTATACGTCTCCCAAGAGGAACAGCTGCAGCCGAGAAAACCTAGTGTTAAGTGCCTATTTTCACATCAAAAGGATTTACTGAGTGGCAAAATAAAGTTTAGCTATTATTTACAGAAACATAATATAGCTTTAAGAGATAATATAGTTGGTGTTATGTGTACCTCTTTATGTTCATTATGTTCAAACTAAATCGATTCATGCAGATTTGATAATTATGGTTCCTGTAAAAACTTTTAGACATATTATTTCGGGATGAGCTAGACAATACTGGAATTTTCCATCATCTTTCGGAAGTACATCCGGGACATTGTTAATTCTTGTTCCGATATTTCGGTTCACCATCTCTCATCCTCACTCAAGTTGATAGGTACATTTTTAAATCACGTAAAACAATATGTGGATTAAATGCCAATGCGTCAGAGATAATACCACAAACGCACGCCCGAAACAGGATGAAATACTCCACTCGTCGGAAAAGCTCCATGAAACATAATATTCGAATTTTTCTTCCAAAGGCACAATATCCACGAAGATATTGCTCTGTTTCTTATTAAACTAGAAGAAATCACAAATAAATTAATTACACGAATTAAATGATACAGATCACTTAAACAAACACTACTTCTTGACCACGCTGAATGACAGCCCAGTTAGAGGATCCATGTTACGGATCGCGCGGCCTCTCCTGCGGGAGGTTCGAGTCCTCCCTCGGGCATGGGTGTGTGTGTGTGTTGTTCTTAGCATAAGTTATTTTAAGTTAGTTTAAGTAGTGTGACCTCACCAATTTGGTCCCTTAGGAATTCACACACATTTGAACATTTGAACTACTTCTTGAAAGTGATTTCTTACATAACATGTGACAACAACGTGTGGGTGGCTTAAATAGATTAGGGGATAATTTTTTTGTAACAAATTTAAAAATATGCATTTTCAAGCAAAATCCTTGGTAGAAAATTGTGCCACAATGTTGTGTACATAGTTCCGCATAGTCAGCACGAACACAACTTTCCCAATAGAGAGCGCCCCGCTAAGCACAACGGCGCAGGCGCAGCGCTCGTCCATCTCCGCACTACGAGATGGCGCTGTCTTAGAGACGGACCAAATTCTGCTTCGCCGATCCGCGTATTAATATGTAACGCAGCCAATGAGATTGCTGCTAATGTAGAACCTTTTCTCCTCACGGATCACACTCGTGCAGTGACAACTGAATGCTCGAGGTATTATAACGAGTGTACAGACCTCCGATTAGTCAGTCTGTACCAGTCTGCATTAGTCTGTAGTCAAGTTTCAGTCTGCACCTAATAAGATTATCATATTCCTGTACATAGCCATGCAGAGAAATGTATAGACACTTTGTCAAGTATCAGAGACATGTGAGAATAAGATTAACGTACCAAGACCAAAATGAACTTCAGACTGTGAATTATAAACAGCATCCAGAATCAAGTTAAGTAATTTCTATGCTTTTTATTATTTTAATAAATGTGTGTGAAAATTAATCAAGTTCTGTTTAAAGTTTGTCACCGTCAATCTGCTACACCAAGCGTGCAAGTGGCATTTCTATCGTCTGACCTAACGGCAGAAGATAAACACGCTACGATAAGACCACGAGACATATTGCTGACACTCGCCTACTTCGTTAGAGCGACAAGTCAAATAATCGGATGGTGTGTGTACTGAAGGTCTTACAGTACGCACACAACACACAAATTGCCCAGATTAGCACAATATTCAACTGCCTTGCTTTGTTTGGAAATAAAGGGTGGCATTTTTTGTAGACCATTTTTCCTATCCTTGGTACGCGGTGAATTTGTTGGTAGTTCCTATAATAGTGGCAGAGTTCTGGAATTTATCTAAGATGTGACTCCAGGTTTGAAGACATTTCTCCTTCCAATATGATGCATAACGCAACCTTCTCACATTGAAGTGTGATTCCTACATAATCATAATCTACGGAATGTAGATGGCGTTATTTCTATAATCTGTGTGCTATTGCGCTGAAATGCTAATCAGTAACATATGCAAACATGTAGTACACGTTGTACCAAATTTCCGTTTCTTGAACGCTGCCTTCGTGGTATTAAAATTGTGATGGCCCGCAGTGTATTTTTCATATTTATGTTTTTATTTTCCACATTGTTGAATGTGGAATCTGTATGGCCGAAGAGCGGGTATTTAGCTGCGGCCAGCCGGCTCCAAACGGATAATGAAAAGCTGTAAAGAATGTGAGCATCGAAGTAGTCCAATGCTGCAGCTGATGACAAACTACAGCGCTGTGAGCTGGTGCGTGAGCAGAGACAGTTCTTCTTATGCTCTGAACATCTAGGTAAATCTGTTGACTAAAAAGTGGTGTAAACGTCCACCATTTTTAATCCTTTCCAGCACTTCCGTTTCGCGTGACCAAGCGCTAAATTAAAACAAACTTTGCAAACTCGAAATGAAAAATTTATTTTAAAGTTTTATGCCTCTCTGCGGGCCAACGGCTTAGCCGCGCCTCGGAATTAACTCCAAAAGTAAACTCGGCCGACCACATAAAAAGTTGCGGGAGACGTTCTTTGTTTGGACTCCTTGGCGCGGGGTCTCTCGCTGGCTGTTGATTGTTTACTTCAGCTGCATTTCATTCACTTTTGCGCCGCAGAAACTGGGGCCCAGTTCTCCGCTCTTACTGGGTACTTAAACTTCTGCACGGAAAGAAGCCGCAGCAATGAAAACGTGGCCGCCACGAGGGTCTGGGGACAGCACGGGGCTCACGTCACTGAGAGCTGAGTAAACAAGGCGCGAGGGAGGCACGCCGGTATCTGTCTGCCGCAGCAGGTGCCCAGCCTGCCCATGGCCGAAGCACTAGCGGCGCGGATTTCCTCAGCAATCGCTGAGACCGCCACCTTACGGTACCTTAGCCCTGTAGGCACGAGACCGATCATTTGGCGGCCGAAAGAAAGCCTGTCCTCGCTGCTACGCAAACAATTTTTAAGCCATCAAAACAATCAACGAATAGTTATAAAATGTTTCAATTCCTTCTTGCTTTTAGTACTTCATTTTCTGACAACACTTTTTGATTGAAGTGTGTGTAAAAACACCGCGCAGAAAAATGTTAGAGGTAAAATTTGCGGATAGTACGATGAAGAGGTCTGAAAGCCCCTTGAAACACAGACAACTTGCTTGTGGGAGTGAAAAGCCTCCTGGAAATGTGTTCTTTCACGAGAGTCCCAGGGGTCAGTTCTCGGACCAGTGTTGTTCTCATTGTATGTAAATGGCATCTTATCGGTTCCGTGTTCCTGTAATAATTTCTACCCCTACAACCTCCAGTTTTACTCAAACATCAGACACTGCCATCAGCCAGAGAATGACGACATCTGTTCTGTGCTCAGATGGGCACAAAACCATTGACTTATGCTAAACGTGAAAAAAAAACATCTAATGTTAGTATCCCATCAGGAACTATTAGTTTTGAACTGCACTAACTGAGTTTTCCTTTTCTGCTTCATGTTATGAATACCAACGATAGAACAAAAAGTTGTGAGCCAACCACTTATCACAAATTTGGAAAATCATTTTATTGTTGAGCGTATATTGGTATTAATACTCAGAGCAGAGATTTAGTAACGCAAAATTAATATGTTGCGCAAAGCAATTGTAAGGGAAAACTGGCTCTGTAGAGTTATTATAATTTTCTCTGCGGTTTCAGATGATTGTGGCACAAAACTGCAAGACATACAGAAAAATAACAGAAGTCACTAGATAGAGCATCTCTCCAAATTCCGAATCGTAATACGCTCCCTGGATGAACTGCACTAGATGGCAGGTGTGTCGTAACATGGAGGGAAATCATCTGCTTCATGTTGTTGTACGTCGAATGAGTTTGCGCCTGCAAATATGCGACCCAGCATAGCGACTTCCAAAGCAGGTTGCTGCCAATCATGCCCAGGCAATTCGTGTCGACTAATTCAACGATTTATTAATGTTTACGGCGTCACAATCAGTCCCCATACTGAGCATACCCATACTGAGGACCTGTAATATGAGTTAAAAACTTCTAGAGATCCTCTGTCCACTGTTGTGTATCTATTTTGTACATGTGTTATAATCTTCACGCAGTCTACTGAAAGATCTAATGAAGTGTACTTACGAAAGACTTTGTATAAGAATATAGTAATAGCATACAGTACACCGCCCGGCTAACCGCGCTGTAAGCTGAAGCCTGCCGTCACATTGTTTGTAAATATTTAGCGGGGCCCTTTCACACCCATACTTGCATGATGACCATTCAAAAAGATCTGCCACATCTTCTTGGGTTATTATCGAAAAAGAATTCCACCGAAAATGCAGCTATTTATTTTCGCCTCGTTTGTTAACCATATGTAACTTTCAGAGAAGTGTCATGAGTTGTAACTTTCAGAGAAGTGTCATGAGTGGGAAATTTTCTTCTTCTTCTTCTTCTTGCGTTACGGCCTCTGTAGGACTACGGGTAGCCCCTTCGTGGACTGCATTTTCCTCCTCTTCTCCCAGAACCTCTTCATTCTTTCTCTTCTTCTCTCCTGCTCTTCTTCCGAGATCTTCAGTTTCCGTTTCTCCTGGCGGCTCCGCTGGTGACATTCTAATCTTTTCCTGTATTCTTCTCTGTCATTGATCTCTGGCATATATGTCGGTGTATATTTTTTCCTCCACTTTTCCTTTCCTTCAACCTTGATCCCGAATTCCAACCAGTCCTTCCGAAGTTCAACAACCCACTTGGTTCCTGTCTTTCCCCTTGTGCTCCCTGTTGTTTCCCACACTCTCTTCGTCATTCTGTCCATACTCATCCTAACTACATGCCCAGCAAACCTTGCCCTTTTGAGTCTGATTTGGCCGGATATTGTTCTCTTGTTCCGGTACAATTTTGAGTAAAACCTACTCATTTCTCTTGTTGCCATGTTAAAATTTTCTTCTTTTGCCAAAACTCAGAGGAGTTTTGACAGTCTTACCTCACTAACATATTGTGCAGGCGCAATTGCGAGAGAATTCTGAAACAGTGGTTCATTACGTGAGGAACTGAGGAAAAGTGAGGCCAGTATCTTACGAAAAAATGCACCGTGGAGCAAAATAAACGTGTAATGACTTCACTTTTGTTGTTCCAAAACCCATAGCGTGTCTCATTTCACTTGCTATCGATGGCCCTTAAAAATTACATTCTTTCATCGGAAAAGTCTATAGTTAGTGGAATAATACAGTAGATAATTAAGTTTTGCATAATAACAATACGGAAAAATACTCTCCTCTTTGTGTGCTATCATTCGTCAAAATCTCTTTTCAGTATCTCAAACCGTTTATGAAATGTGAGAAATGTGGATATTTCACTCTGGCTTTATCACTGGCACAGAGCAATCGCAAATGAGAGGCAGAACACATGGTGACATAAGTCTAAAGAAAAATGCAATATGTTAGTTAAATTTCATACACAGCAACATACTATGCAATATCCACCAAACTCAAAATCATAGTGACATGTATTTTTCATTGCAGACTTTCACAACCAGGGGTTCGGCTTGCGAGTTTAGGATCGTCTGTCACCTGTATAAATTAGGGACGCTGTGACGCCTATAATTACAGAGTGCCACCTAATTGTTTCGCCAATTTTATGTACTGTGTAATCAATATTATGTAAAACTGCAACAATTATCTGTTTATTTGTGATGCAAATACGTCAAATGTTTTGTTAGTGTTACATAATGTAAAATTATTAATGACAAACATTGTACTGATACTCAAAAACTGCCGATGGTCAAAGAGTACAGATCCTGCTCCTGAATTTGCTGTGGTTAAAGCAAGTGCGCTCGCCACAGTTAGAGCTGATGGAGCGTTGCGCCTAAGACCACTTCACTATCTCGACGACTACAAAAAACTTTAAGGTCGTATAACATCATTCACGTTGTGTAGAAACTGTGAAGCATTACCCAGTGACTTGATTGCGATCATTTTTCAAGTAATAAGAGAGACAATAACATTTTCCTATTATTTTCATTGTAACCTAGACAGGGTCGAAATCATTCCTGTGCATGCTAATCCGAGAGTTGTGTGTGAAAGGAAAAACCTTTATAAGTAAATGAAAATATGCCCAGCTTAGTTTGCTATTTAAAAATTAATAATATGGAACTACTAGAAACGTGTCATATAGTTAACTGGTTGTCTTCTATAACAATCAGAGGCACTCTTCACTTTGAATTTGAGAATAAAAGTAAATGGAAAGGACAATGTATTTAAATAGCAGTCATACATAACATTTCTGAACACACTATGTCATCTAAAGCATCCAGACACCTGGCTGAAAATGACTTACAAGTTCGCGGCGCCCTCCATTGGTAATGCTGGAATTCAATATGGAGTTGTCCAGCCCTTAGCCTTGAAGACAGTCTCCACTCTCGCAGGCATACGTTCAATAAGATTCTGGAAGGTTTCTTGGGGAATAGTAGCCCCTTCTTCACGGAGTGCTGCACTCAGGGGAAGTATCGATGTCGGTCGATGAGGCCTGGTACGAAGTCGGCGTTCCAAAACATCCCAAAGGTGTTCTATAGGATTCAGGTCAGGACTCTGTGCAGGCCAGTTTATTATAGGGATGTTGTTGTGTAACTACTCCGGCATAGGCCGTGAATTATGAACAGGTGCTCGTTCGTGTTGAAAGGTGTAATCGCCATCCCCGAATTGCTCTTCAACAGTGGGAAGCACGAAGGTGCGTAAAACATCAGTGTAGGCCGCAAAAAACAAGCCCCCTCCATGAAAAACACGACCACACCATAACACCACCGCCTCCGAGTCTTACTGTTGGCATTACACACGCTGGCAGATGACGTTCACCGAGCATTCGCTGTGCCCACATCCTGCAATCGGATCGCCACATTATGTACCGTGATTTGTCACTCCACTCAACGTTTTTCCACTGGTCAATTGTTCATTGCTTACGCTCCTTCCAACAAGCGAGGCGTCCTTTGGCATTTACTGGCGTGCTGTGTGGCTTATGAGCAGCCGCTCGAGCATGAAATTCAAGTTTTCTCACCTCCCGCCTGTCATAGCACTTGATCCTGATGCAGTCTGGAATTCCTGTGTGGTGGTCTGGATAGACGTCTGCCTATTACACTTTACGACCCTCTTCAACTGTCGACACCCTCTGTTAATCAACAAATCAACAGACGCGGTCGGCCTGTATGCTTTTGAGCTGTACGTGTCCCTCACTATCACATCGGAAACAGAGGGTCTAAGGATGTTTAGGAGAGTGGAAATCTCGCGTACAGGCGTATGACACAAGTGACACCCAATCACCTGACCACGTTCGAAGACCGTGAGTTCCGCGGAGCGCCCCATGCTGCTCTCTCGATGTCTAATGACTACTGAAATCGCTGATATGGAGTACCTGAGAGTAGGTGGTAGCACAGAGCTATATGAAAAACGTGTGTTTTTGAGGTTGTCCGGGTACTTTTGATCACATAGTGTATCATTCTCCTTGAGTGTACTGACTTGATTCAAATTTCATTATCAGTAATGTGTTGCAATTCACATAGTCAAGCACATGATCAGTTTCCATTCTAATTAACTTTCAGAATTGATAAGGAATCGTGTTACAAACTATTTCATTAAACTTCAGTTAATTTGCGTTTCTCAAAAACTGCTAGTATCGAATAATCATTAGCGTGAGGTTACTTAAGTCTTGTCGCAACAATAGTGAGCTTGAGTTCCACTAAATGCAGTGACGTTTATTCCAAATGACATTCCAAATTATTTCATTTAACTGCATTATATTAACTAACTCTTTTAATGCAATATTCATTTATTCTTATTTTTTGCTTGTAAGTTTAACTACCTGTGTGGAAACCTTCAGCTGCGACGCAGTTACTTCAGTATTATTTCAAACAATTACTGTCCAGTTAACGTGAACGATGGTATTAATTATGAACCAAGCGACATAAAGTATAATAGCAGCACATAGTAGTAGACGAATAAGATATTTTTCGGAATAGCTTGTACCCATATTCACTCCAAGCAGTAACAGATTCCTTCGGAATTTTATCATTTCTTTTGGGCACTTACGAAACACGGCCAAATTTCCGCAGTAACTGATTAGCGAAGGGAGGGGGAGTTACAACAACCTGTATACTCGTTCCGTTATTAGTTTTCTCGGGTTTCGTAACGATTTCCTATTGATACCACCTCACTATACTCAATAAAATTGTCGTCCAACAGCGTTTGTCTTGCTTAAGTTCTTACACAGCTGGCCATTAAAACTGCTACACCAAGAAGAAAGGGTATTCATTGGACAAATATATTATACTAGAACTGACATGTGATTACATTTTCACGCAATTTGGGTGCATAGATCCTGAGAAATCAGTACCCAGAACAACCACCTCTGGCCGTAATAACGGCCTTGATACGCCCGGGCATTCAGACAAACAGAGCTTGAATGGCGTGTACAGGTACAGCTGCCCATACAGCTTCAACACGATATCACAGTTCATCAAGAGTAGTGACTGGCGTATTGTGACGACTCAGTTGCTCGGCCACCATTGAACAGACATTTTCAATTGGTGAGAGATATGGAGAATGTGCTGGCCAGGGCAGCAGTCGAACATTTTCTGTATCCAGAAAGGCCCGTACAAGACATGCAACATGCGGTCGTGTATTATCCTGTTGAAATGTAGGGTTTCGCAGGGATCGAAAGAAGCGTAGAGCCACGGGTCGTAACACATCTAAAATGTAACGTCCACTGTTCAAAGTTCCGTCAATGCGAACAAGAGGTGAGCGAGACGTGTAACCAGTGGCACTCCATACCATCACGCCGGGTGATACGCCAATATGGCGATGACGAATACACGCTTCCAACGTACGTTCACCGCATTGTCGCGAAACACGGATGCAACCATCATGATGCTGTAAACAGAACCTGGATTCATCCGAAAAAAATTGTCTTTCGTGCACCCAGGTACGTCGTTGAGTACACCATCGCAGGCGCTCCTGTCTGTGATCCAGCTTCAAGGGTAACCGTAGCCGTGGTCTCCGAACTGATAGTCCATGCTGCTGCAAACGTCGTCGAACTATTCGTGCAGATGGTTGTTGACTTGCAAACGTCCCCATCGGTTGACTCAGGAATCGAAACGTGGCTGCACGATCCGTTACAGCCATGCGCATAAGATGCCTGTCATCTCGACTGCTAGTGATACGAGGCCGTTGGGATCCAGCACGGCGTTCCGTATTACCCTCCTGAACCCACCGATTCCATATTCTGCTAACAGTCATTGGATCTCGACCAACGCGAGCAGCAATGTCGCGATACGATAAACCGCAATCGCGATAGGCTACAATCCGACCTTTATCAAAGTCAGAAACGTGATGGTACGATTTCTCCTCCTTACACGAGGCATCACAACAACGTTTCACCAGGCAACGCCGGTCAACTGCTGTTTGTGTATGAGTAATCGGTTGTAAACTTTCCTCATGTCAGCACGTTGTAGGTGTCGCCACCGGCGCCAACCTTGTGTGAATACTCTGAAAAGCTAATCATTTGCATGTCACAGCATTTTCTTCCTGTCGGTTCAATTTCGCGCCTGTAGTACGTCATCTTCGTGGTGTAGCAATTTTAATAGCCAGTAGTGTAGTAAGACAAATAAAGCAGAAAGATGACTTCCTGTCACTAAATTTCTGCGACGAATTTAAGTCGAAACCTAGCAAGCCATTGTTATCGTTGTTACGAGCGACTGCACCTCTGTGTTTGGCGCTGCTACCGCTTTTTCTTATAGCTGGGTGATCTGGGTGGGGGTAGCGCTGCAGAGCGGGTCCTTCCCACAGCGCCATCCATCCTCTTTACAGCCCGACGCCAAGCCTCGCTCCAAGTGGCCCCCGTAACCCAATAAGCACATCTGCGAGACGCGCCCCGGATCCCAAGTGCGCTGATTTCAGCCACATTGCCGGGCCGAGCCGAGGCGGGAAAATGTGATCCGCATAAAGCGATCTTCCGCCGCAGCGGCGAGCCTAATTCGTCCGCCAGCGCGTTGCCTCGGGGCGGCGACAAATCGTATTTCGTGTTTCCTTTTGCCGGTGCTGCAGCGGCTGCGTTTTAGCGCCGCTGCTCTCCGGTTCCCTGTACGTCCGCACCGGAGGTGTGAGAGTGGGGTGTGACCGGAATTTACTGTGACCTATGAAAACGATATTGCAATGTTCTGATTTACATCCAGACTTTCTCGCAAGTGCTTTGCGTTTCGACGGATCACATTATATAGGAAAGAACGTGTCCACGAAGCTAGATACCGTTTCAACTGGGAAACGGTTCGCCATAAGTTGGGGCAAATGCCGCAAATAAAGCTAGTGACATTGGCTGCATTTTAAGCAGTTGTTTGAGGCGACATCAATACATAAGGACAGGGAAGTTACGACGTATCTTTTTCTACCGCTGCACTGGGTGCTTTCGAGAGAAAACGAGTTCACGTTGAGAGACTGTAAGTTCCCTGTCTGGTTTACAAGTGGCATTACTTGCATAAGTAAATCCGAATATGCACTGATATGAAAATTATGCCCTCTCATACACAAAACTTCGGCCCTGAATCAAGTTTAGTAACACAATCTCGCTTGCAAAAGTTGTAGAAATTTACTCAGACAGAACACATTACTAACACAACTGTTTGTTGTTGTTGTGCAGTCTTCAGTCCGAAGACTTGTTTAATTCAACTATCCATGCTACTCTGTCCTGTGCAACTTCATCATTTCCGAATAACTACTGCAACCTTCATCTTCTGAGTCTGCTCACCTTATTGATCTCTGGGTCTCGTACAATTTTTACCCCCTCACACTTCCTTCCAGTGCTAAATTGGTGATCTTTGATGTCTTAATATGTATCGTACCAACAGATCCCTTTTTTTAGTGAAGTTGTGCCACTAATTTCTTGTCTCCCAGGTTCTAGTCAGTACTTCCTCATTAGTTACGCAAAATCTTCAGCTTTCTTCTGTAGCACTACATTTCAAAAGCTTCTATTCACTTCTTGTGCAAACTCTTTATCTTCCATGTTTCACTTCCATACGTGGCTACACTCCATACAAATGCTTTCAGTAAAAACTTTCTAACACTTATATCTGTTTTCGATGTTAACAAATTTCTCTTCAGAAACACTTTTCTTGCCATTACTCAGTCTACATTTATATCCTTCCTACTTCGGCCATCATCAGCTATTTTGCTGCCCAAATAGAAAAACTCATCTACTACTTTACGTGTCTAACTTTCTAATTTAATTCCCCCAACATCACCTAATTTAGTTCCACTATATTCCATTATACTTGTTTTGCTTATATGATCCTTTCAAGAAACTGTCCATTCCTTTCAACTGCTCCTCTAAGTCCTTTGCTGCCTCTGACGGAATTACAACATCACCAGCAAACCTCAAAGCTTATGCTGCTTCTCCCCGAATTTGAATGTATACTCATAGAACTGACTTTACAAAGCACTTAAAACACAGTAGTACAGGTACTGTTGGTGCACAAGATGCACGTGACATGCAGTTTCCAATACGTGAATAATTGAAGCAAACTAGATTCAAAATATTCTGTAACATATTTGCAATGATTCACTCATAGACAAAGCGACTAGACAAACTACACCTTGCTGAAGACGACAGCAAGCAGATTCTGTAAAGAGCCTCGAAATGAACACAAGAAACCGATATCCACGCATGAAGGGTATACCAAATTCGCGGATCGAACTAAGAAATTACTTATGCATGTACCATACGTTCGTCGTGAAACTTCAACACCAACGACCAGCGACCTGCGGAATTCTGTCACCAACACGTTCTTTCTTCAGGCTATACAACATAAGACAAGAATGTTTCTACACAACACAAGCTCCAGCGTCTCTAGCGTGGTGGGTAGCGGTCTGATTGGCTCGCTCACGCGGAAAACAACCGTCCACTTCCAGTTTCACCTAGAAATAAGGCCCCTCAACACTCCGTGTCTGACGTCATTAAAAAATCCTTATCTAAAGTGAAAAGGATTTTCTCATACTTTAATAATGAATGTTTGTTCTCTTATTTTATGATACACAACCATTTTTTTCATGAAATCACATAGAAACATAATTTGAAATTAAGTGAAATTTTCGGTTATCTGCTCAAATACCTGTTTCAGGGAATCAAGGAAACGTTTGGGATTTCGGTAAGCAATTAAATCGTATTCACATTTACACAATTATTGATTTTTTGTTTGTGCTTAAAAATTTAAACCCAAATGTTCAGTACACAGTATCTCCATCTCTTGAAGGTTGTAACACTATTTGCACTTACAATGTCATTGACCCATTTGCTATAAATATTAAAAAAAAATACTCACTGCAGGACCAAGCATGACATAAATGATTTCAAGGACAATGTGATTTGGAGTATAATCAAACCCACCAAATATATAGGGTGGTCCATTGATCGTGACCGGGCCAAATATCTCACGAAATAAGCGTCAAACGAAAAAAATTCAAAGAACGAAACTTATCTAGCTTGAAGGAGGAAGCCAGATGGCGCTATGGTTGGCCCGCTAGATGGCGCTGCCAGAAGTCAAACGGATGTCAACTGTGTTTTTTTAAATAGGAACCCCCACTTTTTATTACATATTCGTGTAGTACGTAAAGAAAGATGAATATTTTAGTTGGACCAATTTTTTCGCTTTGTGACAGATGGCGCTGTAATAACCACAAACATATGGCTCACAATTTCAGACGAACACTTGGTAACAGGTAGGTTTTTTAAACTAAAATACAGAACGTAGGTACGTTTGAACATTTTATTCAGGTTGTTCCAGTGTGATACATGTAACTTTGTGAACTTATCATTTCTGAGAACGCATGCTGTTACAGCGTGATTACCTGTAAATACCGCATTAATGCAATAAATGAAAATGATGTCCGTCAACGTCAATGCATTTAGCAATACGTGTAACGACATTCCTCTCAACAGCGAGTAGTTCGCCTTCCGTAATGTTCACACATGCATTGACAATGCGCTGACGCATGTTGTCAGGCGTTGTCGGTGTATCACAATAGCAAATATCCTTCAACTTTCCCCACAGAAAGAAATCCGGGGACGTCAGATCAGGTGAACGTGCGGGCCATGGTGTGGTGCTTCGACGACAAATCCACCTGTCATGAAATATGCTATTCAATACCGCTTCAACCGCACGCGAGCTATGTGCCGGACATCCATCAAGTCGGAAGTACATCGCCATTCTGTCATGCAGTAAAACATCTTGTAGTAATATCGGTAGAACATTACGTAGGAAATCAGCTTACATTGCACCATTTAGCCGGCCGCGGTGGTCTCGCGGTTCTAGGCGCGCAGTCCCGAACCGCGCGACTGCTACGGTCGCAGGTTCGAATCCTGCCTCGGGCATGGATGTGTGTGATGTCCTTAGGTTAGTTAGGTTTAAGTAGTTCTAAGTTCTAGGGGACTGATGACCACAGCTGTTAAGTCCCATAGTGCTCAGAGCCATTTGCACCATTTAGATTACCATCGATAAGATGGGGGCCAATTATCCTTCTTACAATGATGCCGCACCATACATTAACCCGCCAAGATCGCTGATGTTCCTCTTGTCGCAACCATCGTGGATTTTCCGTTGCCCAATAGTGCATATTATGACGGTTTACGTTACTGCTGTTGGTGAATGACGCTTCATCGCTAAATAGAAAGCGTGCAAAAAATATGTCATCGTCCCGTAGTTTCTCTTGTGCCAGTGGCAGAACTGTACACGACGTTCAAAGTCGTCGCCATGCAATTCCTGGTGCGTAGAAATATGGTACGGGTGCAATCGATATTGATGTAGCATTCTCAGCACCGAAGTTTTTGAGATTCCCGATTCTCGGACAATTTGTCTGCTACTGATGTGCGGATTAGCTGCGACAGCTGCTAAAACACCTACTTGGGCATCATCATTTGTTGCAGGTCGTGGTTAACGTTTCACACGTGGCTGAACACATCCTGTTTCCTTAAATAACGTAACTACCTTAAATAACGTAACTACCCGGCGAACGGTCCGGACACTTGGATGATGTCGTCCTGGATAACGAGCAGCATACATAGCACACGCCCGTTGGGCATTTTGATCACAACAGCCATACATCAACACGATATCGACCTTTTCCGCAATTGGTAAACGGTCCATTTTAACACGGGTAGTGTATCTAGAAACAAATACCGTCCGTACTGGCGGAATGTTACGTGATACCACGTACTTATAAGTTTGTGACTATTATAGCGCCATCTATCACAAAGCGAAAAAAGTGGTTCAACTAAAAAATTCATATTTCTTTACGTACTACACGAATATGTAATAAAAAATGGGGGTTCCTATTTTAAAAAACGCAGTTGATATCCGTTTGACCTATGGCAGCGCCATCTTGCGGGCCAACCATAGCGCCATCTGGTTTCACCTTTCAAGCGAGACGAGTTTCGTTCTTTGTAGTTTTTTCGTTTGACGCTTATTTCGTGAGATATTTGGCCCAGTCACTATCAGTGACCATCCTGTATAACTAGGCAAGTTGCTACGACATGGACAAAACAATACATTTATTTTGCACCTTTCTCGAAGAAACAACTCTTTTATTTCAGTAATTAATTTCTGTGTAGCAACATATTTTTATGCTACACAAGTTATAACATCCTGATTAGTGCTCAGAGCCATTTGAACCATTTTTGAACCACTTTAATTTAAAATCGGCTAAAAGCCAGTAACTTAAGACTCAAATCAAATCAGGAAGGTAAAAGGCAGAGGGCCTAATCTTAAATCAGTTCTTTCAATTAGACTGAAGGCCCCAACAATCTGACACCTAAATAGCAAACAACTCTACTTTAAAAAGCCCGTCACTTAAGACTCAAAGCAAAACAAATTTTTAAAAGGTCAAAGGCCTTATCCTAAAACTGTTCTTTAAATTAGGTTGTAGGCCCAAACAATCTCACGCAAAACAACCTTAATTTAAAAATCAGCTAGAAGCCATAAAAATACAAACAACAAGAACAAATAAGAAAAGGCAGTACACCCAACGGCGCTCAGAAGGTGCTGAGGGTCGGCCTGGAATTCAAACACTAACGCTCGCGTAGGTGAGACAGGCAGTCGGCCCAACCATTCTCGATCCGATGACAACCCAACCGACAGACAGTCAACGGACCCATCGACGAGATTCCTTCCGCTCCACCCGACCAGCACTCAACAGACAGTTCAATGGAACAACGTAGAAAGTATTGGTGCCCACGCCCAATTATACATTCAGCCGTCAAACTACACACCGTGCTGGATAGCGACAGCACGATGAGGAAAATACATTGCCTGAATTTGCGTCAACGACCAGGGCAGGTAACCGGAACGTTAACTGCAACAAGGCAGAAGATTCCGCTGGTGCACTTCAATTCAAAATAACCAAGTACAGTTAAACTCCACCGGAGGGTGGCTAAAATTTGCCAACTTGAAAAAACACGTTGTTCCTCGCGGGAATGTCCCAACAGTCGACAACGAAATCCAAACGACACAATGTGAACAATCGTGACTTGCTGGTAGAATAAGTCAAAACTCAACTCTCGTGTCCAGTATCGATGCCCCACGGACCTCGTAGCAATGGGAACAGCACCACACATTCCGACCGCGCGTGGACACAGCCAGCGACCTCGGCCAATCTACGCGCCGCAGAGATTTCCTCGCTTCTTGCTCCATGCCAACCGAACAACTGCTCGCACACAGCACAGCCGGAAACTATAATCGCCAGGCCAAAGATAGTACAAGGTGCGAATATCGATACACGTCACTGCAGCCACTCGCAGAGAGAGAGAGAGAGAGAGAGAGAGAGAGGATAACAGCATAATCGCGATAACCACGGGAGACTTAACACAGAATAGCAATCAAGGTTTAATCCGACGCATCACATGAGCCAGCCACGGCCCATCCAGATCATCAGTTTGAACCTTGACTGTTAGGAAATATTGTTTATCTTTCTCATTGAGCCTATATCCAGCAAAATCCACCAAGGCAAGAGTGGGTGCGGCGCGGCACGTTTCTTTTTACCGCTCTGCCAGTGTCCAGCAATGTTCATTTGTCTAGCTAAAAGCTGTAATAGAAAATACTAGACCACTACTGTCTACTGCAGGTCGCAACATACATAGAATTGTCCGGTAGACGGGATGTGGCCAGCTATTGAAATAAAAGTTTTAACTTGGCAATGTAAATTTTCAGGTGTATTTTTACGATAAAGACCACAGTTAATACTACCAAGTCCGTACTAAGTGGCTGCACAATGTAAAGTTCCCATGCACACAACAATCACACACGTAGCCAGTTTATGGTATTTACACCCGTTACCGAAGTTAATAGAGTTCACTGGATCGTTTAGTTATGAAAATGCTTGCTCAAGTGTTGTGCACTCTGCTCTACACGTAATACCCGTTCCAGTCTTGGAGCGCACAACACGCCACGCGGTTTTAACTAACAGTCAAAAGCAATAATTTTGATATTCCGTCCGAAATTCCACACGACTTCGACTATACCGTTCACTTAAATACGCTTTGTACTATTCGTAATTAGCATTTTTCCGCGATTTTATAGTACTTTCGTCGGAGCTGCTTTCAATGAGATGTTACTAGTTCGAACCCTCAGCCCCGACTCCCTAGATCACACCAAAGGCTTTGTTCCCTGCATAGATTGGCGCGAGCCTGCATTTTTCTGATTGGCTGATATCACAAACAGCAAATCAGGTTGCAGTATTATCCCGCGCTAACCCGCCCTTTACTTGAATGACCAATCATAGTAAAACATTTCTTTCTATGGCAATTGCTAAATAAATAAAATTAGAAAAGTATCAAATATAAAATTACTCCTTCCGAAATTACCGATTAATTTGTGTTCTACTCACGATTTATTAGTACCATAAACTGACTGCACATTTAATTATAGTAAATCCCCTGTATAGTTTAACTGGTACTTCCTGAATAAACAAAACAATTTTCATTTACTTCTGTTCTTCTTCACTCATACAACACTCACATTGCTAATTACTACACATATAGAACAATTATAATTATGCAAATACATTAAATATTAGTCAAACATAACATTACAACATTGTTTTGACTACGACTGCTAGCACTATCCGTCAACTGCTGACCTCTGCCGCCTACTAGTACAACTACGTGCAGCTCTGTAACTCAGGTCCATGTCAGCTGGTGACATCTGTCGATGACTCATGCCTATAACGATATCGTCCTAACAAGTGACAGGAGCGATGCGAAGGCGCTACGCCTCATGGTGTGTATAAGACCCAAATGAGATTTTTTTGCTAAAACGAGTTTTGGCCTACCCTCAGAATTTTCCATCATTAACCAGTTTTCAAACTGATTTAGGAGAGTTAGTATGTGTTTATTGGTCTTGAAACCTATTTAATAATCTCTGAATTTTTAACAAGCTTTGAACATTAACTTCATCCCACCACTTGCAAATTATCTCCATGAAATTTGCAGTATGATTCCAGTATTCAAAATTGTGTCTAGAACCTGATTCTTTGTGAGATATAGCTCTTGTACGTTCAAACATATCATTCTGCCTTTCTATGGTTGATGTATACTGTGATTTAGGACACAGTTGACAGATTTCATTAAATTTGCCTCTTCAAGCACATGAAGAGTTTTCAGACTACTGAAATATACAAAACCACCAGCAATTTCATAGTTGAAACATGGAAACTCTATAATGTCTTCTACCTGATTTAGCCAGTTGTTACATATGCATTTCAATAAGTGCACACTATCAAACAGACTGTGCAAAAAGACCTGTATCCAACACCTGGAGAAGGATGTGGTTTTTTAATTTTAGGTTGTGGTGGATCACTGAAGTATCATACAGCTTTCTTGTTGATGGAATTATTGTCAGATACAATACTAACAGCTTCAAACCCTATGTGTTGCAGTTTCAATACAGTATCTTTAAGGAAGGTGAAAAGAGCAGGGGCTGAATGACTGACACGCCGAATACGAACTACATCAGCATACAGTGTATGCAAACTACACGCCATGAATACACATGCTGTAGATGCACAATAACTACTACTATAAACCTGATCCACAATATTCCACCCTTTGAAATCCATTTGTGACTTTAAATGGACTTCATCCATCAAGAGGAGAAGTGTTAGGTCTTGCTGAGTTAAAGATGACAATTTCTTAGCTATGTGCAGGAACTTATTCAAGAACAGGGTTACTAGAAAATCTACTACATGTTCTAGTCAGAGAAGCATGATAGGTATCATTATTATTCTACTGCTACTTAAAACCTTATAACAACGAGGAGAAATGAAATTAACAAATGAGCATAACACTAAAATATGGGATAAACACCTTGCCCTATTCTTTCAAAAGTGTAATAATTTCTTGTTTACCTGACAGCTTTTTAGGTAAATAATTCAAAACAGAAAATACAAAATAAATACTCTCAGTAGTATTCTGGTCTTCTCTATTGCTCAGTTTCAAGTTCACAATATCAAGCATATTAGTTAACTGTGTCATATTACTTACAGTTACTGGAAACTTGAAGTTCTCTATTGGACCAATCTGCAGATCAGTACATGAATAGTGATGCTTAAGTTTGCAGTAATTGTGACGTGACACAGAACTTTCAGAACTGGCACTTCACTAATTAAAAAGGAAATATGCACTAGGTTCCAACACACATCCACTCACTCAAATCACAGGTATTAATTTCATCATTCGTATGTTCTTCATGACTCATCAAACTTTCCTTTAGTGCAGCATTGATGTAAGCATTTTCCAAACGCCGTCTTCGATCCTCAGGAGGTTCACTAGACACTGAAGGTGCAGTTAAATATCCAGGACATCTAGATAATAGCGATGGCACTGCACCCATAACAAATATACGAACTGCCAATATCGTACCTGATAAGCCATAGTGGCAACAGATTCATTCACTAATTATATATCCTGACACTAAATCAGTAAACACCCATCTAACCTTTCCTTACCCGTGTACGATCAAGAGGTGCTGTTATTAATTTTCCAGTCTTACGGATCGTATGCTGATATACTTCTTTCTATATCGTGTGCATGAAAGTGTCGCTTACAAACCTGTTAAAAATAATGGATTAGCTTGCATTAGTGCGATGAAACAGTTTCTTTACATAGCTTAGGTTTATAAATTACAGTTAACATCCAGTGTACATACAAATATTTGATAGGTTTATTTACTAAAGTTGCTGTTTATCGCCGGCCGGAGTGGCCGTGTGGTTCTAGGCGCTACAGTCTGGAGCCGAGCGACCGCTACGGTCGCAGGTTCGAACACTGCCTCGGGCATGGATGTGTGTGATGTCCTTAGGTTGGTTAGGTTTAATTAGTTCTAAGTTCTAGGCGACTGATGACTTCAGAAGTTAAGTCGCAGAGTGCTCAGAGCCATCTGAACCTTTTTTTTTTGTTTTTTGTTTTTAGCTGCTTATCACACAGCCATCTGTCGGCGTAAAATTATCTCGATGAACTGCTCGTATCCAGTCATTTCTTGTACTGACTTGTAGTTGCAGGCATACAACATCTACGTGGCATAGTTAAATGTTAAAGCAGTATTAACTAAAGCAATTAAGATTTCTTCTCCGTATTCAATCTCTATACGACGACAGAGAAACAACAACCGACAGTGTTGATCTCGTTCTGTTTGTTATTATCCGTAGCGCTTGGGTTACGAGCGATTCCAAAGACAGTGTAGAGGCGTTGTTGCTAGGTGGCACTGCTACTTCCCGTGTACTTCAAAGACTAGCCGAAGCTAAACAAGCTGCTCACGAGCAATACTAGACACGGCACAGCATCTCTGCAGTGACTGGTGTGCGAAGTAATTGAAATATAGTAATAATAAACTGGAATAAGAAAACTGCAAAGTAACAACCAAGTTCCAAGATGATAAGAAGATAGGTAATTGTAGAGAGAAAAGATACGATAAATAGATTTTCTGTTCTCAGTACCGTTCGAGACACATTTATTTGAAAATCTCACGAACAGGAGTGTAAAGGGACTAGCTAATTAGCATATTGCTACTTGTCGGGTTTAACTGTGAATTTCCCCTTACAACACACATCCAAAATTTCCACCACGAGCTTCAGATACAAATTTTGCGCTTAACTTAGGCAAAGCCTGTGTTGAAACGTCCTAGCAGATAAAAAAAAAAAATTGTCTTGGACTGGGGCTCGAAGGGTGAACCTTTCTTTTTGCGAACATTGCTCTTAACAACTGAGCTATCCACAAACGATTGACGACCCACTCTCACAGTTGCACCTTAGCCATTGCCGTTCTGCCACTTCTCAAGTTTCACAGAAGCGCTCCTGATAATGTGCTGGACTAGCACGTCTGGAATGGAGTATGTCGCGGAGAACTTGGCTTACGAGGAGATCACATGGCAATCGGATTTTAGTATATTTTTTAATGTTATGGTAAGTGAAGTTCAGAACCAAAACACCAATACCGCAAAGTAGTACGATGCAACTCGTAAGAACTCGCGAGATGATCGATTGAAGCTTTCTGTCTGTGTTTAATACACTAACGCAGGTCTGACTAACATTTCTGCTTCTGGAGCGCGGCAACTGTGAGTGAGATGGTTGTATGATAAAGGCTAAAACACGCAGAAACCTAAGGAATACGTGTTTGTAACACAGTGCAGCAACTTATAAGAGACGAATATTGCAGCATACTTTTATAAGCAGCTGTTTATGATGTGTATCTATTTTCAACTTTTTAATTTTATGCCAAAGCAATTACTTTTATTAATCGAGTAAATAAATACATTATACTGTGCTAATCCAGTCTGCAGAACCACAAAAAGCATTACACACAGGCATTTAACATTGCGTTCCCAAGTTTATAAACTTATACATATTTCTCTTCTAGAATACGTTATAATTCTGGAAATATGGTTGGCGATACAATCAAACACATGGAGTTATGTAGATTATAATCTGTTAAACTCGAATGTTAGTGGGACTTCGTCAATTGCATGAGACAAGAAGTAACGTTCATACACTCTGTTGAACGAAACATTGAAACATCTTTGTCAACTTGTCTGTGCAGTCGAGCGTATTGTTCTGGGGTAACAACTTATAAAAGACTTGTAAATTCCTGATTGGAAAAACGGGTTGTTGAGCTATGTTCTCCACTGTACATCTATTACCTCGAGTCGGCGATAATGAGGCACTTGAGCAGCAAGAGCCGCACGACCGCTACGGTCGCAGGTTCGAATCCTGCCTCGGGCATGGATGTGTGTGATGTCCTTAGGTTAGTTAGGTTTAAGTAGTTCTACGTTCTAGGGGACTTATGACCACAGCAGTTGAGTCCCATAGTGCTCAGAGCCATTTCTTTGAGCAGCAAAAACAGTCTGACAAATAAATCGGAATCCATCTTCAGTCGTGCAAAGTTTTGCAATTAGCTTGAAAACCTATGATTAAATGTTTCAATTGTTGTAACGTATTCAGTCATGCCTGATCCACAAATGGCTGCAAAAAACCGTTCCTTTACCTCCGACACTGGAATACATGTAGTACCACTGTTGTTGCTGAAATTTTAGGGTAGACAATTTCTAGAAGTGGTAGTATTGACCAAAACAAGGAAAAAATGTCCAGTAAACAAGGGCTCTAAAATGCATACTTGAGGAGATGACTCCGCTACTGTGGAACACATCTCATAGCTCTTCAGATATGCATTTTAAAGCCCACGTTTACTATGCATTTTCTTACTTATTTTGGTCCATACCGTCATCTCTGAAAGTTGTCTTCCGAACAGTCTTAGCAACAACAGTAACGGTACATGTATTCCTCTGTCAGAGGTATCAGAATGCTTTTCGCCTACAATTTTCGACTCCGTTTCCAATACAGGCATCGTTACCTCAAATTGAAACATTTATCCTTCTCCATCATCCTTGAAAATTTGTATCATCATCCGGAATCACCGTACATACGTACAGGCGCCGGCGCCTATATGTTTATCGCTTTTTAGCGTCGTTGGATGACGTTTCCGGACATGGGTTCTTATGTACAACTTGATCTACTAAGCCCCCTTTACAACTTCTAGAAGTGTGTAAAATGAATTGCGAAATACCCTGCATAAAAGATGGGTAATTAAGAATTTGTATTTGCCTTGAAAACTGGATTTTTGTGGCCGATATGTAATTAGAAAAAAAGACGAGCATTTTTCATAAAAATGACAATTAGAGATGTGGTAATTAGCTTATATTCGACTGAACGTAAAGAAACGAAAAAAATTATGGCTGATAGAAACTCGATCCGGCGATAACGAGTATCGAGCGATACTTCTCCATCTTCATGTATTTTACGCTCCACGGAATCCTCCTAGAACGTGCAACATTGTTCATTAATTTTGTTCGGGTGGGAATCAAATCCAGCCCAGCCACCTAGCAGGCAGCACAGCCACGATGCCTGCTGAAAAGCTCACCTTGCTGTAGCGTATTAAAGACGCTCGGAAAACTTCGAAGTCGATTTTCTCGAGAATTTTTTAAGATTTGCATCTAGCTGCTTTCGAAGACTCATATTTCAGTTCCGAACTTCACGTATCATACACGATGCGTGATAAAAAAGTTACAAGAGTTTTTGTTCTTCTTAAAGTATCTTTATTTATTTATCAACATCAAGAAGTACTTTTGAAATTCACTTATCGTTATGGTGTTCAGCTCCCTCAGCGATTTTGTTTTTATCTCATCAACGGTGTCAAGACGATGTCTTTTCGGGATTCTCTTCAACCACAGGAATAGAAAGAAGTCACGAGGCTGTTGTCCGGCGATTGCCGAGGCTGAGGCAAAACAACGTTTATGTTTTTTGCCAAAACTCAGGAACAAGCATTGAAGTGTGGGCTGGGATATTGTCGAGATGCATTTTCCACGAGTGGTTTTGCCACATTTCTGGTCTGTTTCTGCGGACTGCTTAACGCAAACAGCGGATAGCTTCCAGGTAGTATTCCTTACTGACCGTACCGACCATAAGGAAAGAAGTCATAATGTACTATTCCATTAAACTCGTGGAACATTTCTGATCTTGGCTCTTCAGGCAGTTTCCGTTGGGACGATTTGACATCATACCCATATAGACATATTTCGTTATCTCTTATAACCTTCTTTAGAAGCACTGGTTCCTTGTCAACTTCATTCAGTAATTCCTGACAAATGTCTACTCGACGTCGTTATTGGTCGAAGTTCAACAGTTTCGGAACAAACTTTCCTGCTACACGTTTCATGCTCAAACCATCCAAAAAAATTTGCTTGGCATGAGCCCAAGATATTCCGACATCATCACCAACCTCTCTGACGGTGATAGACGATTTTCTAGAACTATTTTCCTTACTTCTTCGTTATTATCATCAGTAATTAATGTGCTAGGTCGTCCATTGCGGCCCGCATCTCGTGGTCGTGCGGTAGCGTTCTCGCTTCCCACGCCCGGGTTCCCGGGTTCGATTCCCGGCGGGGTCAGGGATTTTCTCTGCCTCGTGATGGCTGGGTGTTGTGTGCTGTCCTTAGGTTAGTTAGGTTTAAGTAGTTCTAAGTTCTAGGGGACTGCTGACCATAGATGTTAAGTCCCATAGTGCTCAGAGCCATTTGAACCATTTTTTCGTCCATTGCGGTCTTCGTCTTCAACGTCTTCTCAATTCTCTTTTAAACATTTATACCACTCGTTTATCCTTGTTTTACTCATAGTGGATTCGTTAAAGACACTGTCCACATTTTGAATGCGGTGCTGCACTTTATTCCATTTTCAAGCAAAATGTAACGCAAATTATATTTTGATCCACTTTTTCGTCAGTAAAAATTCGCTGAGCACACGAAAACACGTATAACCTTTTCGACTGTCAACAATAAACTAAATATTGAATACAGCTGAAAATGCAGATATACATTAGGAACATGTGCATCAAGAAGATAAGAAAAAAGCTTTGGAAATCGGTGTATAAAATCAGTGAAATTAAAAAATTCCAGTTACTATTTGATCACAACGCGTATATAAATAATTACGAAAGGCCGAAGGCTTATTTACAGATTGAATCACTGTGCAGCATGCTGTTTTGAATTACCCAGCACAGACTTTCGATCTGTCAGGAAGTGCAAAGTAAAATATTCATTCTGAAATGATTTATTAGTAATCGGAGCTACTGTCCGCATACAACATGCACATGTAAAATGCACTGAAGCTGGTGTAGTCATTTTTGGACTCGACTTGAAATGGAACATTAAAACAAAATGTACGAAACCAGTTGTTAATGTAGTGTCACTTGTTACGATCCGACTATTGACGTTTCCAAAAGCATATTTTTGGGAAACCATTTTGAATATAAAATGTTGTGTTCACGCTTCAGTACGATCCAGATTTTTATCCAATTCCGTTTGTTCATGAGACGCTATCACTGTATGTGACCATTTCTCGAAGTGGATAGCACAACAGAAAGGGTGTCTTCTGTTCTATGTCGGAGGAATGGTCTAATCTCTAAACTGTTGAGATCTTAGGATTTGCAACGGGAGCAGGAGGCGATCATGTACAGGCTGGAACTCGGAAGAATTATCGAGAACTTAGCTGTAGACGCCTGCATTCAGATTCCAAGAAAGAGAATGCGTGTGCACTGTGCTAGCCATTGGACCGCCTCTCTTGTTACAGCCTTGAGCAATTTTTTATTGAAAACGACGATCTTCCATCATAGAAAGCTGCGAATAGCCCTAGATACCTACAAGACGTAAATGAAGAAATTTTATTTTTTGGAAGACATAAATCACGTAGTTTGTAGAAAAAAATGGTACTGAGATAGAAAGCGACAATTTTCGGTAACGAATTGGAACTGCATTTATAACTTTCAGTCCGAAGACTGGTTTGATCCGGCTCTGCATGTTAGTGTATCCCTTGTACGCCTCTTCATCTCTGCATAACTACTGCAATACAGATCCAGTTGAACCTGATTACTGTAGCACCCGGCCTTGTCAAACATCCTTCAACGGCTAAACTGACTTTTTCTTGAGGCATAACGATGTGTACTGTCAACCGATCTCTTCTCCTCTTCAAATTATGTCGCAGCGCTCATTTCTCACCACTCTTGTTCAGTCGCTCTTCTTCAATTATTCAATCCATATACCCACTCTCTAGCATTCTCCTGCAGCTTGAAACACCCTCGTTTAATTCCTTATTGGGTTTTGTGTAATTTATCGAAGCCGCCAAACAGGTAATTATTGTGATTATATGACCGCGTGCTTAATGGATGAAAGGCTATTGGTTTTTCTGCTGACGTTTCGGGGGTATTTCAACCAAGTGCGGCTGTTTTGCAACTGAATAGTGGAATGATTGAAAGTTTGTCTATTATTAATGACCACAAAGGTTGCGATGCACAAACTGAAATGTATTTTCTACTAACACACAAATTCTGAGGCAGTTGCTACCTTCGCCTTACACGTCTAATTACGGTTATATCTTTTTATTGATTGCTGATTTTCAGTACTTCGTCACACGCAATGATGATGGTTAACATTCACAACAACCCTCACTGCAATCCATGGCTGTTGCTGGCCGACGCGGTTGACGCGAAACACGTAATTCAGCACTTGTCACTTTTGGCTTCATATCACTCGCGAATCGGTATCGATGAGGGTCCACCCCACGACGATCAGGGGGACGCGCTCACTCGTCATACTCCGGTGAATTTATTCGACCACCATTCTTGCCCGTCTAACACCACTTGCCACTCGACACTCTCCAGTACCACTCCGCACTCGACACTAGTCTCACTGCCTACTGCAGCGCTCGACAATCGACTCCTGTCTACTATCGACCTGGCGTCGGATACTAGCATCTATGTTCATAGGATCACGGATCCCTTACAAGCTGCACATTTTTCTTCTCGTCTGAACGTTTTATCGTTCATATTTCTGTCGTATATTATGCGACACTCAAGACAAATATTTCCAGAAAACACCTTCTAATTCATAAATTTACATTGGATGTTAGCATGTCTCTCTTTTCAAAATGTTTTTCTTACTGTAGCCAGTCTACGTTTTATATTCTTTTCAGTTTCTGTCTAAGCAATATAATTAACTTACTTCTCCTGTGTCTCGTTTCCTAACCTAATTTCCTCAACATTGTCTTATTTAATTGGACTACATTACCATCGTTTCAGTTTTGTTGAGGTGTATCTCAAAATCTCTTTTCAAGACACTATTCATTCTATTCATCTGTCGTTCCAAGTCCGTTTCCGCCTCTGACAGATTTATAATGTCAGTGGCAAACTACGAAGTTTCTATTTTACTTCCGTTAATTTTAATTTCCTTTCCACATGCATCTTTGGTTTCCTTTACTGCTTGCTTTATGTACGGATTTAATAATATCGTGGAAGGCTATAGCTGTGTCTCCTTCTTTTCTGAGTTTTCTCAACTAATGCTTCGCTTTCGTCTCATTGGCACTCTAAGGGGCAGAAATATGGACACTGAGACAAGATGAAAATTAGCTAGAAACATTTGAGATGTGGATATCGAGGACAGTGGATATGATAAGCTGGAGGGAAAGAATGGGTAACGAAAGAATCTTGGAAAATATTGGCGATAGCAGAAGACTGCTGCAGCTTAGGAGAAGACTACTGCAGGTTACGAGAGAAAGGAAGAAGAACTGGATGGGGCATTCGTTGAGATGGGAATGCTGCTAATATGCGCTTTTGGGGGAGTAGACTGAGAGGAAGGAGGAGACAGGAGATGATAGAAGACCTGAAGTGTAGCCCCAATTACGCGAACATGAAGAGGATGGCAGAAGACAGGAGGGCGTGGAGAGTTGCCATACAAAATGGACAGAACACTCGTGATGATGACGATGATGATGGTGATGATGATGATGACGCTTACAACTGCAGTCTGATTTCTGTAAAAATTGTTGACAACTTTTCGCTTCATATATTTATCCGTGCTATCTTCAAGATTTGAAAGAGTTAACGGTGAACATTGTCAAAAGCTTTGTCTAAATCTACTAAAGCTGTAAATGTAGGTTTGCCTTTCTTCAGTCTGTCTTCTGTAAATCGTAGGATCAGTATTAAATTTAGTGACACAAGAAAAAAAGGTCATTTAAATGACACTGGCTTTTCAGTGAACTGTCATTTGACGTTATCTTTGAATGGTAGTTGTTCTTTCTACGTGCAGACCTTTCAATTTAGTCGAGTACTCGTCTACCGCTGCGAGTTTAGGCCCACTGGTCTGCGTCGGGTGGGCTCCTAGAAAGGCTATCTTCGTCAGGCTATCTGCAGAGATTGCCGAAGGCGGACCGTGCTGACACACCAGGGCGAGGGCGGAGTGGACCCAGCTGCTCCGCGACATAGCACGGCCGTAGCTTCCTGGATTGCTTTGCTCGTGGGCCGCTGTGACTGCGAGTTTTACTTCCATCTTCCCTTCCTGTTGAACTCACAAGAAAGGTAGCTCTCGTTGAGAACGGTACCATGCAAGTTCGGTTTAACAAATATCGAGGACTGTACAGGATGTGTTTAGGAACAAATTGAGGATAGTAATGCATGTCTTCAGAAATTTAACGACGCTACAGAGCGTAAAAATTGTAGAGGCTACAACCATCCGCTAGGCAACGCCCCCCCCCCCCCCCCCCCCCGCCGCACTTTTAAGTGCCTTTATTACCGCAAGTAGGATTTTTCGCAGTAAACAGAACTTTAGAAGAATCCAACCGCATCCACACCTGACACAACAACGCTGACTCAATGTTCAAACTCACCTGCAAATAAAAAAAGCGAAACACATTTCTGAGTATGTCCTGCAGAATTAATTTATTATCAAGACACGAGCTGCCAGTGGGCATTGATTTATATCAGTGCGCCGAGTTAAAAAATCTGTTGGGACTGGGATTCGAACCCGGATTTGCCGCTTAACGGGGATACCCTCTGATCACTACGCCATCCTGACACAGTAGTCACCACAACCACACTAATTACACTAGCAAGTCTACAGTCAGACCCAAAAACCCAACATGCCAGGCACTACTGACATAGTGTCCCTGCTCTTTAGCAGCATCTCGCCTATTCCCGTTAGAGTTAGAGCTTGGTATGCATGAGCACTGAAGGAATCAATGCCGTCATCGCCGTGATTATATATGTGGTACCTACTCTTTCGTACATGACTGAAAGAACGGACACCAGATATTTAATTTAGTATGTTAACCAATCTTCGGCTTTCAATTCAGAATTAAACGGACTATCGTCATCAAAGCAGGTACAATATTCTTGAACAACACTGAAAAAGATGTAACACGTCAAGAGTAAGACATGAACATAGAATAAATGTCATCTTCGACAGTTGTTAATAAACATCACTTATTTGTCACCAAATTAACTTTATGTTATCGATACACACGTAACACTGGTATCTTCCTCTTTTCCACACATTCGCTTGAGCTACCAGAGACACGGACAATTGTAGATTCTAGATTCCAGATTGAACCATGCTTGTGAATCTTACGCTTTCACGACGCCTTCTTTCTGCCTTTGACTTACACGATTGTATCTATGCGGTCAAAAATTAGCTTCACAGCCCATGGATCGCCCCAGTGTATCACATGGTAACTACGCATCAGTTATGGTACTGTCCCACATCTACATCTACATCTCCAGTTCGCACTTAAGTGCCTGAGGGTTCTTCGAACCCTCCTTCAGACTATTTCTCCACCATTACACCCTAACAGCAAATCGAAAAACTGAACACTTAAATCTTTCTGTACGATCACTCATTTCTCTTATTTTATTACATCATTTCTCCGCGGATAGGTTGATGACAATAAAATAACTTCACGTTCAGAGAAGGAAAGTGATGACTAAATTTTCATGAAAAGATCTCGCCACAACGGAAAACGCCTTTGTTTTATTGACTGCACACTAACTCGCTTATCATTTGCATGACACACTCTCCCCTATTACGGAATAATACAAAACGAGCTGTCCTCTGGATTTTTTTTCGATTTCTTCCGCCAGTCCTATCTGGTAAGGATCCCATGCAACACAGTAGTACTCTAGCAAAGTACGAAGAAGCGTAGTGTAGGTACTCTCCTTAGTAGACACGTTGCTCTTTTAAGAGCTCTATGAATGAAACGCAGTCTTGGTTTGCCTTCTCCACAATATCATCTATTTAATTGTAATTCCTAGGTTTTCAGTGGAATTGACAGCCTTTACATTTGTGTGATTTATCGTGCAATCTAAATTTAACTGATTCCTTTTCGTACTCATGGGGATGACCTCCCACTTTTCCTTATTCGGATACCACTGCCACTGTTCACATCTTACAGATATCATGTCTAAGTCATTTTGAAATTCTTTTTGATTTTATAATGACTACAGTAGACGGCTCATGATAGCATCATCTGTTAATAGTCCAAGAGAACTGGTCAGATTGACTCTTAAATCGTTTATATAGATCAGGAAGAGCAGAAGGCCTGCAACATATCCTTAGGTAGAGACATCTCATTTCTGTTTTACTGTGTGATTTTCAGTTACTACGTATTATGAACCTTCTGACAGGAAATCATGAATCCAGTCGCACAACTTGAAACGACACTTCACAAGCACGTGGGTTCATTAGAAGTCTCTTGTGAGGAAGTTTGTGAAAAGCCTTGCGGTGTGGCTGGGTTTGTTGTCGTCGTTACTCGTTCATACAGTCTCTCATTAATTGTCCACCTACCTCAGTACGGCTTCCTTACGACGTCCCTTCATTCTGCAGTAGTAGATGCTCACTAGCCCGAGTAAAGCAGCGTTGATGAAACCACGACCTAATGTCTGCCACAAAGAGGCCGCGTAACTCAGTTTGCGAATCAGTTCCTGTAAGTTCATTTCAACAAATTTCGGGTGGTGGTAAAATGTAGTTTAACTGTAGTGAGCCTTCGGAAATTTTAGTAACCTGGCCTTTATTTTTAATTTGCTGTCAAGTCCGAATTCAGTATTTTAACTGCTCTACTATTCCCATCTCACAGTCGGTACAAAATGTTCTCACACGAAAAAAGCAGCCAGAATATCTACCAGTCCGGCTCGATTAATGTTCGATCTGACAGTTACTGACCCACTACTGTAGCGAGTTGAAACTTCGGTCGTATCAGTGGTCTTCAAAGTTAGAAGTGCTGGCCCAGTATTCCACAAAGTATACGGAATATGCCACGCGGAATTTCACTAAGACCTAAATATCACACGCTCGTAACACATCAATTAATTAATCAAACTGTCCTCAAAGTGTTCGTAACTTTAACTGCCTGAGTCACGACACTTCCTAACAGCAATGAACTCAACAGTTCTTCATTTCACGAATTATTTTCTCTGCGACATTTAGCGTGGTGTTACACTTACGAAGGTTGGCTAGCGACTCTCTCGATGCCACCCCACTCTATGCCTATCTAACTTTCTACGTGCGGGAACAGCTTAATGCTGATTGGCTAATGGTTTGAATGACCAGTCAGAATGATCCTTCCACATCATTCTCGCGGCAAAACTTGCCTGAGCCAATCACTAATCAGAAAATCATTTCAGTCAGTCCAATGACAATTTCTAATATAATATTTAATAAAATAGACCGAAATGCAAATAATCTTTAAATTAATTTAGAAACATATTCCACATCTGACCTCAATTCTGGCTACTCTCATACAAAAGCAAGCAAACATCGACATATGTCATCATCTTTGTGGTTGCACCACAAAATAATAAGCAGATAATAATTCTGAATGATTTTTAGACTACAAAATGCAGAGTAATTAAAGCTTTGAAAAGAAAAATTCCAATTAAGTAATTTTGTGCACTGAGAACTCTGGTTATGACTTTAGATGATAATAAAAGACAAACTGCTATTGTTCCTAATTGAATTTTGAAACGTAAATGTCGGTTTTTGGACATTTAAGTAATTTTCTCAATCTCCGGAACTATAAGAGATAAAAGTCTGAAAATTTTACGTGATCCTTTACTTAATAACAAATGATGGTATACCAAGCTTGAGCAAAATCGGATGATAACTACTATAGTTTATTTAGATTCGTAGGGCGTATGAATTTACGTTCCTACTAGATGTTAGTTGAGACCTTTCTCATGGTTAGTAGCGTCAGCTGCGCTGTGAGTCATAGCAAAGACACAATCCTGCCGCCATCGGGCTGCACAGCTGCATGCTTTACTGCAATGAATCGTATCTTGTAATAACTTGATAACGTTACAACCTTCTGGAAATCTAGAAATATGATAAACAATTTGAGATCCCCAATCGATAGCACTCATTACTTCACGCAAATAAAGAGCTATTTGTGTCTCACAAGAAGGATATTTTCTGAATCCTTGCTCACATGTGTCAATAGTCCGTTACCTTCGAAATAATTCATATCATTCGAACTCACCCCATACTGTTCAGCATATGGTTCTGTAATTCAATGGAATACTCTTATTTCCTTTCTTGAGTACTGGTGTGATCTACGCAAGTTTCATGTGTTTAGGTATGGATCTTTCGCCGAGCAAGTGGTCGTATATAATTGCTAATTATGGGGCTATTTTATCAGCATACTCAAAAAGAAAGCTAATTGATATGCCGTCTGAAAGAGAAAATTTGCCTTTATTAAGTGTATCAAGATGCTCCGATGTTCTTGGTTCGAATTCAGGAATATTCAGTTTGTCTTCTTTGCTAGAGGAATTTCGGTAAACTGTTTTTGTCACTAGTGTTCTTTACATACAGCTCTTTGGATTTTCTGTCAGATTTCAAGACAGTGTTTCGTAGCGGAAGCTATTAAAACCATCTCGCATTGAAGACCGCACTAAGTTTCGAGTTTCAGCAAAACATTTCCAGTCTTGGAGATTTTGTATTCTTTTAAATTTGGAATGCTCTTTCTGTTACTTCTGCAACACTATTCTGACCTATTTTGCGTGTCACGGGCATCAGTAATATCTTTTACTAATTTATTCGAAATAAATCTCTCATTTGACTCAGATACCATTCATTGAATTTAAGTCACACCTGGCCTACACTTATATATTTAGTTGAGAAGGAGTGGAGATTAGTTCTTAGGAAGGCGTCAAGAGAATTTTTATCTGATTTTTTAAATAGGTATATTTTACGTTTGCTTTTGGCGAACTCGGATGTTATGATGGCTTGTCTCAGAACAACGTCCTTGTGGTCACATACGCTTGTATTAGTCATGATGCTCCCTATTTTCTCAGGATTATTTGCTGCTAGGAGCTCAAATATGTTTTCGCAACCATTTACACTTAAAGTGGGCTCCTGAACTAACAGCTCAAAATAATTTTCTGAGAAGGCATTTAGTACGATTGCTGACGATGTTTTATACGTACCACCGGCTTTCATCGCGTATTTTCGCCAACTAATCGAGGGTAGATTGAAGTCACCACCAATTATAATTTTATGAATGAGGTACTTATTTGAGATGATATCCAAGTTTCCTTTGAACTGTTCAGCAACTGAATCATCTGACTCGGGTTGTTGGTAAAAGGAACCAATTATTTATTTTGGTTGTCAAGTATAACCTAGACACATAACAACTCACAGGTAATATCTACTTCAGGTTCGCTACCGGTTGAAACTACTTGTAATAGCAAGAAACTATATTTAATCTATCCTTTCTGAGAACCGTTAGGTTCATTGTACAAATTTTGTCTTAACATACATATTTCCAGCTTTAGCCAGCTTTCAGTACCTATAATAATTTGGGCTTCCGTGCTTTCTATTAGCATTTGGGGCTCTCGTTCTTTGCATGGACAGCTACGACAATTTACAACTACAATACTGATTGTTGCTGTCTGCTTTCTTCCTGTGTTTTTCTTGCTCTCTTCGAGACTGAAGCCCTTTCTGCACATTCTCGAGGCCCTCTAATCGGCAGTCAAACACACATCTACCACTACCCATGTAGCTGCCTCCTGCGTGATGTGGACAGCTAACCCATGAAGTGAAACCCGAAAGCCCATCACCCTATGGTTAAATCTAGAAATCTGCAACTTTATGGTCACAGAACTCTCTCAGCCTCTGATTCAGACCCTTTATTCGGCTCTGTACCAATTACCACAATCACGCCTGTCAATGATGCTATGGGTGGTGAGTTCTGCCTTCATTTTGCACATAAGTCTGGCAGTCTTTATCACTTCAGCTAGAATTCCTCTTCTAAAGCGACACATTTTGTTGACATCGACATGAGCCATCACCTGAAGTTGGCTGTTCCCTTTGCTCTCCATGGTATCCAGAAGCACTTATTCCACATCTCGAATTACACCTCCCGTTATGCATCCAGAGTACACAGTGGAATTCTTCCCCTCGATACTAGCTGTATCCCTCAGGAGCCACATATGCGCCTTGCATTGGAGCTCCAAACTGCCAGTAATCCCACTCCCTGTGACGTCCAGATATTGTGGCTTGAGAGGCTTCCACTGGAACAGGGCGAGTGATTGAATCTGGCTCTGGATCCTTGCCAGCCACCAGTAGTGCCTGAAACCTTTTCATCAGATCTACATCTACATCTATACTCCGCGAGCCACCTTACGGTGTCTAGCCTCAAGAGAATTCCTCTTCTAAAGCGACACATATTGTTGACATCGACATGAGCCATCACCTGAAGTTGGCTGTTCCCTTTGCTCTCCATGGTATCCAGAAGCACTTATTCCACATCTCGAATTACACCTCCCGTTATGCATCCAGAGTACACAGTGGAATTCTTCCCCTCGATACTAGCTGTATCCCTCAGGAGCCACATATGCGCCTTGCATTGGAGCTCCCAACTGCCAGTAATCCCACTCCCTGTGACGTCCAGATATTGTGGCTTGAGAGGCTTCCACTGGAACAGGGCGAGTGATTGAATCTGGCTCTGGATCCTTGCCAGCCACCAGTAGTGCCTGAAACCTTTTCATCAGATCTACATCTACATCTATACTCCGCGAGCCACCTTACGGTGTGTGGCGGAGGGTACTTATTGTACCACTATCTGATCCCCCCTTCCCTGTTCCATTCACGAATTGTGCGTGGGAAGAACGACTGCTTGTAAGTCTCCGTATTTGCTCTAATTTCTCGGATCTTTTCGTTGTGATCATTACGCGAGATATATGTGGGCGGTAGTAATATGTTGCCCATCTCTTCCCGGAATGTGCTCTCTCGTAATTTCGATAATAAACCTCTCCGTATTGCGTAACGCCTTTCTTGAAGTGTCCGCCACTGGAGCTTGTTCAGCATCTCCGTAACGCTCTCGCGCTGACTAAATGTCCCCATGACGAATCGCGCTGCTTTTCGCTGGATCATGTCTATCTCTTCTATTAATCCAACCTGGTAAGGGTCCCATACTGATGAGCAATACTCAAGAATCGGACGAACAAGCGTTTTGTAAGCTACTTCTTTCGTCGATGAGTCACATTTTCTTAGAATTCTTCCTATGAACTGGGGAGCCTCTTTGATCGCCTCCCTGCCCCTTCCTGAAAGTCTTTCGTTGTTTGCCGTACTTTGAAACAATCTCCCATTTGATCATTGATGAGAGGTAATCCGAAATGCGGGCAGTAACTGGGATGGTCACCATGTTGGACCGATTGGTGAACGTGAGGGACTTGTTCAAGATACCCTGCCTGCATCCCTACATCTAGCCACCCATAGCAGTGCCTGTTGGTCACAACCTCAACATGTGAGACCGAAGCCAGTTCTTCCTGGAGCTGTGAGCAAAAGGTCACCAACTCAGCTCACATCTGAACGCTGCAACCACAGTCCCTAACCAAACTAAAGATGGTGGAACTGTAGAGTATACAGTAATTGGTGGTTAATAGATATGTAGGTACGCAAGAAATTTAATATTTTAGACTAAAATGCGCACAACAAAAAATATAACTTAGTTCCAGTTATTAGAAACTCTTTACCACTCACAACAGAGACTCTGCGCTCTGACGTGCAGCTGTTGCCCAACTACTGAGTTCCACGACTGAAACTGACTGCTCACAATAAAACAAAGGCTTCTTCTTAGAAACTTGGCACATTTCACATCCCTGAATGATTTCAGTGATGCAACGTTTGTGGAGAACATTGTGATAACACGCCCGACATTTGTGAATGTGATGAAGGCCTTAAATAGCATTATACTTAAATACAAACTGTCCACATTCATCGTAGAAGCCTCAAGTGTCTGTAATAATGTTCACGCTTTGAGGGGTTATCGTGAAATTCTTTAGATGTGATACAGCACCTATTAATCTATACAACTCAGTTACCATGTATGATGGATACTTAATAACACGATCATGTAGTAATAATTCATACCCTGCAGTTTCTTTAGGGAATTTTTTAATGACTCAAATTCTACATGAAGATCTTTTGGACCTGATTCAAAGTTTCATTCTGCTTTTCTGTTTTTAGCAGTGTAACATGGCAATGGGCGGCAATTCATTTAACGTTTGTGAACACGCATTCGAATTATCATCACCCTCATAATAGGGACGGTGAAACCTTAGACACACTTCAAATGGTAGGCTGTAGATACTATTACCCCATTCCAGCTGTAAATTATCGTGAAACACTGAGTTAATATAAAGTTTAGTTGTAGTTAACTTGCAGCGACTGAATATGTTCCTATCCTTTTTCAGACTCCTCTTCCTGTCGGTTTGCAGTACCAGTATAATGAATCAAGGTATCTGAAATTAAACAACCATCTTAATGGCCCATGTCTGCCTGCATGAAGCCAGTAGAAGTGGATATTCTTACACTTCCTATGAATAGAAAATTGCTGGCAGTTGAGTACTATAAAACAGAACCTTTGAAAATTTGAAATGCTGCTCATCTGTTAAAGAAGTATGAGGCATTACCCTTTCGAATTTCTCCAGCACAGTTTTATTCGCCGGCCGATATGGCCGAGCGGTTCTAGGTTCTTCGGTCTGGAACCACGCGACCGCTATGGTCGCAGGTTCGAATCCTGCCTCGGGTATGGATGTGTGTGATGTCCATAGGTTAGTTAGGTTTAAGTAGTTGTAAGTTCTAGGGGACTGGTGACCTCAGATGTTAAGTCCCATAGTGCTCAGAGTCATTTGAACCAATTTTTTGAACAGTTTTATTCTCTTCATCATTAACCTCTCCCTGAATGTATGACTTATTATCTATAGCACTTTCTACTATTAGAATCAGTTCTTGCATTGCGCGATTTGGAAACCTATCGATTCAAGGAACTTATTATTCTCCTGATGTGCTTGCACTGTGAAGTGGTGTACCAATATCTGCGTGCATTATTTTTATGCATTACATCCACACTGCTGCTCCTGCTTCGAATGTAGATGTATTATGATTTCCTTCCCTCAAATGTTGACTAAGTGCCTGTCCTGATGTACTATGTCTACCTCGAGGTGGTGAAATGTCTGGACTGTCACTGGAAGGTATATGGTACTGGTAAGCATCTGAGCAACTTTATATGCTGAACCATAGTAGAGAGGAATATGGATATCACGTGAATTAAGCTGTCATGTAGCTATGAATATGTTGCAATATTAGCCTCAACAAGAGTCGTGGTAACTCATAAAATTTATCACAAACCCTTTCACAAAATTTGACTCCTTGAGAAACCTAGTAGTGGTCCTATCGAACCTTCCTAGCTAAATTCTATTGTTTTTTCCACCGTTTTTGTTTCTATTTTAAATTTATTAACGTTTGAACGCAACTCAAATCCTTCTATAGATTGTTTTACAACAGTATTTAAATCATTAATATTGTATGAGACAGGGGCTATCTCCACAACTTTACCACTTCCTAGGTGTAGTTTATTGTTCACCTCTGTGATATTATGAATGCTGTTGTATGTTTGCAAATCAATCAATGCAGTATTTTATTCCCCAGTGCTTAGGTCAATTGGTGGAATGTAATTTGTGCATGGAATTTATGGTCGCTCTCCTAGAGTCAGAGTGTATGACATCACATCTAAACCTTGATTGTTGCAGAAATATCCACGCTGCTTGTTTTCATGTGGGCATCGGGAGGAAAATGAGACAGAAATGTCCACACAGATATGTGTCACAGTCTTGGTGGCGTCGAAAATTGTAGAACACATGGTTGTTGGTAAAGTAATGGCACAGTTCTTCTGACAGATGTTAGTATCTTAATGGATCAGGGTAATGGACATTATTCCATTTTTAAAAAAAATGTAATCCAGTGAATTCCTTATCCTTCTGCAACATCTAGATTTACAATCCTGCATTTTCTATATCTTCACATTGTTTTAAGCACTGTATCCCACACAAACTCCCACCGAAATCTTGGAATAGGGAACTTTCTAGTCGAATTTAAGAAGAATTGTTTTTGTAAGTGATCTATCAGGGCTTATAGCTAGGACCTTTTTTGTATAGGGGCCAAGCTCTTTCCCGTGTAATTTCAAAGATGGACCTTTCCCATTGTCAACAGATTCCATCATTCTAATGTGTTTTTTCACCTCGTCATGTTTTTCTTTGGTGCTTCATGCATTTTTTAGTTTTTGGGTTATGGCTGATACTCCTCCGGCTAGGCATCCAATAGCTGAAAGTCCCATAATTATAGGAATTAGGAATTAAATAACTCCATCTGATAGGAGCGCTCCTGTGAACGGGAACGCGTTATGCAGATCTTGGTGCCTCTCGCGTCCATCTAGAAAAGATAACCTGAAGATGCCTAAATAAGGCTAAACGCGTCGTTGAAAAACAAAAAACTAAAATTGCAACCAAGACTGTTTTTAACCAATATTGTTTCCATTTAATGGGAGGCATAAAGTTGTATTTATTTTAGATCAGCTGTTCAATGTGAGGCTTCATAGAAGAGATGAAGAAGCATGTCAGATTCAGCATGTAGTGTACTGCAATACTTCGTCTTTGTAGCTGCATAAACTGAGAACCCCATTTCACATAATTATGTTGTTCGGAATGGGAGAAGCGCTTACAGTGCCTGTATGGTAAGTTGAGGATATTCATCACAAACCCTGCACCAAAAATCATCTGTCTTTAAAACTGATTTAACGCTTGAGTCTATCCTTTCTAAGAGGATTTATAGGTTCCAAATAATTTCTGGCTTCTGCAAATTCACTACAAAAGGATTCTGAACCCCATGAATTCAGTTTCGGTTTTGTATCCTGCGCTTAACTCCTACCCGTGGTCTAGGGGCGCCGGCACGGTAGCTCAGCGTGTTCGGTCAGAGGGTTAGCTGCCGTCTGTAATAAAAAAAACTGAGTTACTCGATCATCAACGAACTTAAACGGATGTCTTACGACGTCCGCCCCGAGCAGATGCAACGACCGAAGAGAACAAAATGAGATTATAAAAAATAAAAAAAGGGGTAGCGTCTTTGATTCATAATGAAAACGTCTTCGGTCCCGGGTTCGATCCCCGCCACTGCCTAAATTTTGATAAATAATCAGCATTGGCGGCCGAAGACTTCCGGCATAAGAAGTCAGCCTCATTCTGCCAACGGCCTTGTCAAAGAGGGCGGAGGAGCGGATAGAGGTTCAGGGCATTCTCTTGTCCTAGGGGTGGGAAATTGCCCCTAAAGGCGGAAGAATCAGCAATGCTCACCGACATGAGGATGCAGAAGGCAATGGAAACCACTGCATTAAAGACACGTAACGTGTATCCACAGGACATGTGGCCTGTATTTGAAGAAGTATCATGATGATCTCTCCATTGGCAAAAGATTCCGGAATAGTCCCCCATTCGGATCTCCGGGAGGGGACTGCCAAGGGGGAGGTTACCATGAGAAAAAGATTGAATAATCAACGAAAGGAGAACGTTCTACGAGTCGGGGCGTGGAATGTCAGAAGCTTGAACGTGGTAGGGAAATTAGAAAATCTGAAAAGGGAAATGCAAAGGCTCAATCTAGATATAGTAGGGGTCAGTGAAGTGAAGTGGAAGGAAGACAAGGATTTCTGGTCAGATGAGTATCGGGTAATATCAACAGCAGCAGAAAATGGTATAACAGGTGTAGGATTCGTTATGAATAGGAAGGTAGGGCATAGGGTGTGTTACTGTGAACAGTTCAGTGACCGGGTTGTTCTAATCAGAATCGACAGCAGACCAACACCGACAGCGATAGTTCAGGTATACATGCCGACGTCGCAAGCTGAAGATGAAGAGATAGAGAAACTGTATGAGGATATTGAAAGGGTAATGCAGTATGTAAAGGGGGACGAAAATCTAATAGTCATGGGCGACTGGAATGCAGTTGCAGGGGAAGGAGTAGAAGAAAAGGTTACAGGAGAATATGGGCTTGGGACAAGGAATGGAAGAGGAGAAAGACTAATTGAGTTCTGTAACACGTTTCAGCTAGTAATAGCGAATACCATGTTCAAGAATCACAAGAGGAGGAGGTATACTTGGAAAAGGCCGGGAGATACGGGAAGATTTCAATTAGATTACATCATGGTCAGACAGAGATTCCGAAATCAGATACTAGATTGTAAGGCGTACCCAGGAGCAGATATAGACTCAGATCACAATATAGTAGTGATGAAGAGTAGGCTGAAGTTCAAGACATTAGTCAGGAAGAATCAATACGCAAAGAAGTGGGATACGGAAGTACTAAGGAATGACGAGATACGTTTGAAGTTCTCTAACGCTATAGATACAGCAATAAGGAATAGCGCAGTAGGCAGTACAGTTGAAGAGGAATGGACATCTCTAAAAAGGGCCATCACAGAAGTTGGGAAGGAAAACATAGGTACAAAGAAGGTAGCTGCGAAGAAACCATGGGTAACAGAAGAAATACTTCAGTTGATTGATGAAAGGAGGAAGTACAAACATGTTCCGGGAAAATCAGAAATACAGAAGTACAAGTCGCTGAGGACTGAAATAAATAGAAAGTGCAGGGAAGCTAAGAAGAAATGGCCGCAGGAAAAATGTGAAGACATCGAAAAAGATATGATTATCGGTAGGACAGACTCAGGATACAGGAAAGTCAAAACAACCTTTGGTGACATTAAAAGCAACGGTGGTAACATTAAGAGTGCAACGGGAATTCCACTGTTAAATGCAGAGGAGAGAGCAGATAGGTGGAAAGAATACATTGAAAGCCTCTATGAAGGTGAAGATTTGTCTGATGTGATAGAAGAAGAAACAGGAGTCGATTTAGAAGAGATAGGGGATCCAGTACTAGAATCGGAATTTAAAAGAGCTTTGGAGGACTTACGATCAAGTAAGGCAGAAGGGATAGATAACATTCCATCAGAATTTCTAAAATCATTGGGGGAAGTGGCAACAAAACGACTATTCACTTTGGTGTGTAGAATATATGAGTCTGGCGACATACCATCTGACTTTCGGAAAAGCATCATCCACACAATTCCGAAGACGGCAAGAGCTGACAAGTGCGAGAATTATCGCACAATCAGCTTAACAGCTCATGCATCGAAGCTGCTTACAAGAATAATATACAGAAGAATGGAAAAGAAAATTGAGACGATCAGTTTGGATTTAGGAAAAGTAAAGGGACTAGAGAGGCAATTCTGACGTTACGGCTAATAATGGAAGCAAGGCTAAAGAAAAATCAAGACACTTTCATAGGATTTGTCGACCTGGAAAAAGCGTTCGACAATATAAAATGGTGCAAACTGTTCGAGATTTGAAAAAAGAAGGGGTAAGCTATAGGGAGAGACGGGTCATATACAATATGTACAACAACCAAGAGGGAATAATAAAAGTGGACGATCAAGAACGTAGTGCTCGTATTAAGAAGGGTGTAAGACAAGGCTGTAGCCTTTCGCCCCTACTCTTCAATCTGTACATCGAGGAAGCAATGATGGAAATAAAAGAAAGGTTCAGGAGTGGAATTAAAATACAAGGTGAAAGGATATCAACGATACGATTCGCTGATGACATTGCTATCCTGAGTGAAAGTGAAGAAGAATTAAATGATCTGCTGAACGGAATGAACAGTCTAATGAGTACACAGTATGGTTTGAGATTAAATCGGAGAAAGACGAAGGTAATGAGAAGTAGTAGAAATGAAAACAGCGAGAAACTTAACATCAGGATTGATAGTCACGAAGTCAATGAAGTTAAGGAATTCTGCTACCTAGGCAGTAAAATAACCAATGACGGACGGAGCAAGGAGGACATCAAAAGCAGACTCGCTATGGGAAAAAAGGCATTTCTGGCCAAGAGAAGTCTACTAATATCAAATACCGGCCTTAATTTGAGGAAGAAATTTCTGAGGATGTGCGTCTGGAGTACAGCAGTGTATGGTAGTGAAACATGGACTGTGGGAAAACCGGAACAGAAGAGAATCGAAGCATTTGAGATGTGGTGCTATAGACGAATGTTGAAAATTAGGTGGACTGATAAGGTAGGGAATGAGGAGGTTCTACGCAGAATCGGAGAGGAAAGGAATATGTGGAAAACACTGATAAGGAGAAGGGACTGGATGATAGGACATCTGCTAAGACATGAGGGAATGACTTCCATGGTACTAGAGGGAGCTGTAGAGGGCAAAAACTGTAGAGGAAGACAGAGATTGGAATACCTCAAGCAAATAATTGAGGACGTAGTGAGGACGTAGGTTGCAAGTGCTACTCTGAGATGAAGAGGTTAGCACAGGAAAGGAATTCGTGGCGGGCCGCATCAAACCACTCAGTAGACTGATGAGAAAAAAAAAAAAAAAAAAAAAAAAAAAAAAAAAAAAAAAAAAAAAAAAATGCGCTTCAGATAAAAGCCCCAAAAGATGCACACATACCATGGATGCTTTGGACCAGTTCCTCAAGTATTTCATGGTGTAATTCTGCTATTTCACCAGCGAACACATTTAGTGTCAAAAAGCTTTCTTGTTCTCTCTCTCCAGCACAAACAACCCAGAAACCTAATATTTCTTAATGCAATTGTTTTGTTATTAATATTGAAAACTGTTGTCTGTTTTCCTTATAAAGATACATTTAATTCGCTTATTTTTCCAAAAATGTCTGAGAAACCAAGTCACATCACTCAAATGGTCCCCTAATTTAAAAGAAATGTCAGTCATAAAAGCTTGTATTCAACTCTTGGTTATTTCAGGGTAAGACGTTAACAAGATTGTTTAAACTAAGCTGAATGTGGCACAGTAGTGTTTTATGTCTGCTCCCATAATCACAAACAATATTGAAAACGATCTGTTTTTCCTTAGACTTGGGTAGAGATATCTATTTGTCATCAATCTCGAGAAAATTGATCTGATCTATCACGCTCATTTGCGATCGCGCCACGCCAGCGATAAAGACAGAGTGAAATATCCACAACGATCCTCATATTTCATAAACGGTTTCAGATGTCGAAATGCGATTTTGGCAAATGCACGCCAAGTGTAGAGTATTTTACTGTATCGTTATTATGTAAAACTTCATTATCTACCATGTTATTACAATATCTACAGACTGTTTTGGTGAAAGCCATCGATAGCTGGTGAAACAAGAAATGCTATGGGTATTGGAACAGTATAAGTGAGGACATTATGCGTTTATTTTGAACCGAGGATATGCTTCTTTTCCTCAGTTCCTCACTTGATAAACTTAATAAATCACTGTTTCAGAATTCTCTAGCAATTGTGTCTGCACGACATGTTAGTGAGGTGAGGCTGAGTAAACTACGCTGTATTTTGGCAGAAGAAGCAAATTTTGACTTGGCAGACAGAGAAATTCGTCACTCATCACGCTTCTCTGAAAGTTGAGGAGAAAATAAATCACTGAATTTTAGGCAGAATTCTTTTTAGATACTAACGAAAGCAGAGGTGACAGTAGATCTTTTTGAATGGTCACCATGCGCCAGTGAGGAGAGGCACTACTTAAATTTACAAAAAAACTTTCCCTACAGCGCTCTGAGCGACCCACCGACCACTGCCGTTCTCCCCACACTTCTTCAGCCGACAACGCATCTAGCGGCCACGGCATTTCGCCTACACTGTAGTACGCGGATTCGCAGTGTCCAATTGGACTGCAGGTTGCAGTCGTACGTTCTGCACTGTGCGTCGCAGGTTTATATAGCCCCTGGAGGTGAAGCACAAATAGTTAAGCGGTGAGAGAGATGGAAAGAGTGTAGTGAGATGCTCATGGCATATGTAGGTAGCGTGCACAGAGAGGAGACGGAGACGGAGACGGAAGAGAGAGAGAGAGAGAGACAGAGAGAAGGTGGCGTAATGAGGAGTATCGAGTCACCTCATATCTTCTTACAAGCTAAATTCTTTTGTCTGCAGTTTTTAATCGTTACATTATTGTTCATTTATTACGCTGCTTGTCACCTTACTTTTGACTATAATACACTGAAAGAAAACATACCTTTTACAAAACAAGCATTTATATGACATAAAAGAGTTGTTTTTCTCAGGGTATGACAAGACTTCATGTGCTCTATCCTGCAGGTTGATATTTTGGCAGAGTCCTCACATAGGCCTTGCGGAGCCCTATGGTTCTGCGGAGCACACTTTCAATACCACTGGTTTAAAATGTATGTTGAATTAAACAGCGTTATTTTCAGTTCAGAACTACACATGTTTGACTGCATTCTAGTATTACCATCATCACGCCTAATACCTACTTTCAGGCTGCACTGGGGTGGAGTAGGAAGAGAGCAGTGCTGCACTTTTCCACATATTCACCTTTTGAAAGTCTTTATGCGGTCTTTACGCTGCTGGGAGAACGGTTTTCTAGCTGATGTTAATATATATCTTTCAGAGCAGAGTATGGAACTGTAAAATACGAAAAAAGCTTATCGATGCGTTGAGGTGTAAAAGATGCATGCACTTAGCTCTACAGTCAATTCGTCGCTGTCGCTCAGAAATACCGTTGAAGAAATGAATAAGGTTGTGAACTCAACGTTAAATATTGTAAATATAGAGCGGTGGTATTACTTGTTAACGTTAAGTAATGTTGACGAGGTTATACTGCAAGTTCTGAACACTGAAGCATAATTCAGTACGTTAAACCCGTCAATTAAATCGCTGCTAAAGGAAAATAATAACTGCAGGACGTTGGTGTCCAGTCGTCCTAAATATTCTTGAGCAAATTACTGGGTTGGAACTTAAATAGTGGCAACTGTTTATTCACAACCGGTGCAAAAGAGTTACATGTTTGCACCAGTTACTGTCCTTCAAAGCGTTGTGTAGTACCCGTTGCCACCGGCCGGGGTGACCGAGCGGTTCTAGGCGCTACAGTCTGGAACCGCGTGACTGCTACAGTCGCAGGTTCGAATCCTGCCTCAGGCATGGATGTGTGTAATGTCCGAAGGTTAGTTGGGTTTAATTAGTTCTAAGTGCTAGGGGACTGATGACCTCAGAAGTTAAGTCCCATAGTGCTCAGAGCCATTTGAATCATTTTTTTAGAACCCGTTGCCAGCGATGTGGAAGGCGTAGTATACCGTTAGCAGAGCCTGGTCTGCTGATGGTGCAAATGAAGCGTTCTACTGCCTGTCGCATTTCTGGAACGGTTCTGAAGCGAATGCCACGATGTGGTTTCTTCATCTTTGGAATCAAATCAAAGTCACAAGGACTTCCTGGGGAGTATGGTGGATGGTACAGTACTTCCCAGTCCCATCGACCGAACAGAGCAGCCACAGTTTGCCCTGTATGCGCCCGCGCATTGTCGTGCAAAATGATGGGTGGGCTGCGCAGAAAGTGTCGCAGCTTCTTTCGCAAAGGCCATCAGTGCACAGTATTACTGTTCGTTTTTGGAGCATCACCTGCGACCAGCTTTGCGAAAGAAGCGGCGACACTTTCTGCGCAACTGACCCATCATTTTGCACGACAATGCGCGGGCGCATACAGCGCAAGCTGTGGCTGCTCTGTTCGGTCGATGGCACTGGGAAGTATTGTACCATCCACCATACTCCCCTGACTTAAGTCCTTGTGACTTTTATTTCATCCCAAAGGTGAAGGAGCCACATAGTGGCATTCGCTTCAGAACTCTTCCAGAGATTCGACAGGCAGTAGACCGCTCCATTCGCACCATCAACAGAACAGGCTCTGTTAACGGCGTACTACGCCTTCCACATCGCTGGCAACGGGTTCTACACAACGCTGGTGACTACTTTGAAGGACAGTAACAGGTGCAAACATGTAACTCTTTTGTATCGGTTGTGAATAAATAGTTGCCACTATTTAAGTTCGAACCCTCGTACTTCCGAATACATCACGATGCTGCGACTAGAAGAGAAGAGGGCTAATGCTTATTATTTCTCCGACTGACTTAAATCTAAAAATGTGTTTAGGGTGCTTTCTGAAATTTATAAATAAAATCTTATGGAAGAGTGCTATCATTTGAAGGTAAGAGCACAAGCGGGCGATCTGTTTGCACAGCTGTCATTTTGAGTCATATGTTATAGGCAAGAACATTAGGATAAAAGCAACTGGTTGTAAATTAGACTTCTGTAAACTTAAGAGCATAGCAAGCCTGTTTGCATTATGGTCATAAATTACACTTGCGTAAACGTAAGATCACAAGCGAGTGGTTTGCAGGAACTGCGCTACCCGCTCTCTGGGATCCTCGTCTGGCCTACAGATTTTTTTTCCGAACCAGACACATGCGGTGTTCCGCATATTTTGAATGGAATACCGATAGAAAGGGTAAGAAATCAAACCAAATGTAATATCTCTGTAGCGAACCACAAGAGACCACAGGTTCACAGGACCAAAATACTGGGAAAATATCCTTGAACAACCTTCGAAATTTAGCCAGTGGCGTTCTGGCTTGCCCTGCGAATACTGGCTGCCTCTAAACAAATTCTCATCTAAATTAATTTTAAAAATGGTATGCAGGTTCTTTTATCAACAAGAGTGACAAAAGCTGGTAGGAGAAAAACGGGTGTGACGGCAGTGATCAACGTCTTTAATTTGCTGTCTGTTAAATGTGTGCTGTGATCGGCACATAATGTCTATGTGAAAAAACAGTATTAAAATCGTTTTCTTGACTTGAAAATGAGCCGCTACACCACAATTAATGTTCCATACCTGTTTTAAACGTGCCATAAACCTCTCAGTAACTTTGCAACACGCAAACAAGTTTAACCATTCCAATGTAAATGAGTAGCTACTTGTGATTAATATGAGCTGTCATTCACCTCGAAATAAATGTGGTTATAATTCAAAGAGACCACAGTAGTCATACAGTAATCTTCCTCCATCAGAGAACAACAAAATATCTCACTTGTTTAAGTAATTTTGTCAGTCTCTTTGAAAGATCTTCGCTTTTATAATATGCCCTAATGTTCTATACTAGTTTATTGTCTCTCCTGCAGGAGATAGTTCTGGCTCAATGGCAAAACTCTGACTTAGGTTTGCTTAAGTAAAATGCTAAGACAATGATAAGCTCAGGTTACTTTGATAATGGAAGCAATAGATCTACAGCCTTTTGGAACTAATGGAACACCCGAGGACAGTACAGCAACGCTTTAACGATAAGCGGTAGCATTCGATGTATTTGGAGCTGGTGACCAGCCACTCGACCCAGGCGTTACGTATTCTCCCGGTGATCTCCAGTTGCACGAAAAAGAAACGGAACACAATTTACGCAGTTGTATTGTATGTATTGTATGTTAACCGGGGACCTAGAAACGACGGAGAGGCGCCGTCCCCACCGCAGCCGCAGTGGTCTACAACCCCACGACGACTACCGCAGTCCACTTCACCCCTCCGCCGCCCCACACCGAACCCAGGTTTATTGTGCGGTTCGGCCCCCGGTGGACCCCCCCAGGGAACGTCTCACAGCAGACGAGTGTAACCCCCATGTTTGCGTGGTAGAGTAATGGTGGTGTAAGCGTATGTGGAGAACTTGTTTGCGCAGCAATCGCCGACATTGTGTAACTGAGGCGGAATAAGGGGAACCAGCTCGCATTCGCCGAGGCGGATGGAAAACCGCCTAAAAACCATACACAGACTGGCCGGTTCACCAGACCTCGACACAAATCCGCCGGGCGGATTCGTGCTGGGGACCAGGCGCTGCTTCCCGCCCGGAGATTTACACAGTTACAAAAAAAAAAAAAAAAAAAATGTCAATTTAAAACATAATTAATCTTACGAAGCAGCAGTGACTGTTATTAAATAGTACGATGCAATGTTCCTTCGGACATGCATGCATACGTAACGCACGATTTCAGGTGTGACAGCGGAAGACGACATACGGAAGTTTGACTCTAGTCGTGATTCGTGCACGGATGGCCGCAGCGGTTGAGCAAACGCTCGCGTAAAGCAGGAAATCCGGGTTCGAGTCCCCGTCCGGCACAGATTTTCATTGTCATGATTTCCAATATACAGCCGATGGTGGCTCATATTCGCAATAGCGAATACATTTCCTGTATAATTAATCCTGTTGAAATGTACAGGGCTATTACAAATGATAGAAGCGATTTCATTAATTCACTGTAGCTCCATTCATTGACATATGGTCACGACACACTACAGATACGTAGAAAAACTCATAAGTTTTGTTCGGCTGAAGCCGCACTTCAGGTTTCTGCCGCCAGAGCGCTCGAGAGCGCAGTGAGACAAGATGGCGACAGGAGCCGAGAAAGCGTATGTCGTGCTTGAAATGCACTCACATCAGTCAGTCATAACAGTGCAACGACGCTTCAGGACGAAGTTCAACAAAGATCCACCAACTGCTAACTCCATTCGGCGATGGTATGCGCAGTTTAAAGCTTCTGGATGCCTCTGTAAGGGGAAATCAACGGGTCGGCCTGCAGTGAGCGAAGAAACGGTTGAACGCGTGCGGGCAAGTTTCACGCATAGTGATGTGAAAGATTCAGTGTTTAAACCTCCTCTACCAAGAAACGTGCCAGAACCGCGAGCTCGCATCAACAATGCTTTCGAACTCATTGATGGGGACATGCTGCGCCGAGTGTGGGAGGAACTTGATTATCGGCTTGATGTCTGCCGAATCACTAAAGGGGCACATATCGAACATTTGTGAATGCCTAAAAAAACTTTCTGAGTTTTTGTATGTGTGTGCAAAGCATTGTGAAAATATCTCAAGTAATAAAGTTATTGTAGAGCTGTGAAATCGCTTCAATCATTTGCAATAACCCTGTATACTACGTACGTTTGGTCCGCTATTAGGGAAAGAGTATCATAAATGAGTCTGAGACGCACTTCCTTTCAGTAAAGACCGATCTTTGCTGAAAGTGATTAAAAGAAGTTACACAATACATGAATGAAGATAAATAAATAGGAATCCGACTTATTTAGAATCAGGTCATCTAATTCTTGAATACTTAGTTGAGTTATTTATGCTGTGGCAACTCATATCACACCCCCAAGAAGTGCATCCGTTCTGTTTCCCGTTCCATACAAAAGCTGCAACAGGGACTCTGGTACACCTCGATCTGTATGTATAGACGGGTACATCCTCTTGTTTCCAAACAAACATCATGACCAGAATCTGCTAAAGTTCAGGCTCCGCTATGACGGGTCCGATAGGCGTCTTCCGACAGGTTGTTTAGCGAGCTGCGGCGCCGGCGAAAGCGTTCTGCCGGTTTCACTGGCTCGTTTAAGGCGCGCTGCGTATGGGCGGCGTTGCCGAGACGGCCAATGAAACAGTTACGTGCGGCGTGGTGCTTTAGTGCGGGGTGCGGGGTGCGGCGCTGCCGGATACTGCAGTACAAGCGCCGAGCCGCCGCCGAACGCGGGCCATCAAAGTAAACAGCCCGCAACCCCAGGGCGCGCCGGCACTTGCACGTGTCTGCGTGTCGGGCCGAATCGCCTCGCCGGCGGCGGCGGCGGCGGAGCTATCCGCGGCCGTTGTTACCCGCTGCAGTTTCAGCTGGGTCCGCCCCGCCGGCGGGAAGCTTCTAGGGTGTCGCCAATAGGTCGGCTTTCCGCTTGGAGCGACCCCTTTTGTTGCTGGCTTGCTAGCACCAGAGGAAGGCGTGTCTGTGAACGCTTCCGTGTTGACTGTATCTCTGTATCGTTCGCAGCTGGTGTGTTGCCTTCACAGACTCGTGAAGCTGTCGGTGCTCAGCTCTGAGACAGTGAGAGCCGAATAGTGAGGAGGGGGGGGGGGGGGGAGCGGGGAAGACTGGCTTAACTTTCCGTCGAGGATGAATATGTTCACTGCGGTCTCGTACATGGTAAATCAGCTGCCCCTACATCTTGGTTTTATGCAACCCACAACACCTTCAGAAACCACGTGCGATATTTTCATATTATCTCGCTCGTTATGCGCAGGCTGACAATACGTCAAAAAAATGAACCTTTTTGTAGGAAATTTAATGTAGTATTTTCGTTAGATGTCGTAGTTTTAGAATTATTTTTTAATGTATTTTTTTTTCGCTAGAGGCTGTAATTTTACAATTATTCAAGAAAAACATACAAAAGTGACCTTCAAATGTGTTTTTCTTGAATAACTCGAAAACTGTGGCCTCCAGCGAAAACCTGTAGCAGTACAGAATTTAACTACATAAAACCCAGCACTAGGAGGGCCGCTGAATCACCCTCACCCTGTACGTGCGCTGTGCGTGTGTGTGTGTGTGTGTGTGTGTGTGTGTGTGTGTGTGTGTGTGTGTGTGAATAGCGTGAGGCTGAATCAGTTGCCCCTAGTGCAGGGTTTTATGTAGTTATATGTATATTTGTTCCAGCTGCTTCTTTTCTGTCTTTATTATGTTACCAGTAATTGGACACCTAAATGATTCCCATATCACTGTCCCATCGTTTAAAGTAGACAATGCTTGTTCGTCCTCTTGTGGAGTGCTGCTGCGCGGTACGCGACCTTACCAGATAGGATTGATAGAGAACATCGAAAAAGGCTGAAGAAGTGAAGTTCGTTTTGTATTGCCGTGATATAGGGTAGATAGTGTCACGGTTGTAATAGGCGAGTTGGTGTGGCAATCATTAAAACATAACTGTTTGTCGTTGCCGCTTGACCTTTTCACGAAATTTCAGTCACCAACTTTCTTCTCTAAATACGAAACTATTTTGCTGTTACCCACCGACTTAGGGAGAAATAACCATCATAAAAAGAAATCAGATCTTGCACTCGAAGAATTGCGTGTCGACTTTTCTTCCGTGCTATTCGTCAGTGAAACAGTCTGAAAGTGCCCAGAATGAGATTTTCACTCTGCAGCGGGGTGTGCGCTGATATGAAACTTCCTGGCAGATTAAAACTGTGTGCCGGACCGAGACTCGAACAGTTCCAGGCTGTGGCTAAGCCATGTCTCCGCAATATCCTTTCTTTCAGGAGTGCTAGTTCTTCAAGGTTCGCAGGAGAGCTTCTGTTAAGTTTGGAAGGTAGGAGACGAGGTACTGGCAGAAGTAAAGCTGTGAGGACGGGGCGTGAGTCGTGCTTGGGTAGCTCAGTTGGTAGAGCACTTGCTCGCGAAAGGCAGAGGTCGAGAGTTCGAGTTTCGGTCCGGCACACAGTTTTAATCTGCGAGGAAGTTTCAGTCTGAAAGTGGTTCTATGAACCGTCTCCCAAGCACTTAAATGTGAATTGCTAAGTCATCATGTAGAGAAAATCTGTGGTATATTTACGTGGGCTGCCGTGGATTGTACACGGAAAACGCAGGTGACTTGATCCGGTATTTACATGCGGAAACAAACAGGCAGTGGTTTCGGGAAACCGCAGAAAACCTATACCCAGAAACAACTGATGGTGGCTGCCACATCTCTTGGTATGGAAGCGTGTGACACCGATATCAGAGCGATGGTGTAACAGATATCCTCTGTAGGGCATGCGTTACATGATCAAAGTATCCGGACATCCCTATGTAACGCGGAATTGACCAGTAGATGTCACGAGCGGTCGGTAAAAAGGTGGTGAGGAGTATCGTCAGTAGAAAAGGAGGAGCAACAGAATGCATCGGTCAAGAGAGCTCAGTGACTTCGTGCAAGCACTAATCGTTGGATGTCACCTGAGTAGCAGATCCATTAGGGACGTTTCAACAAGTCCAAAGTGGCCAAAGTCGACAGCTGGTGATGTGGCTGCGAAGCGAAAATGGGAAGGAACAACCACCGTTAAACCAAGACTACGGAGATCTCCAGCACAGACCGACATGTACCATTGAGCACTAGAGAGGCTAGTGGTAAAAAATCGCATGAAATCAGCGTAGTTCTGAAGTGCCATTAATAGTCCACCTACAAAGTGACTGATCGTATGGAATTAAAAAGAATAGGGCACAATGGTAGACCAGCTCCTCATAAACCAAACATTTCTGAAACCATTTTGCCATGTGCTCACAGCAATACACGTCGAGAGGGATAGAGGAACGTAAGAGAACACAAGCAATGAGGTAATATAAGAATAACGTCTCTTAGAATTATCTCTTAGAATTGTAACGGCCTACACTCCTACCACTTCGAAACAGTTATTTGAGAACATAAGTACAGTCATTCACCTTTTTCGCTATTCTAGTCTGACTTCTCATGATCAGTTCCTAATATACTGCTGCAAGTTTTTAAAACTAATTAGTTTGTAGATGCAACTAATAATAATGGAGAAACTCGGCAATTCTGTTCGTGTGTAAGGGGCAACTTAAATGTAGACTGGGGCATAGTAAGTAGGAAACCCAGGTTCGATTCCCGGCCTTAGTACTAATTTCACTTGGCCCTTCAGTCTATAAACATAAAAGTGTAATAATTTCCTTAATTTAAAGAGTCAGGTAGTGTACTTGACAAGTGTAGCTACTTATAGTCCGTTAGAGTCATATTTCTATCAAATATGGTTTCATTGGATATATGGTGCACCTCTTAGGAAAACAGCTTTTTCACACAACTCAAACATGTTCCAGCACCTTTGTGCCATCGTCAGTGGATTTACTTTATTCAAATCTATGAAATGTGAACTTGTTTCAAGTGATAAATAATCTGTAACTTCCCCTTCAAAAATTAAGGATGACAGTGCTGGAGAAACTCTTACGTTATTTGATTTTCAAACAGCTGAGCAAAACTGAACGTACTCAGACAGTTCTCTCTTTACTTATTCTGATCATTACTAAACTGACACACAATATTTTTTAGCGCAACGCAATCTGACTTTCAATACTCCCTCCAAAAAATGGCCCTGACTAACAATATCCTATACTTTTCATGAATCACTTACCTCGCAAAAATCTTCGTTACTCGAACTACTGCAATACAGCGAGCGCCAATACTGCCAGCTAAATAAAAGATTCTAACTGCTGAACGCACTAACTACTGATAAGCATAGTTAGCAAATGAAAGATCAATGTATTTACCTTAATATATATATATATATATATATATATATATATATATATATATATATATATATATATATATATACTCCTGGAAATGGAAAAAAGAAGACATTGACACCGGTGTGTCAGACCCACCATACTTGCTCCGGACACTGCGAGAGGGCTGTACAAGCAATGATCACACGCACGGCACAGCGGACACACCAGGAACCGCGGTGTTGGCCGTCGAATGGCGCTAGCTGCGCAGCATTTGTGCACCGCCGCCGTCAGTGTCAGCCAGTTTGCCGTGGCATACGGAGCTCCATCGCAGTCTTTAACACTGGTAGCATGCTGCGACAGCGTGGACGTGAACCGTATGTGCAGTTGACGGACTTTGAGCGAGGGCGTATAGTGGGCATGCGGGAGGCCGGGTGGACGTACCGCCGAATTGCTCAACACGTGGGGCGTGAGGTCTCCACAGTACATCGATGTTGTCGCCAGTGGTCGGCGGAAGGTGCACGTGCCCGTCGACCTGGGACCGGACCGCAGCGACGCACGGATGCACGTCAAGACCGTAGGATCCTACGCAGTGCCGTAGGGGACCGCACCGCCACTTCCCAGCAAATTAGGGACACTGTTGCTCCTGGGGTATCGGCGGGGACCATTCGCAACGGTCTCCATGAAGCTGGGCTACGGTCCCGCACACCGTTAGGCCGTCTTCCGCTCACGCCCCAACATCGTGCAGCCCGCCTCCAGTGGTGTCGCGACAGGCGTGAATGGAGGGACGAATGGAGACGTGTCGTCTTCAGCGATGAGAGTCGCTTCTGCCTTGGTGCCAATGATGGTCGTATGCGTGTTTGGCGCCGTGCAGGTGAGCGCCACAATCAGGACTGCATACGACCGAGGCACACAGGGCCAACACCCGGCATCATGGTGTGGGGAGCGATCTCCTACACTGGCCGTACACCACTGGTGATCGTCGAGGGGACACTGAATAGTGCACGGTACATCCAAACCGTCATCGAACCTATCGTTCTACCATTCCTAGACCGGCAAGGGAACTTGCTGTTCCAACAGGACAATGCACGTCCGCATGTATCCCGTGCCACCCAACGTGCTCTAGAAGGTGTAAGTCAGCTACCCTGGCCAGCAAGATCTCCGGATCTGTCCCCCATTGAGCATGTTTGGGACTGGATGAAGCGTCGTCTCACGCGGTCTGCAAGTCTTAGCACGAACGCTGGTCCAACTGAGGCGCCAGGTGGAAATGGCATGGCAAGCCGTTCCACAGGACTACATCCAGCATCTCTACGATCGTCTCCATGGGAGAATAGCAGCCTGCATTGCTGCGAAAGGTGGATATACACTGTACTAGTGCCGACATTGTGCATGCTCTGTTGCCTGTGTCTATGTGCGTGTGGTTCTGTCAGTGTGATCATGTGATGTATCTGACCCCAGGAATGTGTCAATAAAGTTTCCCCTTCCTGGGACAATGAATTCACGGTATTATTATTTCAATTTCCAGGAGTGTATATATATATATATATCCTATATATATATGTAGGGTGGTCCATTGATCATGACCGGGCCAAATATCTCACAAAGTAAGCATCATAAGCATCAAATGATAAAACTACAAAGAACGAAACTTGTCTAGCTTGAAGGGGGAAACCAGATGGCGCTCTTTTTTTTAAAAATAGGAACCCCCATTTTTTATTACATACTCGTGTAGTACGTAAAGAAATATGAACGTTTTAGTTGGACCACTTTTTTTGCTTTGTGATAGATGGCGCTCTAATAGTCACAATCGTATAAATACATGGTATCACGTAACATTCCACCAGTGCGGACGGTATTTGCTTCGTGATACATTACCCGTGTAAAAATGGACCGTTTACCAATCGCGGAAAAGGTCGATATTGTGTTGATGTATGGCTATTGTGATCAAAATGCCCAACGGGCGTGTGCTATGTATGCTGCTCGGAAAGTATCCGAAGGGGTGCTAGTTCTGCAAGTTTCGCAGAAGAGCTTCTGTTAAGTTTGGAAGGTAGGAGGCGAGGTACTGGCAGAAGTAAAGCTGTGAGGACGGGGCGTGAGTCGTGCTTGGGTAGCTCAGTTGGTAGGGCACTTGCCCGCGAAAGGCAAAGGTCCCGAGTTCGAGTCTCTGCCCGGCACACAGTTTTAATCTGCCAGGAAGTTTCATATCAGCGCGCACTCCGCTGCAGAGTGAAAATCTCATTCAAGTTGAAGGATATTTGCCATCGTGAGCCATCGACAACGCTTGACAACATGCGTCAGCGCATTGTCAACGCATGTGCGCGGAAGGCGAACTACTCCCTGTTGAGAGGAATACCATTACACGTATTGCCAAATGCACTGAGGTTGACGGACATCATTTTGAGCATTTATGGAATTAATGTGGTATTTACAGGTAATCAGGTTGTAACAGCATGTGTTCTAAGAAATGATTAGTTTACAAAGGTACATGAATCACATTGGAACGACCGAAATAAAATGTTCAAACGTACCTACGTTATGTATTTTTATTTAAAAAACGTACCTGTTACCAACTGTTTGTCTAAAATTGTGAGCCATATGTTTATTTACAGCGCCATCTGTCACAAAGCGAAAAAAGTGATCCAACTAAAACATCCATATTTGTTTAAGTATTACACGAATATGTAATAAAAATGGGGGTTCCCATTTAAAAAAACGCAGTTGACATCCGTTTGGCCGGCCGATAGTGGCCGTGCGGTTGTAGGCGCTTCAGTCTGGAACCGCGTGACCGCTACGGTCGCAGGTTCGAATCCTGCCTCGGGCATGGATGTGTGTGATGTCCTTAGGTTAGGTTTACATAGTTCTAAGTTCTAGGGGACTGATGACCTCAGATGTTAAGTCCCATAGTGCTCAGAGCCGTTTGAACCATTTTTGAACATCCGTTTGACCGATGGCAGCGCAATCCGGCGGGACAACCATAGCGCCATCTGGTTTCCTCCTTCAAGCTAGACAAGTTTGATATAATTATATATATGACATCCAATTAAACAATTTTTTTTCTTGTCCAGATCGTCCACTCTCAAAACTCTGGCATCTCTCTCCCCACATCCACCACTGCTGGCGGCTCACCTCCAACTGCGCAACTCTACGCCCTATTCACATCCAACTGCCCAACACTACACTAGTGTTGATTTGGTTTGCCAGTTAACACATCACTCTATATCAAAACGTTATTTCGTTGTGTGAAGATATTTAGTGCCTAGTTCTTAACAACAACTGAACACAATGGGACTGGACGCAATATAACAACGTTTAAACTGCTTTTTAACAATGTGAAACGTGTTATTTAAACGTGTTATTTACAAACCAAATTCTGCAAAACACGTGCAGTATTTTTGTGTGGCTTTCAGTAACTTTTTGGAACATAGATGAGAAAGGATTTGGCAAAGCTAAACGTAAATAATCGCAAATATATGCATGAAAATTTATCTGAAGACACAGCCAGTTCAAGAGCAGCGAATCCAAATAAAGAAAAAAATGTGGGATGTTTTTTTTTTGAGTATGACTGACTGAAGTTTGTGCTTTATTTTAAACATTTTCTGTACCTTGTAATCGACGTTCGATTCATAGTTGTGGTACCTAAGTACTTGTCACATGCTGAAAGTTGTCTTTAATAGCAAACTGTGGAATAATATTTACTGATTTTCTTGATACTTGGTTGTGAAAACTTTTCTTTTAAAATCAGCGATTGTACATCGGGAAGAATCTGAATTAATGTACAGAGATGTGGACATTTTATCGTTATCTGGAAGACACAGTCAGACTACTACAAACAAAAAATAATTTCTGTTACAAACCGATACCTAAATCTGTGTCAATCTTTACCTAATTGCACGCCACTTAAGCTTTACTTTTGAAGCTTTTCCTTTTCGAATTAAAAATTATTGTATGTGTCTTCACGGTCCCTAGGAGGATTATGCCTAGGAGGCTGTAGCACTTTTCATGTAGTAGTTGGCGTGCACATCATCAGTAGTGTAACTGCATTTACCAAACATCCTACTAGTGAATCAAAGACGGCCACATGATTCACTTACAATTGAGCTAGATGATGAATCCATAGCGTATCCCCACAAATTTTACACCGAGTTATTTGTAAGAGGTGATGGATTGCAGTTGTGCCTCACTGGTATTTCAGTCACATGATACTATTTTTCTAGATTTTGCGATTTGCTCAATTTTATATTTTGAGCAGTTAAAGCGAGTTACCAATATCTGCATCACTTTGAAATCTTATCAAGATCTAACTAGACATTTAAGCAGCTTTATCCAGTTAGTATTTGATTATAGGTAACTAAATATCTACAAAAGGTCTGACATTGTTATTAAGACTGTCTTCCAGGTCATTAGAACAAAAACATGATTATAAAGAAGTTCCAAAACATTTCCCAGTGGCACGTCTAAAATTACTTCTGCACGTATCTACATTGATTCTGAAAGATCTGTAAGATGTTCACGAGAGGACGAGTTTACTTGAACCTATTTGGTATTTTATGAGACTACTTTACTTATCCTATGGTTTCTATAATGGCACTGGACAAGACATTTCCTAATATACTTAATGGTCACTGCTAACTAACTAACTTCTTTAATCACGTGATTCAGCTGCTTGGTACATTGTTGGTGTTAGGTATACTGGTGTCTCTGAGGTTAGTTAGATAGTTAGTTAGTTCGTTAGTTGGTTCCCACGATCCTCAGTCTCGGTATGTAGCCAAGCCGTGAGTGATAGCTGGCTGAACAAGGTGTTACCTTGGATACGGCTGACAGCTGAGGTGGGCGCGCAGAAAGCCTGCCTGTTCCCCGTAGCGAAACACCTGGCCAGCTTGGACGCGCGAGGGCAGCGCCGGACACGGTTTCCGCATTTAGTTAGTTGCGTCGCCTGCGGCAAGGTGGCTGCGCAATCGGCAATTTAAGTAATTAACGCTAATTTGGGATTCCGCCGCGTGGGGGGCCGCAAGGGTGGAACGGCCTGTCCCCCAGGGTAGCGCGAGTGGGTTTCTGGGAGAGGAAGCGGGGGGCACAACGAACCGACAGCTTTCACCAGCGAATACATCCCCGTGTTGAGTTTCTGACAACAACAGTGAGAACCCGAAGAGACACCAGATCAACAAAAAAGTTGCAACGTCTGGAAGACATCTATGCATACTCAGTGTTCTACGTATTTCGGACACAAATCAAGATCCCTGACGAATGACACTATTTAGACAGGCACTCGCTCTTTCATTAATACTTTTAACATTGCTATTTACTTCTGTACCGAAACAATTCTGCTCAATGACCGTGTATTTCGTAACGCGTATTTGACAGTGTCGGAAGGTATGAGCATACAGATGAGATTCGTTGAATTTTGCAGGGAAACATAGCACAAAAAATGTGAAAATTGTAGAATTGGAACATAATGAAGACAGCGTACAACAAATGCCCCAGTGGCATGAGGTTTTTCTACATACTTGGATAAGCAAATAATTGTCATTTCATGGTAATCACACAACGAATGCACAGTAACATCTACATTCATAGTAATATTATAAATGCGAAAGTAACGTTATTTACTATGCTTCCACGAATCGCACAACCGATTTCGATTAAATCTGGTACGGAAATAGTTTAACTCCCGAGAAAGAATATCAACTATTTTGGAAACTGAAAAGAAAAAGAAATTATTGGCCCGTAAGAAGTTGGAGTAGAGAGACAAACATCTTTTTTTGCATAAGGGGCATAAATCATGTTAAATCTGTTGCATAATGCAAACGTGTAAAGTACAGCTACTTCAACAGATGCTAGCTCTTGCGCAGGCTCCTCTGCACGCAGTGCTCGGCAGCAACACTTTGTGCTTTGCGACAGATTGGGGGGTGGAGGGTGGGGGGTGGGGAGGGAGATCGGAGGGAGGTGCAAGTTGCAAGCTATGGGCTACTAACACTACTGCACATCAGCAAGTTAGGAACTTCAGTACTGGCAACTACTTATTTACAACTTATACAAAATAGATACATGTTTCAAGGCCTTCGAAGTAGTCACCAGCACTGACAAGGGGAAGGCCTCAGATACGGCCAACCGATTCGGCTCAGATTTGGCAGGTCGCTTATGTACAGCCTAAAACGAAGGACTCTAAGACATTTTGGGTCAACACCCCCGCAATTTTGAGAAAATCGCCCCTAAAAGTTATGACGAGCAATCGACTCAAAATTCAAGAGATCGATAGATAATTGTAAATAGAGCATTTTTCATCATCAGGTATGGGGCCCGCAAACGCAAACTTTTCCAGAAATCGAGGAAAGAAACTTTTACAACTGCCGTTTCTGTATCAACATGGTAAACGTTTTTCTCCGACAGTGCAGACAGCGCAGCGGCCAAGTTAACTGGCTGGGAATAGGAAAACACGGGTTGGAATCTCGAAGAAACCTAGCGGATGTTATTCTTTTCGTTTGTATTTTTCCATATCTCAGTTGATAGGGATAGGAGGCTTAATAAGGTAAGTAAATCAATAAGGAATGATAATAATAAGATAGGCAAATTAATTTACCAAACGCCGCGAGTTAGTAGAGTATTAAAGTTTTAAACCTTGTCACATCAAAACAACTCCGAGTAAGAGTGCTGCGAATTCTTCACGAGGGATCACAGATAGCCAACCGCGCGACGCTTGTTTACAGCGAGGCACGGGACAGACGCACGCGGGGAGAGTTATGTTGTCCCGGTTGCCTCTTCGTCATATCATAGTTCTGCACCTGGAAGAGTGAAGGTGTCCAGCACGAGCCTAGTAGAGGCCAATCGGAAAGAATTGTTTTCCGTCATTAGGCTGCCGCGAACCTCGCGGATACATGTAGTGATTCTTCCATCGTTAATGCGCCGAATGAAATACGTTTTGTGAATGAATACAGTGTTCTTCGGTAAGTAACATATGACGAATACTGTATGTAGTTTGTAGTAATTAGCTCGTCTGTTTACGCCGTAGTAACTAGTTATTGTTTGTTGTGTCATATCTTTCAGGTGCATAATCTGAATAGTGGAGGATGTACACCCTTCGACTAGCGCTGTAATATATAGTTGGGAGCCTGCCACAGACCATGACAAGCGGGAAGTTACCGACGCTGTGTTTTGGTTTGTAAAAGTGTTGCAAGACAGATGCATTATGTATGCATTACCGGAAGCAGGCAGTTTTCCCGGCGTTTGATAAATTTATTTGCCTACCTTAATATTATCATTCCTTATTGATTTACTTATCTTATTAACCCTCCTATCCCTATCAATTGAGATATGGAAAAATACAAACGCAAAAAGAACATCCGCTAGGTTTCTTCGAGATTCAAACCCGGGTTCTCCGAATCCCAGACAGTTGCCTTGGCCTTTGCGCTATTTGTTTTCTTTTTTTTTATTGTTCTTGTTTTGTTCGATTCACTTGTTCGGTGCCGATGTCCCATGACACCCGTTCAAGTTCAGTGTTGAGCCGTTAACTCAGTTTTTTATTAGAGGGCAGCTAACCCTCTCTTTTTTTTAAAAATCTCATTTTGTTCGTTTTCGTTCGTTTCATCTGCTCGGTGCGGACGGCGCAAGACGCCCGTTTCAGTTCGTTGTTTGATCCATAAACTCAGTTTTTTTTATTACAGAGGGCAGCCAACCCTCTGACCGAACACGCTGAGCCACCGTGCCGGCGACTATCGCTGCTGTCGGCGAAAAGCGTTTACCATGAGGGTACAGAAGCGGCAGTTGTAAAAGTTTCTTTCCTCTATTTCTGGAAAAGTTTGCGTTTGGGGACTCCATACCTGATGATGAAAATGCTCTAGATACAATTATCTATCGATCCCGCCAATTTTGAGTCGATTGCTCGTCATAACCTTTAGTGGTGATTTTCTCAAAAATGCGGGGGTATTGACCCAAAATATCTTAGATTCCTTCGTTTTTGGTTGTACACAAGCGATCTGCCAAATTTGAGCCGAATCGGTTGGCCGTGTCTGAGGCCTTCCCCTTGTGAGTGTAGCCCGTTGCCAGCGAAGTAGAAGTCGTAGTTGTGTTCACAGTGCGAGTGGATCGGCCTGTTGTTCAACGAATCTCTGTAAAAGTCGTGAAGCGAATGTCGTGAAGTGCTTCCTTCGTTTAGGAATCAGTTGAGGTGAGAAGGGTTGAAGTCTGGGGAGTTAAGTGGGTGATACACCGAGGTGTAGTGGTAGCGTCTTTGATTCATAGTTAAAATATCTTCGGTCCTGTGTTCGAATCCCGCCGCTGTTTAAATTTTGATTAATAATCAGCATTGGCGGCTGAAGACTTCCGGCATAAGAAATTACCCTCACTCTGCTAACAGCCTTGTCGAAGAGGGCGGAGGAGCGGACAGAGTTTCAGGGAACTCCCTTGTACTAGGGGTGGGAAACTGCCCCTAAAGGCGGAAGAATCGGCAATGATCAACGGCATGAGGATGCAGAAGGAAATGGAAACCACGGTATTAAAGACACGTAACGTATATCCACAGGACATATTACCTGTAATTGACGAAGTGTCATGATGATCTCTTCATTGGCAAAAGGCTCTGGAATAGTACCATTCGGATCTCCGGGAGGGGACTACTAAGGGGGGGGGGGGGGGTTACCATGAGAAAAAGAGTGAATAATCAACTAAAGCGTAACGTTCTACGAGTCGGGGCGTGTAATGTCAGGAGCTTGAATGTGATAGGGAAACTAGAAAATCTGAAAAGGGGAATGCAAAGGCTTAATCTAGATATAGTAAGGGTCAGTGAAACGAAGTGACAAGAAGACAAGGATTTCTGGTCAGATGAGTGTAGGTAATATCAACAGCAGCAGAAAATGGTATAAATGGAGTAGGACTCGTTATGAAAAGGAAGGTAGGGAAGAGAGTATGTTACAGTGAACAGTTCAGTGACAAGGTTGTTCTTATCAGAATCGACAGCAAACCAACACCGACAACGATAGTTCAGGTATATATGCCGACATCGCAAACTGAAGGTGAAGAGATGGAGAAGGGACATGAGGATATTGAAAGGGTAATACAGTACGTAAAGGGGTATGAAAATCTAATTGTGATGGGGTACTGGAATGCAGTTGTAGAGGAAGGAGTAGAAGAAAAGGTTACAGGAGAATATGGGCTTGGGACAAGGAATTAGAAAGGAGAGAGACTGATAGAGTTCTGTAACAAGGTTCAGCTGGTAATAGCGAATACTCTGTTCATGAATCACAAGAGGAGGAGGTATACTTGAAAAAGGCTGGGTATTATAGGAAGATTACAGTTAGTTTACATCATCGTCAGACAGAGATTCCGAAATCAGATGCTGGATTGTAATGGGTACCCAGGAGCAGATTTAGACTCAGATCACGATATTGTAGTGATGAAGAATGGGCGAAAGTTTAAGACATTTGTCAAGAAGAATCAATACGCAAAGACGTGAGATACGGAAGTACTAGGGAATGACGAGATACGGGTGAAGTTGTCTAAGGCTATAGATGCAGCAATAAGGAATAGCTCAGTTGACAGTAAGTTGAAGAGGAATAGACATGAATGTTTTTGTGCATAGCTCTGCACACAATGACCAGTTCACGACTCCACCATGTAGACATGTCCTTTCAGTCCATTGCCCCCAGCCCAGCCTCCTGCTAGCGGCATGGCAGGTAGCGGAGCATTGTTCTGCTGGAGACTTGTCATGACTTGGGGCCGGTCTGTCTGCCCTGTATGGCTGTGAGCCTGTCTAGCGAGATTTACTGGGGATGGGCTTGCCGCCAATTGCTTTCAACTTCCAACATGCCGTTTTTGCAAACTAAGAACCACAAAAGTACCTTATGCTTTTAGCGCCCTACCAGGCTCCACCAATGTCAGCTCAGGCTGTTAACTTTCTAGAGTCTCGCTCAAGGTGTGTAAGGTGGTAACAAAATCTTTAATAATTTTCTGTATACGAAAAAGAGGTGAGAGAGTAACTTGACCCTCTTCCTGCCATTGATTTCGGCATGGGTAGTGTCTCACTTCAATATTGGTTAGTGTGACACAAACCAGAGGAAGTCATTGAAAATAGTAGCAGAATCTCATCCTTATAACCAATATCTATGTGTGGAAAGTGCTAACTTTTCCAATGAGGAATTCCTGTGGCTAAAACACATTCTAGATAGGCCTAATTCATTCCAGGGGTCATTCACACACTTGAAGCTGCAAGCCAGCAAGAGTACATGAAAAGTATGCTATGAGTAGTATGAACTATGTTAGACCCAGGGGTCATTGCCACACCATAGACTTCCGATAAACATTTGACAGGCGTTTAAAAGGTCTTGCAGCAAAGAAATATACCCATTCACACCATATCCTGAGTTCAAAGACCCCTGTTCTATCACTCATTTGGGCACAATCATCAAAACACATACATTTTCAAATTATCAATGAACAAGAGAATCACATGTGTAATCTGTTTGTCTTATTACCTGCGTTGCGTAATTTGTGTATTATTTTCCACGGCATAAAAACAGATACGGGCACATAATGAAGGCATTAATAAATGTGCAGAACATATACATCACAATCAAGGCAGTTCAACTGATACATATTAAAACACAAAAAGATATTACATTATGATATTACAGAAGTATATCCTATCGCTCCCTCCACAAGGGTCCCTGGGGAGAGAAAATTTACAAATGAAAATATCACATGAATTGAAAACATGACACTTATGCACTCGCACAAACTGTGACTGGTAGGACTGAAGAACAGCAATTTGCGCCACAGTGGAATGGCTTCTGAATCAGCGCATGACGTGGCAGAATTGGCGGCAGACGTCTGTGGTGTTCCCCCTCGTCTCGCAGCATCTGGCAACTGGGCAGCAACAGGCATCTTGGGCAGCTTACCGACTGCAGCTGGACCCTTGGCATCATCCTGGTCAGGCAGCAGTTAGCCATCAGCGACTGGCACGACAGCATTGCATTTCATGTGCAACCCACCCCCTGACATAGATATCCGTTCAGCATTAGCACGACGTGGGGCAGCCCTGCTCTTCCTATTCACCTCTGCATCGGAACGCGCCTGACAGCGCAGGACATCGGATTATCTCTCCTGTTGTGGACGGGACGCGTCCTTCTCGGCATCCCGCTGAATCGGCTAGGCTCGGCGCGCACGTCGACTGCGGTGACACACGACTCACTTGTCTCTTGATTAGCAGCCTGGCGGGTCGTTGACCGTTAGGGGTTGTTGCTGGCATGTGGTGGCGCCCTGCTGACTGAGCTGGCGTGGTACATCCCGCCTGCACTGGGAGACGTCTGGCCTGTGTCACGTAGGCGCATCAGCTGCAAGGCTGGTTCTGTCACAGCGGAGGGATCGCCCACACCTGGGCTGCCACAGCTGACTCATTACGGCCACTCGCTCCCATCTCCCCTCACTGGCTGGTGTGGCCCGTGACGTCCAGTCTGTCATGTTGGTTCCACAGTCTGCGCAGTCCTCAAGTGTGGTCAACTGCCATATTCTCTCACAAATGTCAGTACATCAATATAATCCATTCACATAAAAAGAACATAATGATCAATATAAATTTTTACTTTACTTAATACATTTGTTTATTTATTTTATTACTAAGGACACAAATTTAAAAAAATAATAAAGTTGTATGGACGTAAAGTAAGTGGTGTGAAGTGTCTATTTGTGTGTGCACGTATTTTTCTTAGTTTTTGGTTAGTTCTACTCCTGTCATGCACTCTAATTTTACGCTGGGTCTACCTCCATACCTCCACCAAACGTGCAGACGTGCAGACTTCTCCCAATACTAAATACTAACTTAAGGTACTAGCCTATGCCTTTGCTAATACTACCAAAGCAAATTTTCATGCATTTCATTCCATGTATAGTCCTCTTTTACTTTTCGGTGTCCGTCGGTGTTGTCTGCTGACGCTGAAATGGCCAGGAAATGCGTCTACTCATTCAGGTGCTGGTGGTTTGCCAGAAATCTTTGAAGTTGCACTTTGTGATTTTCTACTCGTGGTTGTACATATTACAGAGATGCCTCCTGTCTCCTCTGTCAGGATCGCTGCTGCTGAAATGAAACAAAACCATACTGAATTATATATATCTAAACATTTTTCTAATTGAAGTCTCATCCATGGTCCATCATTTCGTTTCTGCTTTCTGTGTCCTGGTCTGTGGTTCGCCACTCTACCGTGACTTGCACTTGTCCGTGCTAATTCCCCATACACAACGTCTCGCCGACGGCGCTCACATGGCGCTGGCAAAATTCCACCATGAGACAGGCTACATCGCACGACAGGCGATGACTCATATCACATCAAGTTTTAGCGCCGACACGCGCCCAAAACGTGGACCGCTAACACTATACGAAACATGTGAGAATCGAGACTCACATGCTCATAATACAATGAGTCATAGTGTCGACAAGCGCCCAAAGCGTGGACTCCTAACACCATACGAAACACATCCGAAAGTCGAGAAACATATGCTGTGTGGCATGAGTGACCGGCTTGACACCACGAAAAACATAAAGTGACGTACATCTGTCCCTTGGGCGGTGTACATGAAAGCACGCAAAGAAAACAGTTTCATCGACCAAGGTGATAACTGTGAAACCTCTTCTACGAGAATGCTGTGACAGAGTACGATGCTCAGTTGCGGAAATCGGACAACAATTATGAGGTCCAAAGAAATAATAGCAGTACTCAGTTGTTTGGTGTACTCAGTATTGCAAAGTACCTGGTTTGGTATGCCACAGAAAGTGCCAATTGGTGATGACGTATAAGTTTAAATGGAATTTTAATCCAATCTGCCACCTGCCAGTGATTGTTGGCGTGAAGATGTAACAAATACGCAACTAATTTGACCACGTCCATAAGGAATCTTATGGAATTAGTGAAAATGACTAACAAACAGCCGGCCGTAGTGGCCGAGCCGTTCTAGGCGCTACAGTCTGGAACCGCGCGACCGCTACGGTCGCAGGTTCGAATCCTGGCTCCGGCATGGATGTGTGTGACGTCCTTAGGTTAGTTTGGTTTAAGTACTTCTACGTTCTAGGGGACTGATGATCTCACAAGTTAAGTGCCATAGTCCCATAGTGCTCAGAACACAGCTTCTTTGTAGGAGCGACAAATCTCCGCAACTCTGCCCATATGTTTTGCAATCGACCCTACTAAAAAACCACAGCTAAACTGGACCTTGCACTTCACTGACCAAGATTCTGGTAGCACATGATCATACTGTGCCATCCAGGTCTTTGGATGGAATGCGTTGTTTGCCTCCTTGTAGACTTGAAAATTCTAAATGGTCAAGAAAAGTTTGTTGTCGAATGGTTCGACATATCCGCCATACGAATTTTCCTTCTCGTCTGCAGCATGTGGTTCCATGTAACCATGCCCAAAAGATCGTCGTGCACTATTATGGTGTCCCCTCGTGTTGTCAGTTTCACGTAATAACGTTTCTGACCTCCTCAGACGTGTACAACTGTTTTCTGGCTCAGTTTCTAACATGCTGCGTGTTACCGACGGAGAGTGTTCTAATACGTGGTCCGCCGCGGCAGGATCATATTCCTGCTGCATTCGCCCATGTCCAGGAGGTGTGTCCTCACATTTTTTTCGCTTCTATGATCTCGATGGCGCTCTGCCGGATGATTTTGTGTCTGGAATTCCGCGACCTGCTCATGTGCCTGCCGAACGTCCTTAGCCAACTCGTTTTGTTGCGTGGCGACTCGGGCCTGCTGATCTTTAACTTCAGAGATTTCGGACTGTTTGATTTCTATCTGTTCAATTCGATTCGCAGCCTCACTCATTTATTCTTGCGTTTCTTGAACTACTTTTTTTTCTTGTTTCTGAAGAGTTTGAAGTGCCTTTTTTGTCTTATACGCCTCAGTTTTCGCCAGTTTAACCCGTTCTTTGGCCACTGATGCGTACTTTCGTGCTACTTGCGCTACCAATAGCGCTGTTCTGGCATGGCGCTTAGCCTGGTCGACAACTTCACGTGTTTCTGCTGTCGTTTTCTTGACATTCTTTTGCTCTTCTTGGATTCCTGCGATCTCTTTCTTGACTCCATCTACGCCGGCTGTGACCGTTCTTATGATTAATTTGTCTTTCTTCCACTTCCTCTCGTCTCTTTTTCTCTGCCTCTAGCATGAATTTTGATGAGAGCGTCAAATTGAGATCCACCGCTAACACCTCCAGGATTAGATGAACGAGATCCCATCATTATGTGACGTTTCGTTCGTGATTCTGGTCTGTCAGTCTCACTAATGGTGCGTCTCGTACCAGCAGCGCCTACATTTCGTTCTGCTACGGTCTCCCGCACACTTTCGTCACCTGACTGAGAAATGTCATCATACTCTGAAGGTTTTACGTTCGACATAGGGGCAGAAATCCATTCCAGTACGATTATGCCATAGGTGGTAAATCATTGGAAGCGGTAACGACCGTAAAATACTTAGGAGTTACTATCCGGAGCGATCTGAAGTGGAATGATCACATAAAACAAATAGTGGGAAAAGCAGGCGCCAGGTTGAGATTCATAGGAAGAATTCTAAGAAAATGTGACTCATCGACGAAAGAAGTAGCTTACAAAACGCTTGTTCGTCCGATTCTTGAGTATTGCTCATCAGTATGGGACCCTTACCAGGTTGGATTAATAGAAGAGATAGACATGATCCAGCGAAAAGCAGCGCGATTCGTCATGGGGACATTTAGTCAGCGCGAGAGCGTTACGGAGATGCTGAGCAAGCTCCAGTGGCGGACACTTCAAGAAAGGCGTTACGCAATACGGAGAGGTTTATTATCGAAATTACGAGAGAGCACATTCCGGGAAGAGATGGGCAACATATTACTACCGCCCACATACACTCCTGGAAATTGAAATAAGAACACCGTGAATTCATTGTCCCAGGAAGGGGAAACTTTATTGACACATTCCTGGGGTCAGATACATCACATGATCACACTGACAGAACCACAGGCACATAGACACAGGCAACAGAGCATGCACAATGTCGGCACTAGTACAGTGTATATCCACCTTTCGCAGCAATGCAGGCTGCTATTCTCCCATGGAGACGATCGTAGAGATGCTGGATGTAGTCCTGTGGAACGGCTTGCCATGCCATTTCCACCTGGCGCCTCAGTTGGACCAGCGTTCGTGCTGGACATGCAGACCGCGTGAGACGACGCTTCATCCAGTCCCAAACATGCTCAATGGGGGACAGATCCGGAGATCTTGCTGGCCAGGGTAGTTGACTTACACCTTCTAGAGCACGTTGGGTGGCACGGGATACATGCGGACGTGCATTGTCCTGTTGGAACAGCAAGTTCCCTTGCCGGTCTAGGAATGGTAGAACGATGGGTTCGATGACGGTTTGGATGTACCGTGCACTATTCAGTGTCCCCTCGACGATCACCAGTGGTGTACGGCCAGTGTAGGAGATCGCTCCCCACACCATGATGCCGGGTGTTGGCCCTGTGTGCCTCGGTCGTATGCAGTCCTGATTGTGGCGCTCATCTGCACGGCGCCAAACACGCATACGACCATCATTGGCACCAAGGCAGAAGCGACTCTCATCGCTGAAGACGACACGTCTCCATTCGTCCCTCCATTCATACCTGTCGCGACACCACTGGAGGCGGGCTGCACGATGTTGGGGCGTGAGCGGGAGACGGCCTAACGGTGTGCGGGACCGTAGCCCAGCTTCATGGAGACGGTTGCGAATGGTCCTCGCCGATACCCCAGGAGCAACAGTGTCCCTAATTTGCTGGGAAGTGGCGGTGCGGTCCCCTACGGCACTGCGTAGGATCCTACAGTCTTGGCGTGCATCCGTGCGTCGCTGCGGTCCGGTCCCAGGTCGACGGGCACGTGCACCTTCCGCCGACCACTGGCGACAACATCGATGTACTGTGGAGACCTGACGCCCCACGTGTTGAGCAATTCGCCGGTACGTCCACCCGGCCTCCCGCATGCCCGCTATACGCCCTCGCTCAAAGTCCGTCAACTGCACATACGGTTCACGTCCACGCTGTCGCGGCATGCTACCAGTGTTAAAGACTGCGATGGAGCTCCGTATGCCACGGCAAACTGGCTGACACTGACGGCGGCGGTGCACAAATGCTGCGCAGCTAGCGCCATTCGACGGCCAACACCGCGGTTCCTGGTGTGTCCGCTGTGCCGTGCGTGTGATCATTGCTTGTACAGCCCTCTCGCAGTGTCCGGAGCAAGTATGGTGGGTCTGACACACCGGTGTCAATGTGTTCTTTTTTCCATTTCCAGGAGTGTATATCTCGCGTAATGATCACAACGAAAAGATCCGAGAAATTAGAGCAAATACGGAGACTTACAAGCAGTCGTTCTTCCCACGCACAATTCGTGAATGGAACAGGGAAGGGGGGATCAGATAGTGGTACAATAAGTACCCTCCGCCACACACCGTAAGGTGGCTCGCGGAGTATAGATGTAGATGTAGATGTAGACATTTCTGATCGGTTTGCAACCGCATTTCCCTGAGGATCCCGTGTATATCTGCCTGGTCATCGCTAATAATCTGACGTGGATCCGTGGTTAACAATGCACAATTACTTCCGCTGCTCTTTAGCAAACGTGCCTTGCTTCTTGTAAGCATGCACTCTAATTCTGACCCAAACGAATTTAAAAACTACACATTCCTGTGCCACACAGATTCTACTGTAAATTATGCTCCCGTGAGCTACTGATTCCTAGTTCCTGATAGCGAATTCCAGTAACAGCATGCTTATCTATGCTCACAAACAAAAATCTCAATCTATCCAAACAAATCAGCACAACGCCGTTCGCCGTCAGAAACAAACAATCAAGTGACACAGAAGTCGCAACCAAAACATGAAGCCCGCATCTCGTGGTCGTGCGGTAGTGTTCTCGCTTCCCACGCCCGGGTTCCCGGGTTCGATTCCCGGCGGGGTCAGGGATTTTCTCTGCCTCGTGATGGCTGGGTGTTGTGTGATGTCCTTAGGTTAGTTAGGTTTAGGTAGTTCTAAGTTCTAGGGGACTGATGACCATAGATGTTAAGTCCCATAGTGCTCAGAGCCATTTGAACCAACCAAAACATGAAAATACACACATACAGTAATTTAATATTAGTACTATGTCTAGGCGCCAGCAACGCGAATCAACTCTACCCAGTGCACCACATTAAACATGGACGACAGAAACTTCACTAGGCAACAATATCTATGATCTGACGGTCACAGAAGGTCCCATCAAATTCAAAATTCTGCGCAAGGGACATCAAATTGAATGACTACACTAGACAACACGATCCGACGGTCACAGAAGGTGACATCAATCCGAGATCCTAGCAGGAGACGCCAAATGAAAGTTATTCTCGCTTGGGACGCCACAATGAAAGTTAACCCGTTGTGCAGACTATATAAAATGATTTATAACGTAGCAAAATTTACTAACAACATTAATTTTTAAAAAGAAAAAACAGACATAAATTATAGTTATTGATTGAATACTGTAAACAACTAGCAGTTGGGTTAAGAGAACAATGGACAAGGATCCTGGGTGGCAAGAGTGAGTCAAGTACTCTGGCCGTAAAAATGTGGATAACGCAATCTGACTTGATCTGATGCTGAGCAGACTTTGATTGATAATCTGATGCAGCTGAGAGCAAGTGGAGATTGAGATCTGTACGCTCTGATAAGGCCGGAGCAGCAGCACATCACCCTGTTTGCTTCATGCGCCTTGTAAATTGCAGCTGGCGAGAAGTGCGCGGCGGTGGCGAGACGTGGAGTCGGTATCTGTTGTGAATCGGCCGCGGCCACGAAACAAACGCAAAAATCTCGCGCTCTGGCGATCAGCCAGACGGATTGCAATTTATTCTCTATCGGAGACCTGAAATCATGGTAGATTTCAGTGTGCGACACACCCATTCGCTGGCCGTACCAAGGACCAGTTTCGCTCACTTATACGACAGAGCACACAAGGATACCAAACGTCAAGATTGGTAAACCAAAAACGAATAAGTGTGCCCTCAGCAAACGAGTAGTCCGAGACGTTTGAAGTCACACCATCAGTACAGTAAAAACTTCCCCACAGGCTCCCCAGTCTAACTACTCAGAAATGCAGTCATTCTTAGGACAGGCCCCGAAGTACCAACCACACATGCCAGAGCTTCAATCACAAGATGCTTCGAGACCAAAGTCCGGAAACCGAGTGCTTCGCGCCTCTCCACATAAAAAAATTCCGTTTTCCTGCAAAGTGCACGAACCACAACGCCTTCACTCCATCTTGAGACAATCACAGGGCTTTAGAGGCGCTAAATCTCCCCTCCTACATGACAGCACAGACTTATGCCGAACCAGAGAGAGAGTTAAGAAACCTGCGTCTCTGAAAAAAAAGAAACTGCCAACTACGGGCTTTTTTATCTTTATCTAAATCGTCTGTGCCTTGGAGCATGCTAGTCCTTGCTATGAGGTGTAACAAAGATTCTATTTCTAAATGTTTCTCAGATGCCAGAGTTCCTTATATGACTGAGGTGGCTGATGGAAGTGGGTCAATGGCCTATTTTCAGTAACAGCGAACATGTAAACTTGCGAATTTTTATTACGCGTGGCTCTGCACACAATGCCTGGTTTATGACTCCACTGTGTAGATGTGTCCCTTCAGTCCATCGCCTCCAGCCCAGTCTTCTGCAGGCGCCATGGCAGGTAGCTCAGCATTGTTCTGCTGGAGACCTGTCTCGACTAGGGGCTGCTCTGTCTGACCTGTACGGCTGTGGGCCTGTCTGGCAAGATTTACTGAGGGATGGGCTCGCCGCCAATTACTTTCAACTTTCAACATGTCGTTTCTGCAAGCTAAGAACCGTAAAAATACCTCATGCTTTTAACACCCTACCAGGCTCCATCAACGTCTGTTCAGGCTGTTAACTTTCTAGAGTCTTGCTCAAGCTGGACAAGGTTGTAACAAAAGCTTTAATAATTTTCCTCTCTCAAAGTTATGATGGACAGAGCACCTTTAAATAAGTCATTATGCTAGTGGGGAGGTATTAAATAGCCTCCTCACTAGTGTAATGACAGGGTTCTAGTACCATAGTGGCAGGAAATAGCTGTGTTCCAACTAGCCATTTAAGCCACCTAACCCCAGTGTCCCTTATACAAACACTGGGGTTGTCTAAATAATCTAACAGTCGTTCAGTCTGCACAGCCATTTGGCAGTTTACAGTTCAGGTTCTAATAATGGTAAATACTCCGAAACTCGGCGTTGACTGTTTGTTGACAGTAACAGGACGACAGCTACAGCAAAAGGTGACACCAGTTTGACAGCTACTGATCTACAAAAATGTGACAATTGGTCGTGTGAAACTGTGCAGCTGCTTTTATCTGCGAATGGCTTAATAATCATTATCTGCCGTTTTGTGTTTGGCAGTCGCAGGAATTGTTTCCTAGTGTCAGCACCCTCTGTGGTGACGGACCTAATTATTGACGGGTGGGGTGAACCATTTGTGAATTGTGTGGCACAAGTCACAATAGGTTCTTATTACGAGCACCATCTACATGGTGACTGATCCCAACTTTGTGGTATGACACTGGAAACTGCCAACTGGTGGCGCCCTCTATATGCCACATGTGCCGGCCGGGGTGGCCGAGCGGTTCTAGGCGCTACAGTTTGGAACCGCGCGAACGCTACAGTCGCAGGTTCGAATCCTGCCTCAGGCATCGATGTGTGTGATGTCCTTAGGTTACTTAGGTTTAAGTAGTTCTAAGATCTAGAGGACTGATGACCTCAGAAGTTAAGTCCTGTAGTGCTCAGAGCCATCTGAACCATTTTGTACCACGTGCGACGGTGTACACAGCAGACAACACTGGACTCAGAAGCGGCACCACATCGTCTCCTCGGAAACCTTGGATGTGCGTTCAGCACCACGATGAATGTATCAGTGTGTGGAGACTCACCTGCACCTGGTGAGACGGTATTTATTTATTTATTTATTGTTCCGTGGGACCAAATTAAGGAGAAGTCTCCACGGTCATGGAACGAGTCAATATATGAAATTATAACACGATATTAGAAACAGATAAAATGAAATATAAAAAAACATATTCAGGTGACGAGTCGTAAATTTAAATAAAGAAAATCAACAATGTAACACTGGAATTTGCTTAATTTTTTAGCTCTTCCAGGAGCTCCTCGACAGAATAGAAGGAGTGAGCCATGAGGAAACTCTTCAGTTTAGACTTAAAAGAGTTTGGGCTACTGCTAAGATTTTTGAGTTCTTGTGGTAGCTTATTGAAAATGGATGCAGCAGTATATTGCACTCCTTTCTGCACAAGAGTCAAGGAAGTGCATTCCACATGCAGATTAGATTTCTGCCTAGTATTAACTGAGTGAAAGCTGCTAACTGTTGTGAATAGGATAATATTGCTAACAACAAACGACATTAAAGAAAATATATACTGTGAGGGCAATGTCAGAATTCCCAGACTATTGAATAGGGGTCGACAAGGGGTTCTCGAACTTACACCACATATAGCTCGAACAGCCCGTTTTTGAGCCAAAAATACCCTTTTTGAATCAGAAGAATTACTCCAAAAAATAATACCATACGACATAAGCGTATGAAAATATGCGAAGTAGACTACTTTTCGTGTTGAAGTATCACTTATTTCAGATACTGTTCTAACGGTAAATAAAGCAGCATTTAGTTTCTAAACAAGATCCTGAACATGGGCTTTCCACAACAGCTTACTATCTATCCGAACGCCTAGGAACTTGAACTGTTCCGTCTCGCTTATAATATGCCCATTCTGTCTGATCAAAATATCGGTTCTTGTTGAATTGTGAGTTAGAAACTGTAAAACCTGAGTATTACAGTGATTTAGCATCAAATTATTTTCCACAAGCCACGAACTTATTTCATGAACTACGTTATTTGAAGCTGTTTCAATATTACACACAAGATCCTTCACTATCAAGCTAGTGCCATCAGCAAGCAGAAATATTTTTGAATCACCTGTAATACTAGAAGGCATATCATTTATATAAATAAGAAACAGCAGTGGCCCCAGCACCGACCCTTGGGGAACGCCCCACTTAACAGTGCCCCATTGGGACTGAACATCACTACCACTCTCAATATTGCGGAGAATTACCTTCTGCTTTCTGTTCTTAAAGTAAGAGGCGAACCAATTGTAAGCTACTCCCCTTACTCCATAATGGTCCAACTTCTGCAGTAATATTTTGTGGTCAACACAGTCAAAAGCCTTCGTTAAATCAAAGAAAACACCTAGCGTTCGCAACCTTTTATTTAATCCGTCCAAAACGTCACAGAGAAAAGAGAATATAACATTTTCAGTTGTTAAACCATTTCTAAAACCAAACTGAACATTTGACAGCAAATTACGTGAATTTAAATGCTCCAGTAACCTTGTATATACAACCTTCTCGATAACTTTAGCAAACACCGATGGCATAGAAATAGGTCTATAATTGTCAACATTATCCCTGTCTCCCTTTTTATAAAGTGGCTTCACTACCGAGTACTTTAATCGGTCAGGAAACCGACCACTCCTAAAGGAAATGTTACAGATATGGCTAAGTACTGGGCTAACATGCATAGAACAATACTTCAGTATTCTACTAGATACCCCATCATATCCATGAGAGTTCTTGGTCTTTAGTGATTTAATTATTAACTCAATCTCCCTCTTGTCAGTATCATGGAGGAGCATTTCAGGTAACAGTCTAGGAACACTTTTTTCGAAGAGCGCTATATGATTCCCTGTTGGGACTAGGTTTCTATTTAGTTCACCTGCTATATTCAGAAAGTGATTATTAAATACTGTACATATATGCGACTTATCAGTAACACGGACATTCCCACTACGCACTGATTCTATATCCTCGACCTGTCTCTGCAGACCAGCCACTTCCTTTACGACTGACCATATGGTTTTAATTTTATCCTGAGACTTAGCTATTCTATCTGCATACCACATACTTTTTCCCTTCCTAATAACATTTTTAAGCACCTTACAATACTGTTTGTTATGGGCTGCTGCATTTAGATTTTGACTGTTTCTAACTTTTGATATAATTGCCACTTTGTTCTACAAGATATTATTATCCCTCTAGTCAGCCACCCAGGCTGCCTGTTTGTGCTAGTACCCTGTTTTGAACGTTCTAACGGAAAGCAACTTTCAAAGGGCACGAGAAAAGTTTTGAGAAAAGCATTATATTTATCGTCTACTGTATCAGCGCTGTAAACATCTTGCCACTCTTGTTCCTTGATAAGGTTTACAAAGGTCTCTTCAGCAACTGGATCAGCTTTCCTAAACAGCTGATGACTATATTTAACACGTGTTGTAGCACAAAAATCTTTTAGAGTTAAAATTTGTGCATCATGATCTGAAAGGCCATTCACCTTTTTGCTAACAGAATGCCCTTCTAGTAATGAGGAATGAACAAAAATGTTGTCTATGGCTGTTCTACTGTTCGCTTGCACTCTCGTTGGAAAGAATACGGTTTACATAAGATTATATGAATTAAGGAGGTCTACCGGCATCCTCTTCCTTGCACAATCACTTATACAATTAATATTGAAGTCACCACATATAACTAACTTTTTGTATTTCCTATAAAGTGAACCAAGAACCTCCTCTAGCTTTAGCAAAAATGTTGTGAAATCGGAGTCTGGGGATCTATAAATAACAACAGTTAGAAGTTTAGCTCCGTTAAATTTAACCACACCTGCACAACATTCAAACACCTTTTCAGTGCAGTACTTTGAAACATCAATTGACTCAAATGGGATGCCATTTTTCACATACATGGCTACTCCCCCACACCACAAAGAGCTCCTCGAAAAGCTGCCAGCCAACCTGTATCCTGGTAAAGGAAGCCTCTGAATTATCTCCTTATTTAAGAAGTGTTCAGATATACCAATAATTTCAGAGTCAACATCTATAAGCAGTTCACTAACTTTATCTCTAATACCTTGTATATTTTGATGAAAATACTAATTCCCTCACTACTCGGATACCTAAGCTTTGTCAAAAGTGGTTCCTTTGTTAGAGAGACTTCCCTTAAGCAGGAATACCTATCAGCTGACTTCAATCTAAAAAAAGTGCAGCTCTAACACCCACCACTGCAGGAATTTTCCCATGAGTGATCCCAGCAACCCCACCTATGCTGTCACCTATAAGCTTTGCCAACCTCCCCTTCCCATACCTGTTGAGGTGCAGGCCATGTCTAGTGAAACCCGTCGTGCTGATAGACTCCACCGACACCACTGAAATGTGACCCATGCTTTCTGTCATCAGCGCACCCCCAAGTCTCATGTTATTACGCCTGACGGCTGTATTAAGATGAGGCCGATCATGACGCTGAAACAGTTCCACGAAATGCACATTTGCCAGTCTGAGTGGCTATCTTTTCCAGGTAACCATCTATGTCATAATCCCCATCCCTATCAATACTATTACCAGCCCCACCCACAATCACTACCTGATCCTCTTTAGTAAAATCCCTACATAGCCCCCCTATGTTAACAGTCACCTGAGCCAATCCTGCATTAGGCTTCACAATGCTGGTGACCTGGTACTCACTCCCCAGCACTTCCTGCAACTGTTGGCCTACACCTCTGCCATGAGAACTACCTATCAGCAGAACCTTCTTCTTCCTCTTCGACTTTGCAATTGTTCTAGCCACCGTAATTATTGAGGTCTGCTGCATACTTCCTACATCTACAGCTACTAGAGATTCATATTCCTCTCCACTAGACTCTGACAGTTGGTCATATCTATTGTAAACACCAATAGTAAAACTATCTGAAAATCTTCTTCTCCTAGCAGATCTCTTGCCAACAGCCAGCTCCCATTCCCCAACCCTCTTCTCCCTCCTCAGCCTATCTAGCTCCTCCTGTGCGTTTTTCAGCTGAACCTGAAGGGCACAGATCTTACGCTCCTGCTCCTCTATCAACTTACTCTTGCTACATAACCTGCAGTTTCAGGAGAGAATCTCACCAGAATGCCCACTGGCTTCCCCACTGCATTCCCCCAGTGAAAATACTTCGAACAAGTCTCACACTGCAATCCACTACTTACGAACCTACGGCAAAGCCCACACTTCTCACTCATGGTAAAATTTTACTTTTTCTAAGTTCCGCTACTACAATAAGATGTTAAAAACCTGACTACAACAAACACAAACTTACTCTACAAGGGAAGTAACTACTATTATTAACAATATTAATAAACAACAAATGTGAATAAAACAAAAGACTAATACAGAAAGAGAATCAAACGTCTAATGACACAGTAACGAAACTGAAAACAGTTCCTAAAAGGTTCTTCTGAAATTATTACACCAGAAAACACAAAAAACTCCGGTTGAAGACTATAATGTTCCTAAATAAACCACTGTACACAAACAATTAATTAGTACTTAGCTTTCGATGCGCCGCTACAGCTGCAACTGGTCAGCGCGGAATGTAAACACAGGTAAGAGGTTACGTTGCTCGATACGAAACACAAATATCAGGTCACAGCACAATAAAGGCAGAGGTGAATGAAGAAACCACTAATAAGTCACTTATATAGTAAATATTATCACAAAAACCGTTAAAATATGTATCTGAAACCTAAAAATATATAAAAGCTTGGAGAGCGATCTCACACGGAGTCACTCGCTTATGACGTCACACCAAAGCCTTGGGGTCCGTAATATTGGCTCAGACTGCCAATGATTTGTTGAACAGGAGTTACATTTATGGCATCTTAAAGCAGGTGGCTGTGCCGTTTCCATAGCTTTATTTTTCAACAAGTTCGTTTGTTTTGTTTTAGAGCACAAAAACAACAAAGGTCATACGCACCCATGTCAGAGCCTTGGAACACTCATAAAAAAAAAGAGTTGAAAACCATTACTTGTTAAGCCCGATCGATGAAAGGAAAAAGAGCTAAGAACAAGGCCTTCCTCTTGGAGAAAGATCCATAAAACGCACTGTATAGACTGCGGAGGTTCCGAACTAAAGATTAAATGTCCTTCGCCATATTGCTACGACGGATAAAAAGTAAAGCGCGGTCGACTGTCCGTGCTAAAACGGCCGATAACTCGGGCGGCAAACGTACATTAAGAATGTAAGTGGTTAAAAAAAGGGAATTCGGTCACGAAATGGCGAACCGTTAAAGGTTCATGACAATAAGCAGAAAGTTGTCGGGGTCACCACCTGACAAATGGCGATAGGTAAAAGGCAGTGCCCAATACGCGACCGAGCGAGGTGGCGCAGTGGTTAGACACTGGACTCGCATTCGGGAGGACGACGGTTCAATCCCGCGTCCGGCCATCCTGATTTAGGTTTTCCGAGATTTCCCTAAATCACTCCAGGCAAATTCCGGGATGGTTCCTCTGAAAGGGCACGGCCGACTTCCTTCCCCATCCTTCCCTAATCCGATGAGACCGATGGCCACGCTGTCTGGTCTCCTTCCCCAAAAACAACCAACCAATACGCGACCTAGCTGAAACGATCTCCTCCGCCGAAAGGGCCGAGAGGAGGTCGGCCAACCCGCTGGGAGAGGTTTAATTCCTCGGAGCTCGTTCCCATGAAGGGAAGACCAGTGGTGAGACCAAAGTGACACCACATTCTGACAGACGCAACACGAAGATCATCCGAAGGAATGGAAGAGGTAGCGGGCCGCGATAGGAGGACTGCAGCCTTGGAACCAGCGTCAGCAGCCTCGTTTTCCGTCAGATCGACGTGACCAGGGGACTTAAACACCAGAATGGCTCCCTTAAGAGTAAGCAAGTGGAAGCTTTCTTGGACCCGTCGCACAAAGGAATGGACTGTGTACAGCACACAGAGGCTCTGAAGGGCACTGAAAGAATCGAAGCAGATATCAGAACTGAAAAGCCTGCGCCACCAGATGTACTGTGTGGCCTGATATAGGGCGAAGAGCTCCCCTGTAAACACAGAGCAGAGTTCCGGAAGCCAATAACGAAAATCGTTGGTGCCAATGACGAACGCACACCCAGCATCACAGTCAGTCTGACAAGGGGAAGGCCTCAGACACGGCCAACCGATTCGGCTCAAATTTGGCAGGTCGCTTGTGTACAACCTAAAACGAAGGAATCTAAGATATTTAGGGTCAACACCCCCGCAATTTTGAGAAAATCGCCCCTACAGGTTATGACGATCAATCGACTCAAAACTGGAGGGATCGATAAATAATTGTAAATAGAGCGTTTTTCATCATCAGGTATGGGGTCCGCAAACGCAAACTTTTCCAGAAATCGAGGTAAGAAACTTTTACAACTGCCGCTTTTGTACCTGCATGGTAAACACATTTCGCCGCCATCATCGACAGAACAACGGCCAAGGTAACTGGCTGGGAATCGGAGAACCCGGGTTCGAATCTCGAAGAAACCTATGTGCTGTTATTATTTTCGTTTGTATTTTCCCATATCTCAGTTTATAGGGATAGGAGGGTTAATAAGGTTAGTAAATCAATGAGGAATGACAATAATAAGGTAGGCAAACTAATTTCCAAAACGCCGCGTGTTACTAAAGTATTAAACTTTTAAGCCTTGTCACATGAAAACAACTCCGAGTAAGAGTGCTGCGAATTCCTCACGAGGGATCACAAACAGCCAACCGCGCGACGCTTGTTTACAGCGAGGCACGGGACAGAATGCACGCGGGGAGATTTATTTGTCCCGGTTGCCTCTTCGTCATATCATAGTTGTGAACCTGGAAGACTGAAGGTGTCCAGCACGAGCCTTACAGAAGTCAATCGGAAAGAGTTGTTTTCCGTCATTAGGCTGACGCGAATCTCGCGGATACATGTAGTGATGTTTCCATCGTTAATGCGCCGAATGAAATACATTTTGTGAATGAATACAGTGTTCTTCCGTAAGTAACATATTACGAATACTGTATGTAGTTTGTAGTAATCAGCTCGTCTGTTTATCCCGTAGTAACTAGTTATTGTTTGTTGTGTCATTTCTTTCAGGTGCATAACCTGAGTAATGGAGGATGTGCACCCTTCGACTAGCGCTGTAATATATAGTTGGGAGTCTGTTACAGGCGATGGCAAGCGCGAAGTTACCGACGCTGTGTTTTTGGTTTGTATAAGTGTTGCAAGACAGATGCATTACCAAAGCACTACCAGAAGCAGGCAGTTCTGTTTCTCGGCGGTCCAGATTGATAGGAGCGGCTGTTGTAAAACATTCTTACCTCGATTTCTGGAAACGTATGCGTTTTCGGACACCATACCTGATGATGAAAAATGCTCTGTTTACAACTATCTATCGATCCCGCCAATTTTGAGTCGATTGCTCGTCATAACCTTTAGGGGCGATTTTCTCAAAAATGCGGGGGTGTTGACCCAAAATAGATTCCTTCGTTTTAGGTTGTACACAAGCGACCTGCCAAATTTGAGCCGAATCGGTTGGCCGTGTCTGAGGCTTTCCCCTTGTGAGTCCCATCAGTGTAGACGCAAAGGTACCATCGCAAAGTTCCAAGCGAAGGTCGAGAAACTTACTGCGATATATCGAATGTGGTGTAGTTTCCTTAGGAAGTGAACGAATTCCAAGGTGAACACGGGCCGCCACAAGAAGCCAAGATGGTGAAGAGCTCACACCCACTGGGAAAGTGGCAGGTAGCGTGAAGATGAGCTGCTGGAGCAATAGCCCAAAGTAAACTCCAGGAGGTAATAGAGAAGAGGGACGCACCCCATACTGGCGGTCAAAGGGGTCATTCAAGAAGGAGGCATGGGATGAGTGGTCAGGCGTGGCAGACAAACGGAACGCGTATTCGCCGAGTAAAACATCATGGCATAGGATAGATGGACTTCCAAATGGCCGCGGTGGCCATGCGGTTCTGGCGCTGCAGTCCGGAACCACGGGACTGATACGGTCGCAGGTTCGAATCCTGCCTCGGGCATGGGTGTGTGTGATGTCCTTAGGTTAGTTAGGTTTAAGTAGTTCTAAGTTCTAGGGGACTTATGATCTAAGATGTTGAGTCCCATAGTGCTCAGAGCCATTTGAACCACTTCCAAATGCATGAACGAAACGCTCATTTACGATAATGCGCTGATTCACAAAATATTTTACCTGAACTAGGCGTCAGTCTGTCGGGTGGCTGAAAGTGAGTGGTTCACTAAACAGAAACTACTGTAAACTAAGCTTTTTCTTTTTTTTTTTTTTTTTTTTTTTTTTGCAAATGGAGGGAAGGTCATAAACCTCTGTGCGTTCTCAAGTTAGAAGCTTTGACGATACAGAGAGAGTGGCTGGCATATATGTCTAGTGAGGCAGGTCTGTAACCACCTGACGCCATGAGGTCGCCAGGTTCTTTTAGTGAGCAGCAAAAACATTTCGCGGGCATGACTGTTTGGGAAACTTAACAACCTTCATCCAGAAACTGTAAATGGTTGGCTGGGAGAATGAGGTATTGTGGTCCCATCTAGGTAGATGCTTTTTGCCAAAACATGGCCATGTTTATGGTGGGAACAGGGGTTCCGTAGTCTAAAATCTTCTTTTTTCATACAAGAGAGACTTGGAGATGCTGATTGGTATTGCAAACCTTTTAAAAAAGAGCCTTATTACCACAGTGGTAAAAATGTTTAAATAAAAGAAAGCAGTAATGCACATCTCTATTTTATGCATGAATCATATAGTGAAGTTTCAGCTGCAAATAGTTCATATTTTTACTATGATTATATTAGCTATGTTCAAAAAATGGTTCAAATGGCTCTGAGCACTATGGGACTCAACTGCTGAGGTCATTAGTCCCCTAGAAGTTAGAACTAGTTAAACCTAACTAACCTAAGGACATCACAAACATCCATGCCCGAGGCAGGATTCGAACCTGCGACCGTAGCGGTCTTGCGGCTCCAGACTGCAGCGCCTTTAACCGCACGGCCACTTCGGCCCGCATTAGTTATGTGTTTTTGTAAACATTCGTTGTAAAAAACTTGGTACCTAAACATGCACTGAGGTTTGTGCAGAGGACTGAGGCGCTCCAAACTGTCAGTGAGAAGCAGACCCATGGCCATCCATGGCTGGAGGCTCACAGTGTTGCCAGACCCTGAACAGGAAGCACATGTCATAATGCAGCTGGCGTGATGTAGCACAACCTCGCCTGATGGGCTAGCTATGGCGTACAGCACCCAGCTTGACATCACCGCATGACTGCCAGCTGGGGTGAGCGCCCAGCTGACATGACGTCAATGCATGATGACACCAGCAACTATAAGATACAACTGGCCCATCCACTCCCCGACGTGACAGGGCAGGCAGGGCTGGGTGATGCAATGATACTAGGGTGGCTCACAGGCGATAGATACAGAGTTCCGCTCGTCCCTTGCACTCATGCCAATGGGTAGAGAAAGGAAATCCAGGTGCTTCGGCCTAAATAATCAGTAGGTAAGCCTCGCCTGTTGCCAGCAGGTAACAGAGGCTCGCCCCTTGTGTCACGTGACCACCTGAGGCCACTTCTGTTTGATGCAGTAGTCTCAAGGGACCAGACCTGAATGTAACGCTGCTGCAAATAAGAATGGGGGGACTAGAGGTTGCTGAACCAAGCGACTGACATCTCTGGACACTCACCACAACAATGACAATTGCAATTGGAATACTGTCTTCAATAAAAGCGACAGCTTGTCAACAGTTACCCCATCTCTTGATGGTAAATAGTCCAGATGCCTGCCTGTTACTGCCATAGACTGGAGACAGGTCCTGCCACCTCCATCACTGATGACGTTAAGTAAAAGGGTAACCCTTCTCATAGACCAACTCATCCCACGTGACTGCCATATCCAACCTGTTACACACATTATAAGTGGAGTCCTGTGTTTATTCATGTGCATAATGTAAGTTTTTGGACTGCCAAAAGGCCCTTGAGAATGGAGCAATAGGAAACTTAAAATATGTTTTTTTTAAAATTTTTATCTTGCTGTATTTATGTTATAAGGTTAAATGCTATTTTTCAGTTTTCTTTCCTATTATTTTTCTCATGAGTAACAATACCATATTGCCACTGGGGTACAAGGGCACTCTTATCTAAAATTTAAGATTAACGAGAGATCACACACAACAAGTACACAAATATTCAAGCCACTTTTTGAAAGTGATTCATGTTTTTATTTTGTCTTTGTCATTTGTGTAAAGTCTGACTGTGCTTCACATTTCATTTAAATGTTGTTCATTTTGTGTTAACAGCATTTATAGCAATTTACACCATTGCACTAAAAGAACAGAAATACATCTTGCTGTGAAGCAAGATTAACAGATGACACATGTCACAATAACACACACATGACTTGCCTAGATTTGCTGAATACTTGGATAGAATTTGTCATATTATTTATCTCTATGGACACTCCAACTACCAAACCTCAACTTTGGTGTGAATGGGTTAGTTGAAAGTCTGCATGACCTTTTAACTGTTTTTTCATTTAGCATCTGGGGTGTATGCCAAAGACCTGAGGCTCTACAGGGACAATTCTAACACCCAGCAAATCACGCAACTTTTGCAGGCATGTAACAGTGTGTGAGTGTACGATCGCAGGTTGAATGTGGTCAAGACAGGGTGTAGTATTTTTTGGTTTCTGATTGGCAAAGGTGTCATGGTCCAGTATGTCATTCTTGAAGACCCAGTCAGAGTGTCATATTTCTTCTGCTTTTTTCTCACACTAACCTCTTCATTGAACTGGGTAACGGGGAGGTAGTGAGAAGTGGCTCGCTACTGAGGAAATTATGGGCAGAATGTTCTTGTATCTGCATGTGTAACCTGTAGGAAGCTTGGACCCGAGTGGCCACAGCGGAGGCAACCGAGAACAGTGAGACAGCCTAACTGAGGGCCATAAATGCTGAGCACAGCGGCCTGGCCCTGTGAGTCATTCTGGGAAACAGTGTTCAGTGGTCCTCACCTGCAGAGGAACTTCTGGCTGAGGCTCTCCTCCTTCCACTCAATGTCGGATAGAAGGGCGCCGGTTTTCAAAACATTTTACCTAGAACAGACACCATTCCGCCACGCAAGATGGCTGGACACCTGAAAGTGGGTGGAGGAATCCACTTAAGAGAAGCTACTGTAAACTATGATTCTGTGCAAACGGTGGGAATGTCATAAAAATCTGTGCATTCTTATTTTAGAAGCTGGGATGATGCGGACAGTACAGCTGCCATATGGCATATGTGTCTAGTGGAGGTAGGACTGTAGATACCTTCTGACGCCTGGAAGACACCAGGTTCTTTTAGTGAGTGACAAAAACATATTTCATGGGCACGACTGTCTGGGAAGCTTAACAGCCTCCGCTCAGAAATTGGAAATAGTTGGCCCAGAATGATTGGAGCACTCCATAAATGAGGTGCTGCGGTCCCATCTAGGTAGATGCTGCGGTCCCATCTAGGTAGATGCTTTTTGCCAAAACATGGCCATGCTTACTGTGAGGATAGCGCTTCTCTAGCCTAAAATATTCTTTTTTCATACAAGAGAGATTTGGAGACGCTGTTTGGTATATGCAAAGTAGAGCCTTTCTCTCCAGCATGAGAACCCCGGTGCTGTGTCTCGATCACGCTACCACGCTAACAGAAAAGTCAAAAGGGGAGATTCAGAGTATAGTTCGACTGGTTTGCGCAATGTGGGGCGGTTTCGTTTCCCTAATTCGGCTCCTGTGCCGAGGCTTGGTGGAGAGTGGTTGTAATTATTCAGGGACTCTATCTTATTGTCCTCCCATTGTGGAGAACTTCAAGTCTTTATTTAGTGGGAGAGACTTGTGGTCTGTATCTTGCGGAAGACTAAGAGCCTATGGCAGTTTCTGACTGCACCAGCAATGGAACTGCATATCATCTCGGACAAAACATGTGTCAGTTTGTCCTGAGTCGACCGTCTGACGTTTGATAATTCCAGCACGCACTGTTATGCCTGTGAGTCAAATTGGTTTGGCCAAACCAACGATTTGGTGCACCTCACACTGAAGTCTGCTGTGAAGGGGCTTTGATAGGGAAGTTTCCCATGTTCTGATAATCAGAACCCTAAATCACGTAGTTTGCATATTTTCGTGAATCTGTCAGAAGATTATAGCTGCCGCAGCGCGCCGCTCCTCGTCCATAGTATGCCGTTTTCTGCAGTCGCCTGAATCAAGATGAAAGATTAAAGCACTGCTGCACCGGCGTGTGGTTGCGAAATAATATTCACAGCTCTCTGTTATCAGCTGATTCCATCTGTATGGAGTTGGGCATCACAGTGGATTGATGTAAACAAAGTCAGATTGCGATGTAAAAGAAAAGGGGAGAATTTGTATAGCTTCATCCCAATGTATGCTTAGCCTATCAAACACCGTTCCTTTAGGGGCTCCAGAAAGGCTCAAAATCATGAAAAGTTCAATTTTTACTTTTTTGCGTTTTCTGAATCTGCAGACTATTACCTTTTAATAGATATATAATTTATTCAATTCCGAAGACTACAACTATTTTTTAATTTTTTTTGAAATGTGTTCTACATGGGCGTGACCCACTGTGGCGCTGTTAAACTGCTGTCAAATGGTGTTATTATTAACGTCCGTGTTCATGAGGTACATTTTAGTGATGTGAGATAAAGTATGTGTTGTGGCTAACCTGTGATGGTTCAATATATATCGCTGGTGTGATTGTCGATTGTTTCATGTTTATTTACTCTGTCGTTATCTCGAAAATATTCGTAATTAATTCTGTTTCTTGAGTCTCTGTTTTGTTGAAGTATAATAATGAGTAAAAGTAAAGTTATTAGAAATCCTCTGAAGGCTTTCAAGAAAAGGAGAAATGTTGGAAAGCCAAAGGTATGTGTTATTACTGTGAACAATAAAGACGATAACCAAGTGAGTGAACCTAACCTCTCAAGTACACCTGCCCATAGCAGTCAAAGTGGGAAAGAAAATACTTCACAGAAGAAGCTTGGTTCAATGAGTGAAAACCATGAATGTTTTATGGGCGAATCGGATGTGAATGAAATATTTGATATGTCGGTTCTCAAAGGAATTTTTTCAAACTGTGTAAGATGTATTCATTGTAGTGAAGTTGGTCTGGAACTCTCCATAATAAAGCACGTAGGACTTGCTAGTGAAATACAACTGAAATGTGATAAGTGTTCATACATGACCACCTTTTGGAACAGTGTTGCAGTAACTGCAACTGAAGAAAATGGTAGCAAAATCTACAAACACAACAACGAGCGATGCTTGCTTTAGACAAGGAACGCCTTCGGGCTGCAGACAGGGCTGTAAAGAGTCTAGAAATACAAGCAAGAGTAAAGAGGAGGAGGAACAAGAGGAAGCTGGAGGAGGAGTTTGCAGAGGATGAAGATAATCCATCCTATGGACCTGGAATGCACTAAAAAGTTAATCCAATCTTTGTCGCTCGATTCCCAAAACTTTTATTTTCTCATACTAATTACATGTTTTCTAAGGATCTTCCAAACATATTTGTTTCAAACTTTCAGTAAATGTTACACAGTACTTTCTGCATAATTTAACACAGCCTTTTTCCAAAAAACTGTATATTTTTGAATATATAAATAAAAAATTGCAAAAAAATGTTGTGAATTTTCATTACAATTGAAAAAAAATCATCTTTAATAACTGAACTAAAATTTTGTAAAATCCCTGTGTTAAGTTGTAGCCCATATTCCTATAAATAATCTGTAAAAAGTTCAACTTCCTACCTCAAATACTTTGTGAGGAAAGATGTAATTTATAAGCGTTATTTTAACATTGCAAGTATAGGGCGTTCCGGAGCCCCTTAACTGGTCTGTGTTTGTCATTTTTGTGTAAGATTTATCAGCAGGTTTTCCAGAAAGTTGTTAAAGGTTTAATAAAACTTGTCATTAATCTGTAAACTAGAATATGGCACCGTTCTCATTCATACTCCATCTGCTATTCACTATTTTTATTTTATTGTTGTAGTACATGGGTACAACAGTAATTTTAGGTTCAATATTATGAAATTAATTAATCTAATTATCGATTTGATTTCTAAGACTGATTACATGCATATGGAAAAAACTAAAGTGCCATGAGTAAATTCACTAATTCATATAGAAGACTCATGTGAGTAGCAGTCGACCTTAAGGTTATTTCCAAGATAATATTTGTCTTTATGTAAAGGTAATAACATTTAGCTTCACTCAGGCAAGTATTTGTGATTAAAGCAAGCGACGGCTTCTAATGTGGCAGGCAGTACGTCGACCAGACGCAGCGATGATCTCACAGTGCCGTTCACAACAGTTGAAGAACGGCAAGTATGCAGAGTCAGAGCACAGCATTAACAAGCAACATGCAGGTGTATTCGTTTTTCAACAGACAAAGGTGCTGTGATGCACCAACAGGTTTCAGGACCGGGTTCGGCCAACAAAGAGGCAGTGACAATAAGAGTACATGACGGTCTTGTCAACCACAAATGTTCAAATGTGTGTGAATTCCTAAAGGACCAAACTGCTGAAGTCATCGGTCCCTATACTCACACACTACTTACACTAACTTGCGCTAAGAACAATACACACACCTATGCCCGAGGGAGGCCTCGAACCTCCGGCTTGTCAACCACGACTATGTGTTCCAACTGTACTCTGCATAACGTGCGAGCGGCGGAGGCAGAGGGCAGAATAAATAGACAGCACCAGGGCATGACGACCGATACCTGGAACTTCCCGCACCTGCCAATCACGACATCGCGACAGAGTGTCTGCGGTCAAGCGGCTCTAAAGGAAATAACTATACGTGAACCAGACACTTTGCCTGAAGGTGATGAGAAGGAAATCCGTCGAAGCATTACGACACACACACACACACACACACACACACACACACACACACACACACAGACGGCGCCGCAACAATAACGAAATTCGCCGAGAAATCTTGCATTCATATAAAGTGGAGCACTGCCAAACGCTACACGTCTCTGTGCGCCAGTGAATGAAATTACCATTTAGAATCAGAATAGAATAGATGTGTGGTATATTTTACCTGCATGTGCTCACGACACTTCGCTTGCAGCAGGTGTAAAACTATCTTCATCACGCTATTTCCCACAGCTGCGTTTGCTGATTACCGTCTGCTGTTTTAATCGTGGATGATAATGCCGACTCTTTGATCGAATCTGTGCCCGCTGTTTTTATTATAGTTTCAGTTTCCTCGCCCTTCAAAGTATCTACTATCCAGAGGTCGTCACACACTTTTTTTGGTGTGTTATACAGCATTTCAAGACTTACAACACTAAAAACAAACTAATCACGTTGTTTCATGATTAGCATTTTTGGCAGGTAGTGCCTAGATCACGGGTTCGATTATTGGTGACCACCTAGATTTTTTTCTAATGATAAGGACTGGAAGGAGGTCCACTCAGCATTTGAGGCCAACTGAAAAAATGCTTGGCTACAAAAGCAGTGAGCCTGATGGGCAAGACGTCCAAGTAGCGTCAACATTTGCTTGCACATTTTGTTGCCTTTTCTCTTCTCTGTTGGCACGACCCGCTTATCAGTAAAATTAATGGTGTTCATAGCATTTTGTCGCGGCTTCCTGAGAACGTATTTTCCGCGACGACTTTTCGTGATCACTTTTCGTGCTCGCACTGCGAAGTAAAACAAGCGCTACTTTGAACTGGAACGTGACAGTCCATAGTCATCTGACCAAGTTAGTTACGGCTACGGCCGAATAACGACAACACCTTGCCGAGTAATAGAGTGTATGTCATTCAAAGCATATAAAACCTGGTATGACTGCCAGCGGTCTAGCGGTAGCGTTTTCGACAAATAGTCGAAACGTCCTCGGTGTCGGGGCCGAACCTAGCCACTGCTTAAATTTCGAATGAAAATCGTTAGCAATGGCGACCACGCCGGCCGGAGTGGCCAAACAGTTCTGGGCACTACAGTCTGGAGCCGCGCGACCGCTACGGTCGCAGGTTCGAATCCTGCCTCCGGCATTGATTTGTGTGATGTCCTTAGGTTAGTTACATTTAGGTAGTTCTAAGTTCTAGGGGACTGATGACCTCAGATGTTAAGTCCCATAGCGATCAGAGCCATTTGAACCATTTTTTGAATGGCGACTAAAGATTTCCGGCATAATAAGTCAGCCACGTCCTGCCAACGGTCTTGTCAAAGAGGCCGAAGAAGGGGGCAGAAGTTCAGGGCGCTCTCCTACACTTGGGTGGGAAACTGACCCTAAAAGGCGGAAGAATGAACAGTGATCAACGGCATGAGTACGAAGAATGCAATGGAAACCACTGCATTAAAGACAGAAAATGTGTATGCACAGGGCATACGGCTTCTAACTGCGAAAGTGTCATGGTTATCTCTCCCCAGTGGCAAAAGAGACCGGACTAGTCTCACAATTGAACTGCAAAGGGGGAGAGGTGACCATGAGAAAAAGATTGCATAACCAGCGAAAAGGTAACATCCTATGAGTCAGTACATGGAACTACAGAAATACTCAGAATTGGTAGGGACGCTAGAAAATCTAAAAAGAGAAACGCTAAGGCTCACTCTAGGTACAGTGTTGGCTAGTGACTTTTTTTTCACCACTATACGATGCTGCGCTCCAAACGTACATTCTCAGGAATTTATTCCTCAACTTAATGCCTATATACAATACTAGTAGACTTCCTTTGGCCAGAAATATCTTTGTCATTGCTAATTTGATTTTTATGTCCTATTTGCTCAGTCAATCATGGGCTTTTTGCTGCGAAGATAGCAGATTTCCTTGAATTCTCCTACTTCGTGATCCCAGATTCTGATGTTGTGTTTCTCGCTGTTCGCATTTCCGCTACTTCTCATTACTTTCGTCTTCCTTCGATTTGTTCTCAAAAGCCATATTCTGTATTCATTATACTGTTCGTTGCATTCGGCAGGTCTTGCAATCCTTCTTCACTTTCACTGAGGATAGCAATGTCATCAGTGAATCTTATCATTGATATCCTTTCACCTTGAATTTTAATTCCACTCTTGAACTTCCTTTTATTTTGTTCTCTGGTGCCTTTATCTTTCCTAAAGGCAAACTGATCGCCATCTAACTCATCCTCAATTTCCTTTTCATTATTCTGTATATTATTCTAGTCGGAACTTAGATGCATGAGCTGTTACGCTAATTGTGTGATAATTCTCGCATTTTTCGGCTCTTACAGTCTTCTGAATTGTATGGACAATGCTTTCCGGAAATCAGATGGTATATCACCAGCCTCCTACATTCTACACACCAACGTGAATAGTCGCTTTCTTGCCACTTCCCCAATGGTTTTAGAAATTCTTATGTAATGTTATCAATCCCTTCTGCCTTATTTGATATTGAGTCCTCCAGAGCTCTTTCAAATTCTGATTCTAATACTGGATCCCCTATTTCATCCCTGTCGACTCCTGTTTCTTCTTCTATCACACCGTCTTCCCTCTCATAGAAGCCTTCAATATACTCTTCCCACCTATCTACTCTCTCCTCTGCATTGAACATCGGAATACTAATTGCTATCTTAACACTACCACCCTTGCTTTTAATTCCATCGAATTTTTTACATGCTGAGTCAGTCCTTCCGACAGTCATTTCTTTTTAGATTTCTTCACATTTTTCCTGTAACCGTGTCCCCTTAGATTCCCCACATTTCTTCTTTAGCTCGTTCCTATGTGGCTTGCATTTCTCTATCCCTGAATTTCCCTGAACATTTCTACACTTCCTTCTTTCATCAATCAATTTAAGTAAGTTTTACTATTACCCATGGCTTTTTCGCAGTTAACTTCTTGGTACCTACGTTTTTCTTTCGAGCTTTTGTGAGTGCTCCTTTTAGAGATGTTCATACCTCTTCAACTGTAGTGCCTACTGGGCTATTCCATACTGCTGTACCTATAGCCTTAGAAAACATCAGACCTGTCTCGTCATTTCTTAGTCGTTACGTGTCCTACTTCTCTATGTATTGGTTCTTCCTGACGAATCTCTTAAACTTCAGCCCATTCTTCGTCACTACTACATTGTGATCTGAGTCTCTATCTGCTCCTGTGTACGCCTTACAATCCAGTACCTGATTTCGGAATCTCCGTCTGACCATAAAGTAATCTAACTGAAATTTTCCATTATCAACTGGCCTTTTCCATGTATGCCTCCTCCTCTTGTGGTTCTTGAACAGAGTATTTGCTATTGCTAGCTGAAATTTATTACAGAACCCAATCTTTCCCCTCTCTCATTCCTTTTCCCAAGTCCATATTTTACTATAACCTTTCCTTCTACTCCGACCCTACAACTGCATTCCAATCCAACGTGACTATTACTTTTTAATCTCCGTTTACGTACTGTATACCGTTTCAATATCCTCATATCCCTTCTCCATCTCTTCACCTTCAGTTTGCGACGTCGGTATGTATACCTGTACTATAGTTGTCGGTGTTAGTTTGCTGCCGATTCTGACAAGAACAACCCTATCACTGAACTGTTCACAGTAACTCTTTCTCTGCCCTACCTTCCTATTCATAAGGGACCCTTCTCCCATTATACGATTTTCTGCTGCTGTTGATATTACCTACACTCATCTGACCAGAAATCCTTGGCGCCTTTCCATTTCACTTTTCTGGCGCCCACTTTACTTAGACTAAGTCTTATCAATTCTCTGTTCAGGTTTTCTAGGTTCTCTACCACGTTCTAACATCTGACATTCCAAGCCCTAGCGCGTAGAAAGTTTTTCTTCCGTTGGTTATTCAATCTTTTTGTCATGCTCACCCTTAGCAGTCTTCTCCCCGAAATCTGAATTGGGGGACTACTCCGGAATCTTTTGCCAATGGAGAGATCGTCATGACACTTTTTCAGTTACAGGTCACATGTCCTGTGGATATGCGTTATGTGTCTCTAATGCAGTGGTTTCCACTGCCATCTGCATCCTCATATCGTTGATCATTGCTGGTCCTTCCACCATTAGGAACAGTTTCCGGCCCCAAGGGCAAAAGAGTGCTTCTCAACTCTGTCTGCTCCTCCACGCTTTTTGACAAGGTCGTCGACAGAATGAGGTCTTCAGACGCCATTGCCGATGATTTTTGTTCAAAATTCAAGTGATGGAGGGGTCTGAACCTGGGACTGAGGACGTTTTGATTACTAATCAAAGACGCTACCCCTAGAGCACGGATGCAAAACTGTGACCTGAAATGGGTGAAAGAATACAAAGATTTTGGTCAGATGAGTATGGGGTAATAACAATAGCAACAAAAAGTGAGTTAACGGAAGTAGCATTCGTTATGAATAGGAAGGCACGGCAGAGAGTAAATTACTGTGAGCAGTTCACTGGCAGGTTTGTTCTCATCAAATCGACAGCAAACCAACAACGACATCAACAGTTCAGACATAAAGGCCGACGTCCAAAGCAGAAGACGAAGAGATAATGAGTTCATGAAGATGTTACAGGACGATAGAAGGAACTACAAAAATATTCAGGGAAATTCAGGAATACCGTTATACAAGCCACTTAGGAATGAAATACATAAAAAGTGCAGGAAAGGTATGGCGAAACAGCTGCATGGAAAATAGGAAGAAATCGAAAAAGAAATGACTGTCAGAAGGAATGACTTAGCATACGGAAAAGTCGAAACAGCTTTCACTGAAATTGAAAGCAAGGGCGGTAACATTATGAGAGCAATGGGAATTCCACCTTTAAATTGGGATAGAAAAACAATTAAAATTACTGAAAAGAGGAAAGGCCGCTGGACCTGATGGGATACCAGTTCGATTTTACACAGAGTACGCGAAGAAACTTGCCACCTCCTTGTAGCGGTGTACCGTAGGTCTCTAGAAGAGCGTAGCGTTCCAAAGGATTGGAAAAGGGCACAGGTCATCCCCGTTTTCAAGAACGGACGTCGAACAGATGTGCAGAACAATAGGCCTATATCTCTAACGTCAATCAGTTGTAGAATTTTGGAACGCGTATTATGTTCGAGTATAATTACTTTTCTGGAGACTGGAAATCTACTCTGTAGGAATCAGCATGGGTTTCGAAAAAGACGATCATGTGAAAGCCAGCTCGCGCTGTTCGTCCACGAGACTCAGAGGGCCATAGACACGGGTCCCCAGGTAGATGCCGTGTTTCTTGACTTCCGCAAGGCGTTCGGTACAGTTCCCTACAGTCGTTTGATGAACAAAGTAAGTACATATGGACTACCACACCAATTGTGTGATTGGATTGAAGAGTTCTTAGATAACAGAACGCAGCATGTCATTCTCAATGGAGAGAAGTCTTCCGAAGTAAGAGTGATTTCAGGTGTGCCGCAGGGGAGTGTCGTAGGACCGTTGCTATTCACAATATACATAAATGACCTTGTCGATAACATCGGAAGTTCACTGAGGCTTTTTGCGGATGATGATGTAGTATATCGAGAGATTGTAACACTTGAAAATTGTACTGAAATGCAGCAGGTTCTGCAACGAATTGACGCATGGTGCAGGGAATGCCAATTGAATCTCAATGTAGACATGTGTAATGTGCTGCGAATACATAGAAAGAAAGATCCTTTATCATTTAGCTACAATATAGCAGATCAGCAACTGGAAGCAGTTAATTCCATAAATTATCTGGGAGTACGCATTAGGAGTGATTTAAAATGGGATGATCATATAAAGTTGATCGTCGGTAAAGCAAATGCCAGACTGAGATTCATTGGAAGAATCCTAAGGACATGCAATCGGAAAACAAAGGAAGTAGGTTACAGTACACTTGTTCGCCCACTGCTTGACTATTGTTCACCAGTGTGGGATCCGTACCAGATAGGGTTCATAGAAGAGATAGAGAAGATCCAACGGAGAGCAGCGCGCTTCGTTACAGAGTCATTTAGTAATCGCGGAAGCGTTACGGAGATGATAGATAAACTCGAGTGGAAGACTCTGCAGGAGAGACGCTCAGTAGCTAGGTACGGGCTTTTGTTGAAGTTTCGAGAACATACCTTCACCGAGGAGTCAAGCAGTATATTGCTCCCTCCTACGTATATCTCGCGAAGAGACCATGAGGATAAAATCAGAGAGATTAGAGCCCACACAGAGGCATACCGACAATCTTTCTTTCCACGAACAATACGAGACTGGAATAGAAGGGAGAACCGATAGAGGTACTCAAAATACCCTCCGCCACACACCGTCGGGTGGTTTGTGGAGTATGGATGTAGATGTAGAAATGCAGAGGAGAGAGCGAGCCGAAGGGAAGAATACGTTGAAGGCCTCTATGAAGGCAGGAGTCTGACGATATGATAGAAGAAGAACCAGCAGTCGACAGGGAGAAGTTGGGGATCCAGCATCAGAATCACAATTTGAAAGAGCTTTGGACGACTTAATGTCAAATAATGCAAAAGGGGTAGATACCATTCTACCGGAATTTCTAAAATCATTGGTGGCAGTGGCAACAAAATGACTAATCACGTTGGCGAGCACTATGTATGAGACTGACGATAGATGCTCATCATCCACACAATTCCGAAAATTGCAAGAGCCGACGAGTGCAAGAACTATCGCACAATCAGCTTAACACATCGTGCAGAACTGCTGACAAGATTAATATACGTAAGAATGGAAAAGGATCTGTTGGATGACGATCAGTTCCGCTTTTGAAAAGGTAGAGGATCAGAAAGGCAGTTCTGAAGTTGCGGTTGATAATGAAGGAAAAATGAAGAAAAATTAAAATACGTTCATAGGATTTGGCGACCTACAAAAGCCATTCGACGATGTAAATGGTGCTTGCACAATATTCGAAATTCTGAGAATGAGAGGGGTAAGCTGCAGGGAATGTCTGATAACATGCAATATGTACAAGAACCAAGAGGGAACAATAAGTATTGAAGACCAAGAACAAACTGCTCGGGTTAAAAAGGGCGTAAGGCGAAGATGTAGTTTTTCGCTCCTACTGTTCAATCTATACATCGAGGAAGCGACGAAGGGAATTAAAGAAGAGTCCAAGAGTGGGATTAAAATTAAAGGTGAAAGAATATCAGTCACAAAATTCGCGGATGGCTTGCAAACCTCAGTGACACTGTTGAAGACTTACTGGACCTGCTGACTCTGTCTGGAATGAACAGTCTAATGAATACAGTATATGGACTGAGAATAAATCAAAGAAAAACGAAAGTACTGAGACGTAGCATAATTGAGAAAAGAGAGAAACTGAACATCAGAATCGGGGATCATAAAGTAGATGAAGTCAAGGAATTCTTCTACCTAGTCAGCAAAATAACCCGTGGTGGACGGAGCAAAGAGGACATAAAAAGCAGACTAGCAATGGCAAAAAGGCATTCCTGGCAAAGAGAAGTCTACTAGTACCAAATGCAGGCCTTAATTTGGCGAATGAATTTCTGAGAATCTACATTTGGAGCGCAGCATTGAATGGTGGACTGTGGGAAAACCAGAACAGAACGGAATCGATTTGAGATGTGGTGTTACCAGGAGAACGACGAAAATTAGGTGAACTGAAAAGGCAAGGAATGAGGAAGTTCTTCCTAGAATCAACGAGGAAAGAAATACACTCCTGGAAATGGAAAAAAGAACACATTGACACCGGTTTGTCAGACCCACCATACTTGCTCCGGACACTGCGAGAGGGCTGTACAAGCAATGATCACACGCACGGCACAGCGGACACACCAGGAACCGCGGTGTTGGCCGTCGAATGGCGCTAGCTGCGCAGCATTTGTGCACCGCCGCCGTCAGTGTCAGCCAGTTTGCCGTGGCATACGGAGCTCCATCGCAGTCTTTAACACTGGTAGCATGCCGCGACAGCGTGGACGTGAACCGTATGTGCAGTTGACGGACTTTGAGCGAGGGCATATAGTGGGCATGCGGGAGGCCGGGTGGACGTACCGCCGAATTGCTCAACACGTGGGGCGTGAGGTCTCCACAGTACATCGATGTTGTCGCCAGTGGTCGGCGGAAGGTGCACGTGCCCGTCGACCTGGGACCGGACCGCAGCGACGCACGGATGCACGCCAAGACCGTAGGATCCTACGCAGTGCTGTAGGGGACCGCACCGCCACTTCCCAGCAAATTAGGGACACTGTTGCTCCTGGGGTATCGGCGAGGACCATTCGCAACCGTCTCCATGAAGCTGGGTTACGGTCCCACACACCGTTAGGCCGTCTTCCGCTCACGCCCCAACATCGTGCAGCCCGCCTCCAGTGGTGTCGCGACAGGCGTGAATGGAGGGACGAATGGAGACGTGTCGTCTTCAGCGATGAGAGTCGCTTCTGCCTTGGTGCCAATGATGGTCGTATGCGTGTCTGGCGCCGTGCAGGTGAGCGCCACAATCAGGGCTGCATACGACCGAGGCACACAGGGCCAACACCCGGCATCATGGTGTGGGGAGCGATCTCCTACACTGGCCGTACACCACTGGTGATCGTCGAGGGGACACTGAATAGTGCACGGTACATCCAAACCGTCATCGAACCCATCGTTCTACCATTCCTAGACCGGCAAGGGAACATGCTGTTCCAACAGGACAATGCACGTCCGCATGTATCCTGTGCCACCCAACGTGCTCTAGAAGGTGTAAGTCAACTACCCAGGCCAGCAAGATCTCCGGATCTGTCCCCCATTGAGCATGTTTGGGACTGGATGAAGCATCGTCTCACGCGGTCTGCACGTCCAGCACGAACGCTGGTCCAACTGAGGCGCCAGGTGGAAATGGCATGGCAAGCCGTTCCACAGGACTACATCCAGCATCTCTACGATCGTCTCCATGGGAGAATAGCAGCCTGCATTGCTGCGAAAGGTGGATATACACTGTACTAGTGCCGACATTGTGCATGCTCTGTTGCCTGTGTCTATGTGCCTGTGGTTCTGTCAGTGTGATCATGTGATGTATCTGACCCCAGGAATGTGTCAATAAAGTTTCCCCTTCCTGGGACAATGAATTCACGGTGTTCTTATTTCAATTTCCAGGAGTGTATATGAAGGACACTGACAATAAGAATGGACAGGATGATAGGTAACTGTAGAGGGAAACAGAAATTAAAGTACTTCAGCAAATAATTGCGGTCGTAGGCTGCAAGCAGACTAATAAAAAGAAACTACACTTGCCTCAATTTTTTTCTTATTCACATCCCTAATATACAGATACAAGGAGGGCACACCGTAATCATTCCCGTAAATTATAAGCATAATGACACGCTTTTCAACATCACTATCTTTTCTTATAGATGTACATGTTTGTGTAAGTATTGTAGCTAGGCCTCTGTCAGCCGTCCCGAATACGGTAATTGTAAATAACTAGTATATGAAACAATAGAGACGAGAGTCAGGAGGGAAGGAATTTAATTTGGCCATCCGTATTCTGGTATTCCATTGTTTCACCGAATCGATTAAGGCGACTGCCATGTTTCTTAAAAATTACATGTCGACATTGGTTCCGATCCTTACACTATCTGATGCTCCCGATGTCAACGGTATGTGAAACGCTGAAATCTTTGCATTACGGAGACAGGGACTTACAGCTTCCAAATGAAACACCTTCATTTTCACAACAGCTTTTTATCCTCTTTTTCTTTCTTTCTTTCTTTTTTTTTTTTTTTTTTTTTTTCAAGACCTCTACATAGTCTCCGTTCCGACTTAGATGTTTGTCGTAACGTTGTACCAACTTTCCAATACCCTGTTGTTATAGAAGACAGTCGCCCGTGCTTTCTGCCAATTGTTTACACTGGTCTGCAGCTCACTGTCTGTGCTAAAATGCTGTCCTCACAGTCGGCGGTTCCTGTTATCAGAGGGAGCCAAGTCCTGGCTGCATGATGGGTGATCGAATACGTTCTATGTTCAAAACGATGGAGCATCTTCTTCGTTGCAGCTGCTGTGTGGCGCCAAGTATTAACATGAGAAGGACAATTCCTAATCGCAACATTCCTCTTTGCTTGTTCTGAATTTCCCTTCGTAGACGGTAGTCTCTGCTCAGCTTGAACCGCATGTTGAAAAAGACCGTCGACTGAGACTCACTTCCTTCCGTCTGAATCACGAACATCTGTATGTCCAGCTTCAAAGTTCCTGCACCATCGTCACACTTTGCTGTCACGCATCACAGATGCGTTATGTGGGCTGCATGAAATCAGGCAGAACCCCTCCTTGTAATCCACCCCTCCCTCACATCATCATTTGATGATCGTCACTGGCTTCGTAATTAACTCTTTTAATAAGCTTCGAGAGGAGTGAGACTTACAATAAACTTTTTACTTATCTTCTTTTCTCGTAGGTGGCTCCAGTTGTTCAATTCTAGAGGCTGATTCTTGAAGCTGAAATTTATGACTTTATAGGTTCTCATGGTTCCAGTTGGTTTAGTAACTAACGAAGAGTTGCCTGAGCAGTAATTTCCGTTTTTATGTTAATTTTATTCTCTCACATTTTTCTGTATCACACTGTCTTTACAATTTCCACTTCAACAAAACCGAAAATTACGTTGTTATTGCCAAAAATAAAAGCACGTCCGATCACATCAGAGTCATGCCCACTACTAAACCATTCTGCAGTATTAATAATATTCCTAAGAAATTTTGTAAGCTCTTGACAGATGACTTCCTATTAATCTCTATACCATTATTTTATAAATGAATCCAGAAATAAATTAAATAATTATCGTCAGATTGCGTAATTAATAATACAAATTTTAAATGGCCGCATATTTGGTAATTTAAAACGTTTCTAAAAGAAAAATAATTTTAACTGTACATTCAAAGCTAGCTCATAACGATTGTAACAACTAAAATAAAGTAATTTCTTTTTACACATTTTGCATGAAATATAATACATCATGCACAGAATCATATGCAGTTCTCTTAGAAAAACAATTGAGATAATATTAACATCTTTAAAAATTTGTAACTATTTTTGGTACCGTATACTTCTGTTGAGGAAAAGTAAAGCTAGAGGAGGGCGTCCCTTTACAATATCCCCCTCACCAAAATTTGGAAACAATGTGCGCTCAGAACTGAAAAATACGAGGACACGCGATTGGGGCATACTAGAGACGATCCGCAACACAAGTGCACAAAGCTTTATCGAATTTTCACTGTGGTTTTAATTTCGTGACGGATCAGACCTGGAAAAAAATAGGCCTCGTACGTGAGCATTTCATTTTTCTGTCATCTTTTTTCTGTCGTGTTTTTCTCACATTCACCATTTACTTCCTGGCAGGTGAAAACTGTATGACAGACCAGGAATGAAACCTGGGGCAAATCCGCACCGACTGAGCTATAATCACGACTCAAGTCCCACCCTCACTGCTTGACTTCCACCAGTGCTTCTTCTCATGAAGTCTGGAAGTTTGGAGAAGAGGTCGAGTGTCGTAATTATATAGCTCACTCGGTGAGAACTTGCCCATGAAAGGCAAAGTTCCTCGCTTCGAGTACCAGTTTGGCACACAGTTTTAATCTACCAGAAAGTTACTTTCTAATAGCACTGGGCTCCTAACTCAATCGTTTTCAGTAATTGAAAACATACTGTTCTCCAACTTGAAGGCCCGTTTTCAGTCTGCAAAGAAACCAGCTGTTGGGATTACGCTGAGTGAGTAGTGTATGTAGAGGAGCAAGTTGTACCTAGTTTGTAGTTTGACGATAAAGGCTGGGACTTACAGGCTTCCGACTCCACTGCGTCCTATATTTCATGGACATTAGCGATCGCATGCTAAATTAAAGGCACTCGGAAATTACTTAGAGGACTAGAAGACATATACAGAAAAATAAGGGACTGTGAAGAGCCGTGCAGTGTCCCTTTTCGATTTGAATAAAAATTGATTGTTTACACTTTAAGCCAGATAGGTAAAAGAATTAGCGTAGTTTATACTCATGACTCACATGACTCAGACAAATAAAACGTAATTATAGTCACTATTTACTGGACTTGCGTTTCAAACCTAACAGTTTCACGTCACTCTCGCACTCACAAAATGTACAGTAATATGTTTTACCCTAATTAGTCTCAATCTAGAATATTCCCTGCGAAAATCATGTGAAACCTAGTATAAGGCGAAAATTATCATCCATAAACAATGGTTAAACTGAACCGCTTGAGTCACTTTAAGCTCGAATAGTGGATGCTTAATAACCCCTTGTTATTCTCTTTTTCTGTGTACTACTAATTAGTATTCTTACTCTTACCACATTTCCACTGTCTACCTGTTAGTCCAGTCAACGCAAAAGCAAAACTCAGTGCAAGAGCAAAAAATCGTGTAGTCGCAAGAAGGAGTGTCTTGAACAAAATACCAAAAATTCTGACAGGTGGGTTGTAAGCGTTGGAGTACGAGGATGTTTAAAAGTCACTTTTTTATGTTTTACTCGAATTACTCGAGAACCACTGAGTCTAGCGAAAGTTTTTCTCAGTACGTAATTAAATTTCATTAAATTCGCCACAAAAAATGGTGATATTCATTTTTTTCTCTAGGACTAATAGTTCCCGCATTATAGGGGATGGAAAAAATCACTGATTATAAAAATATTGTTTTAGCGGCATAAAGTTAATGTTTATCTCTAAATGAAGTGAGTAAAAAAAATTTAAACGTGTGTGTGAATTCCTAAGGGACCAAACTGCTGTGGTCATCGGTCCCTAAACTTACACACTACTTAAACTAATTTAAAATAACTTACGCTAAGAACACACACACACCTATGCCAGAGGGAGGACTCAAACCTCCGGCGGGAGGTTTTAAATGTGTGCACCTCCTATAAGTACGGCAGATGGGTGAATAGGGTGAAGGGGGAGGGGGGATGTGCGAAGTAAAAGCGCGAGGTCAGCTACGTCGCCGGATTGTGATCGTGCACTTCCCTCCTTTTCAGGTCTAAAAAGTGAAGATCTCAACTCTCGCTACCCCACTATACCACAAGAAGTCACTACACAGAGTTTCATAGAATTATATGGACCCTCCACAGCGCGGTTTATGAGGCACTGGTGACACATTGCGGAGACATGTCCAGGATGTGTTTCGTTCCCAGAAAATTCCTTAACACTATATGGAAAGCAAATATATATACTAATAATGCTAGCACGAGAAATATATAAGTGATAGAGAGGAAAATTGTTCTTAACCATCCTGTACGACAGCAGTATTGTTCTTCCGGGAAAGACTACTTCACACATTACGAGCGCTGCTAGATTTCCAATTTAAAGACAGGCTCTTTCCTCCCAGCATATACTGTCCAGCGTTCTTGTGTGAGTAGACAAACTAACTTCACTGAATTCGTGTGTATATAAAGTGGTTATTTTCAGTTTATTAAATTAGTACTTTTTGCAGGTGTTGAGGGAGCTGTTATTTAAAATATGCTCCAATAAACAGTGACTGAAAAGTGCTTCATTTGTATGTTGTTCTCAGCGACCTATGTGATCTTGGAGAAAGGCATTGGATTTGTAAATGTGAGACCGTGCTGTTGTCTATTGTTGGCAGCGTACTGTAAAACTGCGTAATTGTGTTGCAGTCACTTGGTGATGAATTAATGTGTGGCTAGAAGAGTAGTGCCCTTCTCTAGCCATTACTGTGCTTCTGACAGTCTGCAGAAATCTTTTCTGTTCAGGAGGGGGAGTGCATGGATAGAGTGGGGAATCAACTGTTCGATCTTCAAATTGCAGACTTATACAGGAGGGAAATGCATGAACAAAATCCTGCGACCTACCTTACCTCACACTAGAGTAGGCTGCACTGAGTGAAAATACTTACCACACACCCACAATGTGTTTTCCAACGTAGGTGTGAATACGTTCAATGGGACTGATCGTTTTCAAGTCTAGAACTGCAATCTGCTGTAATGCATTGCTTGACTTGTGTTGAAATATTTGAAGTTCTATAATACCTTCTTCTGTTCTAGAGGGATGAAATTTAAACCTCTTGGTCTCTGCAGATGTTGGGAGAGCTGAGGTTAGGGTGATGCATTTGACACCCCTCACGCTGTGAAAAGTTTTCCAGATAGTAACAGCGGGGTCACTGAAACAGACATGGTCGAACACAAGTTCACAGCATGTTCCACTTTGGACATGCCCTTCAATGAGATACACAGTTGACAGCTGCAGCTGTTGAAATTTTTACGTAATATCCTACTTAGCAGCTGCGAATAATAGACTGAAAATAGCCCCACTATGTAAACACGAGCTCAATGAAATTACTTTGTCTACTCGCATAAGCAAGAAGGACAGGAAATGCTGGGTAGGTATAGCCTGTTTGCAAAATGAAAAGCGAGCAGCACTCATGGTGGGGGAAGTTGCTTTTCCCGGAAGAGCGCTACAGCTGCCGAACAGGACGACAGAACCAGTTTCGCCTCTAGCGGTGTAGAACAGACGGAGATTTACGTAGATACTGTCCATATGCGTTTCTTGTGTTAGTATCTCATATCAGCATGAGGTAATGTCAACGCATTTTATGGAAAATAAACATCCCCGGGCGTGTCTCTGCGCAATGCATCGCCAGTGATTTTTTTAAGGCACGCGTAGCTTTATGAGGCACCCTGTTGCTGCTAAGAAGCCACCCAAGGGTGAGGGGGCCATGGATAGAGTGGAAAATCACCTATTCGATCTTCAAATTGCAGACCTGTACAGGAGGGAAATGCATGAACATAATCCTGCGACCTGCCTAACCGCACACTTTTATTCCTCAAGTCCCCCTACACTTTGTTACACAACCGAAATACAATTTATCCGTCAATAACGCTCTATCACACTTAAGCGAGGTATGCTCAGTCAATATTTGTTTTTAATCCACTTAAAGATAAACATTAATTTTATTACGTTAAAACAATATTTTTAACCATCTGCAATTTTTCCATCGCCAGCAACCTAAGAACTGTCAATCCTAGAGAAAAAATGAATACGTCTTTTGCAATAAATTTAATGCAATTTAATTTGCTACCGAGAAACATCTTCGCTAGAAGCCACAGGTTTTGAGTTACTGGAAAAAAACATAAAAAGTGACCTTTAAACGGCACCCCCTCCCCCCTAACGTTCCCACCTCAGTGGTCAGGATTTTTAGTATGTTGTTGAGGTCACTTCCTCACATCACTGTGCAAAACTTTGTGATCACAAAATTTTTCCCCTAATCGCACTTTCTCAGTCTTTATTGACTGGGCTTTATCGTGTTTTTTTCTTTCTTTTTTTTACATTTACTATCGATAGTATTTAATGCAACTCTGCTCTGCAAAATTCTGACTGCCTCACTAGACTCCATGGAACCACTGACTACATGACAACGCAGATGCAGTCAATCCGAGAACTTCACATTGTCACCACTACAACACCCAGCGAATATCCGACAGAAAAAATTTGGCCCACTTAGATACGGTACGCTTACAAGCTTCAAACTAACAAGTACGTCATCATCTGGGAGAATATTATAGAGGTGATGGTCTCAGCATATCAAAATAAATTCCAGTGGATGTATCCAGAAATACATTAAAAGAGTTTTAATGCCTGTTATATGGGGAATTTTATTTGAAAATTGATTTGCAAGTGGAAACAGAAGAACTCTGCAGAGTGGGGAACTGTGCAGTCTGTACTGAGGCTAAGCGTCAAGAAAATTTAAGATGGTCTGACTAACACATCGAAATATTAGGCCTCCAAGTTGCGCTTCAGATATGCCAGGTTGGATGTATTAAAGCGTTCTTTAACAAAAAAACGGAGGGGATTCGTTGAGAAACAGTCGTCACAGTCTAACGTAGTTCCATTTCATAAAAAAATGTAATACAAGATAATTCACAAGAATGATATAACCATAATTTGCCACTGCCTGTTATTTAACTCACTATACACGAGCAGTATGCTGAGTACTGCGGTACATTGCGCTGATTATTCAAGTCGGAAATCTTAAGCACGCAGGGTATACCTTCACACAAGCACTGACGATCCACACACAAACACACACACACACACACACACACACACACACACACACACGAGAAACAGATATTAAAAGATATTTGTCCACCACCCTAAGCTGAAGATTCGGAAGTTCATGACCAGCTTTATAATTGTACTACCGGAAACAAGATACAACGGAATGCTTTCCCACAAAGAAATTTATTTGGAACACCTCACCCTAGAAGTTGAGATACCATAGATTGAAACACCCGCGAATTGCGTAAATAATAGTAGATGCAATAATTTGTCTAATTACAAATTACAGTGATACAAAAACCTGATGGCTCTACACGTGAATCACAGGATGACTTCCCACGAACAAATCAAAATCATCAAGTCTTGTGAAAGCTACGAAAGTACACAGTGAATTCGAATAGAAACAAAGAGGAACTACTATCACGTGGAATACTAAAAAATTAATAAATAAATTTGTACTTAAAGCTACTCACTATCAAATTAGCCACAAAGTGCTACGAACAAACCAAATTTATAATGACATTAATTAGGTTGGAACGAATTGAATATGTAGTGAAAAATAATACACATACACATGAGATACGATTCACGTGAACATTGCGATTAAAAGAGAAATTACAGCATTGAATGTTAAGCATATGATGGAGTAACGGACTTCCTGTACCACACGTTCTGGTTAAACAAAGTAAGGTCCAGAAAAGCATTACTAAATTCAGAAAATAAAATAATGAATTACTCTGAAAAATTTAGAGACTCTGCTACCGAAATTGGAACTTATGAGAAAACCAAATACGCTCATCATTCAGGATGGCGATACACCAGCACACTAACTTTTATTTACTACCCAACACAGTTTCAGCCCCGAGTGACTGAGCACGTTCTCGAAGTAACAAAAACCCCAAGTAGCCGGAAACGATCAGAGGGGTCCTTTCCGCCTCCAACCTAACTACTTTCGAATGACTACAAAAGGTCACAAACTTCTTTGCTTTGACTGCGTAAACAACGTTGGCTACACTGTTCCTACCACAGAGGAGAGCCAGCCGCTTTGCTGCTACTATAAAATGACAATTTAAATCTACACATTCACTCAGTGATTCATGCAGAGAGGAAATTTGGAAAAAATGTGCGCATTGTATATTGGGTGCTTGCTAGGGATATGGATAGTTTCAAATGGATGTAGAACACCGAATGGGCAATAAAGCGAAATAAAAACTAGATCACATGTGACTGAATGAGAAAATTCTAAGAGAGACGTTGAAATGGGCAACTATAAAATATATGTCGACAGGCGGTTAGTTTTCAAAAAAGAATTTGCGTCACACATTAACAAAGCTTCTATGTACAGCGACTGCGACTGTAACTAGAATCCATTTGATTAATTAATTAATGTGGAGCGAACGGTCATTGAAGTTTTTTGCCCTCGTCCGCTCTGTCATAGGAACTCGATTTACATGAAACAGCTTTTCATGCCTGCTGGGCTACTCTGGCTTGTTAAAAATAGTCTAATCACAGAAGTGCCTTTTTTTCGAGGGTTTTTTTCGCTAGGAAAAGTGCAGTACACCAGAAACTTTTTGGATGCTATAACAATAACGCTGTTCCACTGGAAACAGTAAATTATGAATGCCTTTATAAATCGAATTAAATTACGTTAAAAAATCTATTATGAGATGGCGCACCGTGTTTCAAATCACAGTCAACCCGAGCTCAACCCGGTGGAAATACTGTTCATTCACGCTTCGGGGAGTCGCTTTTATCCCGTTCTGCTACCTTAGGGCCTGCCAGTGGTACACAATACAGCATCATAAATCCAGCTGGATGGTTATTCTACCTTTTTCAGTTCTAAATCGTATTAATGATACTGAAGTTACTTGTTACTCTCAATATTATTATTACTATTATTATAATTATTATTATTATCTTTTTGTCCTGTTTAGAAAGCCAGTTCAAATTTTCTGTTTGGTCACATGATTATTTCCTACTATGTTCGCACTTCATGGATTCTTTATTGCTTCTTTTCGTTTTCCTAACCTTTTGTTGTCACTATCTGTCCTGGGTTAGATAGTGAAGTTTTGACTCGACACGAATATGTCAAAAACATACGCCTTTTTATGATGTTCAGTTCTTGTAAACTTTTTGTCGTTTCTTCTAGCCACTTCATCTTGCCCTTCTTTGAATTATAACCTTACGTCATTTATTGGTCAGTCTGTTATAAATTCAGTAGGTTCATCCTCATTTTTCAAGCACCACAACAGCATAGTATCCTTGCTTAGTATATAGAAGTCCGCCATTCTCCTCGTCATCCAGATTTTATTTCTCTGTATAGAACCAAACAGTTTACTAAGAATATTCCTTCCAATCTTATTTTTGATTTATACTTTTTTAAAACGACCTTCAGTAGGTTTATTAATAAGTAAGACTTGATAGTAAGGACTATATTACTTTTTTGTTATAGTGATTAAAGGTAATTGTGTACCCGTTTTTAGATGTAATGCCTTTTTCTAAATTTGTGCCAGATTTTCAACCTAATGAAAGTATGAAATTGCAAGAGGTATATCTCTTTGCCCTCTTTCATATTTTTCTAATTTTCTTTAAAGTCACCAACCTCTTCTGGAACTTACCACGTCCTAAACAATTCCTGTAAGATCTAAATGTGTGGCTGAGTTTTTTCATACCTATCGTGGAGACCAGGAAAGTTTCCTTCCCTCCAAGCATAGCAATACCAACCTCCCTGAGTGCATTCCGTAGATGTCGAGCAACACAGCATCCTGCGAAACCTGAGCTCCTCCGCTTTTTTGGCCCGCTTTATTGGCTAGGCCCATGTAACGGTCTCCCCTCCCCCCTTCCCCACGTAGAGGCCCTACCATCAACTGTCGTCCGTTGGCTGTTTTTTAAGACACACTTGCTGGAGCACTCGAGCCAAGTGTACCTCCATTGTTCGGAACATTATCAGTGAAAGTTCAGCTTGCTTTGTGTAGGCCACAATGTAGACGGAAATGTAGAAATTAATGCGTCTACGGAATGGACAGTGTCTTAAAAGGAGGATATAAGATGAACATCTTCAAAAGCAAAACGAGGATAACAGAATGCTGTCGAATTAAATCGGGTGATGCTGCGGGAATTAGATTAGGAAATGAGACGCTTAAAGTAGTAAATGAGTTTTGCTATTTGGGGAGCAAAATAACTGATGATGGTCGAAGTAGAGAGGATATAAAATGTAGACTGGCAATGGCAAGGAAAGCGTTTCTGAAGAAGAGAAATTTGTTAACATCGAGTACAGATTTAAGTGTCAGGAAGTCGTTTATGAAAGTATTTGTATGGAGTGTAGCCATGTATGGAAGTGAAACATGGACGATAAATAGTTTGGAGAAGAAGAGAATAGAAGCTTTCGAAATGTGGTGCTACAGAAGAATGCTGAAGATTAGATGGGTAGATCACATAACTAATGAGGAGGTATTGAATAGGATTGGGGAGAATAGAAGTTTGTGGCACAACTTGACTTGAAGAAGGAATCGGTTGGTAGGGCATGTTCTGAGGCATCAAGGGATAAGAAATTTAGCATTGGATGGCAGTGTGGAGGGTAAAAATCGTAGAGGGAGACTAAGAGATGAATACACTAAGCAGATTCAGAAGGATGTAAGTTGCAGTAAGTACTGGGAGATGAAGAAGCTTGCACAGGATAGACTAGCATGGAGAGCTGCATCAAACCAGTCTCAGGACTGAAGACCACAACAACAACATTGGTTTACTTATCAGCAATGACCTTAGTGAGGATCGCGTTTTGTTTACTATTAAATCCACGTACAATGCAAGAAACTGTGAGTGTGCTTCGTTCTTATTCCGAGCCAAACCACATTCCTAGAGCGCAGTCGCTTTGGTTCAATGCAGTGTCTCTCCCACACCTAATAAGTTAGTCGAAGCGATTTCAAGGGGCGGTTAGTTTATTGTAGCTTGTAATTTGAATGAGTTTGACCAGACGCAACGGCTTTTGTGTATCATGAATGATAAACGACTTTGCTGCTTCCTAGTAGCCTAAATTTTACTAATCATTCAATCTTTTAATACCTTCAGCGAATGCAGTTCCATCCAGCTTGTCGACTTTTGCTATTATTTGTCCATTAGGTTGAAAATGGTCTTTTTGTGGTACAGACCAAAAAGAGTACGCAGATCTATAATTCACAGTTGGGAATGTTTCCTATTAGAAAGAGCAAAACAGGCTGCTTTAAACGAACCTCTGTATCGGTGCTAACATTTCATGTAACGAATTGTATCTAAATTACTGTACTTTTCATGGGTTGGCTCTGACTCGCTTTCCATCCCCAATTCCCTTCCTAATAGCATAGTGCAGAGTAAAAAGAACACATAATTGTAAGGTTTGAATTTCGTGCTATATCAAATTGATGGACTTTTTTGTCTGGTGTAACGCACCTGGGGTGACTACCTGTAATCAAAGGGTACAACTTGTATTGCTGTAGCACGCAGTAGTTTTTAGTTTTCTGTTGTCCTCCCCCTTTTATGAGTGATCATTCGGTCAGTTCAGAATTATTCATTCCTCCCCCCCCCCCCCCCCCCCCAGTTCACGGAAGACATATCCTACATAATCCAAAGAGATCTTTGCTGTTGATTGGATTAAAGAAGTGTGTTAATATCTTCAGTGCACGTGTACTTGTTCATGAAGTATCTGATGTGTTCTAAGTGGAAACAGAAAACCATTGTAATAAATATCCATCATCAGCAGATATGACTTCCAGTTGCTCTAATTCCAACTCATGCTTCACTTTCTTTTTTGATCTGTTTCTCGTAATCAGAGCAGCCCATTCCCTGAAAGACTCCGCTGCTGTATATATATTTCCAAAGGGTAATGTGAGCCCTGACGTGAATTATAAATCCATGAAGAAGAGATCATCACAGTGTAGTCGTACACAAACCTTGGCTTTTTTCCGAAGCATGTCTAAATATTTGGTCATCAGTTTCACCAAGGCTCGTATGACATTACGCATGTGGAGAGGGGCAAAAAGATTGAAAATTCTGACTGATCGACCAAAAACCAAGCCATACGGTGAAAGCAAAGAATGGAGAAATACGTTAAGAAAGATTAGCAGCCAACACTCATCTCAACGATTCTTTGTTTAAATACAATCGTTTGGAATGAAGGTAGGAACCGCTTTGAAGGCGGATTTAACAAGGTTCTCAAAATAACACGTCAGTAGGGGAGAAAAGTTCATACTGGTGCACTCTGCATTGCTGCGAAATTTATTCAAGGTGGCTGCTCTTCTTGGATAGTCCCCCCCCCCCACTTTCTCTCCGAGAGGTATAGATGTGGCAATGTCGTAACTAAACTGATATGCAAATTGATTATATGAATGTAAGATAGTTAAATCAGTTATGCAAATCGGTTAAATTCAAAAAGATAGAAATTCAAAAATGGTGGGAATTCCTAAAAAAAATTATGGGAAATTAAAAATGGCGGGAATTTTAAATTTTGGAGCCCTTTTGCACAGTATCATCACCAGATGGCACTGTTGGACTGCCCCCTCTCCCACTTCCCCTCTCCCCTCTCTAACTTCCCATTTCTCCTCTTGGGAAACGGTGGGAGAAAGATTAAGTCTGTGCAGAGCTGAAAGAGAGGATGTACATAAATCGTCACTTAATTGTAAGTGCAATGTCTTCAGTGGAAGAGACGTTGCTGTCAGACTAGAAGGAGTTTAACAGCTACGAGGGCTATCCACAAAGTACATTGCGTTTTGGAATTAAAAATAAATAAAGTATTGGAAATTTTTTTTATTATATACAGATGAAAGCCACACTTAAATACTACTTTTCTACGTAGTTGCCATTTAAATTAAGGCACTTATCGTAGCGATGGACGAGCTTGGGAATTCCTTCGTCGTAAAATTCGGCCGTCTACGCCTTCAACCACGTGGTTACCACTTTTGGGACAGAAAAGGTGTGATTTTTGTGGATTTCCTGGAAAGAGATACTACAATAAACTCTCAAAGGTATTGCCAAACTCTGCACAACCTCAGAAGAGCAATACAAAACAAGCGCAGGGGAAAGTTGGGCTCAAAGATCTTGCTGATTCACGACAACGCCCGGGCACACACGGCAAATGCCACTAGTGAAGTTTTCGAATCTTTTAAGTGAAAGTTGTTTCCTCATCCGCCGTACAGTCCCGACCTGGCACCGAGCGACTTCCACTTATTCCCAGCAATGAAGAAGTGGTTGGCTATGCAGCGTTTTGATGACGACGCACAGCTTCAAGAAGAGGTAACCACGTGGTTGAAGGCGCAGGCGGCCGAATTTTACGACGAAGGAATTCCCAAGCTCGTCCATCGCTACGATAAGTGCCTTAATTTAAATGGCAACTATGTAGAAAAGTAGTATTTAAGTGTGGCTTTCATCTGTATATAATAGAAAAAATTTCCAATACTTTATTTATTTTTAATTCCAAAACGTAATGTACTTTGTGGATAGCCCTAGTATATTAGCTGTAATCATGTAGCTGAATACCGCATCAATAGCTCCCTGCATGATGTTCAGAAAGCGTAAGAGGAAGAACACATTTCATCAAATATCGATGAAGCAATGGGATGGGTTGAAGTTACATTTTGCAACTCAGGCTGATAGATGCTTTTGCTGGAACTGTCGACCTTTCACAGAATGTCCAGTCTGTATTCCAAAGTGCAAGAGGTGAGACACTCATCTGTTCTGGTGTAGTCATCTTGTTCAGAATGTGTTCAACTGAGAAGATGCAAGTGATGTAAGGGAGTATTTTAATAAGTGTACTATATGTAAGCATGTAGATGAGGATAGCTGAGGATAGCTCCCTCCATGAAGACTGCAAAGTAAAGATAATGCATGAGAGTGAAAAGAATACTTTTCAGCAAATAAATGTGATGCATTGTGATGATTTGAAGATGGATTTTGCAACTCATACAGATGGTTGCCTGTGCTGAGACTGTCTACTTTTTTTCTGAAATGCCCCATCCATATGTCTAATGGATAAATGTGTGTTCTTCGCCAACAGTCTCAGACCTACTGAGCTAGTTCACAGGACTGTCGCAGAGGCTGGTTGAAGTGGGATTTGCTCCCCCACCACTTTCCTCAAGAACCTGTAGTAACGTAATGTTCTCTCCTCCCCCACCTGAAAATTGTCAGGGGCCAATAGTGATGCAGGAACGCTGCAACCGGTCATGTGGTTGATAACGGGAGAGATATAAGGTAAATGCGATAACCCACCGGTCTCAGCCAATGTAGTAGTAGTCATGAAGCGTCAACAGCAACAGCAGCAGCCACCGAGACCATCCAGTACCTCACGGCAGCAGAATAGGGAGAAGCTGAAGAGTAAGTATTCATTACATGTCTTTGCTACTATTACCACACATAGCAGTTGTGTGTCAAGTTCCATTTGTTTGTTAAACGCCATGTCTTTTTCTGTGGATTCTTATTGTTTATTCTTCTTCTTCTCCTTCTTCTTCTTTGTTCAGCAGTCTCCTGCATATTGAGACCAGCAGCGACCTCCACCATGTCTGGACCAGCAGCGACCTCCACCGTGTCTGGACCAGCAGCGAACTCGAGCGTGTCTGAACTGGCAGAAACCTCCAGCATCTCAGAACCTGCAGCAACTTCCTGCCCGTCGGGATCTGCATACTGTGGGTCCCTGTAGAGCACTTGGCCAGCATGTTGGAACAGGACAATTTGTTGCTGTTATCCTTCCCACTCATCGATTTAGTCACCCAGCCTGTCCCTGAATCTCTGGGGATCCAACACCACATGATGCAGGTCGGTAATACTACATACTAGCCATCTTAGAACATTCCAGTGCTACTGCAAGGATAGAGTGTAGATGTGGTCGGTAAGAAGCTGAGATTTATCTCAGTACTTTAATGCTGTTCAATTCAACATATAATTTATAGCTAACTGTTCAAAGCGCTTAAACATTGGTACAGAAGCATCAGTGGACAGTGACTGGCATTCTGTGTTAGAGATCAAAACTGTACTGAGAAGTGTTAAAGTGCAGTTTACAAAGTTGGAACTGGGTGAAGTGTGTAATACAGAACCCTGTACCAATCAGCATACGACAACAGAGTACAATCCCTCCCATTCTCCCCCAGACATTTGCTGTGTGGTCGTAACACTATCTATAACATTGCTCTGCAACGGCACTGCACTCATGCTGATATCGGGTGGTCGCTCCGTTTATGTAAAGCACTTCACCATTACAAACTTGTTCAGTCTACAAATTGTACTTTCCATTGTTGTGGAAAGTCTGAACAGCTGGTTGCCTTAGATTCAAAATGTATATAAAGACATTATGAACTATCTTCATGCATACAGTGTACATTAGACATTGTGAACTATCTTCATGCATACAGTGTATATATAGATGATTTAGAACACTACACCAACATGATGCCGAAAGATTAACCTCCACTTTGAGGGAAATACACGCTGAATTTTGTGCATGCAAGGAACATTTATTTGCCAAATTCTGTAGTTGTTTGAAGAAAGAACCAATTAATTTTTATGATTTTATGCATCCTGTATATGACTATTGAATAAAAACAATATGTATACTACAGCAAACAGTGTAAATATACCTCTCATAACAATGTTACTCTTCTCAGTATTTTCACTGCAACGTCTAGAATACTGCACCAGTAATCTGTCTGAATCACGTGATCATTTTCAAACTGAATATTCGGCGGCGCCCTGCGATTCTGCTGCGTATAAAGTTCCACTCACCTTGTGGTGAAACTCTTCTCACACACACGCCTCTTTGAATATACTGAACTGCAGTTCTCAACCGCAAAAAGTTATAGAAAAACAGCTGTACACATAGTAACCACAAGTCTCCGAAAAACTGTTATGTCGTTGGAAGGTTAATAATAGTTAACTGAAAGTATTTATGTGCGTAAAATTACACTCTATTACGGTTATCTTGCACACACCAGTTGCTATCAAGCCTTACTCTAAACTGTACAATGTCTGAAAAATCCTCAAGCATACATCATTCATAACCGTAGCCAGTTTATGGTAATTATTAATTATCCTTCACAGAAAGCTTACAAACGGATTGTTTCTTTTAGAATAACTTGCTCAGATGTTTCTGTAATAAGTCTCACTTAACAATGTGTCCACGTTCACGAGTAAGCAACAAGCTACGCGGAATTTACTTACTTAAAACGTCATTAAAGGTTCTCAGTTACAAACCGTGCCTTAAACCGAACTCTCTTCCGCACTTTACGACACTTCTTACACATTTTGATTCCGAAATATCACAATATTAATCATTTTCGCCGGAGCACCTACCAATAGGTCTGATCACCATGAGATCCAAGACTCGACTCTACTCATCTCGCTACATAAAAGAAGCTTCTAGTTCTCAAAATACCCACGAGTATGAGAATTTCTGATTGCCAGAGAAACATCAGAGCCAGTTGGAAAGCAGAATCAAACCCACTCAATCCTGTGCATATATACAAAACCAATCAAAATTTGTCACTGAATCAGTACAATAAATTAACATAAATAATTTTTGAAAATTCGCAAATATAAAATTAACTCCCCCTCAATAAAACTATTTTACTAAAGTGATAAACTCATTCCGCATCATAAACTATCAAAGTAGAGTATAAGAAAGTTCCTCACGAGACCAATTACTTCAATATCCAGCATAAAAGCTTTACATGAAACATTATTTCACATTCTTCTTCCACTCTCATAACTAAGCTCATTTATAATAGTAATAAATCAACAATTCGAAAATTAAACAAGCCGAACTGCAAAATAAAAATTACAGTATTTTGACTGCAGCTCGAACAATATCCGTCAGCTAATGACCTCCTTCAGATCGCATAGAAACTACATACTCTCGGACATCTGACGCCAACTGTCCTGCGCGTGACTCGTACTGCAAGTCTGTTGACAGCTGTCACGATCTAAATAGGCACCTTATATGACAGATGACATATTCACGTGTAAATATATTTTCTGTAAAAAGCCACTGCACCCCAGTACCTGATGTAGTCCCTATCATGGTTGGGTGAGTGAAGCATCAGAACTTTTTTGTAAGCGACTGGTCCTTTGATGACACGGAAGAAGACCAGAAGAAGAAGAGGAAGAATGGGTTGCGCCTTCCTGATAATATGCGAGAGGTACTTGTAGATCTGCCCCCCATCTGCCCAGATCCCCCCCCCCCCCCATCTGCCCTCGGCTATGGTGTGTTATCTTTGTGCCGACATTTTAGTACAGTGTTTACAATGAGTGTTCAGTGTTGTGTGTCTTCTCGGAAGTGTTGCGAACGGACATCATATTGTCGCTGGATGTGATTTTTATATCTCTTGCGAACAGAAACCAGACTGTCGTCATGTTTTATTAATTGTCTGCCTACTGTGTTCCCTGTCTGCTTCCCGTGTATTTTATTAGCTTTGCCAACCCTTTGCTTTATGTTTTAACTTTCCACAAATTTACGCCGTTTTACAATTTCAGTCACCGTTTTATCGCCAGCTTTTATTGTTTCTTATCTTCTTTCTTACGTTTTAAAAATTCTGTAGGCTGCAGAGCAGCGTAATAAGCTGCTGCCAGCCCGCCCCCTTCGGGGGGAATCGAAATACAATAAAGGAAAAAGAAATTGTAGATATATCCAGTTGCGACAAGACAAATGTTCTCATGTCACTGCTAACACAACCAGATAGAGTCCGATTTGTGTGTGTGTGTGTGTGTGTGTGTGTGTGTGTGTGTGTGTGTGTGTGTGCGTGTTCTCAAAAACTCTGTTTTATCCCAAGTACGACATGTTGCAAAAGATGGTATGCGGTGTTGATAACGTAACGTACACGACATTCAGTAAAAGCAGTGAATTTATTCCAATCGAAAAAGTAAATACAAACACCTGTTCGTATTTGATGGTGTTGGTGTGGAAAACCAGGATCAAATTATATGATATTTCTGTTTTGGTCTTTATATGAATCAACACGCAAAGAACTAGGATACGGATGTACTAAGGAAGACGAGATACGCTTGACATTCTGTAAGGCTGTAGGTACAGCAATAAAGAATAGCCCAGTAGGCACTGCAGTTGAAGAGGAATGGATATCTCTAAAATGGGCAATCGCTGAAGTTGGAAAGAAAAACATAGGTACAAAGAAGGTAATTGTGAAGAAGCCATCGGTAACAGAAGAAATACTTCAATTGATCAATGAAAGAACAAAGTACAAAAATGTTCAGGGAAATTCAGGAATATAGACAAACAAGTCGCTGAGGACTGAAATAAAGGGGAAGTGCAGGGAAGCAAAGGCGAAATGGCTGTATGCAAATACCAGGAAATCGAAAAAGAAATGATAGTCGGAAGGACTGACTCAGCATATAGAAAAGTCAAAACGGCCCTCTGTGAAATTAAAAGTAGGGGTGTTAACATTAAGAGTGCAGCGGGAATTCCACTGTTAAATGCAGAGGTGAGAGCGGATAGGTGGAAAGAGTACATTGAAGCCCTCTATGAGGGAAATACTTGTCTGATGTGGAAGAAGAAGAAACAGGAGTCGATACAGAAGAGATAGTGGATCCAGTATTAGAATCGGAATGTAAAAGAGCTTTGGTGGACTTAAGATCAAATAGGGCAGAAGGGATAGATAACATTCCATCAGAATTTCTAAAAGTGTCAACAAAACGGCTATTCACGTTGGTGTGTAGAACGTATGAGTCTGGCGACATACCATTTGACTTTCGGAAAAATATCATTCACACAGTTCCGAAGACTGCAACAGCAGACAAACGTGAAAATTATCGCACAATCAGCTTAACAGCTCATGCATACCAGTTGATTTCAAGAATAATAAACAGACGAAAGGAAAAGAAAATTGAGGATGTATTAGACGATGATCAGTTTGGCTTTAGGAAAAATAAAGACACCAAGGAGGCAATTCTGACGTTGTGGTTGATAATGGAAGCAAGACTAAAGAAAAATCAGGACACTTCATAGGATCTGTGGGCCTGGAAGAAGCGTTCGACAATGTAAAATGGTGGAAGATCTTCGAAATTCTGAGAAAAGTAGGGGTAAGCTGTAGGGAGAGACGGGTAATACAATATGTACAAGAGCCAAGAGGGAATAATAAGCGTTTACGATCAAGAACAAGTGCTCGCATTTAAAAAGGTGTAAGACAGGGATGTAGCCTTTCGCACCTACTGTTCAATCTGTACATCGTAGAAAAAATGATGAAAATGAAAGAAAGTTTCAGGAGTGGAATTAAAATTGAAGGTGAAAGGATATCAGTGCTACGATTCGCTTATGACATTGCAATCGTGAATAAAAGTGAAGAAGAATTACGTAATCTGCTGAACGGAATGGACAGACCTAATGAGCACAGAATATGAATTGAGAGTAAATTGGAGAAAGATGAAAGTAATGAGAAGTAGGAGAAACGAGAATAGCGAGAAACGTATGAGGATTGATGGTTACGAAGTAGACGAAGTTCAAGAATTCTACTACTTAGGGCTTCAAAATAACCAATAATGGACAGAACAAGGAGGACATCAAAAGCAGAGTAGCGATGGCAAAAAGGGCATTCCTGCCCATGAGAAGTCTACAAGTATGAAACATGTGCCTTAATGTGAGGAAGAAATATCCGAGAATGTGCGTTTGGAGCACATCATTGTATGGTAGTGAAACATGGATTGTGGGAAAACCGGAACATAAGAGAATCGAAGCATTTGAGATGTTGTGCTGTAGACGAATGTTGAAAATTATGTGGACTGATAAGGTGAGGAGTGAGGAGGTTCTGCGCAGAATTGAGGAGGAAAGGAACATGTGGTAAACACTGTGGTTCTAGAGGGAGCTGCAGAAGGCAAAAACTGTAGAATAAGACAGAGATTGGATTACACTGAGAAAATAATTGAGGACGTAAGTTGCAAAAGCTACTCTGGGATGAAGAGGTTGGCACAGAAGGGGAATTAGTCGTGGGTCACATCGAACCAGTCAGAAGACTGACGACTCAAAAAGAAAAATGGGTCTTGTTGTATGTTATATGGGCAATCATATTCCAGAACCACAAAATAGCTTGTAAGGAATAATGCAGACCTCATTATAGCCTTCAAACAAGACATTTTCAATTTAAAACATATTTACCAAGCATGTGTAGCAGCTGATACGTCATTCAATGAATTTGTAAGAATATGTGGGGATTGCTGAAAACACATACTGTATGGGTTTCTTGTGATTGATAAAACAAGAAAACTGAATGGCAGTAGGTACAGACGCAACCTCAAGGGCTTCTGTAAATAAAATATAGCTATGAAAGAGGTAGGTACGTTAGTATACATCGTACCATGGATAAGTTTGCACACATGTCAGGCACTCCAACTGACGGAGAAATCATCTGTACATAGATGGAAAATTTTAGCCTCTCAAACAGTTAAGGACCTAGAGATGTATTCCCTGCAGCTTCTCAGAATGATCAGCCAATTAGAAACAAGGGTTACTCCACTTGAATAGAAGGTAAAGGATTTAACTGTAAAGGTTGACCGAATTGAACAGAAAGTAGAGGAATTACGTGTAAAAGTTGATAGAATTAGCGAGATAAGGTGCACTCTGCAATGGATTCCGTTTAGTATGTAACAAGATGTCGACTAAGAATAAGGTCATCTAATACAGAAGGTATTAAAAAAGGCTATGAGGGTTAAAGTTAGGACATTTGAATCGAGAGCAAACCCTGAGAGAAACCTTTAAACCAGTTACTGAATCTTTCGATGACGAGGTTGCTGATTTCATTAACTGCCACAGTGAAAATAGGATAGATAAAAAAATATTCAGTGTAAGTGGTGAAAAACCATATATGTTGTACACGTAGCCTATAAGTTTAAAAGAAGAAACAATAGAGACAGGTGATATGGATTTCAAAGAATAGCTGCTCTAACGAATATCATTTTCCCAAGTCCCACAAAATTTGTAAGTTATTCGCTCAAAGATTTGGAGATGTGTGGTGAAATATTGCAAATCAACAACGGGCACAGGAAGCCAGAACACTGATGCAGTGTCAAATACAGAACCATTATAAATCCTGGATTAGATGCTAGATATAGCAACAGTGATGGTATTGACATCCAGCATAAAAAAGTAAGCATTTGACAGCCACAGTATACATACTACGAGATCCCAGTGAACTAATACATCAGCTGTGACTGCTCATGGCGTCAGCTACTGCTGGTAAAACCGCTTATTCGAATAAGGTTGCTTTATTAATTTCAGAGCTTAGAGAGAGATATATATAATCGAATAATAATGGAGACAGTAGTTCAAAAAATGCACAAACCAGCTCTCAAAACATACCTTAGCGGGGTGATGGAAGGTTTCAGTGACTTATGGCAGGCTGATTTTGTAGATACGAGGGAATATTCCCATGCAAATGTCGGATTCAAATACATTTTAACGGCCGTTGATACATACGCTAAATTCACCTGGGAGTTATCTCTTAAAACAAGAGAGTCAGTGATGCTGCACAAGTGTTTGAGGGTATTATGCAGGCAGGGACTGATCGATGTCCAGGTAACCTTCAAATTCATCACTGTGAAGAGTTTAACAATCGGTATTTCAAGACTGTGATGCAGAGGTATGGAATACATCCCTACTCAGCACTCACCCACCTGAAGACAAGTTTTGTGGCACGTGTGAACAGGACAACAAAAGGTCAAATGTGGATGCATTTTAATCTCCATGCTTCGTGAAGATGGACAGAAATCCTCACAAAAATAATTGCACAGTATAATCGAACCAAACATAACAATAAAAAAGAGGCAAACCGATTTTCGTGATAATGAACTCATGGATAAAGTATACTATCACCTTAAAATGCCAGATCCATGTAAACAGAAATTTAGTGCCGGTTATTTGGCATGTATCTCAAAACACAAGACAGCATTTGAGAAGTAATATCTCCCAAACAGGTCAGGTGAGATATTCACAGTTTCCAAAGTGCAGAGAACAAATCCCAGAACATATGCGATAAAGAATAGCAGAGGCACACAAATTTCAGGATGCTTTTACACAGAGGAATTGCAGAAGAGCTCAGAACCACATGTTTTTCTCGTGAGTAGGGTCATAAGACGTCAAGGGAATAGAGCACTGGTTCTCCTGCAACACAAAACAGCTCGTTTAAAATTGACGATTTGCTATACAGTGGTGTGCACAGAGCACAACCAGCACAGTAGCATAGTCTGCATGATAGGTGACATATTATAGGAGGTGCTAGTATTCTCGACAAACTTCTCACTGAATTGCACCTTCCGGGGTATAACTACTGTGGTTCACATACAAAGCTTCAAGAGCGACTGACTCGAGGTGATAAAGGGATTAACCTTCGTGCTGAGGTGTGTTTGGAACACTACATTGCATATGTAAAACGTAAAGCTCTCCCAGTGAACCACGCTGCAGATCGACTTTTAGCTGATAAAGTGAAGGCAAGACATGCGAGAAATGAAACCGGTATAGGGCAGTGTAATGCAGCATTCGTAGTTGATAAAACGATGTGTGGTAAAATTAAGTTGGGCTTGGAAGTGAATTTGAAGCAATTTATGAACGCCACCCACCGTTCACTGAAGAAGAAGAAGATAACGATGAAGAAGAAGAAGAAAAATTAAGGCCAGGATTGCATAAAGAATCGTATCCTGACAGCGACGTCTGCAGTTAAAAGCACTAATGCATAAAGGACCGGTTAAAGCACCCGAGTTCTACCGATATCTAAGACATGAGGTGGAGATATCCCCTCCCCCATTCTTGCCCTGCAACTCTCTCAGCGATGGGTTCCCTGGCTGGTGGTGTTGCGGCTATTGCAAGAACAATAAAAAACGCCCAGAACTCTCAGGAGCAGCTAGAGGAAGCACGAAGACATAACTGAATGATGGAAGCAGCAGCCATCAGGAAAGGATATACCTGAAACTATACAAAAAGGACAAGATCTCTTCATTAACTAAAAAAAGCCCGTTAACCGTCCTACCAGACAGACCACTTACAATACAGATCTGCTCAAGTTTGTCTGGGGAAAACTTAGCATTCCAAGATAACGAGGTGTGCTTATTGGGGATAGATTACTGCAGACTATGTGGAAATCCAGATAATGAGGAATTATGAATTTGTATGTTGCTGGGGAATCAGGAAACCACTGGGTGGCGTTTGTTTAGAAAAAGACAGATTATATCTACTATTTTGACTCATACAAAGACCTGCAACTACTAGAAGAGTTATAGTGACACTTCACTGACAGAAGGCATGGGTTCTACAACTTTCATCGCCACTACCTGTGTGGACATCATCTGTGCATTGAATTCCTCCTAACATAAGCGTGCAATCGTCAGTTGAGGTTCAAACGCAATGTTGTATACTCTGACTTTACAAGAACGATCGTGAATATTAGGTGCACATTTCTTGCCACTTTTTGATTTAAGCAACAGAGAGTGAAGTATTGCGCTGGCTGGACTGGAGACATGTAACAGCATTCCAAATATCACAGAGGCTAATAATAAACTTCATCAGGAAAATAATGGCAGAAAAGAAATTGTGGAAATATAACATGGTGCATACGATATTGACAGTTTAAATGATGTTTTAAAACAGTCTGGCAAATGAATTGTGCTACTTGCAAGCATCAATACACTTAAATGGTTCAAATGGCTCTGAGCACTATGGGACTTAACTTCTGAGGTCATCAGTCCCCTAGAACTTAGAACTACTTAAACCCAACTAACCTAAGGACATCACACACATCCATGCCCGAGGCAGGATTCGAACCTGCGAGCGTAGCGGTCGCGCGGTTTCAGACTGAAGCGCCTAGATCCGCTCGGCCACACCGACCGGCCCAATTCACTTAAATCTGAAATCAAGACATCGAATGCTACGACTGACGTCAACCAGAAAGGTTCAGTAGGACAGCTACTGTGTTTCACAAAAGGATAGGTTTTGAATAAGGATCCTAATAAATTTTACAGATCAGAGCAGGCACTAGATATACTTCCTGTCAGCAGAATCCATGTCAAGTGTAACATTCCAACAAACTTCTATCTCAACAATAGATTGGTTCATACAGTTTACGGATTCTTACCATCAACTGGAACTGGGTATAAGATGGGGTCCCCTAGCAACGCTGCATATCTCCCAGTAACTTTTCAGACATTCGACTGTTTGGAACTGTGAATCAGGATATGCAACTTGTTGACTTTTGCAGTGAGGAAATCGTTGTACCACTACATCTAAAACAGGCTCGGGAGTGATCTCGAAAGGGGGAAGACCTGCCGACGACAATGATCTCAACTTGTTGATACCTGTAGTAGACCAAAAGCGGTAGTTACCTTGAAGCATTTGCGATTCACAGCAGCCAGCAGATTCCCTGCATCATATATTACTAACGAGGACGCGGTGGCAATTCGCAACACAACACCAAGATGATAACACGTGCAAACTACGAGTTTCTTAAATGAGCAGGTCTGAAACCTCACAACGATGTCGTTCTACATAACTAACCCAGTGGAATATGATGAGTGTATTATACACCAGGAATACTTCTCGCATAAACCTTATGCTTCTACCACATTTAACAAGAACGATGAAATTTGGATAGTCATCCACCAGCAGGTCGCATTAACTCTCCGATGGAAGAGTTTAATATATCTTGAGGGAGAATTTAAGAAAAAGGATGGTGCTGCTGTTGTGGTATCGAAGCTTCCACGTACTGCTTTAGCATCCCTGTTTTGTGAGATTGGTTTGAACTTAACGGAGTCGAGATTGACTGTATACATAATGTGGGTATAACATCAACTCTTAAAGTTCATGTCTCTGCATCTCCTTCAGATTTGAAAGTTTATAATATGCAGAACTGTTCATACATGAACCAGAAGGTAGAACTGCTGAAGAGTACAGGAGATTTTCTGCATGCATTCCTCTAAAACTATATATGGAATACTTTGAGGATATACAGCGAATTATTGTGATCGCTAAACAGGAATTTATCCTGGTATGGAATGCAATAGATAACAACTCATACATTGAAGGAGATGATGAGGATAATGAGATCACCACCAAGAAAATGACATGGAAAACGCAACACACCACTGTATCTGACTAGCAATGTTTGAAGATTTTAAAAGTTCTGAATGTTGGTATATTTCTATCTATATTTTTCTGTTCATTGGAGCTTTTCGAATACCCAGTGCTACCGATGGCAAGCAGACAGACATGGGTTATTAAAACTTATGTTCAATTGGAGATGCCCAGTTTCATCATAATTTCGTTTCAGACCAATAGAAGAGGGGATATTGCAAATGATTCCACCGAATTTGACAATTGCATGTTAACAGGTCCCAGAGTCTACCTGAACTCAGAATTGTATGTGTATAATAATTTACACATAAAGTGGGATGAAAATGTGTACAGCGCAGCATTTGACAAGCGTGCAAGTTTCCGTGTCTCTTACTATGAAGAAGAAAGATGTCTACTCTGTCCACGGAAATTGAAGCGGTTGGCACTGATCACGGTAATAGACTGCTCAAAACACAACGAGATAATTAAGTCTAGACCTACAGAATTTGAAACTTCTGCGAATTTGCCAGAACACACTGCAGTGTATGCTCCAATTCTACATGACCATGTGATTATCCATTGCTCATTCACCAGTGTCGTGCAGCGAGTAGTAAAAATGAACAAGTTTGGTGCCATGCCCGAAACATTTCACAGTGTCATCTCAAGGTGTGAACGTCATTGCAGACGTTCAGAGTTTCCATGATGACGAGCATGGGCAGCTCATATTTAAAGACGTTGCATTCGTAGTGTACACAGAATATGCTGGTATAATAGAGACATTCTCAACATGCAGTGAGTTGCCGAGATCTTTTAGCGATGTGAACTGTGCTAAAACAAGGAGTGCAAAGTGGTTAACACATTTCTTCCACGGTATTCACTGGGATGGTCCTGGTATACCCTATAAAGATATGGTATGTCGATTCGACTATTCGACCACACTGATACCATCATCTACGCCAGAGGTGAGGAGAAGATCAAATGAACGCGTCGAATCGTCAAATTTGCTGCAATTCAAGACCTGGAATTCTAGAGGTGCCCTGTTCTCCATCGACTCGAGAAGAAAAAGAAGTTTCTGAACTTGGTGTTGCTGTGTCTGCTTATGAAAATGTAAAATTACTTTTAAGTTGGATGAAAAACAAATAAATTTTTACCTCGCAATCTGTGTACTTTATTTCTTTCACACTTTGCTAGTACGTAGCTTTACCCAGATACCATGTATGTGGTTCTCCTCAAGCACAGGAAATATAAGTTTAGACATGTTTACAGTATTTCTCTGGAAGCAGACATGGTCACATGCCACCTGCTCTTACAACGAAACATGTGCTGCATGACAGGCATAGTCCCATGCAACGCCGCGCGGGATTAGCCGAGCGGTCTGCGGCGCTGCAGTCATGGACTGTGCGGCTGGTCCCGGCGGAGGTTCGAGTCCTCCCTCGGGCATGGGTGTGTGTGTTTGTCCTTAGGATAATTTAGGTTAAATAGTGTGTAAGCTTAGGGACTGATGACCTTAGCAGTTAAGTCCCATAAGATTTCACACACATTTGAACATTCTTGAACATTCCCATGCAACCATTGCATATATTTCGTTATTCTCCATCTTAAACTTCAGCTCTTCAGTAGTTCTCATGTTCAAAACTAATGTCACTTGTCTCCTATGCATCCTATATATATATATATATATATATATATATATATATATATATATATATATATATATAGGATAGGTTTTCTGTCAATAACAACAACAAAGACATATGGTAACCATTTTTTTTCATTTATTCATTTCTCACAGATACAGTTTAGTTCCTCAGATTACAATTTGGTTCATCACATACCATATTGTTCTAGAGATTACAATTTAATACTTGAAACTACAATTTGCTTCTTGAGATTACAATATAGTTCTTGAGATACAATTTGGTTTTAATAATAAATCAATTTCAAAAATACTTTAAACTTACACACTGTATTAATACTAAAAACTACAGCTAGAAAAGAACAGTTTCCACAGTCAACCCAACAGTAGACTTGGTTGAGGGTATTTTTTAAAAATGTTTTCAGTAGCACTGGTCGAGGATTTTTCTAATAGTTTTTTCAAAGGAACTAGTTGAGAATATTTTTAGATGGACTGGATGCTATCTACTCTAAAAATATTCGGACTGGATGGTTGACAGCAGATGAAACTTACAACCTATTCTGTTTACATAACGTGCAGTAGTTATTTACAGGATAAACATATATCTCCAAATATTTTCATTTTAGCGAATATTGTGTGTGCTTATTGACAAATACACATAGTGCAGTGCATATCCCATACATGGTCTGGATATTTTTTTTATTTACACACACAAAACACACACATTCATATTAGAAATATTTACGCTGTGACAAACGAGCCATACTATTCCACATACATATAACAACGAGATTTACACGCTCATGCTCTCTCTTTCATTCATGCACCACTCTCAACAAGTGAATAGTGTGTATGGGCGAGTTTCAATCCCATCATCACAAATGACTGGCTTATCGTCACGAGCCAACAATCCAATTGCAGACTGCAGCATATTGTACACCTCTTGTCCTCGAGACCAAATACTGATTTGCTGCACCCTGTGTGGCAAGTGCAGTGGATCAATAGGAACACCGCCAAGCAGACACTCAAAATGGTCTTCAGTCTTGATGAGCCTTGATGCCACACGAGTCATACTCTTTGCCCACCCTAAACATCAAGGATTGTAGACCCACAAACTTCGCTGTCAGTGACCCTTTCGCATTCATTAGGCCGGTAACCTTCTTGTTCTGTGGCACAATGCCATAAGGATTAGTGGCTGTGTACGAAGATGTGCCAAATTCTTCAGTGTGGCTCCTCATTATTTCATGTGGATCACAGATCTTCACCCAATAAATGAAGCTATCTGTTTCCACATAAAGTAACTTAGGACTGGCAAATTGCAGTATTGCAAACTCATAAAGAAAGCGGTACGTGCGGAGTTTCGATAGGTCTACTATGCACACCCACACATAGACAGGTTTCATTAAGACACCTGGAGTCTTCGTCATCTTCACAGCACTAAGTTCTAGTTGAATATAATGATTCGTTTGAAATTTGGTCTGGAGATACACATCATTATGGTATAACACCAACCCCAGGATGCCCTCACTTCCTCACTTATCTGTTCACATCAATACTCTGCGTTAATCATGGTGACTGCTTAAAGAAGATAATGCTCCTAACTGCACAAGTAGCTATATCCCTAAATCGAGGCACAGCTGGAAATTACAGAAGTGAATAACATATTGTTCCTTATTGCCTAGCGTAGTCATAAATTAAGGGAGGTGACACCTTGTGGAACTAGGCGCTCAGGAAATTGAGTCAGATCACTTTGTGTGTCATGCAAACTATTAGGGTATGCCAGGTCTATCTTGAGAACATACCCTACACCAGGATCAGCCACCACGACTACAGAAAGTTTCACATAATATGATGCATTCGTCATTGGACAGCCATCGAAATTCATAGCGACTGCTGCATGGCAGGCCCGTGCAAGTTGTTGACATCTAAATAAATAAGGTAACTTGAATCGTCGTATACGTTGATCCTCTCAACCATACATGGGAAGCATGTCAGGCTAAGTCAATAGTTCGATGCTAACCTTGGGTTTCTTGAGCATGGCACAACTCTGGCGCTGTGTAGAAAAGGCACAGCCCAGTGCATATGTGGTCATGTACACACTCCAGAATTTCTCAAAAACATCAGCAAGCAAGTAAATGTCAGGGTCCATGTAAGCCTTGCATACTTGGCCAAATTTAGTATGTTGAACCCTGCCAAACATTCACAGCACCCTCACACTCTGCGTCCAATGTGGAATCGCCTGTGCCATTATTGGAGAATTGAAACTTCAAGTTGCACATGTTATGGGCAGCACCACGAAACTTCCTAGTTAGGTAATGATGATCATATGAGGAGTTTCCACCTTCCAGTCTAACGGCTGCCCACGGATATGACCGTCGACTGCCGCCTTGTACAAATCATTAATCCCCTTTGACTTGGTCATGGGAATGATGGTACATTAAAGCTTATTACCTCCCAATAAATTTTCTCGAGCTCGGTCAGCAACCAAATCACAGGGTTATCCCCGATGTATGATTTGTGATGGTTAAAACTAGACTCACAGGAATATTGAACTTGATACTCTGTCATATATGGTATGCGTTTTTCTGTGAAGGTTGCTTGTGAAGCTGTAGGGTCACCGCAGTGTGCCAGAGGAGCGAGGAGGCATTCAGAATCAGCGTAAACTATGAAGGGACATCGTTCCTGGTGGTAGGCATTCTTAAATATTAACAACTTAATTTCCTCGGTAAGTATTATAACATGTACCGGTTTCCCCTCTGGTAGAATAATCGATTTGATGTTTTGCTACAAGATCGCTTGTGGGAAAATCATTCAGACAGCTTAAGCACATATGCTTTATATGATGATTTTTTGATGGATGGGAGGATAGAAGGTGAGACATATTCTTGAACCAGCAATAATTATAATCACCTTTCTCCTTGTTTTCCCCATCCGAGAATAGCAGCATATTAACATGCATCTTATACAGGCTTGTACCTCCTGAGAAATGGATGGGTCCAATGACTGTTCGAAACTTTACCATCATCTGACTTAAACTCAACCAGGGTATAAACATGAATCGATATATCGGTATTCTGTGCCTCAAATTTAGGTATTTTTTTGAGGTTTAATGGGGAACTCGATACTGCCAAAATTATAAAACCCAAAAAAGTCAGTATTTCTATCTTATCGAATTGTGCGCTCTGAATTCTGTTTAACATTTCTCTTGCAAGCCAGGAGCGACCACGCAAATCAAAACTGATCCATCTCATTTGTGACATTAACACAAGCCTTTTTGGCTGCTATATCCTTCGAAAGCTTGACATAGCTGGAGACGCCATTGAATGGATCATGGATGTGTGTATGGATGTCAGGGTGTATTACTCGGGTGTGTGCTTTACCTGAGCCTCTGACTTCCATCAGGGAAAACTTATCTCGCATAGCACTCAAAATTAGATCTTCAAACCATGCAGTGATTGAGGTATTCAGCAAAACCACTCCATTTCTGTGCGAAATGTAGATGACGCCAGGCTCCTCTGCAGAACCTACTTGTTTGGGGTGTGTGAGCTCACAGCACAACACTACACTGCAATTAATGGAGTGATACTGCGAATGCTTGAGAATCTGAGTGAAATCTCAACCAGGAGGATTCGCTGATCTAAATCGTCCTCAGTCACCACATAGTTTACCTCTGGCATGACGTTACCAACCTAGTGCTGATCACTATTAAGGCACTGGAGAGTACTGCTGCCAACCACAGAAACATTATGTCTATGGGTTGGTTGAGCAGGACACTGTTGCCGGTCTTAGTTGGCCCAGCATGAGCACCCTGTCTAAGTTGGCGCAGGACGACAACGTACAGCAGCCGCACCTGTTCCAGCAGGTAGGGGCGGCAGAGGCAGCTGCGAACCTCGTCCTGCATGGTGTGTCTGTGAAAGGAGAGGAGGAAGGTAAGTACACATGTTATTAAATCGCCAGCAGCTGTTGTAAAGCAAGAAAAAACACTGTTTATATACATATACTGTAGGTAATTACCTAATTCGTCATCTTCCCAAGACATAATGTCGTCCCAGGTCTCATGGTCATCTAGGATGCCCTCTACCCACAAAGGCATTGGAGGGAAGTTGAGGCCACAGTACCACCACTCACAGCCATTTCCTCCAGCCAGTGTCGCATGGGGAACTGGGATTGAGGGAGCTGCCACTCATGCTGATCTGTGGTCGAAGTAATATTAGTGGAAAATAAAAGAGTGTAAACTTTTTCCTGAAATATGTACTATGAAACCTGATTCTTCATACACTCACATGATGGCTGCGAAGGAGGCTGCTCACTGTGGTACCTCTCAACTAACCTCTGTTATCTCATCGCCGTCCCATACCGTTACAGGAGAAAGAATTTAAATTTCCATTAATGTCAATGTATACCATGAAATTTTGAACACTAAATTCTATTTGTGTTTCATGCATGTAGACTATATAAAAAAATAAACATAATTTGAAAAAAATCTGTGAGATACACAATAAAGAACACAAATTGCAAAAAAAAACAACACACACACAGCTGCAAAATTTGAGCTAAGAAAACACTTGATACTACCCGTATAATGATAATACACTGACGCTAAATAACCGATAAGAATATATGCACAGTAGTTGTTTAGAGAAAACATCACACATTATACCTAGTAAATCTCCGAAATATCAGTCGTTTTAACGAAAACTCATACACATAGTCGCTTGATTCTAATTCCTAGGCACACAATTGGTATGACACCCATTTCAATGTAATCTGTAGGCTACGAAATAATGAGCGAGAATACATGTACACGGTAGACGTGTTAACGAACTCTGTGAGCTACCACGTAAAGAACACAAACTGATACTAAACTTAAGCTGAGTTTATAGCTAGCAAATCCCCAAAATAACCATTGTTTGAACGAAGAAACACACATACAGCTACCAGATAACAGTTGTTTTGAAATAACGAGCACTGACGGAAACACATAGAGCTAACTGGTTCTGACACACGTTATGATGAAATACATACACAGCATAAAATTCAGTAATTTGGAAATTTTTATAACTTACTTGGCGGTTGTGGTGACTGAATTACAGCTAGAGCTTACTGTTGTTTGTGAGCCACCAGTCGGGCCACAATTTGGTGGATATGTACTGATACAACGACAAGTACTCATTACGACGAAATTCTCTGGACAGGGTTATAGTTTTTATCGTTTAACTGCAACATTGACCGTCATACATTTTTAAAAGCACGAAATTTTATACCCTCGCCGTAATTCACTCTCCTCTTCCAGCCTTGGGCGCTTACCCTCATAGGCAGTGCTGCTGGTGCTTGGAAGACGTTTCACCTTGCACTGACTATCACAGAAACAGAGCATACTGACCATAATAAACAACCACAGCTGAGGACTAAGGTAGCATGAGGGAGGCTGTGTGAGGCCCTGGTTTATACAGGGTGCTACAAAAAGGTACGGCCAAACTTTCAGGAAACATTCCTCACACACAAAGAAAGAAAATATGTTATGTGGACATGTGTCCGGAAACGCTTACTTTCCATGTTAGAGCTCATTCTATTACTTCTCTTCAAATCACATTAATCATGGAATGGAAACACACAGCAACAGAACGTACCAGCGTGACTTCAAACACTTTGTTACAGGAAATGTTCAAAATGTCCTCCGTTAGCGAGGATACATGCATCCACCCTCCGTTGCATGGAATCCCTGATGCGCTGATGCAGCCCTGGAGAATGGCGTATTGTATCACAGCCGTCCACAATACGAGCACGAAGAGTCTCTACATTTGGTACCGGGGTTGCGTAGACAAGAGCTTTCAAATGCTCCCATAAATTAAAGTCAAGAGGGTTGAGGTCAGGAGAGCGTGGAGGCCATGGAATTGGTCCGCCTCTACCAAACCATCGGCCACCGAATCTGTTGTTGAGAAGCGTACGAACACTTCGACTGAAATGTGCAGGAGCTCCATCGTGCATGAACCACATGTTGTGTCGTACTTGTAAAGGCACATGTTCTAGCAGCACAGGTAAAGTATCCCGTATGAAATCGTGATAACGTGCTCCATTGAGCGTAGGTGGAAGAACATGGGGCCCAATCCAGACATCACCAACAATGCCTGCCCAAACGTTCACAGAAAATCTGTGTTGATGACGTGATTGCACAATTGCGTGCGGATTCTCATCAGCCCACACATGTTGATTGTGAAAATTTACAATTTGATCACGTTGGAATGAAGCCTCATCCGTAAAGAGAACATTTTCACTGAAATGAGGACTGACTCATTGTTGGATGAACCATTCTCAGAAGTGTACCCGTGGAGGCCAATCAGCTGCTGATAGTGCCTGCACATGCTGTACATGGTACGGAAACAACTGGTTCTCCCGTAGCACTATCCATACAGTGACGTGGACAACGTTATCTTGTACAGCAGCAACTTCTCTGACGCTGACATTAGGGTTACCGTCGACTGCACGAAGAATTGCCTAGTCCATTGCAGGTGTCCTCGTCGTTCTAGGTCTTCCCCAGTCGCGAGTCATAGACTGGAATGTTCCGTGCTCCCTAAGACGCCGATCAATTGCTTCGAACGTCTTCCTTTCGGACGTATGAGTTCCTGGAAGCATTGTTCTTTGTCAGTGAGAGCAGATGTTTACCATTATTCTCTATGAAGTCCTGAGAAACCGCCACCTTTGGGTCAGGCAGTTCCTGCTTGCATCCCCTACAACACATCTGAGCTTCAAGGATGGTTTTGAAACAGCCGCGGAATGATAAGGCGGTGAGCATTCTTTGTCTGTGTTCGCAGATCTTTCTAGGAGGAGCTTTGAAGCCATCATCACAGAGCAGCCCACAGCCAGCTGTTCATGGTTCAGCCTTCTGGAGGTTGTATGAAGCCAAGTACTGTGCTCAGAGTTGACAGTGCAGGACGTAGGTACTATTAGACTTGCAGTATTAGGTGAGCTTTGCTGTTTGTTTTAAATACCAATTAGTGATATTTTTGAATCATATAACGATATGTAATTAGGATATGTAGCTGAAAATACATGCGCCTCCGACACCAACATCCAAGCTTTTCCCTCAAAATAAATGAAGACTGTTATTTCCTCTCCAGCAGCTCTGCACCGACATTGTTTTTCTGCCAATTCACAAGTGCGGAAGTGAGGAACTGGGAGAGGAGGGGGAGTCCCACAACGACCTCTGATGGTGTTATTGTGCACTAGAGATTCGAAATTTGAAATTCCTGCCATTTTGAATTTCCTGCCTCTTTTTGAAATTTCCACCATTTTTTGAATTTCCTCCCATTTTTTGATTTAAGTACTTTGCATAATTAATTTAATCAATTTGCATATCAATTTAATTGTGACACTGCCGCATCTACACATCAGCAAGAGGATGTGGAGAAACCACCCAAGAAGAGCCGCCATCTTGGACAGATTTGGCAACAACACAGAGTGCACCTGCGCCGTGTTGGAGTCGCTGGCTCCAGTGATTCTCTTATCTAGTAGGGACAGTAGTCCCATTCGAGCTGGCATGCACGTTTTGTCTTTGGTTTTCCTCTTCTGGCCGCTATTTAAGAGCGGCACTTTCGGCTGTGGTCTCTTGGATTTCCGCTCCGGGACCGTAGTGGTCGTGCTTGCCCTTTGCTTGGGTATATGTTGTGTTGGCCAGTCTTGGAGTGACCGTTACGGAGTAGCGTTGGTTGCTCACGGCGCTGTGTTGTGATTTGAGGAGTTAGTCGACGGCGGGCTGGTGGTGATGGCCCTCAGTGCACTGGCAAGTGTGTGTGTTGTACTGCCTGATGCTGAATGTCTATGTATGCTATGTGGATTCTGGTCGGTTGCTGCTACTAACAGCGGGCATTTGCTATTTCTTTGAAGTTGTGTTATGTGATCAATCTGATCGTAATTTGTGTTCACAGCCGGAAACAGGGATTTGTGTGTGATTATCCCCGCTGTGACGGTAATAAGGAATTCAGTCCTGGTTCCGGTGTTTGTTGAGTAGTCGTGTTAAGAGTGTAAAACACTGCTCAGTGCCGGGAGTACTAAGACTGAGTAGTGTGAAGGCTGCATGAGTCATTCTAGGATAGTGTGCAGGCCATGTGTAGTGTTAGAACAGTGTGCTTGTAATGCTACTTGAGTATCTTATGATTTGTCCTGTGGTCTTCGTTTGAAGAGGCTGTGACTTTGGTGTCTTGTATTATGGGTTTTTATGCTCTTGGTTCAGCAGGCCATTAACTTCTCCAGACTTTATGCTTGTTATTGGGGTCTGCCAAAGAATTATGAGCTGTAAATATTAAATATTCTCCATGCTATTTATTTGAGTTCTTGCATATGTTAAAGGTTGTTGTTGTTGTGGTCTTCAGTCCTGAGACTGGTTTGATGCAGCTCTCCATGCTACTCTATCCTGTGCAAGCTTCTTCATCTCCCAGTATCTACTGCAGCCTACATCCTTCTGAATCTGTTTAGTGTATTCATCTCTAGTGTTAAAGGTATTAAATTTAAAAGGGAGGTGGGGGCTTAACTCTGAAATAAGACGGTTTGTGTTGCGTCCTTTGGTTTGGTTGTCTCTCTCTCTTTTTTTTTTTTTTTTTTTTTTTTACAGAAGTTGAGTATTCTCTCTTGTAATCATTTGGAGATCCCTCTCGTTAATGTGTTCGGGTTGCACCAAGGTGCACTTCCTGTAGTAGTTTAGTCACTCTTGTATTAGGGTGGGTCATGTTGGCGTGTGCCCGCTGCAGTGTGGAACTTAAACTATCTTTTCTGCCTAAATATTGTCGTTATACTTGAAAGAGATTTCGCGGCTGAGTTCAGTGGAATTAGTCGCTATATGATTGGTGGAATTCCATTGTTCTATGATCTGCTTATTGGTCTAAGATTCCCGCTGCGGAATTTGATCTTTTACTTAAAATTTGTTATTTAACATTTTGTAATGTTGCTTGTTTTACCAATGGGGATGTAGTACCGAAAAATTCCTGTTAAATTTGTGGGAAATTATGCTTGTCATCTATATTTATCGGGGGCTATTTGTTATTTCGTTAAAAGGAAGGATCCTTACTTAACTTTTTTCATGCCATAAACTCTTGTAGAAACTGTACAAAGTTTTTAATTATATTTGTTATTGGTGGCTATTGGAAGGGCGACTTTGTAAAAGATTTTGCAAAACTGTTTTTGGGGATATTTGTAATAAATCTTTGTGAGCTACAAGCCTGTGTTTGCGTTTTCTTGTGATTGCCCTTTGTGACTGGTTTGAGGACTGTCGGTTTCACAACCCAGCACCAGGACGAACTTTTCTCCCCTACTTACCTCTTTTAACGTCTCCTAAGTATTGCCAGAAGAGAACAAAAATACTTGTAAAGCTGTATCTCATTCAGTCACTAATGAAGCCTATCTACTTTATTGATTTAAGATGTTTGTGAAACTTGTTATCTCATGCATTATCTTCCTTTTATGCAATCTTGTACAAATTTTCAGTGGCATACTTAGTTTCTTATTTAGTCTTGGTACTGTATGTCACGAACAGTGTCTTGCAAGGAGGATATAAGATGAACATCGACAAAAGCAAAACGAGGATAATGGAATGTAGTCGAATTAAGTCGGGTGATGCTGAGGGAATTAGATTAGGAAATGAGACAAAGTAGTAAAGGAGTTTTGCTATTTGGGGAGCAAAATAACTGATGATGGTCGAAGCAGAGAGGATATAAAATGTAGACTGGCAATGGCAAGGAAGCGTTTCTGAAGAAGAGAAATTTGTTAACATCGAGTATAGATTTAAGTGTCAGGAAGTCGTTTCTGAAAGTATTTGTATGGAGTGTAGCCATGTATGGAAGTGAAACATGGACGATAAATAGTTTGGACAAGAAGAGAATAGAAGCTTTCGAAATGTGGTGCTACAGAAGAATGCTGAAGATTAGATGGGTAGATCACATAACTAATGAGGAGGTATTGAACAGAATTGGGGAGAAGAGGAGTTTGTTGCACAACTTGACAAGAAGAAGGGACCGGTTGGTAGGACATGTTCTGAGGCATCAAGGGATCACAAATTCAGCATTGGAGGGCAGCGTGGAGGGTAAAAATCGTAGAGGGAGACCAAGAGATGAATACACTAAGCAGATTCAGAAGGATGTAGGTTGCAGTAAGTACTGGGAGTTGAAGAAGCTTGCACAGGATAGAGTAGCATGGCGAGCTGCATCAAACCAGTCTCAGGACTGGAGACAACAACAACTGTATGTCACAGATTTTGCATTCCTAATTTACAATGTACACCAACGGAAAAACAATCTCAACGCCAAGAAGGAGGGAAACGAAAGTTGGTAGTCGTGTTTCTACATCTTAATGATGAGATCTATTCAAATTTCATGACTGTCGCATAAGTGTGGCGCTAGGAGCGCATTATGAGAATGCAAATCAAGTTTGCTTTAAATACACGCTGTAACGGTCGTGAACGTTTATTACCCATGAGATTGGACGTAGTGAGCTGATGTTGATCGATAATGCGTTTAAGGCGACAAAGTATCCATTATCAACACCTCCCTGAGTTGGAATGGGGTCTTCTACTAGGGTTACAAGTAGCAGGATATTCCTTCTGAGATACTGCAGAGAGACTTGGCAGGAATGCAACCACTTTACATGATTGCTGGCAGCGGTGGTCACGAGAATGTATGGTCGCGAGAAGTCCGGATGCTGGAAAGCCACGTGGCGCTACCGAGAAGGAACACCACCGTGTTTGGCGTATGGCTCTGGCGCCTCGTACTGCATCTGCAGCTGGAATCTGAACAGCAGTAGACACCACAGTGGCAAGCTCCATTTATTTTAAGCTGCTTTATGACTAATAGGGCCTGCCATCATGTTTATGCAGGCCACAGTGCCCCACGCAGACCTCTTGGCCAGTACCCTTGGCCATCATCGCACAGCGAAACCATGTTGCCCATACAGCATCACGTGGAGGTGGGGCTGCGTGGAGTTCTTTTGTCTGCACTTTGGTGTTATCTTTTATTTACTTACAGCAATTACACTTTTTAAAGAAAAATACAGGAATCTGGAGGTAGGAAATTATAATTTTATGGCATAATTTAAGAAGAGAACAAGAGTAGATAAAGATATACCTTGACTGACACGACTTGGGGAAGGGGACAGTGACACAACGAACTGTTACAAATCGATTACTTCAAGGACAGCTCCGAGCCAGACGCCTTGTAGCGTGCATTCCAATGCCCACAAACCACCGCCACCTAGGACTTCTGTGGTGTCACGCAAGAGCCCATTGGACAGTGGAGTGAGGTCTGCTGTGTTTTCTGATGAAGGCTGATTCTGCCTCGGTGCCAGCGATGGCCATACGTTAGTTAGAAAGAGGCCAGTTGAGGAACTGCAGCCAACCTGTTTGCTTGCTAGGCAAACTGGACCTTCATCTGGAGTTAAGGTCCGTGTTTATCCCACGCGCCCCGACTGTAAATTTGTACGTTAGTCTGATGATTCAATCTGTTGTGCTGCCATACATGAACGCCACTCCAGGGGCGTTTTCCAACAGGATAACTCTAGCCTCCATACCACTGTTATAACTCAACATGCTTTACCGAGCGTAGACTTGTTGCCTTGATTTGCTCGATCACCTTAACCGCCCCCAGTAGAGCGCACACAGGATATGATCAGACGACAACTCCAGCGTCATTTGCAAATAGCGTTAACCGTCCCTGTACGGACCGAAAAGTACGAGGTGTGGCTAGAAAACAACCGGACTAGTACTGGTGAAACAATAAAACGAATGCAATAAGGCTGAAAGTCGCGTGGCCTGTCACGTGACTCTCGCTCCGCCTACTGCTCGAGTTTCATCTGCCTCCTGCACTCAGTCTGCCCGTGCCGTCTGTTTTAAGTAGTTGACGTTTTGTCTGTGCGTCGTAAAATGTTGAGTGTACAGAAAGAACAGCGTGTTAACATCAAATTTTGTTTCAAACTAGGAAAATCTGCAAGTGAAACGTTTGTAATGTTACAACAAGTGTACGGCGATGATTGTTTATCGCGAACACAAGTGTTTGAGTGGTTTAAACGATTTAAAGATGGCCGCGAAGACACCAGTGATGACACTCGCACTGGCAGACCATTGTCAGCAAAAACTGATGCAAACATTGAAAAAATCGGTAAACTTGTTCGACAAGATCGCCGTTTAACAATCAGAGCAGTGTCTGAGTTAACAGGAGTTGATAAGGAAAGTGTTAGGCAGATTCTTCATGAAAGTTGCAACATGAACAAAGTGTGTTCAAAAATGGTTCCAAAGTGTCTCACAATTGAACAGAAGGAACATTGAAGGTGATCCCACCTTCTTACAAAATCGATGCATTGGAAAACTCCTGGTTCTCCACGACAAAAAAAAAAGCACGAATGTCAAAATCGAAAGTCAAGGCAATGATGATTGTTTTTTTTTTGACATCAAAGGGATTGTGCACATTGATTGGGTACCAGAGGGACAAACAGTGAATCAGCATTACTACATTAGCGTCGTGGCTACCCTACGTGAGCGAGTACGGAGCAAACGGAACGATTTGTGGAGAAAAAAGTCATGGATCCTTCACCAAGACAATGCCCCAGCTCACAGTGCGTTGTCAGTGAAGACGTTTTTGGCAAAACACAACATTCCCATCTTAGATCATCCACCCTACTCACCTGATTTGGCCCTCTGTGACTTTTTTCTTTTCCCTAAAGTGAAGTCAGCTTTGAAAGGAACTAGATTTGAGACTGTTGAAGCAGTAAAAGAAAAAGCGACGGAAGTAATGTATGGACTTACAGAAAATGATCTGCAGCATTGCTATGAACAGTGGAAAATTCGTATGGAGCGGTGTAGAGACCGAGGAGGAGAGTACATTGAAGGAGATAACATGAAATTGTAAATAATTGTAAATAAATGTTTTTTTCCAGCATCAGTCCGGTTTTTTTCTAGCCGCACCTCTTACAACTAGCATGGAACTGCGTTGCATTCTCGCTTTCAACATTCTGGTGGCTACACGGGTTATTAATGTACCAGCATTTCACATTTGAAATGACTTATATCATCCTAACATTAACCTGTGATCTTGCAATTTTAATCAATTAAATATGCTACCTAGACTGAGAGGCACCCACATGCCTTGCTTATACTGTGGCATCAAGCAGTCAGGCCTGCAAGATGAGTGGTCTGCCAAGCGAGTGGACTCATTCTTATTTATCGAGTAACATGAACTCTAGTACTCACAATTAAGTTACAAGTTATTCTCCTGTTTGAATATTACGCAACGGAAACACATATCTGACTATTAGTAATTTACAGAACTCTGACTGTTCACTACGCACTGGCAATACCACGTTTTCTTTCTTATTTAACGGCTTTGATCAACACGTGGCCATCGCACTGAATATGAATGGCGCACACATTATAAATTCTGGATATCATGACAACATACAATTCGAAGGAAAAGGCCACCAATCTTTTTCTTTTCACTATCTTATTTATTCCGATAAATTCTATAACCTAAACACACAAATTCTATAACCTACAACAATAACACATGAGAAATTCCGCCCAGTGGGCGTGGTTTTACATTGGTGATTCTCTATCTTATGGTCTCGTAATTATTTAACGCTACAGTGCACTTTCTGGATAGGATGGTGGATCTTTTTTTTTTTTTATATCTCACACTTCGACTCTCACAACCATCATCACGAATCTTTCCTCCAGACCGAGCGGTACAAAAGGAACATGCATAACCCACTAACTCTGAAACTACCTTGCTACTCTCCCATGCAAACCACACATACTTAAATTTCATGACATACACCACACTGCAACATGGAATACAACATAAGGAATAGCCACAACATTATAATCACATCACTTTCAGCTGTCCCACTTCAATTAGTATTCATCCCAGTTTCACATGACACTGCCCCACTTCGTAACTTTTCTTTCCTACTACGAACTCTGGACGATATATGCACGTCTTCCTGTGCAATGCAAGCCAAGTGGCGTTGCTGGATAGACAGCTGACTCACCTTGCTTCTCTCTCAGAGTATTATAGTTTGAATCAAGCATCACACGGAAACACAACACGCAAAGTAATATTAAGAACATATTCATCACACACGTGAGTCCTCAACTGATACCATGGACGAGTACTTCTCCTTATCCTTTGTCTCATACACAGATTGAGACTCACACATTACTCACCACGTGGAAGTACTCGTCTCTAATTTCAAAAGTCCTGCACACGCCATTTCTTAAATATTTCCAACTTATAGTACACACGCTAGTAATTCAGCTTAACTTAAGCACTCGGAAGTATTTCAACTTATTGCTACACGTGGTTTCATTGTGACCGTTGGTCACTTCCGTAGATTACTACGATCCCCTTAATATTACCTGCCTGACATTTAATTCTCCCCACAAAAGTTCCTGAAATAGAGAAATAATTATTCTAAACTACTCTTAAGTATTTCACATACATACCATGTCTCCACTCTTTTGTCCTTACGGAGCACGCCTAAGACAGGTCTTACCAACACTAGATCCAGCGGCAGAGTGCTGAAACATGGCCGTTCTTCAGGTTCTCTCGCACCTCTGCCGAAGTGGGGGAGCACCTTGCTACCGTATTGGTCAGCCACATTTCAGGCGCTCAAAGCTCAGGTAAATTTCATCTCTTTGGTCCCACCAAAGGTGACCCAAGTACCGTCTCAAAGATGATCATATATTCACATTCACTATCTGCGGTTAGCAGACGACCATACATTCATTCATTTCACAGATCTCACCAAACTGGATGTAGGGATTTATTTTGTGGGAGTGCACATGTGATCAATTAAATAAATAAATTGTCATTCTCTCTCACACTGGTATCCGGCTTCGCTGTATTAATTGAAATTGAGTTATTATTAGAAAAAATATGTTGTTCTGACAAGAATAACGAAGAATGTTGTAACTATTTTCAATGTCGGGCGGTACTGTACCCTTTCAAGACAAATGTACTGCCAAAAGTTCATGACTACACATTAATTACTTTTTGGCGTTGTGATTATTTTCTGGCAGCGTGTATTCCTTGTGCTGGTTTAAGATGGTGTGCCATTAGGGGTTTTGAAAGCTGTTGCTGTATTCTGCTTGTCATGCAGATTCCGTAACCTGCGGAATCCAGCCAACGGAGAGCTACTTTGAATTGCTGAATCACAATTGCCTCTCCACTCCCACCCCTCACTTATAGCTTCACCTCTTTGCCCTGTCACACAATGGACACACCCAACACTCTGCGTATAGCATTTGCATTAACATCATCAGGAAGTTACAAAAACTACGTAAACAACCTGGAATAGTCAAAGCCAAGTCAGAAGAAGACTGACTTTCATTGCAGTTGTCATATCCCATCGATAATACATTTTCATTGACGTTCGTAAAGCACTAATTATATCTTGCGCTAGTTGTTTGCACTAAAACGGCTGAGACACTAATATCTCCTGGATAAGGCAAACGATCGCTGATGGTTTTGTATTATCGCTAAATATGGGAGATAGTGTCACAGACATGATACGTGAATTGGAGTGGCAATCATTAAAACAAAGGCGTTTTTGGTTGCGACGGGATCTTCTCATGAAATTTCAATCACCAGTTTTTTCCTCCGATTGCGAAAACAATCTGTTGGCACCTACATACATAGGGAGAAATGATCGTCACGATAAAATAAGAGAAATCAGAACTCGCACAGAAAAATTTAAGTGCTCGTTCTTCCCGCGTGCCGTTCGAGAGTGTAACGGTAGAGAGACAGCTTGAAGGTGGTTTAATGAACGCTCTGTCATGCACTTTATTGTGAATAGCAGAGTAACCACGTACATGTAGTTATAGATGTAGATGTGGATGTAGATGTAGATGTAGATGGTGCAAGGTAATTGATACACAGTCTCTTCCGAGGTTGTGCACCACCATACTGATAGATATCCTGTCGATCGTGGGTCTTGATAAGGGACTCTTGTGCGTTCGCTGGTCACGAGTACCCAGGCGAAGTGCCTTTTTCGAGCAGTATCACTTCAGACTCATTCAACGCTTTGCGTGGCGGTCAAACCGCGCCAGTACTTCCTTCCAAGTTACTTTAGCTGTCTGTTTCGAATTTAGGGATTATTTTTCATACTAAATAGAACATATACGTTTTGAGATGAGGGGAGAAGAAATATGTGTACGAAGGGAAGAGATAGAAGATCCAGTATTAAAATCAGAATTTCAGACCGCTTTGGACCGCTTAAGATGAAATAAGGAAGAAGGGATACATAACATTCTATTGTGTATGTGTGGGGAGGGGGGGGGGGGGGCAGATTGGTAACCAAACGACTGCTCGCATTGCTGTGTAGAATGTATGAGACTGGGGACAGACCATCAGACTTTCGGGAAAACACAATTCCGAAGATAGCAAGAGCCGACAAGCGCGAGAATTGTTGCATTATCTGCGTAAGTCGCTGACAAGAATAATATATAGAAGATAGGAAAAGAAAATTGAGGATCTGTTAGATAACGATCAGTTTGGCTATAGGAAAGGTAAAGGCAGTTTTGTCATTGCGGTTGATAATGGAAGCAAGACTGAAGAAAAATCATTACACTTTCATAGGAATTGTAGACCTATAAAAAGCGTTCGACAATGTCAAATGGTGGCAGATGTTCGAAATTCTGAGAAGAAAGGAGGTAAGATACAATTGGAAGAACAAGAATGGAGTGTTCTGATTAATAAGGTTGTAAGAAAGGGATGTAGTTTTTCGCGCCTACTGTACTGTACAGTTCATCGAAGAAGCAATGACGAAAATAAAAGAAGGTCCAAGAGTGGGATAAAAATTAAAGGTGAAAGTATATCAATGATAAGATTCGCTGACGACATTTTATCCTCAGTGAAACTGAAGAATAATAGCACAATCTGTTGAACAGAATGAACAGTGCAGTGAGCACGGAATATGGATTGAGAGTAAATAGAAGAAATACGAAAGTAATGAGAAACAGCGTAAATGAGAACAGCGAGAAACTTAACATCAGAATTGGGGATGACGAAGCAGGTGAAGTTAAAGAATTGTGCAATGTAGGTACTTCATCACTTTCGAGGTCCTTTTTTGCCAAAAATGGCATAATTTAAAGCCTCTTATTTGCAATGTAATTCATAGGTCTGGCCAGTCTCTTGGATCCTGCTCTCGTAGTGCTGTAATATTGTTCCGTTTGGTGTTTGCATTTGAAAGTCTGTTGCTGTCACATCTGGGATGTTACTCTGTAAACCCACTTTGATTTCAATTAGATTGGGTCTCCAATTGCTTGTCACATTTGTGGATGTTAGACATATTTTTCTTGAAGGCTATAAGATGGTCGATTTACAGTTCCCTAGCAACCAGTGGGCTGATTTGATTCCACAGCCAAAATATTGTTTTTGAAATTTGGTTCATAATTTAAATTTTAATCTTCGTTAGTACTGTAGAAGTTGGTTTTCACTATTCTTTTTCCTGTTCCTCATTTCCTTTTGTACCAAGGCACTTGCTGGCGTCTGTAGTTTCTCATTTCGAACATATGTGTTCCAATTTCGTAAACGTGTCCACGACTACGTTTACTTTTACACAGTTATCACTGTCTCATACTTCAGTGTCTCATTCTTGTTTAATAAGACGATGTATTCGATTATGGATGAAATGGTTTCTAACCTGTCATCAATGCTTAAAAGTTTAATGAATATTTCAGCTAAAGAAGAGCTTTGTCACCTGTTCAGAGAGTATGGTGATAATCATCTAAAAATATCACTTTTTATTATTTTTATAACTAGCTGAGTACCCGGCTTTCCCAGCTTTGTATTTATTGCAGTCTTCTATTAGTCCACCTCTGCCTTTCCCTCTCCATCCCCCCCCCCTACCTGCTTATCTCCTCCACCCCCCTTCTGTCCACATCTTCCACTTTCTGTCCGTCAGCTCCTTTCCCTATCTCCGTCCATCTCCTCCTCTATTTCTCTCTGTCCCTTTCACCCCCCCCCCTCCCTCACCTCTGTCTGTCTATCTCCTCTTCCTCCCCCCCCCCCTATTCTCTCCCCGCTCACCTCTACAGGAGGCTGGGGGTACTTGACACCACAGTACTTATTTTCAGATTGTAATTAATCCGCATACCAAATTTGATTAAAATTGATTCAAGGGTTAGGATGAGCTTTTTACCGGTGGCTTTGCCCACCTATGCACACATCAGTTATATTTCCATATAATGTACATTATTCACATTTTATGACGTCGTATCTCCTTAACTGCGTGCTATCCAATGATACAAGTTTGTGGTTCATTCAGTGGTATACGTGGCTACTGACTGCGAAATGTGTTGTGAACGGGATTAGAAGTAATGAAGTAACAAATTAAGACATCATGAATGATGCAACAGTTTTCAATGTATGTCAGTGTTTATGACATCGTATCTAATAAACTATATGCCGTACAATGATTTAATTTTGCTGATACATACAGTGGTGTATGTGAATACTGTCTGCGAAATGTGTCGCGATAACATTTGATAGTAAAGAAGTAATCAGTTAAAACGTCATGGTGGTGGTGGTGGTTGTTGGGATGTTTAAGGGGGACTAAAAACGTCATGCTACACGCGTATATACACTCCTGGAAATGGAAAAAAGAACACATTGACACCGGTGTGTCAGACCCACCATACTTGCTCCGGACACTGCGAGAGGGCTGTACAAGCAATGATCACACGCACGGCACAGCGGACACACCAGGAACCGCGGTGTTGGCCGTCGAATGGCGCTAGCTGCGCAGCATTTGTGCACCGCCGCCGTCAGTGTCAGCCAGTTTGCCGTGGCATACGGAGCTCCATCGCAGTCTTTAACACTGGTAGCATGCCGCGACAGCGTGGACGTGAACCGTATGTGCAGTTGACGGACTTTGAGCGAGGGCGTATAGTGGGCATGCGGGAGGCCGGGTGGACGTACCGCCGAATTGGTCAACACGTGGGGCGTGAGGTCTCCACATTACATCGATGTTGTCGCCAGTGGTCGGCGGAAGGTGCACGTGCCCGTCGATCTGGGACCGGATCGCAGCGACGCACGGATGCACGCCAAGACCGTAGGATCCTACGCAGTGCCGTAGGGGACCGCACCGCCACTTCCCAGCAAATTAGGGACACTGTTGCTCCTGGGGTATCGGCGAGGACCATTCGCAACCGTCTCCATGAAGCTGGGCTACGGTCTCGCACACCGTTAGGCCGTCTTCCGCTCACGCCCCAACATCGTGCAGCCCGCCTCCAGTGGTGTCGCGACAGGCGTGAATGGAGGGACGAATGGAGACGTGTCGTCTTCAGCGATGAGAGTCGCTTCTGCCTTGGTGCCAATGATGGTCGTATGCGTGTTTGGCGCCGTGCAGGTGAGCGCCACAATCAGGACTGCATACGACCGAGGCACACAGGGCCAACACCCGGCATCATGGTGTGGGGAGCGATATCCTACACTGGCCGTACACCACTGGTGATCGTCGAGGGGACACTGAATAGTGCACGGTACATCCAAACCGTCATCGAACCCATCGTTCTACCATTCCTAGACTGGCAAGGGAACTTGCTGTTCCAACAGGACAATGCACGTCCGCATGTATCCCGTGCCACCCAACGTGCTCTAGAAGGTGTAAGTCAACTACCCTGGCCAGCAAGATCTCCGGATCTGTTCCCCATTGAGCATGTTTGGGACTGGATGAAGCGTCGTCTCACGCGGTCTGCACGTCCAGCACGAACGCTGGTCCAACTGAGGCGCCAGGTGGAAATGGCATGGCAAGCCGTTCCACAGGACTACATCCAGCATCTCTACGATCGTCTCCATGGGAGAATAGCAGCCTGCATTGCTGCGAAAGGTGGATATACACTGTACTAGTGCCGACATTGTGTATGCTCTGTTGCCTGTGTCTATGTGCCTGTGGTTCTGTCAGTGTGATCATGTGATGTATCTGACCCCAGGAATGTGTCAATAAAGTTTCCCCTTCCTGGGACAATGAATTCACGGTGTTCTTATTTCAATTTCCAGGAGTGTATCTGTATATATCTGCCTTCTATATCTTGAGAAGAATGTGAATGGTATTATTGCGAAAGCAAACGCAGTGTATGCAGTCTCATACATGCTATACACCAACTTCAATAACCTGTTGGTTGACACTTTCCCCAAACTATTTTAAAAATTCAGAAAGGTTATGACTATGAGATAATTATTCCAGTGAACCCGTACTTCACTTAAGACTTTAACTCCAGCGATAGAGATATCGGAATCGTCCGCACGGCCGAGCTCCGTCGTATACGGAAATAGTGTGCCAGCGGGCGGATAAGCGACAACACACGAGGCTAGAAGCCACGAAATAAAATATGCATTTCTGATCCGTCATTTGGACGTGAACTTAGGTGTGGCACTGGCTAAGTTAGAACTACGTATTTCTGTTGATAATTATGTTTTCAAGTATAAATTATTGTATGACATTGTATTGTATTTTATTAAACTGGGGATCTAGAAACAACGGAGAGGCTTCGTCCCACCATAGCGCTTAGTGCTACACAACCCCAGAACCCGGCAGCAGTCCACCCACCCCACCGCCGCCCCACACCGAACCCATTGTTATTGGGCTGTGGACCCCCCGGAAACGTCGCATACCACACGAGTGTAACTCCAAATGTTTACGCGGTAGAATAATTATGGTGTAAGCGTACGTGGAGAAAGTATTTGCGCAGCAATTGCCGACATAATGAAACTGAGGCGGAATAAGGGGGACCGCTACGGTCGCAGGTTCGAATCCTGCCTCGGGCAAGCATGTGTGTGATGTCCTTAGGTTAGTTAGGTTTAAGTAGTTCTAAGTTCTAGGGGACTGATGACCTCAGATGTTAAGTCCCATAGTGCTCAGAGCCGGAATAAGGGGAACCAGACCGCATTCGCCGAGGTAGATGGAAAACTGCTTTAAAAACCATCCACTGGCTGGCCAGCACACCGGACCTCGACGCTAATCCGCCAGGCGGATTTGTTCCGTGGACCGGCACACTTTCCCGCTCGGGAAGCAGCGCGTCCAGAACTGCAGCCAAGAAACAGAACAACGTACGGATGCTAGCCAAGAAAATAACGTTTACAAAAGGGACGCCCGAAAAGCGGTTGAGATTTCTAAGAATGAATTAATTTCTACAGAGAAGACGGCTGTTGGCTTCTGGCGTCGTGGCTTCCAATTATCTAGGAAGTAAATGCGCATCCACAGTGCACGAGGAACAAAAACTACTCTGCGACAGGACAATAGTGTTCCGATAAAGTTTCCATCTCTCGTACTTTGCCTCTTTCGCTATCTGTCCAACGACTATGGCTCACCAATGGCTTCTTCAGAACAAGCGGGGGAAACTCCTTTATATAAGAGAATGCAACAGCAGCCTTTGTTTTTAGCTAACCAGGAACCCTAGAAGATTCTGAAGACGTTTCCACCATAGGGGTCGAAATGTCGACTGTGTAAGAAAAAAATAGGAGAGACACAGCATAAGAGTCTAGAATATTTTATAATAACATTAAATTTTTTTAGCAAAATTAACTTAACCACTGTTAAAGGCTACTGGGTCGAGAAATGCTACGAGGGGTAATTATAAAGTTCACTTTTTATTTGTTTGCGCATACTTGGCTACAGTCCTGGCACACATTGAAATTCCCGCAGGAGAGTACTGTAGGAGGAAGCTAGGGAAGGCAAAATATTCTTGCAGGCCATTGATAAAGTAGCATGCCGTGAGATAATCCTCTTTCAGTGTTGTCGAGTTTCAATGATGAAGAACGGAGTGGCAAATCACTTCCCCGGAAGAAACGGGAAACAGTAACAGCTGAATGAGTTGCGGTGCTCGAAGACGAGCGTATCGCAATCGAAGCGATAGTGGGAATATCAAAAGGGATCAGTTTGCACGATGTTTTAAACATGACAAAGCTTGCCATCCAATGAGTTCCACGACTGTTCCCACTCATCCAAAAAACCGCACATGTGTCAGTAGGAGATGCGCTCTGAGAGTTTCGACAGACTCAGCCATGTAAATACACTAAAGGAGTAAAAGAAGGAATTGTCCGATAAGGACAGCATTCGGTAGATGTGATGGACAGGTACAGACAAAAAAATGATTACACTGTCAGAAGAATTGGATGATTTATTCAAGAGAAAGAGCTTCACAAATTGGGCAATTCAACAACGCGTTGGTCCATCTCTGGCCGTTATGCAAGCAGTTATTCGGCTTGACATCAATTATACATCGATTATAGATTTAAATGTCAGGAAGTCGTTTCTGATGGTATTTGTATGGAGTGTAGCCATGTATGGAAGTGAAACATGGACGATAAATAGTTTGGACAAGAAGAGAATAGAAGCTTTCAAAATGGGGTGCTACAGAAGAATGTTGAAGATTAGATGGGCAATTCACATAACTTATGAGGAGGTATTGAACAGAATTGGGGAGAAGAGAAATTTGTGGCACAACTTGACTAGAAGAAGGGATCGGTTGGTAGGACATATTCTGAGGCATCAAGGGATCACCAGTTTAGTATTGGAGGGCAGCGCGGAGGGTAAAAATCGTAGGGCGAGACAAAGAGATGAATACACTAAGCAGATTCAGAAGGATGTAGGTTGCAGTAGGTACTGGGAGATGAAGAAGCTTGCACAGGATAGAGTAGCATGGAGAGCTGCATCAAACCAGTCTCTGGACTGAAGACCACCACAAAAACAACATTAATTGAAAGCGTTGTTGGATGTTCTCCTGAGGAATATCGTGCCAAACCCTGTCCAATTGGCGTGTTAGATCATCAAAATCCCGATCTGATTCTAGGATCCTGCCCATAACTGTACCGTGTTTGATGCCTGCGCGCTTGTACGACAGGGAGGACTGGACGAGTGGGGGACTGAACATCGTTCGTTACGGACTGCAGGACTGAACATCATTTATTAACAACAAAATCCAACTTTAAAACAAACGCAGACAAGAAGTAACTCAGTAATTTTCTTTATGGCTAAAGGAACAGCCAGTTAAACTTTAGTCTGAATTAAGGGTTGAATAACACTTATGCGGCTTTTTGTTCTGTTGATTTTTATTTGTATGAACTAGTTTTTGGCTTATAAGGCATCTTCAGATAACTGCTGGCTATTGTTTACAAGGAGCTTGTGTTCTTACGAACCAAACTTTCTGGACTAAGATACAACGCACTTACATACGATCTTTAGTTGTGGTATTGTCTTTGGAATTGTGAAACGGATCTTTTGACTTTTTGTTCTGTAAAACTGTTCTTTAACATAAAAAATCTCATTTTATGGTTTGTCACTACCATGTGTTGTTGTTGTGGTCTTCAGTCCTGAGACTGGTTTGATGCAGCTCTCCATGCTACTCTATCCTGTGCAAGCTTTTTCATCTCCCAGTACCTACTGCAACCTACATCCTTCTGAATCTGCTTAGTGTATTCATCTCTTGGTCTCCCTCTACGATTTTTACCCTCCACGCTGCCCTCCAATACTAAATTGGTAATCCCTTGATGCCTCAGAACATGTCCTACCAACCGATCCCTTCTTCTGGTCAAGTTGTGCCACAAACTTCTCTTCTCCCCAATCCTATTCAATACTTCCTCATTAGTTATGTGATCTACCCATCTAATCTTCAGCATTCTTCTGTAGCACCACATTTCGAAAGCTTCTATTCTCTTCTTGTCCAAACTATTAATTGTCCATGTTTCACTTCCATACATGGCTACACTCCATACGAATACTTTCAGAAATGACTTCCTGACACTTAAATCAATACTGGATGTTAACAAATTTCTCTTCTTCAGAAACGCTTTCCTTGCCATTGCCAGCCTACATTTTATGTCCTCTCTACTTCGACCATCATCAGTTATTTTGCTCCCCAAATAGCAAAACTCCTTTACTACTTTAAGTGCCTCATTTCCTAATCTAATTCCCTCAGCATCACCCGACTTAATTAGACTACATTCCATTATCCTTGTTTTGCTTTTGTTGATGTTCATCTTATATCCTCCTTTCAAGACACTGTCCATTCCATTCAACAGCTCTTCCAAGTCCTTTGCTGTCTCTGACAGAATTACAATGTCATCGGCGAACCTCAAAGTTTTTATTTCTTCTCCATGAATTTTAATACCTACTCCGAATTTTTCTTTTGTTTCCTTTACTGCTTGCTCAATATACAGATTGAACAACATCGGGGAGAGGCTACAACCCTGTCTTACTCCCTTCCCAACCACTGCTTCCCTTTCATGTCCCTCGACTCTTATAACTGCCATCTGCTTTCTGTACAAATTGTAAATAGCCTTTCGCTCCCTGTATTTTACCCCTGCCACCTTTAGAATTTGAAAGAGAGTATTCCAGTCAACGTTGTCAAAAGCTTTCTCTAAGTCTACAAATGCTAGAAACGTAGGTTTTCCTTTCCTTAATCTTTCTTCTAAGATAAGTCGTAAGGTCAGTATTGCCTCACGTGTTCCAGTGTTTCTACGGAATCCAAACTGATCTTCCCCGAGGTTGGCTTCTACTAGTTTTTCCATTCGTCTGTAAAGAATTCGTGTTAGTATTTTGCAGCTGTGACTTATTAAGCTGATAGTTCGGTAATTTTCACATCTTTCAACTCCTGCTTTCTTTGGGATTGGAATTATTATATTCTTCTTGAAGTCTGAGGGTATTTCGCCTGTCTCATACATCTTGCTCACCAGATGGTAGAGTTTTGTCAGGACTGGCTCTCCCACGGCCGTCAGTAGTTCCAATGGAATATTGTCTACTCCGGGGGCCTTGTTTCGACTCAGGTCTTTCAGTGCTCTGTCAAACTCTTCACGCAGTATCATATCTCCCATTTCATCTTCATCTACATCTTCTTCCATTTCCATAATATTGTCCTCAAGTACATTGCCCTTGTATAGACCCTCTATATACTCCTTCCACCTTTCTGCTTTCCCTTCTTTGCTTAGAACTGGGTTTCCATCTGAGCTCTTGATATTCATACAAGTCGTTCTCTTATCTCCAAAAGTCTCTTTAATTTTCCTGTAGGCGGTATCTATCTTACCCCTAGTGAGATAGGCCTCTACATCCTTACATTTGTCCTCTAGCCATCCCTGCTTAGCCATTTTGCACTTCCTGTCGATCTCATTTTTGAGACGTTTGTATTCCTTTTTGCCTGTTTCACTTACTGCATTTTTATATTTTCTCCTTTCATCAATTAAATTTAATATTTCTTCTGTTACCCAAGGATTTCTACTAGCCCTCGTCTTTTTACCTACTTGATCCTCTGCTGCCTTCACTACTTCATCCCTCAAAGCTACCCATTCTTCTTCTACTGTATTTATTTCCCCCATTCCTGTCAATTGCTCCCTTATGCTCTCCCTGAATCTCTGTACAACCTCTGGTTCTTTTAGTTTATCCAGGTCCCATCTCCTTAAATTCCCACCTTTTTGCAGTTTCTTCAGTTTTAATCTACAGGTCATAACCAATAGATTGTGGTCAGAGTCCACATCTGCCCCTGGAAATGTCTTACAATTTAAAACCTGGTTCCTAAATCTCTGTCTTACCATTATATAATCAATTTGATGCCTTTTAGTATCTCCAGGGTTCTTCCATGTATACAACCTTCTTTCATGATTCTTAAACCAAGTGTTAGTTATGATTATGTTGTGCTCTGTGCAAAATTCTACCAGGCGGCTTCCTCTTTCATTTCTGTCCCCCAATCCATATTCACCTACTATGTTTCCTTCTCTCCCTTTTCCTACACTCGAATTCCAGTCACCCATGACTATTAAATTTTCGTCTCCCTTCACAATCTGAATAATTTCTTTTATTTCATCATACATTTCTTCAATTTCTTCGTCATCTGCAGAGCTAGTTGGCATATAAACTTGTACTACTGTAGTAGGTGTGGGCTTCGTATCTATCTTGGCCACAATAATGCGTTCACTATGCTGTTTGTAGTAGCTTACCCGCATTCCTATTTTCCTATTCATTATTAAACCTACTCCTGCATTACCCCTATTTGATTTTGTGTTTATAACCCTGTATTCACCTGACCAGAAGTCTTGTTCCTCCTGCCACCGAACTTCACTAATTCCCATTATATCTAACTTCAACCTATCCATTTCCCTTTTTAAATTTTCTAACCTACCTGCCCGATTAAGGGATCTGACATTCCACGCTCCGATCCGTAGAACGCCAGTTTTCTGTCTCCTGATAACGACATCCTCTTGAGTAGTCCCCGCCCGGAGATCCGAATGGGGGACTATTTTACCTCCGGAATATTTTACCCAAGAGGACGCCATCATCATGTAATCATACAGTAAAGCTGCATGCCCTCGGGAAAAATTACGGCTGTAGTTTCCCCTTGCTTTCAGCCGTTCGCAGTACCAGCACAGCAAGGCCGTTTTGGTTATTGTTACAAGGCCAGATCAGTCAATCATCCAGACTGTTGCCCTTGCAACTACTGAAAAGGCTGCTGCCCCTCTTCAGGAACCACACGTTTGTCTGGCCTCTCAACAGATACCCCTCCGTTGTGGTTGCACCTACGGTACGGCTATCTGTATCGCTGAGGCACGCAAGCCTCCCCACCAACGGCAAGGTCCATGGTTCATGGGGGGGGTCACTACCATGTTGTACGACAGCGATGTTTACTTTGGCGGTTATATTTTGTTATTAGAAAATTGTGCATTAATATATACCAAATGTTACATTGTTACAGTTGAGTTACAGTTAAGAATGTAAACACAAAAGGGATATTACATTATATTGGGGTGTGAATTTGTTTACTATTGGGACATTTCGTGGTTAGTAGCGGGTTTACTTTATTGTGTAAAATTTAAGAGTGATGATGCGCCCAGTTGCAATTGGTCATTTTGGACCAGCTGGGGATTTAGGGCTAAGTGTTTGTTAATTTCAAGTGCTTCTACTAGGCTGAGTTTTCTGTCTTTGTTGGCTATATGTGGCACTTCTGTGAGTGTTAGATGTTTGTGTCCTTCTTTGAGCACATGTTCAGCAAAGGTGGATCTGATTTATTTAATCTCCAGCTGCATTCATGTTCAGTAAGCCTTGTTGATATGGCCCGTCCCCTTTGACCAATGTACTGTCTGAATAGTGGATATTGAAGTACCAAGATACAAGTTTCGTGTTTAAGATTGATAAGTTAAATTTTAATCTCAACAGAGATGAGCCTTAAATCAGCTGTGAAATATTAAATGGGAAATTAAGAGTTTTAATCCCATATCGGCTTTCATATACCAATATAGGCAATCAAATTTCAACAGAGCAGAAATTAATTTAAATACCCTGAATTAAACACTAAACATCAAAACACACGAATAAACTTTAAGATCGGCTCCGCAGTTGAGATCGACCTTGATGCCACCAGAGACTGGCACGCGTCACAGTAAACTGACCGAGACAACGAAATCAGCTGTTTCTAAAACACACAAATTACAAATTTTAAAACAAACAGCAGATACATATATTGACATTGCAGCAATAAGTCGACCTCAGTGACCCACAGTGTAAGCCAAGCAATTTATTTTTCTCTTGACAGTTCAGAACGAAAAGGCAGTATGCGTACTAAATACAATATCCACACTTCAAGTAGGGTTTGGCAAGCACGGAGGCAAGCAGAAAAAACTCTCACCGTGCACGAATGGGCATTATTTTGCTGAAATGTAAGCCCTGGATGGCTTGTCATGAACGCCAACTAACGGGGAGTAGAATATCGTTGACGTAATGCTATGCTGCAGGGATACCACGGGTAACGACCAACGGGTATCGGGTAACCAAACAAATGCCATTCCAGGCCATCACTCCTGGCTGTCGAGCCATGTGGTGGCCGAAAGTCAGGTTGGTACACTACTGGCCATTAAAATTGCTACACCAAGAAGAAATGCAGATGATAAACGGGTATTCATTGGACAAATATATTATACTAGAACTGACAAGTGATTACATTTTCACGCAATTTGGGCGCATAGATACTGAGAAATCAGTACCCAGAAAAACCACCTCTTGCCGTAATAACGGCCTTCATACACCTGGGCATTGAGTGAAACAGAGCTTGGATGGGGTGTACAGGTACAGCTGCCCATGCAGCTTCAACACGATACCACAGTTCATCGAGAGTAGTGACTGGCGTATTGTGACGAGCCAGTTGCTCCGCCACTATTGACCAGACGTCTTTAATTGGTGAGAGATCTGGAGAATGTGGTAGCCAGGGCAGCAGTCCAATATTTTCTGTATCCAGAAAGGCCCGTACATGACCTGCAATATGCGCTCGTGCATTATCCTGCTGAAATGTAGGGTTTCGCAGGGATCGAATGAAGGGTAGAGCCATGGGTCGAAACACATCTGAAATGTAACGTCCACTGTTCAAAGTGCCGTCAATGCGAACAAGAGGTGAATGAGACGTGTAACCAATGGCTCCCCATACCATCACGCCGGGTAATACGCCAGTATGGCGATGACGAATACATGCGTCCAGTGTGCGTTCACCGCGATGTCGCCAAACACGGATGCGACCATCATGATGCTGTAAATAGAAAGACAGAAAAAATGACGCTTTGCCATTCGTGCACCCAGGTTCGTAGTTGAGTACACCATCGCAGGCGCTCCTGTCTGTGATGCAGCGTCAAGGGTAACCGCAGCCATGGTCTTCGAGCTGATAGTCCATGCTGCTGCAAAAGTCGTCTAACTGTTCGTGCAGATGATTGTTGCCTTGCAAACGTCCCCATATGTTGACTCAGGGATCGAGACGTGGCTGCACGATCCGTTACAGCCATGCGGATAAGATGCCTGTCATCTCCACCGCTAGTGATACGAGGCCGTTGGGATCCAACACGGCGTTCCGTATTACCCACCTGAACCCACCGATTCCATATTCTGCTAACAGTCATTGGATCTCGACGAACGCGAGCAGCAATGTCGCGATACGATAAACCGCAATCGCGATAGGCTACAATCTGACCTTTATCAAAGTCGGTAACGTGATGGTACGCATTTCTCCTCCTTACACGAGGCATCATCGGTTGGTAACTTTCCTCATGTCAGTACGTTGTAGGTGTCGCCACCGGCGCCAACCTTGTGTGAATGCTCTGAAAAGCTAATCATTTGCATTTCACAGCATCTTCTTCCAGTCAGTTAAATTTTCTGTAGCACGTCATCTTCGTGGCGTAGCAATTTTAATGGTCAGTAGTGTAGTTCTCTGCCTTCCGGGGTTCATCCAGACACGTATTCAGCCTGGAATTTCATTGAATGGTGTGGAACTGCTTTCAGTGATGAGTCCTGCTTTGAACTGAGGCACGATGAACAGCGAAGATGTGTCTGGAGACACCCCAAACAACGGTGGGATACCGACCTGACGGTATTCTACGCCGCATTTTGTTTCCCTTCATGGCAAGCCATCCTGAGCATACATTTGAGCAAGTTGATGCTCGTCTGTACACGGCGAGCCTCTCTACCGCTTGTACCGTGCTTGCCAAACCCTACGTCGGACAGCGAGGTCGCCGGATCTCTCCACAACAGAGAACGTTTCGAGCATTAAGGGCAGTGCCCTCCACTCATCTCGGGATTTTGATGATCTAACGCGCTAGCTGGATAGAATCGGGCACGATATCCCTCAGGAGAACATCCAATAACTCTGTCAATCAATGACAAATGCAATAATTGCTTTCATAAGTTCCAGAGGAGTACCAACACGTTATTGACTTGTTCCATTTGTGAAACTTTTTGTCTTGAATAAATCATCCAATTTTCCCGAAATTGTAATCATTTCTTTGTCTGCACATGTACATCACATCTACCGATTTCAGTCCTGTTCAGATAAGTAATTCGTGGTGCATCATTTTTCTTGCCTTACAGTGTAGGTACTTCGCCTATAGGTTTTGTGAGTGAGTTTTCGTGTGTCAAATTACGTGACATAAATTGCCGTATCTTTTGACTGCATTTACTTACAAGGGAACGTGCCCATCGGACCCCCCTCATATTTAGTTATAAGTTGGCACAGTGGATAGGCCTTCTTAAACTGAACAAAGATCAATCGAGAAAACAGGAAGAAGTTGTGTGGCACTATGAAAAAAATAAGCAAAATATACAAACTGAGTAGCCCATGCGTAAAATAGGCAACATCAAGGATAGTGTGAGCTCAGGAGCGCCGTGGTCCCGTGGTAGTCTGCCTTCGGCAGTGACACAGTGCGGACCGTGTTGCCTGCCGGCCGCGCTGTGGTGCGCGCGCCTGTTTGTTTACGCCGGAGCAGCTTCGCGTGTGCGGTATTGTGAGTCTAGAACGAGATGGCACACTCGTACAGAAAAATGACCTTGAAGTTCAGTTTTGCGAACGACTATACACGACCAAAGGCACACGATATCGAACGTTTCTTAAGAGAAGAGGTAAAAATCGATCCACAGGAAATCGTGGGAATCAATTTATCGATCGTTTCAAGCGTCGTCTATGTCAAGCTTGTTGACGAGGCTGCTTGCGAAAGACTTCTACAACGATCACCGAACGGGTATCGTTTCTGTCATGCCGACGGGAATGTTGGTGCTGTTACGGTCGATCACGCGGGAATGGGGATCCGCACTATACGAGTCTTCGAATTTCCGTCTGAGGCCCCGTCTGAACTTGTTACCGACGCCTTTCGACCATACGGTACAGTTATATCCCATGTGGCCGAAAAATGGACGAGTTTTACCACGTACCCCGTTTTAAATGGGGTGAGACAAATACGGGTAGAACTGCGAAAGCACGTTGTAACCTCCCCCTCACTTAACGACCTTAATGACAGTGAGGTGGCGACAGTCACTCATTGTCGGCCGTCGCTGTTGCAGAAGCTGGATGTTGGCGCGCCTTCTTCTCGACACGGTCACCAGGCGAAACAGGCTCTTGATGTGCGCCAGCTAATGCTTCCCGTCCGCGACACTATCATAGCAAGTCGAGCGCATTTACATGCTGCCAAATCCCGAATGCGCGGCAACTCGCGGGATCGTCACACAACACACCTGCTCCACTGCACTATCCCAGCCAGACTCTTTCCGCTCAGCGCGCGCTCCACGCGGCAGAGTTAACACTACCAAAGATCATAAACACTTTCATTCTCCACACGACCTATCGATGTATTCGTTCGATAGCATAGTTTTCCCTAGGCCAGACCCAGCGTATAAATACAAATAATATTCACAAAACAAACCAATTATACATCGGCATAAATACATATATATACAAATAGTAAAACAATTACAATATACAAAGACACAGAAACGTTATATCTTCAGGTAGCAAAATAAGGAAAAAAATTTGCAGTGCAATAGATGGAAATAGGAGGATATGCATTTCCGGCGTTACAACGTCCCCTCTTATTTGTACATAGAAGGTTGTCGAGCGATTAGAATCTATGATGGACAACCTCGCACTTGCTCGGGGTGCGAGAAAGAAGGTCACGTCCGCTCGGAATGCCTCCAGCGACGTTTAGTGCAAACCCCACGGGATGACGTTCAGACACCACAACAGATGACTGTCTTACCGTTGACCTTTGTAGAAGCCCTGAGAGGCGACGTGAGGGAGTCACCAATAAATACATGTGTAAGGGAATGACAACAGTGAAAATTTGTGACGGACCGGGACCCGAACCCGGATTTCCTGATGTACGCAAGGGGTCACGTTAACCACTTTTTTAATTTGTTTTTAAAAAAATTTTCTACCACTTTTTTAATTTTTATTTATGTTTTTTAATTTTTTAATTTTATTTTTTTCCCAATGTCAGGCTTCCCACCTTTGCTGACATACATTTTGTTGTACTACCGCATAAATTGTGTCTACAATGTCCATATGTTGACAAACAGTGGCTAATTAGAAAGTTAATTAATTAAGGAAATGAAGAAAACTGAAAATGCCCAAATGAAAGACGGGAAGACATTGCGGATAGTACAGATACAAAAGAAACATGCTCCTGTAGCAATGAAATGAAATTCGTGTCGGGGGCGACACCTGCTCACGTCCCGACGTTCGATAGAGCAGGCCGAGATAGGCATCGATCACACTTACGGACCCTTAGTTAATTTCGCGAAGACGACCCAGTCTTACACCAACGTCTGAAGAACAAGTCGATAGATGGCTCCTATAGAGAACATGGACACCAACGGACTGGCACTCCGACCACCGGTTCCACCACAGCAGACACAGGACACCACACAAGAGATGCAGCTGACGGCCGCTTCAGGCTCATCCGTGGTGGCTGCGTCAGTGCTTCCACCGAGAGCGTGATAGGCCAGGCCCAAGACGGAGGATACGCAACCCAAACAGCCGATGCGGAAGCAAGGCAACGGAAACAGCGTTCGCCGAAGAGAAGAAAGAAGCGTCGACTGACTTCTGCTGACGATAGCCATAGTCCCGAGGGGACAGTGGACGACAGCGACAGTATCGACCTGAGACCAGTGGATTCAACAGATACCGAGATGACGATACAGGAATTACACAGCAACGATAACCTGAACTCTCCTTCTGGTGACCGGAAGGCAGAAGTGGAGATGACAATTGCCCAACATCAGAGCGTTGACAACGTAGCCTCCCATCCTTCGACCAGTTCCGGAAATATGCTGAGGGACTGGGCGCAAGAAATGCACCAACAGGAACAGAATGAAAATACGAACGCGACGATTGAGGATAGTCCTGGCCAGAGGTCGGGAGCGGTCGGGAAATGTTGAACAACTCAGTGTGGTCCCAGGGGTGCAGATAGACTCTTAATGACACCGCCCTACAACTGATGAACACATGCCAGGCGTACCGCATTGCAACGATAAACTTTAATGGCATTCGGACACCGCTTAAAATTCAAATGCTGAAAGATATGTTGCGCGCTGCGGACGTGGATATTGTACTCCTACAAGAAGTGCGTTTCCGATCGCCGCCAGAGTTCTACGGCTACGAGGCACATTGTTCAGTGCACGATGAAAGTGGATGCGGTGTGGCGATTCTCACCAGGGAAGGAACAGGACTGGAGGACGTCATGTCTCTCCCTTCGGCACGTGGCATAGCGATCACTGTTGACGGCGTTCGTTTCATCAATTTATACGCGCCATCTGGCTCCACAAAACGAAGAGAAAGGGCGACCTTTTACACCGAAGAGATAGCACCGTTGTTCGCTGGACACTATGACAACTATATAGTGGGCGGCGACTTTAATTGTGTCTTCGACAAAAAGGACCAAGTACCTCATTACATGCCATGCATGGAACTGCGTCCGTTGATTACAGAAATGGCGCTTCTGGATACCTGGGAACTGCAGCATGGCGACAGACCGGGTTACACGTTTGTAACGGGACACTCGGCGAGTAGACTTGATAGAGTGTATGTGACACGAGCTCTACGGACGGCGATACTGGATGCCGAAATCTGGCCAGCGGCTTTTACGGATCATGTGGGGTACGTATGTACGATTTCACTAACGCGTCAGAAGATATGGCGGATTAAGGGTCCCTGGAAAATGAATTGTGCACTTTTACGTGACACTGCATGTCGCCGGTCGATAGAGGCGGCCTGGGAGACCTGCATACACCTCGGTTCTCCAGTCGTGGATCAAATGCGCAAAACCAACGTTACGCAGAACGTTGATACGATACGGGCAGGACAAATCGCAGTGGAAACGCACGACAGCTGATTTTTATTTTACAGCAGTACCTAATGGGGCTGGCAATCGGATTTGACTGCTACGGAGTTGTTACATTCCATTTTGTCCTTCTCCAATGCTGTAATAATGAAATGTCTGGTGACAAGAAGAACGCCAACACAGCTTCATTAATCAAGAACCTATATTCGTCTCTAAAACACAAGAAAAAGGAGACAGCCACTGCCTTCGTCATACATATTTAATAACGGCTAATCTCAGCATAGGCTTCCTCGCTATTCATTATTGTCACACGCAAATTCAATCACTGCAATCCAACACTGCAATCCAACACTGCAATCCAAATGATGCCGGCGCGGTAGACGCGAAACCACAAATATCGGCACAGAAATATCACTGATCACTCTCGTAATTATACTTTTTCACTTTCCCGTATTATTCTAACACAAAGGGGTTAAACCGCGGCGATGGCCACTCCCTTTGTTGGTAAAGCCTTGCATTACAGCAACAGGCCTCCACACGGCTCGGCCCGCAACCTGGGAACTGACTCAACTCTACACTCGCTCTCGCAACCCGACACTATCGATTGTTTACCCTATCGACCTGTGCCGAGTGCAAACTTATAGTAAGGGCCTACGGACCCCTTACAAGTAGCAGACAAATTGTGCGAGAATCGGGAATCTCAAAAACGTCGGTGTTGAGAATGCTACATCAACATCGATTGCACCCGTACCGTATTTCTATGCACCAGGAAATGCATGGCCACGATCTTGACCGTCGTGTACAGTTCTGCCACTGGGCACAAGAGAAATTACGGGACGATGACAGATTTTTTGCACGCGTTCTATTTAGCGACGAAGCGTCATTCCCCAACAGCGGTAACGCAAACCGGCATAATATGGACTATTGGGCAACGGAAAATACACGATGACTGCGACAAGTGGAACGTCAGCGATCTTGGCGGGTTAATGTATGGTGCAGCATTATGGGAGGAAGGATAATTGGCCCCCATCTTATCGATGGCAATCTAAATGGTGCAATGTATGCTGGATAGCATATTTCATGGCAGGTGGATTGGTCGCCGAAGCACCATACCATGGCCCGCACGTTCGCCGGATCTAGTGTTCCCGGATTTCTTTCTGTGGGGAAAGTTGAAGGATATTTGCTATCGTGATCCGCCGACAACGCCTGGCAACATGCGTCAGCGCACTGTCAATGCATGTGCGAACATTACGGATGGCGAACTACTCGCTGTTGAGAGGAATGTCGTTACACGTATTGCCAAATCCAATGAGGTTGCCGGACATCATATTGAGAATTTATTGCATTAATGTGGTATTTACAGGTAATCACGCTGTAACAGCATGCGTTCTCATAAATGAAAAGTTCGCAAAGGTACATAAATTGCGGTTGCAAAATAAAATGTTCAAACGTACCTACGTTACGTATTTTTATTTAAAAAACCTATCTGTTACCAACTGTTCGTCAAAAATTCTGAGCCATATGTTTGTGACTACTACAGCGTCATCTATTACAAAGCGAAAAAAGTGGTCGAACTAAAACATCCATATTTCGTTACGTACTACACGAATATGTAATAAAAAATAGGGTTTCCTGCTTTTAAAAACTCAGATGATATCCGTTTGACCAATGGCAGCGCCATCTAGCGGGCCAACCATAGCGCCATCTGGTTTCCTCCTTCAAGTTAGACAAGTTTCGTTATTTTTTTGACGATTATTTCGTGAGATATTTGGCCCGGTCACGATCAATGTGAAACGTCCCCTTTGGAAAATTTATGAATTACTGTGCTGGTAAACCCCCTACGTTATTTGATTTTCTAACAGCTGAGCAGAACTGAACGTACTCAGACATTTCTCTCTTTGCTTATTCTGATCAACACTAAACTGACACACAATATTTTTAGCGCAACGCAATCTGACTTTCAATAATCCCTACAAAGGAATGGCTCTGACTAACGATGACCTACACCTTTCATGAAACACTTACCTCACAAAAATCTTCGTCACTCTAACTACTGCAATACAGCGAGCGCCAATACTGCCATCATCTAAACAAAGGATTGCAACTACTGAAGACACTAACTATTGATAGGCATAGCAAATGAAAGATTTTGATAGAGAGCAAACACTCTATTTACCTTGATAGTGTTCGAAAGTCATGATATATATCAGTTCATGATATTCAGTATTACAAATTTACTCTTTCTGATGGACACACGTCCAGATCGTCCGCTCTCAAAATTCTGCCATCTCTCTCCCCACATCCACCACTGCTGGCGGCTCACCTCGAACTGCGCAACGCTACGCGCTGTTCACATCCAACTGTCCAACACTACAATAGCGAATATTCCAGCAATGCCAACCAGCCACAGACTGCACACAGCACAGTCAGTGATTTTCATACAGAGCGCTACGTGGCGTTACCAACATAAAAACCTAAACAGCCTACTTACTAATGGATTACCTTGTATAAAGTTCCATGTTCGCAGCTGTAATTATTCCTAGTGATAGTTAAATCTGCATAACTAAGCATCATAAAGGGAAGGAAAATATCTGGAACTGAGGGAGAAGCATTGTCGAGAGTCACGCAGCTTTAAGCTGCGTCGTTCAAGGCGCGACAGTTGGCTGCGACTTCGACAGATACAGATTCTCCTTTTACTTTAAAAAAATTGAAAAGTATCTCTTCCGGTTTTGCATGTTTTTTTCGCTGTATATTACTTCTCTATCGATTGTGAGGGAAGTAAAAGGCACAAAAAATTGATGTTTGCGTATCTTACAGTTTCACATCACAGCTTGATAATGAGGTGTCTATTTTTCCGATATTCGTCACAGTTACTCCGATACTTAATTTACAAGTAACATACTGCATTTGAATTGTGTACGGTGAAAAATGTGGTCACTGGCTACTTTGCGTATGGTTCACGCTAGGTCATACATCGCTGCCGATGAAAAGAAGCTAACACATCGAAATTATTTTTAAAGTTGAGATCAGAATGATATCGATCTCCGTTTCCGAGATTTGGGCTCATATATCTCCGGGAGGGCCGCGACTAGCCGCCAGTTCTGTCGACGCTCAACGTGAACCATGAGCTCTTCACACGATAGAGAATGCATTTGTTTTGTTTCGCTGACACATTTTGACCTAATGAAACTATTTTATGTCATATATTTCTCCGGTATGAGTTACTAATATTTCTCCATATGCTCTTGACAATTTCATTTAAAATGCCACGAATTGTGGGTTTCTCAAAAGTAAAGACATGCTGCCTTCAATATATTTTCTTCTCATTCTTGGGAAGAGGGTTAATTACCCACCTCTAGTATTTTCTTCTGAACCTGGACGAGGATACCCAAGTAGAAGTAGACGTCCTAACAAAACCAACAAATGTCAAAAATTTGCGATTTTCAACAGAGCGAAAAAACGTTCAAATTAGTTTAATATTCCCTTGCCATCAATTATATTTTTTATATGATGTGGTAGGTAAATCATAGCGACACGACTGAAAAATTTGCGTTAATGGGAAAATAATATATATTTCACTCACCTGCCAGTTTCAACTGTCCACCACTTTCTTCCCAAATTTTGTCCCTGAACAAAGTGTCCTTATATTTAAGGTTCTTCAAATCGTAAAGACAAGGATGCTGCGAGACCAGCTCACAGAGAATCACATCCTGTGAGTGGTTCATTTCAGTTTTTCTTGACTGGCTCGACATCTTTCTGGCAGCCGTAGGTCTTTGTGTCGTCCGACTTCCGTCGCAACATTGCTCACTGGTGCGGTGCTGCGGCAGCTGCCGCAACAGTCGCGCGTCGCATCCCAAACTCGAACTGCGCATGCGCTAGTAGGCAACTTCTGACGTCACGTAGCGACCCGTCGCAGTCGCTAGTGTGCGTCGCGTCTTGGACAACGTACCTTTAACGGATGAACAGAGTAACGCTGAAAATCCACCCAGGCTGCAGGTTGCATGGGGGCTTAATTAAATAAATTTGATTGAAAATATTTTTGTTTTTTTTTTTTTGTTCGATTACGCAGTGTCTCGTAATCGGTTGGCCCTGACTAGTATTATTACGCTATCTGACTGCAACAAACAATGTAAGAAAATTTTCGTAAACACAGTTAATTAATTAAGTCCCCAGCAACTAAAAAACCTACAAAATCCAAGCACAAATGTAACTGTTCTGTATGTGGGAGTGTGACTCAACGTATGCATCTGGCACGGTTCTTTTCCAACAAGACAAGAATTTTTAAATACCAACTATACAGACGTGACAAAAGAAAATTAGAAAACTATAATTACGCAAGAAAACCAGAATTCCACTCTAATCCAAGAACACAAGCCAGATGCTTTGTTGACTGAACCTGTAGTGACACATTATTTCAGATAGACAATTAATAATAAAAAAACATTATAAATTTTACCTTCATATATATTGACGAAATGCACTCATTACAATAACATCTGCTATCTCTCCCATCAAATAACTGCATAAAACAAGGAGCAACACTCTTTACTACCACATCTCACTCCGACTTCACGACAATCACGAGCTCTTAACACACACTGTGCTCTCTACTAGCACTGACTGCCACGAACTCTCAACAACCACTGACTGCCATGAGATCTTAACACGCACTGTGGAGGCGGCTTAATAGTACTCTTTGGCGCACTCTCTGGCGCAGTGGCACAGTGCAGCCACCTTTCATATGCCCCTCCTCCACAGGCCAGAATTTGATGGTATTTTTGCCAGCATTGGTGGTGAAAATACCACCAAATTCGTCCAGAAAAATACAGACAAAAATAAAAGATAATATTAATACCTAAATATCACATAATTAGTTAAAAATTTTGGCTTTGCACTGACCTTTTACTAACCTAATATATGAAATACAGTAAGCAATACAACTTCTTTTCATGCATGTGGCTTTACATAATAATTTACACAATATACAAAAAATCAGTTTATACAAATGTTCACATAAAATGCTCTCAATGATTAATTATACAAAAAAAAGATACTAACAGGTGACATCTTTTCAGTAGAAGCAGTCCATCAGTTGCACCCAGTAAAGTTTAGCAGGTACACCCAGCAACAAGTCACATTAGTTCAGTAGAAGCAGTTCATCAGTGGCACCCAGCAATGTTGAGTTGGTGCAGACAGCAACAAGTGACTTCATTTCAGTAAAAGCAGTTCACCAGTTGCACCCAGCAATGTTGAGAGCAGGTGCAGACACCAACAAGTAATACCATTTCAGTAAAAACAGTCCATCTGTGGCACCCAGCAATGTTGAGTAGGTGCAGACAGTAAAAAGTAACATCATTTCAGTAGAAACAGTTCTAACAGTGGCACTCAGTAAAGTTCAAGAGGTACACACAGCAACAAGTCACATTAGTTCAGTAGAAGCAGTCCATCAGAGGCACCCAGCAATGTTGAGTAGGTGCAGACACCAACAAGTGACATCATTTCAGTAGAAGCAGTCCATCAGAGGCACCCAGCAATGTTGAGTAGGTGCAGACAGCAACAAGTGACTTCATTTCAGTAGAAACAGTTCATCAGTTGCACCCAGCAATGTTGAGTGCAGGTGCAGACACCAACAAGTGACACCATTTCAGTAGGAGTAGTCCATCAGTTGCACCCAGCAATGTTGAGCAGGTGCAGACAGCAACAAGTGACATTATTTCAGTAGAAACAGTTCATCAGTTGCACCCAGCAATGTTGAGTGCAGGTGCAGACACCAACAAGTGACATCATTTCAGTAAAAACAATCCATCAGTTGCACCCAGTAGAGTTTAGCAGGTACACCCAGCAACAAGTGACATTATTTCAGTAGAAGCAGTTCCATCTGTGGCACCCAGTAAAGTTTAGCAGGTGCAGACACCAACAAGTGACATCATTTCAGTAAAAACAATCCATCAGTTGCACCCAGTAGAGTTTAGCAGGTACACCCAGCAACAAGTGACATTATTTCAGTAGAAGCAGTTCCATCTGTGGCACCCAGTAAAGTTTAGCAGGTGCAGACACCAACAAGTGACATCATTTCAGTAAAAACAATCCATCAGTTGCACCCAGCAATGTTGAGTAGGTGCAGACACCAACAAGTGACACCATTTCAGTAGAAGCAGTCCATTAGTGGCATCAGCAATGTTGATCAGGTGCACACAGCAACAGGGGACATTTTTTCAGTAGAAGCAGTCAATCAGTGGCACCCAGCAATATTGAGTAGGTGCAGACAGCAAAAAGTCACATCTCTCAGCAGAAGCAGTTCCAAAAAATTCACTAGCACTGATCACACTGTTTATCAGAGTTTTTGAGCAGAAATTTAACATGTCCTAGTGGCACCAATCATGTTGAAAAGGTACAAGTAACAGTCCATAATTTTTTTTTTTTACAATCACTGATCACACAGTTCATCAGCAGAAATTAAACACGACCAAATGTCACACATCATGTTGAAAAGTGCAGGTAACAGTTCAGAATATTTATCTTCGCTAATCAGACAGTTCAGGCATGAACAATAGTTTGAATGCACATACAAATGCTTTTACAGTAACATACAAATCATAACAAACACACAAATGATATCAGATAATTGTCCTATTAACTATGACAATACACAAATACCAGTAAACCTATAATATTTATGGGTGTCAGTGCAAGCCACTACAAACAATAAAATAATATTTACGAGATAGGTGGGTAGGATTAGGAAAGGAAAACACACAAAACACACTCATTCATCTTTCATCCACATTAAGTACTACTGTGTAATTGAATAGTGTTAACTGTGTAAATGTAATTCTGTCTAAATCTGATGTTCATCATGTGTATCAAGTAGTACTGGCAGCAATGTATAATAGTCAATAATAGTTAGTCAACGTCATAGTCATCATGTCAAGACCAATGTTTGCCAAGCCAGATCAAAATGTACTGTTGTTGAACAACTGTCAGTGAGCCAAGATATGCAATTACTTCCTCTCTCCAAAAAAAAGTATATACTGCTTAGTGATTTAACAAAGTGTGTGTATAGACTATCTTCCTTCTATTTTAATGTTCTAGTCTGCTATCTTCATCCTCCTTGTTCCATAAGACCAACAACAAAAAAAAAAAATATGCATCTCACTTACTTTACCTCTTATACACCAAAACTCCAATAATCATCAACTTAATCTCAATACGTGACTAATACTTCTTCAATACGTCGATACATATAACTCTAATCATCAATATCATTTACCTTACCTCTTGTCCACAAAAACTCCAATAATCATCATATACTCTCAATACCTATAATAATACGTCGATAAATATAAACCTCAGCACCAATATCATTTCACTTCCATAACAACTCTTTCCTCTAGTCAGTCTCCTCGAACAAGTACAGATAAAATCCTAATGCAACTTCAATTCAGCATCCCATACAATCAGAAGACACAGTGTCCACACACAACCTCTGTGTAATCCATCTGACCCAAATTTTCTACTCATTATAAATTATAAACAAAGAAATGCATACATGACCTCTAACAGACTTAGTTCGAATAACTCTCAGTAATTAAGTACGATTACGGAGTGTGAATGATCATAATATTTCACAGTGTGTACACCACTTCAAGAATCATAGCAGAAGCAAACATGTGGAGTATTTCTTGTGTCAAGTGTCACTTCCTATTTCAATTGCTCACGAAAATGCAGTGTAATAACTATTAATGGTCTAAACCTAGTATTGGTATGTCATGTCGTTAGCTTCCTTCCTATTAGCATAAATGTATACAGCTTCCATAAAACCTCAGCTCATGTGACTTCTATGACTCTCTTGTACTAATGTCGTTCGTCGAATTATAGCAGTTAATTTTCTTATCTTAAAAATGTAAGGCACTGAGCGTAAGCAAAACATGCAATAGCGAGTAAATATACCAGTAGAGAACAGAATGTCAGCAAGTGGATGCAGCACAATTCTTACAACGAGGCTCTGCCAAGCGAACAATCTATAATTAATACAATAGTGTGACCTAAACTCTATGTTTGTACACCTTATATCAGCATTTCTATATACCAAATTAAAGAACAGTTATGGCAACAAAACAGAAATGTGTAAATATGTAATCCATACAAAAAGCAGCAAACACATATCTTACGTAATAAACAGGTCATTAGCATCATATCAGCATAAGCAAATAAATGTTCATATGTCATCTTAGCAAGTAAACATGGAGGCGCAAGCAGATAAATCACAAAGTATAACTTACATACCTAACCACAACAGCACAATTAATCAGGTGACAATTATAATTTAAATAAATAAGCACAGCAGGCACATAATTAAAAAATATGACATCAGTGAAAAAGCAGTGCAGCCAAGCGATGCATAATATATACAAATAACAACCCCGTTCATTAATAAAACATTGACAAAAATCAGCAAATGTACGCAAGCACGTCGCTTCACAAGTAAATTCATAGAACATGAAATTTAGCACAAAGTATGAATCACGTACTCACGAGCAGCAAATTACGTCTAAAGTACGTACCTAAGTGGAAATATGTTACCTGAAAAATGAACTCAATTAATAGTTACCTTTTTAGTTTATTAGTTTCTTCTTGGAAATTACATTCTTCCTGAAAATTTCTCGATAGCAAGTAGTCTTAACGTCGGACACGCACAGAATTTACCTGAAGTTCTTAAATATTTTACAGAACCATATCCTGAAAAATACTGAATGTTAATAACAGAATTCATCGAGTCATTATAGCTTTATACTGAATTTAATCGGAGAAATTAAACTGTGTATTTGTTTACGGCTGTCAGTGCATTCGCACTGAGCGCTCGATCAGCTGTAGGCGCGTGACGTAGGAAGCAATTGTTCGCGGTCAACGACTGCCTTGTGCGGTGCGCAGACTTGACTGTTGCTTTGAGTATGTGCCGCCGCCAAAACACAGCGCGGTATCCTTGTACTCTCCGCATGTTTACATCTAACTGTTGGTTTCTCAAAAGTATGTCATTCCACAAAAATTTTTCAAAAGTATATCATTCCACAAAAATTTTGGAAACTGCGAACCTCACGTTTTGTGGTAGGTACAGCATAATTACGAACAGCGTCTAATTTTTTTTTTTTTTGGATCAGGAAGAATACCTTCTGTAGAAATAATGTGACCGAGAAATTTCACCTGAGAACGACCAAATTCAGATTTTTCTAAGTTCACTGCAATACCAACTCTTGCAAAGATACGTAACAATGAATCCAAAATTTTGTTGTGCTCACTACACGAATGTTTAGCAATAAGAATGTCGTCAACATATGAAATAAATTTGTCACGAATATAAACAGGTAAAATTTCGTTTAAACTACAATGAATGCTGCAATAGGTACAGTAAGTCCAATCGGTAATTTCCAAAGTCACTTTTGGGTAAAACAGTCATATCCGGTTATTGTTCACTTACTCACTAGATAGATTGATAGTCGAAGAGTTCGTTTGACAGATGCAAAGAATAGTAAAAGAGTAGGCAGCGGTCCAGAAAACTAAAAGAGAAATAGCACCACTACAGCTCGGGGCCCTATGCTCGCTACGGCACATATTCACTTAGAGTAGTGAATCCCCTGAGGACTTTAATAGCTGCACATAATTTCCAGTTTGTGACTTTGTGGCACATCTGGCGGAAGTGCGTACGTAAATTGATCTAACCATGCACATGGATGTATGTCATTCTTAGAATTGCGGAAGATCTTAAGTTTCCGAACAGTCAAAAAGTGTTTATAGTCAAAGTTTTCGCATCGTGGCGACAAAGACCTACCGCGTCTGTCCCAGTCCGTATGTCGATTATTGTAAAGTTCGCGCGCCTGGCGCTCTCTTGTTGCATCCCGTAAATGAAACAAATTATTTTCTTCAAACCCCTCTGCTAAACTAACACTTGTCAATTTATCTGAGATGTCCTCAACTCTTTCCGATGAGTCACTTAATTGTCCTTTCTGTTTATTTACGTCTTCTGTAAATGTCGCGACTCGGGTTTCGGTGTTGTCACATTTGGTAGTTAACTGTTCACACTGTTGCGTTAAGTTATTTATTCTGTCATTCGGTACGGATTCCTCGATTCTTTCAATTATTTCTTCCTTGTCTTGTGCACGGTGTAAATTTAACTCTGAAAATTTCTGTACTATCACGCGATCCTTTTCTTCCCGTTCTCTGTCCTGTTCCTCTTGTCTGATTTCTGTTGAAATTAAACTATTATTGTAAGCCTTCAAAATCGGTTGTACTTCTTCTCTAATTTCTTTATTTGATTCGTCTTTCATGTATTTAAAACATGTCCCTGTTCGTGAGCCTAACTGTGTTTCCAATGTTCCCATATCAGTTTCTAATTCAGATGATAACTGTGATCCCACTGCTTTCATCTCGGTTTTAGTTATTCCTATTTCTATTTCAATTGTCCCTATTTTTGAGCATAACCGTGTTGTCATTGATTTCATCTCAGTTTTAATTTCAGATCCTAGCCGAGTTTCCATTGTTCCCATATCAGTTTTTAATTCAGCCCGTAAAGTTCCCATCTCAGTTTTAATTGTTCCCATCTGTGATCCCAGTGAGTCTAACTTTGTTCCCATATCAGTTTTTAATTCAGATTGAAAATTTAATAATACACTCATCAACTGCTTTATCTCATCTGTCGTTAATCTCGTATTCTGTGAATTTTTTGATTGAGAAACATTTTGAACTGTTACCGGACTATTCTCCTTGCTTATTAAATTGTTTTCCACTACATTATTCATGACACTGTTTTCCTCTGTTGGCGAGTTCGCCATGTTAACAATTTCGTTATTCTGACTATTCATCATTTCGCCTGTTGCATTGACCGCGTAATCATTTGCAAAATATAAAAAATTCGTCACTGTTCGAAATTTACACACAATGCCTCCTTATCTCCAACAAAACCATTTACATGCAATGTCTCCCTCAGACACGATCAATCGAGCAATTGAAATAATTGCACTAATTTGTCAAACGCGTATACAAGGCAATAAAAAAATTAAATTTTGAAAAATACCATTAGAAGAATGACAATTACCAAATCTACACATGCAAAATAGACTACAATTACTAACTACAAATTACTACAACAATACTACAGTCTACAATTTTCACAATCAGAAGAATCCAAGGGACGATCCGAAGCAGCGGTCGCCACGTGCATGGGGGCTTAATTAAATAAATTTGATTGAAAATATTTTTGTTTTTTTTTTTTGTTCGATTACGCAGTGTCTCGTAATCGGTTGGCCCTGACTAGTATTATTACGCTATCTGACTGCAACAAACAATGTAAGAAAATTTTCGTAAACACAGTTAATTAATTAAGTCCCCAGCAACTAAAAAACCTACAAAATCCAAGCACAAATGTAACTGTTCTGTATGTGGGAGTGTGACTCAACGTATGCATCTGGCACGGTTCTTTTCCAACAAGACAAGAATTTTTAAATACCAACTATACAGACGTGACAAAAGAAAATTAGAAAACTATAATTACGCAAGAAAACCAGAATTCCACTCTAATCCAAGAACACAAGCCAGATGCTTTGTTGACTGAACCTGTAGTGACACATTATTTCAGATAGACAATTAATAAAAAAAAAACATTATAAATTTTACCTTCATATATATTGACGAAATGCACTCATTACAATAACATCTGCTATCTCTCCCATCAAATAACTGCATAAAACAAGGAGCAACACTCTTTACTACCACATCTCACTCCGACTTCACGACAATCACGAGCTCTTAACACACACTGTGCTCTCTACTAGCACTGACTGCCACGAACTCTCAACAACCACTGACTGCCATGAGATCTTAACACGCACTGTGGAGGCGGCTTAATAGTACTCTTTGGCGCACTCTCTGGCGCAGTGGCACAGTGCAGCCACCTTTCAAGGTGACGCAGCATGTTTAGCGCGTTTCTAAAAGATTCGTATCTTGTGCCCCGCTGCCCGTCATTCCCACCGCTACAACACTTCGATTAGCTGAGGTTCGAAAGGGGGGGGGGGGGGGGGTGGAGCAGTGATGTGGCTTTTACACTATCGTCTCCTGCGTCGTGCGGACATTATACGTCACCCCACCCCCCACCCCCCAACAGAAGCGACAGAATTTGTACGCAACATGAAAAGGTCGTCCGGGCGTTTACGAGCGCGCCCTTTTGTGCGTGGGCGTTCCCCGAGCGCAAAGTGACCCAGACCGTATTTCAGCGTAAACACGTCGCTCGGTTGCCCTTTCTGCGGGGCGCGCGTGCCTGCACGTGGAGCCGAGGCGATCAGAAAAGTGAAAAGCGGCCACCTCGCCGAATTTATGGCGATGGCATCGGCCCGTCGGCCGGGATGCGTATCTGCGCGCAAGGTGCGTGAAGGGAGGTCGCCGGGGGTGGAAGGCGGGGGGGGGGGGGGGGGAGGGGAAATGTTGCTAGTCGTGTTCACGTGTTTATTCGCCATTTAACATTTACGGTCAAGGGACGCGGCGCTGGTGGCATCGCGGGCGTCAGACTCGATCGGCCGGAGGCGTGAGTTGTGGCGACGGCGGAGTCCTTTATGAGGCCTCATTTCTCGTTCGGCCCGCGTCGCCCCGTAACGGACGCACGCGCCACGCGCGAACGCAGCCTGACGGAACTAGCCCGGCGACACTAAAAGTAAATTCGGTGACCTGGCTCTCGTTCGGTTTACGGCACTCGTCTGCGCTATTGCCCCCTGGCCACTCCCACTCGCACCGGTGGGCGCCCCGACCGCTGTCGGCTGTTATCTCCGTAGCGACCGGGCCGGACGCCAACTTCATCGAACGCCGCCGCTGGCGGTAGCTTCTAGCCGTCCCGCCCACTCCCGTGACCCAGTGCCGGCATCAGCGCTTTCAGAGGGCGAGCGGGGGTAACTGGCTGCAGTGACGGCCGCTCTCCAATTAACACGGCCCCTTTCTCCGCGCCGCCTTCGGTTCCCCTTTGTTCTCCGGCGCCCTTTTCCTATTGTGCCGAAATCCAGCTCGCGTCCGAGGAACGGCTGCGTGCCGGCTTCACAGCTTCCCGCGGAGTCCAGACAGCTCAAGAAATTGGCGGAGGGGAATCTCTGTCTGCTCCCATTGTCTTCTACAAGAGTGGGAATCGTACTTGGATTCTGTAGCTTCATGGAAAGTTAAATTTTTATGGGATTGTTGGTTTTTCGAATAATTGCTTTAAGTAGAACGCAAAACCACTGACGGAAAAGAACACCAAGAAGGAGTTGTGCAACATAAAGGAAAGTTGGTAGGTACGAGGCGTGTTTTCTAAGTAAGTACCGTTTTGAAATTAAAAAAAAGACGTGTTAAGATATCTAAATAATTTTACTTTTACATGAAAGCCTGTACCTTAATCTACTTTTCTACATAATTTACGTCAATATTTGTAAGTGGGCTGTTTAGGTTCCTATATTGGTAACACCACGTAGCGCTCTGTATGAAAATCACTGGCTGTGCTGTGTGCTGTCTGTGGCTGGTTCGCATTGTTGTAATATTCGCTATTGTAGTGTTGGGCAGTTGGACATGAACAGCGTGTAGCGTTGCGCAGTTGGAGGTGAGCCGCCAGCAGTGGTGGATGTGGGGAGTGAGAAAGCGGATTTTTGAGAGCGGATGATCTGAACGTGCGTCCATCAGAGAGAGTAAATTTGTGAGACTAGATGTCATGGACTGACTTTTGAACACTGTTAACGTAATACATTGTTTGTTGTCTATCAAAATCTTTCAATTGCTAACTATGCCTATCAGTAGTTAGTGCCTTCAGTAGTTAGAATCCTTTATTTAGCTGGCAGTATTGGCGCTCGCTGTATTGTAGTAGTTCGAGTAACGAAGATTTTTGTGAGGTAAGTGATTCATGAAAGGTATAGGTTATTGTTAGTCAGCGCCATTCTTTTGTTGGAATTTTTGAAAGTCAGATTGCGTTGCGCTAAAAATATTGCGTGTCAGTTTAGTGTTGATCAGAATAAGTAAGGAGAGTAATGTCTGAGTGCGTTCAGTTTTGCTCAGCTGTTTGAAAATCGAATAACGTAGAGATTTATCAGCACTGTAATTCATTAATTTTTCTAAGGGGACGTTTCATATTGAGACACTTGTGATAACGTTGTACCAGTTTTTGAATACCCTCCTCATAGAAGTCTGCATCACCACTGTTTTGACTTCGTCATCGTCTTGAAGACGCTGACCGCCCAGGTGTTTCATCAAGTTCAGGAACAGATGGTAGGCACTGGGCGCAAGATCGGGACTGTACGGAGGACGATCTAGAGTTTCCCATCGAAAAGATGTGATGAGATCCTTGGTGTGATTCGCCATATGCGGGCGGGCATCGTCTTGCAGCGAAACGATGCCCTTGCTCAACTTCCATGGACTGTTGCTTTGATTCTGGTGTGACGTAGGCAACCCATGTTTCATCGCCCGTAACAATTTGGCTTAAGAAATCATGACCGTCGTTGTGGTACCGCTCAAGGAAAGTCAATGCACTGTCTAAACGTTCGGTTTTGTGCACATCCGTCAACATTTTCGGTACCCAACGTGCGCCCAATTTCCGGTAATTCAAGTGCTCGGTCACAGTGCCATACAAAACACTACGAGAAACATAAGGAAAGTCATCTCGCAAGAAGGAAATCATAAAGCGTCTGATTTCTCTCACCTTACTGTCCACTTCCTGCACCAAACTTTCATTAACGACCGAAGGACCCCCACTCCGTTGTTCATTATGCACATTTGTGTGGCCATCTTTAAATGCTCTCACCCACTTTCTTACCATTCCATCACTCATAATGTTTTCTCCGTAAACTGCACAGATCTCACGATGAATATCGACCTCTTTTAGGCCTTTACCACTAATAAATCTTATAACAGACCGTACTTCACAGTCGGCGGGACTCACGATTATCGGAGGCATCTTAAACACTCAGTACACAACGTAAACAAGGAAGAATCAGACTGTAATGGCGACAGTGCGTAGACCACGGTACAGGCTTTCATATAAAAATAAAATTATTGAGATATCTTAGCACGTCTTTTTTAATTTCAAAACGGTACTTACTTAAAAAAATACGCCTCGTATGTTTCTACAACTGAAAGATATTGTCTCTCCCAGGTTCGCGCGAGCCGCATAACAGTGGCTCTAGCAGCGCCACTATACGGATTCCAATCAGGTTTGCTTTAAATACACGCTATAACCGTTCTGAGCGTTAGTTCCATTGAGATGTGACGGGATGAGTTGATGTTAGCGAAGAATGCCTTTAAAGCGACAAAGACGTCATTGTCAGTACCTCTCTGATCTTGAATGAGGTCGTGTTATAGGGTTACAGAAGCAGGAACTTCCTTCTACTACATTGCAAAAAGATTTGGCATGAATGTAGCTACTGTACATGACTGCTGGCAGCGGTGGTCACGGGAATGTACGGTCACAAGAAGACCGGGCTATGAACGGCCATATGGCACTATCGAGAGGGAAGATCATGGCTCTGGTACAACGTACTGCAAGTGCTGCAGCAATCTGAGCAGCAGTTTGCTCTACAGTGACACAACGAACTGTTACGGATCGGTTACTTCTAGCGCAGTTCCGAGCCAGACGCCCTTTAGGGCAGGGTTGAGCCTTGTTCTATTTCTGATGGCCGCTGGTTCTGTCTCGGTGCCAGTGACGTTCGTGTGTTGGTTAGAAGGAGCCAGTTAACGACCTGCAACCAACATGCCAGTGTTTTAGATTGATTGGACCTACACCTGGAGTTATGGTCTGAAGTGGGATTTTGAATGACAGTTATCCAACGTTCCCTGACTGCAGATTTGTCTGTCAGTCTGGTGATTCGACCTCTTGTGCTTCCATTCATAAACAGCATTCCAGGGTTGTCTTCCATCAGGATAAACGCTTGCCCACACTTTTTTTGCCATCAGTCTTCTGATGCGGCCCCGCCTGTGCTGTCATCTTCATCATAGACTGGCACTTGCAACCTACGTCCTCAATTATTTGCTGGAGGTATTCCAATTTCTGTCTTCCTCTACAGTTTTTGCCCTCCACAGCTCCCTCTAGTACCATGGAAGTCATTCCCTCATGTCTTAATAGATATTCTATCACCTTGTCCCTTCTTCTTATCAGTGTTTTCCACATATTCTTTTCCTCTCTCATTCTATGCAGAACCACCTCATTCCTTACCTTATCAGTCCACCTAATTTTCAACGTTCTTCTGTAGCACCACATCTCAAATGCTTCGATTCTCTTTTGTTCCAGTTTTTCCACTGTCCATATTTCACTACCACACAATGCTCTACACCAGACGTACATTTTCAGACATTTGTTCCTCAAATTAACGCCGGTATTTGCTATTAGTACACTTCTCTTGGCCAGGAATGTCCTTTTTGCCATTCATAGTCTGCTTTTGATGTCCTCCTTGCTCCATTCGTCATTCTTAGCAGAATTCCTGAACTTCATCTACTTCGTGACCATCATACCTGATGTTAAGTTTCTCGCTGTTCTCATTTCTGCTACTTCTCAATACCTTCGTCTTTCTTCGATTTACTCTCAATCCATGCTTCCTCTTCACTTTCACTCGGGATAGCAGTGTCATCAGCGAATCGCATCATCGATATCCTTTCGCCTTGAACTTTAATTCCACTCCTGCACCTTTTTTTTATTTCCATCATTGGGTCCTCGAGGTACAGATTGAACAGTATGGGCGAAAGGCTATATCCTTGTCTTACACGCTTTTTAATACGAGCACATGTCACCAGAAATAGTATGTGATACTTGGCGGTGATTGTAGCGGCTTTTCCGGAAGACTTTTCGGGAATGGCTTAGTTTTAGTGGCAGATTTGCACCGTCAAGATGACTTTAGCACAGTGGAGAAGGGTGTTAAGAATGCCATGTTTTTGTGCCGGATGGTGGTGGTTAATAACCTGCAGATACTGATCCGTGTGTGAAGGTTTCCTGTACACACTTTGGCTGAGGTGTCCATTAGTTTGCCGGAGAACGAGGACGTCAAGGAAGGGCAATGTACTGTCTGTCTCTACTTCCATAGTAAATCTAGTGTGTCGTGAATGTCATTCAAGTGTTCTAAGAATCCTCCCAGTATTTTGCGTCTGTGGCCCAGCTGATAAAAGTGTCTTCGACGAAACGATACAAGCAACTTCACTTATCTGGAGCCGTGTAGAAAGTGATGTCTTCAAATTTCTCCATGAAAAGGTTGGCAGTGGATGGCGCTATCGGACTTCGCATCGCTACGCCGTCCAATTGGTCGAAATACTGGCCGTCATATAAGAAATACGATAATGTCAACGCTTGCTTAAACAATCCCACAGTTGTACCAATGGACACTTCAGCGACAGACTGTACAGGAAACTTACAGATACGGATTGGAATCTGCACGCTCTTAGCCACCACGATCCGGCGCCAAGTGGTGCAACCTACGGATTTCACAGGGTTGCATAAGGTGGATGCTTGTGATACATGACTGATGGAGTTTAATGCTAAAAACTGATCAGGACTTCAGTGTATGAAATGGTGAGCATGGCGTTCGCTTGTAAAGAGGTTTAAACTGCATCTGAACCAGTGCCTCACTAGTTCGACTGAAACTGTGCAGATAACTGTACCGTTAGATTTCTCAGATTTCGAGCGCTGCAGCCCCTCCCTCCTTATTTGGTAAATTTGTCTAGAGATTTATCTGCTTGTTAAGTGTAATATTTTAGCTTGTTCGGCTGTGGATGGCTTCCTTGGTTAATGGCAAAATTTTTGATACCCGCCCCTTTGAGCTTTCAAAGCTGAACTGCTTTGGTTGGCTTCCATTCAAAGACTGGGCCAAGTCAAGGGCGAGAGTCATTAAGTTTTATGTTTTACAACTGTAGTTTTTAAGATTTATGTAAAGGAAGCTTCATTAAAATATTTCTGGCTAAATATTATTAATTTTAATTAATGACTGCGATCTTCCAGCCACTGTGAGACGTATGTGGTACTGTTAATCATAGCAAAGTTCACTTAACTCAAGTTTTTTGATTATGGCAATAGTAGCTGAACAGTTCACTTCCTTAAAATTGTGCCAGTTAAATATTTTAAATTTCTTTTAAGTATGCGTCTCTTTTAGACGCTGCCCTCTGTCACTGCTAAATTGAAGTTCTTAATTACGACAGTCCTCGTCGAGCAAGTCTGATCTTTACTAACTTTTATCTTCTTTTAATATTGGCGCACGATTTACACCTTTGTTTGCTAGCGCCATGTGTCTAATTATTTTAATGTGTGTGTTTTAGAACTTCCCTGAGCATTGTTTGTCAAAGCATTCGTAAAGGCAGCCGTCAGGGAGGGCATAAGGCGCCGTTCTTTTGTGAAAGTCACACCGTACGTTGTATTGTCTGAACCAGTGCAATACAAATTTCTCGTAACTGTGTAAGCCAGCTCATCCTGTATGTTGTTGCAGCTTTTAGATTATTCTAATAACGGTTTAAGTAAATGCGTGTTATTTACTGCACTGCTTCTGGGTTTGTGTCCACGATCTTACACGTCCAAAATAAGCTTAGGTTGCTTGGTTATTTGTTGTTTACGAGTCAGACAACCCAAAATTAAGGCCAATGTTTGATTTTAGTGGAGTTTTTTGGCCAGTAATGCCCCCTTTGCCTTTAATGGGATGGTTTGTATGTCTTCCTTGCTTCGTCCGTCATGTTACGAGTGCTTGATGATGATGATGAGGTCCCATACTCCGAGGAGCGTAGGGGACGATGCGGGAGACCCGCACCGCCGTACTAGGCAAGGTCCTAGTGGAGGTGGTTTGCCATTGCCTTCCTGAGAGCGTAATGGAGATAAATGATGATGATGAGGACGACACAACACCCAGTCATCTCAAGCAGGAAAAATCCCTGGCCCCGCCGGGAATCGAACCCGGGACCCCGAGCGCGAGAGGCGAGGACGCTACCGCAAGACCACGAGCTGTGCTTATGATGTCTCAAATATGACCATTTAAAATATTTCTGTCTATTATAATGTGTTGAATGAACTGCAGAGCCCCAGTATTTCGTGCCAATCCGTGGGGTGAAGGGGTTAACTTCGTGAGAGGTTTTACCTTTTATGACGGACGGCGGAGGTTCGAGTCCTCCCTCGGGCATGGGTGTGTGTGTGTGTGTTTGTCCTTAGGGTAATTTAGGTTAAGTAGTGTGTAAGCTTAGGGACTGATGACCTTAGCAGTTAAGTCCCATAAGATTTCACACACATTTGAACATTATTTTTGGCGGTATGAGTGCAATTCGTCGATAAAGTGCTGCCGTCGGTTGTTGCTAGCATCAAGCAGAGGAAGACTGGCCGCATCTCCTTGAACAATGAAGACCAGATAGGTTTTAGTTAGACACCTTTGTCGTTCCGATTAAAATTATTGGCTTCTTTAATAATTATTTCGTTTGTTCAGAGGTTCAATAAGTCTGAACGGAGTCATCGTTTCCACGTAGCCGTTGTTTCAAAAACCGTACTTTACTAATAAACCGCAAGTTAAAAACAGGAAGTGCTACTTTAAAACTTTATACAAATTAATAAAGTACTATTTTAAAGGAACTGCCTAGTATAACAATGCTGGTCTTCATATCTGATAATGTCTTTCGCCTCTGTTTAAAGCCTATCATAGCATCTACTTGTGGTCACCAGGATCTGAGTTCTACCTAATCAAATCTGATGCTTTCGTGATTGCAAGGCATGTGCCTCAACATCCGATCTGTTTCTCCTCTTATGCAGTTTCCCATACGTTTTACTGGTCATTTTACATCGCGCAGGTCTCCACAACTACATGGACCCCTTTGATTACCGGTGCTTCCAGCGTTTGGATGGTGTCGTTGGCGGAACTTGCGGTGTCCTGCATCTTTCGCGTGAGTTTATAGACCACGGCGATATTCTGCCTCAAGTCCTTCCCTATGCAGTCAGTAACGTGAACAGAACGCTAGGAAAAAGTTGGATTTCGCAGTCGTCTGTATATCACTTTGCTCTTTACGTGGCCATCCTAACGATAGCTTTCTTCAGCACAGTATTGCTGTGGAATTCCAATTCTCCGTCGAGCAGCGTCGGTTCATAGATATGCGCTGTTTCTGACAAAGTTTTGCTAACACTGCATTTCTGCCGTGGATGGCGACTTGAATCCCGGTCTAGAGTGTGTGACACTTCCGTGGATTGCGTGAGATTGATTTAAAGTGTTTCGCTAGTTTTTGTTCTGACGAACAGCGCCGCGAGGGGAAGATCTGCAACCCATTGGCTTTAGAAGATATTCTAAACTCAAATGCAGCGACATGTCTGGAACAGAATAACCTCTTCCAAGGCAACCATCACGGATTCCGAAAACGTCGATAATGGGAAAATTAACTCGCGCTTTCCTCACATGATATCCTGAGAGCCATGATCAAGGCAAGTCATGTAGATGTAGTATTATGTGACTTCCGAAAAGCGTTTAACTAATAATCGCAGATACACTATTAACGAAAGTACGATCGCATGCGATATCAAGTGAAATTTGTGACTGGATTGAAGGTTTTTTGCTAGAGAGGCTTCAGTATTTTACCGTGGATCGAAAATCATCGACAGATGTAAAAGTAATTTCAAGTCTGCCCCAGGGAGCGGTGAACACCCTTGCTGCACACGTTGTAAGTGAATAATCTAGCAGACAATAGTAATATGAGACTTCTTGCAAATGATGCAGTTATCTATGACGAAGTATCAGCTGAAACAAATTGGACAAAATATTCAGTCAACTCCTGATAAGATTTCAAAGTGGCGAAAAGACTGACAACTTGCTTTAAATCAGATGTAAAATTTTGCACTTCGTGTAACATAAAAATCTCTTATCGCATGACTTCAGTATCTGTGACTTACAGCTGCAGTCGAACAGTTCATACAGAAACCTGGGTGCAACAGTTTGCTGAGATGGAACTGTCACACATACTAAATCGCAGGTGAAGTAGATGGCAGAGCGGTTCATTGGTAGAAAACTAAGGAAATTTATCGACAAAGGAGACTGCTGGCAAAACACCCACTCTAGAATATTGCTTAGTTCTGTGGACCCGTTGCAAATGAGACCAACAGGAGATATCGAATTTACACGAAGAAGTACTGTATGAAAGCTCACAAGTTTGTGTGATCCTTGGGCGAACTGAACCAACAAACGGTCGAAGATAGACACTATCTCATGAAAGGGGTGTTTATTAAGTTATACAAAACATTTTTTTGTGCAAGCATTGGTTTTATTGGGGATTCCAATACAATATATTATTCCTCACTCAGAGCCAACGTCTTGTTGCATCAATAACTTCCCGATCATCCATTTACTGCTTCCTGTGGAGCATCGGACCAAACGGATGGAAGTCGGTTCAAAAATGGTTCAAATGGCTCTGAGCACCATGGGACTTAACATCTGAGGTCACGAGTCCCTTAGAACTTAGAAATACTTAAACCTAACTAACCTAAGGACATCATACAAATCCATGTCAGAGGCAGGATTCGAACTTGCAACCGAAACAGTCGCGCGGTTCCCGACTGAAGCGCATGGAACCGCTCGCCACAGCGGCCGGCTGATGGAAGCCGGAAGGAGTGACGTGCGGACTGTAGGATGGATAAGGAAGAACAGCCCAATGAAGTTTCTAGAGCTCCTCTGGGGTGTGCAGGCTTGTGTCAGGCCTTACGTCGACATGAAGAAGGAGAAATTCGTTTCCATTTTGTGGTGACGAACATGCTAAGGTATCACAATACAATACCGTGTTGATCGTTCCACTATGAGGGAGGACATGAAACAGATTCGCCCCTTCAGTGTACCAGAAGACATCGCCTTGATTTTACCGGCTGAGGGTGCAGCTCTGAACTTTTTCTTCAGAGGAGGGGTCGTATGGTGCCTCTCCATGGTTTGCCATTTTGTTTCCTGTTCAAAGTGTTGAACCCATGTTTCATCGCGTGTGACGATCTTGACAAAAAACTATCACGATCAGCCTGGAAACGCGCAAGCAGTTCCACGCAGGGGACGAGGAACCCAACAGGCAAACACTTCCGATACCTCAACAGGTGGACGATTGTGTCAGCACTACCAACACAGATGTCCAGTTGAGCAGCGTAGTGTTTGAATGTGACCCGTCGATCACCGCGAACGAGAGGGTCCGCACGTTCCAACACTGCAGGAGTCGCAGCTGTGGACAGCCGGCCGGCAAGTGGGAGATCGAACAGGTTTGGGCGACCTTGTTGCAGTGGTGGCAGACGCCTCGTCAACACTCGCTGTGCTTTTTTTCACTGCCAGGTCTCCGTAGACAATCTGCAAGCGCCAATATGCGATGCTCTCGTTTCCGCCAAAAGAAACTCAGTGACAGTTCTCTGCTTGGAACGCAGCTCCGTTACATACCCCATTTTGAAGGCTACGTATAGCGCCGCCATCTATTGAGACTTCATGAGACTATAGGGGCTGAAGCGGGAATATTCCACGATGTTAAAAAAAAAAAAGCGAAGAAAGAACTGGTTTTATTTCAACAGTAATTGGCCAAGAAAAATCGTTGCATTGCTTACTAAATATTCTTCGTATTAAGTTTAAGTGATGATTTTTAAATAAATGAAACTCCCTTCGTATTACTCTCCTAGGGACTGCGTGTGCAAGTTATACTAGTTACAGCGAGCATAGAGGATTCTAAGCAATCGTTCTTCCTGCGTTTCTCCCCCCACCTCCGGGTCCTTTTGTATTACTGTATTCCCCGCCTCTGCCTTTCCCAACTCCCTGTCGCGTCTGCCAGTACCCCCCCCCCCCCCCCCCCTCTTATGGGTCGTCGTCCTCCATCGGCTCCTTTCCCCCATCCCCCCACTTCGTTTTTCCTCTCCTTCCGCCCTATTCTTTCTCATCATCTGCCCTCGGCTGTGGTATGTCATATTTGTGCGAACATTTTAGTGCAGTGTTCAAGTGAATGTTCAGTGTTATTTCGTCTTTCCAAAGTGTTGCGAACAGAAATCATGGTGTCGCTGGTGTGAATTTTATATCTTTTGCGAACAGAAACCAGACTGTCTCTGTGTTTTTTTTTTTTAATTGTCTGTCTATTATTTTACCTGTCTGCTTCGCATGTATTTTATTAGCATCATCAACCCTTTGTTCTATGTTTTAAGTTCCACGATTTTCCGCCATTTTGCCATTTAAGTCAGCGATTTTCTCGCCTGATTTTATTATTATCTTCATCTTTTTAAAACAAATTCTGTAGGCTGAAGAGCGGTATACTAAGTTGCTGCCAGCGCGCCCCCTTCGGGGGGAATCGAAACTCAATAAAGAAAAAAAAAAAACTGCGTTCCATTAGTAAATTGAAGGTAGTAAACCCTCCTTACAAGTAGACTGGGTAGACTGCCATGAACTTGACAGTGGATTGCAGAGTATGAATGTAGCTGTAAGTGATCAGGTGCAGCTGGGCGGTACTCTACTCAAACAGGACCTCTGCTATGCAGATGCGGTGCGGCGTCAGCAGCAGTGTTGCCACCGGGTCGACCTGAGGAGCGCTGATCAGTGTTTGGAAAGCGGAAAGTTGGCAGCCCGCGCCGTATCAGGCAGGTTGACGGCCGTTGGCGCCGGCAGCGACGACGCCCCTAAAGCCTACGCCGCCCCCCGCCATGGCGGAGTAATACGCGTAAAGTTCCGGCCGTATCGCCGGCTGCCGCGCGGCTTTACTGTCTCGTAAAGCGGCGTGATTTACGGCGGAGCACCAGCACCAGCAGCACCGGCCTACTCGCTGGCAAGTGAGCGGTCAAGGATACGGCCGGCTCTCCTCCACCAGCCGCCGGGGCCCCACCTCGTACGGCACACACCGCTGCCTCGCTAGTATCCTATTACGATGCGCCAACCCACCCATTCACCCCGCGTCGATGGTCATTGCTTCGCTACATACAAGGCTAGAAATGTGGCTACAGAGAACAATATGAAAGACAACGGGAAAGAAGGTTACACAGTTTTTGTACTGAGAACATGGTTATTCGCTGCGACCTTCTTCAACAAATGTTTCTCGCCTCGTCGCGTCAGATTTGTTTGTAAACACAAGATTTCAGCGACTTCTTCTACCCCCGTCGTCAGGAATTGACTGTCTTAATGCAGTCTAAGACAAAAAGACCGACTCACCAAGAAAGAAGTACCCGAGTGCGACGGAAATCGGTAGATGTGATGTACATTATAGACAAACAAATGATTACAATTTCATAAAAAAACTGGATGTTTTATTGAAAAGGATCTTCGCAAGCTGTGTAAGTCAATAACGCGTTGGTCCGTCTCTGGCCCTTATGCGAGCAGTTTCTTTGCTTAGAATTGATTGATATAGTTGTTGGCTGTTCTGCTGAGGGATATCATGCCAAATTCTGTCCATTTGGTGCACCAGGTCATCAAAATCGCGACCGTCTGGTTGGTATCCGACGCCGTCCAGGGAGTCTGCAGACACTTCTTGACCAGCAGTCTCATTGACTGGAGGAGAAATGTCTTCAAAAATATGTCCCCCTTTAAATTAAGCACAGATGAACCAACGAAAATGTGTCTGGAGACGCCCAGGATACCAACCCGAATGTCGCCCGCCATACGGCCCGGTAACGGGGGGTGATGGTTTGGGGCGGCATTTCTTTTTGATAGCAGGAGCCCTCTGGTTGTCATCTGTGGCACTCTTACAGCACAGCAGTACGTAGAAGATATTCTATGCTTCGTTGTGTTGTCCTTTAGGCAAGACATCCTAAGCTTACATTTCAGCAAGACAATTCCCGCCACACATGGCGAGAGTTTCAACTGCTTGTCTTCATGTCTGGCCAGCAAAGTCGCCGGACTTGTCCCTAAATGAGAACTTTTGGAGCACTATAGGCAGGCTTTCCTACTAACTCGAGATTTTTATGATCTAATGGCAAATTGTACAGAATTTGGCACAATATCCTTCAGATGGACAGTCGACAACTCTATCAATCAGCTACCAGCCGGATAACTGAGTAAGGGCCAGATATGGACCAACGCGTTACTGACAGTCTGAGTTTGTGTAACGCTTTCTCTTGAATAATTCATCTAATTTTTCTGAAATAGTAATCACTTGTTTGTCTGTACATGTGCATCACATCTACCGATATCTGTCCCATTCGGATAATTCCTCCGGAAGTGTCCTGTTTTTCTTTTTTTCCCCTTAGAGTGTTGGCCATGTGGTGCTTCCGTACGTAGTTAGCCGAATTATGGCATACAGAAATCAAGAAATCGTGGAATTTGCTACCAGAGATTATATCGATGTCTGTGGTGGAATCGCATTAGATGGTTTATATCTCTGTAGCTTTTAACCACAGGGCACCCATTTCTAAGCACCACTATGCGTAGCGCAACGTGGTATACAATTTTACTTTGGGTTGTATCGGAGAGGAGCTGGCACAAGTGACAGAAGCCGCCCCTTGTGGCGCCAGGCTGACAGGGGCTCCGGAGGATTCACAACCGTAAGATTTCTGTGTAAGACGTATCGCAGTTAGTAGTGGCCGCTTGGGGCGCCAAGCTCTAGAGGGAAGCCAGGGGCGCCCAAGCACCACATTTGTACACAGCACGTATCACAATTGGTAGTGGGAACTGAGACTGGTAAAAGTATACGATGGAAAAAAGGGGGAGGCGGAGGCACCAAATGATAATTCGCCTGTGTCGAAAAATTTCTCGGATCAGCCGTGACAGCAGCTGACGTATCATAGCCGTGTGAACTATAGAGGAACAAGACCACTCATACCACCCTGAATCGAAACAACTGTACTTTCCAGAATGGCAATGTTATCTACACTCCTGGAAATGGAAAAAAGAACACGTTGACACCGGTGTGTCAGACCCACCATACTTGCTCCGGACACTGCGAGAGGGCTGTACAAGCAATGATCACACGCACGGCACAGCGGACACACCAGGAACCGCGGTGTTGGCTGTCGAATGGCGCTAGCTGCGCAGCATTTGTGCACCGCCGCCGTCAGTGTCAGCCAGTTTGCCGTGGCATACGGAGCTCCATCGCAGTCTTTAACACTGGTAGCATGCCGCGACAGCGTGGACGTGAACCGTATGTGCAGTTGACGGACTTTGAGCGAGGGCGTATAGTGGGCATGCGGGAGGCCGGGTGGACGTACCGCCGAATTGCTCAACACGTGGGGCGTGAGGTCTCCACAGTACATCGATGTTGGCGCCAGTGGTCGGCGGAAGGTGCACGTGCCCGTCGACCTGGGACCGGACCGCAGCGACGCACGGATGCACGTCAAGACCGTAGGATCCTACGCAGTGCCGTAGGGGACAGCACCGCCACTTCCCAGCAAATTAGGGACACTGTTGCTCCTGGGGTATCGGCGAGGACCATTCGCAACCGTCTCCATGAAGCTGGGCTACGGTCCCGCACACCGTTAGGCCGTCTTCCGCTCACGCCCCAACATCGTGCAGCCCGCCTCCAGTGGTGTCGCGACAGGCGTGAATGGAGGGACGAATGGAGACGTGTCGTCTTCAGCGATGAGAGTCGCTTCTGCCTTGGTGCCAATGATGGTCGTATGCGTGTTTGGCGCCGTGCAGGTGAGCGCCACAATCAGGACTGCGTACGACCGAGGCACACAGGGCCAACACCCGGCATCATGGTGTGGGGAGCGATCTCCTACACTGGCCGTACACCACTGGTGATCGTCGAGGGGACACTGAATAGTGCACGGTACATCCAAACCGTCATCGAACCCATCGTTCTACCATTCTTAGACCGGCAAGGGAACTTGCTGTTCCAACAGGACAATGCACGTCCGCATGTATCCCGTGCCACCTAACGTGCTCTAGAAGGTGTAAGTCAACTACCCTGGCCAGCAAGATCTCCGGATCTGTCCCCCATTGAGCATGTTTGGGACTGGATGAAGCGTCGTCTCACGCGGTCTGCACGTCCAGCACGAACGCTGGTCCAACTGAGGCGCCAGGTGGAAATGGCATGGCAAGCCGTTCCACAGGACTACATCCAGCATCTCTACGATCGTCTCCATGGGAGAATAGCAGCCTGCATTGCTGCGAAAGGTGGATATACACTGTACTAGTCCCGACATTGTGCATGCTCTGTTGCCTGTGTCTATGTGCCTGTGGTTCTGTCAGTGTGATCATGTGATGTATCTGACCCCAGGAATGTGTCAATAAAGTTTCCCCTTCCTGGGACAATGAATTCACGGTGTTCTTATTTCAATTTCCAGGAGTGTATTTCTAATGAGTTCGTCGGTTCACGAACTTTGGAGTGTCATGTTCTGTTTGTAAGTAAATACTATTACATTGTTATTCTGTCTTTCGTAGCCAATACTGTGGCTGCGACTAGCCCAAATAATAACAATGGTACAACTACAACAGTGGTACTTCCAGGTTACATCCAGTCTATCTGTTCGTCTGTTAAGAGCCTTTTTTCTCAGGAATGGGTGGACGTATTAGGTCGAAATTTTGTGTCAAATTCAGCCTGCGGTTTCCTTAGCTGTGTAAATGGCATCGTCTTTGACAAGAAACGACCAACACATCTGCCATTTCAATGGAGACGGCGTTGACTTGAAGTACCAGCAGCTGGCGTTCAACGTTCGCAAAACCCTTTTTTAATGGTGCACTCGTATTTAAAGTTTACTTGAAGTTAAGAATTTCATTAATGACCTGCACTATTTATTTAAACAGCGGCACTTGTATAATGATATACATATAACTGTACTGTTAGTTATATACTTCATTGTCACATCACAAATATTTTTAGGTGCAGTAGAATCCCATTGGCTGCAGCTGACGTAATCCAGCAAACTGGCGTGCTGTCAAACACTATTTAATGCGTGGCAGAACATAGACCGGTGATGCTGTATTGTAACATATCACCCCGGACTACAAGTCCACTAGCAGCAGTTGTCGTCTTCACAAACGCAGCTGCTCAGACGTCGCCAGCTCCAGCAAATGGGTAACACGTCACGCCCTTTTTAATTTAATCTTTGTACGTTTGATACGAGGCTGACTCCCCTAATTACTATCCACTTTTATAATCTTTAGAGTGCTATCAGTCTTAAAGGTGTCCTACTGTACGTGCCGAAACTGGTCATTTTAAATAAATGTTATTTTGTGTCGTGAATGTATTTTGATAGGTAACTAAATGAAAGGAGTCATCGTGTTAGGACAGCCCATCACCACTCAGTGAATAAAGTTGCCCAATATGTTGATATATCATCGTGGACTCCCCAACATATCTACAAGGAATGTGGTACAGCTCTCAGTCTTGTAAAGTGCCTAAAAAAACAACAGTCATAATCAAGTCCCTGCCGAAATGGACCGGAGACGAGTGCCGCTGCATGTCAAAGACAATTGCTTTCCAGTGCGACAGGGACTGTTGCTGTCAGTGCGTCCAGTTTCCGAGCGCACATTGCGACACGAAATGCATGCAGTGGACATTTGGAATCAGGTACTTCGCGAAAACGGACAGCAGTCAACTGAGGCGTTTGGTGTGCCTATCAGTCTCCATTTTCCCTCCTTTCAAATGACGCAAGGTTTGCGTCACCTTGTCGCGATGATGACGTATGCTTCACCAACGGCTCACCCTGCTTTTGTTCACTGCCAGGCCTCCGTAGACATTTTCCAGGCGCCTATGAATATCTGCTATGCTCTGGTTTTCCGCCAAAAGAAACTCAGTGGCAGCACTTTGCTTGGAACGCACCTCCGTTTCAGGCGCCATTTTGAAGGCTATGTACAGCACCGCAACGTAACGGAACGTATAATATAGGAATTGAAGCAGGAGTATTCCACTATGCCCCACAACAAATTTCGCATTTTTTTTTCAACCGAAATTGGCCGAAAAAAAGATGTTGCTTTACTTACTGAAAGCCACTCGTACAACGGAGGCATTGGCCCTTAAATTTCGGAACAACTGAGTGGTTAATTTAAAAAAAAAATTTTTTCAAATATTAATGTTTCACAACTGAGTTTTCTACTGTGCTGTGTGGTTATTTCAGAAAATTTGTCGTAGGGTTTAAATAGTCGTTATATGATTATCTTCGATGCGACTGTGTTTCAGAATGTGTAAGCACAATAATCGCCTGCAGGTGTTGATAGAGTCCATATCGTAACTTCTGATCGCCTTTAGGAAAAGATTCGGTGAGATCCCGATTGTATCTTCCATTTAAAAAACTGTATCACAAAAAACACTCATATCCGAAAGAAGAGACACTATTTTGATCCTGCAGCCACTATGCATCAAGACACCAAAGAATTAAAAGACATTAGCTGTCAGCCGCTCGGAGTGGCCGTGCGGTTCTAGGCGCTACAGTCTGGAGCCGAGTGATGGATTTTTGATTTATATCAGTGGGGCAAGGTGAAAATTTGTGCCAGAGTGGTATTCGAATCGGGGTCTCCCGCTTACTTGGCAGATACGCTGACCACTAGCCGTTCATAAGGACATGATATTTTCAGAAGAAAGTCAGACTCTTCTTCTTTCAAAACTTTTATCTGTTATGGATGAGACACTGCTACCGTGAAGGAGAAAGGCTTCTTGAAATTAGTGCAGCCAATCGCCTTTTGTTTTGTTATTCTATTTCTTTTTATTATTCCATTACCGGTTTCGAACATATGGCGGGAATTATTCACATTTGTGAGATTGATTTTGTTGGTTTATTTACAGTGATTAGTATCCGTTAGTTGGATGTTAGTGTATACAATATTCTAGAAAACATAATGAATGTTTTCCAGTGACGTTAGCTACACTAGTTTATACACTTAGCCACAGGTAATACGTTCCACGTGCTTTACAAAACGTAAATAAACCAAATAGTGTGGCTAAAGTTAGGTCAAAGAGTCGGTGTTAGGTCAGAAATTCTCTTTCTTCAGCTCATGTAATAAACACTGGGTTATGTAAGTAAAATAACATGTGGTAATATAGCAAGACTGACATGTTTTAAATAAATAGCACACGTCAATTTCGTCACATTAGTGCACATTATTTTACAATAGAGAAACAGATACATATTTATAGACGGCAGTGTGTGTTACACGAGCAGAAGAAAGAGAATCTCTGTCCTAACACCACCTCTTTGAAGTAATTTAGCTATACTGTTTGGTTTATTTCCGTTTTGTAAAGCATATGGAACGTGTTACCTGTGGTTAAGTGTGTAAAGTGCGGTACAGTTAGCCGGCCGTTGTGGAAGAGCGGTTCTAGGCGCTTCAGTCTGGAACCGCGCGACCGCTACGGTCGCAGGTTCGAATCCTGCCTCGGGCATGGATGTGTGTGATGTCCTTAGGTTAGTTAGGTTTAAGTAGTTCTAAGTTATAGGGGACTGATGACCTAAGATGTTAAGTCCCATAGTGCTCAGAGCCATTTGAACCATTTGCGGTACAGTTAACGTCACTGGAAAACTTTCATTATGTTTTCCAGGATACTGTGTACACCAACATCCAACCGACAGATACTAATCACTGTAAGTAAAGCAACAAAATCTATCTCATAATGTGAATAATTCTCACCACACTCAGTACTTACATGTTTCGTTTATACATCTTGCATAGCTACATGACACCCACATTGCTGCAGACAATTAATGTATGTACCATCTGATGATGAATCACTAGGCAGTTCGAAACCGATAATGGAATAATAAAAAAATTGAAGACTAAAGCGTAAGGTTAATGGTTGCAGTAATTTCTTCTTATTATGAGAAACGAATATATCTACTGAAGACAGCTCAGGAGATATCGGCGATACCCAAATGGTTCAAATGGCTCTGAGCACTATGGTCATCAGTCCCCTAGAACTTAGGTCATCAGTCATAGGTCATCAGTCCCCTAGAACGTAGAACTACTTAAACCTAACCAATCTAATGACATCACACACATCCATGCCTGAGGCAGGATTCGAACCTGCGACCGTAGCGGTCGCGCGGTTCCAGACTGAAGCGCCTAGAACCGCTCGGCCACACCGGCCGGCTTACCCAGTGGCAAAGGTAATTATGTGTAGAACAACAAATAATAACTGAGCCAGTTTTGTGCTGGGTCGATCTCTATTTGATTTTGCGTGTGATATCTTTCGCCTATAGTTGACAGTGGCCGAGGAGCTCGGGCGCTTGCAAAGAGTCGGCCCAAAAAGCGAACAGAAAGTTCTGATCCATAGCTGTGAATTTTGTCGGCAGCTGTCCACGTTTATCTGTGGAGTTACGCGTAGAGCGCAAGGGAATGTAGGCGCAGACGTGGTAACGCTGACGTCCGAGTCTGCTAGGTATAAGGGGTAAACCTGATTCTCAGTCAGCTAAGGATAGTCTGTGAATCTACTGTGTGAATTTTCGTGCCCGGTACCACATGTAAAGTACAGGAGGCGATGGTGCCTTGATCGAGCTAGGTCATTTGTTAGTCGTTGAACGTGCTTGGCTATTTTGAGACGATGTGTGACCTGGTACACTCTGCACTACGATGGCCACAGATGAGGGGGACGTTTTCGGAAACTGCTGACAAAGTTGCTGGACACATCGTTTGGTAGAGCGCTGTTTGGAAAATGTGAACATCGTGTGTGTACATTCATGAGCTGTTTGCCTGGGTCACTTTCTCCTCTTGTTATAGTCCAAAGGATTCTCCTTTTCCAGTAGATCAGTGTTCTTTAATTGTTCTTGAAGGGTTCATTACCTAGAGTTAAGATCACAGATCTCAAAGTTTACTTGTAAGCGTAGGCTTCCGCGGACGTTGTCACAGTCAATAAAACTCTTGTGGGTTTGACGCCGCATTGTCAACTATAAAATTCCGATTTTTCGGCGACTGTTGCAAGGCGCCTTCCTCAGGTTATATTGCTAACTGCTGAATGAGCACTAGTTTGGTTACATACATACTACGGAGGAGTGCTGTCATTGGATATGACGGTGAGGGGGAAGGTTATTAGGAGTTCAATTTATTGGTCTTTGCATTGCGTGTTGTCATTGGTGGAAATACGTGTTTTCCATTGGAGTTTCCTTTATTGCTTGCCATTGGTGGAAGTCGGCGAATAGGAAACTGAGCGGCGACTGCAGCGTAGCGTTGTTTACCAACTGCCCAGTATCGACTGCGGCGCGTCAGCACTCTGTGTGCCCTCCGCCGCTGTGGCCTACCGCGCGCCTGTTGCTCTGCAACGGCTGTCCTTCCGCAAAGCTGTCACAGCTGGCAGCCAAGACGCTGGAAGTCGGTACCCGTCTTCTCTATTCCTGTTGTCGGGTCGCTTGGCTATTTCTATAGCCTCTCTAATCTTCCTCCTCAAACTAAACGGCTGTTTCGTCAGGACGTGGGCCTCTCTAAAGTCGATCTTCATCCTGCACTGTTCCTGATGTTCTGCCACCGCTGATTTGTTGTATTGTTTGAGGCGGATATATCTCTCGTGTTCAGTTAACCTTGTGCTTATTGGACACCCAGTCTCACCTACATACACTAGTCCACATTCGCACACGATTTTATAAGCTCTGGCGGCATGAAACTTATCAATTGGATCTTTCGTCGAGCCCTGAACGTCTTTTATTTTGTTGTTGTTACGAAAAATCGGTTTAACACTTGCCCGACGGAGAATTTTGCCCAGACGTTCAATAACCCCTTGTACGTATGGTAGCAGGACGGTGTTCCGTACTTCGTTGTGCATTTCTCTGTTGCCCTCCTCCTTCGGCGCCATAGTATCATCCTCATGTCGTAGCCATTAGGTCCAAAAATGGACCTGTCCGTGTTGGTGGGCTTCCTATAAACTCTGTGTCCGAGCTTCCCGTCAGGCTTACGGTAAATTTCCACGTCTAGAAAAGGCAATACTCAGTTCTTTTCTATCTCCATGATAAAGTGAATTTTGCTGTGCTGCTGGTTGAGATATTGGGTCCATTATGACGTTGACTGTGGATATTTTATCACAGACACAGTCCGCTTGACTGTTCAGAGGTAACACTAAACCCGCCAAAAGATGTAAACAACCATGCATGAGCAGCGCCTATTGGACGGAGGGAGCGACAGACGATCAGACCCTGTCATTCCACAGGGAAGGAGATACACGGCTCGTGTTGTCTGTAGTTCAACCATGCCTAGACGGTCAATACCGCGGTTCGATCGTCCGCATTATAGCTGGTGCCAGGAAGGCCTCCCAACAAGGGAAGTGTCCAGGATTCTTGGAGTGAACCAAAGCGATGTTGTTCGGACATGGAGGAGCCACGGAGAGGCAGGGACTGACGATGAAATGCCTCGTTCAGCCCATCTAAGTGCAGTGGATGACCGTTACCTACGGATTATGGCTCGGAGGAACTCTGACAGCAACGCCACCATGTTGAATAATGTCATTCGTGCGGCCAAGGACGTCATGTTACGACTGAAACTGTGCGCAATAGGCTGCATGATGTGCAACTTCATTCCCGACGGCGATGGCGAGATCCATCTTTGCAACCACAACACCATACAGCGTGGTACAGATGGCCCCAACAACATGCCGAATGGACCGCTCAGGATTGGCATCACGTGCTCTTCACTGATGTGTGTCGCATACGCCTTCAAGCAGACAATCGTTGGAGTCGTGTTTGGAGGGAACCAGGTCAGGCTGAACGCGTTAGACACACTGTCCAGTGAGTACAGCAAGGTGGAGGTTCTCTGCTGTTTTGGGTTGGCATTATGTGGGGCCGACGAACACCGTTGGCGGTCATGGAAGGCGCCGTGACGGCTGTACGATATAGGCAACATATTGGTGAGCCATTCGTCTTCATGGACGACAATTTGCGCCCCCATCGTGCACATCTTGTGAATGACTTCCTTCAGGATAACGACATCGCTCGGCTACAGTGGGCAGCATGTTCTCCAGACATGAACCCTATCTAACATGCCTGGGATGGACTGAAAAGGGCTGTTTATGGACGACGTGACCACCAACCACTCTAAGGGACCGAGGTGATGCAAATTTTTTTTTTTTGATGTGTGTAATTAATTCATTTATTTAGTCACTGTAACTTCCATTCCTACAATACAGTACAAAACCATTGGCATGAAGGAGTATTTTTAAATGTAATCTGTAGCCCACATGTATACAAGTGTTTACTTTAAACCTCTGACTGCAAATTAAGTTGCCAATGTATGTGCGTAGTTGAGCAGGAGTAAACAACATCCTCGTTTGACTCGTTTGATGGGAGTGGGTCTGTCAATTTTCTACCTAGAACACAAATGATGTATATTCGTACTACTATGAGTAGCTAATATTAGATGGTCTCTTAATTTTCTTTCTCCTACACTCCGTAAAAAGCTATAATTTTTCACTCGATACTTACAAATGTTACGTTTCTTTGCTGAACTCTTGTTGTCTTCCAATAATTTATTGTGAAATAAAAGTAGCACCAGTAGTTGAAGGTCTTGTCTAGAAACACACTTTTTCTGCAACAACCAAACGTTAAGATACTGCTTTGACTCTTTTTTAGAATTTTAGAATTTGTGGGTTGTTTGAAGTAGGCTCATTCCTCTTTAGTCACTGAAATCTATTTTATGGTACCGAGTGTTGTTACGCAGTGGTCAGAAAGACTAGTATTCGTGAAAACAGTGCTTAAAATCCCTGGCCGACCATACAGGTTTAGGTTTTCCCAAATTTCCCTCTATTGCTTAAGGTAAATACCGGGATGGTAGCTCTGAAAGGGCACAGCAGATTTAGCGCACCTTCCTTCCCCATTCGAATTTGTTTTCCATCTGCAATGGCACCGTCGTTAAATCCTAATATATCTTAGTTTGGTTTTGTTACGTTCCTCTTATCAAGTTATTTTTCCTTTCTTAGAGTTGTAATGGCTGCCTTAATGAACAAAACTTTGCCCAGTACTTAATTGTCTCTCACCTATTCCCTTTGTTTCCACATCTTATTCTTTTTTCATCAAGCCCTTGTATATTGTCATAATATCACAAAGTTTTACAATGTTTTATCCGGTTTTGTTTCTGTGTTGTTTAATTGGACTGTTTGTCTTTTTCACTTGTCTAATGCTTTCAGGTCTTTGTATACCAGAGGGCGTCCAAAAAGTAATGCCACCGAATTTTTTATGTGAAACCTCTTCAGATTTCGATGTGCAATGGGATAGGAATGATGATGGAAATAGGATCACATTTGAGGAAGTGGAGAAAATGGTCAATAGATTGCAGTGCAATAAAGCGGCTGGGGTGGATAAATTAAGTCGGAACTCATCAAATACAGTGGAATGTCAGGTCTTAAATGGTTACACAGGATAATTGAAATGGCGTGGCAGTCGGGACAGCTTCCATCAGACTGGACGAAAGCAGTAATCACACCAATCTTTGAACATGGAAACAGAAAAGATTGTAACAACTACAGAGGTATCTCTTTAATCAGCGTCGTGGGTAAAATCTTCTCAGGTATTGTTGAAAGGAAAGTGCGAGTATTAGTTGAGGAAAAATTTGATGAAAATCAGTGTGGGTTTAGGCTTCTTAGAGGTTGTCAGCACCAGATCTTTAGCTTACGGCAAATAATGGAGAAGTGTTCCGAGTGGAACAGGGAATTGTATCTATGCTTTATAGATCTAGAAAAGGCACATGACCGGGTTCCTAGGGGGAAGTTATTGTCTGTTCTACGAGATTATGGAATAGGAGGCAAACTTTTGCGAGCAGTTAAAGGTCTTTACATGGATAGTCAGGCAGCAGTTAGAATTGACGCTAAATTGAGTTCATGGTTGAGAGTAGTTTCAGGGGTAAGACAAGGCTGCAACCTATCTCCACCGTTGTTCATATTATTTATGGATCATATGTTGAAAACAATAGACTGGCTGGGTGAGATTAAGATATGTGAACACAAAATAAGCAGTCTCTCATATGCGGATGACATAGTTGTGATGGCAGATTCGATTGAAAGTTTGCAAAGTAATATTTCAGAGCTAGATCAGAAATGTAAGGACTTTGGTATGAAGCTTAGCATCTCCAAAACGAAAGTAATGTCAGTGGGAAAGAGATATAAACGGATTGAGTGACAAATAGGAGGAACAAAGTTGGAACAGGTGGGTGGTTTCAAGTACTTAGGATGCATATTCTCACAGGATGGCAACATAGTGAAAGAACTGGAAGCAAGGTGTAGCAAAGCTAATGCAGTGAGCGCTCAGCTACGATCTACTCTCTTCTGCAAGAAAGAAGTCAGTACCAAGACTAAGTTATCTGTGCACCGTTCAATCTTTCGACCAACTTTGTTGTATGGGAGCGAAAGCTGGGTGGATTCAGGTTACCTTATCAATAAGGTTGAGGTTACGGATATGAAAGTAGCTAGGATGATTGCAGGTACTAGTAGATGGGAACAATGGCAGGAGGGTGTCCACAATGAGGAAATCAAAGAAAAACTAGGAATGAACTCCATAGATGTAGCAGTCAGGGCGAACAGACTTAGATGGTGGGGGTCATGTTACAAGCATGGGAGAAGCCAGGTTACCCAAGAGACTCATGGGTTCAGCAGTAGAGGGTAGGAGGAGTCGGGGTAGACCAAGGATAAGGTACCAGGATTCGGTTAAGAATGATTTTGAAGTAATAGGCTTAACACCAGAAGAGGCACCAATGTTAGCACTGAATAGGGGATCATGGAGGAATTTTATAAGGAGTACTATGCTCCAGACTAAACGCTGAAAGGCATAATCAGTCTTAAATGATGATGATGATGATGATGATCAGAAGTCTCCTTGGTTCACTTTATTCATTGTTCAATGTACAGTTTGCATAACATAGGAGATCTCGTTACCGCCTCTCGTTCATGTCTCTCTGCGCTGTTTGGTTTGTGTGTAAGCTGTGGATAACTTTTCGCTCTCTGTATTTTAACCCTGCTATCAGCACACTTGAGGAAGAAGAAAATATATCATGTAGAGACTTAGATACCCTCAACACATTTTAATAAGCATGGATGGCTCAACCAAAATCCACCAATATAGAGGTCTTGACGTTCCACCTAAACAATAGAGTTGCAAACCAACAGCTCAATGTCAACTTCTCTCACCAGAAGATTAGACACAGATTCCAGCCTAAATACCTTGGTGTCACATTGTATAGGTCTTTAATGTGTAAAAGACAACTGGAAAACACTAGCTAAAAGCTGAAGACCCGAAACAACGTCATGAAGCAACTGTTTGGCGCAACCCGGTGTGCCGAAGCATCCACTCTATGCACTGCAGCTTTTACACTAATATACCTAGTAACTGAATACTGTGCCCCATACAATGAAACCAGACATACATGTGCATGAATCAATGAGACTAATTACTGGTACACTAAAATCCATACCGATACTTTGACCGCACACCATCAGTAACATCCCACCATGTGAACCGCGATGGCAAGAGGCAAGCAATCGAGAACGGAGGACGCTGCTTCGTCCCGACTATCCCCCAAGGGATTCATACAGTCTTATATGACCCTTCTCCGGACCGCTTGATATCATGCGCTCCACTGTGAAATAAGGCAAAAAACAAGAAGCATTTTGACGTTGAGAGACGCAAGAGATGGAATAGGGCAACAATAAAACATCACTATACTCAAGATACATCTGCATGCCTGCCAGGATTTAATGTGAAGAGAAGTGAGTGGACAACACTGAACAGACTAAAAACCGGTCACATCAGGTGCAATGCTATGATGTACAATTAGCGACTATCAAACTATCCAGTCTACGATTTTGGAGCTCAAGAAAAAATCGTTCAGCATATTGTTAGAGACAGTGTCATTCAGTGACTTCTTCCCTCTGCAGTCAATTGGCTTCGCTCACTAGGTGCTGAACTCTATTGCTTTAGGTAAATACCGGGATGGTAGCTCTGAAATTCACGCGTATTTTAATGTTGCACCCCTATGTGATCATGCCGTAGGAGTGCGCGGAAAAGCAGGGTTGAAACTGTATACAAGAAGTATCCTTTCCAAGCCAAGGTTCACGTTCAAATTTCTTCGAATGATTTTGGATGGTACCTAATTGTTCCTACCTGAACACGAGAGCAAACATTGTGGTCGCGCCGCCCCAAAGTGGTCAGGTCACATTTTTTGAGCATGCATCTCCACAATGTCCGTAGAGAAGAGTAGAAATGTCTCGGGTTGTCACGTGTCGAAGGTTGTCAACGACGTCTTCTCGTTGCCCATCGCACTGCGAACTGTCGTTTTCGAACGCGAAATCTGTGAGAATCAACGGCTCATAGTAAGGGGCGATTTCATTAACACGCTTTATGAACGTCCCGAGACTTTTTCTTGTCAATACTGATTGACGGTGCGTCTGGAATCTTTTTCTCTGCCACTTATAGGAATACCGAATGATTCCAATGCTGGCCGTAGTGGTTCTGATCTCCATCCCCCGAGGCCTCCAGTGAAGGAGTGAAATGTGAATAAGAGGGGCTGTGACTATATTCCCATCGTGTGACACGTCTACAATGGCGCTGGACAGGATTTTGGTGAAGCCTGGTGTAAATGTGACAGCATTAACCCACCTTGTATTGTGTTGTATTAAACCGAGGACCTAGAAACGACGGAGAGGCTTCGTCCCGCCATTGCCCTCAGTGGTTCACAACCCCACGACAGGTCACAGGAGTCCACCCAACCCACCTGCCCCCCAATCGCCGACACAGTGTAACTGGGGCGAAATAAGGGGAACCCGCCCTCATTCGCCAAGGTAGATGGAAAACCGCCTTAAAAACCATCCACAGGCTGGCCGGCACACCGGACCTCGACTCTAATCCGCCGAGTGGATTCGTGTCGGGGACTGGCACACCTTGCCGCTCGGGATGCAGCGCATCAGACCGCGTGGCTAGCCGGGCGGGAACCCAGCACGTACGTCACTGTGGCCTTTGCTTCGCATGTGTCTACACCTTGCTGTTTGAAGCGTCATCGAGCCCGAGGGTAAAGTCGCACGCCGCCGAAGAAGATTGTAGGCACCTTTGAGCCAAATTCGAAACTCTTGCGTCTCAGTGGTTGGGAATTACGTGGTTGCGAAAAAGTAATTCTCTAATTCTGTTGCGCGATGTTTATTTTTTGCTACAACTACTTAAAACTTTAATATGAAATCTTACTTAGTGAAAAGTCACGACGTGGTGGAAAATGAAAGCAATTTTCAGCATGAACATTACAGATTGATCATAGAACACCAATTTTTAAGAAATCATGTATCAAAAAATTTAAAAATGAAGGCTCTTGTTACCAACTGCACAGTTTATACTTTTCTGTGCTTCTTATTTCTTTGAAAGTGGTGTCCAAATGCATACGCAGTCCTTTCTTTTTTTCAGAATTATATTGTTTTAGGGTTCTGTACCTCAGTTGGTAAAAACGGAGCAAATAAAAGATCACTTTCTTTTCTGTCTGTCTGTCGTCCGGCAATTTAAAGCCCTTTTCCTCAGGAACGGGTTGACGAATCAAGTTGAAATTTATGTCACATATTAAGGTCCATGGCCCATTGGTGATACAAGAATCTTAAGCTTTTAATGCAGTGCAATCAAAAGATACCGCCATTTATGCCTCATATTTTAATATCGCAAACTGATTCATCAAAACCTCTTGGACACTTCCCGTAGCTCTAGAAACACCAGATTTGCAAAGAAGCAAAGTTTCGCAGTACAAACGAAGAAAAAAAACTAGAAAATTGTTAATCGCTATTTACATCACACGAAAAAAAATTTTATCAATTGTTTTCCGAGATCATACTTAAAATTAAATATACATTTGGCGTCAGTTCTTTCGGCCATGTCCGAAGAAACAGACACCTTCGTTGATCCTGCAGCCATACATGACAATTAATTAATGGAATAACGCCATTAGCTGCTTGTGGGCACTAAAATAATTCAAGGGGAAAGCTGAAAATTTGTGCCGGATAGAGACTCGAACCTGATTATCCGTTTATCGCGAACGGTCGCCTCGATCACCTCGGCTATGCGGACATGATTTGTGACCAACGCAGGCTGCCAAACTATGGCTCAAATGGCTCTGAGCACTATGGGACTTAACTTCTGAGGTCATCAGTCGCCTAGAACTTAGAACTACTTAAACCTAACTAACCTAAAGACATCAGACACATCCATGCCCGACGCAGGTTTCGAACCTATGATCGTAGCGGTCGCGGGGTTCCAGACTGTAGCACCTAGAACCGCTCGGCCACCCCGGCCGGCTTGCCAAACTATCCACGCAGTACTGATGTAGTATCACTGCCCTTTATCCTCACTGTTAGTAGCGGTCGCTAATTTCCACAGGAGATCGGGCTTGTTTGTGCATCTGCACCGAAAGGATCATTGGCCATCTTGGTGGCCATGTGGTGTACGTTTCTTCGGACAAGCCCCATCTCCTATGGTAATCAGCGATCACTTCGAGGAACGATGAAAATATTCAGGGTCACTACGTCACTACGTCAGTAGTGTGTGAATAAGTTGGAAATTTGGATTAGTCAAGTACCGCGTCCGGATGGCTGAGGCGGTCGAGGTCACTGTTCGCGAGAAACGGATAATTCGCATTAGAGTCACGGTGCGTCACAAATCTTCAACTTTCCCTTCCCATTTACTTCAGTGACCACTAGCAGCTAATATAGCTTTTCCTTCGATTAATTAAAATTAAATATTATCGAAAGTCTTGGAATTTCTGGGACCGATATATTGACAGTATCAATGTCCATAAAAGGTAAAAAATCGCCCAGATTCTCGATTTCCAGTACATGTAAAAGGTCTATATTAGTGATTAAGCTTGTACGGAGACCTTAGAGCGCAAGTCCTACTCGCACGCGGCCATTTTTATTGATTAATTTCCTACCCCATTATTATTCTTTTGATATTGAACCTTATCTCTACACTGCAGTTATTGGTACGTTAATGTTCCATTCCTATTGTTTATCTGTTCTGATTTAATTCGTTAATACTTTCTTCTTCGAGCAAGTATAGTTTACAGTTTTTTAACACCCCCCAAAGACGTAAGCAAGACGTTTAGAGTACAGCTCTTACGCGGGATAACAGAAGTTTTGTCCCACAACTTACATATTAAACTCATTACTTGAAAGAGTCTTTTGAGTAGTCCTCCCGCCGGAGGTTCGAGTTCAAATGGTTCAAATGGCTCTGAGCACTATGGGACTTAACTTCTGAGGTCATCAGTCCCCTAGAACTTAGAACTACTTAAACCTAACTAACCTAAGGACATCACACACATCCATGCCCGAGGCAGGATTCGAACCTACGAGCGTAGCGGTCGCGCGGTTCCAGACTGTAGCGCCTAGAACCGCTCGGCCACCTCGGCCGGCCGGAGGTTCGAGTCCTCTCTCAGACATGGGTGTGTGTGTTGCCCTTAGCGTTAAGTTAGTTTAAGTAGTGTGCAAGTCTAGGGATCGATGACCTCAGCAGTTTGGTCCCTTAGCAATTCACACATATTTGAACATTTTTTGAACGGTGAGTGGAAGGTCGTGACGAGAAATTAATTTGAAGAATTTTTTAAAATATTTTTTTGTATAAGTAGATCTCGCTGATAGCTCGAAATATTTCCAGAAGATGTTGACGATTTTGCCGAATGTCACGTAGCAACACTGAAGTTAAGCCGGTGGGATACATAATAAAACTGATACTGGAACAGAGAGATTTATGTAAACTGGGATTTGCAAGGGGGTGCAGTAAACATTGCAAGGCGTGTCTCAGAAATGCGTGGAGGTCCGAATCGGATTGTGCTTCGTACGGCAGTACTATGGAATAACAGTAGATATCTGCACCAGTTGCAAAATTTTTAATATTGCTCACAAAGCGTCGTGGACTTTCAGCTCTATTTTCAGATGGACACAGTGTTTTTGTCAAACTATTCGTGTGTAAATGTAAAACATATTGCGTCCATCAAAAGAAGGGAAATGAATCCTTTGAAACGCGTCATATACGATATTACAATTTGTTTGACTGTGGCAGAATATATACATTTTTTTATTTTCCTTGTTGTACATCATACGCAGTGCGGCTTTCTAAATAAAAGACCAAATAAGAAGGAATATGATAGGCACGTCTGCTTCATTTTCCGCGAAGGTTCAACTTTCGCTGAGGCAGCGAACGATTGCCGGGTATTTCCACGTAATGGTCACAGGGGATGACGCAGTTAATTCTTCCGCAGTCTATAAGGCTTCCTATGACGACAGGAAGCAACATACAAAACCCTGGGCCGTCGTCGCAAGCTGCGCTTTGTGAACCAACCGTAGCCCAGAGAACCACCAGGGTTACGCCGGCAGAACAGCGATTACATGCGAACAATGTCCCCATTCCACCGGCGCGCGGAAAGCAATAATCATAAATATCGGCTATTTACGACCACTTACTTTACAATTGATTTTGTTACAGGTCATTACGAGAGGAGAAAACACATTTGTCCCTTATATTGGCAAAGTTAACTGTTTTCTTTACAATACATTGACTTCTACTTATTGCTGCCTTTAACGAAGTTGAGAAGGAGCTTATATCTTCTGCATGGTCTCTATCGGAAGAGGAGAAATCATAAACACTGGTGGTCTGAACCCCGTGCAGTTTGTTGTTACTGTTTAGCGTGGTAGAGGCGAATTACCTAGTTACGGGCAGTCTCGTCCGATGTGAAATTAGTGTCGATTATGGATGATTTTGTTGCCTATGTCCAACAGCAGTAAGTCTTTCTTGCTTGTTAATCGATTTTTACTATAGGAAATAGCGTGAAAGTACTGTAAGCAAATGAACAACATTTTTGGCCGTTGCGGACGTGACTATTCCTATGCATAAGGCACTTACTACAACGTAGTATTTCAACGTATTCATATAGTAATTCTTCCTAGATCTTCACTTTATTTAAGTAAACACATTCTTCAACTATCGTATAGCGTATTACCGATATATTTTTACATATGAAATTGTCATGTTAATGACGACATGATATCTTTTATCACGAACAAGAAGCTTCTGATAAACTATTGCATCTTGTTAGTTTCTTCTGTATCTGTTTCACTTTATTTTCGTTGACTTTCAAACGTTATTAAGTCGAGTGACAAAAGTTTACTTGGTGACCATTAGGACTACTGCGTATGAAAGAGAGAGATTCGGAGTAGATCAATAAGATCACGCGAGGCCATTCTTTGGAGTACCTTGCATTTGGACCGAGACGCTGCAGAAATCAAGATGCGAAACAAGAGGAGCTAAGAAGCTATACCACATCAGCATGACCCAAAAAGTCTGAAGGTTGCATAGATGCTGGTATGTTGAAATCGTTTTGAGGAAGAGTTGTGGAACACAAAAATGGAATGATGGAAGCAATTTGTGGCGGCTAACTTAGATATAGTTCCCTGGGGTGTACCATATCAACCAGTCTGCGAGAAAAACGCTCACCAATATCATATCCATGCTGGAAAGAAATGTTGGGATGGTAACAGGAAGTTGGGAACAATCAGCTGCCCTGCTAATCGAAACACTACTTCCTGACGATGGACAAGGAGGCAAGATAGATGATCAGCGTAGGCGACGGGAAATATTATGGGAAGAATATAGAAACAATAAACTTGTGTATCCTTTCGGGCAAGAAGAAATTAGGCAAATAATTTAAAGACTGAAAAAGAAAAAGTCTTCAGGACCGAACGGGCAAGGAAGGGTCCCTGCACCGCGGAAGAACGCTGAAGTGGTATTAACTAGAAAAGGGCAAGATAAGGATTCGATGAGACCCAAATCCGGCAGACCAATTTGTCTTTCGAACATTCTTGGCAATGTATTTGAAAAACTATTATGCCAAAGATCGCAAGACCGCAGAGTGCTACACGGGATGAGCTCTCACCAGTGGGGGTTTATAAGAGGTAAGTCAGCTGAAGACGCAATTAATATGGCGATCTCGCTAGCGACAGTTATTCTACGTAACCTCTAGCGATGATTGATATTACTGACGTTTCCGATAACCTATGGAGTATACTGGATTCTAAAGCAACACTAAAGAATGAGTGGACGTGGCGCATCTTGGACGAGCTGCGGTATCCAGGAAGGCGAAGGAAGACTTTACGAGGCATTCAACCATAAGTCATCATGCTACTATTCAGACTAGACAACTTACTCTGCAGATGGAGAGAAGATAACTGATGTCGGGGACCAGCGACTGAAATACGCTAAAGAATCTACACTGCGGTGGTGCAAGTGGTCATGGAAGTGTGGACTTTTAAGAGTGATGGGAGGGATTACTTGTAATACTGGAAAAGCTGCTGAGATGCTGCCCGAAGTCCAAGGAATCCAGCAGACTGTGGCTGTTGTCCGGTGAAGTATGAGGGCGGATCCAGTAGCGGAGACAACCATCTACAAGTTAAATGTACCAAAATAAATGAACAAAAGAGTGCAAATTCTGTAGTGTTTGCAGGAGATTAGTAGCTGGGTAATAGGTTAAGGGTTCAATGCAGTTTTATAGTAGCAGAAGTAGTTGTATTTTTTATGTATAAATACATATTTTAATTAAGTTTCAGAAATAAATAACTAATATATAATTCATTATTATCCAAGGAAATGTGATTTGAATGGCCTATTTTAGCTTTACAGATAATAGATTTAATTACGAATAATAAATAAGTAAAAATAAAAATCCCATCAATTATGCTTCTGCTACCTCCAGGTATACGAAAGGTAAATTTCCTTTTCATGATTTATCCTCATCCAAGGCGAAACTAAGATTGCACATGCAAGTGTGTAACTGAGAGAAGATAAGCAAAATAAACAATAGTAGCAAGAAAAAATGTCCACTTGATAGCCTCACTGTCCAATATCTAGCTGGACGGATAGAAAATGCCACTGCTGATGGCGTGGATCTTACACGATCAAGATTGAAAATGCTTCTATGGATAAGCAAGGAAGGGAGATTAGGTTTTAACATACTCTTGACGCAGTTGTTGCAGACCGAACAAACACTCAGGGTGATCGGAACGAGACGTCAACTATGACCTCGATAGGAAAAGGAAGAGCGATATAGTTTACTGTCCCGCCGTTGTTGTAGTTGTTAGAGGCAAGAAAAGAAATGAACTTATAATGAGGAATGCAGCCGGTCATGTCTTATTCAATGCAAACATCCCAATATTCGCATGAAGTGGTTTAGCGAAACCACGAAAAATCTGAACCTCTATAGCCGGACAAAGGTATGAATCCTGCTGTTTTTGAAAGCTATTCAGTGCCTCAACACCGCCACCTCGTTCGGGAATTAAGAATTAGCGTAGTTTGTGTGCACGCAATTTACCAAATTCACCGTCATTTTCAAGGCAGGAATGAAATGAAACATCGCTGTGCATGGCAGCTTAAATCCTCGAGGGAAACAGAAGACTGCTTGTCGAGAAAGGAAACACACGTCGAAAACAACTATCGCCACCACAGAACGAAAGTTGACGAACGCCAGAAATTATTAAAAGTGAAATAATAATTAACAATGAGTGAGCAAGTAGCGATAATTCCGTTCCTTCTTGCTTGAACGTGGACTGAGCAGCATTCCAGACAGAATTTAAGCAAAAATCTATATCTATAAGGTCACTCTGCAGTTCAGTCTCAATAGCTTCCTTAATAACGCCATCACCGTAAATAAAAATACATGCCAGAATTTGTGTTGTTATATTCCCTCACATGATCGCTACCAAGGTGATGTTCTGCAATCGCAGATTTGCTCGGTATTTGTAAGGTTCCGCTTACGCTCTATACACCATTCCTCCACAGTTCTGATGGTCTGACCAACAATGATATGCCACTTCTGAGCGGAATGCGATAGGCACCGGCCTTACGTAAACAAAGGTAATCAGTAAGATTTGATGTGATCTCTTTCCTCACCTCTGTTTGTCTGTGAACTCTTTTCGGTTAGCTGAATTTGTTATTTACTAAACTAACCTGTTTCAAAATGTGTTGGCCTCGATTTACTTTCGATTCAATGGGCAGTTCTATGATCAGACAGATGTAATTGGGTTGGGGAGACCTTTGTAACCTATTGTTGCCAATCTTTATATGAAAAATTTAGAGGAATGTGCTCTGGAATAGGCAGCATTGAAGCAAGTATGTATTTTCATATAGCAAACGATAACTTTATTTCGTGTGGAAGCTGTAGACGTAGGCACCACACCGTTACTCTCATCACTCACCCGATTCACAGTATGTCGATAGCGCAACGCGCGACTAATTTATCTCTCACTACACCTGCACTGGGAAAAGGTGACATTGAGGTGGGCTAACTAAGCTGTTGAGTTCATCGGTTATCGGTCCCTAGACTTACACGCTACTTAAACTAACTTACGCTAAGAACAACACACACACACCCATGCCCGAGGGAGGACTCAAACCTCCGACAGGAGGGGCCGCGCCGTCCGTGACATGGCGCCTCAAACCGCTCGGCCACTCCGCGTGGCTGAGTTTTAAAACTACCGCAGGCTATCGTAGACTACCGTAAGTACATAAGTTCAACTCGCCGTCTCTTTTCCTACATTATAAAGTAGCAAATCAATACGGAAGTAGTTTTTAAGCATATTTACAGCTAGTTTTTTTCCGCGCCATAATGTAACCAAACGGTTTGTCGTGATAACTGAAGAAAGCTTCACGAGCCAAGATCGCTGAAAAAGCTTTTTGTTGTATGGGGTGGGGGGGGGGGGGGGTGGGGGGGGGGGCAAAAGTTAATGTATGCATATAACCACACCGCGTGACGTGCACACCACGTGTACGCCCGCCACGTGGTCCACGCCGGTTCAGAGCGTAGTGTGGGCTGTGTCAGTGTGAGTGGAGTAGTGCAGAGGGGACGATGGTACTCGCAGTGGAGCAGCTGGTGTTTGTTGTAAGAAGTTACGTGAAAACAAAGTCATGTGGTCAGTTGTTTGCAGAGAAGTTTAATGGTGTGGCCAAGTGCTAGCAAAGAGTGTCATGCAACGCACAGTCCGAAAATAAAATCAGACAGAATGTATCAAAAAACACTCCGAAACATGCCCGCACCCCAAAAAATGTGGGTGCAGCACACCAGAAGAGTTGCGCCAATTGAATCCGAATTGTCTCAAGACATCAGCGTATCACGTCAAAATGTGGACGAATACCCCACCTGTACATGCATCCCTATCGAGTGTCTGCTGTTAAAACTAACAGGTGCTCCTAGGTTCGTACAGTTTTGCGAGTGGCTTTTCACTGAGATAACAACGAATGGATTGGAGATGGATCTATTCTTTATAGCTGATAAAGCCTGGTTTCAACTGAGTGCTTATGTCAACTCACAGAACCACAGTTTCTGGGCAGTGGAGGATCCGCACAACTTCCATGAACACCATTGTATGATCAGAAGGTTTCGGTTTGTTGTGCTGTGTCTGCACGCCGCATTATTGGTCCCACGTTCATTCAGCACACTCTGACTCCGGCGCGTTGCATTGCCAACATTTTGGAACCGTTTGTGGCAGCACTAACAAAGGAGGAAAGACCTGCTGTTACTTATATCAGGATGGAGCAACAGCTCATTCTGCCGGCCGATCCTTGGAGCACATTTAATCTTCATGCCTGACATTTCATAGCAGAGGTCAGTCTGGTCGCGGCCCTAGCTGGCCACCCAGGTCATCTGATCCGTCAATGGGAACCTCTCAGGTCTAAGGTGTATGGCAACAACTCTCATAGTCTTCAAGAATTGCAACGTAACATTTCGGATGAGGCTGCAGCAATTCTAACAGTCCAGCTTCGATCCGCCTTCAGCAACCTGCTGACTAGGGTCCAAAAGTGCCAAGAGATGAGTGGTGGTCACTTTCAACATCTGCCGTATCTTGGAACTCTGCTCTCCGGGTCACTGTTATTTTCCCCACAACCTATGACCGCTTTCTACAGAGTTACGCTGTCATCACCGGATGTTATGCTTTGTAGGACATACTCAAAAGATTCAAAAGTATAAGATCCGATCATGAGAGAATAGCTCTGTCGAAACCGCTCATATAATAACATACTTTCTTAGTGTTCTTGGCTTGTGAAGCATTTTTCAGTTATCATACATTGGAGATCATGCCCAGGCTGATCACGTCAGGAATATACGGGATCAGCATTAACAAAACCGACAAACTGCAGGGACGGATTTCTGACTGGAAATGGAGGAAGAAAGATGGTTCAAATGGCTCTGAGCACTATGGGACTTAACTTCTGAGGTCATGAGTCCTCTAAGAACCGCTCGGCCACTCAGGCCGGCAGGAAGAAAGATCCTATGAGCATATGTCCGGAAATGCCGCGTTGGTACAGTGGACGGCGCTGCTGAATGACAGTTCCTCTGACCACGTGTCATGTGTTTTTTGTATGTTGCAGGATGTGCGATTGACGTAGCGTACTATAAGCAGCAGAATGGTCCGGGTTTCATGTCGGCAACCAGCTGAGATGGTGTTTGTGTACGGCCCAGCAGAGGGAAACGGTGAGAGGCAGCGCGGCTATATCAGACCATGTACTCTCACAGACACCAGCCACATCCCATAACATTTCAAGCTCTTTATGGGCTTTTGTGTGATCAAGGTTCTTTCAGACGGATGAACATGCAAGCAGGCGGTAGACTACGCCTACACCAGATTTGCAGGACCAGATTCTACAGGATATTGAGACGAAATCTCATATGAGCTCAGGGAAGTGGCCCGCCAACATGGTGTACACCAAAGTACGATTATGCGCATCCCGCATGACAACCGTTACTAGCCCTATCACCTGCAATCCCATGGAGGCCATTTTGAAAATCTATTGCGATTTGAATGTGATGCATCTCTGTAGTGTGCTCTGGGACCACTTGTTGTCACTGTCTATACAACGTCCATTTCTGTATACAAGTTCATACGACCATTTTTCCTCATTTCCAGTCAGGACTCTGTCTCTGCAGTTTGTCGGTTTCATTAACGTTCACCTTGTAGAAATATTATTATGAATTCAGTTCCTGGTCACATCCTTTACTAGTTATACGCTGTGAAATGCTTCTTCTAATGAAGAATGGACATTGCAGATGAAGTTGTTTCACAAATTATGACGAAAGTGTTAGCCACTAAGGTAGTATAACTTATTTCTATGACAGTCCGCATGTGCGATGGTTACTGATAACATGCAACACGACGGAAACAGTTATACACACACTTGAATGTTATAGGCATATTATTTACACAGTTTTGGTTAATTTGCATTGCCAGAATGACCATATTGGCATACGTGAATGTTTCGTTTAGATCTATAAGAATGAGTTAATAGATGCGGCACAGTTCCATGGCCAATGATGTTCTGCTTAACCTTGTAATGAACTGCTGGAAAGATGTCACATCAGAGCACACACAGGATTCAGAATTTTGAAGAGACTGATGCAGATGAGGTACCTACTGGACTGTTCATACACATTAATATGAGCACCTGTCAAAAACCTGAATAGCCACCTTCTGCAGTGCGGATCGCTGCCAGAGTCAATGAAGTTCTAAAAGATACCGGTGCAGCCGGCCGGGGTGGCCGAGCGGTTCTAGGCGCTACAGTCTGGAACCGCGCGACCGCTACGGTCACAGGTTCGAATCCTGCCTCGGGCATGGATGTGTGTGATGTCCTTAGGTTAGTTAGGTTTAAGTAGTTCTTAGTTCTAGGGGACTGATGACCTTAGAAGTTAAGTCCTATAGTGCTCAGAGCCATTTGAACCATTTTTTGGTACCGGTGGGGATGTGGAGCCATCCCGTGGCCCTCTGCTCTCGGTTGAGGATACGTGCCACGTACAGCCCACAGATTCTCGATTGGGTTTAAATCCGGGCATTACGGTTTCCAGCGACGGGGCTTGGGGTACCGTAAACTTATATTGGTGTTCATCGAACCGCGCACGTACACTGCGAGCTATGTGACACATTGGATTGTCCTGTTGGTTGATGCCATAGTGCCGAGGAAAAACAAATGCATGTTAGGGAGCATATGATCCCCAAGTATAAATGAGTAGTTGTGTTGATCCATTGTTCCTTCTAGAGTGACATGATCAACCAGGGAATGCAATGATAGCATTTCCTAGCCTACAGCGCTTTTTTATGGTATTGGGTGTTTTCTTTCAGACGTTACACGCCTTACACGTCATTTGTCCGATGGAACATGTAACGTGATTCGTTTGAGGTCACCTGTAGCGACTGAATGGGCGTCCATTTGCAGTAGTGGCGTGTAAATTCGAGCCCTCGTCACCAATGACAGCTGTCAGTATGTGTGCATGAAACAGCCTGTTGCTCGCCCCTTGGTTCATCTGAGTGGTCAGTTGCTCAACAGTTTCACGTCTATTCGTTTGTATACATTTCCGCAGCCGTCATTCACCCCTGTCATCTATGGAGCGCAGTGCACCACGGTTGCCTCGGCGCTCTTTTTCGATAGCGCCATGTTGCCTTGCACGATGTATTTTAACCACGGTGGCACGCGACGAGTCTACGAACTTAGCCATTTCGGAAATTCTTCCATCCCTTGCCAGAAAATCAGTGATCTTGCCCCTTTTGACTTTAGATAAATTGCCCATTTATACATTTCGACAACGCCTGCACTGTTTTCCAAGTCCCCCGACACTCTTGCAACCGTTGCTAGTGCTGCCGTCAGCGAGTGGTTGTTGGACGTTGACGGCGAACGTAGGTAATGGTCACGTTGATGTGGCTGGGCTGTGTACACTACTGGCCAATAAAATTGCTACACCAAGAAGAAATGCAGATGTAAACGGGTATTCATTGGACAAATATATTACACTAGAACAGACATAAGATTACATTTTAACGCAATTTGGGTGCATAGATCCTGAGAAATCAGTACCCAGAACAACCACCTCTGGCCGTAATAACGGCCTTGATACGCCTCGGCATTGAGCCAAACAGAGCTTGGATGGCGTGTACAGGTACAGCTGCCCATGCAGCTTCGACACGATACCACAGTTCATCAAGAGTAGTGACTGACGTATTGTGACGAGCCAGTTGCTCGGCCACCATTGCCCAGACGTTTTCAGTTGGTGAGAGATCTGGGAATGTGCTGGCCAGGGCAGCATCGAACATTTTCTGTATCCAGAAAGCCCCGTACAGGACCTGCAACATGTGGTCCTGCATTATCCTGCTGAAATGTAGGGATAGAATGAAAGGTAGAGCCACGGGTCGTAACATATGTGAAATGTAACGTCCACTGTTCAAAGTGCTGTCAATGCGAACAAGAGGTGACCGAGACGTGTAACCAATGGCACCCCAAACCATCACGCCGGGTGATACGCCAGTAGGGCGATGACGAATACACGCTTCCAATGTGCGTTCACCGCGATGTCGCCAAACACGGATGCGACCATCACGATGCTGTAAACAGAACCTGAATTCATCCGAGAAAATGACGTTTTGCCATTCGTGCACCCAGGTTCGTCGTTGAGTACACCATCGCAGGCGCTCCTGTCTGTCATGCAGCGTCAAGGGTAACCGCAGCCATGGTTTCCGCGCTGGTAGTCCATGCTGCTGCAAACGTCGTCGAACTGTTCGTGCAGATGGTTGTTGTCTTGCAAACGTCCCCTTGTCTTGACTCAGGGATCGAGACGTGGCTGCACGATCCGTTACAGCCATGCGGGTAAGATGCCTGTCATCTCGACTGCTTGTGATACGAGGCCGTTGGGATCCAGCACGGCGTTCCGTATTACCCCCCTGAACCCACCGATTCCATATTCGGCTAACAGTCATTGGATCTCGAAAACGCGAGCAGCAATGTCGCGATACGATAAACCGCAATTGCGATAGGCTACAATCCGACCTTTATCAAAGTGGTGCGCATTTCTCCTCCTTACACGAAGCATCACAACAACGTTTCACCAGGCAACGCCGGTCAACTGCTGTTTGTGTATGAGAAATCGGTTGGAAACTTTCCTCATGTCAGCACGTTGTAGGTGTCGCCACCGGCGCCAACCTTGTGTAAATGCTCTAAAAAGCTAATCATTTGCATATCACAGCATCTTCTTCCTGTCGGTTAAATTTCGCGTCTGTAGTACGTTATCTTCGTGATGTAGCAATTTTAAAGGCCTGTAGTGCATTTGTACAGTTTCAAGCACTAGTTCTATCTGACAGTAGTCTGGGTAACGCAGTGTCAAGTGGACCAGTTTGTGAAACGTATAGTAGAGATAAAGCAGAAGCATTTTATGAATGGAGTGGCTACAAATGTGGATGTAGGGACAGGTTAATAGTACATATGTTAGGACACATCAGGGAATGACTTCCATGCTACTAGAGTGTGTTGTAGAGGGCAAAAACAGTACAGGAAGACAGAGATTGGAATACATCCAGTAAATAATTGAGAAAATAGGTTGCAAGTCCTACTCTGAGATGAAGAGGTTGCCACAGGAGGGGAATTCGTGGTTGGCCGCAGCAGACCAGTCAGAAGACTGATGACTGAAAAATATGGTCTAAAGGTCGTTGTGAACCCCGTCGTTTGGGAAATTTCTTCCTGCTCAGTGCAAATGGTATGTAACAGAAGTTGAGATTGATAATTTCCTAAAGATTTTTTTCAAATTTCTCGGCGCAGATTTTGTTCTCTTGATTGACTGGTATGAATATTTACCACCAACAATTTTATTGCTTACTATTTCCAAAGAGTACATACTAATATGTTTCATTGTTATGTTGGATAGAGTATTTTGTCACTTAAAGGGTTAATAGTAACTTTCAAGACATCAAACACCAATACAGATGATGAAACGTGGACACATCAGACATATGGCAGTGGCTCAAGACTGTGTTCCACCCTTGTTAACATGATATTAACGTTACCAATTTTCGTAATTAATCTGTAGTACTGCTGTGTTATTCTGTAGCTAACTTTGTCAGTTGTGTGGAGAATTTTCTAGAAATAATACGAACTGGAGGTGATGAAATTCGTTGTCTCTCCCTGAACAGTGGAAAGAAACATTGTAGCCGTCTGGTGTCGAGGTTAACACAATTACTTAAACAGGGCTGCTGGGGAGAAGACTGTTAACGCTGTCGCAGACATCACCACTTGCGTCTGAAAGGGCGGTGAGGAAGTTAGAAGCTTAATTAAAGGCGAAGAGTTTTGTAAGAGGCTTAGAATTTTTGGCCACAGTTGCGGCGGCAGTGTTCCGGGCGTCGCTAATTAGACGGCCCCGGGCGGGGCGCCGCGCGGCCACAAATTAGCGAGTCGTGGCTGGCCCGGAGCGCGCGGGCACCTGCGGTCGCATTACGCGCCCTTTACTGCCGCAGATAAGGGCGGCTGCAGCGCCGGTGGCAGCCGGCCCGCGTAAATACCAGCCGGCGGCCTTGTGTTGCGTCGCTGCAACTTCGCTCGGTGTAATCTTCCCGGGAGACAGCGCAGCACCAACTACTGTGCTCGTTTATGGCTCTGGCTATCCATATCGTAGACGGGAAATGCTAGAACTAAAAGTATGTCTGGCTGAAACGTTTACCATGCTTTTCCAGGCCGAGATCAGAGGCTGGAGTCCATTTATTTAATTACTAAACTATGACTAAACTCCTCCCGAACAGACCCTGAAGGCCCAACGGTACCGACCGACCGCCGTGTCATCTTCAGCCCATAGGTGTCATTGGATGCAGATATGGAGGGGCATGTGGTCAGCACACCGCTCTCCTGGCCTTATATCAGTTTCCGAGACCGGATTTATTTAATTACACTGAAGTGAAAGATATCATGACTCCTTCTTAATATCGTATCGGACATCCTTCTGCCTGGAGTAGAGCAGAAGATAGACGTGGATTCAACAATTCACTGAAAGTCCCCTGCAGAAATACTGAGCCATGTTGCCTCTGTAGCCGTCCATAATTACGAAACTGTTGCCGGAGCAGGATTCTGTGATTATCGATTATGTTCCGTAAATGTTCGATCGGATTTACGTCCTGCGTTGTGGGTGGCCAAACGATTTGCTCGAACTGTCCAGAATGTTCTTCAATCCATCGTCGTTTGGGAACACGAAGTCCATGAAAACCAGCAAAAGGTCTTCAAGTGGCCGAAAATAATCATTTCCAATCAGCGATCTGTTCGTTTGGACCAGATGACGCAGTCTATTCCATGTAAACACAGCCCACACCATACGCGAAAGAACTTGCCCCCCTTCTAACAGCCGTATACCGCAAGTCTCTAGAGGAACGGAAGGTTCCAAATGATTGAAAAACAGTACAGGTAGTTCCAGTTTTCAAGAAGGGTCGTCGAGCAGATGCGCAAAACTATAGGCCTATATCTCTGACATCGATCTGTTGTAGAATTTTAGAACATATTTTTTGCTCGCGTATCATGTCATTTCTGGAAACCCAGAATCTACTCTGTAGGAATCAACATGGATTCCGGAAGCAGCGATCGTGTGAGACCCAACTCGCTTTATCTATTCATGAGACTCAGAAAATAATAGATACAGGCTCCCAAATAGATGCCATTTTCCTTGACTTCCGGAAGGCGTTCGATACAGTTCCGCACTGTCGCCTGATAAACAAAGTAAGAGCCTACGGAAAATCAGACAAGCTGTGTGGCTGGATTGAAGAGTTTTTAGCAAACAGAACACAGCATGCTATTCTCAATGGAGAGACGTCTACAGACGTTAAAGTAACCTCTGGCGTGGCACATGGGAGTGTTATGAGACCATTGCTTTTCACAATATATATAAATGATTTTGGTAAACATTTTTGGAATTCAGTGACCAATTAATTGTTATTGTGATCAGTTGACTGCACAGCAGCAAGGAGAGCTCCACCTACCAACCCAAAGGAGCCAATGGGTCTGATGATGGTTTTATAGAAAAAACCGAAACCGGTTACTCATTAAAACAGACATAACGTGATCAAGACTGAACTTTAATCTAAATATATATAAATGACCTAGTAGATAGTGTCGGAAGTTCCATGCGGCTTTTCGCGGATGATGCTGTAGTACACAGAGAAGTTGCAGCATTAGAAAATTGCAGCGAAATGCAGGAAGATCTGCAACGGATAGGCACTTGGTGCAGGGAGTGGCAACTGACCCTTAACATAGACAAATGTAATATACTGCAAATACATAGAAAGAAGGATCCTTTATTGTATGATTATGAGATAGCAGAACAAACACTGGTAGCAGTTACTTCTGTAAAATATCTGGGAGTATGCGTACGGAACAATTTGAAGTGGAATGATCATATAAAATTAATTGTTGGTAAGGCGGATGCCAGGTTGAGATTCATTAGGAGAGCCCTTAGAAAATGTAGTCCATCATCAAAGGAGGTGGCTTACAAAACATTCGTTCGCCCTGTACCTGAGTATTGCTCATCAGTGTAGGATTCGTACCTGGTTGTGTTGATAGAGGAGATAGAGAAGATCCAAAGAAGAGCGGCGCGTTTCGTCACAGGGTTATTTGGTAAGCGTGATAGCGTTACGGAAGTGTTTAGCAAACTCAAGTGGCAGACTCTGCAAGAGAGACGCTCTGCATCGCGGTGTAGCTTGTTGTTCAGGTTTCGAGAGGGTACGTTTCTGGATGAGGTATCGAATATATGGCTTCCCCCTACTTATACCTCCCGAGGAGATAACGAATGTAAAATTAGAGAGATTCGAGCGCGCACGGAGGCTTTCCGGCAGTCGTTCATCCCGCGAACCATACGCGACTGGAACAGGAAAGGGAGGTAATGACAGTGGCACGTGAAGTGCCCTCCGCCACACACCGTTGGGTGGCTTGCTGAGTATAAATGTAAATGTAGATGTAGATGTAAGAGGCCACCAACAGCTTCCACAGCGCCTTGTTGACAACTTGGGTCCACGGCTTTGTGGGGTCTGCGCCATACTCGGATCCTGCCATCAGCTCTTACCAATTGACACCGGGATCATCTCACCAGGCCACAGTTTCCCATTCGTCTAGGTTCCAACCAATACTGTCACGAGCCCTGGAGAAGTGCTGCAGGCGATATCGTACTGCTAGCAAAGACACGTCTGTCGTACGTTTCTGCGGTTATTTCACGCAGTGTTGCTTGTCTGTTGTCATTGATAACCATACGCAAACGCCGCCGCCCTGGGTCGTTAAGCGAAGGCCGTCGGCCACCATGTTATCCGTGCTGCGAGTTAAAACCTGAAATGTGCTATTCTCGGCACACTCTTGACACAGTGGATCTCGAAATACTGAATTCCCCGACGACTTCCGCAATGGAATGCGTCTAGCTCCAACTACCATTCCGCTTTCAAAGTCTTAATTCCCGTCGTTCGGCCGTAATCATGTCGGAAACGTTTTCACATGAATCACCCGAATACAAATGACAAGCACGCCAATGCAGCACCATTTTACACCTTGTTTACGCGATACTACTACCATCTGTATTTGTGCTGTCCCAAGACTTTTGTCACCTCAGTGTAGTGTTAGACAGTCAGAAGTACATTGTAAGACATCCTAGCAAGCAAACCTTTTGCCTGAAAAAGTGATCTCCACATGCTACGTCGACCGAGAGACTGAAGGCTCCCCACGAACTCAAATATGCAGATGATTCTGTCATGCAACAGACTGAAATATATGAATAGAATGGCCCTCGTAAATGAGTCTCGGGTGTTGGTTCTTACAAAAATCACTAATGGTTTGATAACTAAAAGGGGGTTTCTTTTGAGTTATGAGGGGTCTGCTTGTACGTGGAGTCCGATTTTATAATATAATTCATGAAAAATAACCTGAAACGGTCGTAATATGTAGAAGAGATTGTGTCTTTGACACCACTGAACCAAAGATATTGCCTGAGTGGTAGAATAGATTTAAGTAGGAGCGTACTGAGTGCAGTAACAGTTGCCGTTGCACTCTGGTATGGGGTAGGATATAAGACATAAAGCTAGTGGCTAGCTGTGAGAATTTAATTGTTTGTCTATGGACGCAGCATAATACAGTTTTTGTAAAATAAAGTGATGAATAATATTATTTGTGTTCACACAGAGCCAGTAAATGTTAGGCCGTAGTTATTTCTATGAAAATGTAAAGTGTGTATTATTAGTTTATGAAACTATAAGATTATCAAAAATTGAAGTGATACTGATCGTTAACAAATATTGACCACTGTCGATGGCAATTATAGAAGGGTTATGAATTTATACTGTAACCTAAAGGGAAAGCAACTGGAACAAATTTGTAAGGAACTGAAATTCTATGCAGCAACGTGTAACGCCGGAAATGCATATCCTCCTATTTCTATCTATTGTACGATAAATTTTTTTCCTTATTTTGTTTCCTGAAGATATGACATTTCTGTGTCTTTATATACTGTAATTGTTTTGCTATTTGTATATATATGTCGATGTATAATTGGTTTGTTTTGTAAATATTTATATTTTTACGCTGAGTCTGGCCTAGGGAAAACTATGCTATCGAACGATTACATCGATAGGTCGTGTGGAGAACCAAAGTGTTTAGGATCTTTGGTAGTGTTAACCCTGCCGCATGGAGCGCGGGCGGAGGGGGTCTGGCTGGAGTTGGGCGGTGGAGCACAATGACGCTGCCGGCCGAAGTGGCCGTGCGGTTCTAGGCGCTGCAGTCTGGAACCGCGAGACCGCTACGGTCGCAGGTTCGAATCCTGCCTCGGGCATGGATGTGTGTGATGTCCTTACGTTAGTTAGGTTTAACTAGTTCTAAGTTCTAGGGGACTAATGACCTCAGAAGTTGAGTCCCATAGTGCTCAGAGCCATTTGAACCACAATGACGCTCTCGCGATTTGCCGCGCTTTCGGGGTTTGGTAGCATGTAGTTGTGCTAGACTTGCTATGATAGCTTCTGACACGGTGTCGCGGACGGGAAGCATTAGCTGGCGCACATCAAGAGCCCGTTACGCCTGGTGACCGTGTCGAGAAGAAGGCGCGCCAACATCCAGCTTCTGCAACAGCGACGGCCGACAATGAGTGACTGTCGCCACCTCCCCGATCGACGACTGCAAACCTTCAATCAACCAACAAGAAAGACTAAAAGCACGTAAAGTTATAGAACTGTATGGCAGACCTCAGCTTTTCAAACTGTTGCATCACAAAAATACAGCAACTTAGCATGAACCTTTGTTGCTCATTGTCCCAATTGCATTATCAAGCAGGGTCCCTTCCTTTTCTGGACTGAACCCGAGTGTCGTTGAAATTCATACGCCAGCATTAAACTAATATCATTCCATTTCACTGCTTTAATTTCAAAGTTCAGTTAAAGTATTCATAACTGGCTACAATATTTAAATTACACAAGCAGAAATTAAGAGTGCGAGTTTTGTTACCATATTTTAGGTTACCTGTGACTGCAGCTCAGCTTGGAACGTACTAAATTTTACTATTGTTAATTGTTCAGAATCATTTAATTCAAGTTCAAAGTTAAATCTCTTATTTCTAAATTGCGTAGATTCAAGTAGCTTTTGAAATGATTGTTGAGGTAGCCCAAGGCTAACCTTATTTTATTGAATTTCGTAGTGCTTCAGAAACAAATTTCACTATTAATTTCAGTCACTAAATTAATTATCAGTTTTCCGGTTTTATTAATTCTTTTGCTAAATTAATTCAGAGTGTAGCGAAGTTTATTACGTCTGACAAACATTCAGTTTTCACACAACACGTGTCAACCTTCAGTTGCCACGCTTCTAGTGCTAATTTTATGTGCATTAATCTTTCATTTTCAGTTATTATAGTAATTGTCCATGGGACTGGCGACCGTAAATTTCACCAAATCTCAAATATCTAATTAACGCCAATTAATTGTTAACGTAACGACCGCACATTTACTTTCTTTATTAATTTTACCCTTTTCTCAAAATTAATTTCGACCAATTTCATTTGCATTTTTCCTTTCATTTAGATGTAACCCTTTCCTCCCTCTTTACCGACAAATTAACTTCGGTGACGATTGCTTTTCCCGAATTTCCATTAGGTGCACGTGGTTTAATTTTTCACTATCATTAAGGTCGATAAGTGAGGGGGAGGTTACAAACGCAATATGTGGATTTGGCTGAATTTTACAATACTGACCCTTGAACGAAGTATTTTCCATCAGATTTAATGTATAGGTTGATTAGGTATATCCTATTTGTAATATTTTGTGTGTTTTGTAATCCTGAGACAGAGAAATTAAATTTTGGAAACTATTTTGTCAAACAAAGTCAGACTTTTTCTCGTATAACAATTCAAATGTTTTTAATTACGGCGCTAAATAAAAATTGTAGAACGGTTGAGAAATTCAATGATTTTGAAGTTAATGTAAAATGATTTATATCAAATTTTGTGAAGGTGACACTTTATTTTGAATACAATTTTCGAAATGAAGCATTCGGTCTTAGCACATCCCCTTATCAGTACCTCATTCTCTTCTATGTCGTGTTTATTTAAATCCAATCAATATTTTTGTAAAACAAATAATTTTTCAATCAGAATAAAAAATATTAATGTGCCAGACTCAGACAAGTATTAATTTTTGTAACAATTTTCAATGTGGATAGCTTTGCAGAGCGCTGAGCATATATGCAGTATTTTCACTGAACATTTGCAAGATTTTATGAGCCAATCTGCTGATATTATTTGTATGAAGCTATTTTACGGCCTGCATTGCACTTCGCTGTGCCAAAATTGAATATTTTCTGTGTCTACTGTGGAGACTCTAGAGCTAGGGAAAACTTATTTCAATGTTTATTTGCACAGGGAATTTTGTCATTTATTGTACAGGGCCATAGAACTCGTTGATCACGAGACTGAGTAAATTTGTGAGGGATTGATTTCATTATGGGCATTGCGTACTGGTTTTCCACATTAAGTTGTTTATTTTGTTTCTGGATTACAGTAAAACTGATTAAGCACACTATTTGGTCAACAACAAATGCTTTAAATGGATCTGAGAACTATGGGACTTAACAACTGAGGTCATCAGTCCCCTAGAACTTAGAACTACTTAAACCTAACTAACCTAAGGACGTCACACACACCCATGCCCGGGGCAGGATTCGAACCTGCGACCCTAGCGCTCAACAACATATCACATAGTTAATTTGCATAACACAAACATTACGCTTTTCGTATTCAGTGGCAGATAAATATAAATTTTTGAAAGAACGTTTCACCTTTATAAAGAACGTTACAAAGGACTGAATAGAAAATCTTGGCCAAGATTAATCCTAATTTGTTCAACCATTGCTTGTAAGCATATATATAATCAAGAAACCAGACAGTTACAGAATAATGTGAGCAATAAATTACAAAATGACAGGAACTACAAATTGTTAACATTTGAAAAACGCTTAAATAGGAGGCAGATTGGTTTGGCAAGGTCTACACGGAACAAGTGAGTCGATAGTGATCATCATGTCAACAGCTAATGCTCGAAAATGCGCTGCGCCGCGGAATTGAAGGAGCATTTTTCGAAAACCCGTAAGCGACGCTTAAGTTTGAAATTTAGGTCGAAGGTGCGTACTATCTTCCTTCGTAAAGATGTAAAAGGGTGGTACTCTTCGACATCACCCTCAGGCTCGACGACGGTTGAAACAGCAAGTTGTCGACATCTGCGAAAAAAAGGCCACTGTTCACAAGTACATGAGACGTGTAAGGTGGTTTAATGACATCACATTGGCAGCAAATCTCGCCACAATTTTGCCTATCGTCGACGTGTCACAAGACGGGAAAGTCGTCACAACCACTCTTACCCAAATTTCACCCTTTCCTTTGACGTCTCTTCAGTGAAGGACAGAACCGCGAAGCCCAGCGTTGAAATCACGCTGGTTTCTTAATGGGTGGTCGAGGGAAACGTTCCAGACATCCCGCTGTTCAGAACTGGCATGAACTGGCAGCAGGGAGGGGGCATAAAGGGCGGCAATGAGACCGCCCCTTTCAGTGGGGCCTTGATTTCCACTCATTTCGCGATCGAAAAGGCAGTCCGCGTTGTGATGAGCAACAGGAAGATGTTCTTGACAACTTTGGCACAGCTGACATCCCAGGGCGTTTCAGCCATTCTGTAAGGACATTGTGAGGTTGCAACCCCATCGAACGTGATCGCACTCGTTCGAGAGCAGCTCGACAGTAATTTTTGCTCTCGTGTACAGGTTGGAACCAATAGAGACCGTTCAAAACCATTAGACGAAATTTGAAGTAATCTAAGCAGGTAAGGGTGCTATTGCTTTTTCAGTGCTCCACCTGTGGCGCGATTACAGGGGATTGGGGATGCGACATTGACACATGCTTGAGTAACTCTGCAAAGGATCCCGGTCTCTCTCTCTCTCTCTCTCTTTTCTCTCTCCCCCCCCCCCCCCCCCCCCACCACACCCCGGCAGTTCAACAAAACCGCGGTGGCACTCACCCACCTTTACTGAGAATTTAAGGAAAGGATATATCTGCATTGACAGAACCCGTAGACTGGCAACCTCTTCCACGCTCTCCGATTCCAGACGGCCTGCTATCAGGCACAAGAGCAGCAGTGTAGCAGCGAAGCACAGCAGCATAGCCTGATTGCAGACTGTCTGTAAGGGTACAGGTTTAAGGTGCTCAACAAAGTCGGGTGGGTGGTACCGGTGGTTTTGCCGAACTGGAGGGTCTTAGAAGAAGTATGCCAATATTTCCCAATATTTGGCATTGTGCTTTACGTTGCTCCATGAGACAGAAACCTGTTTTTGTTTTCTGCTTATGTTGCATTCGCTTTTCTCTTTGTACTTATAAACAAATTTTACCTTAACTTGCAGCTTTTTAAATCGAATTAAATCTTTTTGTCTGTATCGAAATTGTGTCTGTTAGTTCCATGAGAACTCAACGACAAGTAATTTGAACTATGTATTTTGATATATATTTGGTGAGTTGAGGTACGTTGATTGTATGTATTTCTGTGTTCCAGGTTTTTATTTCTGATACATGTTTGAGAGGGACAACTCCATCGCAAGGGTTTGCAAGATCAACTTCAAATTTTTCAAAGTGATTTCCATATAATGAGAACCTGGTTCATTGGTGTTCTACATAGAAATACCTCTATGAAATTGGTATCCATTATCCTTGACACAGAGAACGTTTATTCTCAGTTTTTCGCACTTCTGTTAACGATGTAGAAGGTGTATGATCAGAAGCAATGCAATTGGTTCTTTCCTGATGCTCCTATTGGCCCGAGGGCAAATGGGAAATGGCGCTGCGCTGCCTTCCGAAATCCCCTGTGGAAGCGTCAGCGTCGCTGTTTGCGTTAATCCTTATTCAGCGCTCGTGTTGTGCGCAAGACGTAGTCAACTTTGGAGCAACACTATTCAATCAAGTTTTGTTCAAAACTCAAAAGACCCCTGGCTGAAACTTAGTAAATGGTTCAACAGGCCTACTGGGGCGGATGCTATGTCCTACCCGCCAAGTTTGCAAGTGTCTAAAACAATTTAGTGAAGGGCGAGAGGAGATTACTGACGAAGCCCGCTCTGGACGGCCGTCAACAAGTTTAACGCAATAATCCATTAAATTTCGGACATGCAGTCGCGCAAATAAAATTTCCTCCACTGATATTTCGGCCGCGTATCGTCCGGCCATCCTTAGAGTGAGTCACAAGACTGACGACAAGATTTTTTTTCCCTTTATTGTTATTTAACACCTTTACATAAGGTGGGCTGGCAGCAGCATACTACGCCGTTCTTCAGCCACAAGTTTGACAAATGAAAATACAAAGAAGACACATAAGATATTGAACAAAGTGGCGGGCAAGAAACAGTAGACACAGAAACGAAGAACACGAAGCCGTTCACACTCGACGAAAAACACACTAAAAACTGTCGGCACGGCGCAAAAACACTGACGACTTCGACGGCACAGGTGAACGAAGGAGCGTGACGGCGAAGAAAACTAAACACAAACACGATGGCACACACACGAGAAACTGATAGCCATGATCTCCGGCGCGCGAATGTCCACGTAACATGTGCGAGTCCGACGACAAGATGCCAAGCGCGGCCTTATATGCTCCACCGCGGCCGTACTGCGCATGCGGGTCACAGATGCTGGTCGGCGGCAGAGACATACACTTACACATGCGCCGCCTGTGGCGAAGGCGTACAGACATTCGATTCGCTTATCGATGTGTGATCGGCGGCGGTGACACGATGACGACTTCTCTGCAGTTTAATTACTCCAAGAGCCGGATTCCATGCTTTGTCCAAATTAAAACCATTATCTCTATTTATTAAATTGTTAGCTAATCTAATTTCTATAGCTTCCTTGAAGACAGATTCCCAAAAAGAAGAGATGGATGTTAAAATCTTCACATCACTGTAATTCATGCAATAACCTGTATCAATACAATGTTCGGCCACAGCTGACTTGTCTGGCTGTAATAAGCGTGTGTATCTTCGATGCTCCACACACCTCTCATGAACGGTGCTCCACACACCTCTCATGAACGGTGCGTGTTGTTGATCTATGTACGACTTCTCACAATTTCAGTCTTGTGACTCACTCTGAGGATGGCCGGACGATACGCGGCCGAAATATCAGTGGAGGAAATTTTATTTGCGCGGCTGCATGCCCGAAATTTAATAGATTATCCATTACGCCGCGAGAAGTTGAAAATGCACAGCAAGTTTAACGGACTTTAACGTGGCACGTGTGCATACGTTGCTGAATGCCGACAGACGTGAGAATTAAAAGCAGCTATCGGATGAGCTAAACGTGTCATGTGGTATTGTGTTTAACTTCGTTACCGATGATTTGAACATGCGTCAAGCGTACACCAAATTGGTTCCAGAGGTGTTCAGCGACGACTAAAAGCGCAACTGTTTGGAGATCGCGAACTGTGGAACGGCCGGGAAGAGACCTAGGACTTTTAGACAGTGTCATCACTGGCGATGAGACATGGGTTTCTGAGAACGACCCAGAAACGAAGCGCCAAAACCCAGAGTGGCAAACTCGCATGTCTCCCAATCTCAAGATAGCAAGAATGAGCAGATCGAAAATGAAAACCATGCTCATCACCTTCTTCGACGCGAAAGGTTTGAGTCATTTGGAGTTTGTACCGGGAAGAAAGATTGTGATCGCAGCCTACTACGTCGCAGCGTTTAAAAGACTAGCATATCTCGTCACTTGTGCGAGGCACATGGTCGCTTCAGTGTGGACGCTGCACCAGGACAACGCCCCGTGCCACACCGCTCTGTTGATTGGGGAGTTCCTAGCGAAGCGCAACTTGGCAAAGGTTCCGCAGACCTGTGATGGCATCGTCAGATTTCTTCCTGCATCCGCGCATCACCAAGATGAAGAGCCACTGCGTTGATACCACTGAGGACATCCTAAAGGCGATGACATGTCTCCTAAAGGAAATTCCAAACATCGCCTTTCTTGAAGTGCACAAGACATCAAGGAATCGCTGGAAGAAGTGTACTGCTGCTCAAGGCAACTACTTCGAAGAATTTCGATAGATTGTATGACTTGCGTTAGTAAATTTTGTTTTACAGACACAACAGAGTTACTTTTTGACCACACCTTGTATCTGTGTAACGGAAACCAATATTTTTAAACGAATTTCAATATGGACTGCTAGTAAAGGAGATTCCCATGATGGACAGACAACGATGAAAAAATAAGAACTTGAAAAACCTAAACACAGTCTATGTACATTTTCTCATCGAATATAGATCGAAATAAATAATTTAAATTACTTATCGTTGCACGTTCATGCAACTAGCAGACAGTCTGGGAATGGACAACATTTTCTTCACAAATACCTTTCACTGTCTCATGTACAACTTTAAGAATTCGTTAAAGAAACGTACATATCTTGATTATTGTTCTCAGAACTTTTCTTGTGTGCTCACCTTTAGTGACAGGGATGTACAGGAGTTTAGACAGGCCCAAATATCTTGTATGATATCTGACAGTTGCCCATGTAGTCACTGAACCACAAAACGTTTATGACAGCTAGATTACACTACAGTTTCGTGGTAAGTGAGACTGCGGTCGGATCTATATGTATGATTGGAGGTGAACCGAGGGTGAGTGTGCTTGGTTCTATCGGTCTTTTGCAGTTTAAGATTACGTATCTGTTCAGCAGTATCTCATCAATTAAAAGACAGTGACAGCTGTTGCATTTATTTCTGGATACAAAGAATTCTGAGAATTTCAGTGGAGCGTGTATGTACTTTAGCAGATGCACGCCTTAAAACACATAGCAGGAGTGTCGGATGGCCACTATAAAAAAGCCACACGACCGACATCCTACCGTATCCCCGTCCAACCAACGTGTTTGGTTCATCCCTAATGGCATTGACGTCGATGGAACGTGAGTCTCTAACCATTCCGTGTGTGTAATGTCCGTTAATTGCTGTCTCCAGGGCTCTTAGCGCCACATTGATCCTGATCGTAATTCAGTGACTATAATTCTTCGTTTATCATTATCGGGAAAACTTTTGTTCCTCATGTAACCAAATAGATGGTGTTCTGGACGTACACTATGTGATAAAAGTATCCGGACACCTCCAAAAACATACGTTTTTTTTTATATTAGGTGTATTTTGCTGCCACCTACTGCCCGTTACTCCACGTCATCGACTTCAGTAGTCATTACACGTCGTGAGAGAGCAGAATGGGGAGCTCCGCAGAAGTCACGGACTTCGAACGTGGTCAGGTGATTAGGTGTCACTTGTGTCACACGTCAGTACGCGAGATTTCCACACTCCGAAACATCCCTAGGTCCACTGTTTCCGATTTGATAGTGAAGTGGAAAGATCAAGGGACACGTAGAGCACAAAAGCGCACAGGCCGACCTCGTCTGTTTACTGACAGCGACCGCCGACAGTTGAAGAGGGTCGTAATGTATAATAGGGAGACATCTATCCAGACCATCACACAGGAATTCCAAACTGCAACAGGATCCACTGCAAGTACTTTGGCAATTAGGTGGGAGGTGAGAAAACTTGGATTTCATGATCGAGTGGCTGCTTATAAGCTACACATCACGCCGGTAAATGCCAAACGACGCCTCGCTTGGTGTAAGGAGCGTAAACATTGGACGATTGAACAGGGGAAAAACGTTGTGTGGAGTGACGAATCAAGGTACACAATGTGGTGATCCGATAGCAGGGTATGAGTATGGCGAATGCCCGGTGAACGTCATCTGCCAGCGTGACACATACCAACAGTAAAATTCAGAGGCTTGCACCCCTTGTTGTTATGTGTGACACCATCACAGCACAGGCCTACATTGAATTTTTAAGCACCTTCTTTGCTTCCCACTATTGAAGAGCAATTCGGGGATGGCGATTGCATCTTTCAACAAGATCGAGGACCTGTTCATAATGCACGGCGAGTGGCGGAGTGCTTACACGATAGTAACATTTCTGTAATGGACTGGCCTGCAGAGAGCCCTGACTTGAATCCTATAGAACACCTTTGGGAAGTTTTGAAACGCCGACTTTGTGCCAGGCCTCACCGACCGACATCGATACTTCTTCTCAGTTCAGCACTCCGTGAAGAATGGGCTGCCATTCCCCGAGACACCTTCCAGCACCTGACTGAATGTTTGCCAGCGAGAGTGGAAGCTGTCATCAAGGCTAAGGGTGAGCCAACACCATATCGAATTCCAGTATTACCGATGGAGGGAGCCACGAACTTGTAAGTCACTTTCAGTCAGGAGTCCGAATACTTTTGATCACATATTGTATAAATGATCTCGTTGTGGCATAAAAATCTACATGTAGGAGTTCCAGCGTTTCGAAAATATTTTCCTTTAGAGCTTAAATACGTCCTGGGATCTCTCAGGGTTTTTTTTTTAATACGAAATGGAATCAGAAGCGATTGTCGCAGTTTCACAGAGCTGGTAACGATCGACGGCAGGTCGTGGCAGACTCGGCTCGGAACTTTGTGACGTTACGGGGGCAGATTGTTCTCGCCTGCAGACGGCCGAATCGCCTCGGCAGACGAAGTGAGCCCCCAGTCGCGTGAGATTTAATTTGAGATTAGCTCCTGTAACTAGTTCGCGGACAATGCCAACTCTCAGGAAAAGTTAGGATTCTTATTGTCCAGTTAATAAGATGTTGCGGCACTGCAGCACTTCCGCTTTATATGAAAAGAACTGGCTGCTAAATGGTAAGTATAATGATATTTCTTCCTTTTTGCAGCTTTTCATATCTCAACTGAATCTGATTTTCTGTAAAGTGTGAAAGTAACAAAAATCATTACATGATGACGTGGGTATGTGGGAATCAAACAACCGAAGGAAATACAGAGACTGGTCCTAGTGATTGTCTTTTAACGGTGACGGATTTTGTATTCCTCAGATTGTTCTCAGGTTTTTTCCAGAATATCCTGCATCTCAGAAGCCTTTTCTATCCTATGAAGTATCTATTCATGTCCCACAGACTCCCAGTCGCACGAGGATTTTACATGCGAGGCACATGTCCCTATAATAATCAGCGATCTGATCATTTAGAGTTTATAACAGAACTTATATCTGCGAAATTAAAGGCATCTATGTTCAACTTTCGTTCATCCTATGTTTTGGAAAAACAAGGAAGTGAGTGAAGCCTTCTCCTTGCTACTTTTCGTCTCCAGGCCGCCAGCCTGGAAGGTTCTGTATTATTTATCTGTAATAAGCATAACGAGCTTAAAGATGTCTTCATATATCGACAAATTAGTCCATTACTTCCACTAATATTATTTGAAGTTCGTGCTTATATTTTCTAGCTAATTAAACAGTTGGAAGTGGACGGTTTGGTGGCATGATAATCGTACACCATCAGTGCGCTGTCGAATGTACATGTACGTCTTTCTCCAGTCGCACCTGCACTCTAATCTTTTTACGAACTCTGATTATCACTGCCATTGCCATTCAAATCATTCGTTACGTCCTATGTCACCAAGCTTTTCCACTCTCCAACGACGACTTCTGCAACTGTCTTTCACCAGAACATGAAATTTCAAGATATATCGACACAGCAGGAAGTTTACTTTAATTATTAATCGAAGAAATCTACAGTTTCATGTTATTCTTGACATACTCCTGCTGTTGTCGATGTGATGTGCTCCACCTCTCACTCAATTAGTACTCAAAATTTTCACTTTATTTATTTTATTTCCTTTGAGGGATACATTACACGCCCTGGTGAACCAACTTTTTTGACAATTTCGTGATCGGTAACACCTAAGTGGAGCATTACTACTTGGCTCTTTTCCTTTGAAATAGAGTGGAAGCTTCCGTCATCCTATCGTGAGAGAAATTACATCTTTTCACACGTCTATAACAGTGTCACGCTGATGCATGAATTCCGATCTCTGTAGTCAGGTGTGGAATGATGAGAGCATTCGTACCAGTGTTAGCCCCTGGCACTCAAAAGGAAATCTCACCTATTCATTCACTTCATTGATGCCACACCAGGGCGATTGAATCAAGGAACATTCACAATTTGCCCTTTTGTGCCCCGCTCGCCCATATTTTCTGCAGCGGTAGTGCCATCCAGTGTTACACCTGCTCACATCCAAGAAATGTGGATTGTGAGATAATGTTAACTCATATCAAGATTATCAGAAAACTCTTTAGTACCAAATATTATGATTATGACGGAACTGACGGAACAATCCGATAGTCCAGTGTTGCCCATCTTGGCCAGAACTTTATCGCTAATATCTTAACAATTCTACATATTCAAGGTATCAACCTGGTCCTTGCCTATACCTGTATCTCTCTCATCTGGAAGTCATGCCTCGTGATTCCTTTGTGGAGCCGGGCTTCAGATTTTAACGATTTCCGCATCTTCCTCGACCAGTCCGATTTATTGTGAATGTTCCTTGATTCAATTGCCCTGGTATGGCATCAATTTTAACTTCTAATGCAGGTACTGCTCATGAATGGTGAACATCCATGTTGACTAGATACTTGTCTTAGCTGAAATGGGTCTTTTTTTGCTTAGGCACGTTTGCAGCTGTGCGTTGGAACTCGTGCCACGAAATCGCTACCTGAGAATATGGCGAGCGGCGACCAAGGCTACTCCCTGGTAATCTCCCAACATTAATCATGTGTTGAGAAAAGCTTTTCTGCTGCAACTTCACAGTAAACACGGACTGTCTGCAATTCGTTTCCTTACGTGCTTTTCAGCCCACTCCCAGGAGTTTGTACCCCCCCCCCCCCACCCCCCCACCCCCGATTTTATTTACAAAATGAATGTAACTGAACTGAAACAGAATCATGAAACGATAAATACCAGTATTCTTATGGCCACTATAAATCTGAAGTACGCATTCTTGCCGGGATGTAATCGTATTAGATTGCATCATAATCAGACTCACTATGAGACTGTCAAATTGCTTGATAATTTCGATGTTAGCGAAACTGATTAGGGGGTAGAAAAATTTCCGCTACCAGTGAAAATAAAAGGTAATTTATTTGTCACACGACCGGTGTCGGGCTTCCGCCCGTCTTCAGGTGTTTATAAACTCATGTACATGTTTATGTGTGGTCACTCAGCCACAGCCATTACAGACAACCTACAAATACCACACACTGTGAACAAAGGAAAGAAAATGAATCGGCTCGAAGAGCTAGAAACTTACATCCACAGCTCTAACTCACCAGACCTTATTCTCAACGAACAAGTGGAGCCTGCAAACAAGTCTTATCTACACATATTTAATGAAATATTCAAAAACAAAAACTAATTATCCTCTGATATAATAACAAAGTAATATTCTACGGAAATTCGATGTAGCAGTCATGCAACAGTTCAAGTGTCACTATCGTAATTTGTAATATCCACATTGTAAACACAAGCTGTAACCGTCATTGTATAATTTGTAATAGCTTTCAAAATTTCATATATATAACAACATTGTACTTCCTAGCTCTGAGTTCTCCGGAAAAAATGTGGATCAAAAAAATTTCATAATATCTATCAAAAAACTTCGCAGTCTCTAATAGCTTTTCAAGTTTCTACATGTGAAACATCCTTGCACTTTCTGTGGCTAAGTTCTTTGACCATAACCTACATGTTTCAGTATGAGCAACATACTTACACCTGCTACGTCTAAGTTCTTTAACCACAGCGTTTGTATACAAACAGAGTGTATTTCACGAGTGAGCATCATAATAGTGAAACATGCAGCTAAACTTTATAAAAGTGAAATATGGACGTGAAAACGATAATAAGTGTGTAAGTAAGTGGAAAAATGGTCACCACAGCGTAACTATAACAATGATGCTTCAGCTTTATGTAAATACAGATATATTTTCGACAAATGCTGCCTTGCCACTTACAATTGTCCCAATTGTATCTGTTTAGTCACCAACAAATAATTTTTGTATATATATATATATATATATATATATATATATATATATATATATATATATATATATACCCTAGCCGAGCCTCAGGTACAGGGCGGGTCGCAGGTGGCGGATAGCGAACGATCCATCAGATATGGTGGACAGCTGCGAATAAGGGGAAACCCAAATAAGCAGTCCCGGACCGAGGCGGCAGCATCACGAGGGTGTGGGAGGGTGACTTTTGGCAAGGGTCACACTGATTCAAAAACCACAGAACCTGAAGACGTTGCTGTGTCATGGCGAGTAAGTGCCGCCATTACAATAAGCACTGTCAACACCCAAATCCAGGACGCGTCTGAAGTGGGAACCATCGGCATCCTGGTCAGCGTCTGTTCACACAATGTGCGGCTGGTCATAACGCGCCAGGAACTAACAATCCCTGGTTCTAAACACCCAGTGGAAACACTGGACCAACTTGATTACAAGCAAGTATGACTCGTGCAAGTAATAACAACATTACCCCAGGTGGTAACCAATCCACCCATCAACAGATGGCAACCAGGAATTCGGATTCTGGGGAACCTGGACTTACACGATTACATCAGAGAAAGTCGGAGCTCTCTGGCAAACTTCCACTTAAAACACCTACATACATTGGAACCTTTAACATAAATACATTAATCCAACCAGGAAAACTTCTAAACCTTACAACAGAACTTGAAAAGCAAAAGATAGTAATACTAGCTTTACAGGAGACACGTTTTACAGATGAAGAAACATCAGATTATGGCAACTATCGCATCTTTAAGAGCAAGACGGATAAACGAATCGGAAGAGGAGCCCCCCATCTCGGGATGGCGTTTATCATACACAAGAGCGTGCTCAGCTCCATCAAGGAAGTTACTCCCGTAAATAATAGGATAATGACGATGCGCTTACAATGTGCCAACAAAACATACACAATGGTTAATGTTCATGCTCCCACAAACGGAGACAACAAGAAAAACCCCATAGAAACAGAAAAGTTCTGGGAAAATTTGGAGAATATAATGGCCAAGATTCCAAAAGATGATACAAAAGTTCTACTCGGCGATTTTAATGCCCAAATTGGTAGAGAGAAAATCCACCAAAAAACCGTAGGCAAATATCCTGCACATAAATTTACCAATAAAAATGGTACAAGGCTCGTCGAACTATGTAAGCAGAATAACCTGAAGATAATGTCAACATCTCTAAGAAAATGTCCAAGAAAACAAAAGACATGGAGATCTCCTACACAACAAATTGGCGAGTTTCAAATAGATCATGTGGCGATTTCATACCCAGTACAAAAAGAAATTTACGACGTCCAAGTACGCAGAGGAGCAAACATTGATTCAGACCATTACCTAACTAGAATTAAAATCAAGTTTACAGCACGAAGAAGTCATCAGAAGAAAACAGAAATACAGAAATATGACACCAAGAAGATTAAGGAATCTAAAGTAAAAGAAGAATGGGAGAAGGAAAAGGCAAACACATGGGAAGAATTTCATTCTAAAATCACGCGAATAGCTAAGGAAACTATTCCCTTGAAAAAGATATTCAAACACCCTTGGTGGGATTCAGACTGTGAAAATGCATTGGAAAGGAGAAAAAAGGCATTTCAAGAATATAACAGTAAAAAATCACAAGAAAGTCTACATTTATTTAACGAGGTTAGAAAACAGGTTTCAAAATCTATTAGGCAAGCAAAAAGGAAGTACACAAAGGCACAACTGGATGCCATAGAAGAAAATTTCCAAAACTATAATACAAGAGACTTCTACAGAACTTTCGCAGATAAAATGCGAGGATATATCCCTCAAAATTTATGTTTCAGAAAACCAGATGGTAAATTAGCCCTAACAAACCAGGAAAACTGTCAAGTATTGGCTCAATATTTTTCTAACCTACTAAATTGCCCAGAACCTAGTTTAAGGTTTCCCAAAGAAATCAGTGCCAACGCTCAACCGGATTCATTACCACCAACACAGGAAGAAATCAAATGTCACATTAAAAACTTAAAAAATAATAGAACATCTGGCGAAGATGGCATTGTTGCAGAGCTATTAAAAAACCTAGGACCAAAGACGTTGCAAGAGCTCACAAAAATAATAACAAAAATATGGGAAACAGAAAAATTACCAGAGGATTGGAAATGTGCCCTTATTCACCCGTTACATAAAAAAGGAGACAGAACAAATGTCAATAACTACAGGGGAATCTCACTTTTACAAGTCACCTACAAAATTCTCTCAACATGCCTGCTGAAAAGAACACAAGAGCAGCTGGAACGCCAAATTGGTGATTATCAAGCAGGCTTCCGCCCTGGTCGCTCATGCATAGAACAAATATTTAATTTAAAGACAATATTAAAACACAAAGCAATTAGAAATGCCCCCATAATTTGTACATTTGTAGATTTTAAGAAAGCCTATGACTCAATTGACCGGCAATCTTTGTTTAACATTTTAGAGGAACTTGGACTTGACTCCAAAACACTAAGGCTTATCAAAGAATCACTGACAGACACTGTATCTAAAGTTAAATTCAGGGGAGAAATCTCTGAACCTTTTCTCATAAAAACTGGAGTACGTCAAGGTGACGGGCTATCTCCACTTCTGTTTAATATAGTCCTGGATAAAGTCATTAAGGAATGGGAAAAAGAATTAAAAAATCAATCCTACTGGAAACCAATCCATCTTGGTAGAACCAAAGACAACGTGGAGATATCTTGTTTAGCATTCGCGGACGACTTGGCCATACTTGCAGATGATGAAGAAATCGCCACCAAACAAATAGAGATCCTTAAGGAATGCGCGGATAAAGTAGGTTTACAAATTTCGTTTCAAAAGACAGAATTTTTCTGTACGAAATTCCATATACACAGTTTGAACACAAAATATGGAAAAATAAATAGAGTAAAACATTTTAAATACCTAGGTGAAATTTTGGAGCCAACCGGAGGAGAGAAAGTTGCACAGCAGATCAGACAACAGAAAATGAAGAGAGCATATGGTATGACACATGAAATATACAATAAAAAATGCATCTCCTCGAACACAAAAATCAGACACTACTGCGCAGTAATTAAGCCAGCAGCACTATATGCTAGTGAAACGCTCACACTCCACACAAAATGTGATTTAGAAAAAATACTAAAAGAAGAACGCAAAATTATGAGAAAGATTTTAGGTCCAAAATTAACAGAAGAAGGATATCGGATACAATCAAGAAGAACCACAGAAACTATATCAAACCTGGCAGCAGACATAAGAAGGCGAAGATTAAAATTTTATGGACATGTCACTAGACTTCCCCCCACACGACTCACCAACAGAATTCTCACTTACATAGAAAAAGTCAAATCAACAACACCATGGATTAGCCAAGTAAAATTAGATTTACAAAAAGCAAATATTGAACTTAAAGATGTCAAAGATAGAAAAACTTTTAGAAATAAGGTGGAAAAGTGGATTGTATTGTCGGAGAAGGAAGCACTAAAGAGACCAGGAACAAAATGGACAGAAGAAAGAAAAAGAAAACATGGAGAAAGAATGAAAGAAGTATGGAAGAAACGACGTCAGAAAGCTTTGCGTGATCCTTCTGGGTCCATTCGCGATAAGTAAGTATATATATATATATATATATATATATATATATATATATATATATATATAGTGATCTCCAGCATATAAACATGTACATGAATGTATACACACCTGAACATGGGCGCAAGCCCGAAACCGGTCGTGTGACTGGTAGCGGAAATTTTTCTACACCCTATAAAGGAACAGTCACGGAGTTCAACAGCATCCACTATGGATAAAATTCATGAAACTGATTAGGTTCGAGTCCCCGTCCGACACTCAGTTTAGTTCCACATCAGCTCATACTCCGCTGCAGAAACAAAATTCACTCCGGATGCTGGTTTGTTTGACTCACAAGGGGAGGCCGCCAATTGTGAAATTCAGATTCGATTCATACTGCGCATAATAAAAGCTCATGGCCAGAGGTGTAATGTGGCAAAGCACCAAGATGCACTTCTCAGCCATTGTCGAGAAAATCGACAGTTTAAATAAACCGTTGCGTTGAAATGCCCTCTACGGCTAATAATTTCATACAGCGTCGTGGCGCAGCGGTAAGCGCTCGGGTTTGTAATCGGAAGGTCGCCGGATCGAATCTCACGCCATGCAACATTTTTTTTTATTATTAGTTTTTCGTAATTCAAATATATATATATATATATATATATATATATATATATATATATATATAAACTATTAATGAATTGCTAATGCATTTTGGTGAAGGCGGATCGCTCTCCAATTGTACCGCCTCCATTTTTCCGTTTGTTTAACAGGGTGTACCAAAGCTCTCACGTCCGCACTGACTTTCGACGATGTTATAAGTTGCGCTAGGGACCGCATCTACCTTCTTTCGAAGTTAGCACGCAACTACGCTTATGCGGCGGCTCGTTTCGGCCCATTCAACATCTGTCCTTCAAGTGTAACGAGCGAGTAACGGAGCTTATATTTCATACCTGCCACAGCAATTTTGTGTTCGTGGGGTTTCTATTCTAATTCGAACGTTTGACTTACGCTATACGTATTCGTTTCGGAATATCGTTTCTACGTCTTCCGTTAACTATACGTGGTTAACATTATGAAGACAATAACATTTGTGAAGTACAACTTTGTTTGCGGAAAACATAATGATGTTCGAAGTCGCCAGTTTTTCCACGACAAACGACCTTCAACAACTTATTATATGCATAATTGTTGCAACTGATTGCGGGGATTATATATATATATATATATATATATATATGTGTGTGTGTGTGTGTGTATAGACACATTTGAATAACAAAAAACAAATACTAAAAAAAAAAAAAATTGCATGGCGATCCAGCGACCTTCGGATTACGAACCCGAGCGCTTACCGCTGCGCCACGACGCTGTCGATAATTATTAATCGTTGAGAATATTTCACCGTAACGGTTTATTTTAACTGTCGATTTTCTCGACAACGGCTGAGAAGTGCATCTTGGTGCTTTGCCACGTTACACCTCTGGCCATGAGCTTTTATCATGCGCAGTATGAATTGAATCTGAATTTCACAATTGACGGCCTCCCCTTGTCAGTTCCAAAGGACTGAATGACCTCCCATCGTTCAAAGACACATCACAGATGACTCTCTGCTGGCGTCGGTGTAGTAGCTAATCGGATTTCTTTTTCCAAAGGAAAAGAATCTTGCGAACTTCATTAGCAGACCTGTTTTGGAATGTTTCTTTCCAGTTTCAAAAATGTTCAAATGTGTGAATTCCTAAGGGACCAAACTGCTGAGGTCATCGGTCTCTAGACTTGCACACTACTTAAACTAACTTATGCTAAGAACAACACACACACACACCAATGTCCGCGGGAGGACTCGAACCTTCGGCAGGAGGGTTCGCGCAATCCGTGTCATGGCGCCTCAAACCACGCGCTCCGCGCGGATTTCCTTTTTCAATGATGTGTGGGTGGCCAGTATGTTTGTGACGTACTGCATGGTGGCTGGCCAACCGCAACAGGAGGCAGAGAGCTCTTAGCGGTGGTGTGCAGTCATACTGACGAATCATACGGTCTAATTCAACTGCACTTCACTGTACTTCATGAATCCATCTACATAGAGAAATTGGTCTACATTCCATGTGACTACGTATCATCGAACGTCGTCTAACCAAGCACTATTAGTGCACATAGAACGTTGTAATATGAGCAGCCACAGCGGTTAAACTTCATAATGATTAGAAGTAAAATGAATCGCAAGACAACTGTAATCGGTGATTTATTTATTAGCACAACCGGTTTCGCTGCATTAAAACTGCATCGTCAGGCGAATTACAACAATGTCACATTAGCATTCCAATGTTCGTAGTAAAAAATCAAACATCTAAAAATGGGAAGTCGTCAAAATAAATGAAACTGGACATCGGGCGGATAGTGCGTTGGTTGCAAGGGTAACTTTGGAGCGTCTTGGTGCGCTAAGGTAATACTATTTTTACCTTCATTCACTATTAGTGCAACTTTAATAAGTTGTAACGTCGTGAGTTAATGCGCGATAACATTCGTTGCTATACAGCCCGCAGTCCTATCAATGAGCCATTGCAACGTGTTAACGCGCCAGCGTGTCACTAAAATGGCTCTGAGCACTATGCGACTTAACTTCTGTGGTCATCAGTCGCCTAGAACTTAGAACTAATTAAACCTAACTAACCTAAGGACATCACACACATCCATGCCCGAGGCAGGATTCGAACCTGCGACCGTTGCGGTCGCTCGGTTCCAGACTGTAGCGCCCAGAACAGCACGGCCACTCCGGCCGGCAGCGTGTCACTTCGAACAACTATATATTGATGCCACCTATGACCCTAAATAAACTATATTAAATATTATTCAATCATTTTCAAAATCAGTACACCACCTTTTGTTATTCACGAGAAGATTGTATAAAAATTGCAACCTTGTACTAAAAAGTCAAAAACCGACACTTAGGAAACTAAATTCAGTTAGGAAATATAATAGTTTATTTTTTGGTATAATTGGAAAACATAAACAGAAGTCTCAGCGTGCATAATTGATTAACTGAGATTCTAATATTAAAACTTATTATTTTTCGTTTTCGTAATATAAAAATCAGACAAAATTATTATTTGTGTCTAATATTGTTGTGGGAATAAATGTGAGTGAATGAGAGTGTATAAGTGGGACATTCGTCAGATTTAAATATTGCATTATATACCGTCTTAAGTAACCTGCAAGAGTTACACAAGCCTGTCGTGGGAAATTACCCACTTTGCGGATGACGTATGTCTACGTGTGATTGCTATTGTAACAGAGCTGCCAGAAAGCAGCTGGAGTAAACTGTATCAAAAGGATATTTTCAGAATTATTGCCTTTTAGTTTTCGTTTATTAAACATTACTTTAATATTTGCATGACAGAATGACGTAAATGCATCTGTGTATAGGGATTGGTGCAGGCTAGTTTTGGCGCGAGTATGATCATGAGCGAGCATTCTGATTGGCAGTCAGTATGGTCAGCCAGTCAGAATTGAGACAGTTCCCGCTCGTTACCAGATAGTGATACTGGGAATGAGGCAGCAAGAAAGGAGTTGCTCGCCAGCTTCGGTCGCGGAAGGACATGTTAAATGTGATGTTTCTCATTATGTGTAAAATGAAGTTCCTCGCGTTTGATACGTGTCGTGACTAACGCTTATGTAGTTACGGACAGTATTGTGAAGTTTGGAAGCTCTAGAACTGTTTAATTGGACAAATATTCGCGTATGAAATTTTGCCTTCATAGTGCCCATATGTACAGGGATGTAACACTTATAAAGAAATGAAGAGAAAAGCTGAAAGACGCACAGAATGGAGACAAGCTGCCATTGTAGCTGTTGCAAACCAATCCTTGGATTGACCACTACAGAAGAAGAAGAAGAAGAAGAAGAAGAAGTACCCACAAGGCATGTTTCAGTATTCAATCACTGAGCATTTTTGATGAGAAATTTCTTTTTTGAAATCCACAAGAAGGACTCACGGTAATAACTCATATTAGTGGTGGAATTAATGTCTGTGAAAAAGTGGTTTAATTTCGGTCAGGTTTGGACAGATTTCTGGCTGCTGTGCGTATGAAATAAGTGTATGAGTTGTGAACTAAAAGAAAATAGCCAATAGTTTAAATGTGCACTGAGTAGTACCGTTTCTTTGGCTATAAGGACAAAATAAACATTTTTGTATGGAAATTTCTGTCATTATTTTCCAGAAGCCAGTGCATTTTCTTACCGCTCGATAAATTTTTTAATGACAGTTTTTCTACAGAACTTTGTTTCATTACTAGAGTTGCGCGGTTTCAGTAATTGTAGATATTAGATGGAGTTTTTTTTTATCAAAGCTGCTTTTACATCACCTTGTAAGTATCTACGTTGCCGAGTGAAGGGACATCAAGCAGACGCCGTTCTGAGGTAGGTGAATTTTAATTAGCTGCCTGCACAGCACACGGAATTCAAACCCCGCCTCGCCGCAAAGTCTAGCCTGAAAATGAACTCTGTAGTTCGAAAATAATCGCTAGCTTAATAAAATACAACTGTATAGGAATTACAATAAAGAGTTTTACGATAATGATAGAAGCTGAAGAAACGAATTAAATTTTGTGCCTCCTGTTTATCAAACAGATGTGGTAGCCACTACATCACAGTAGCATTACAAGTAACACGCCTGCACAGACTATTCTAGTCCAGTGCCCTCCCTAACACAAAGTTCAATTCACCCTCATCCTATTTCCCCTTCTTAAATCGTCAGTATTGCTGAGCCTCTTCGGTATTAAAATAGCACCCCAGCTTTGTATGCAATGGGGAGATCCTATGGATAACCTCACATGTTGGTGAGCTATCGATCTTATATAATTAAGTTTTCCTTGAGATTTATGAGTCTCAAGTATATTTACGATATTTTAATTGTATATGGTCTATAGATCACCTATGCCTGAGATACTCACTCAGGATTTCCCCATTAAATACAAAGCTGGGGTGCTATCCCAGTACTGGAGATCCTCGGCAATACTGTTGATTTGAGAATGGGGAAACAAGCAGAAGGCATGAATTGAATTTTGTGTTAGGGAGGGCACTGGACTAGTGTAGGGTTTGGAGCGGTGTTATCTATACTGCTGCAGTGGTATAATTGCTTACTTATTTGCCTAGCAAGAAGGTGACAGGGGTTCGAGCCTTAGCCGTAGTACAAACCTTAATTTATTTCTTGAGCTTATATCATTATTGTAGATAAAATTGAGACTCTTATGCGTCAAGGAAAATTTAATTACATAAGATCGATAAGTAATTATATATCGAGTGGATGTTTATGTTACCCATACTGACAGAGACTATTTCAAAGAGCTGATTGAGGGCATCCTAATAAAAGAGCAAGCAGGATTTCAGCCTGGCAAATCTTGTGCCAGTCTAGCTCTCAGCCTAACCCAGTATTTTGAAGACAGGTTTGAGAAAAGACTAGCTACAGGGGTGGTGTTTATAGATTGGACTGCAGTATGGTACCATCAACCTCAGGAATCTCATTGTAAAAGTGCAAAAAACAACAAAAAGCCCTCAACTCACTGCTGTACTCAAGTAAGTTCTATTTAACGGAAGATATTCTGTTGCGTTCTAGGGTAACAAGAGCAGATGGCGACTACAAAAAAATGGGCTTCCTCAGGGCAGTGTTCTTGCCCCCATGTTATTCAATATTTATACAAATGACCAGCCTATTAGTCACCGGTCAAGATCTTTCATTTATGCTGATGGTAGGGCAACAGCAGTTCAGGCATCAAACTACAAGGATATTGAGGAAATACTAGCTGAGAACCTAGAAAATCTCACCAACTATTACAATAAAAATCAGCTGAAACCCAAACCAAGTAAGACCCAGACTTTGGTATTCCATATTAACAACAGAGAGGCGTAGCGAGAACTGAATGTTTGGTGGAATGACACAAAATTGACACACTGCCCTTTCCAAGTGTACTTGGGAGGTGCTCTTGACAGGAGACTGTCATTGAAGCGGCACATTGAGAAGAGCAGTCCAATCACGGTATAACTTTCTTGGCAAAATGGGGAGCTAATCCAAAAGTGTTACACACCACCGCAGTGGCACTCAGTTACTCCGCTACTGAGTTTGCAAGTCCTGTCTGGGAGCGGTCATGCCACACAAACAAACTGGACACTGTCCTGAACCGGACGTGTAGACATATTACTGGATGTCTTAAGCCAACAAGAGTGGAACACCTATACTCCTTACCAGGAATTGCTCCGCCAAATGTCCGACGTTCAATACAGGGCAGAACTGAACCAACAAAAGAGGTTCGTGATCAACGTCATCCGCTACATGGGTACCAAATGGTACGAAAACGCCTTAAGTCAAGAAGTAGTTTTCTCTACACAACCGAAACACTTACAGATCCACCAAAAACTCCTGGAAAAAGACTGTGGCAGGAACAACAAGAATCTGCCCACGATTCTGAGGAAGTGCTGCCACCAGGTGCGGAACTTGAGTGGGAGAGATCGAAAACCCTGAACATGCTTCGTTCAGGAATGGGCAGATGTAACAGTAATCTGCACAAGTGGGGAATTAGCGAAAGTGATTGACACACGCAGTGGGTTACGGTTACTACAAGCCACACCACAAGTTGGGAAATGGGGCCAAATTTCTAGAAGTTTATTGTCGAGTTGAGATTTTCACAAATGTTTTATTCGTATCTTACAGTAACTAGCAGTACGGCAATAAACAGCCTTTTAAACACGCCGCTAACGGCAATGAAGTAATTTATAGCAATACAACAATTTAAAAAAATTAAAAAAAAACACAGAAGCTAGCAGTACGGCAATAAACAACCTTTTAAAACACGCCGCTAACGGCAATCAAAGTAATTTATAGTAATACAACAATTTAAAACAAAATTTAAAGAACATTAGTAAACAGGCTACTAAAGTAAATACAGAACTTTGTTAATAAAGTACGGTGAGGTAGTGAAGCTACCAACACCGCCATTAAAAAAATTAAACAGGTCTCAGCAAACATACGATTAATGCCAATAAAAGGAATTTACAAACTTGGAAGAATTTAAAAAAATTTTAAACAAAAGTGTTCTGGAATATCATTAGAACATAACAGATATGACGGACCCATGTAAGGCGGCCACAAATCACCCACTCAGGGATGCTCAGGCTAGACAGAATACTGACAAATTTAAATACACCCGTAAACACAATTGCCACTCTCAGGTTTGTCACTGCACCGACTTTTAGCCAGCGAAAGATGGCTTAACTTGCTGACAGAATTAGAGCTAACCTCACGCAAGGAAACCTTACACCACACAGTCCTGAATGAGCGACCACATGATCAACCGACAAGAAGCATGAATTTACTCATAACCCACGACAGAATAGCGAAACAATTAAACTGCCAAAACTACACCTCCCATCGGACAGTAACGACAGGAGGAGGAAAGATCACTGTCTTCAATTACACCGGAGGCCACAAGGCAGAAGAGACACTGGTTACACAAAATTATTACTTAATGATTAAACCTTCCACGAACTTGCAATTATGTTCGAACAGGCAGTACACGACCTCCGATGGCAAGGATCCACACATCCGAGCGCGCACGCGTCGCCAGTGTACCCAACACGCCACGGTCACGCGACAACACGCTCAGTCACCGGAGTTCACGTCTTCTCTGCAACGTTGACGGGTAGTGACCGTTCCTTCATGTTAGGTGTCTCCTTTTAAACTCCAGTGCTGAAGCGGAGGATTTAAAGAAGCTTGTTAACGTCCCACAAAGGCGAAATGAACAGCAACTACTCGTGGGTCGATTCTGTATACAACCAACACGCGGGGAGCACTTCCGTCAACTCGACCCGCTCGTTACACACAATCTACATACATCACGTGGCGACTCGGTACAACCGACCACGCCTGCTTCGCGCTGGAGAGCCACACTGTCCACCCGTGTCCACCACACTCTCTGCGTGCAACGCCCCTACTTCCTCGCTACCACACGAGGTTACAACCGGTCAAAGGTCTCACTTCGTCCATAGCAGTTTCCCGGAAGCAAAAACGCAGATATCGATAGCAGAGGGAAAAGACAACCAAGCAGCCTCTTAATGGCAGACAACATATCAAACAAACATGTCAGGGGAGGACAAGGAAAACCAATGCAATCTAAACACAAGGTGTAGCACGAGTCGATACACAGCTCAGTGATCTAAGTCAGTTCGGGAACATCCAGACCATGAGCCACCTGCTTAAATGTCCGCTAGTAAACCATCCAAGAGCGTGCGCGGCCCAAGACCTGATGGCGAGCAGTGAAATAGCGAGGGCATATGTGGACTTCTGGAAGAATGAGATATGAAGCAAAGACTGCAGAAGATTTTATTATACTGGGTGTAATGTTCCATGTATTTTATTTTATAAATTAGCATTGTAATATTGTAAATTTTATAGAGATGAATTATTCTATAATGTGTGAATTTATTGTAAATTGTTTGTAGTACGCGCACGAAATATACAGGGGTGTTACAAAAAGGTACGGCCAAACTTTCAGGAAACATTCCTCACACACAACGAAAGAAAATATGTTACGCTTACTTTCCATGTTTGAGCTCATTTTATTACTTCTCTTCAAATCACATTAATCATGGAATGGAAACACACAGCAACAGAACGTTCCAGCGTGACTTCAAACACTTTGTTACAGGAAATGTTCAAAATGTCCTCCGTTAGTGAGGATACATGCATCCACCCTCCGTCGCATGGAATCCCTGATGCGCTGATGCAGTCCTGGAGAATGGCTTATTGTATCACAGCCGTCCACAATACGAGCACGAAGAGTCTCTACATTTGGTACCGGGGTTGCGTAGACAAGAGCTTTCAAATGCCCCCATCAATGAAAGTCAAGAGGGTTAAGGTCAGGAGAGCATGGAGGCCATGGAATTGGTCCGCCTCTACCAATCCATCGGTCACCGAATCTGTTGTTGAGAAGCGTACGAACACTTCGACTGAAATGTGCAGGAGCTCCATCGTGCATGAACCATGTGTTGTGTCGTACTTGTAAAGGCACATGTTCTAGCAGCACAGGTAGAGTATCCCATATGAAATCATGATAACGTGCTCCATTGAGCGTAGGTGGAAGAACATGAGGCCCAATCAAGACATCACCAACAATGCCTACCCAAACGTTCACAGAAAATCTGTGTTGATGACGTGAGAGCACAATTACGTGCGGATTCTCGTCAGCCCACACATGTTGATTGTGAAAATTTACAATTAGATCACGTTGGAATGAAGCCTCATCCGTAAAGAGAACATTTGCACTGAAATGAGGATTGACACATTGTTGGATGAACCATTCGCAGAAGTGTACCCGTGGAGTCCAATCAGCTGCTGATAGTGCCTGCACACGCTGTATATGGTACGGAAACAACTGGTTCTCCCGTAGCACTCTCCGTACAGTGACGTGGTCAACGTTACCTTGTACAGCAGCAACTTCTCTGATGCTGACTGCACGAAGAATTGCCTCGTCCAAAGCAGGTGTCCTCCTCGTTCTAGGTCTTCCCCAGTCGCGAGTCATAGGCTGGAATGTTCCGTGCTCCCTAAGACGCCGGTCAATTGCTTCGAACGTCTTTTGTCGGGACACCTTCGTTCTGGAAATCTGTCTCGATACAAACGTACCGCGCCACGGCTATTGCCCCGTGCTAATCCATACATCAAATGGGCACCTGCCAACTCCGCATTTGTAAACATTGCACTGACTGCAAAACCACGTTCGTGATAAACACTAACCTGTTGATGCTACGTACTGATGTGCTTGATGCTAGTACTGTAGAGCAATGAGTCGCATGTCAACACAAGCACCGAAGTCAACATTACCTTTCTTCAATTGGGCCAACTGGTGGTGAATCGAGGAAGTAGAGTACATACTGACGAAACTAAAATGAGCTCAAACATGGAAATTAAGCGTTTCCGGACACATGTCCACATAACATCTTTTCTTTATTTGTGTGTAAGGAATGTTTCCTGAAAGTCTGGCCGTGCCTTTCTGTAACACCCTGTATATATAATAAGGAATTTGTCATCCATGTTGCTTGTCCTGCCCTGACTTAATGTTGATAATGCAGACAAAACAACCGAAATCAATCTGCAAATAAACTCTGTGGAAATTATCTGTAACTATTTGGTGAATTCTTTCCTCTACGAAATAAGTAACAAAGCTGCGGACCGCATTAAGCCAGTCACCACATAGAAGATTATAGTCGCAACAATGGAAATTGACTGTCTGCTGGTGACGGAATCTGAAATACGATACAGGAGTCTTAGACAGCGAAAATCCGTCGCGCCGCAGCCTTACGGTGTGAAGTGGGGTACGGGCACCGGTTCTTCGGTGGTGCGGGGGCAGCAGCTATAGCCCGGCGATTAAAGCGGAACCCGTGGGCAGTGTGAGCCGGCGGCAGCGCGCGGACCGTAATTGACCGGGAGGCCAGCCTCTGCGAGGAGAGCTATTTTATGGCCCGTTTGCCGCTGACGCCGTATTATATCGACCGGTCCGCTCCGGCCCCGCGCGACAAAGGGCCGGTACGCTCTGTCGCTTTGTGATCGGGGAGCGGGCCCAGCGGGCAGGACACGCACGTGTGCTGTGTGTGTGTGCGTGTGTGTGTGGGTGGGTGGCGAGAGCCTCTCTGGCACCGGAAGACTGCGCGCTACAGCGCTACGGGGCGGTACGCGCAAGCGGCGGGGGCGAATGCCTGCAGTGGCGGTCCACCACAGGTACCCTGGGAGCCAACTGCTCCTCACCAGTTCCTCATTTGCAGGTGGGACTAGTATGTAAAGTCTCTGACATGGAGCCGCTCCAAAATATACACATGAAAAGAAATTGTCAGTAGTGTGGTACAGGTGTGACTTAAAATTTGTTGATGAAAAAAGCCAGAATGAAATTTTCACTCTGCAGTGGAGCGAGCTCAAATGGTTAAAATGGATCTAAGCACTATAGGACTTAACATCTGAGGTCATCAGTCCCCTAGACTTAGAACTGCTTAAACATAACTAACCTAAGGACATCATAGACATCCATGCCCAAGGCAAGATTCGAACCTGCGACCATAGCAGCAGCGCGATTATAGACTGAAGCGCCTAGAACCGCTCGGCCCCAGCGGCCGGCGAGGAGCGTGCGCTGATTTGAACTTCCTGCTACGAGTGTCACTCCAAAAGTAAAGCACACTATTTTTTTTTTGTTGTAAAAATACAGTTTTCATTCTGTATGTGTGAAAGTTTTACAGTGTGTAGATAAGTCTTTCCCACTTGTTTTCAAACTTAGTTCAACCTGTTCCCGTGAGTGGAGCCGTCGCAGAATGTCTTCAAGGTGGCTGCTACACTTGACGTTCGTCAGAAGCAACGTGCTGTCATAGAATTCCTGTGCTGTGAAAACATCCACAAGAGGTTGAAAAAGATGCATGGAGATGCTGTTGTCGATCGCAGCACAGTTAGTCGGTGGGCAAGCAGGTTACGTGATGAAAGCGGGCACGGCAATATTGAGGATTGTCCTCGCAGCGGCAGGCCTCGTACTGCACACACTCCAGACAATGTGCAGAGAGTTAACGACTTGGTGACTGCTCACAGACGCATCACGGTGAACGAATTGTCACGCTACGTTGGGATAGAGGAAGAAAGTGTTTGCAGAATACTGAAAGTGTTGGCGTTAAAAAAGGTTTGTGCCAGGTGGGTTCCCAGGGTTTTGACAGTGGCTCACAAAGAAACAAGAAAAACGGTATGCAGCGAACGTTTGGAACCGTACGAGAATGGTGGAGATAAATTTCTTGGAAGAATTGTGACAGGTGATGAAACATGGCTCCATCATTTTTCACCAGAGACGAAGAGGCAATCAATGGAGTGGCATCATGCAAATTCACCCAAGAAAAAAACAAATTCAAAACCTCACCTTCTGCTGGAAACGTCGCTACGGTGTTTTTCGATTCCGAAGGACTCTTGCTTGTGGACATCATACCAAGTGGAACCACCATAAATTCTGATGCATATGTGACGACACTGAATATACTTCAAGCTCGACTGAATCGTGTTCGACCACATTGGCAAAAGCAGGATGTTTTGCTGTTGCACAACAATGCACGGCCACATGTCAGTCAAAAAACCATGGAGGCAATCACAAAACTCGGATAGACAACACTGAAACACCCGCCTTACAGTCCTGACCTGGCTCCATGTGACTATCATCTCTTTGGGGAACTGAAAGACTCTCTTCGTGGAACAATGTTTGAAGATGATGAGTCCCTTGTGCACGCTGCCAAACAGTGGCTCCAACAGGTTGGTCCAGAATTTTACCGTGCGGGTATACAGGCGCTGGTTCCAAGATGGCGTAAGCGAGTTGAAAGGGATGGAAATTATGTGGAGAAATGAAAATATTGTTCCTAAAGGTTGTATCTACGCACTGTAAAACTTTCAGACATGTAGCATAAAAGATGGATTTAAAAAAAAAAATAGTGTGCATTTCTTTTGGATTGACCCTCACAGATCAAAACAGTGTGCCAGATCGAGACTCGAACTCTGAACCTTTGTCTTTCGCAGGCAAGTCCCCTACCGACTGAGCTACCCAAGCATGACTCAGCGTATGACTCCGCTGCAGAGTGAAAATTTCATCCTGGAAACGTCACCCATGCTGTGGCTAGGCTACGTCTCCACAATATCCATTGTTGTGCCCCGTGCTAGTCCCACAAATTTCGCGGGAGAACTTCTGTGAAGTTTGGAAGACAAGAGACGAGGTATCGGCGGAAGTAAACCTGTGAGGACGGGCCGTGAGTCGTGCAATGGTAGCCCAGTCGGTAGAGCACTTGCCCACTAAAGGTAAAAGTCCGAGTTTGAGTCTCGGTTCGGCACAGCAGTTTAGATCTCCCAGGAAGTTTCAGAAGAACTAATGCGTGGGTTATAGGGCAGTACACACATACAATGAAAGTAACGCTGAATAGTTAATTGTAATATATATTACTGATATTTAGTAACGTTGATTCCACCAATTGCAGAATGCAGGTTTAGCCCGTCTGTCCCGCGTTGACTACCGTTCCGTGATCTCAAACTAAATAATGATCTCTGTGTAAGTAGGCTGTTTATGTTTTCTTATTGGTAACGCCACGTAGCGCTCTATATGAAAAATCACTGGCTGTGCTGTGTGCAGTCTGTGGGTAGTTTGCATTGTTGTCTGCCATTGTAGTGTTGGGCAGCGGCAGCTGGATGTGAACAGCGCGTAGCGTTGCGCAGTTGGAGGTGAGCCGCCAGCAGTGGTGGATGTGGGGAGAGAGATGGCGGAGTTTTGAAATTTGTCATGAACTGCTATATATATTATGACCATCAAGGTAAATACATTGTTTGTTCTCTATTAATATCTTTCATTTGCTAACTATCCCTCTCAGTAGTTAGTGCCTTCCGTAGTTTGAATCTTTTATTTAGCTGGCAGTAGTGGCGCTCGCTGTACTGCAGTAGTTCGAGTAATGAAGATTTTTGTGAGGTAAGTGATTTGTGAAACGTATAGTTTAATGTTAGTCAGGGCCATTCATTTGTAGGGTTTTTGAAAGTCAGATTGTGTTGCGCCAAAAATATTGTGTGTCAGGTTAAGCACAGTCCTGTATAATTTTTAAAAAGGGGACGTTTCAAAGGGGACGTTTTATATGTCGACCCTTAGCCGAGGATACCTCACTGGAATCTTCTGATTTTTTCCTTGTAGTTTGTGTAATTAGTGTAGCTATTGTTTATTGCTAGCGCGTAATTGTAGAGAGAATCTCCTTTGTAGTTGCAGTCTTTCATTGTTGTACAGTAAAACAGTTGTGGCATGCATGTAGATTTGCACCAAGTATTTCGCAGCTGCGCTTGCAATTAACTACATATTATTTTCAGTGCTATGTTAATGTGTTCTCTTATTTTTGCTCTTCAAATTGTGCTTTTCTGTGTTATCGTGTGAAATATTGTGACAATAATGGCGTGTGAAAAACGTAACACTAGGCTCCAAAGTAAACTGAGAAATAATAGTGACGACGAGCGTAGCTTGCCAGCACCACTGTGTAATGAATTAACAGACGTTCAAAGTAGTAATTTGGTAACTGTGCATAGGGAAATGCAGCGGGCTGCAAACAATGGCGTAGACAGTGAAACAGGTAGTGAACAGGGAAGCATTATCGATCGATCGCTCGGCAACAGCTCGCCTCAGGAATCCGAAATGACAGGACACAATTTTGCAAATACTGTAGATTCAGGTTTTGCGTCCTCACCGTCAAGACACATTTTCCGCTTGTCAAAATGTGAATGTTGCCGGTGCAAATTCACTGCCGAAAAGCACTGAGGAACATGTTTCAGACACCAGTGCATTGTTATTACAATTAATGCAACAAATGGGACAAAAGCTTGAAAAGTTAGACACAATGGAACAAAATCAGAGACAAACACAGCAACAGTTAGACACAATGGAACAAAATCAGAGACAAACACAGCAAAAGCTTCAAAAGTTAGACACAATGGAACAAAATCAGAGACAAACACAGCAAAAGCTTCAAAAGTTAGACACAGTGGAACAAAATCTTAAAAAGTTAGGCTCATTGTAACAAACTCTTGAACAAACACGTGAAGATTTAACTACTGAGTTACATAACATTGAATCGAAATGTCAAAAAGTCTGTAATGACGTAAAAACTCAAATTTGTGAGCATTTTCAACCTATTTTTTCGCGGCATGAAAATGCATTACAGAATCACGAAGCAGCCATAAAAGAACTGCAAACTATTGTTCATCAAAATCATGAGACCCTGCAAGCTAAAATTGACTCAGTTGCATCTACCGATTCGGTTACGCAACTTGCAAGAACTCAGGAAAAATTGAAGGACACAGTAGATTCGATTTCAACACAAATGGACACTCTGAAACTTGGTTCAGAAAAACACACTGAGGAAATGTGTTCACTATCGGAGAAAGTAGCCGAACTTTCAGATCAGGTCACTAACTTATCTAAAAAGGTAGATGATGATCTGAATGACACAAGACCTGTAGCCTTCACTGACACAGAAGAGTATGAACAAATTAGAAAATTCAAACAAAATCAAAATCAAATCAATACACAGTACAAAAGAGAAATCCAGGAAGTACAAGATCATTTGACGCAGGTAATACAAGAATTACATATTTCTCCAGTACGGGAAGAGGGACATAGAAATACGGAACAACCACAAAATAATAACACAGGACACTTCGGAAATTATGAAACGTCCCCTTTGAAACGTCCCCTTTTTAAAAATTATACAGGACTGTGCTTAACCTGACACACAATATTTTTGGCGCAACGCAATCTGACTTTCAAAAACCCTACAAATGAATGGCCCTGACTAACATTAAACTATACATTTCACAAATCACTTACCTCACAAAAATCTTCATTACTCGAACTACTGCAGTACAGCGAGCGCCACTACTGCCAGCTAAATAAAAGACTCAAACTACGGAAGGCACTAACTACTGATAGGGATAGTTAGCAAATGAAAGATATTAATAGAGAACAAACAATGTATTTACGTTGATAGTCATAATATATATAGCAGTTCATGACAAATTTCAAAACTCCGCCATCTCTCTCCCCACATCCACCACTGCTGGCGGCTCACCTCCAACTGCGCAACGCTACGCGCTGTTCACATCCAGCTGCCGCTGCCCAACACTACAATGGCAGACAACAATGCAAACTACCCACAGACTGCACACAGCACAGCCAGTGATTTTTCATATAGAGCGCTACGTGGCGTTACCAATAAGAAAACATAAACAGCCTACTTACATCTGGACTAAAGTCAAAGAAAATTAATCTTCTGTCTACATATGCTATTGGCAGAACAGTTCCAAACTAACAATACTCAGATAAATCTCTAAGTAGATGTCACTGTCCATACGTGATAGTTCTATTCACTGTTCTGTTTATGCTGAAGACTAACCATTGTCTGTCTATCGGCCACTGTTTCTGTCTCACTTGGCGACTTGAAGACATGTCGAACATTCTGCAGGAGCTCTCTAGTGACTTAAGACTTTGCTCTTGCAGGTTACTTGAGCACGCGTCTCTTCGTAGTGACGCTGCCGCTCCAGGGGACGTGATTCTCGCGGGCAGCGTGATTTCTTTCCGCGTAGCGATGTTGCTGCTGCGGACGGACGTCCACGATAGTTCTGGTACCAACTGTCGGAGACTCTTCTTGTGTGGTATCTCAGAGCACTAAAAAAATTTTAGCGGCTTATACAGTATCCACGGAATCTCGGAATTGCAACCGGATTTGGGAAAACAATATAAAAATCATGGAGAAAGAAGTTCGTGATACTAAACCACGCTTATGTATCGTAAGTGGAGTTATAGTGCGACCCCAGCATGCGACCAGACGAGGGGGAACGCAAATGCCAACAAAAAACGCGAAAAACTGTAAATAATCACCTATTTAAGTAAATAACAGGACTGAATTGTTTTATAATCTACAGATGTCGCATATTAAAACAAAACTGTATTATTCTAGATTCCACAGACGATGTCCTCAAGTAAAAGGTGAAATGCGCCTGGAAGAGATGAAATACTTTGCAGCAAGAAAGGTAATTTTTACTAACAAAACGGATAATCTGAATTCATTGAAGCAGGATCTGATCTGCTAGTTAATTCTTTTTGCGTAGTTCAACCTTTGCTTCAGAGTGAAGATGTAGGTAAAGCACAATGTTTCACATGAAGTAGTTTGTCCTTCTTATGGGAAATTGTGCCTGTAAGGATTGATAACTTAAGTGCCGAAGAAGTGAAGAGTGAAGCTATCACATGGTACTCTGAAAGACACCTTAGAGCCACTACGAGAGATGAACTGGATAAGATTTATACATCAGTCTAAGGTTGGTTGGTTGGTTGGTTTGGGGAAGGAGACCAGACAGCGTGGTCATCGATCTCATCGGATTAGGGAAGGAAGACGGCCGTGCCCTTTCAGAGGAACCATCCCGGCATTTGCCTGGAGTGATTTAGGGAAATCACGGAAAACCTAAATCAGGATGGCCGGACGCGGGATTGAACCGTCGTCCTTCCGAATGCGAGTCCAGTGTGTAACCACTGCGCCACCTCGCTCGGTTCAGTCTAAGGAATTCTGGCGCAGTGTGTCAGTTGAAATGAACTGAGGAGGAAAGTATCGGATTTAGAGAGGCAGGATAAGGAGGCCATTGAGAAACTGTTGGAAGAGTTTTCTCCTTCTTTGGCTTGCGCCTTTATCCCGCAATTTAAGCAGAGTCGGCCATGTTACAATCGGATTTGGCATGATTAGTTTGAAGGGGTGGCCGGATGCTCTTCCTACTGCCACCCCATAGGAATCAGTGTACCCCAACTGTCTGCGTTTAATGTAAACCATGAAATAGTGTGAACGTGTTGCAGATGTATGCGAGTCGTGTAACGGAGGCGAAACGTGGGGACCAGCCCAAAATTCACCTAAGGGGATGTGGAAAATCGCCTAAAAACCACATCCAGGCTGGCCGGCACACTGGCCCTCGCTGTTAATCCGCTGGACGGATTCCATCTGAGGCCTGCGCGCCTACCCTAGTCCTGGAAGCAACGCATTAGTGCTCTCGGCTAACCTGGCGGTTTGAGAGACTGTTGGGAATGTATGCTGAGTTATTTGATTCTCCCCGACCATTGCTTGCTATGCCACTAACTCAACATCGTATTCCACAGGAAATGAAATGCTCATCTATAAGAAGCTGTGTACTGCTCTGTAGCATTTACAGCCAGTAAAAGAAGAAGTTATATTTTCAATCTTGTGATGGGACCAATGAAGATAGTAATGGCCCCAGGGCCACCCTGGTTCTTGTCGTGCCAGAAAAGTCGTGAGATTGCAGTAAAACATATAGATTTTGTTATGACAATCGTTATTTAAACCAAAAGACAGTGGCAGGTGCTTACCATGCGCGTAAAATAAGAGAGGCCTCAGATAATCTAGATCAGTGGCGTTATTTTGCAACTATGGACCTTCAAAGTGGATAGCCACAGTAACAGATAGCACCAGAACAAAATGGTTCAAATGGCTCTGAGCACTATGGGACTCAACTGCTGAGGTCATTAGTCCCCTAGAACTTAGAACTAGTTAAACCTAACTAACCTAAGGACATCACAAACATCCATGCCCGAGGCAGGATTCGAACCTGCGACCGTAGCGGTCTTGCGGTTCCAGACTGCAGCGCCTTTAACCGCACGGCCACTTCGGCCGGCGCACCAGAACATCAACCGACATCCTTTCACAGCTCTATGTGATCATTATCAACATTTTCCAGTGTCATTCGGACAAAAAAACGTGCCAGCTGCTTTTAAGAAAGCCATGACCAGTGTGTTACACCCACAGGCAAACGGACGAAATGAAAGGGTCCACTGGGCAATATAAAAAAAATGTTGAGTTACTACGTTAACAGCCATCTCAAAACGAGTGAAATGCGCTATTCTAGTATATGATAGTGGAGTATAACTCAAAAATCCACAAGAGTAGAGGCTTACCCACATATGGGATGGTTTTCAGTCAAACGAAGCCGTCCCTTTTTGACCTATAAACACCCTCTCCCTTCCAGCAAAATAAATATCACCAGTTCGAAATTTCTTGATAAGGTTGAAGCATATTTGACACAAAATTTAAAAAATGAACATTAAGGCCTTGGAAGACAGGAGAGTACCATAAAAAAACAACTTCACCAAAGATTTACGTCAGACGATGAGTAATGCTAACGGAAATCTATGTGCAGAAGCAAAAGACTGAAAAGTTTGTCACGCATTAAGAGGCTCTGTCAGGCAATAGAAACGATGTCGCTTGTTAATGTTAAACTGCAATTCCCAACGAACTCCACGATAGTGCAGGTTACCCATGTTTACGCATTTAAACGAACCGCAGACGCGTTGCCTTCATCCCTGGCAGTATCTTCAGAAACGGGAGGCGAGTGCCAGATAAAGAGGAAAAGTACGGTAAAATTAGCAAAGAGAACCAGGACACACAATTACGTCAACCCATTCATACACCTTGGTTGGTTGGTTGGTGTTTGGGGAAGGAGACCAGACAGCGTGGTCATCGGTCTCATCGGATTAGGGAAGGAAGGGGAAGGAAGTCGGCCGTGCCCTTTCAGAGGAACCATCCCGGCATTTGCCTGGAGTGATTTAGGGAAATCACGGAAAACCTAAATCAGGATGGCCGGACGCGGGATTGAACCGTCGTCCTCCCGAATGCGAGTCCAGTGTCTAACGACTGCGCCACCTCGCTCCATACACCTTGGAGTCACGAAGATAACTGAGGAGGAAATTTTTTTATGAAATGTATGTGTTTATTTACTAATTACTAGGATCTTGTGTTTATGTGTGTTTTGGTTACATTTGTGTTTAAGAATTACCAGGTTGTAAAGAGCGTTTTTCTCGAGTGAGTTTTTAAACGCCCATTTTATTTATGTGCATGTTAACGCTTATGCTTGCAGGAAAACATCACTGAGTGCGAGTCTGTATATGTCTGCATTAGCGGTGGATATTTATCTTTAGGCATAAAGATTTTTTGTTAGGTTACTTTATTCATAAGGACGAAAGGTACTATTAAAAAAACACCTAGGAATTACTGCTCTGCTTAATGGGGTCTATCACCATCCGCACTGCACAACGGTTACATATTATCCTTGGATCATGGCAGGGCACCGAGGAATCTGCGACTGAATGTCCGAAATAAACAATCACAGATAAAATACATATTTACCGGATTGCGTTTGCTACACTCTATGGAAAATCTAGTGATGATCATGTTCACTTGTTAAGAGCAAGAGAAATAGCAAGAGCAAGAGATACAAAAAGAAGGCTTATTGATCAATGGCACCTGATTCGATATTTCCGGACCAACCTTCCGATTACTCGCCACCATCACTGGAACTGCCACCCTAAATATAACCCAGTTCTTAATTTAGCTATACAGCCTTCCCTTTGAGATCATACCCGATAAAAAGCTGGCCTACTTGAAGAACACTTTATGTCGACTCTGTTCGGCTCCCTAGATCAGATAATAGCTATGCAAATCGGTTGCGTATCAATGGAGCACCTATTGGACCAAGAGAAAAGGTATTGTACAGAATAACATCCCCAACTCATAAACACAGGAACCTCAAACTCAGCTGCCAGCATGGTTTTAACCGTTACTAGTATTACTTACTTCCACTTTAAGTGCAGAGGTGCCCAAATTCCATCTATGTTATGCTCGAAGAACTGGGCAGTAGTAAGACGTCCAAGACGTCCATCCTGTGCCTGTCACCGACCTCTAGATGCCTCTGCCATCACCACAGTCGCCAGGGCTTGAAGCTCTGTACCTCTATCCGGGTTACTGAGCAGCTCAGCACTCTGCTGCCCTCGCGGGACTACAACACTGGGCCCCGGCCATCCCTACATCTCCGGAGATTCTTGCGGGGAACTCCTTCGCCATACGTATTTGGGGGCGAGACGCATTCTGTCATGTGCACTGTGACCGCAGCCGACGCTGGGCCGCCCAGCTAAGGGCTGGTAACGCAAAGATCCACATACGCTGTAGCAGTACGTGCTGAGAAGGGCGACGCTGGGAGATCAACACACCGCTAGACGTCGTGTCGCTGTATTTACCGCACTCGCCAGGGATCAAAACCAGGAGCACCGAAGACGGACGACTGTGAATATTCTGAGGCAATAAAAGTCATAGTGTACTAATATATCTTATCGGACCTGCTTTTTCCCGGCGTAACTCAGCAGTTCGACGTGGCATGGACCCAACAAATCATTGGAAGTCCCCTGCGTAAATATTGAGCCGTGCCGCCTCTAACGCTCACCGTAATTGTCAAAGCGTTGCCGATTCAAAATTTTGTGCATGAACTGACCTCTCGATTATGTCCCATAAATGTTCGGTGGGATTCATGTCGGGCGATATGGGAGACCAAATTGAAATGTGGTTTCGCAGGACAGAGCGGATCAGGTTGTGGAAAGGGGCCAAGGTCAGTTACTGTTAGTTATATAAGAACACACACAACTTTATTGCTCAAACCAATGCACAGTTTTCCCTTTAAACAACAAAGATCAATTCACGGCTGAGAGCCCAAGTAACTAATCCAGAATAAGTTTAACTGATTGCTTTTAAAACACCAGGATTTAGAGTAACGGCTGAAGGCCTTACTTAAGTAAAATTACAATATCTTCGCGCCTAAAGGCCGAAATAATATTTCAGATCAGCTAAGGAAATTCTCTGAAAGCCAAGCATTTACAAATTCCCGCTAAAGGCCATATTAAGGAAACTTCAAGTTGATTCTTCGGCTGAAAGCCGAATCAAAAAAAATTCTTTACAAAATAAAAGAGAGACTTTAAAGACAGGCCTTTACACAGTACAACAGAAAAACATCTTAAGAAAACTTGAAGTAGTTGTCGGTGAAGGCCCAGACAATTACTCAAGAATGATTAAAGACAACCTTAAGATAAACATTTACAGAAAATGGCTGAAGGGCGTTTCAAGAATTCAAGGTAATTAAAGAGAAACCTTACAGACAAGGATTTACATATTAAAACCACAGATTCTGAAATAAACGCGGCTGAAGGCCTAAATGCAGAGCAACAAGAATTTTAAATGAAACGCAGCTGAAGGCCTAATCTTAAAATACTTCACATGAGATTCGACTGTTATGAAGTTCGGCTGAAGACCATATACTGAACGTAAAACAGACAATATTAATACACGGCTGAAAGCCTGCCACAGTACCTGCGACCAAATAAAATGACAATCACAAACAACAACCAGTGGTGTTCAGACGTGTTCCGAGGGTCGGTCTGGGGAGGAAACTTTAACCACAGTTTAGGTGGGACAGACAGTCAAGCGTAACACTAAACAATTGGGTTGCAGCACGACCTTCCACCCGACCAACAGCACGACAACCAAAAGTACCAGCGAAGGCGCGGATCACAGCAGGATTATGTCTTAATAACTGGTGTATAAACACACTCAAAGCACAATAAACACTCAAAGAGAAAAAGAGAACAACACCAAGGCTGTCGAACTACACGCTATGCCAGACAGCATCAACACGGCGAGGAAAACACACTGCCACAAAACTACGCTAACGACCAGGACAGGTCACCGGAACGTTAACGTCCACAAGGCAGAAGATACCGCTGGTGCACTTCACTAATAAAGTATAATCATTTCAAAGGTTAAACACCATACAGGGATACGGCTGCCACTGACGGAGGTAAGTGAGCAACTTATTCAGATAGTAACTGAGGGAGGAATAAGACGCCACTCGATAGTGACAAAATACCCAAAAGGAGAAACGGCATTAACGCCAGCCGACCACGGCTCGCAAATCATTCGCTGGAAATGACCAGAATGATATTCGAACCAATCGCCAACAATTGTGGCCCATTGACATGACGCTTTGTGATCCATAAAAATTCGCCGGCCGAAGTGGCCGTGCGGTTAAAGGCGCTACAGTCTGGAACCGCAAGACCGCTACGGTCGCAGGTTCGAATCCTGCCTCGGGCATGGATGTTTGTGATGTCCTTAGGTTAATTAGGTTTAACTAGTTCTACGTTCTAGGGGACTAATGACCTCAGCAGTTGAGTCCCATAGTGCTCAGAGCCATTTGAACCATTTGAACCATAAAAATTCAATCAGTTTGGCTGCACTGAATGGCTGCAAACGGTCTCCGAGTAGCCGATGATAGCAATTTCCAGTCAATGATAGGTTCACCTGGACAAGAGGGCCCAGTCCTTTCCATGCAAACACAGCCCACGCCATTATGGAGCCACCACTAGCTTGCACAGTGCCTTGGTGATAAGTTGGGTAGTGTCTTAAGCCGCACTCGGACCCTATCGTCAGCTCATACCAACTCAAACAGGGACTCATTTGAGCAGGCGACGGTTTTCCAGTCATCTACGGTCCAGCCGATATGGCCAAGAGCCCAGGAGAGGCGCTGCAGGCGATGTCGTGCTGTTAGCAAAGGCACTCGCGTCGGTCGTCTGCTACCAAAGCCCATTAACGCCAGATTTCGCGACACGTCCCTCGTCGACTACTGCGGCTATCTCACGCAGTATTACTTGCCTGTTCCTTCTGTCAACACTACGCAAACGCTGCTGCTCTCGGTCGGCAAGTGAAGGCTGCCAGCCACTGCAGTGCTCGTCCGTGGTGAGAGATAATGCCTGAGATTTGATATTCTCTGCACACTCCTCATACTGTGGATCTCGAAATATTCAATTCCCTAACATTTTCCGAAATGGACTGTTCCATGCGTCTAGCTCCGACTAAAATTCTGCGGTCAAAGTGTGTTAATTCTCGTCGTGAGGCCATAATCACATCGGAAACATTTTACATGAATCACCTGAGTACAAATGACAGCTTCGCCAACGCATTGCCCTTTTATACCTCGTTCACGCGATACTACCGTCATGTGTATATGTGTTTATCGTTATCGCATAACTTTTGTCACCACAGTGTGAAAAAAATAACAATTTTTTTTTCGTCCACTAGTTTATTGCTCCCACATTGATCTCCGGCAGGAAATCACACCCTCTCCAAGTCATCTTCGACTCATCGTTTTACAACTGTTCTCAAGTATACGCACTGAAGTGTTCGTTGTGGTTAGGTAAGGTGACGTCTACGCAAGAAGTAGAAGGCCGAAGTAGGTGAACCCTGAAAGAATGCCCACTTTTCGCTCCTTAAAAAAAAATGGGAAGCAACAGAGTGAATTAACTTCACTTTCGAATCCCTGTCTCTGTGGCTCCTTTGAAACAGCATTAAGTGATGTTTGATACTGATGTTTTGATTTTGCTACTGCTTTGTTGCTGGCACTGGCAATTTTATTCGCTGTAGTGAACGCATGCTGTTTATAAATATCTCTATAGTTTGCACTATAATTCAGTAACATGTCTCTACGTAGCGAGAGAAATAACAGTGTGTCCGAGTGAGGTGACGCAATGGTTAGCACATTGGATTCGTATTCCGGAGGATGACATTCAAAACCCGCGTCCAGTCATCCTGATTTAGGTTTTCCGTGATTTCCCTAAATCGCTTCAGACAAATGCCGGGATGGTTCCTTCGAAACGGCACGGCCGACTTCGTTCCCCATCCTTTCCTAATCCGATGCGACTGATGACCTCACTGTTTGGTCCCCTCCCCCAAATCAACCAGCCAACAGTGTGAAACATGTGGCGGTATTTTCGTAGCTAACAAGTGCGTTATTTTCATGTTTATTTTTCTTTCTGGATGTACTTTTTGACGGTTTTCTAAAACTGTCCGTTAGATCAAATTACCAGAAACTCCTATTTTTAGATATTATTGAAGGGTTAAATATTTAAAAAGGCGATAGGACTTCTAGGTAAATTGGTAATAAATTTACAGCCTTTCTCAGTAAGGGAACAACGAGCCGCAACTGCACATTCTTAAATGTGTACAAAGACAATCTGGAGTGTAAAGCGAATTAAACAGAAATGTAGAGTGCTTCTAGTAATGACAGGTGGAATATGGCCTGTCAGCAGTATTTGACACATCTCCTTCTTCTTGTCGTTTCTACGCTTTAAGACACACACCTGGAGCCTGTTACATCTTCAGAAATTGTGTTTTCATATTGTGGTCTTATTTTCTACTTCAGTTCGGTTTATAATTGAACATCAATTTCGGTAATCTTGTTTATCCATCCTTTGGATGCCACCTGCTGCGGTACATAGTATTTATTTCTAAAGGTTTCCAGAAATTACTGTAAACAGGCACCTTTTTTATTCTTTGATTTTTATTTTCCATTATCGGTTTCGAATCACCTATCGGTTCAGCATCAGACGATACAAAATGCCGCAAAAATGATGTTGATTTGCTGGGAGATTCGAAGACAGTATGAGAAAATAAAAATTGAAGAATAAAAGAAAAGGTCATTGTAGTCATTTCTGGGAACATTTATTGGCTCTGAGCACTATGGGACTCAACATCTGTGGTCATAAGTCCCCTAGAACTTAGAACTACTTAAACCTAACTAACCTAAGGACATCACACACATCCATGCCCGAGGCAGGATTCGAACCTGCGACCGTAGCAGTCGCGCGGTTCCTGACTGAGCGCCTAGAACCGCTAGACCACCGCTGCCGGCTGGGAACATTTATTAATCGCAATCGCAGTGCTGCGCATTCATAATTGATACAAGTTGTATTTATTTCCGTTTTAGTTGCTTCAACTCAGAACTTTTACACTGCTGTCCCTGTAAAGTGTTCACCGCAGAGGCAGTGGCTGTAATTCGAACGCCCTAGTTTCTAAGTCCGCTCGAGCTAAACAAAATCTTGATTCTATATTAGTTAAGTGAACTACCACCTGTTAGCACAATACGATGCTCATGTTATGATCATAATGCGGAAGGCGGTTCTGCTGCAGCACATGGAAATCAGGTGAACTGTCTCCGAATTCAGTTGTACCAAGGCCTTCAATAAAAGGAGTACTCCGACCTACTCGCAAAGCGCACAAAGCACAATGTGCAATTACTCATCCCCGATTTCAGTTCATCCCTCAACAGCAGTGAAAAAACGAAGGCATAAAAAATAGAAAGAACTGGAAGAAACACGATGACAGAGAGGCAGCCAGTACTCTAACGCACAGATTGGTCCCTTCTTCATCCCCAAATCTCTCCCACCTCCCTGTCACCCACTCACTCAGGAGCTTAAGAACACTTCTGCAGCCTGCAGTTCTGCGCAGAGACGTTTCTACATAGCATGAGCTTTTATTGGGAACCCAACGAATGTGAAAACAGAAAACCCGGTTGCGGTGGCAGACTAATCTGTAGTATAGCCCGAGGTCAAGGTTGGGTTAGAATGTGACAGTCTGCTTGTGAGTTGGCGATGCTAATGAATGTCGAAGCAAGAACTACCTGAAGTGTCTCGGGCTTCACGGAAATGTAAACAAATTCCATCTCCACAAGTTTTATTCCCCCCCCCCCCCCATTTATTACAAACATCCACCCATCCAAAAGATGGAGGAAGTTTATGGAATGGACACGCTGTAGAAGACAGCCAATGTCTTTGGACAGGATGCGCTTCAGTTGAGAGAAATTGCCTGGTTAGAAGCCCTTCAACTTGCTCATGCGAGTCAATGCTAGAAGATGATTTAAATCGCATTTTCTTTTGTGTGAACTGTATCGCGACGAGGCCAGAATACTAAAATACAAACGTCCCACTAACATAATTAGTATCGTCACATCACAAAATACAACTTTCAAAATACGTTCTTTTTGAGTGACTAATGTTGATTGAACTACATGAAGATACGAGATGCTAAAATTAGAAGAGCTATGCCATTTGGGCAGCAAAATAACTGACGATGATTGAATTTGCGAGGATAAAAGAGCAGACTGGTGCAGCAATAAAAGTGTTTTTGAAAAAGATAGATTTGTTAAACATCGCATATAAATTTAAGTGTTACAAAGACTTTTCAGAAGGTATTGGTTTGGAGACAAATCTCGTGCGTAAGTGAAGTTTAGACCATAAACGGTTGAGGCAAGAAGAGAAGATTTTGAAATGTGGTGCCACAGATGAATGTTGAAGATTAAAGGGATACATCAGATAACTAATGAACAGGTACTGAATCAAACCGGATAAAAGACAAATTTATGACAAAATTTGACAAAAAGAAGGGATCAGCTGATAACACACATCTTGACGTAACGAATAGTCCATTTGGGTACGGAGGGAAGTGTGGGACGTGAAAGTCGTATTGGTGATCGGCATTACGGCTGGAGAAAACTGTGAGTGTGAAACGTAAATATCATAGATGGAGACTAAGGCTTGAGTTGTGTAAGCAGGTTCAAATAGAAGTGGCTTGCAATAATTACCACCCGACCACGATATTACTGCACTTGGGCTCCCACAGCCGTTATCGGAAACACGTGGTAAATTTACAGTAAACAAGTACAGTGGTGACTTCCGAAAACGCATCACATTGTCAGTAATTTCAAGACAGTGGTGCATATGTTATCACACAGTTCAACGTGTCCTCGTGGAAATATTGCTATGAAAACACATGCTAAGCTGACCGAAGCGCTCTCACTTCCAGGTACAATAATAATGTGGCCGACTAATACACAGAGATGGTAAGGCTCGCACTGAATAGACTAGCGTGAAGACCACAACAAGTGAGTTCTTGTTCACTGTCTGGTTGGTTACCTTCCCACTGTGCCAGCAGCGATGAAACTGGAGCAGGTCCTTTTTTTTAAAAAAAAAAAAAAAGAAAAAAGAAATAACGGATAACTGGTATCATGAAGCTGCGGAATTACTAGGTGTAGTCGTAGCTTTAACTTCAAGTCCACGTCATCAGAAACTTGCGAATCATGTGTCATATCGAACTATTGGAACTGATGAACTTCTGCAACTCACATCTCCAATTAGCAAAAGGTAGCATTTTCCTGACAGTATAATAAGTGACACAGAAGACATGTGTCTGCCCTAGTAAGTGGCTAACCGTGTTCGTTACACTCGCTAATAAAACACATCTTTTAACACAGCTTCGATATTTTAACTCTTAGATTCCTCTGCTTCACATGTGTTTAGCTACTATCACTGCATTATTGTATGCGAGGAGATTATTCCCGTGTCCCTACATAGCCCTTCGTCTTAGTTTTCAGTGGACAGTACTCCACACATTTCCAAATTTCGATCGTTTCCTGTCAATATCTTTATCGCTGTCTTGCCTGACCTAAAATCCCATAAAGGCAAAGAACAAAACGCTCGTTTCAGAACAGTGTTATTAAAATCTTTTCTTAACAAATATGATAATCGTGTTTTTCACATACACTACTTGATTTATTTGCTATCGTATTCTCTGAAAGTCGTCGGAGAACCAATTCATAGAGTAAAATATTTAGAAGTATTTCCATATTGTAGTCTGATACCCTTCGAGTTTTAGGTGCTTTTTATATGGATATAAAAAAAAATGTAGGTGATAACGGATATGCTTGCGACACTCCCTCATTTCTAAAAAATTCTTCAGTTTTTCTTTCTCCTGTGTATTTGACCAGTGATTTTATTAACTTGCAGGAATGCCCATTACCAAACGCATGAGGAGAACTGGAACTAAGGAAAGACTAAAATTGCCGTCTTGAGAGTTACGCTACTCGGATCTAAGTAAATAGTACAGGGTGATTCAAAAAGAATACCACAACTTTAGGAATTTAAAACTCTGCAACGACAAAAGGCAGAGCTAAGCACTATCTGTCGGCGAATTAAGGGAGCTATAAAGTTTCATTTAGTTGAACATTTGTTCGCCATTTCAGCCAATAAAGTTTTTGGTCCCTTTTTCTTCGAAGGTGCTACTGTAACTGGACTACAGTATCTGGAGATGTTAGAGAATTGGCTGTTCCCTCAGCTCGAACAAGAAGCACAACAATTCATATTTCAGCAGCATGGAGCGCCACCACATTGGCACTTATCTGTCCGTAACTACCTGAACGTCAACTACCCGAGGCGATGGATCGGCCGCCAGGCAGCCCGTGACAGAGCACGTCATCACTGGCCTCCAAGAAGCCCTGATCTTACCACCTGCGATTTTTTCTTATGGTGGTATGTTAAGGATATGGTGTTTCGGCCACCTCTCCCAGCCACCATTGATGATTTGAAACGAGAAATAACAGCAGCTATCCAAACTGTTACGCCTGATATGCTACAGAGAGTGTGGAACGAGTTGGAGTATCAGGTTGATATTGCTCGTGTGTCTGGAGGGGGCCATATTGAACATCTCTGAACTTGTTTTTGAGTGAAAAAAAACCTTTTTAAATACTCTTTGTAATGATATTGAACATCTCTGAACTTGTTTTTGAGTGAAAAAATAACCCTTTTTAAATACTCTTTGTAATGATGTATAACCGAAGGTTATATTGTGTTTCTTTCATTAAATACACATTTTTAAAGTTGTGGTATTCTTTTTGAATCACCCTGTATTATAAATGTACACATTTCCGTTGGTATGTAAAAAGTAAACATCGTTTTGTAATTGTTTGATTCTTCAATGAACAGGACAAGGTTACCGCTTTAGATCACTGGTATAGGACGGTCCACACAGAACAACAGTTCCTAGCTTCTTCAGTTTCTCCATATCGATACATTCAGGTTATAGGCTCTATATTCATTCAAGCAACAATTATGCCGATGACGGTAAGTAATAGGCAATACTAATAAGAGCAGAGGAGGTGATGATAGCAAACATTCAAACTAACTACAAAATACTTTAGTTATTATGAGTCGTGTTACTGTTACCTGAACTCAAAGAATCCTGACAGAGGGGCATACTGAAACAGTGATGCCAAAATCTCTGCAGTGTGCACTGTTTTAAAACTTCCTATTAGATTAATGTGTCAGAGGTTTAACCCTCTGAGCAGCCAATAACAACCTTTTACTCGGTGTTATCGTCTGGTACAGCCACTCGAGAGCTAATATTACCAACTAATGACTAGGAAATTCCCCGAACTCAAGGGAACCCCCTTCGGATTATTATTTACATGAAGAGCTTGTTACGAAACTTTTCCAAAGTATTCACTTTACATAATAAGCTTTCGCACAGGCCCCAACATTGGTATATTATCTCTAATTCAGTTTCTTCGGCCACTAGCATCTCTAAGATTATGAACCCTAACCCTCCTTATTAAAGGATACTCCCCTGTAGAGCGATACCCTAAACAGACAAACTTGTTTAGTAGATTTATGATTCCCTTTGATATTTCTCTAAATGGCCTACTTATTGCTAAGAGGGATCATAAAGTCTATTGAGACTTCGAAGCTACAAGGCGTAAGTAGCACGGACAGACATGCATTTGCATCGTCAAAAGCATCAACAAAAGATACCTTCCAAGGAAAGGTCACTCAGTGTGCAATTGTCTGTTACCTGCGATCCGATCAGATATATCTAGGCAATTAGTGTCTCGTGGTCACGAATCAGATTCCTTACATTCGTTGTAATTAACAGAGGAGGGAACATGTTGCTTTCCATGCAAATTACGCACGGTTGGATCGTTTGGAAGAAAGGCGTGACAAGCTTTTCAACGGAGATATCGACCGAGAGTGACACGGCACAACTCATTAGGCATCCGCGCCTCGCCAAACCTCTGACACAGTGTTCATTGTTCACTGATATTTCAAAGTGATGTATGATGTACGCTTGCTAATGACTCATTTAGTTAATTTCCCATTTGTAAACGGAAGTGGAGCTGCGAAAATGCATGCCAGTGATTCGTGGCCCTCCGACAGCGTTCTTCTCAACGTTGTGTCCTTTTCGTAGTAGCTACACTTAAGTCTCCAGTTTCAACATGTGCCATGTGTTTTTATAACTTCGTTACATGAACCATAAAAACACTAAATCTGGATGGAATACTGCTTTCACACTTTTCCAAAGTCACTCCAGTAGATACTACAGCAGGAATTTTTCTACGAAATGCATACTTTGACTATCAATAGAGCATGTAGATTAGTAGAAATAATTAGATTCATTCACGTATTTTATTCCTTAGATTCGTGTTTTCGTTACGTTTGTAACACATTAGTATAACAGAATGAGATTTTCACTCTGCAGCGGAGTGTGCGCGCTGATATGAAACTTCCTGGCAGATTAAAACTGTGTGCCCGACCGAGACTCGAACTCGGGACCTTTGCCTTCGCGGGCAAGTGCTCTACCATCTTTTTTTTTTTTTTTTAATCTCATTTTGTTCGTGTTTGTTCGTTGCATCTGCTCGGGGCGGACGTCGTAATACATCCGTTTAAGTTCGTTGTTGATCGATTAACTCAGTTTTTTTATTACAGAGGGCAGTTAACCCTCTGACCGAACACGCTGAGCTACCATGCCGGCCCTACCATCTGAGCAACCGAAGCACGACTCACGCCCGGTACTCACAGCTTTACTTCTGCCAGTGAGTACCGTGCGTGAGTCGTGCTTCGGTAGGTCAGATGGTTACACCAACAGTCATTTAAGAAAAGAAATCAAAGTGTGTCGCCAAGCAACAAAGAGCCCACTGACGTCATAACAGGAAACATTTCACATTCTGGCTGCTTACAGCACCATATCATCACCCAATATTATTTAAAAACATTTATAAAGATGCTGTTCACTGTACTAGTGCAAATCATCCACTGTTTCAACGATAAAGATAGGTTCAGAATTCATAATGGTCACAATAAATTCACGTTATGGTTTATACTAATCTGAAACTTCCTGGCAGATTAAAACTGTGTGCCCGACCGAGACTCGAACTCGGGACCTTTGCCTTTCGCGGGCAAGTGCTCTACCATCTGAGCTACCAAAGCACGACTCACGCACGGTACTCACTTGCAGAAGTAAAGCTGTGAGTACGGGGCGTGAGTCGTGCTTCGGTAGCTCAGATGGTAGAGCACTTGCCCGCGAAAGGCAAAGGTCCCGAGTTCGAGTCTCGGTCGGGCACACAGTTTTAATCTGTCAGAAGTAAAGCTGTGAGTACGGGGCGTGAGTCGTGCTTCGGTAGCTCAGATGGTAGAGCACTTGCCCGCGAAAGGCAAAGGTCCCGAGTTCGAGTCTCGGTCGGGCACACAGTTTTAATCTGTCAGGAAGTTTCAGATTAGTATAAACCATAACGTGAATTTATTGTGACCATTATGAATTCTGAACCTATCTTTATCGTTGAAACAGTGGATGATTTGCACTAGTACAGTGAACAGCATCTTTATAAATGTTTTTAAATAATATTGTTAGTAACTGGTTAAAGTATTAACACAAAATCCGTTAAATAACAACATCAGCAGCAACAGCAGCAGAAAATGGTATAATGGGAGTAGTACTCGTCATGAATAAGAAGGTAGGGCAGGGAGAAAGCTACTCTTCTTCTTATCAGAATCTACAGCAAATCAACACCAATAATAATACCGGGTGGTTACAATTAAATTGACGGTTTCCGAGACTGCAATGCAGGTTGTATACATCGCAGGACGCTGGAACGTCGTAGGTTTGTTCATTAACGGTGCACTCACGGAGTACGCTGAAAAAATAATAGTTTCTGCCACCAGGTGATGATATGGTGCTGTAAGCAGTCAGAATGTGAAATGTTTCCTGTTATGACGTCAGTGGGCTCTTTGTTGCTTGGCGACACACTTTGATTTCTTTTCTTAAATGACTGTTGGTGTAACTAAGTTTGAAGCTTTCTGTGCGAAACGCAACGGCTATCGAGAAAAAAGACTGTGCACTGCTGGTGAAGTTGTTTTATAAGGACGACAGCAATAACAGCACTGTTTTTCGGGAATATCGTGTACCGAAACAGCTGTGAAGAGGCCCCATGTCAATAAATTGCCTAAAGAATGCGATCAAGAAATTTGAAGAAACAGGTAATTAGGTGCTGCAGCAGGCAGAGGGAGGCGGCCCATTGCCACAGCAGTTGTTGATGAAGCTGCTGTAGATATAGCCGACTGTGCAGCTCATGCCTCAATTGCTGAAGCCAGTGCTCGAGCTGTGTCACGAGAACTGCTTTTCCCCTGGTCAACAGTTATAGATTTTGCATCGGATTTTACACTGGTATTCCTACAGGATTTAGAATGTGCTCCCCAAATGAGCTCCTAAGGTAGGCTACAATGCTGTGATCGCTTTTTGGCACGCATTGAAATGGATGATCCGCGGCCAGGGTGTATTGTTTGGGCGGACGAGGCACATTTTACTCTGCATAGTGGCGTAAATGCACAGAACTGTTGCATATGGGATTCTACTCCGCCACAGAGTTATGCAGGAATATCCACTGCACGAAACTTTTGTGACCGCATGGTGTGGTTTCACAGGATCCTTCATTCTCATTCCGTTTTTCTTCGAGGAGATGACACCTCGTGGGCCTATTAGACGTACAGTCACATCCGTGCGTTATAGGGACCTCCTTGTTCGACACGTGACTGCAGCTTTGCAAGAATGTAACTGTGTTCATACCACCATTTTCATGCAAAATGAGGCAGCACCACATATCGCTTGCCTGGCAAAAGGCTCGCTTCAGGATACTCCGCGAGCAGACCGGTTAATGAACACATCTACGATGTTTCAGCGTCCTGCAATGTGTACAGCCCACACTGTAGCATTATAACCACCCGGTAGTTTAGGTACACATGCCGACACCACAGGCAAAAAGTTGAAGTGATAGAGTGTATGAAACGCTCAATTCCGTATGTAAAGAGAGAGGACATTCATGGCCAACAGCAAACCATCAGTAAGGAAAGGAACCGAAAACACTTACGGATGAAAATGGGCTTGCTAGTAGAAATGAGAGAGGAGGAACGATAAGTAAGTTCTGCAATAAATTTCATCTCGTAATAAAGGATTCCCTGTTCAAACATCTAAAAATCACAAGAGGAAAAGGCATATTTGAAAAGCCCTGGAGACGCAAGAAAATTCCAACTGGATTACATCGCGGTCAGATGGAGATCAAGGGAATCGTCCAGATGAATTAATGTGAAAAGGAGTAGGAAAATAAGCAGGCCTTCTGAGCAATGATGAGAGGCATTGGAAGTTCTCTAACGCTCCAGATACTACGATAATGCATACCACAGTAGGCAGTATAGGCGAAGAGGAATGGATATCGCTAAAAGGGGCGATCATAGATGTCGGGAAAGGAAGGGAACTGCGAAGAAACTTTGGGTAACAGAAAAAATACGTCAACGGGTCGATGTAAGAAGCATAAAAATGCCGAGGGAAAGACAGTAATACTGTAACATAAGTCTCTTGAGAATGAAATAAACTGAATGTGCAAGTAAGCTAAGTCGAAAAGACTGCAGGATGCATGTGAAATAATCGTAAAAGAAATGTTTGACAGGATGAGTGATTCAACATATAGAAAAGTCAAAACAACATTAGATGAAATCAGAAGCAAGTGCGTCGACATTAAGAGTCAAAATTACTAGCGATGTTAAATGCGAAGACCGGATAGGGGGAAAAAAGTACCTGTAAGGCCTCTCTCGTAGAGGACTAGTTCGATAACGTGATGAAGAAATGGAAGACATGGAAGCATCACAGCCAGAGTTTCACAGATTCAGAAGACCTGTGATAAAATAAACCGGAAGAGATAGATAACACATCAGTTCTGGAAGTGGGAACTGCCAGCAATTGACAACACATGCGGCTTATGAGAGGACGGACCTCGCAGGGGACAGCATTTAAATACGAAAGACAAGGGACGGCCACTCTCCGCCCGGCATTAGGCGGCAACCCAAGCGCCACCAGAGACCACTGGCAGTACGGGCCGTTTCTCCTCTGCGGATCATGAGATAAAACTATTTCCTCAAGTGTTCTTGGCCAGGAGCCGACTTAGAAAGCACTCCCACAATCAGCATTTCACCCTGGAGTCATCGTTACCAAGTCGCCACTATCCATCTTTGCTTTCAAAAGCTGACAACTACAGGCCTACACCATTCGTGGCTTCTACACCGAAATACATGGCCTCTGATGCCGTGAACAGTAGCTGGACATTTTTTTCATTGGCTGTATACCAGACAAACTTTCTAAGTCCCTCTGGGAGTTTATACTTCCCTCGTCCTCTCGAGACTTGAACTTTTGCAAATTACCTCCGGACACCTTGTGTATGGACTTTGGAACTTCCCATTTACTGTGACATTCTCAGGTCTTAAGCCTTCAGATAATATTGTTTTTCTTTCAGTATTCAAGAAGTGACTTGTTTTCAGTTATTGTGTTCCAAGCTAACACCTGTCGGAGAAGATTGTTAATGTGTATTACAATCAGCTTCATATTCGCTATACACTGCGTATTTTTCCTGCGCCTCCTTTGGAAGACTCAGCAGGAACGAAATTTCTATTCATGTTGGTTTGTAGCATCTGTGAGACTGGATATTTACCATCAAATTGTAGGAAAAGTATCATCTACACTATCCCGAAAGTAGCAAGAACTGACAAGTGTGAGAATTATCGCACAATCCGCTGAAGAGGTCATGATCGAAATGCTGACAAGAATAATATAGAGATGACTCGAAAAGAAAATCGAGTATCTATTAAATGATGGTCAGTTTGACTTTCGGAAAGGTAAAGGTACCAGAGTGACAGTGTAAGTAGGCTGTTTAGGTTTTTTTATTGGTAACGCCACCTCTGTATGAAAATCACTGGCTGTGCTGTGCGCAGTCTGTAGCTGCTTTGCATTGTTGTAATACTCGCCATTGTAGTGTTAGGCAGCTGGATGTGAAAAGCGCGTAGCGTTGCACAGTTGGAGGTGAGCCGCCAGCAGTGGTGGATGTGGGGAGAGAGATGGCGGAGTTTTGTAATTTGTCATGAACTGCTACGTATATTATGACTATTAAGGTAAATACATTGTTTGTTCTCTATTAATATCTTTCATTTGCTAACTATCCCTATCAGTAGTTAGTGCCTTCCGTAGTTTGAATCTTTTATTTAGCTGGCAGTAGTGGCGCTCGCCGTATTGCAGTAGTTCGAGTAACCAAGATTTTTGTGAGGTAAGTGATTTGGGAAACGTATAGGTTATATTAGACAGGGCCATTCTTTTGTAGGGATTATTGAAAGTCAGATTGCGTTGCGCTAAAAAAATATTGTGTGTCAGTTTAAGCACAGTCTTGTATAATTTTTCTAAGGGGACGTTTCATATGTCGACCCTTAGCCTAGGCTACCTCACTGGAATCTTCTGATTTTTTTTTCTTGTAGTTTGTGTAATTAGTGTAGCTATTGTTTACTGCTAGCGCGTAATTGTTGAGAGAATTTCCTTTGTAGTTGTAGTTTTTCATTGTTGTACACAGTTGTGGCATGCATTTAGATTTGCACCAAGTATTTCGCAGCTGCGCTTGCAATTAACTACATATTACTTTCAGTGCTATGTTAATGTGTTCTCTTATTTTTGCTCTTCAAATTGTGCTTTTCTGTGTTATCGTGTGAAATATTGTGACAATAATGGCGTGTGAAAAACGTAACACTAGGCTCCAAAGTAAACTGAGAAATAATAGTGACGACGAGCGTAGCTTGCCAGCACCACTGTGTAATGAATTAACAGACGTTCAAAGTAGTAATTTGGTAACTGTGCATAGGGAAATGGAGCGGGCTGCAAACAATGGCGTAGACAGTGAAACAGGTAGTGAACAGGGAAGCATTATCGATCGATCGCTCGGCAACAGCTCGCCTCAGGAATCCGAAATGACAGGACACAATTTTGCAAATACTGTAGATTCAGGTTTTACGTCCTCACCGTTTTTTCAAATGAGTCAAGACACATTTTCTGCTTGTCAAAATGTGAATGTTGCCGGTGAAAATGCACTGCCAAAAAGCATAGAGAAACAGATTCCAGACACTAATACATTATTATTGCAATTAATGCAACAAATGGAACAAAATCAGAGACAAATGGGACAAAATCTTCAAAAGTTAGACACAGTGGAACAAAATCTTAAAAAGTTAGACAGAGTGGAACAAAAGCTTAAAAAGTTAGACACAATGGAACAAAATCAGAGACAAACACAGCAAAAGCTTCAGAAGTTAGACTCATTGGAACAAACTCTTGAACAAACACGTGAAGATTTAACAACTGAGTTACATAACATTGAATCGAAATGTCAAAAAGTCTGTAATGACGTAAAAACACAAATTTGTGAGCATTTTCAACCTATTTTTTCGCGGCATGAAAATGCATTACAGAACCACGAAGCAGCCATAAAAGAACTGCAAACTATTGTTCATGAAAATCATGAGACCTTGCAAGCTAAATTTGACTCAGTTGCATCTACCGATTCGGTTACGCAACTTGCAAAAACTCAGGAAAACGTAAAGGACGCAGTAGATTTGATTTCAACACAAATGGACACTCTGAAACTTGGTTCAGAAAAACACATTGAGGAAATGTGTTCACTATTGGATAAAGTAGCCGAACTTTCGGATCAGTTCACTAACTTATCTACGAAGGTAGATGATAATCTGAACGACACAAAACCGGTAGTCTTTAATGACACAGAAGAGTGCGAACAAATTAGGAAATTCAAACAAAATCAGAATCAAATTAATACGCAACACCAAAGAGAAATCCGGGAAGTACAAGATCAGCTGACTCAGGTAATACAAGAATTACGTATTTCAGACGCCACTCGCGCTCCAATACGGGAATAGGGACTTAGAAATACGTAACAACCACAAAATAATAACACAGGACACTTCGGAAATTATGAAAGAAATTGGCAATGTGCACCGAATTTTGAGATTGAACCGCCGACACGACGTAACAATGACCGACATGCGACTCGCCGACACGATGATTTTGACTATAAGCTGTTCATTACTACACGTAAATTCAAAACGTTTAAGAATTCTGGCAACGACATTCATCCACAAGCATGGCTCCATCAATTCTCTCATTCTTTTCCTCCCAACTGGTCGTTAGAACACAGATTAGAATTTATGTGTGGCTACTTAGAGAATGAACCATCTGTAAGAATGCGATCGGTCATTCACGATTGCCACAGTGAAGGAGAATTTTACCATGCCTTCCTCTCAGCATATTGGTCTCAAGCCACACAAGACCGAGTACAACATGGCATCATAATGATGAAACATTTCGAACAATCTGAATTTTCCAGTCTTGTGAAATATTTTGAAGACATGTTGCACAAGAATCGGTATCTTTCAAAAGAATCGGTATCTTTCAAACCCATACAGCCCCTCAGAACTCATCCGCATTTGCTTAATCAAATTACCTGAACATTTACGGCATATTATTTTGGCAGGACGTTGCAAAGACGACATTGAAGCTTTTCAGGGACTGTTACAAGAATTGGAAATTGACACTGACAATCGCGGAATGCGGAAACAGGAACACAACAATTGCAGGTCACATCCGTCACAATTCCTCGATAATAACTGGACGCGACAAGGCTATTCTCACAACACAAATCGTGACCAAAACAGACACCACCCGTATGACAACCGTTGGCAGAGTAGTAATAATTTCAGGGAAAGATCACCTCTCCGCAGTAATGACTATCACAGAGACAATCAGAGAAACAGACAATATAGGAACCAAAACAATTATTATTACGGAGAATAACTTTAGACGCAACGATCCAGCGCGCAGTTACGATTCAGGGAGAAATTCTCCTCCACTTAACCGACAAGAAAGAAACTACGGAACCTACCGACATGACGACAGACGATATACTCGTAACGACAGACCTGAATTGCATCAGAACTGGCGGGATTCAAACAGATCAGGGCACTATCGACAACGTGAATTTGTAGAAGCTAGGTCTCCTAATCCCAATAACGACGCGCGCCAACAAAGGGACAGACAATGACTCGCACCGCAGGCAGCCGCTTGCGCCGGCTGGGTCAGAGAAAAATGACATAGACGCTAACCTTAAGATAAATTCCAGTATTGTTTAACGACATATACCGCATGACAATTGCTTTTCAGTTGAAACTCTGCGTACTAGGAAGAGTAAAGGTTTACACCACATTTCACATGTAAAACCGTTTATTGAAAGATAATCTGCTTTTTAACTTAGTCTTTGGTATAAAACTTTTCACTTCACATTTCTAGTATGCTTTGTCAGACTTAAGAAACTGTTAACAGGCAACAATGTTTGAAGCTAAATATCCAGTCTAGAACCTAGGGAACATTTTTTAAACAGAAATTACGAATGCATTGTTATAGTGAACAGACGACACAATGTTGTTATTTGTACATTCTTGCTTGTCAGTTGCACGATTACTTAACGACTATAAGGCTCACATACTTAGAACATTTACCAGTACTGCTAATGAGATTTTAATGCAACATTTTGGTTTATTTGAAAATACATTCTGAATTTAAAGTGCTTTCTGAGAGATACCAGATGACACAGAGGTTAGTTTATGTGACAGCTACACGATTTTTATGACGACGCTACTAATGAGTGACAATTTACAATGTTGCTTTTGCGGTGTATCTGTTTTATATCTGCACAGTTTTCTGAATTCTTCTGGAAAGAAAAACTTGTTTTAGTAGTAACTTTCGTGGCATAGCAACAATGAGACAGCCTTTTTCGTGGCACAACAATACGTTACTGTACAGTACTTTCTTCATCACGCCAATAAGCATAATAACTACGATATCTATACGCAAAGCATTTCACTTTTGTTTATCATGAGGTAAGTACATTGACTTCTGCAGAACTTAGCTTTCGGAGGACGATAACTACGACACTTCCACAGAGATTATGTTACAAGACGCACAGTTTAGCGCTACAGTACATGTATTTGAGTGATTAATTTTATACTTAAAACATTTATTTTTAAAGATTTTTGAATTACAAAGAAAGTTTTCCGTGATATATTTCATTCCATTGGTGTAATCTGTAACACCTGAGGGTATAATTACATTAATCCTCAGGGGGGTACACGCCTACTTTGTGTACCATGTGTTTGGCAAGCACAAGGAGCCCTAGCTAATATGGTATTTGCTTATACAACTTTACACATCGGTACCATATTTCTCTAACATGTAAATTACACAGCTATCTGATCATTTAACTGAGAGAGACAAACATTTATTTTACTATATCAGTGACAGATGTTTACATAATTACACAGTTGGATAACTTCACTCTTATGAAACTGTATTTTGTCTGTACTTTGTAAACTGTTCATATTTTTTTGGAACCATTGTGATACTATGAGAGCTTTGAATGATGTATTTGGTATGGGATCATGATTTTTAAAGTATGTTTGAGGTAGATGACACTTTTGAAATGAGCAGAGAATTTTTTGTAGGTTTTAAAATATTCAGAAAGCTACGACGATTCTGAGATGTGATTGATGTGTTATGGTGTTATTATTATGACGACGATGTGTATTATGTTGTTGAGGAATGTTTATTATGCTACGTATTTCTCATGATGAAATATTGAAGAAGTGCTGATGAATATCTATATGTATAATGAGGTCAGGAATAATGAGTAGTGGTTAGGGACTCTGATTTGTGGAGAAGGATGTTGGAAACCAAGAATCGTACTTTAGAATTATGAAAAGTGTGTACATGTGTGAATGTATCACAATGCCACTGAAAATTTTTTGGACACTGTTATATTCATAGGATTTTGTTTCTACACATTTGCAACGCAAATTCTCGACCTGTGAAATTTTTTATGTGAGACTGTCACTGTTGTGCAAACTGGTGTCATAAATATTTCGGTAAGAAAGTTAAGTGACCCTCACGTAATGCGTCGTGGGCACCCAGATGGGCGACAGTCGCCTGGAAAGAAGTCATTAGTGAGTGCCTTTCAGAGGCACAGGTGGAGAAAAAAAGAGGCCATTATCCTCGCTATTGAGATTCCTTTGTAGGAAGCATCGCAAAAACGACAAGGTCGAAAATGAAAACATATGATTACACTGTAAAGCTCTTAATTTATGATATTTACTAAATTGCCTAATGAAATGACGAGAAACATTTCACGGCTATTGTCTTTCTAGTTGAGAAATGCCATATGGCTTGCTTTATGTATTTATTTACTCAATTTGTTTAATATTTAGTTTCTAGCTGCACTGAAGCACTGGTTAAAATAAAATTTATAGATGTACTAATATAAATATTTTCTGTCTACAGATCGAGTAAATAACAATTTTTTTCAAAAAAATGAGGGAGTGCAAAAGACATTTTCCTTCACAGGAACTGCATTCATAATTTTCTTTTCAAGTACTTGGTAATTTATTTTGTAGAATAAGTTGTGGTGCACCACTTTAATTACATAGACATTAAGATGTGAATAGACATTTCCCTTATCTGCATTGTTGTCTTTACTGTAATATTTTTCTGCTTGAGGTTTGTCATGTTTAGGTATAAGTTATTGCATTTGCTGCTGCTGTTTGCCAGGCATAGTGCTACTAAATTTCACTTTACATTACTCTGTTAATCCAGTTTTACTACTGATTTATTTTTCTTGTTTGCTGCTCATTGCGTTATATTAGTTGTAATATTGCTGCTTGCTTGGCCAATTTGAATATTTTGTCATTGCTGTTTGCGTTAATTGTTTTGTACTGCTGCATTGCCTCGTCCCTTAGTTTAGCATCTGAGCTCAGTAGATTTAAGTTAGCTTAAGAGGGGGTAGCCTATAAGAGAATGAGTTGCGATGAATTTGAAGAAATGCACTGAGAGGCTATACGAGAAAAGTACAGAAAGCAGGTATAGATAGGACTTTTGGAAATAATGAAGAACGAAGGGAGATCTCCAAGAAGTAAAGAAAGTTTTGTTTGCAAAATACTGCAGTAAAACAAACCCTGTCCTTTCCTTGTATTATTCCGCTATATGTTTGTGTACCCTTGGGTATTTATGTTTTTCCTGTATTTATATGTTTATCTGATAAGACTTATATTGTAGAATTTTTGTAATACTAAGCTACATTCACTATGATGAGGAATACTGTTATCCTCAAATATAATTTGCATTAATAATATGTTATTTACCTTGTAAATATGCTTAGACATTATTTATTCTGTTTTTTTTAATGCTCATGTGTAAAGTTGATGTTCCAAAAGTTATTCTGATATTTTATGTATCTACTTATCTCATAATTCCTGTAACATTGATGTATATGTCTATTTCTATTCTTTTGTAAAGCCTGTTTTACTGAAATGTTATCTGTATTGTTATGTTCTTTAATGATGTATTCTGTACCTTTGTTATTGTATTCTCATGTTATAAAATCGTAATTGACACCAGTTTATCAAACTAAGTAACTTGTAAGCATTCATTTCACTGCACACATTTCCATTGGTCATAGTATATGGACAATATGTGAGAAGTAGGGACTGATAGTGTTTGCACGTGTGTTAATAATTCAGCAAGGGACTGGATAACAGCATTGCTGTTTCTAAGGACATGTCAAACAAATTTTTTGTGAGTGGACAAGTGGTGGTTTATGGACATGCTATATTCTCCGCCAGACTCTTCGATGGTGATTGTGCACCTGCACAGTCGCAACAGATGGCTGCTGGCCGTCTCTACAAGGACTACAGTAGGTCTGCATCTTTGATGACCCACCAATACCATTATTTCTACAAGGACTGCAGTGGGTCTGCACCTCTGGTGGCCCACCAATACCGTAATCTCTACCAGGACTACAGTGGGTCTGCTCTGTGATGACCTACCTACCAATACTCTTCAAAATTTCGACTGACTCTGCTGTGGGTTTGCTCTGTTGTGGCCCATTACCTGTCTGCATGTCAAGAGTCAGCACTGTCTTTCCGTTGGAAGGACAACACTACTTCTTCAAGATTGCATGGAAATCCACTACTTCCGTGTGCATTTTCTTCTACTGCTCAGACTTTGAGAAAAACACTACTGTTTTACCGTGATGAACGATCAGGACTATCTTTATGGACTGTGAGAAAATTTGAACTTTTGACCAACATTGTATAAATAAGTGTGTGCATTTGATTTCTTTGTTATTGTAATTATGAAAAAAATTTGTAAAATCTGTATTGGCCACTGCCCAAACCAATTTGTAAAATTTTTTGTGGGGAGCATGGGGGCTATGTAAGTAGGCTGTTTAGGTTTTTTTATTGGTAACGCCACCTCTGTATGACAATCACTGGCTGTGCTGTGTGCAGTCTGTAGCTGCTTTGCATTGTTGTAATACTCGTCATTGTAGTGTTAGGCAGCTGGATGTGAACAGCGCGTAGCGTTGCGCAGTTGGAGGTGAGCCGCCACCAGTGGTGGATGTGGGGAGAGAGATGGCGGAGTTTTGTAATTTGTCATGAACTGCTACATATATTATGACTATTAAGGTAAATACATTGTTTGTTCTCTATTAATATCTTTCATTTGCCAACTATCCCTGTCAGTAGTTAGTGCCTTCCGTAGTTTGAATCTTTTATTTAGCTGGCAGTAGTGGCGCTAGCTGTATTGCAGTAGTTCGAGTAACCAAGATTTTTGTGAGGTAAGTGATTTGGGAAACGTATAGGTTATATTAGACAGGGCCATTCTTTTGTAGGGATTATTGAAAGTCAGATTGCGTTGCGCTAAAAAAATATTGTGTGTCACTTTAAGCACAGTCTTGTATAATTTCTCTAAGGGGACGTTTCAACAGTCCTGATACCGCGACTGATACTAGAAGCAATACTTAGGACAGCTCGAGACAACTTCTTAGGATTTGTCAAGGGAAAAAGCGTTATTAAACGTAAAATAGAGCAACATGTTCGAAATTCTGAGGAAAATAAGAGAAAGCTGCAGGGACAGACTCGTAATGTACCGTATCTGTCGATGATGATGGTGTTTGGTTTGTGGGGCACTCAACTGTGCGGTCATCAGCGCCCGTACGAAGGCCCAATTTTTCTACAGTCCAATTTTTTTTCCACAGTGCAATCTAGCCACCGTCACTGACGATGATGATGAATGATAAGGACAACACAAACACCCAGTCCCAGGGCAGAGAAAATCCCCAACCCGGCCGGGAATCGAATCCGGGACCCCGTGATCCAGAAGCAGCAACGCTACAACGCTAGCGCCACTAGACCACGAGGTGCGGACCTCCCCCCCGTCCAGTGAAGTTTCGCACCATTATTTCATTTTTTTTAAAGAGTCAGAAAGAAACAACAAGATTGGAAGACCAATAATGAACTGCTTGGTTTAAGAATATGTTTAAGATAGGAAATCAGTCCTTCGTATCTACCGTTCCATTTATAAGTTTATAATTTGCGAAAAGAAAAATTTATTCAGGGGTGAGATTAAAATTCTGCGTGAAAGAATGTCAGTGATAAGATTCACTGACGACGTTGCTGTCCTCACCGAAATTGAAAAAGAATTACGGAATTTGTATGGAATGAACAGTTTAATCTGTACACACTATAGATTGAGAATAAAACGAAGTAAGACGAAAGTAACGAGGAGATTAGTGATAAACTTTAACGTAAAAATTGATGATAAAGAACTAGAAGTTACAAATTCTGCTGTGTATTACGGAAAATAATCATGACGGATGAAGCGAGGAGGACTTAAAGGGGAGACTAACATAGGCAAAGACGCTATTCCTAACAAAATGGTCTTATAGTAACCTGCATATGCTTTTATTTGACGAAGAAATTTCTGGGTAGTGAAAGATGGGCGGCGAGAAAACTGAAAAAGTAGAGAGTAGAAGAACTGAAGATGTGCCATAAAAGGATATCGGAAATTAGAGGACAGATAAGGTAAGGTATAAGAGATTCTCCACAAAAATGGCGAAGTCATGAGCATGTAGAGAACATTCATGAAGAAGGGACAGGATGATACGTCATAATTTGCTATAAATGTGTCTTGATTTCTCTTTAGTCTTGCTTCTATTATCAAGTGCAATGTCATAATTGCTTCTCTGGTGCCTTTACCTTTTCTAAAGCCAAACCGATCGTTATCTAGCACATACTCAATTTTCTTTTCCATGGTTCTCCATACTATTTTTGTTACCAACTTGGATGGATGAGCTTTAAGCTGATTGTGCGATAATTCTTGCACTTGTCAGCTCTTGCACTCTTCGAAATTATGTGGATGATATTTTTCCGAACGTCAGATGGTATGTCGCCAACGTGAATAGTTGTTTTTTTGCCACTTCCCCCAATGAGTTTAGAAATTCTTATGGAATGTAAGTCCTCCAAAGCCCTTTTAAACTCTGATTCTAAAACTGGATCCCCTACCTCTTCTAAATCGAGTCCTGTTTCTTCTTCTATCACATCAGACAAATCTTTCCCCTCATAGAGGCTTGCAAAGTGCTCTTTCCACGTATCCGCTCTCTGCTCTGCGTTAAACAGTGGGATTCCCATTGCACTGTAAATGTTAACTACCTTTCCTTTTAATGTAACCGATGGTTGTTTTGACTTTCCTGTATGCTGAATTTGTGCTTCCGACACTCATTTCTTTATTTCTTCACATTTTCATGCAACCATTTCATCTTAGCTTCCCTGCACTTCGTATTTATTTCATTCCTCAGCGACTTGTATTTCTGTATTCCTGAGTTTCCCAGATAATTTTTGTACTTCCTCCTTTTATCGATCAACTGAAGTATTTATTTTGTTACTCATGGTTTCTTCGCAGTTACCTTCTTTGTACCTATGTTTTTTCTTCCAACTTCTGTGATTGCCCTCTTTAGAGATGTCGATTCCCCTCGAACTGCCTACTGAGCTATTCCTTATTGCTGTATCTATAGTCTTAGAGAAATTCAGCGTATCTCGTCGCTCCTTAGTACTTCCGTATCCCTCTTCTTTGCTTATTGATTCTTCCTGACTCATCTCTTAAACTTCAGCCTACTCTTCATCACTCCTACATTGTGATCTGAGATCTGCTCCTGGGTACGCCTTACAATCCAGTATCTGATTTCGGAATCTCTGTCTGACCATATTGCAATCCAACTGAAATCTTCCCATATCACCAGGCGTTGTCCAAGTATACCTCCTCCTCCTGTGATTCTTAAACAGAGTATTCGCTATTACTACTTGAAACTTATTACAGAACTCAATCAGTCTTTCTCTTCTCTCATTCCTAGTCCCAAGCCCATATTCTCCTATAACTTTTACTTACTCCTTCCCGTATGACCGCATTCCAGTCCCACATGGCTATTAGATTTTTATCTCCTTTACGATTGTATGACCCTTTCAATATTCTCGTGTACTTTCTCTATCATTTCATCTTTAGCTTGCGACCTCGGCATGTATACCTGAACTATCGTTCTCGTTGTTTGTTTGTCTGTCGATTCTGATAAGAACAACCCTATCAATGAACTGTTCACAGTAACACACTCTTCACTCTACCGTCGTTTCATAACGAATCTTGCTCCTGTTATACCATTTTCTGTTGCTGATGATATTACCCTATAGTCATCTGACCAGAAATCCTTGTCTTTTTTTCATTTTACTTCACTGACCCCTACTATATGTAGATCGAGCCTTTTCATTTCTCTTTTTAGATTTTCTAGTTTACCTACCACTTTCAAACTTTTAACATTCCACCCCCCTACTCGTAGGAATTTATCCTTTCGTTGATTATAAAACCTGTTTCTCATGGTCACCTCCCCCTTTGGCAGTCCTCTCCCGGAGATCCGAAAGGGGCACTATTCCGCAATCTTTTGCCAAGGGAGAGATCGTCACGACACTTTTTCAATTAGAGGCAGCATGTCCTGTGGATACACGTTACGCGTTTTTAATTCAGTGGTTTCCATTGCCTTCTGCGTCCTCATGCCGTTGATCTTTGCTGATTCTTCCGCCGTTAGTGGCAGTTTCCCACCACTAGGACAAGAGACTGCTCTATACCTCTGTCCGCTCCTCCGCTCTCTTTGACAGGGCCGTTGGCAGATTGAGGGTGACTTCTGAAGTCGGAAGTCTTTGGCCGCAAATGCTGATTAATCAAAAGTTTAGCAGTGGTAGGTTTCGAACCCAGGACCAAGGACGTTTTGACTATTAATCAAAGACGCTACCCCTAGACCACGGGTGCAAACCGTATGCACTGCTGATAATCAGTTAGTCAATATATGCCCATTGCTGCCTTCATGCAAGGCGCTCTCTCTATATGTTAGGAGGGTTATCTAGGGTAGCAATTTTTCCCTCACTTTTTTTGGCTCAAAATGTTCCTTAAAGAGGCAGATTTTAAGATTCATTTATCTAAAGAATAAACATTAAAATACGTCAAAACCGCGATTTACTGAATGGGGGTCTAGCGCAACGGAGAGCTTGAACGCAGCCGATGTACTACAATAGGCTGGCGCACGTAAAACCGACCACGAGCACAGACTGCTCGCCAGTTACACACGAGTTGTTGGCAGCCATTAGCGGATGCAACAGCAAAGAGAAAACATGTAATAACTAGATAATTAATAAATAACAAATAAGATAATGGAAAAGCCTCTATTTATATAATAGCAACAGTTTCGAAATAATAGATGAGAATGAGCAGTCAAGCATCCGGTGCCAGTTTTTCGTGCGCCAGCCTGTAGAATAGTTACCGAGGGGTCCTCTTAGTTTCGGATAGTATCAGAGAAGGCATTAGTAGTAATTAAAATACTATTCTCAACTGGATTTCTGTCCTTAATGTGATTCGTTTAAGGTAAAACGAATGAAAGCACTTGCTTGTCTCGCGCCTGCTTAACTTGTCATTTCGCTTGTTTTTTATACGAAGTAAAACGTAAGTGCTTGGAAACGACCAACAAACACATTTACATGGCTAGAAAAGGTTCGAAAAATAATCCGAATCGTACAAAAATCGCTTCGATTGATAAGTTGGAGCCAGTTAATTGATATAAGTTCGTCAAAATGAGAGTGTTTCGACATCGGCGAGAAGGCCAGCTGTATGGCGCTGGCATTACCGATTGCAGGTTTGTTCAGTTCCAGTATTAAAAAGCACAAGTTGAAACTGTAAACGCTTCCTTTTCAAAACAAAATTTTTGGAGTTGGCGGAAGATGTAATTCGTGAAATATATATGCAGTAACATTGTACCTTTTTCTGACTTGTGAGTCGGCGTTTTTTCTACTGTAGTACGAAGGATAATTGCGATATATTTTATTTTAGTTTTCTGGCGCACGTTAATATAACGAACTTTTGCCGAAAAATTGACTTTTATTTCAGAGTGCTGCCATTCCGTTAAAACCACTTTTTTTAAAAAAAATATCCCTAACAGTATCATCAGTTTCAAAGCAGATGCTGAAAATTTGTTCTAGGTAGAAAATTGTGATATTCAGAGCTCCAACAAACCGCTTGCGCACTTCATGAAGGCCTTTCGTCGATGTCACGTAGTGTCCTCTGCGTTTAAGTTTTTTACTTTAGGAATGTCCGCCCCCTGTAGCTGAGTGGTCAGTGCGACAGAATATCAATCCTAAGAGACCGGCTTACATTCCCAGTTGGGTCGGAGATTTTCTCCGATCAGGGACTGGGTGTTGTCCGGCCCTGTAGCTGCAGCTAGACGAAAAACAGACTTTCAACCATCATATAAAATTGATAATTGACAAAGCCTTCAAAATTATGCACAAACTAGCAAGACTAAACAAAACTCAGTACAAGTTACCTATTATGACGATAAGGACCTACCACATTGCGATAGTTGAATCCATCGCATGCTTCGCCGCAAGTGCTTTGGCTGACAGACTGAACATACAGATTAACAAGACAATTGCAAGACGAGGTCAAAGTAGTGTACTTCTGGAATGAGGGGAGCCTTCAACACCACATCACTAGAGGCACTTTGCGTTGTGTTGGAAACCTGCCCTATAGACATAACAATACGTTATAGAGCTGCACTTTACTGGCTTAAGAGGAACAGGGTCGATAAAGTCACCGAAATTACAGGAACCAACATTATGAACAAAACACAAGTGAAACAGTGGCGTGTTCAAACAAGGCAGAGAGTGTGGGATGCATCCGATAAGGGTCGCCGAGTACACACTTTCTTCCCTGATGTACACGAAAGTCTACAACTGAAACATGCCGACCCGAGCCAGGAGATGGTCAAATTTCCTGACAAGCCAAGGGCCGTATCTGGTACATTTAAACCGTATGGGATTAACGATGAAGTATGCATATGCGGTGAAACTGGGACACCAGAACATGTCACATTACTGTGCAACACGTTAGCACAAGTCAGACCTACACAGAATGACAATGACATCGCCAGAATAATACGTACTCCCGATGACTGGAACACAATAAATAACGTAGCCGATATTGTATCAAACACTCTGCACAAAGAATACAAGCTCCAAAACCCATATGGAAGGAGGCGCAGACAAGCATAAACAACACAACAAACCACATGGGTGGACACAAACACGACCACAGATTCCGAAACCGAGTAGGAACACTAAGTGAACATGACTCAGACAATACAGTCACAAATATCACAACAATCATAAGACAAGTAAACACCGGAACCACGTATTAAGACCGTAGTAATAACGTAATGTCGCTTGGGAGGAGAAGGCTCTAACAACTTTTATTCCGAGGCTCCTCCTCCCCAATGACATCCTGCATAGTGTTTAAAGTATACTGCACACTAACTGTAATGTATTGCTAGTCTTATTGTGTGAAGACAGAAGTATGCTCTCTTCTCTATTCAAAGCTACAATCAATGAATTTTATATATCAGAAATGTATTAAGTTATTTAAGGAATAATGCACTCAGCCGGCTGAAGTGGCCGTGCGGTTCTAGGCGCTGCAGTCTGGAACCGCGAGACCGCTACGGTCACAGGTTCGAATCCTGCCTCGGGCATGGATGTGTGTGATGTCCTTAGGTTAGTTAGGTTTAACTAGTTCTAAGTTCCAGGGGACTAATGACCTGAAAAGTTGAGTCCCGTAGTGCTCAGAGCCATTTGAACCATTTGAACCAATGCAATCAAGTAGCAATGAACACTATTCTATTTCTACTAACAAGTTACAAACGTAAGTGTATTTCTTATGTAAAGCTAAAATAAATATATTCCATGTACGAAGTGCTCAATCAGCATTTAATCTGTGTAATCTGTGTAAACATACATTAGCACCGAGACCTTCTCATCTGAAAAAGGTAGAAGTAGGCCATTATTAACCAACATGCTACTTAGACTGTATTACACATCCAAATACAGCATATCACTTCCCTCTACATATTACAAATTATTTTCACCACGCTCGTTGTGTTACATTTTCCTATTTTTTAATTTTTCTTTGACATTTGCATTATAGAAATTATATTCTCATCAACTAGGCAGTAACAAATTATATGGAACCATTTTAACAATTGTTAAGCATTCAGTTCGTTGTAATCTCAAGAAATCTTTATGTATTATGTTCTTTATATTATTAAAAAAATATTGCAACAATGAGAAGTCTTTGCTATTAGATTCAGAAGCATCCAACCCACCTTATAATTCAAGGCTGCGGGTCACACTGTACTGTTAACGAAATAAAAAAAAAGTCCTAATCATCATTTCATCCCCATCGACGCGCAAGTCACCGACGGGGCGTCAAATAGAAAGATTTTCACCAGGCGAATGGTCTACCCGACGGGAGGCCCTAGTCACACAACTTTAGGAATATATAAGACAATTTTAAGGGTGCACAATGAAGGTCTAATTTCAGTTTTGTAATTTGTTTGTTATTTTATTGAAAAAAATCATGAATATCGTGTCCAAAAACGAGCGTCACCCAAGTTCAAAAATGGTTCAAATGGCTCTGAGCACTATGGGACTCAACTGCTGAGGTCATAAGTCCCCTAGAACTTAGAACTACTTAATCCTAACTAACCTAAGGACAACACATACATCCATGCCCGAGGCAGGATTCGGACCTGCGACCGTAGCGGTCGCGCGGTTCCAGATTGTAGCGCCAGAACCGCTCGGCCACCAGCGGCCGGCGTCACCCAAGTCTATCGCTTTAATGCAGGGATACTCGTTAGCACACTGTATCATACAGAAACAAAACACATCTTCACTCCAGACCAGAACGCTTTTGTTTTTCTTCCGAGTCGGCAAACCCTGTGTAGCAACGACATTCTCGCTAACATTGGCCAAAACTATACTCGCCCCAAAGACCTCAGGCAGAGAAAGAAGTGTAGCTGAAGCAATCACGAATATGCGTCAGTCGATAAATGTGCCACAGATATAACAACAAAAATTGTGAGCAAGAGCACATGGAAGATGGCCGACTATAATGAATACCTTCCAAGGTAAATCATATTATTTTTTGAAAAGCAGACGAGAGCTTCTTGCTTGGAGTCTAAAGCAAATCTCTGGCTCCGGGGAGCGACGGAAAGCGACGCTGGCAGAATAGCGATGTTGCAGTCGGAGAAAGAGAACGGGCGGAAGCGGCCAGCAGGACGATAAGGGGAAGGGGCGTGGCAGGCTTGAGCTACAGCGGGCGTCTGAGAGGGGCGATGGCCGCTTCCTGCCGCCTGCTGCATCAGCGCCTCCGGCGACTGCCGGAACGCGACGCATACGGGAGACAACAGCAGGGCGTTCTGCTGACGTTGTGAGGCGGCTGGGCAAGTTCTGTATTCTTGCACCGCTCACTTAGAAATGACTGTGATGCTTTGTTCTGATAAGAGCATTTCCCAAATTTTGGATAATATCTTGGTCATCTTATATGGGATCAATTGTCGTTGTTGGGGTCTTCAGTTCGAAGACTGGTCTGATGCAGCTCTCCATGCATATCTACACTGACGTGGCAAAAGACAGGCGATGGCGATATGTACAAACACAGACGACGGTAGCATCGTGTACACAAGGTATAAAAGGATAGTGCATTGGTGGAGCTCGTTCAGACTCAAGTGATTCATGTGGAAATGTTTCCGACCTTATTATGGTCATACGAGGGGAATTGAGAGACTTTGAATATGGAATACTAGTTGGAGCTAGACACATATGGCATTCTGTTTGAGTCCCTCAGGGAATTCAAATATTCCGAGATCCACAGTGTTGAGTGTGTGCAGAGAATACCAAATTTCAGGCATTACCTCTCACCATGGAAAACGCAGTGGGCGACGGCCTTCACTTAACCACCCAGGGCAGCGGCGTTTACGTAAAGTTGTCAGTGCTAACAGACAAGCAACACTGCGTGAAATAACCACAGAAATCAACGAACGGCGAACGTATCCTTTAGGACACTGAGGCGAAATTTGGCGTTAATGGGCCTGTTGTAACCGACAACTGACACGAGTGCCTTTGCTAACAGTACGACGTCACCTGCAGCGCCTCTCGTGGGCTCGTGATCGTATCTGTTGGGACACAGACGACTGGAAAACCGTGGCATGGTCAGCTGAGTCCCGATTTCAGTTGATGGTTGGTGCCGAGCGTGGCGCAGACCTGACGAAGCCATGGACCCAAGTTCTCAACCAGACACCGTGCAACTGGTGGTGGCTTCATAACAGTGTGGGCCGTGTTTACATGGAAGGACTAGGTCCTCTGGTCCGACTGAAGCGATCATTGACTAGAAATGATCATGTTCAGCTACCTGGAGACCGTTTGCAGCCATTCACGGATTTGACAACGCGCCATGTCACTGGGCCACAACTGTTCCTAATTGGTTTGAAGAATATTCTGGACAGTTTGAGCGAACGATTTCGACACTCAGACTGCCTGCACGAATCCCACCGAATATTAATGGGACATAATAGAGAGGTAACACTTTCGCAGTTATGGACGGCTGTAGAGACTGCATGGCTCAAGATTCTACAGGGGACTTACTGAGTGCATACCACGTCGACTTGCGGCACTACGTGGGGCAAAAAGAGGTCCGACACGATATTAAGAGGTATCCCATGACTTTTGTCGCCTCAGTGTATACTTATGGACTGAGGATGATGAGTTCAGTTTCTCTTCAGGCGCCAGGATACCTCAGTCGTTTTCACACTCCAGAATAAATTCATGGCAGTCGAGATGTGGATGCCCTGCAGGATGAATGTTGCCTTTTGAAAGCCTCCTTTCAGGTCACGAGGGAAAATTGTCTGTATGGGAGATGTTCAACAGACTGCGTTCTTTAGTCGGTAGAGCGAGGATCGGCATGAGATGAACCATCCGCTTGTCTGCAAGTTGTGTCCAATTACATGTTCTCCACAAAGTGTGTTTGATACTGACAAGGAAGTATGTGAATTGGGAACATATTCGTCACACCATACTTAATACGAATTTGTGGAGTATATAATTACTTAGTCCAATAATTGTTAGTAAAAATGATAACGATTGTAGTACCGATGTGCTTGGAGTGTTTTTGTTAATGTTTATAGTACCCTGTAACTCACAGTGTATGTTTCTGATACGATTACAGAAATAAACTGTGCGTACAGTCTCGCCTTTTCACCTAACCTGTCAATAAATGAGACTTTTCTATTGAAGGTTATATACCAATTAGCTTCCTTTCAGAGTATGCTGATGAGATAGTTCAATTTTTATAGTTCTTATAAGGGCAACCGGAACATGTTGGCGTTGTTAACGAATGATTATACTTTGTTAGTTTCGTTGTGAAATAGTATTTAATTTTTGTGTATTAATAGAATAGTTTTTTGTTATTTTCTATGCAAATATCTTGCTTTTCATTTTTATATGCTCCCAATTATTTTTCCACTTTTACGGATCAATACAGAGGAACGAAATTATGATACCGATAAAAGCTGAATAAATTTTGATTGTTTGAAACTATAATGTAGTAAATTATTAACGAAACATCATTATATATTTCTTATAAACAGTATATAACGAAAGGATTATTGAGACGAATACTAATACCATTCAATATCAGTGTCTTTTATACCCAGAAATCATTCACAAATTTTCCTCCTTCAAAGCTCGAACCGTCGTTCATGACACCGTATGTGGCATTTGGACCACCTTGTCCAGTCTTCTGGTGATCAGTCAACATATATCATAGCACATGCACGACACGGCACAGCACGTTCTTTGGAGGTTTCGCTCTGTTGCTTTAAATGTTCTTATCCTTTTTTGTGTGCTTTCTTGTCCGTGACGTTTCCTCGATTTTGTATATGGTTTTTCTTTAAACAGTCACGTGAAATCAGAAATACTTGGGCTCTGTTTCGGCGCTATAGACGTAACACTTTAAGAATTTACTTTTCGCAGAACTTAGTAAGACCTTTTCCTATTGATTAATTTCGCTAGGATTGATCAAATAGTTAAATCATGAAAGTTTTTCTTAATCAACAGTCAGTATTTAATTGCCAGATTTTATTAATTTGATTTGGTTTTAAATTATTTTGAAAGTTTTAAATTTCAACTTCTAAATTGTCTCATTCTTAATTAACAAAATTCGCTATAATTTTTATAGTTGTAACTTTAATAAATTGTGTCCAATGTATGAGCGTTACCAATGATGTTCTATCTCTTCCGTGTCGAGCATTCAAAACACAAGAAATGCATTGTAGTTTGGGTTCAATAGATTTTAATCTGCATAACTCCGTGTGTTGACTCTATTACGATCAGTAGTTCGAGATACATTACATATTCTAAAATAGAAATGAGTACAAATTGATAATCACAACATAACACTAAATGCCTATCTGTGAAGCTCGTAGTACTTGCTGCTGACAGTGTTTGCACTATCTAATGTACTTACTCAATTAAGTAATAAAATTATTGCTTTGGCAGAAAAATAAAAAGTTGAAAATGACTGATAGTTATAAAATTCTGTTCATAAAAATAAGCTGCGATATTCGACTTTTGGAAGTAGCCGGACTGTGTTACAAATACGTCTTCCTCAGTTCACTGCATGTGCAGTCTTGGCATACAGCTGTGTCACTCACACACCTACTAGGGATAGCGCCTTGGAGGGGGAAAGCAGTGTACTGGACGGCCTTGGGTGCACTCACGGAGCGTGGGCGAGCCCTGGGAGCACATATCTTGGCCAGACATGCATTTGTTGAAGGTACTCGTACTTCATTTTGCTCTACTTGATTTCCATCAAGAGCAGTAGGAGTAGCTGTAGATTGGCCTTTAGGTACAGCCTTTATTGGAGCTTTTTCAGTTTTGACACGGTATGTGACAAGAACACAATCTGTGTTTTTTCCGCTGTAGATTTATGTTCGTGACACAGAAGGGGATCATAGGGCTCGATTACATGTTCTTTTAATCTATTAATTGCATTACCGACTGCAGCTGCTTTGCGATAATCAGTGCCCAAAAGAGCCGATATGTATGTACAACTTGTTTGAAACACTGTCACGAATTTCGCGGAAGTTAAGGGAGCAGCCAACTTTTGAAACATGTTCATTGGGTTGCCTATCTGCAGGTGCGAACTAATTCGATACGATAATATGAAGCGGATGATTTGTCTATATGTTATAATGTGCCTTTCGCTAGTGCAGCTGCATCATGACGTGTATTATGAAAACTTGGAGATACGCTCCATCCACTGACGTGTGCTATTTTTCTGTATTTAACGTAATTTTCGAACAGCCTTAGTTCAAAATCCCAGAGGTACTTATAAGGGGACTTCAAAAAGTAAGTTGCACGTTACTATGGCATGCCAAGGGACTTTACTTTAATGCCGCAAAACACTTCAAAGTGACACATATTAAAAAGACAGTTGTTCAACGTAGTCTAAATAGTGACCAAGTCTCTGCAAATAACGATCGAGCGTGAGTTCGAGACTCGGTCCGGCTCACAGTTTTAATCTGGCAGGAAGTTTCAATGGTCGGAAAATTCTACTAATCGCTCAATTTCTCGATGATGGAAAGCCACTGCTCGGTCACGGCGGCATTCGACATCCACTGTGTGAAAGTACACATCATCGAAAAATGTGCTATTGCTGTTGATGAGTTCGTCGATTGCCTGGACGTTGTCTTCGATGTTGATGACCTTTCTACACGATCAGTATCATCCATTTCTGTGCGACCTTGGTCAAACTGTTAGAACCATTTCCCTACGGCTGAACGCGACACTGCATTTGATCCACATATCGCCAGAATTTCAAGATGAGTCTCTGCGCGATTTAGACGTTTGACCTACAAGAATCGTACTGTTCCGTGAACTTTAACTTTGGAGTGCCTTTTCAGCTGCCGCGCCATTCGACTGTTTGCTCCACCTGTTATCCATACCGTAGCAGAGTTCTGTCTCCAAGAAACAAAGAAAATATACTCTCTTCTGACAATGCGCAACATATGTAACATAATTTTTGAAGTTCCCTCGCACAAAAAACCTGTTTACTTCAGCGTGTATCCCAATGATTGTGTTTTAAGCAGAAATTGGTTCCGCAGCTCTTCATTCTGATAGTCCGAACCGCAGTACTCAATCGATAATGTATATTTTGCTTCAGCAAGACATGCTCCCATGAGAGTGATACCTATCTGCATATTAGTTGCAACAACGCATCTGACTATCAGGGTTCACTAGGTTCGAAAGATAAACTACCACCAAAGATAGTATCAGTCACCAGAAAAATACTAAATGAGAGAGTCTACGAGGAGTAGGAAGGATGTATTTATTTTACCAATATAAACAACCTTTACTGGCGAAAATATTCACAAGACAAAGATATAATTTTAAACTGTTTATGTCTCGTTGTCAATCAGCGATAACCTCTATAAACAGCTCCTTGCTACAACAATATCCTTGACTCTATTGAAATTTTTCCATAATAAACTACTTTGTTAATCTCGTCTTACGGAATTTAATGGACTAATTTTTCATTTATAATTAATCACTTTTCCATAACACTTGAACTTGCTTTCCCTTTCTAAAGATTAATTACCTTTCTTTTCGTTGCACAGCAGAAACCTGGGTAATAAACAAATATCAGAGAAACAAGTTGTACTAGAGAGGGAGGCGAAGTTGTGTCATCCCCAGGCTGTACCGTGTACCAATACCATAAGAGAAGCTATGGGTGTCGTGAATCAAGAAGATATAGATGAAACAAACGTCTGGAATGGCGTGGACATATAGAAAGTATGGGCAATAGCCGATGGCCAAATAAAATGTGGTAGTCGAGCCCGTCGGATAGAAAAGCATGGCCGACCTAGAAGGAGCAATAGTCGATAGGTCCAGGACGCAATGGATGCCAAAAAACTGCAAGAAGGAGAGATTTGTTTTTCTAAATTTTTGATAAATATACAGAACGTATCACTACTTTCGCCTTATCGGGAACAGTGATTCTAAAGCCAAAACACAGCATAGTTTCATTAGGAAGTAAACGTATTTATCTCCGCTGTCATTAAGATTACGAAAACACACTGCAGTTTAGTTTACGGAAAGTGTAGTACTGTTGTTCCACATGAAAACAAATTACAGATGTGTAAGCATGCAGGCTTACATGACCATTACTATCCAAAATAAAATCTTCTAGGAAGTTAGGCCACGTTATGTTTCAGTTCATCGTTTTCCACGAAAACAGCATTTGAACCTTTCTGCTGTGATCTTCCTCAGGAGCCTACTCACCTCCCCACATGGCTGAACACTCAAGTAAAAGGGAGACGCGACGCAGACCAGAAGAATTTACCTTAAAATTTGTCCTCATCTTTACGATTTTTGTGATGTGTAATATGTATTGTAAGGTTACGTACGTCGCAGCATGACTTGTTGAGGCGCTGGTTTCAGTGAAAGCTCTTGTGCACCTCCCCGAGAAGCTGTGGTGTATAACTTGCAGGAGCAGGTCGCGCGCTGAGAAGCGCCGCTTAATCCGGGCTCTGTAATTGGCCGCATTAATAACGGGTTCGGCGCGTCGCGGCGCTTACCCTCCGCCGAGTCAGCTCCTTGGCGGCGGGCCGGTGCTGCCTGGGTACAGAGCTTGTGTGTCCCACAGCGAGGCCACGCTTGCATGGCTACAGCTGGTTAGAGACCCTCCTCCGTCCCACATTAGAGCAGCGGGATCTGTAGTTAGTTACCTTACGCCAACTAATAAGCATGACATGTTTCCGACGCAGTGCAGTTCCTTGTTAAGAATTAAAAGCACAGGAAAATAAACAAGGGCTGAAGGAGCAGACTGAAGTGGTAGAAGATTGTGACGGAAATGAAATGGAGGTGGATCAGAGCTAGGCTAATAGAACGAGATTTTCACTCTGCAGCGGAGTGTGCGCTGATATGAAACTTCCTGGCAGATTAAAACTGTGTGCCCGACCGAGACTCGAACTCGGGACCTTTGCCTTTCGCGGGCAAGTGCTCTACCATCTGAGCTACCGAAGCACGACTCACGCCCGGTCCTCACAGCTCTACTTCTGCCAGTATCTCGTCTCCTACCTTCCAAACTTTACAGACGCTCTCCTGCGAACCATGCAGAACTTGCAGGAAGTTTCATATCAGCGCACACCCCGCTGCAGAGTGAAAATCTCATTCTGGAAACATCCCCCAGGCTGTGGCTAAGCCATGTCTCCGCAGTATCTTTTCTTTCAGGAGTGCTAGTTCTGCAAGGTTCGAAGGAGAGCTTCTGTAAAGTTTGGAATGTAGGAGACCAGGTACTTGCAGAAGTAGAGCTGTGAGGACCGGGCGTGAGTCGTGCTTCGGTAGCTCAGATGGTAGAGCACTTGCCCGCGAAAGGCAAAGGTCCCGAGTTGAGTCTCGATCGGGCACACAGTTTTAATCTGCCAGGAAGTTTCAGCTTCGCTAATAATTGGCCAATGGATCTAGGGTGTTCTTTCCTGGATCCTCAAAATATGATAGTGCATTGCAGGTGCATTTCCGATCTACGTGACGTTCACTTGGTGTGGTCTGCTAGGCACCGGGTGAATAAACTTGGCGGAAATTCCCGAAGACCGCCGACACTACCTCACCTTACGACACAACTCACGCGGATACACGTAGGCTGCGAAACTGCAATGTGCACATGCTTGATGCGCTTCCTCTACTCCCTGCGCTGCCTTGTGAATTGCTAAACCGCCACATAACTGAGCCTCACGCACCTGTTGAGTGGCAGTCGCCGAATGCTCGGCGGCCAGATGGCAGCAAGTAAGACGGATGCGTGCCGAAAGCGAGTGATACGGAACGACTACCACTCACATTGTAACAGCACAGCTCTGTGGATGATCATACACTTTCTATGTATTTTGCGAAGTTTGTTTTATTAGTTGTATTGAATATTATTCTTGTAAATATGTTGTCAAGTTTTTTTTTGGTCATCAGTCTACTGACTGGTTTGATGCAGCCCGCCACAAATTCCTTTCCTGTGCTAACCTCTTCATCTCAGAGTACCACTTGCAACCTACGTCCTCAATTATTTGCTTGACGTATTCCAATCTCTGTCTTCCTCTACAGTTTTTGCCCTCTACAGCTCCCTCTAGTACCATGGAAGTCATTCCCTCATGTCTTAGCAGATGTCCTATCACCCTGTCCCTTCTCCTTATCAGTGTTTTCCACATATTCCTTTCCTCTCCGATTCTGCGTGGAACCTCCTCATTCCTTACCTTATCAGTCCACCTAATTTTCAATATTCGTCTGTAGCACCACATCTCAAATGCTTCGATTGTCTTCTGTTCCGGTTTTCCCACAGTCCATGTTTCACTACCATACAATGCTGTACTCAAGACGTACATCCTCATAAATTTCTTCCTCAAATTAAGGCCGGTATTTGATATTAGTAGACTTCTCTTGGCCAGAAATGCCTTTTTTGCCATAGCGAGTCTGCTTTTGATGTCCTCCTTGCTCCGTCCGTCATTGGTTATTTTACTGCGTAGGTAGCAGAATTCCTTAACTTCATTGACTTCGTGACCATCAATTCTGATGTTAAGTTTCTCGCTGTGCTCATTTCTACTACTTCTCGTTACCTTCGTCTTTCTCCGATTTACTCTCAAACCATACTGTGTACTCATTAGACTGTTCATTCCGTTCAGCAGATCATTTAATTCTTCTTCACTTTCACTCAGGATAGCAATGTCATCAGCGAATCGTATCATTGATATCCTTTCACCTTGTATTTTAATTCCACTCCTGAACCTTTCTTTTATTTCCATCATTGCTTCCTCGATGTACAGATTGAAGAGTAGGGGCGAAAGGCTACAGCCTTGTCTTACACCCTTCTTAATACGAGCACTTCGTTCTTGATCGTCCACTCTTATTATTCCCTCTTGGTTGTTGTACATATTGTATATGACCCGTCTCTCCCTATAGCTTACCCCTACTTTTTTCAGAATCTCGAACAGCTTGCACCATTTTATATTGTCGAACGCTTTTTCCAGGTCGACAAATCCTATGAAAGTGTCTTGATTTTTCTTTAGCCTTGCTTCCATTATTAGCCGTAACGTCAGAATTGCCTCTCTCGTCCCTTTACTTTTCCTAAAGCCAAACTGATCGTCACCTAGCGCATTCTCAATTTTCTTTTCCATTCTTCTGTATATTATTCTTGTAAGCAGCTTCGATGCATGAGCTGTTAAGCTGATTGTGCGATAATTCTCGCACTTGTCAGCTCTTGCCGTCTTCGGAATTGTGTGGATGATGCTTTTCCGAAAGTCAGATGGTATATCGCCAGACTCATATATTCTACACACCAACGTGAATAGTCGTTTTGTTGCCACTTCCCCCAATGATTTTAGAAATTCTGATGGAATGTTATCTATCCCTTCTGTCTTATTTGACCGTAGGTCCTCCAAAGCTCTTCTAAATTCCGATTCTAATACTGGATCCCCTATCTCTTCTAAATCGACTCCTGTTTCTTCTTCCATCACATCAGACAAATCTTCACCCTCATAGAGGCTTTCAAAGTATTCTTTCCACCTATCTGCTCTCTCCTCTGCATTTAACAGTGGAATTCCCGTTGCACTCTTAATGTTACCACCGTTGCTTTTAATGTCACCAAAGGTTGTTTTGACTTTCCTGCATGCTGAGTCTGTCCTTCCGACAATCATATCTTTTTCGATGTCTTCACATTTTTCCTGCAGCCATTTCGTCTTAGCTTCCCTGTACTTCTTACTTATTTCATTCCTCAGCGACTTGTATCTCTGTCTTCCTGATTTTCCCGGAACTTGTTTGTACTTCCTCCTTTCATCAATCAACTGAAGTATTTCTTCTGTTACCCATGGTTTCTTCGCAGCTACCTTCTTTGGACCTATGTTTTCCTTCCCAACTTCTGTGATGGCTCTTTTTAGAGATGGACATTTCTTTTCAACTGTACTGCCTACTGCGCTATTCCTTATTGCTGTATCTATAGCGTTAGAGAACTTCAAACGTATCTCGTCATTCCTTAGTACTTCCGTATCCCACTTCTTTGCGTATTGATTCTTCCTGACTAATGTCTTGAACTTCAGCCTACTCTTCATTACTACTATATTGTGATCTGAGTCTATATCTGCTCCTGGGTACGCCTTACAATCCAGTATCTGATTTCGGAATCTCTGTCTGACCATGATGTAATCTAATTGAAATCTTCGCGTATCTCCCGGCCTTTTCCAAGTATACCTCCTCCTCTTGTGATTCTTGAACAGGGTATTCGCTATTACTAGCTGAAACTTGTTACAGAACTCAATTAGTCTTTCTCCTCTTTCATTCCTTGCCCCAAGCCCATATTCTTCTGTAACCTTTTCTTCTACTCCTTCCCCTACAACTGCATTCCAGTCGCCCATGACTATTAGATTTTCGTCCCCCTTTATATACTGCATTACCCTTTCAATATCCTCATACACTTTCTCTATCTGTTCATGTTCAGCTTGCGACGTCGGCATGTATACCTGAACTATCGTTGTCGGTGTTGGTCTGCTGTCGATTCTGATTAGAACAACCCGGTCACTGAACTGTTCACAGTAACACACCCTCTGCCCTACCTTCCTATTCATAACGAATCCTACACCTGTTATACCATTTTCTGCTGCTGTTGATATTACCCGATACTCATCTGACAAGAAATCCTTGTCTTCCTTCCACTTCACTTCACTGACCCCTACTATATCTAGATTGAGCCTTTGCATTTCCCGTTTCAGATTTTGTAGTTTCCCTACCACGTTCAAGCTTCTGACATTCCACGCCTCGACTCGTAGAACGTTATCCGTTCGTAGATTATTCAATCTTTTTCTCATGGTAACCTGCCCCTTGGCAGTCCCCTCCCGGAGATCCGAATGGGGGACTATTCCGGAATCTTTTGCCAATGGAGAGATCATCATGACACTTCTTCAATTACAGGCCACATGTCCTGTGGATACACGTTACGTGTCTTTAATGCAGTGGTTTCCATTGCCTTCTGCATCCTCATGTCGTTGATCATTGCTGATTCTTCCGCCTTTAGGGGCAATTTCCCACCCCTAGGACAAGAGAGTGCCCTGAACCTCTATCCGCTCCTCCGCCCTCTTTGACAAGGCCGTTGGCAGAATGAGGCTGACTTCTTATGCCGGAAGTCTTCGGCCGCCAATGCTGATTATTTATCAAAATTTAGGCAGTGGCGGGGATCGAACCCGTGACCGAAGACGTTTTGATTACGAATCAAAGACGCTACCCCTAGACCATGGGTAAATAAGTGGTGTCAAGTTACAAATGCTATTTGATATTGAAGAAAGAGAATACACATGGAATGTTAACATTTTGTTAAGTAGACACGATGGCATAGTCAGGGAAAAGATAGTGTCAAAGAGTGTCATAAATTGTAAATGCATTATCGCTGGGCGTGCGAGGACGCCACAAGAGTAGAAGTTAGGAGTCGCGAGGAGACGATTGATGTCGTTGGTCGTGTGTATTCGCCAATGTGGCTAAGCGAAAGAGCGGAGACACGAAGTCTGTTTCCGAAGTGCTGAGCAGCGAAAACTGAAATGGCTGTTTTGGTGGATGTTTAATATGGGCAAGTTATGGCGTTTATTGGGCACAATACAAATGCAACAAGAGTAATTCGCGTTACATCAAGAGTCTGTGGGCCCTTATTGGCTGTAGTATGGTAAGAAGATCAACCTGTGTCCTATTTACCGCTAAATGAAGACACTCTACAAAGCAACAGCATCATGAAGTGAAGTAAGATCTAGACTTTTGATAACTAGAAGTGTAATAGGCTGACTACCGTAGTTGGAATTTTATTGCTTAAATAACATTGTTTTCGTGCATATTGTCACATAAATAATTTTCCTAAGTTATTATCCATGTAGATCAATCCTATCCCTTTGTATGAAGTGAGATAATCAGAAAATGAACTGAAAATGAAGTGAACATTAATTTAGTACATTATCAAAACATAATTTTGTCAGCTTTTGGACAATTACGTAGTAATGAAATCCTTGGTTCTAGTATGAATAATGTCAGAAATAGAATGATGCAAAAGCCAGTATTAAATAATTTTAAAAATAGAGTAACTTTCATGACAAAAAATTGGTAGTAAAACTTTACGTAACTTGGACACTGAATTTCATTGTCAATGCACAGTTCTAATTTATAGCTTGTGGCATAATTTGTAGCTTTTATTACAAAAGAAATATCAGAGTAACTGCTAGGTAAATGACAGTTTTTATCAATGAGTAAATTCAAACAATCTTTCTGCTTCCTGCAATTACGAGAGTCAGTATTACGGTGAGTAGCGAACAAAACGTTTCTGTCTTCAGCTAGGAAACAGTCTCACTTTAATTGCTCTTTGAAAATTAATATAATATGTTGTATGTGTTTGGTATTTGATTATTATCTGACTACTGTGACTTGTGTGGTGTGAAGTACTAGAAAGTGTGCATTAGACACGGTTCCTATGTCATGACGCCAATAACTATTCTTATGTAAGATTGCTTGCGAGTTTAAAGTTCAGTTTCAGTTTAATTATTCTTGTTCCGTTGAGGAACTGGTGATCGTTGGTTATTTCATTAATGTCGTACTTTGAAATTCTTTCTTCCAAATTTTCTACTAACTACTGTTAATTAAAAAACTGGTTTATGTAATCAAATACATATAAAGTTAACCGAACTCTGTTTCTAATCGTCATTGCTAAAATACTGAGCAGTGGCGATTCGGTTACAACTTCATCTACTTCTCTCGGCTTTGCATTATTCTTCGGAGTAGATTTCCTTTTCCCCACAGATTAGGGATTTTAGGTACACGGTCATGTAGAAAAACCTAATTAGCTCGGAGAGGTAGGAGGATTATAACTTGGTTTGAACATGCAGATTCAGTGCATTTTAAGAGGACGATCAGAGATGAAGCACAAATTCAGGCTGCGAAAGGATGGGAAATGAAACAGGCCAAGCCCTTTTAGACGGAGCTGTCATAGCGTTTGAGTCATGTATTTTTAGAAGTGCATCAGTCCTTAATTTGACGACTTCGAGTTTGCTTTTGCTTAGGTAGCCTTCTACATTTATTCAAGTTTCCAATAAAGGGGTACCAGTCCGTCACTGTGCATTCTAAAGGATTATGAAAAACATTGTTAATTTTAGGGGCGTATGTCAATGAACCTAGCCATTTTCAAAAGTAAAGATCAGTTGTGATTCATGCCCCTTTGAAAATAAACCTTAGATAACAGCATTGACGACGCTGGACATTATTTAATAGTTCCTACTACAACCCTCAGATAGCATTACCAGTAGCGCCCACAAGAAAACAATACGCTGCAACTGCCTTGGCTGCTATGCATTGTCTTCTTTCGTATCTACAAACGTTAAATGTGCATTGCACTGTGGACTGACAACAGTGACGATGCTAACAGATTTATTATGGGTAGGCAAAACTTTTATCTTCCCGTACAGGAGATCCATGCGTCTGTTCTTCTTCGTAGTAAATTTATTAATCACGTTATCCTTAAATTTATAATCACTTGTAAATTGTTTAACACGGTTTTTTCCATGGAAATTGTGCAGAGAGATCTTAATTTATTATTTGCCTGAATGCCCAAAAGACGATAAAAAAAGATTAATTCAAGCAAAAATGTTCAAATGGGCATATCAGCAATTTCAGATGTTTCCCAGGTTCATCATCATCAGCAGGTACAATGATATCCAGTGTTGGATAATTGCATTCTCCAGAATCCTTTATACACTGCGGCCTACATTTCTACGTATATATATTATCTTGCTTATCCTCTAATGCTATCTGCTCACCTTTCATTACGTCATCTTCTCGTTCTTTTCTTATTTCTAGGAGCCCAAGTACTTCCTTGCTCCACAAATCATCCATTTACCTGACGATATGAACAGTCGGCCTCCTTTATTTTCATTACTGCTATAATTACATCTTAATCTCCAGCCTGATCCATTTATTTATGTTTCTGTGTCTCATAATGATTTCCTACTTGCATCTCTCTATGATTCGCTCGCCAACTCCATCTTCGCGAAGGCTTTATCACTGAGAGTCAAAGTCTCACCTTGAGGCGGTGATAAGCGCATTCAGGACAACAGCTCAAATCCTCGTCCGGCCATCCAGATTTAGGTCTTCCGTTATTTCCATAAATCATGTAATTTTACAAAAAGCATAACAATGTGCTGTCTGTGATAATGTTATTTATTCTGCTACCGGTTTCGGTCTCAAACCATCATCAACGACAGAAAAATTATCGCAGATTTACCACGTGTCATATCCTGCGATAATATTTCTGCCGTTGATAATGTTTTAAAACCGAAACCGGTAGCAGAATGAATAATATTATCACAGACAGCGCAGTGCTATGCATTTTGTAAAATTTGTACATGCTGTTGACCAGCGCCTAAACTAGATGTTAAATCACTTGAGGCAGATGTCACTATGGTTCCCTTGAAAAGAACGCGAACGATTGGACACGAACGATATTCCTTTCCGTCCTTCGTCTGTCCGAGTACCGGCTCCGATTGCTCCTTTCACGTTACATTGCTATGTCATAATTGGTACAGGGTGACCGAAAGGAAAGCACCATGTCTTATAAACAGTACACAGACAATTCATTCGTTTATTGTGAACACAGAATACAGAGTAGTAAGTTATTACTATGAAAAACAACGAACTGAAAATTCGATAGGCCAATAGTACACAGGAGTGCTGAAAATGTACACCATAAACTTCGATACACAACACAACATATCTCAGCATGTTTCTGGAAACTTTTGCCAGTTCATTTGGTGTGATTTCCACAATCGCACTGAGAATGTTCGTCTTCAGCTCTTCAATTGTATGTCGATTGTTCCTGTAGACTTTACCCTTTAAATTCTTCCACAAATAAAACGCACAGGTAGAGACAGATCGGTTAATCTGAGAGGCCGCAAACCTACGGAAACTGTACGTTTTTCTCAGAAAGCTTCTCTTTGTTCCTTTCCCACTGGCTCAATCTCCACTCTTTTCTTAGCAATGTTCTCTCACCGCCATGTAAGATTCACTGTCACCGAGTCCCTCTCATACTGCCACTGTCTCCTTTGCTCTTTCTATATCCGAACCACTGTCTACTACCTTCCAGTATTTAATATTTTCCGTCTCCTTCCCAATGTCACTGTCTCGTTTTCTCTCAGAAAAAAAAGAAAACACGGATGTGGTCTCATGTCAAAATGTTTGGGAAAATCTTTAAAGTGCTGAAGTAGGTAGGATAAGGTAGGAAGTACCCCACTTTTCAGTCAGAGTCTTTTAAACCGAACATATTCGCCTCTTTGTGCTTTGATAGGGGCATTTTTCTGCTTGCTCCCTTCTTCCCTTCTACAGCAGGGCATGCCACTTATACGAAAGTAACTTCATGGGTAAGTAAAATTTTGATAATTTGTTTATGTGTAACTGAAATAACGGAAAAACCACTTTACGCCTCGGAGCGGGTTTTACGTGCACAAAAATTTTTACTGTGCCCGGAACCCTTCTCGTCATAACGGAGACGCTTTACAGCATATTTCTACGTGCTCCGTCACGTTACAAACTACGTATTCGCCTCACACCGGATTTTACATGCCTATTTTACGAGTATAAGTAGGATAACTTTGAATCTCCGCGTATCGGAAACAAACACCGAGCGAGGTGGCGCAGTGGTTAGCACACTGGACTCGCATTCGGGAGGACGACGGTTCAATCCCGTCTCCAGCCATCCTGATTTAGGTTTTCCGTGATTTCCCTAAATCGTTTCAGGCAACTGCCGGGATGGTTCCTTTGAAAGGGCACGGCCGATTTCCTTCCCAAACCTTCTCTAACCCGAGCTTGCGCTCCGTCTCTAATGACCTCGTTGTCGACGGGACGTTAAACACTAACCACCACCACCATCGGAAACAAACATATCAAGAAAATTTTCAAGCTTCTTCGAGATCAGCACCTTAGGGATATATCGTAAAAATTTCAGCCATTTGATGTGGATAGTCATCTTGGGATGCTTGGCTCGGTCTTAATAAATCGAAACCATGTGTTTAGAATATTTCTCGATAACGGATAAAGATTTTTGAGAACGGGAAGGTGGCAATTCTAGGTAAAGGCCTAGAAAATATACCGGTGAAATTTGAGGAAGTTGCTGCTGTCAGTTCCACATCCACAGGAACACTCTGCAAATCACATTTAAGTGCCTGGCAGAGGGTTCATCGAACCACCTTAACAATAATTCTCTATTATTGCACTCTCGAACAGTGAGCGGAAAAAACGAGCGCCTATATCTTTCAGTGCGAGCTTTGATTTCCGCTATTTTATTTAGATATCTGCTAATGGTGAAAAATGGTGAAAAACGCCTTTTTTCGTTTTTTTTCCAGGAACTGTCCACGAATGAAATGGTGTCTCCATAAATCCCTTAAGGCGGTCCGTAGATCACATCTGATGCAAAAAGAACCAGCCGATTTTCTTCACTTACCTAAGCTGGAGGAAGTGTGTAATATTCAAACTTTTATCCTGTACAGGTAGTTACAGTAAGATGATCCTTCTGCTGTGCATACAAATGGTCTTCCCCCGCCAAAGGGCTATCCAAAACACTTCACCCTACCCGATGTATGAGCTCCGGAATTACTAATATGTAAAATTAAGTAATAATATTTGAACCGTTACGCAGTGATAACACTACCAGCCATCTAACATCCAGAGCCGGTGAAATGTGCCCCCCAGACTTCCATGCATTACGGCCTTCAGCTGAACGTACCAATGCTACTTCTACAAGGTATGTGGTGCCGTCCACCCACCTCGCATTAGGTCGTCGCCTCACAGTTTTCTTAGCTCTAGAAACACAGGAAAGAATTTTCCTGGTCCATCTATGATCTATTCGCCGTTCATCTACATTTAATTTTATATCTGTTTGAGTCAGTTCCCCGATCCTTTTCTTTGTTTTGCTGCCCCTCCTAACAATTCCCAACATGTATGTTCCCATTGCTCACCGTTAATCATAAATTTTTGGATGTTTCTCTCATTACAGATCCGTGTTTCACAGCTGTAGATCAGAACTGGTAACACACATACTGGTCTCGCATTCGGGAAGACGACGGTACAAACCCGCGTTCTGCCATCCTGATTTAGTTTTTCCGTGATTTCCCTACATCGCTCCAAACAAATGCCGGGATGGTTCCTTTGAAAGAGCACGGCCGACTTCCTTCCCCATCCTTCCCTAATCCGATGGGATGGATGACCTTGCTGTTTGGTCCCCTCCCCCAAATCCGCCAACCAACCATCCACAGCAAACCCTCCATTTCAGACTTAGAGGAAGCTTGGTAATGAAAACCATAATCATTGCGTATTGTGTATGATTAAACTTTTCATTTTCGACATTTAAATCAATTTCATCGCTTCAGCGAAGACAAATTTTGTGACCACGTGTTCAGTACTACTGAACAAATTTTTTACTTACTTATGTCAATCGGGGCCACGTATTGTAATTGTTAAGCGGGTGAGCTGTCGTGAAACGTAGGATAGTGTGCATTCAACATGTTTTCCGTGAATTCAACAGCTCTCGCTTAGTGCACGTTTCAAAATGTGGAAACAGAAGTACACGACAACTGTGTCGCATGGAAATATGCATCACGTAAATTCTCGCTACATTTCATGTTTTAGTAACCTGAAGCCCAATACATGTGTGTATTTCGACGAAGCTGAATAAAATTCCCTCGTAAATCTCCAGAATTTTGGACAAACTACTTTTTGGTTATCTTAGCGCACAAAATACACTACTGGCCATTAAAATTGCTGCAGCAGGAAGAAATGCAGATGATAAACGGGTATTCATTGGACAGATATATTATACTACAACTGACATGTGATTACACTTTGAAGCAATTTGAGTGCATAGATCCTGAGACATCAGTACCCAGAACAACCACCTCTGGCCGTAATAACGGCCTTGATACGCCTGGGCATTGAGTCAAACAGAGCTTGGATGGCGTGTTCGGGTACAGCTGCCCATGCAGAGACAACACGATACCACAGTTCATCAAGAGTACTGACTGGCGTATTGTGACGAGCCAGTTGCTCGGCCACCATTGACCAGACGTTTTCAATTGGTGAGAGATCTGGAGAATGTGCTGGCCAGGGCAGCAGTCGAACATTTTCTGTATCCAGAAAGGCCCGTACAGGACATGCAACATGCGGTCGTGCATTATCCTGCTGAAATGTAGGGTTTCGCAGGGATCGAATGAATGGTAGAGCCACGAGTCGTAACACATCTGAAATATAACGTCCACTGTTCAAAATGCCGTCAGTGGGAACAAGGGGTGACCGAGACGAGTAACCAATGGCACACCATACCACCACGCCAGGTGATACGGCAGTATGGCGATGACGAATACACGATTCCACTGTGCGTTCACTGTGATGTCGCCAAACACGGATGCGACCATTATGATGCTGTAAACAGAACCTGGATTCATCCGAAAAAATGACGTTTTGCCATTCGTGCACCCAGGTTCGTCGTTGAGTGCACCATCGCAGGCGCTCCTGTCTGTGATGCAGCGTCAAGGGTAACTGCAGCCATGGTCTCCGAGCTGATAGTCCATGCTGCTGCAAACGTCGTCGAACTGTTCGTGCAGATGGTTGTTGTCTTGCCAACGGCCCCATCTGTTGACTCAGGGATCGAGACGTGGCTGCACGATCCGTTACAGCCATGCGGATAAGATGCCTGTCATCTCGACTGCTAGTGATACGGGGCCGTTGGGATCCAGCACGGCGTTCCGTATTACCCTCCTGAACCCACCGATTACATATTCTGCTAACAGTCATTGGATCTCGACCAACGCGAGCAGCAATGTCGCGATACGATAAACCGAAATCCGACCTTTATCAAAGTCGGAAACGTGATGGTACGCACTTCTCCTCCTTACACGAGACATCACAACAACGTTTCACCAGACAACGGCGGTCAACTGCTATTTGTGTGTGAGAAATCGATTGAAAACTTTCCTCATGTCAGTACGTTGTAGGTGTCGCCAATGGCGCTTAACTTGTGTGAATGCTCTGAAAAGCTAATCATTTGCATATCACAGCATCTTTTTCCTGTCGGTTTAATTTCGCGTCTGTAACAGGTCATCTTCGTGGCGTAGCAATTTTAATGGCCAGTGGTGTACATTTGTAAGAAATCCCGAAAGCGATAATGGTTTAGTTCAAATTCTTTTATACCATTGTTGTGGGGTGCTGGTGTTTCAAATTACCAACGTTAAAAGAAACTATTTAGTTGCCAAAATTGCTTCCGTTTGTTTCTCTTGGAGTCCATTTAGTCATTGCTTCAACTTCTCTGGGTGCAAAATCTCATCAAATGGGTCTAATACTTATTTTGTACAGTCGCCTTTTCGATAAGGTGATTAGTATATTATTTTAGTCTAACTGGAATTCAGTTTCGAATTTGCTCTATTAGCTCCTCCATTCGCTGCTGTAGTGTATCTGTGCTAGAGGCAAATAAAGCAGTGTCAACAACTAAAAGAATATTGCTTGTCAAATGTTACTTTAACCTGTATTAGCCTAATCTTGTCCTCGTGATCCGCAATGGAATGATACTTGGAGGATTGTAATATATTGCTAGATTCCTCACTCAAAGCTAGCTCTTGAAAACTGGAATGTTGTAACATTATAAAAATTAATGCTATAATTTATTATGTCAAAGTCGGTTAATAATTGCAATAATCACACTACTTCTTTCGGCAATTGATCCGCCATCTTCAGATGTGATTGATGTACTACAGCTTGTCATGACACATAGCAATTACAGTTATGCAGTCTGAATATGCCTGAACTACGCATCTTGTCACCACAGTAAAAGAGGCAGAATGGTACGAAATCCTAGCCTTATTTCCTTATTGCCCTAAAGTTGCTAAGCGCTTTTATACGGACAGTTTATTTGAGAAGCTTATTATTTTGTATTTGAGAAGCTTATTATTTTCACGGTCCTAGCGTGTGGTTAATAGGACGCTCCAATTTTTCTTCGTGAGTGAATTTCTCCTACAACGGGAAGATTTTGATAGAGTGACCTCCATCCATAGCAGACTTGTGGCGACCATGCACTGACCCTTGTTGCAGCAGATAACAACGCGTGGACAGGCGAAGCTAACAGGAATGACGCGAAGGGCAAATTTCACTCTTTGACAACGCCGGAGCGACGCTTACCGAGGGGACAATTAACTTTTGACCCTTTGTGGCGTGACTTTCGGCGCAGTATGATCAAAGAGAGTCGAATGTCGTTACCTTTCATGAAACACAAATTGAGTCTCGCGAGAAAGTGGCTATTTGGTGGGCGAGAGGGAGGGATAGGTCAGTTCAAAGCGATCTTTTTAAACGTTTCTGTGTCTCGTGAACAAACGAAGGGAATGGGGTGGGCGAGGCAGTTATTGGAGTGTTACTGCTAACTGGGCAGTTCCGGACACATTGTCGGGGTGGCGCAAAGAGTGGACCTCATTCGCGAAAGCTACGTGCTAAAGCTGAACATCCCACACCGCGTTCCGCAGTGTAACAACACTAAAAAGCTTTCTGTATGCGAATGGGAGTAGGTGCGACGGTATGGTACATACGGCACACGAATATTGTCTTCACTTTGACAGTACGCTTGCTGCGGGAAGCTGTTACTTCATATTGCACAAATCGTCCACATAACAATTGAGATCCACATTCTCGAGAGAAGAGTTATTTTTAAGAGGGTTTCGTTTCCTGTTTTACAATGTCCCATTTACTGCCCACATTGATAGAGAACGAATTCGCAGATGAAAACATTACAGTCCGAAGTCAAAGATCCGAAGTAATTTTACATCTACATCTTCGTCTACGTGATTACTCTGCTATTCATAATAAAGTGCCTGGCAGAGGGGTCAATGAACCACCTTCAAGCTGTCTCTCTACCTTTCCACTATCGAACGGTGCGCGGAAAAAACGAGCACTTAAATGTTTCTGTGCGAGCCATGATTCCTCTTATTTTATCGTGTTGATCATTTCTCCCTATGTAGGTGGGTGCCAACAGAATGTTTTCGCAATCGGAGGAGACAGATGGTGATTGAAATTTCATGAGAAGATCCTGTCGCAACGAAAAACGCCTTCGTTTTAATGATTGCCACTCCAATTCACGTATAATATCTGTGACACTATCTCCCCTATTTCGCAGTAATACAAAACGAGCTGCCGTTCTTTGTACTTTTTCGATGTCATCCGTCAGTCCCATCTGATGCGTATCCCATACCACACAGCAATACTCCAGAATAGGGCGGACAAGCGTGGTGTAAGCCGTCTCTTTAGTAGACCTGTTGCACATTCTAAGTGTTCTGCCAATGAATCGCAGTCTTTGGTTTGCTCCACCCACAATATTATCTGTGTGATCGCTCCAATTCAGGTTATTTGTAATTGTAATCCCTAAGTATATAGTTGAATTTAAAGCCTTCAGATTTGTGTGACTTATCGTGTAATCGAAATTTAGCTGATTTCTTTTAGTACTCATGTGAACAACTTCACACTTTTCCTTATTCAGGGTCAATTGCCACTTTTCGCACCATACAGATATCTTATCTAAATCATTTTGCAAGTCGTTTTGATCATCTGATGACTTTACAAGACGGTAAATGACAGCATCATCTCCAAACAATCTAAGAAGGCTACTCAGATTGTCTCCTATGTCGTTAACATAGATCAGGAACAATAGGCGGCCTATAACACTTCCTTGGGGAACGCCGGATATTACTTCTGTTTTACTCGATGACTTTCCGTCTATTACTAAGAACTGTGACCTCTGACAGGAAATCACGAATCCAATCGCACAACTGAGGCGATACTCCGTAGGCACACAGTCTGGTTAGAAGACGCTTATGAGGAACGGTGTCGAAAGCCTTCTGGAAATCTAACAATATGGAATCAATTTGACGTCCCCTGTCGATAGCACTTATGACTTCATGAGTATGAAGAGGTAGTTGTGTTTCACAAGAACGATATCTTCTGAAACCGTGCTGACTATGTGTCAATAAATCGTTTTCTTCGAGGTACTTCATCATGTTCGAGTACAGTATATGTTCGAAAACCCTACCGCAATTCGACGTTAGTGGTATAGGCCTGTAATTCAGCGGATTACTCCCACTTCTCTTTTTGGATATTGGTGTGACTTGAACAATTTTCCAGTCTTTAGGTACGGATCTTCCTGTGAGCGAGTGGTTGTATGTAATTGCTAAATATAGAGCTATTTTATCAGCATACTCTGAGAGGAACCTGACTGGTATACAGTCTGAACCGGAGGCCTTGCCTTTATTAAGTGATTTAAGCTGCTTCGTTACTCCGAGGATATCTACTATATTTCTCATTTTGGCAGTTGTTCTTGATTGGAATTCAGGAATATTTACTTCGTCGTCTTTGGTGAAGGCGTTTCGGAAAACGGTGTTTAATAACTCTGTTTTAGGGGCACTGTTATCAGTGACTTCACCGTTGTTATCGAGCAGTGAAGGTATTGATTGCGTGTTGCCACTGGTTTTAGTTTACATCCCACGAATCTTAATTTATGTTCCACAATGAATCATTCTGATAGGATAAAGAGTCGACCACAAGCAGGAGCGGCAAATATATTTATTTAGTGGAAAGTCTGTATCCTTACAGAAGGAACAAAGAGCTGTGGAAGTTGAATTTCTGCCGGCACATAAAATATTCAGACAGATTATGGGAATGTAGCTGAATACCTCGGCGACGTCTTCGAAAACCGCCGACATTTCGAAAGGTGCACGCCCCCTCGTTTTCAGGGTACAAATTCAACGTGAAACCGCTGTGTGAAGACAATTTAAAAATTTGATAGGCGGGGTTACACCAACCAAGAACCAAGATGAGCCGGTGCTGCGCCAGGTCTTCTCGAGAGATCGCAGTTTATTATAAGTGAAGTGATTGGTGATATGTTCTGTGATTTACTATTGTAAAGTCTACTTGCTTTCTGGGTTAGTCTCTCGTTCCCAGCTTGCTCGTTTGTCTCTCGTCCGCATTTGTTAGGCAGTTACTGTCTGTCGTTCGGAGCTGCCTGTGTTATGTTTGTCGGATTCGGTGTGTTAACTAATTTATTGCTTGGAGGGTAACGGCCTAATTTCTGAAATATGTTTTTATCTTGCCTATCATCTTGAGCCGGCCGAAGTGGCCGTGCGGTTAAAGGCGCTGCAGTCTGGAACCGCAAGACCGCTACGGTCGCGGGTTCGAATCCTGCCTCGGGCATGGATGTTTGTGATGTCCTTAGGTTAGTTAGGTTTAACTAGTTCTACGTTCTAGGGGACTAATGACCTCAGCAGTTGAGTCCCAAAGTGCTCAGAGCCATTTTATCATCTTGAGAGGCGGTATATGTGTACTGTAGAGCATGTTAACTCGTTTGGCCAACCTTGTATAATTTTATAAAAGATTGCATTTCATGGACTTTTATTTAAATGGTCATTTTATTATATAAAGTTGCCACCCTTCCACCTGTAACGCCGGAAATGCATATCCTCCTATTTCCATCTATTGTACTATAATTTGTTTTCCTTATTTTTGTTACCTGAATATATGACATTTCTGTGTCTTTACATATTGTATTTGTTTTACTATTTGTATATATATATTTATGCATTTATGTCGATGTATAATTGGTTTGTTTCGTAAATATTATTTGTATTTTTACGCTGGGTCTTGCCTAGGGAAAACTGCTATCGAACGATTACATCGATAGGTCGTGTGAAGACTCAAAGTGTGTAGGATCTTTGGTAGTGTTAACTCTGCCGCGTGGAGCGCGGGCAGAGCTGTCGGAGTCTGGCGGGAGTAGCGAGTGGAGCAGGTGTGTTGTGTGACGCTCCCGCGAGTTGCCGCGCTTTCGGGGTTTGGCAGCATGTAATTGCGCTCGACTCGCGATGATAGTTCCTGACATGGTGTCGCGGACGGGAAGCATTAGTTGGCGCTCATCAAGAGCCCGTTTCGCCTGGTGACCGTGTCGAGAAGAAGGCGCGCCAACATCCAGCTTCTGCAACAGCGACGGCCGACAATGAGTGACTGTCGCCACCTCCTCGATCGACGGCTTCAAACCTTCAATCAACCAACAAGGAAGACTGGAAGCACGTAAAGTTTCAGAACTGTATGGCAGACCCCAGCTTTTCAAATTGTTCCATTTGACTCGCAAAATTACAGCAACTTAGCATGAACCTTTGTTGCTCATTGTCCCAATTGCATTGCCAAGCAGGGTCCCTTCCTTTTCCGAAATGAACCCGAGTGTCGTTGAAATTCAAACGCCAGCATAATTCCATTTCACTGCTTTAATTTCAAAGTGCACTTTAAGTATTCATAGCCGGCTACAATATTTAGATTACACATGCACAAATTAAGAGTGCGAGTTTTGTTACCGTATTTTAGCTTACCTGTGACTGCAGCTCAGCTTGGTACGTACAAAATTTTACTATTGTTAATTGTTCAGAATCATTTAATTCAAGTTCAAAGTTAAATCTCTTATTTCTAAATTGCGCAGAGTCAAGTTGCTTTTGAAATGATTGTTGAGGTAGTCCAAGACTAACCGTATTTTAATGAATTTCGATGTGCTTCAGAAAGAAAGCTCACTATTAACTTCAGTCACTAAATTAACTTTCGATTTTCCGGTTTTATTAATTCTTTTGCTAAATTATGTCAGAGTGTAGCGAGATTTATTACTTCTGACAAACTTTCAGTTTTCACACTACACGTGTCAACCTTCAGTTGCCACGCTTCTAGTGCTAATTATATGTGTAATAACCTTTCTTTTTCAGTTACTATAGTAGTTGTCCTTAGGACTGGCGACCGTAATTTCCCCCAAATCTCAAATATCTAATTACCGCTAGTTAATTGTTAACGTAACGTCCGCACATTTACTTTATTTATTAACTTTATCCCTATTTCAAAATTAATGTCCACCAGTTTCACTTGCATTTTTCCTTTCATTTAGATGTAACCCTTTCCTCCCTCTTTACCGACAGGTTAACTTCGGTGACGATTGCTTTTCCAAAATTCCCATTAGGTACACGCGGTTTCATTTTTCACTGTCATTAAGGTCGATAAGTGAGGGGGAGGTTACACACCGTAAGACTTAAAATCAAGTTGCACCTTCGGTGGCAAGTTAATCTTTTAATTTTAGTTTTTTGTACCATTTCCATCCCTCCTACGGGGTGCATAGTTGTGTGCTTGTGTGAATTATTAAAACTTTAATGTAATCTGCTGTGTTGCAGATTTGCGCCAGTGTAGTCTTTCAGAGGTTGTTGTGAGCGATCGTGACTACGGCCGCGTTAAAAGGGAGCGCCAAGGTTCTCAGCCCGAATACTCATACACTCAAAAATTTCTTTCTTTCTGCCTCTGAATAAATTGTAACTTAATATTTAGTGCGTGCTTTCTGCTTATCATTTTAAATCTGTTTCTTAAAAAAAAGGCTTTTAGGAACAAAATTCCCATTTGTTAAAAGCAATTTGATTTTGATTTCATCAGTTACTCCCTGGCAACTACTTCCAGGGGTAGGATCGCTGTCATATATTAAACAGGCCAGACAAACAATATCTGGAAAATTTATGTTTGTCTGATTCACTGTTTACCGTTAACTGTCACGCCTCCTATCATATCGACTCCACCTCAGAATGAAACCGCAGTATTGGGCAAGTATGCACCAGTGCAATAAAAACGCAAGATTTCGCGGGACTAAAGTCGGAACGCCCATCTTTCTTTCTATACCGTCCCTATTTTGAACCCAGTTGGCCCACTGCGCGCCGCCAGTAGGTTCCAGTGGGTGTCCTGCTATCTACGGGGCTCGTCGTGTTCCTACATAGGGCGGAACGAACCCCCAGCAGCGTACGCTGGCTTCACTTCATCTCGCTACGTGCAAATGTGTCGGTCCGTGCGTCCTTTTAAGACTAACATTTTACAACGTTATTAATTTTCAGCGTCCCTACAGAAACATTTCCTAGACAGTGTGGAACAGAGACAGCCAGTGATCCAAAAGATATGTATGATTTTACTGCACTGCACATATTGTAATGAATGTGTCGGTGTTTCATTTATTGCTAGTTGTTTTGAGTGTTCGCAGCTTGCACAACCACCTCCTATAAACTATGGACACAACAGCCACTTCTGACAATGAACACGAGATCGCTGCGGATCGGATCTGTGAGATATGATTAAATATCACCAGCTAACTTCAAATGACATCAAATTAATCAATTACTTATTTCAGCAGTGTCGGAGTACATACAAGCGAAAAAATTTTCTTGCCCCTTAAAGTGTACTAGCAGCAATTTTTGTATGAAATGGCAATTACAGGAGAGCAATCGCTCATTGTACTTATTCAGTTTCATAGCCAACGAACACGAACACTACTATCGAGCATTACCGGACCATTGGAACGACAAGTCCAACAGCTAACTACGGTTGAAGCACTGAATTGCGGTGACCAAGAGCCAGCTCCTCCCTTTTGTTCCTTCGGTGCAATAGAAAAAGACTGGACGGAATTTAAAATTCAGCGGGAGCAGCTCCTTTCAATCTACCACTCAGTCAGCAGCAGCCGCCTGAGACACAAGCAGCCACGGGGAAGTAACCGATTTTGTGAAATTTTACAAGGTCCTAATCAGGAGCGAATTGTATAGTTGTATGTGTTTGCTTTCCTAGTTTAGTTTCTTGAGTTTCTGCGTATTAATTTAATATTTAATAGACACATTTCTCGCGGGTTCATTTGCGTCGGAAAGTAAACCGATTTTGTGACATATTCAGTTTCCTAATCAGTCAATTATTTAGCCTCAACTACGTGCTTCTTTAGTTCAGTTTTTGAATCTCTGCGTGATAATCTAATTTATTCCACACGATTCTTGCATTGTCTATTGTGTCTACAGTATAGTTCTGTAGCGCGTGTTGACTGTCCCCGCTTGTCTGTGTAGTGTAGTTTTCTATGGACTTTACATAGATAGGGACCATGATGGCTGTGTACGGATGCAAGCCGAGTTGGTGACGATTAGCTCTCAGCTCCAGGCTGTGATGGCTTCAGTTACGCAGCTTGAAGCTGCAGTGGACTGGCATCACTGTTGTTGGCCGTCCGTGCGGATCCAACGGACGTCCAGCACGTCTGAGTTCGCCGACCAGCTAGCACAGGTGGCCAGCCCAGTTACTGCTCACACTGAGGTTGACCCCTCACTCATGATCGAGTGGGATGTCGCTTCGAGACGTGGCAGGTGGTGAAAGACTTCCCTGTGGGTCGCACGTAATGCTTCCCTATGGGTCTGAAAAACAGGTTCCAGTTACTGTCTGTGGCCAACACTATCCCTCAGCCAGATGCAGTCGCTTGCTCCGTTTCAGAGGGAACCTCTTAGCCTGCAAGATCCAGGCAATCGCACAGAGTGGGGTTGTTGGTAATTGGGACCTCCAATGTCAGGTACGTTATGGGGTCCCTCAGGGAAAAGGCTGCCAAGGAGGGGAAGAAACCCAAAGTGTACTCCGTGTGCCTACTAGGTGTGCTTTGTATCGGAAGAGATTATCTCTGGTTTCAAGCGGCTAACAGAAATAGTAAAAGCTGCTTGGAGATGAAAGCAGTGCTCACCATTTGCAGCGTAGTCGACGGTACCGATTGCGGACTTCTGGTGCAGAGCCGAATGGAGGGTCTGAATCAGAGGCTCAGAAGTTTCTGCGATCTTGTTATCTGCAGATTCCTCGGCTTGCGCCATAGAGTGGTGGGGTTTCGGCTTCCGCTGAATAGGTCAGGAATCCACTACACTCAGGAGGCAGCTACACTTGTAGAAGGGGTAATGTGGCGTGAACTGGGTGGTTTTTTAGGTTAGAGGGTCTCGGGTAAATACAAAAAGGGCTTCGCCTCAAAGGGTGCGGCCGAACATAGGAAGAACGTAGATACAGAAACCACTGGTATAACAGTTGTAAATTGTCGTAGCTGTACCTATTTGTAAATAAAACCGCCTTTTCTTTACATAACAAGTATTTATTGCTTGCTGCGGAGGATGGCCACGCAAACAAATTTGTTACCGTAGCTGTGTTGGGAAAGTACCAGAGCTCCAAGCGCTAATAGAAAGCACTGATGCTCAAATCGTTATAGGCACTGAAAGCTGGGTAAAGCCTAAGATAAATTCAGCCGAAGTTTTTGCGAAGTACCTAACGGTGTTGCGAAAGGATGAGCTAAACACAGTTGGCGGTGGCTTGTTTGTTTCTGTTAAAAGTAGTTTATCTTGTAGAGAAATTGAAGAAAATAGTTCATGTGAGTTAGTATGGGCAGAGGTCATTCTTGACAAACGGAAGAAAATAATAATTGGATCCTTTTACCGTCCTCCCAACTCAGATGATACAATTGCTGAAAGGCTCAAAGAAAACTTGAGAATTTCAAACACATACCCGACTCGCACAATAATAGTTGGTGGTTACTTTAATTTACCCTCGATATGTTGGCGAAAATATGTTTTACTCCGGAGGCACCCATAAAACATCATCCGAAATTGTGCTAAATGAGTTCTTTGAAAATGTTTCGAATAGTTACTTCATGAGCCCACGCAAACAGTAAACGGTTGTGAGAACACACTTGACTTCTTAGCAATATGTAATCCTGAGCTAAAAATGAGCATCAAAACGGATGTAGGGATTGGTGAACACTGGGTTGTCGTAGCGAGACTGAATATTGTAACCACCAGATCCTCCGGAAATAAACGAAAAATATACCTACGCGAAAAAGCAGATAAAAATTCACTCGACACCTTCCTGAGAGACAATATCCACTCCTTCCAAATTAACAATGTAAATGTAGAGCAGATGTGGCTTGAATTCAAAGAAATAGTATTGACAGCATTTGAGAGGTTTATACCAAAGAAATTAATGAACGACGGAGCTGATTCTCCATGGTACACAAAACGGGTCAGAACACTGTTGCAGAAACTACGAAATGTTAAATTTAAACGAACTTAAAATCCCCAAGACTGGCGATCTTCTACAGAAGACCGTAATTTAGCGCGGACATCAACGCGAGATGCTTATAATAATTTCCACAACTAAACTTTCTGTAGAAACGTGGCAGAAAATCCAAAGAGATTCAGCTCATATGTAAAGTATGCTAGCGGCAAGACACAGAAAATGCATTCTCTACGCGATAGCAATGGAAATACTGTCGACGACAGTACTGCGAAAACAGAGTTACTAAACACGACCGTTCGAAATTCCTTCATCAAAGAAGACGAAGTAAATATTCCATAATTCGTATCAAGAACAGCTGCCAACATGATAAACTTAGAAGTAGATATCCTCGGAGTAGTGAAGCAATTTAAATCACTTAATAAAAGTAAGTCTTCTGGTCCAGACTGTGCACAAATTAGGTTCCTTTCAGAGTATGCTGATGCAAAAGCTCCATACTTAACTATCAAATAACCGCTCGCTTGACGAAAGATCCGCACCAAAGGTGTAGAAAGTTGCACAGGCCTCCCCGATACTCAAGAAAGGTAGTAGGAGTAATTCACTAAATTACAGGCCCATATCATTTACGTCGATAATCAACAGGATTTTGGAATATATTGTGTTCGAACATTATGAATTACCTGGAAGAGAACGGTCTATAGACACACAGTCAACAAGGATTTAGGAAACAGTACTAGCTCCTTACTTGCACTTAGTGTTTAGTGCTATTGAAAAGGGATTTCCAATTGATTCCGTATTTCTAGGTTTTCAAAAGGCAGTTGACACTGTACCACACAAGCGGCTTATAGTGAAATTGCATGCTTATGGAATATCATCTCAGTTATGTGACTGGGGTCGTGATTTCCTGTCAGAGAGGTTACATTCATAGTAATCGACGGAAAGTCACCGAGTAAAACAGAAGTGATTTCTGGCATACCCCGAGGTAGTGATATAGACCCTCTGCGGCTCCTTCTCAATATAAACGATTTAGGAGACATTCTGAGCAGCCGTCTTAAGTTGTTTGCAAATGATGGAGCCGTTTGCCCTCTACTAAAGTCATCAGAAGATCAAAATAAATTGCAAAACAATTTAGAACAGACCTGAATGGCGCGAAAATTGGCAGTTGCCCCTAAATAATGAGAAGTGTGAGCTCATCGACATGAATGCTAAAAGCAATCCGTTAAACTTCGGTTACACGATAAATTAGTCTAATCTAAAGGCCATAAATTCGACTAAATACCTAGGAATTACAGTTACGAACAATTTAAATCAAAAAGAACACGTAGAAAATGTTGTGGGGAAGGCAAACCAAAGACTGCGTTTTATTGGCAGAACACTTAGAAGGGCACATGGCACCCAGCCAGTTTTCCTGCACGTGCACGCAGTCCGACGTCTTACGTCAAGTGCAACGTGACACGAATGCAAACACCTCTTTTATTGCCTGTGAACGCTGGCACTGCCATAAGTCAGGTCACACAAAACAAGTTTACTCGCGAAAGAAGCATGAATTAAACTGTTCCACGTAAACCCAGAGTTGAGAAAATGGAAATCAGTATGAGCTCACATTCTGATTCCGCACCTGCTCCTCCTGGCAACACTCAAAGGAACCGAAGACGCAAGCACAAGATTCACAACGATACAAGCGCAGCGCAAAATTTTGCTCATTCAAACCAGCTCTCCTCGGATAGACAAACACTAAAACGCTCTAATACTCACAGTCTTCCGAAAGTCGGAACAGCATTTCACAAATTCAGAATTTATTTATCAAGTTTTAACTGACACAGGACTCAAGTGCAGCTTCCAGAAACGTTCAGTTTTCAATAACGAAACTGAATATTTGTGGCGTCTAATTGACTCCCACGCCAGTCATCCCAGAATAAGCATTTATAGGCCATCCGGAGAATTCAGTCTCCTATCAACGTACGAGAACTATAGGCAGTTCTTGGAAAATTCACCTACTACGAGGGACGTTCATTAAGTAATGCTACACATCTTTTTCGTCGTTAGTTTCGGTTAAAAATGCGGAATATGTTGTGGGTCATCATGGAATATTCCCGCATAAGCCCATGTAGTTTCATGGAGTTCCGATAGGTGGCGGCGCTCCACGTGTCCTTTAAAATGTCGGCTGTAATGAAGGAGCGTTCCAAGAAGAGAACAGTAATTGAGCTTCTTTTGGCGGAAAACCAGAGCATTGCAGATATTCATAGGCACTTGCAGAATGTCTGCGGAGACCTGGCAGTGTACTAAAAACTCGGTGAGTCGTTGGACGAGGCCTGTCTATTATGGTAACAAGGTTGCACAAACTTGTCCGATCTCCCGCGTGACCGCCGGCAGAACACAGCTGTGGTTTCTGCAATGTAGGAACGCAGGAACACTCTCGTTCGAGGTGTTCCACGGATCACAAACACCTCGCTGCTCCACTGGACACTCTGTTGGTAGTGCTGACACACTCGTCGACAGTTTGGTATTCAAAGGTGTGTCCGTTGGGTTACTTACAGCCTAAGAAATTGGAAAGGAAAACACAGGGACAAAGAAGGTAGCTGCGGAGAAACGATGTGTTCCAGAAGAAATCAAATGGTTCAGTTTGCTCTATTCACTATGGGACTTAACATCTGAAGTCATCAGTCCCCTAGACTTGAACTACTTAAATCTAGCTAACCAAAGAACATCACATACATCCATGCCCAAGGCAGGAGTTGAACCTGTAACCGCAGGAGCAGCGCGGTTCCGGACTGAATCTCCTGGAACCGCTCGGCCACAGCGGCCGGCTCCAGAAGAAATACTTCAATTAATCGATGAAAGAAGGAAGTACAAAAATGCTCGGGGAAATTCTGGAGTACAGAAATAGACGTCACTTAGGAATGAAACATAAGTGAAATAGCATGCAAAATGCGAAGAAATCGAAAAAAGAAATAATTGTCGGTAGACTAAATCAGCATATCGAAAAGTCAAAACACCCTTCGGTGAAATTAAAAGCGTTAACATTAAGAATGCAACAGGACCTCACTGTTAAATGTACAGGAGAAAACGGATAGGTGGAAAGAGTTTATTTAAGGCTTCTATAAGAGGGAGAACTTGCCTGACGACGTGATAGAAGAAGAGACAGGAGTCGATACTAAACAGATAGAGGATCCAATATTACAGTCAGAATTTAGAGGAGGTTTGGCAGAAGGATAGAGGCAGTTCTGACGTTACGGTTGATAATGGAAGCAAGACTAAAGAAAAATCAAGACACGTTCATAGGATTTGTAGGTCTGCCAAAAGCGTTTGACATTGTAAAATTGTGCAAGGTGTTCGAATTCTGAAGGTGTAGGGAATGACGGGTAATATGTAATATGTACAAGAGCCAAGAGGGAACAGTAAGAGTGGAAGACCAAGAACGAAGCGTTGGGATTAAAAATGATGCAAGACACAGATGTAATTATTCATCCCTACTGTTCGGTCTATAAATCGAAGAAGTAATGACGGAAATAAAAGAAAGATTCAAGAGTGGAACTAAAATTTGAGACTAAAGGATATCAGTGATGAGATTCGCAGATGACATTGCTATCCTCGGTGAAAGTGAAGAAGAATTACAGGATCTGCTGAATGGAATGAACAGTCTAATGACCACAGAAAATGGAATAAATTTGAAAGTAATGAGAAGTAGAATGAATGAGAACAGCGATAAATTTAACAACAGGTTTGGTGACCACGAAGTAGTTGAAGTTAAGGAATTCTGCTACCTCGGCTGCAGAATAACGTAAAAAGCAGACTAGCAGTGGCAGAAAGGTCATTCCTAGCCAAGAGAAGCCTACTAGTATCAAACATAAGCCTTAACTTTCAAATTTCTGAGAACGTACGTTTGGAGCACAGCATTGTATGGTAGTGAATCATGGACCTTAGGGAAACCGGAAAAGAAGAGAATTGAAGCATTTGAGATGTGGTGCTACAGAAGACTGTTGAAAATTATGTGGGCTGATAAGGTAAGGAATAAGGAGTTTCTCCATGCAGTCGGCTAGGAAAGGAATATATGGAAAAAACTGACAAGAAGAAAGAACAGTATTGAGTCATGCATAGCTCGTGTTCGTCCCGTTAATTATTTGTCATCTTCTATTACGGTAGTGCCACCTGGTTTTCTTATTCCATTTACTGGTGTCTCTAACTTCCTGCCTTACTTGTCCATGAGTGGCAGCAGCAGCGCGTATCGATAAGCGCACTGTCGTACCATCTCTGGAGTGATCGATAGTATTTCTGGGTCGTCGTGTGTCGAGTAGTCAGTTTGTGGGAGACACCAGCAGTGCAGTCGCGACGGAGCAGCAGTCACGGACGGACCAGCAGTCCACTCGGTCGGTTGGCGTGGAGCAGCAAGCAAGCCCCTGTTGTGTTGAGTCGGGCTGGAGCCGCTGGCGGCGTCCACGCGCAGTTGGAGAGTGAGGGGCTGCTTGCGAGTGGTACGAAGTTCGTCGCCCACCGATCTTGGACATGAATGTTGAGTCCTCACTTAACTTACTATCGAACCTCAACTGTTTACATTTCTTCGTCTGATCCTGGTTGTTGCTTTTGGGACACTCCCGCGAGCAACAACGTGTGTGTATTTAAGTCGGCTAAGATTCCAGATGCCTTCCTGTGAATTTTAACTTAATTTATTCCTGTTATGGAAGTTCACTGGCGGTATCTTCTGCCTTGTGGCAGTTGACGTTCTGGTTACTTGCCCTGGTCATTGACGTAATTTTAGGCAGTGTATTTTCCTCATCGTGTTGTTGATGTCCAGCACTGCGTGTAGTTCGACAGCTGAGGTGTTGTTGATCGTTGCGGGCGCCAATATTCTGTATGTTGTCTATTGAAATCTTGTGATCGTTTTGGTGATTTCGTGGAGTGGAACTGATTTGGTTGATTGGTCGGTCGACTGTCTGTCGGTTGGTTTGCCTCCAGATTAGGAATAGGTTGGACAGGCTGCCTGTCTCACCTAAATGGGCGTTAGTGCTACAATGCTACAATCCCAGGCCGATCCTTGGAAACTTCTGAGTGCCATTCCATGTGTGTTATGTAGTAATCTCCATGTTTGGATTTTAGTTATTTGGGTGATGTGTGGCTTTCAGCCGAGTATCAATATCTTTTAAATTAATGTTCTTGTCTTGACTTATGGCATGAGATTGTTTTATTTTTATATGGGGTTGGGTCTGAGCACTATGCGACTTAACATCTGTGGTCATCAGTCCCCTAGAACTTAGAACTACTTAAACCTAACTAACTAAGGACATCACACACATCCATGTCCGAGGCAGGATTCGAACCTGCGACCGTAGCGGTCACGCGGTTCCAGACCGAAGCGCCTAGAACCACACGGCCACACCGGCCGGCTTTATATGGGGCCTTCAACCGAATTTTGCTGGAGAGGTTTTAAGATAAGACCTTCTGCTTTTTAGATTGAAACTCTTTGTAGGCCTTAAGCCATTAAACATATTTTGTTGATATATGGCCTTCAGCCGAGTATTAATGTCTCTTAAATTAATGTCTTTGTCTTGCCCTTAAGGCATGGGATTGTTATTCTTTATTTTATGTGTAATGATTTAAGATACGGCCTTCTGCACGTTAAAATTGAAACTCATCATTCTAGGGCTTAAGCCGTTAAATTATTTGTTGGTGAGCGGCCTTTTGCCGAGTTTTAATATCTCTTAACTTAATCTTCTTCTCTTGCCCTTAAGGCATAAGATTGTTATGCTTTTGAATGGGGCCTTCATCCCAATATGCAGGAAATGTTTTAAGATAAGGCCTTCTGCCTTTTGATTGAAACTCCTCTTACTGCTTAATATGCGACCTCCATCCTAGTTCCATTAAAATAAAATTGCTAAGGCCTTCAGCCAATTAGATTGAAGATTAAGAAAATATTCAAATTGAAACCTCCAGAAGTACTTTTTATTTCACTTTTGCTTAAGCCTTGTGTCTTGGATTTGGAATGTGGACTTCAGCAGATCTGAAGTTAATCAAAGGAGGTCGATTAAAGTTTTGAGTGTCTTGCATCCTTGTTGTAATATTGTGCATTGATAAATAAAGTTTGTATTTTGAGTGCAACTGACAGGAACTCATTTTGGCCCCACTTTCCACAACCTAATCCGCTGTGTCCTGCTAGCCTAGGCATTTGAAGTATGATAGGACATCTGTTAAGACATCACGGAATAACTTCCATGGCACTAGAGGGAGCAGTACAGGGTAAAAGCTGTAGAGAAGGCAGAGATTGGAATACATCCAGCAAATAAATGAGGATGTAGGTTGCAAGTGCATCTATGCGAGGTTGCTTGCGCGTTAGAAGGTTGGGAGGTGACAGTAACAATTTTTTGTCGAACATCCGTCACAGGCGATGAAACATGAGTCATGCCTTAGAACCAGAAACAAAAAGGCAATCGATGAAGTGGCACCAAACCACCTCTTCTCTGAGGAAGAATCTCAAAACCGGACCTTCAGCCGATAAAGTTATGGCGACGATCTTCTGGGACTCTGAAGGACGTCCTCCCTCATGCTAAAACGATCAGCACTGGATTGTCTTGTGCTACCCTCAGGAAATTGAAGAAACGACTTCAGCGGGTTAGTCGTCACAAAAACGAGAAACGAACTTCTCCATGACAACGCAAATCTGCACACAAAGCGTTATTGGATCGTTCTTCCTCATCCATCCATTAACTCGGTCGCCCCGGATCTTTTACCTACCGATTTCCATCGGGTTGGCTTGAAGAAGGATGCTCTCAGCAGAAAGCATGTGAATGATGGGGACGTAATTGTTGCAGCAAGACGTTGGCACCAACGTTGACCATTAGAGGCATACAGTCACTCCAAGGATGTGGCATAAGGCCGTCGCAATGAACGGAGATTAGGTTGAAAAATTCGGTTTTATAGTCAGAAGAGTGGGAAACAATATGGTGTTTTGGAATAAAAAAATCCAACATGCTTTTAGAAAAAAATGATGTGCGTTACTTATGGACGCCCCTCGCATATTGAATATATTCCAGGAGCAACGCAAAAACGCAAATTGCTGCTCCTTCGCATCGGTACAAGTGTAAATACGTTTGTGCAAATATGTTCCTTTCCCATGGACTGGAGGATGTAAATGATGACCGCAAAGGCTGAATAATAGATTGTTTAGTCCCACATGTCTTACGCACTATGATTCGAAGAAAGTAATATTCCTTGCTGTTGATGCGGGAGCATGTGAAACAGGGCAGTTTCATTTCTCAGTGTTGGTAACACTGAACGCCCCACATTCGCGCCTAAGACGTTGAACAAGACCCAAGTCAACTACTGTCAGCAGGAAAACGAAGCCTTAGACATAATGTATTATGCTCTTACGGAGTTTCATCAATATCTGCATGGCAGAGAATTTTTTCTCAGGACTGATGATAAGCTGCTGACTGTTCTTTTCCATCTGACGAAAGATGTGACTTATCGTACAGCACAGATGCTGTATCATTGGTCATTACTTATTTCTAATTCCTGGCACAGCCTACAAACACAGACACTCTGCCTCATTTACTTATGGAAGGTGATCCGGAATTTGATGCCTCAGAAGATTCTTGTTTTCAGATTGGTCACTTTGATTCGTAAGCACTGCAAGATTTTCCGACTGACTTTCGATGGATCTCACAGGTTACTAAAAACGATCAGTCACGATGCCTGCTCATGTACCACATTGGGATGGGTTGGCTTCGACATTCGAAATCAATTTCAGATCCAGTAGTACGAAAATACTACACGCAGTATAGAAGCCTTTTTTTCAGGGTGGTGTGACTTTTAAGCCAACTTCTAATGAACAAACGAGAGTTGTGATTTCCGCGTCATTTCAGCAACATGTTTTGAGACTTTTATATAGACAGAATTAGGGAATTGTTAACATAAAGCAGCTAACATACCAATATTGTACGCGGCTTGGTCTTGGCATTCATAATGAACAGATGACTGCCCACTGTGAAGCACGCACGAAAAATCGTGCAACCTATAATGAATCACCCTCCTCTAACATTATCTTTTTTTTTTTGTAGAAATAACCGATACCATGTATACTATCGATTCTTGCATAGGTTAAAATTATCTCAGCTGCTTCACTAAAAGAATTCATATGACTCTGTATACGATGTATTATATTTCAGGCTAACATGTATAAAAAAGAAATTAATGTGTTACAATCGATATGTGCTAACAGTTAAAATTACCCTTCTTTTGAAAATAATTGCAATTATAAAATTTGTGGCATACTTAAGATTCATATTATTAATTGCACAATCTAACACTGATTATTAATTTTATTTCTAGATTGATTTACAAAATAATGATACATTTTAGCGAAGATTCTTCTTTGGTAAAGAAAGTTTGTAAAGTCTTTTGCTTTGTAAACTCTTTGGAATAATGTAAGTACTGCAGATTGTAAGGAGTGGTGGGCATCCCTCTGATGGTAGTAGACGTTCTCAAAGTTTGTCACCAACAATGTAATTATTGTTTTTTTTTATGTGGAAAATGTAAAAAACGGTATGATGTTGAAAGATGTGACAAAGAATAAAATTCAAAAATAATACAGACAAATCTTCATCAGTTACTTAGTCCTCAAGAACCTACAAAATCGAAATTTCATTTGCAAGAATGTACCCTAGACAAGACTTTGAGCTATCGACAACAACAACGAGATAATGAAGATAAGTAAAAAGTTATTTTTTTGTATTCTTACGCCTCTCGAAGCTTTCAAAATTTGTCCAAAGAATGAGAATTTTAATATTGATGTGAGGGAGGGTAAGATTACAAGCCCCATGCCAAGAATTTCTCAGTTGCCCTCAACCTGATGGTATTGTATTGTAATGTATGTTAACTGGGGGCCTAGAAACGATGGAGAGGCTCCGTCCCCGCCTCAGCCGCAGTGCTCCACAACCCCACGACGACTGCCGCAGTCCACTTCACCCCCCCCCCCCCCCCCGCCCCACACCGAACACAGGGTTATTGTGGGGTTCGGCCCCCGGTGGACCCCCTCCCCCCAGGGAACGTCTCACACGATACCAGTGTAACCCCTATGTTTCCGTGGTAGAGTAATGGTGGTGTATGCGTATGTAGAGAAGTTGTTTGCGCAGCAATCGCCGACACAGTGTAGCTGGGGCGGAATAAGGGGAACCAGCCCGCATTCGCAGGTGGAAAACCGCTTAAAAAACTATCCACAGACTGGCCGGTTCACCGGACCTCGACACAAGTCCGCCGGGCGGATTCGTGGCGGGGACCAGGCGCTCCTTCCCACTCCGGAAAGCCGTGCGTTAGACCGCACGGCTAACCTCGCGGGTCAATGTGATGGTACTTGGTAACGCATCCATTCTGATTTTGCCTGTCCGTTCTGGAATACATGGTGGCAAATTATGATGGATGCACACAGCAGATATCCGTTTGTGGTGTCTATGAATTCAGCACCTAGCGCTAGCAGTACAAAAGCAGTCGCTTCTGTTTGTTATTTAGAAAGCATGCCTCAGATCGTTGTTTCGCACGTTGGTCTGCAGTTTTCTTCGTTTGTATTCCAACAATTTTGATAAAAATCTGGGTTTCAGCGTGTCCGAATGGCTCTGTTCGCCTCTGAATCGAATGGTAAAGGTGAACATTTCATTACCACTTTAAAGACGCTGATAACGAGACAACGTTCCTTGCACTCGAGGGAAAATGCCTTGTTATTGTTTCTCAGCACCTTTCACACTCTGCCTTTGCACGACGTTTTGCCGGCAGAATTGTTACAACGCCTACGTCGCCGCACTTTGCTGCACCTCTTTTATCTTCACACTCTGTTTTAGATGTCAACTTCGCAACAAAGTTTCACTCGAAGGACAATGTTTCCCATCACGTGTATAGCAAGCCTCGCAACTGGGACGAGCTCATTGTAACATTCGGGACAGAACTGGCTCACGACGACGGCACCAAAGCGAAGTCCTTTTTCGTAACTGTTGTGATCCTCCCGCAGATTTCCATTTTTCAGAAACATTGCATGCAACGTAGAATGCTTTCCCCGAGCAGCATTTGTCGGTGACGTTCAGGCTCATGGATCAGCAGTCATCTGTCTGACCCCTGCCCATCTACACAATTGATGGCACAGCCACCGCATCCATTGACGTTCACAGTGACGTCAGTCGTGGACATCGAGCTGGCATCAAACTTACAGTCTTCAGCTTGTTCAGCAGCGCTAATGATTCATCCACTTGTACCACTGTAACGACCTCCTGCCTTCGGATTTTTTGACAGATGTACCTGATGGTTTACAAGGCAAAGTGTTGGGAAAGGTTTGACTGGCGCCATCTGCCATCGCGCCGCATCCAGCTACATCGGCTGCACCGTGACACAAACTTTCTTGATGTTGTCGTCCGTATTCACACTTTGCGACGAACGGTGCACCATTTGAGGGGGATGGGGGCGGGAGAGGAAATAGGTATCGACTGCATCTATGTCGACCAAACACCGCGTGCCAACAACATCTCCAGATAAGAGCATTTAAACACCCCCTACTCCTGCTTGCGAAGTGATCGCAACAAAGCGACGCCAATATAGACTCACCACATTAAGCAAGTTTCAACGCTTCAAATAAACTGAAATGGTCTCACCAAACTGTTTATTCATTGCATAATCTCCTCAACAGCATGAACCTCCACAACCGAGAAGCAGTCTTCTCTCAAAACACGGCTCTACAAATTAGCATACAACTGAACCCGGAAGAGAACATAGGCTCTAATGCAAAATGGCGAGACGGCCGATGTGGCCGAGCGGTTATAGGCGCTTCAGTCCGGAACCACGCTGCTGCTGCGTCGCAGGTTCGAATCCTGCCTCGGGCATGGCTATGTTTGATGTCCTTAGGTTGGTTAGGTTTAAGTAGTTCGAAGTCTAGGGGACTGATGACCTCAGATGTGAAGTCCCATAATGCTCAGAGACATTTGAACCATTTTTTTTGAACCGTTTCAAACAAGAAGGACCTCATGGCCTGCAGCCTGCGAACGATTTCCATTTTTCAAGAAGTGTCCCCAAAGAATTAAAATTTCTTCAGTGACCAAGTGAAGAGACTGGTAGTATAGTTAATAGAAACTGATTATGGCAGACGTGTGTAAAATATTGCAGAGATAAATATCACCGTCTACTGAAAACAAAATGTAAGGAAAGAAAAGGCAGTGCCGAATGAATAGGCAACCTTCAATGTGTGTTGAATGAACTATATGGGGAGGATGCTAGCGTCGTTAGTGTGTATTTGCTTCCTAAACTGTATCGATAGCCACAGTATGTATTTTCCCCCTCCAATGCATTGTACCTCGCAATTTGCAGTATGACTTTGATGAAATTTTTTGGAAAGATAAAAAAAGAGTGTTCTGTGTAGTTTCTTAACAGATCCGTATGCAGGAATACTTGATAGTAGAATAGCCATGTAAAGTTAGGTAACACATGATCTACCTAATCCGTTCCTAATAGAAGTTATCCAGATGATGAGGAGCCTTCCGTGTGGCTTACTAGTGACAGAATAGCACTATAGAGTTGCAGCAAGAGGAACGCCCTCTGAGTAACTGGACACTACGTGGCGCCTGGCTGCCCCAGATTAGAACGGCCCGTGTATTTTTCATTATTACGGGCCAGGGCTGACACGTAGTAATGGTCCTGCAGCCCGGCGCAAGGTACCGCCCAGGGAGTCAGGAAGAGCCCTCTTCCGTAATAAACTGAAACAACACCTACATTGGTGTCCGAAGCATCATCTCGGCGTCGCCTAAGAATTAACGTACCACGTGTAAATGTTTGCAGTCTTTCCCACACACATTCTATTCGATAACGAAATTGAAACGAAGAAAGCTCCTGAATCATATACCGAAAAAAACGCTGGAATTCTGTGTAAAAGGCAAATCATTTCTTTAGGTTTCCTGTCACATCCTCACCAGTAAAGTCTACAATGTATTTATCTTAGCATTATTAAGGGGACATATGGCCCAAATATGCCATACACACATTTCACTGCCAGCTACATTCTCATTTTTTCTCTGTAGCGAAAAATGAGCTGAGTAGAACCCACGAGACAGAGCAAAAGTGCAGAGCAGATCTGGATCCAATCCGAGTCTTTGTGTCGCTCCTCTAACCCACTTCAAACCAAATGCTGGAGTTTGAAAAAAAAAAAAAATAAGAAAAGAAAATTTATGTTGCACCGCTAAGAGCTGCTGGTAAAAATTTCCTTCTTCTAAAGCGTTTCGGTACACAGGTCGTCGTCAGGTGTCACAAAATAATTGCTATGGCTTATAAGACGATAAAAAATCAGTGATGCCAAAAAACACAAAATCATGACGTGTTTGAAATTTTTGCGAGCTATGGTATACCACCTCCTTAAAAGACACTCATGCTCATAAATTGATGATAGTGCTGATACATGGTGAAACAACACTCTGGTGAGCGATTTGCGGGTTTAATTCACCTCGGAGTGTGACCATGTGGTGCATTTGACTGCGGTCGTCGCAAGGTGGCGCTGGCAGCAGTCCACATATGCAGAGGTGTGTTGGTGAATGTCAGAGTACGGTACAGCGAGTAAGTGTACAGACGTTTTCAGACATGCTAGTGGTGACTGTGTGTTGAAAATGGCCCAAAGAACACACATCGATGGCGTTATGAGGGATAGAATACTAGGGCGACTGGAGGCTGGTCAAACACAGCAGGTCGTAGCACGGGCCCTCCGTGTGCCACAAAGTGTGATCTCAAGATTATGGCAACGATTCCAGTAGACAGGAAACGTGTCCAGACGCTACATTACGGGACGTCCACAGTGTATAACACCGCAAGAGGACCGATATCTCACCATCAGTGCCCGCAGACGGCCACGGAGTACTGCAGGTAGCCTTGCTCGGAATCTTACCGTAGCCAATGGAACAGTTGACTCCAGAAACACAGTTTACAGATGACTGAACAGGCATGGTTTATTCGCCCGGAGACCTGCAAGGTGCATTCCACTGACCCCTGGGCACAGGAGAGCCCGTAAAGCCTGGTGTCAAGAACACAGTACATGGTCATTGGAACAGTGGTCTCGGGTTATGTTCACGGACGAGGCCAGGTTTAGTCTGAACAGCGATTCTCGCCGGGTTTTCATCTGGCATGAACCAGGAACCAGATACCGAGCCCTTAATGTCCTTGAAAGGGACCTGTATGGAGGTCGTAGTTTGATGGCGTGGGGTGGGATTATGATTGGTGCACGTACACCCCTGCATGTCTTTGACAGAGGTACTGTAACAGGTCAGGTGTATCGGGACGTCATTTTGCACCAGTATGTCCGCCTTTTCAGGGGTACAGTGGGTCCCACCTTCCTCCTGATGGATGATAACGCACAGTCCTACCGAGCTGTCATCGTGGAGGAGTACGTTGAAACAAAAGATATCAGGCGAATGGAGTGGACTGCCTGTTCTCCAGACCTAAACCCCATCTAGCACGTCTGGGATGCTCTCGGTCGACATATAGCTGCACGTCTTCACATCCCTAGGACATTTACGGAGCTCCGACAGGCACTGGTGCAAGAATGGGAGGCTGTACCCCAGCAGCTGCTCGACCACCTGATGCAGAGTATGCCAACCCGTTGTGCGGCTTGTGTACATGCACATGGTGATGCTATCCCATATTGACGTCGGGGTACATGAGCAGGAAACAGTGGCGTTTTGTAGCGCATGTGTTTCGGGACGGTTTTCTCAACTTATCACCAATACCGTGGACTTACAGATCTATGTCGTGTGTGTTTCCTATGTGCCTATGCTATTAGCGCCAGTTTTGTGTAGTGCCACGTTGTGTGGCACCACATTCTGCTGTTATCCTTAATTCATGAGCATGAGTGTATATTGGATGCTAGAATGGTTCCTTCAAGTAGGCCACAGACGATTCCTTTCCCCATATTTTTTCCAAACTAAAGCACTACTTCACCTAGTATCACAACTATTCTGACTGGAGTTTGTACTCTGAAATACATTCTTTCAGACTCTTGCCGATCTTGAGAAACAGTTTACAATCCCCAGCCTCCAGATGAATTCAAAGTTTGAGGGGGAATAAAAGCAACGTCGTAGAAAACAAAGAAGGTCCAAGCCAATGACTATATTGTTGGATTAAACTTAACATTATTGTAATATTATAAACATGATGATGACGAAGGAGAAGAACATAAGCGTGAAGGTGAAAGTAAAGATGAAGAAAATACAATGTGTCGCTGTTTTTCACGCAATTCAAAACCTTACTCCATCCTGAGATGGTGTTTAAGTTGCTCAAGTTTGTTTTGGATTTCACCTCCTTTAGTTTCCACCAACACGTTGCCAGTCTCTTCACACAGGGTATCTCAAGCCTTCACGTTCAAATTTATGCAGACGGTAGGGTATCCTAAACTGAATACTTTGAGATGGGGAACCAAAGATCAAAAATAAATATTTCGGCTAGTGAGAGGTCTTGAATCATCAATGCGTGTAAAGCATATTTTTGTAAACTGCTGATGTTTCTGTATCGAAGTTGTTGCGCTATCTTGGGAATCGATACAAAATCGTACATGATTTGTCAACGCTGGACTTCTTTTAACGCGTAACGTGAGTTCGTAGAAGTGGTAAACTTAAGCAGAAACTGAAGCGAATTAGCTGGCACGTGATAAACCGGCTGTCCCACTGTACGGCAGGCAACGCAGGTATCAGACAGTGTGGCAATATTTCGAGCGCTGCTGTAATGAATGCACCAAGATTTGCCGTCGTCACCTTGCACAGTGGCTGCGTTGCTGCAAGGTGTAAGTTGTTTGTATCACTGGAAAACTAAATATTTATTCCTACCCTTTACGTTGAAGTCTCCAAGTGCTCCGGTTAGCATCCTCTTTCATTCGTATATTTTAAACTTAAAAAACTTGGACATTCTGCGTGTTGATTAATATAAAACTTCACTGTTTTTAGTGCCTAAAACTTCCTTTCTGAACCTCCAAGATGAGCGCTACGTGATGACTTCAGGTATTTCTTTCTTAACGAAATACTTGTTCTGATGAGGACTCATTATAGTCCACCAAATGCCATCAAGTCATTTTTGGAATAAAAAGTATTTTTAAAATAGATTACGACCTTCAAATTGGCAAGAACTTGTTTATTACTTTTGTGAAGTAAATCGTGAAAATGATGTCGAATGACTTTATTATTTTTTCGAGATGTAGCCTATGAACTGTTGTCCCATCCAATTAAAAAAAGAGTGTTGGCATCCTTAATCGTTATTTAAAAAATACCTTAAGCATCTACCATTTATCCTACTTTATCGTAGGGATCGATGCAACGTGAAAGGTGAGTGGTCAAGGAACCAGCCACATGAGCTGCCTAGTGTGACAAGGAATGATCCAAGACGAGTTAGAATTTTGCGACGTGTGCCTGAAGCGCATATGCTTACCTGTGACACCCGATGTGAAACTTAGAACGGTTGTAACACTGAACTTTCACGATCTTAGCAGAAATGTCATATGCTGAACTAACTTCGTCCGAACTGGTCTCGGAAGACCAACAGTACTTACCGACCGCCGTATCGTCCTCAGCCTATAGGCGTCACTAGGTGCGGATGTGGAGAGGCGTGTGTCCAGCACACTGCTCTCCGGCCGTTGTCAGCTTTCGTAACCGAGCCGCCACTTCTCAGTCAAGTAGCTCCTAAATTTGCCTCACAAGGGCTGAGTGCACGCCGCCTGCGAACAGCGCTCGGCAGACAGGGCGTTCACCCATGCAAGTGCTAGTCAAACCCGACAGCGGTTAATTTCAGTGACCTGACGGGAACCGGTGCTACCACAGCGGCAAGGCTGTTCGTAGAAATGTCATATAATATGGTATTATTACACATGTAGCGTGACGGTGGCCGATCCACGCTTTGAACCCAGCTACGTAGAAATACGAAGCAACACAATTTCCTGACGGACTGTAATTCAGACCGTCCATATTTCTAAGCAGGTATGACTTTTTTTCATTATGGGAATGAGTGTTGGTTGCCGTTGTATGTGAAGTTGTTACCCAAATTCTTCGGCACTAAGAAGATTCCAATAAATGTGCCCAATTTAATAGACAAACTGTTCGTATTTAAAATGCTAGTATAAGAAGGATGGCAAATAAAGACATTGTACTTATTGTAATGGTAGTAGAAGTATAAGGGGCAGTCAAATAAAAATCAGAGAGAAAAGAAGCAAGTAAATGTTTATTGTGACGAAAGTAATCGCCATAACTGTTAATACATTTATCCCACTGTGGGACAAGACGGTCAGTGCTTCAGGGAACTTTTGGCGATTGCCTACGGAACCATGATTCTACCCAGGCGTGCACTTCTTCGTCCCAAGTAAATGGAAGGGCATCAGAGTCGTCCTTCCGGGCTCCAAAAATATGTAATTGGAGTGGGGTTATACGGAGGATTGTGAGGAATTTCCAGTCAATATTCTGCAGCCTTGCCGAAACAACCTCGGTGACATGTGGGCGGTCATTATCCTGCAACAGAATGATGGCGTCCGTCAACCTTGCTGCGCATCTGGACTTGATGGCGCGCTTCAATTTTTGCAAAGTAGGGAAGTACCACTGTGCTTTTATTATGGCGTGGTGTTCGAGGAAGTCTATGAGAAACGGGCCATTGCAGTCAAAGAAAAAGATCATCATGAATTTCCCGGGGCTGGCGCAGCTGTTGTTTCGACTGTGCTGCAGAAGTTTCCCTGCCAAGCCCTTTCATATTTTTCATACAGTGACCATCTCTTATCATGCGATTTCCATGTTCTTGGAGCTCTGAAGAAAGATATTCGTGGCTATCCATTTACTTCGGACGAAGAGGTGTACGCTTGGGTGTTAAACCCAATTGTGTTTGTTGGGAATGGAAAATTGGGGCTTTATTTACTCCGAGGTTGAGGTGAAAATCATTTATTGAAAAATTTGTCTACGGCAGGCACAGTAACCTCGGAAGCTACAGTGGAGATTCCGTCGTGGCTGTAGGACCAGGAACTTGGAAGGGACATTAGACACCATTGATCTCCCAGTAATGGCCACAGGCACCTTCCTGTAACTGAGACCGGTATAAGAACCACAGACCACTGACAACGTTACCACCCCTCAAATACGACAGACAACACAAGATTTGAGATGAACATCAATATTAAGTAACTATATAACCTTAAAATTTACTCTCTGAAATCCACAGATTCTCATTTAATGCTATCGTTACTCAAAATACGAAATCTCACTGATAGGATAATACACACTCAAATTTAATGATTAATATCAACGCTTCCTTTTAAGAAATGATCGCATTAAAATGAGGCAAGTGAATTCATTATTTAGCCAGTTTCTCCTCGTTAACACCGGCCGCTGCGGCCGAGCGGTTCTAGGCGCTTCAGTCCGGAACCGCGCTGCTGCAACGGTCGCAGGTTCGAATCCTGCCTCCGCCATGGATGTGTGTGATGTCCTTAGGTTAGTTAGGTGTAAGTAGTTCTATGTATAGGTTGCTGATGACCTCAGATGTTAAGTTCCATAGTGCTTGGAACCATTTTTTGAACCTCGTTAACGAGAATTAACCAGCAATACAATTTATACCACTTGCAACAGCTAATGATATCTGATTGCCAGTTACTACAGGACTCAACACACAGAACTAGCAGTGTCCCATGCACCACCTAAATCCCGTACAGAAGGAGAAATTTCTTGCACCATGACTGGCGTAGCGAGTAAATTGCTTTTTGTGAACAGTTACCTTGTGTGCCATCTGGTGACTTGCCATCGTATTCCTAGAAACCAGCATGCAGTCGAATGAAGCTACTGTATATGCCACGCTATATGGCTGTCATCTGAGTGCATAGACCTGATTGTTTTTGTTATCGGTAGTACATTTTGTAATAATGGAGTGGTCTAAGGAAGCTATAGATGTTCTTGTTGAGGCATACAGACACGAAACATGTCTTTATGACACAAAATTACACACATATCATAAAAAACAAACAAGGAAATGCTCACTCGACCTTATTTAGGAGCTTAGATTTTTGTTTCATGTCAATATCGTAACGAAGAAGAAATGTTTACGATCGATGTTTGCGTCGGAACTTTATAAAATTAAAGCTTCGACGAAGACTGGTATGGGATCTGCGGACGTGTATCAAACCACGGAGTGGTATTTTAATGAGCTTCTGCTTTTGTGAGACCACATTTAGGCAACGAAAGGGAATTGCAGGGCAGAATTCGCACAAGAAAGCGTGGAATACACTAAAAACATTAACGTCACAGTAAGTAATTTTTTACTCGTCAATTTATCCTATGGTTAATACAGTAGTTGAAAAAATTAAGCTGACAACTGTGGTTTCACAAGATACAATATATGAAGTTGTACGTAATGTGTCTGAATAGCTCAGGTTTGTGCGCGTCTAGTTTTTAATTCGAATAATGTGGATCGAACCCACTAGTGCGGCTATTTTTTTTATTTTTTCCTGTGTAACTTAAAATGAGCTCGTGATCCACGATCATGCACTGTGTCTTGTATTGGCCATAAACATCCAATCACAAAATGCATAAAACAGACACTGCAAGCTATGCAGATTGTTATCATTATCTTTCAGGATGACTATCTTGTCAGTGAGATCCCCAACTCTCCCGTTGATGTTAGTGACGATTTCATAATTCTAGAGGAATGTGATGTTGCACAAGATGGCCAATCATTTCAAACAGCGTCTCTGTCACCATTGTACAGCAGTCCATATGAAAGAGGTATGATCAAGGGGACAAAAAGAAAAAGTGCTTACAATGAAGAAGAAAATGGCACTTAAAAGAGCTGACAATATACTGACCAGCATAAATAAAACAAAAACTGCTCCAAGTGATGTTGAAGTATTAGGTTCACACGCAAATGTTTTTCTACAGCAACTAAAAAGTAAAGCTCTGTGATGAAAGCCAAGAGAAAGATATTTAACATACTTTGTAATGAACAAGAAGAAGACTTGGGCAATAATGAGTAACAAGACTGTTTATTTGTTTATATTGAGTAACAAGTGCTTATTTGTCTATCTTCATTAAAATTTAATTGCTTAACATCCAAAAATGCAAGTTGAATGTAGTGAATTATCATAAATGTGAAATGTAATTACAGGAAATTCAAATCACAACTGAGTTAATTTATGAATATCATACACTCTCCTGCACACCATATTAACATTTCAGTCATGATTTACATTAATTATTTTCAAGTTTCGGTACTCTATCAGTACTGAAATTGTTTTACAAATTACCACTGCCACTGTACATACCCAGTAGTGTTGAAATATTCCTGAAGAATGTGCCTCAGTTTCCTAGCTTCTTTAACTAACTTGTGTTAACCTAACCTTCCCATGCCCCTAAAATTATTTTTCTGCCATTCTCCTGGAATGATAACGCCTTGATTTACGTCCTCTTTCTTTTCCGGTTGTCCAACACATCTCTTCTCACACGTGTCTAGTGAAAACTTACGTAGCATAAAAATAGAATGTATGATTCCCTCCACAGTTTCAACAAGTAGCTCCATTTTCTTATGGAGAATTCTGAACTTATTGCAAAGTATTCCAAAAGTATTTTCAGCAGTTCTTTTGTCCTACTCAAACGGGAATTAAATATTTTCTGTTGCTGCGTGAGCTTTCCATTATATCGTTTCATTATATATTATGATAAGGGAGAATCATCATCAGCTACAGTTGCAGTTTGTGTTCCTGATAGTATCTCTGGTGGAGAAATGTTCGCTGAATTTTGAGCACCAGTAAGAATATCACGGAGTGGCTGTTCTGGAACATTCCTCCATCAGTAACCTTCCCACTACAATCTGCAACCACGCATGTAAATTTCTACCGTATATTAACAAGTGCCAGTAACACAAGACTGTTCCAATCTTTGTAACTGTGGTAGTATGATCCCATACACCTTGGTGGTTGGAATTCCATAGGCTTCCTATTTAAAGCACCAAGATAGTTTGGAAAGTTACATATTTCGTGGAACTATTGTGATGTGTTTTTCCATTTACTTTATATTGATGGCATCTGAAAAAGTAAAATTTAATCTCAATAAGTCAATGGACTGACATACACACTTGACCTGAAAAATAAGTATGATCTTAAACTCTGGAATCACTGTGCATCAGACACATTCCCTCCTAACTAGTGAAATGATCAATTATGAAATACACTGATTCTGTTTGAAAAATCCTCAGGCAGAGGAGAAATATTTTGGGCCCTTAAATTGTAAGGTTCAATTCTTAACATAAACTTTTACGATGTAGGGCTACATTTTGTATGTAATTGCTAAACTATAAAAATGTGTAATAATACCTGCACACGGACAGAGCTGAGGGTTGATCAGAGCTGCGTCCTTCCCTCTAAATATTTTCTGGAAAGTGTTAAGAATGCCACTTTAAGGAATTTGCTGCTATTTCTAATGAATTTAACAGAATAAATGGAGTGCTAGGGATCGGACAATTAACTAAAAGTAATAAATAAAACTGCATCAAAGCGTTGTCGTGGAGGCATCCAGAACACACCCCCACCCCGAAATATATTTCTCTCTTGTTAATAACACACACATATGAACAAAAATTTTTCCTTCCTTTACTTTGCAGCTTATTTAAATGTGTACTTTGGTATGTCCTGGAGGAAGTCAACAAAATTAACGTACTTTCATATATGAATCCTTCAAGCACTGGCAAACTGGGTCACAAGTTTCAGGAATAATTAAGGATATCGTGATTACAGACATTCTGAATGAAAACAATGGTCTTCTTTATCGTTCTCCAGTAGCTAGAAACCTCACTGTTAAAAATAACCTAAAAAATAATGGAATTAGTTACAAGCTTACGAGTATGCACTATACATACAGCAGCTTAGTAATACTGGGCTTATATAAAGGTTCCTGCTAATCTCTTTGAAGCTGAGATACGCTCTCACATAACTGTGTTTAGCTTCGTTATTTTTGGACTTACGAAGCGAAGCTATGTCAAGAATTCCGTCTTGCCTATCCTCTGAAAATGCTTGTATAACCCCCTGTCCTCCAGCATTAGTTCATCGTGTAATAGACTGTGCATTTCCCGCCCGCCATCGTCACGCCTAAAATCAAAGGTCTATTCCATCGTCTTCTATTACGCCGATGTAAATTTCTTCGTCGACGTTACCGAGATTTTACTGCAGTAATGACTGCAGCTGTCACTCTCAGTTCGTCATCAGCGATTTTCTAAAATAATATTGCGCCATCTGCAGTCATTGTGTGTACAAACACAGCTATAAGAAGGCATGCCAGATCTTGGAGCAGGAAGCTGTATCATCCTATTGCACGATTAGCGACGCAACATGTGTGCTCGTATGTACAGAGCTACGGCAGGGCGCTACGCGCTGTGCTTTCCAGATGCTAAAGCCTCAACAGCCCAAACTAGTTACTTCTCGCGCAGCGACAGTTAGCGCGCCTTCAGATACATTTATTCTAAAGCAGGCTAGTTTAACATCGCTAGATCTCTCTAGATACAACTTCCGCTATGTGACTAATCAGTAAACTTGCTTAAGCGAGAGTGGTGCACCAAATCTAACTTAGAATTAGGACTTTTGTTTAGGAAATTTAACGTATTTCATAGCTCATAAATACACTCAGGAACATTGAAAATAGCGCAATCAGGGGGACGAAAAGTTCCAACGCGAAACTTTGCAAATGAATACTGTGAGATCCAGTATGCAAAATGATGGAAATTTCATGTGAGTGCGCATGCGAACAAACCTTGCAATGGCGTGTAGTTTAATTTTGTACTGAGATATGTTTTCGCCAGAGGCCACATTTTTCGAATTGTTCAAGAAAAACGAATGCGCCCCTATTTCCGTTCATCTCCTACGATACAAGATTTCTAGTATGATGTCAACGGAACATCCTCCTACCACTGTACGAGAATGAGCGACTGCACGAATTATTTTCCGTATTTGGCCGGCTTTCGTCTTCATTAACTGGACTGTTAAGCCATGGGCTTAGTCAGCCATTTGGATATCATTAAAGTTTCCCATGAGGACAATGAAAGGAAAAAAAACTTTTGTAAGTGCAGTGCACAAACTACACACACATCAAAAAAAGTTTTGCATCACCTGGTTCCCAGAACTCCTGAAGATAGACGTTGACTGTGGATACTGTATCACAGATACAGTCCCTTTGACTGTTCAGAGATGTCACAAAACCTGTACAAAGATGTAAGTAAACAGCCATGCATGAATAGCGCCTATTAGACGGACGGGGTTCGACAGCCGCTCAGTTCCAGTCATTCTCCCAGGAAGGAGGTACAGGGCTCGTGTTATCTGTAGTTCAACCATGCCCAGACGGTCAACACCTCGGTTCGATCGCGTCCGCATTGTTACTTCGTGACAGGAACGGCTCTCAACAAGGGAAGTGTCCAGGTGTCTCGGAGTGATCCAAAGCTATGTTGTTCGGACATGTAGGAGATACAGAGAGACAGGAACTGTCCATGACATGCCTCGCTCAGGCCGCCCAAGGGCTACTAGTGTAGTGGATGACCGCTACCTACGGATTATAGCTCGGAGGAACCGTGAAAGCAACGCCACCATGTTGAATAACGCTTTTCGTGCAGCCACAGGACGTCGTGTTAAGACTCAAACTCTGCGCAATACTGCATGATGCGCAACTTTACTCCCGACGTCCATGGCGAGTGCCATCTTTGCAACCACGACACCATGCAGCTCGGTGCAAATGGGCCCAACAACATGCCGAATGGACCGCTCAGGACTGGCATCATGTTCTCTTCACCGATGAGTGTCGCATATGCCTTCAACCAGACAATCGTCGGTCAGGCTCAACGCCTTAGACACACTGTCCAGCAAGTGCAGCAAGGTGGAGGTTCCCTGCTGTTTTGGGGTGGCATTATGTGGGGCTGACGTACGCCGCTGGTGGTCATGGAAGGCGCTGTAACGGCTGTACGATACTTGAATTTGATCCTCCGACCTATAGTGCAACCATATCGGCAGCATATTGGCGAGGAATTCGTCTTCATGGACGACATTTCACGCCATTGTGAATGACTTTCTTCAGGATAAGGACATCGCTCGACTAGAGTGGCTAGCATGTTCTCCAGACATGAACCCTATCGAACATGCCTGGCATAGATTGAAAAGTGCAGTTTATGGACGACGTGACCCACCATCCACTCTGAGGAATCTACGCCGAATCGCCGTTGAAGAGTGGGACAATCTGGACCAACAATGCCTTGATGAACTTGTGGATAGTATGCCACGACGAATACAGGCATGCTTCAATGCAAGCTACAGGTGTGTACAGCAATCTGGACCACCACCTCTGAAGGTCTCACTGTATGGTGGTACAACATGCAATGTGTGATTTTCACGAGCAATAAAAAAGAGCTGAAATGATGTTTATGTTGATCTCTATTCCAAATTTCTGTACAGGTTCCGGAACTCTCTGAACCGAGGTGATGCAAAACTTTTTTTGATGGCGTAATTGCGATAACAGCTCTATCTAGACTTAACCCTTACAAGGACAGTAGTTTCGTAATAAGAAGCCAGATAAAGAAAACGATCTAACAGTTAATTTTATACTGTTAAAGTTTATAAAACTGAGAGGTAAATCTGACGGAAACGTCAGTTTTGCAATTTGAAAGTGGACCACAAAGTCGGTGGCGCAATAGCCCAGTCAATGAAGGTCGAAAAAGGCCGATCTTTAGAAATAATTCGTGGATACGCACATTTTTGTACAATGGTAAGAGGGGTTGCCGCGAACAATATATTAGAAATCCTAACTTCTAAGGGTTAAGTATGGGGGTGCGAGTGGGTTGGAAGATTAATATTGTACGTTTTTCTTGAAGAACTGGAAAAACGTGGCGTCTATCGGAAACGTATATCCCTACAAAATTAAACTACATTACATTACCTACAAAAAAATTCTATTATTATTTTTTTCTCTGGGACTAATAGTTTGGGCTAGGAGAGCGAGAGAATATTGAAGTTTCCTGTGACACGCGCATGTAGCTCAGGTGGTTTTTGTAGGATAATTCGAAGTAGTTTTCCGATTAGGCAGACCACAGGAGTCCTATACCAAATTGTTTCTTTTCGACTTCCTCTACACCACTGTGGTACGCTTATCGTTTGCACCCAGTATAAGGTGTATAGCGTTTTCTGCATTAATGCTGTGTTCTGTAGAACTTATTACTTCTATCATTTTTAGGACAGAGAAAAGCTGCACACATTAGTGCGATATGCAAATCCTTGCATGCGCATGATCTATAGCGCATTTGTTTGCAGCCTGGGAAACGTTTCCTTCAGCATGTGACGTTGGGCACTGTTGCAGCCACACAATCTTCGTTCCGCTCGATAACCAGTGAGACATTCCAGATCAGAGGAGATAAAGCTCCTTTTTTCCGAGTCACCACCTGTTCATCCCTTAGAAATATCTGGTTCTCGGAATCCGTTCAGGAGAGGATGGCCCGTCTTTACTCCAACTTCGTCGCACAGACCATATGTATATTTGTGTTCTACAAACAAGACTATTTCCTGAATCAAGGAACGTGACGTGAGTTTATAATTCTGCGCACCCAAGTGAGCAATACATCTGTCAGCTAGTTTGGCAGTCCCGTGGTGCCGCTTGCATCCTGCGCCATGCATATGGCCATGAATATGGCCTATCTGAACAAACTGCTTCATATTCTAGTGGTGGTAGGGGAATGGCACCTAACACTAGCAGTAATACTGCAGAACCCTTGGTTTTGACAGACATGAGACGTATTAGTAGCTGCGAATATGAACCACCTTCAGCTATACAATGGAATGGCGACAATCAAAACACGTGCCAGACTGGGAATCGAACCCGGATTTCCAGCTTTACGCCTTTAACCGCTTTGGATATCTGAGCACTACTCGTGACCAGACCAGGACTTCCATGTGTCATCCCGTTAATGAAAGAACATTACAACCTACTTCTATACAACCCAGGTACTGCAATTTCGCGTTTCGTATAGTTTTCATAGCACATGATCTTGGCGCTGTGGGAATCCGACACTTGCTGGTGAACTTTTTTTGTCCTTTCACAAGACAAAACACGATTTTTTCCTAACATCCTAAATTCCAATGAAATTTCTTGACGAGAAACCGAAATTTGATATTGAAATACATGAGTGTAGTTCTGTCATAAGTTGCACGTTTTTATTTTTAATTTTTAGTTTTTAATTCATGATGGTGACTAGTTTCAAACCCTTGTGTCCATTTTCAACCATCCGTATCTTAATTGTGACAATACAGGCGAAAGTCTATGTACAAATACCACCCTTACTGTGATGATCAGTGCGGCGCTACAGCTAACTCAACAACAGTAAATACACCACTTAAGATGGAAATTTTGGCTTTTTCGTTATTATAATCATGTTTCACATGAAAGTAACACACTCATCAGGTTACCTTCCATTAGGAATGTGGGTTCACTCAGAGACTATCGTATGATTTACAAATGACAGACCCCAGCAATCAGTCGTCCCTTTTTCCGGATTTTGTTTGATAAATCTAGGTTTCAGCTAGTATCTAGCCATTATCTATGCTTTATGTCATACTGTCAATGCATGTCAGTTCCCTGTTGTTCAGGCGTTCAGGCGTCTGACACAGTTTTAGAAAGAACTGACATGAATTGATAGTATGAAATAATGCATTGATAATGGCTAGGCACTAACCGAAATCTAGATTTGCCAAATAAAACCCGATAGAAAGGACGTCTGATTGCTGTGTTCTATCATTTGTAAAGTAACATATTTCTCGTCTCCGTTAGAGGGCTGAATATAAAGTAATGTATTACTGCTGAGATGCTTACTTAGTGGGCAATCTCCTTGGAAATTGGCAGATTGATTTATTTTTGGAGCGGGTTTTGCCTGACTTTGGTTTTGATTTGTAGTAAAGACATGTAACATTTTAGGACTAGACATAAATTGTGTGTAATGCATGTAAGGTGGCAGCTTGAATCAATGTTAATTTCGCACCTTATATGAGATTTTATATGCTGTAGCAAGTAGATTGATGTGTCACATGACGTACTTCAGTGATAGTGAGCAGATTTGCCTATTAAAATGTACTGTATGTAATGCTAAAAGGTATGACACTCGATTAGACGGTATTAACATACCAAACCCAATTCCTGCATATCAGTGAGCAAAAGGTGAAAAAAAGCTGCAGGAAGAGACGCTTGAGTTTGGGATGGACTCGGGTTGCCTGGCCGCGGCCCACGTAGTGCAAAAGGCTTTTAGCAGGGAGCGCCCGTAGCGAGGGAGACAGCGAATGCACCAGGCGGTCCATCGAAGGAAGCCAGTGATGGGCATGCGCTGCTTGTGATGGAGAAATTCTTTAGAAAATTACATTGGGGATTTTCAACATGAATACAAACAGGACTGAGATACAGTTAAACAGAGTCACATTTCCTGATTACGTGAAAGGTCCGTGGTGCTGTCGCGATGTATGTGTGTAACTTTCAGGAGTGCGGAACGGGCAAAAAATGTCCGGTTGGCTGAAATAGACTCAGAAGGAGTAGAAGTGGAGAAATTATGGTGCAGTTTGAAGGTACGCCCTTTGTGATTGGCGGGGTAGTTTCCACGAGATGAAAGGAACACTCCCACTGGTCTAAAAAGCCGTGACGCGAAGCATGAAAGAACACAGATGGGGGATTGTTTGCTACGAAAGACAGAATACCGAAAACTTCGCGGACTCTCCTCTGAACCAGTGTAGAACAGGGCGCTCTGCGCGAAGCATAAAGAGGAGTTTTGGATGAACACTGCGTTCCCATTGGTTGACATTCAACTAGAAATTAGCTGAAGAGACGTAGAGCTCCGATGGCAGAGAAACGAAACAGCTATATAGTTAATAGTTCTTGCAAGAACTGAGAGGGCATTGAAGTTACACGCTGCTCCATGTCTACATCTACATCTACATTTATACTCCGCAAGCCACCCAACGGTGTGTGGCGGAGGGCACTTTACGTGCCACTGTCATTATCTCCCTTTCCTGTTCCAGCCGCGTATGGTTCGCGGGAAGAACGACTGTCTGAAAGCCTCCGTGCGAGCTCTAATCTCTCTAATTTTACATTCGTGATCTCCTCGGGAGGTATAAGTAGGGGGAAGCAATATATTCGATACCTCATCCAAAAACGCACCCTCTCGAAACCTGGCGAGCAAGCTACACCGTGATGCAGAGCGCCTCTCTTGCAGAGTCTGCCACTTGAGTTTGTTAAACATCTCCGTAACGCTATCACGGTTACCAAATAACCCTGTGACGAAACGGGCCGCTCATCTTTGGATCTTCTCTATCTCCTCCGTCAACCCGATCTGGTATGGATCCCACACTGATGAGCAATACTCAAGTTTAGGTCGAACGAGAGTTTTGTAAGCCACCTCCTTTGTTGATGGACTACATTTTCTAAGGACTCTCCCAATGAATCTCAACCTGGTAACCGCCTTACGAACAATTAATTTTATATGATCATTCCACTTCAAATCGTTCCGCACGCATACTCCCAGATATTTTACAGAAGTAACTGCTACCAGTGTTTGTTCCGCCATCATATAATCATACAATAAAGGATCCTTCTTTCTATGTATTCACAATACATTACATTTGTCTATGTGCGTGTGTATCGCCATATTTTCCAGACTGGGGATGAGTGCATGTTTTCTTTGATAACGAGAAACATAGGGCAGTTCCAGCTGATAAAACCAGTAAGGCTTTGATTAACTTTTTATAGGATTTTCAGTGGGCGAGGGCAGCCATACAGCCGACAACACGTTGCAGCCGAAGGTAAATGCCACTGGCAGAGGCGTAATAATATTGGATCACCAGCTTGTGACCACTGTGAACACGAGAAACCTCGAGTAATCTTTTGCTTATCTTGTCATAAAAACTAACCATCCTCCGTAGACTTCTTGTCATCCTAAACAGTACAGAACTTAGAGCCTGTAGTCGGATTATTTGAAATAATATTGGCTGTTGTGACTTGGCAAGACAGCCAAGCCACTATGAGGTAGCCGAAAGCGTTTAAGCTCACGCAGGCTGGCGTGAGTTCTGGAACAGATAAAGGAGTTGAGTCTAGTAAAAAAAAGTACGTAGCTTCTGGAATACTTAACTTTAATCCGTAATTGGTGAACATCGGTCTGACGGTACATGCATCACAAGATAAATAGCAAATGATAATGGTGCCTTACTAGGTCGTAGCAAATGACGTAGCTGAAGGCTATGCTAACTATCGTCTCGGCAAATGAGAGCGTAATTTGTCAGTGAACCCTCGCTAGGAAAGTCGCTTGTACAACTGGGGCGAGCGCTAGGAAGTCTCTCTAGACCTGCCGTGTGGCGGCGCTCGGTCTGCAATCACTGATAGTGGCGACACGCGGGTCCGACGTATACTAACGGACCGCGGCCGATTTAAAGGCTACCACCTAGCAAGTGTGGTGTCTGGCGGTGACACCAAATTCCTGCCCCGCAAATCGGCGTACGGTTGTGTTATAAGGGTGCCGCCCGCCGTGGGGAGGACCCCATGTTGACGTATGCGACGAGGTGGGGAGCCTAACAACAGGCGAGGCTGTGCCACCCGCACCCTGCTATTCGGTCCGAGGGGAGCTAGGAAACGCCTGAAAACCTAGTCCAGGGTGCACGCCAACATGCGGTGTACGCGCCCGTAGAGAGACAGGAGGGGCCAAAGGGTCGACCTCCATCGGGTCGGGGCACCCGACGGGCAAAGACGCCATGTGGTCCGGACCGGGCAAGAGTTCCATGTCGGAGGACAGCTGGAAGCGATCGGCGGCGCGTGACCCAGGGAGGCGCCCGGCGGTTGTAGCGACGCGTCCACTGCGGGCGTCGCCGGCGGGAGAACAGGCGGCGGCGCGTCGCTATGGGGCAAAATGGAAGGCAGTGTCGGTAACACCTGGGGATGAGGAGAGCCAGTAGATGGGTCCCCAGGGCGCTGATCGGACGGCACCATCGCTGAAAGCAGACGGGGAGCGGCAGAACCCGTGCGACGACAGAGGCGCATCTGATTGAGATGCCGACGCACCTCACCAGAGGCCCCCAAAACCAGATACATAGCGCGGCCGAGGCAGCGAAGAATGCGCCCTGCGAGCCAACGCCGTGAACCTCGATAGTTGCGATAGTATACAACGTCGCCTGGGGCAAAAGCAGGTGTCTGCCGCTGCACGGGAACCTGATGCGGCGGATGTAGCAAAGACATCAAGGTGCGAGGAGGGCGACCGCGCAACAACTCAGCCGGCGAGCGACCATCTCGGGGCTGAGAGCGATACGTGGACAAAAAGAGCAATAACGCGTCCCCCGAGAATGAGACTCTTTCAACTTCAACATCTGTGACTTGAAAGTCCTGACCAAACGTTCAGCGGCACCGTTTGACTGCGGCGAAAACGGCGCGGACGTCAGATGTTGAATACGATTGGCCTTGCAGAATGACTGAAATTCTGCGGACATGAATTGTGGGCCATTGTCGGAAACAATAGTCTGTGGAAGACCTTCAATGCAAAAGATAGCGGGTAATGCTTGGATGGTGGCAGATGACGTCGTGGAAGACATCCGGACAACAAAAGGAAAATTAGTGAATGAATCGACCAGAACCAACCATCGAGCATTCCAGAATGGACTAGCAAAATCGATGTGTAAGCGTTGCCAAGGGGTAGTGGCTTTCGGCCATGCAAAGAATTTCCGCGGTGGTGCGGATTGTTGTGCGACACGCCATGCAAGAAGAGCACATATTCGTAATCGCAGCATCGATTCCGAACCAAGTACAGTTCTGACGAGCAAGTTGTTTCGTTCGCACTATACCCCAATGTCCTTGGTGGAGAAGCCGTAAGACAGAGGACTGTAACGAACGTGGGACCACGACCCTGGACTGATCATTATCAGAACGCAACAGCAAAACACCACGTCGTGCAAAAAGTCTCTCCTTGTGAGCAAAAAATCGGCGAACCAGCGGATCCTCGATCCGTGACGTTGACAAGGGCCATTGCGTAGCAAGAAAACGCAGAACGGTAGCAAGGACAGGGTCGGCAGCTGTGGCTGTAGCTACACGACGAAAATCAATCGGAAACGAGTCGACCACGTCATCGGTTTCCGAATCAATGAACATGCAAGCAAGTTCGGAGGAATCGAATGCTCTATCCTCAGCAACAGGCAAACGGGACAACGCATCGGCGTTTCCGTGCTTAGCAGTGGACCGATACAAGATAGCGTATCGGTACTTCGAGAGGAAAATAGACCAGCGAATGAATTTCTGCGCTGTACGTGGAGGTACAGGCTTGTTCGGATGGAAAAGCGGTGTCAAAGGTTTGTGGTCCGTGAAGATGGTAAAGTGACGACCATACAAGAAATCATGAAACTTAGTAACACCAAATACTAGAGCCAATGCTTCTTTCTCGATCTGTGAAAAATTTCTTTGTGCAGACGAGAGCAATTTGGACGCAAAGGCAATAGGACGATCGTGCGAACCATCTTTGTGCGCAAGCACAGCACCGATCCCGAAATCCGATGCATCCACCATCAACAAAAGGGGTTTCTCGGGATCGAATGGCGTAAGGCAAGTATTGGAAAGCAACACCGATTTCAACTGGCGAAAGGCGCGTTCGCATTCCGTCGTCCAGACGAACGGAACACCTCTACGGCGTAAGCGATGAAGCGGAGCTGAAATGGAAGAGGCGTGGCGCACATAGCGATGATAATAATAAATTTTTCCCAGCACACTCTGTAACTGCTTCAAATTCTGCGGCGAAGGCAAGTCTTGCATGGCACGGAGGTGCTCTGGACTGGGATGTATGCCTTGGGCATTGATTACATGTCCCAGGTAGGGCAAGTCGCGAGCAAAAAACACACATTTGTCCTCCCGCAAGCGAAGACCATTGTGCCGCAAGACCTGAAATAATGTTCTGAGATTGGCTAAATGTTCTTCTTCCGTCTTTCCGGAGATCACAATATCGTCCAGATAGTTTGCTGCAGCAGGGACCGACACACAAAGAGTTTGTAGATATTGCTGAAACAATGCAGGGGCGGATGCACACCCGAATGGCAGTCGTTTGAATCGGTAGAAACAAAGATGCGTGTTAACCACCACGACGCGCTGGGATTCGTCGTGCACCGGTATTTGCAAGTACGCATCTGCTAGATCCAACTTCGAAAAATATTTACCCGGGCACAGTTTGTCAAAAAGATCTTCCGGGCGGGGTAAAGGAAAAGTTGCAGTCACTAGTTGTGGATTCACAGTTGCCTTGAAGTCCACACAAAGTCTCAATTTTCCGGAAGGTTTTTGCACAATTACTAAGGGTGATGCCCAGAGAGAAGCCTGCACACGTTCAATCACACTTTGTGAATCCAAATCGTGTAATGTTCTTGCGACCTCATCATGCAATGCGCGGGGAACATTGCGCACTCTGAAAAATTTCGGTTGCGTGTTTACTTTCAGTTCCAAATGTGCTATATAGCCCTTAGCGCAACCAAGGCCCGGTGCAAAAATGTCTGCAAACTCTTCACATAGACGAGAAACACTGTCTGAAGGCACAGTCTGGTTCACTGATAGGACCTGATTGACTATAGACAAGTTAAACAACTGAAATAAATCGAAACCAAACAAGTTCACTGCAGAAGAAGAAGGACGTACAATGACACAAGTTTTGTTTGTCCCTTGTATGTTGCAAGAAAGCTGCACTGTCCTAACACAGGGATTGGTTGTCCTGAATAACTACTGAGCTTAACATTTGCGGCACGCAACGAAGGTGTGCCCAGCTGTTTGTATGTGTCTTGATTGATCAAGGAAACTGCAGCTCCGGTATCGAGCTGGAATGGTATCACGTTGCCATTAATGTCAAGTCTACAAAAAGTTTATTGCCCTGCTGACGACAAGAGCGACTGTCTCGTGCAACGTGAACTGACACTGGTACAGAATCACTTGCGACTTGACGGGATTTCCGGCGATGTCGACGCACACTATTTGTGGGACGAACACAGTCACTGTTAGAGAGAGTGGCACTGGGCAGAGTGGAATGAACTACATGAATTTCCATGGGCGAAGGTTCACGAGCCTGAGTATTCTGGGTTCGATTCCGATTCTGGCGCAAAGCAAAGGGCCTGGAATGGTTGTGAGTGTCCGTTCTGAGCTTTTTCTGGCAAACACTCTGAACATGTCCTCGTTTATTACAGAAAAAGCAAATAGCTTGGCGTGATGGGCAATTCGCACGCAAATGTCTAGTAGCACACCGCAGGAATGATTTTAGCACTGCATTTGCTCGCTTGCGCGGCACACGTGGCTGTGAGCTTGGTGGCAGCTGCGCGGACGGGCGCGAGGGCTGTTTACTGTTGCGTGCAGCGCGCCCGGCGGGCCGGTTAATGTGACACACGGCCGGTGAAGTTTCAAATGATTCCTGAGCAAAATCAAGTGTGTCCTGCCGATCCAGTATGTCTATCACTCGTTGAAGAGAGGGATTGACTAGTTTTAAAATCTGTTCCCTTATACAAACATCAGAAGCGTTCTGTGCAATTGCATCACGTACCATAGTATCTGAATAAGGGAGTCCACATTCACACTCAAAAGCACCATCCCTAGTAAGGCCTTGCAAGGTTTAAACCACTCCTGATTAGTCTGACCGGCCGTACGTTTTGTACGAAAGAAGGTATACCTTTTCGCAACTACATTGACTGATTCTTTGAAATATGCATCTAATGCAGACAAAATTTCGTCGTAGGACAGAGTTGCTATGTCGCGTCGGGGAAATAATTTCACTATCACGTGGTATGTCTGGACGCCTACAGATGCTAACAAAAAAGGCTGCCGCTCATTACTTTGAATTCTGTAGGCGGCGAGATGGAATCCAAATTGCCGGGACCACTCCGTCCAGCTTTCCAGTGCCGCATCAATAGGACGAAAAGGTGGTGCAACTGCGTGTTGTGACTGCATGAGCGGTGGAGCGGCGGCTGCCGCATCGTTGTGCATTGCACGTTGAACTTGGACGAGCTGTCCAAGGGCATCCAGTAAGGCCTGCATCGGCTGGTTCTGTAAGCGATAAAATTCGGACAGTACATCTGGAGATGGTGGTGAAGCCATTACACAAGTAAATCAGTCTGTATCAATACGAACGCAAAATCCTCATCGCCAAACTTTTGTGACTTGGCAAGACAGCCAAGCCACTATGAGGTAGCCGAAAGGCATGCGTTTAAGCTCACGCAGGCTGGCGTGAGGTCTGGAACAGATAAAGGAGTTGAGTCTAGTAAAAAAAGTACGTAGCTTCTGGAATACTTAACTTTAATCCATAATTGGTGAACATTGGCCTGATGGTACATGCATCACATGATAAATAGCAAATGATAATGGCGCCCTCCCCCTCCCATGAACCATGGATCTTGCCGTTGGTGGGGAGGCTTGCATGCCTCAGCGATACAGATAGTCGTGCCGTAGGTGCAACCACAATGGAGGAGTATCTGTTGAGAGGCCAGACAAACATGTGGTTCCTGAAGAGGGGCAGCAGCCATTTCAGTAGTTACAAGGGCAACAGTCTGGATGATTGACTGATCTGGCCTTGTAACAATAACCAAAACGGCCTTGCCGTGCTGGTACTGCGAACGGCTGAAAGCAAGAGGAAACTACAGCCGTAATTTTTCCCGAGGGCATGCAGCTTTACTGCATGATTAAATGATGATGGCGTCCTCTTGGGTAAGATATTCCGGAGGTAAAATAGTCCCCCATTCGGATCTCCGGGCAGGGACTACTCAAGAGGATGTCGTTATCAGGAGAAAGAAAACTGGTGTTCTACGGGTCAGAGCTTGAAATGTCAGATCCCTTAATCGGGCAGGTAGGTTAGAAAATTTAAAAAGGGAAATGGATAGGTTGAAGTTACATATAGTGGGAATTAGTGAAGTTCGGTGGCAGGAGGAACAAGACTTCTGGTCAGGAGACTACAGGGTTATAAACACAAAATCAAATAGGGGTAATGCAGGAGTAGGTTTAATAATGAATAGGAAAATAGGAATGCGGGTAAGCTGCTACAAACAGCATAGTGAACGCCTTATTGTGGTCAAGATAGATACGAAGCCCACACCTACTACAGTAGTACAAGTTTATATGCCAACTAGCTCTGCAGATGACGAAGAAATTGAAGAAATGTATGATGAAATCAAAGAAATTATTCAGATCGTGAAGGGAGACGAAAATTTAATAGTGATGGGTGACTGGAGTTCGGTAGTAGGAAAAGGGAGAGAAGGAAACATAGTAGGTGAATATGGCTTGGGGATAATAAATGAAAGAGGAAGCCGCCTGGTAGAATTTTGCACAGAGCACAACTTAATCATAGCTAACACTTGGTTCAAGAATCATGAAAGAAGGTTGTATACATGGAAGAACCCTGAGATACTGACAGGTTTCAGACAGATTATATAATGGTAAGACAGAGATTTACGAACCAGGTTTTAAATTGTAAGACATTTCCAGGGGCAGATGTGGACTCTGACCACAATCTATTGGTTATGACCTGTAGATTAAAACTGAAGAAACTGCAAAAAGGTGGGAATTTAAGGAGATGGGACCTGGATAAACTGAAAGAACCAGAGGTTGTACAGAGTTTCAGGGAGAGCATAAGGGAACAATTGACAGGAATGGGGGAAAGAAATACAGTAGAAGAAGAATGGATAGTTTTGAGGGATGAAGTAGCGAAGGCAGCAGAGGATCAAGTAGGTAAAAAGACGAGGGCTAGTAGAAATCCTTGGGTAACAGAAGAAATATTGAATTTAATTGATGAAAGGAGAAAATATAAAAATGCAGTAAATGAAGCAGGCAAAAAGGAATACAAACGTCTCAAAAATGAGATCGACAGGAAGTGCAAAATGGCTAAGCAGGGATGGCTGGAGGACAAATGTGAGGATGTAGAGGCTTATCTCACTAGGGGTAAGATAGATACTGCCTACAGGAAAATTAAAGAGACCTTTGGAGAAAAGAGAACCACTTGTATGAATATTAAGAGCTCAGATGGAAACCCAGTTCTAAGCAAAGAAGGAAAAGCAGAAAGGTGTAAGGAGTATATAGAGGGTCTATACAAGGGCGATGTACTTGAGGACAATATTATGGAAATGGAAGAGGATGTAGATGAAGATGAAATGGGAGATATGATACTGCGTAAAGAGTTTGACAGAGCACTGAGAGACCTGAGTCGAAACAAGGCCCCCGGAGTAGACAACATTCCATTGGAACTACTGACGGCCTTGGGAGAGCCAGTCCTGACAAAACTCTACCATCTGGTGAGCAAGATGTATGAAACAGGCGAAATACCCTCAGACTTCAAGAAGAATATAGTAATTCCAATCCCAAAGAAAGCAGGTGTTGACAGATGTGAAAATTACCGAACTATCAGTTTAATAAGTCACAGCTGCAAAATACTAACACGAATTCTTTACAGACGAATGGAAAAACTAGTAGAAGCCAACCTCGGGGAAGATCAGTTTGGATTCCGTAGAAACACTGGAACACGTGAGGCAATACTGACCTTGCGACTTATCTTAGAAGAAAGATTAAGGAAAGGCAAACCTACGTTTCTAGCATTTGTAGACTTAGAGAAAGGTTTTGAAAATGTTGACTGGAATACTCTCTTTCAAATTCTAAAGGTGGCAGGGGTAAAATACAGGGAGCGAAAGGCTATTTACAATTTGTACAAAAACCAGATGGCAGTCATAAGAGTCGAGGGACATGAAAGGGAAGCAGTGGTTGGGAAGGGAGTAAGACAGGGTTGTAGCCTCTCCCCGATGTTGTTCAATCTGTATATTGAGCAAGCAGTAAAGGAAACAAAAGAAAAATTCGGAGTAGGTATTAAAATTCATGGAGAAGAAATAAAAACTTTGAGGTTCGCCGATGACATTGTAATTCTGTCAGAGACAGCAAAGTACTTGGAAGAGCAGATGAATGGAATGGACAGTGTCTTGAAAGGAGGATATAAGATGAACATCAACAAAAGCAAAACAAGGGTGATGGAATGTAGTCGAATTAAGTCGGGTGATGCTGAGGGAATTAGATTAAGAAATGAGACACTTAAAGTAGTAAAGTACTTTTGCTATTTGGGGAGCAAAATAACTGATGATGGTCGAAGTAGAGAGGATATAAAATGTAGACTGGCAATGGCAAGGAAATCGTTTCTGAAGAAGAGAAATTTGTTAACATCGAGTATAGATTTAAGTGTCAGGAAGTCATTTCTGAAAGTATTTGTATGGAGTGTAGCCATGTATGGAAGTGAAACATGGACGATAAATAGTTTGGACAATAAGAGAATAGAAGCTTTCGAAATGTGGTGCTACAGAGGAATGCTGAAGATTAGATGGGTAGATCACATAACTAATGAGGAAGTATTGAATAGGATTGGGGAGAAGAGAAGTTTGTGGCACAACTTGACCAGAAGAAGGGATCGGTTGGTAGGACATGTTCTGAGGCATCAAGGGATCACCAATTTAGTATTGGATGGCAGCGAGGAGGGTAAAAATCGTAGAGGGAGACCAAGAGATGAATACACTAAGCAGATTCAGAAAGATGTAGGTTGCAGTAGGTAGTGGGAGATGAAAAAGCTTGCACAGGATAGAGTAGCATGGAGAGCTGCATCAAACCAGTCTCAAGACTGAAGACCACAACAACAATGGCGCCTTGGTAGGTCGTAGCAAATGACGTAGCTGAAGGCTATGCTAACTATCGTCTTGGCAAATGAGAGCGTAATTTGTCAGTGAACTCTCGCTAGCAAAATCGGCTGTACAACTGGGGCGAGTGCTAGGACGTCTCTCTAGACCTGCCGTGTGGCGGCGCTCGGTCTGCAATCACTGATAGTGGCGACACGCGGGTCCGACGTATACTAATGGACCGCGGCCGATTTGAAGGCTACCACCTAGCAAGTGTGGTGTCTGGCGGTGACACCACATTGGCCAACACAGACAGTGGTTCACTGTCTAGATCTAAGAAAAAACTTGTAGAGAACCTTCTATTTAAATTTGATACTGTTGTGTTCAGTGTTATTGCTGCTAATCAGGATATGTTATCTTAACAATTGTCCTCAAATTGTCATGTCATACTCTAGTTAAACCATTGTGCTTCATTGACAATAATACAGTAACTAAACCAATTCTGCATAGCTAAACACCAATGTACTCTGTCGTAGAATTAGGGTCCACTCCCAACCCATTAATTTATTCTAGTGACGCTAACGCACTCACAGGGTGGTTTTGCTGAGGTCTGGCGTATGTGAAAAGGAGTTTAGTGTCAGATACGTAATGATACAACTACTGAACTTGAAACGTCCCCTTAGAAAAATTATGAATTACAGTGCTGGTAAACTTCTACGTTATTTGATACAAAGACAGCTGAGTAAAACTGAACGTACTCAGACAGTTCTCCCTTTACTTATTCTGATCATCACTAAACCTACACACAATATTTTTTGCGAAACGCAATCTGACTTTCGATAATCCCCACAAAAGAATGGACCTGACTAACAATAACCTATACCTTTCATGAATCACATACCTCACAAAAATCTTCGTTACTCGAACTACTGCAATACAGCGACCGCCAGTACTGCCAGCTAAATAAAAGATTCTATCTACTGAAGGCACTAACTACTGATAGGGATAGTTAGAAAATGAAAGATTTTGATAGAGAAGAAACAATGTATTTACCTTAATAGTGTTCAAACGTCATCATATATATATCTTTCAATTCATGACTTCCATCTTTACAAATTTCCTTTTTCTGGCGGACACATTGAAACGTCCACTTTTGAACAATTCTACACGACTGTCCTTAAACTGACACACAATATTTTGTTAGCGCAACGCAATCTGACTTTCAAAATTCCCTGCAAAAGAATGGCCCTGACTAACATTAAACTATACCTTTCACAAATCACTTACCTCACAAAAATCTTCGCTGCTCAAGCTACTGCAATACAGCGAGCGCCACTACTGCCAGCTAAATAAAAGATTCAAACTATGGAAGGCACTAACTACTGATAGGGATAGTTAGCAAATGAAAGATATTAATAGAGAACAAACAATGTATTTACCTTGATATCATCATATATAAATATAGCAGTTCATGACAAATTACAAAACTCCGCCATCTCTCTCCAAACATCCACCACTGCTGGCGGCTCACCTCCAACTGCGCAACGCTACGCGCTGTTCACATCCAGCTGCCGCTGCCCAGCACTACAATGGCGAGTATTACAACAATGCAAAGCAGCCACAGACTGCACACAGCACAGCCAGTGATTTTCATACAGAGGTGGCGTTACCAATAAAAAAACCTAAACAGCCTACTTACATAAAGAAAACATAAACAGCCTACTTACATAGCCCCCATGCTCCCCACAAAAAAATTTTACAAATGGTGTTGGGCACTGGCCAATACAGATTTGACAAAAATTTTTCACAATTACAGTAACAAAGATATAAAATGCACACACTTATTGATATAATGTTGGTCAAAAGCTAAAATTTTTTCACAGTCCATAAAGATAGTCCTGATCATTCATCATAATAGTGATTACAGTTTCTCATTAGTAAAAGAAATTGCACACAGAAGTAGTGGATTTCCATGCAGTCTTGAAGAAGTAGTGTTGTCCTTCCAACGGAAAGACAGTGCTGACTCTTGACAGGCAGACAAGTAATGGGCCGCAACAGAGCAAACCCACAGCAGAGTCAGTCGAAGTTTGGAAGAATATTGGTAGGTAGGTCATCACAGAGTGGACCCACTGTAGTCCTTGTAGAGATTACGGTATTGGTGGGCCATCAAAGATGCAGACCCACTGTAGTCCTTGTAGAAATAATGGTACTGGTGAGTCAGCAAAGGTGTAGAACCACTGTAGTCCTAGTAGAGATGGCCAGCAGCCATCTGCTGCGACTGTGCAGGTGCACAATCACCATCGAAGAGTCTTGCGGATAATATAGCAAGCCCATAACCACCACTTGTGCACTCACAAAGTTTTTGGAATTGTCCTCAGAACCAGCAATGCTGTTATCCAGTCCCTTGCTGAATTAGTAACACCCGTGCAAACACTAACAGTCCCAACTTCTCACATATTGTCCATATACTATGACCAACAGAAACGTGTGCAGTGAAATGAAACTTACAAGTTAATAATACGATGAACTGGTGTCAATTACAATTTTATAACATAAGAATACAATTACAAAGGTACAAAATACATCATTAAAGAACATAACAATTCAGATAACATTTGTAGTAACAAACTTTACAAAAGAATCGAAATAACATATACATCAGTGTTACAGGAATTATGACATAAGTGAATATATAAAATAATGAGAATAGTTTTCGAAACATTAATTTCACACATGAGCATTAAATCAGAACAGAATAAATAATGTCTAAACATCTTTACAAAGAAAATAACATAGTATTTGAAAAATTCTACAACATAAATCTTATTAGCTAAACACATAAAGACAGGAAAAGGACAAATACACAAGGGTACATATACACATACCAGAATAACACAGGAGAAAAGGACAGGGTTTGTTTTCAGTGTAACATTTGGTACTGCAGTATTTTGCGAACAAAACCTTTTTTGTTCTTGGAGATCTCCCTTCGTTCATCATTATTCCCAAAAAGTCCTATCTGTACCTCTTTTCTGTATTCTAACCATATTTCTTTCAAAATAAATATGGCTCATTGTACAATACTCATTTAGGCCCAAATCGTTTTCATATAACTTTCAAAGCATTATTTCCGTATTCTCCATAGTTAGGTTCTTATATAGTCTACCCCCTCATAAGCTAACTTAAATCTACTGAGCTCAGATATTAAACTGAGAGACAAGGCAATGCAGCAGCACAAAACAATTAACACAAACAGCAATGACAAAAAAATGGAAAGTTGCAAAGCAAGCTACAGTAAATCTAAATTACCAAGCAATTCAACATTGCAACTAATATGAGGCAATGCGCAAAAAAAAAAAAAAAAAAAAAAAAATCTGGCTTAGCAGAGTAACACAAATTAAAATTCAGCAACACTATGCCTGGCAAACAGCAGCAGAAAATGATATACCTAAACATGACAAAGCTCAAGCAGAAAAAATATTACACTAAAAATGGCCATGTCTAATACCTATGTCACATCTTAACACTAAGGTGATGCATCACGATAACTTACTCTATGAAATAAATTACCAAATATTGTAAAGAAAATTATGTATGCAGTTCCTGTGAAGGGAAATATCTTTTTGTGCTCCCTCATTTTTTTGAAATATATCACAAAACTATTATTTACTGGATCTGTAGACAGAAAATATTTATATTAGTACATCTATAAAATTTTATTTGAACCAATGCAGCAGTGCAGCTAGAAACTAGATATCAAATGAAATAAGCAACTATGTACACAGCAAAGCATAAGAACATCGTTCAATAGCCATGTGGCATTTCATAAGTTAGTAGAAAAATCTCTCAACTAGAGAGACAGTAGTCATAATCAGGTGTATAGACATAAAAATATTTCTCGTCATTTCATTAGGCATCCAGTGTAATCATATGTTTTCAAGTTCGACGTGTCGTTTTTGCGATGCTTTCTACAAAGGAATGTCAGAAGCGAGGTTAATGGCGTCTTTTTTTTATTTTATTTTTTTTTCTACCTGTGCCGCTGAAAAGGGCTCGCAATAATGGCTTTTCCTCCAGGCAACTGGCACACCTGGCCGCTCGCAACGCATTACGTCACGGTCACTTACCTTTCTTACCGACATATTTACGACAGCAGTTTCTGCTACAGTGACAGTCTCATATAAACATTTCACAGGTCGAAAATTTGCGTAACAAATGTGTAGAAAAAAAAATCCTGTAAATATAACAGTGTTCAAAAAATTTTCGCCAGCATTGTGATACATTCACGCATATACACACATTTCATAACTCTTAAAGTACGATTCTTGGTTTCCAACATCCTGTTTCACAAGTCAAGAGTCCCTACCCACTACTCATTACTCCTTACCTTATTACACATATATATATATTCGTCGACACGTCAATCTTGCGACGACACTTCAATATTTCATCATAATAAATACATAGCATAACCAAATTCCTCATATAGCATTATCTTATTGATCATAAACATATCTCAACAGCATAATACACATTGTCGTCGTAATAATAACATCATAACACCTCAGTCAACTCTCAAAATCGTCGTAGCTTCCTCCAATAATTTCAAAACCTAAAAAAAATTCTCTGCTCATTTCAATAGTGTCATCTGCCTCAAATGTACTTTAAAATCATGCTCCCTTACCAAATATATCATTCAAAGCTCTCATAGTATCACAATGGTTCCAAAAAAATATGAACAGTTTACAAAGTACAGACAAAATACAATTTCATAAGTGTGAAGTTATCCAACTGTGTAATTGCGTAAACATCTGTCACTGATGTAGTAAAAAAAATGTTTATCTCTCAGTTAAATGATCAGATAGCTGTGTAATTTGTGTGTTAGAGAAATATGGTACCGATGTATAAATTTGTATAAGCAAATACCATATTAGCTAGGGCTCCTTGTGTTTGCCAAACACATGGTACACAAAGTAAGCGTGTACCCCCCTGAGGATTAATGTAATTATACCCTCAGGTGTTACAGATTACACCAGTGGAATGAAATATATCACGGAAAACTTTCTTTGTAATTCAAAAATCTTTAAAAATAAATGTTTTAAGTATAAAATTGATCACTCAAATATGTGTACTGTAGCGCTAAACTGTGCGTCTTGTAACATAATCTCTGTGGAAGTGTCGTAGTTATCGTCCTCCGAAAGCTAAGTTCTGCAGAAGTCAATGTACTTACCTCATGATAAACAAAAGTGAAATGCTTTGCGTATAGATATCGTAGTTATTATGCTTATTGGCGTGATGAAGAAAGTACTGTACAGTAACGTATAGTTGTGCCACAAAAAAGGCTGTCTCATTGTTGCTATACCACAAAAGTTACTACTAAAACATGTTTTTCTTTCCAGAAGAATTCAGAAAATTGTGCAGATATAAAACAGATACACCGCAAAAGCAACATTGTAAATTGTCACTCATTAGTAGCGTCGTGATAAAAATCGTGTAGCTGTCACATAAACTAACCTCTGTGTCATCTGGTATCTCTCAGAAAGCACTTTAAATTCAGAATGTATTTTCAAATAAACCAAAATGTTGCATTAAAATCTCATTAGCAGTACTGGTAAATGTTCTAAGTATGTGAGCCTTATAGTCGTTACGTAATCGTGCAACAAACAAGCAAGAATGTACACACACAATAACACTGTGACGTCTGTTCACTATAACAATGCATTCGTCATTTCTGTTTAAATAAGTTCTCTTGGTTCTTGACTGGATATTTCACTTCAAACATTGTTACATGTTAACAGATTCGAAATCTGACAAAGCATATTAGTAATGTGAAGCGAAAAATTTTATGACAAAGACTAAGTTAAAAAGCAGATTATCCTTCAATAAACGGTTTTACATGTGAAATGTGGTGTAAACCTTTACTCTTCCTAGTACGCAGAGTTTCAACTTCAACGCAATTATCATGTGGTATACGTCAGATTCTGTAAGGTCCATTGTAAACTAGAAAGAATTTGTGACTCAAGTGTTTCTTCTTATGTGACAATGAATGAGCTTTAATGAGAACCTTCTGACCAATATACAATTTCTTTGCATTTGCTTTACCGTGTAGTTTTCTCCTTTTGTCTGCTGCAGATTTTATATTTTTAAGAGCCAAATCAATTATGTCTTTGTGTCGAAGTTTACGTGTATTTGGGAAAGGTACAAGCTCTCTGATTCTGTTCGGTGGTTCTTCATTCTTTAGTACAAGAGTAGGTGGTAAAGCAGTGGAATCATGAGGCATTTCATTCAGCACATTTTGAAATAAGTGTAAATATCTGTCCCAATGCTGATGCTTTCTGTGACAATAAAGTCTGCAAAGCTTATTGATTTCTTTCATAATCCGTTCAGGCGGGTTGCAATGTGGTGAGTACAATGAAATAAAAACAGGTTTGATTTTATGATTCCGAAGCGTGCGTGACCAAACAGCAGATCTAAATTGCGGTCCGTTATCTGAAATGACTTTAGCAACGTGGCCAACTTCACGTAAGAAATTTTTAACAAAGGCGTTGGATACAGATCGTCCAGTGGCTTTACGTAACGGAGTGAAAGAAACAAATTTTGAAGTAAGTTCAACAGCGACTAGAACGTACGAAAATCCATTAGATGTTCTGACAAGCGGTCCCAAGAGATCAACAGCAGCAAATTCTTTTAATTTAGAAGGAATGATAGGAAACAACGGAGCACGATGTGAGACATTAGATGGTTTCGCCTTTTGACAAAGTTTACAAATAGACAAGACTCTTCGAATTTGCTTTTCCATATTGTTAAAATAACAAGTCGTTCGAAGAATATGATAACATTTTCGTGGGCCAAAATGTGCGTAGCTGAAATGAATGTACCAAATGAGCTTATTAACAAAATCGTCTGGAATGCAAAGTACCCATAGCTTGTCATCAACAGTGCAGCGTTTGAAGAGTATGTTGTTTCTAACCAGGTAATAATGCCGAATCTGTGTGTGTGTCTTTTCATGCCATTTGCTCTTGATGTCTTTCCAAATCGGATCTTTATCTTGTTCATGAGCAATGTCCTTTAAAGATGTGGTGATGAAGTTTTCAAAGGCGACTTTCTGAATGTAAAGAATACTGAAATTTTTCTCGAGGTTGCCTTCTGTGGTACTTTTCTCAAGCCCAGCCGGTGCGCGTGACAGTGCGTCCGCAACAATGTTCTCCTTGCCGGGAATGTAGACTATTGTGAAGCGGAATTCTTGCAGAAACAATGCCCAACGTTTTAACCTGTCATGATTTAATTTTGAAGACATAAGAAATCGTAATGCACGATGATCACTGTATACTTTTACGTGCTTACCAGAAAGAAAGAAACGGAATTTGTTAAATGCCCAAACGATAGCTAAAGCTTCTAATTCAGTAACGGAATAATTTTTTTCAGATTTTGTTAGCACTCGGCTAGCAAAAGCAATGGTTTTCTGAATGGTAGTGTCATTTTCTATGGCTTCTTGAAATAAATGGGCACCAAGACCGACTTTAGAAGAATCCGTGCTAAGGCAGAAATCTTGTGACAGATCTGGATGAGCTAAGATTGGCGCGTGAAGTAACGCTTCTTTCAAAGAATTGAATTCCAACTGTGCTTGTTCGTCCCAGTTCCAAATAGTATTTTTTCCAGTGAGAGAACAAAGTTTTGGTGTAACAAGAATTTGCATATTCAGAAAACGACGGTAAAAATTTACGAGACCTAGAAAACTGCGGACTTGTCTTTTTGTGGATGGAACTGGAATGGCTCTGATTGCTTCTAACTTTTCAGGATCCGGCTGAATGCCTTCAGAAGAAATAATATGTCCCAAAAACTTCACCTTTGTTCTACCGAATTCAGACTTTTCCAAGTTAACTGTAATTCCAGATTCTGCAAAAATACGTAACAAACTGTTGAGGATGCGATTATGTAGTTCCCATGAAGCTTCTGCTATTAGAATATCGTCCACATATAAGGTGATGTGACGTTTTAAGGACTCAGGTAATATCGAATTTAGCCCGCGAATGAATGCTGCTGAAGAAATGTTCAAACCAAAGGGAAGTTTCCGAAACTGATAACAAACGCCGAAACAAAGGAAAGCTGTGTATTTTCTACATTCTGGATGAAGTTTGATCTGATAAAAGCTGGATCTGAGATCAATGGAAGACAACACTTTTACACCATTAAAATTTTGAAGAAGTTCTTCCATCGTCTGCGGCCTGTCTGTTTCAGGAATAATGATAGTATTGATTTGTCTCGAATCTGAGACAAGCCTGATCGATCCATTTTTCTTCTCAACAACATGTAACGGATTGTTGTATGAGCTTACTGCAGGCTCAATAATGCCCTCGTCAAGCATAGATTGTATTTCTGTTCTAACACGGTCCCTATAATGCGCCGGAATTATGTATGGTCTAACACAAAATTTAGTATGCTCACGAACACGAAATTGGTATTGAAATCCCTTGATTGTTCCTGTTTTGTGAGTAAAAACTGTGAAATGTTCTTGTAAAATCTCAAAAAGGTCCTGCCTATCAGTGTTATTACAATTCTCAATTGTTTGAATTATATTCTGAATTAACTCATTAATTTCAAATATGCCGTCGATATCATCCCTGTCAGTTCTTGCAGAGTGATTGTTAGTGTCTAGTTCCGTAGAAAATTCCGAATTGTTGGCCAACAGAAGGTAAAGCCGATTGATTTCTTCGTCATGGTTTGAGAGCCAATCTTCAAATTTCAAAGCTATTGACTTACCTTCCTTCTCTAAACCTATTTCAGCAACGTGAAAGTTTAAGATTGCTTTGTATTCATTCAAAAAGTCTACTCCCAATATAATTTCCGTCGACAATAATGGAACAATGAGAAAGCTCATAGAGAAGCTGTGGCTTTGACAATAGAATTCTAAGTTGGTTTGTTGGCGTACATCTACACTTTTTCCAAAGATTGCACCTTGTAATTTAATCTTACGTAACGGAAGTGTGGGACAATCGTTCGATTTGTTGCATTTGCTAAAGGCTGTTTCACTAATTGCTGAAATGGGACTGCCAGAGTCAAGTACTGCCGTAAATTTTACATCATTTACTGTAATGTGAATCACAGGATATGCAATATTGTTATGTTTTCTGTCGTGTTCCTGGAGTAAGATGTCCCTAATGTCTTCCATTTTTACGTAATTACTGGCTACGGCAGCTGCGTCGTTAGTGCCATAAGAACGTTTTGTGGCTGCCAGCGGTGTGAGTCATTGCCTATTGTCTCTTTGTTGGCGAGCGTCGTTATTGGGATTTGGAGACCTAACTTCTACAAATTCACCGTGACGAGAGGGCCCTGCCCTGTTTAAATCCCGCCAGTTCTGATGCAATTCAGGTCTGTCGTTACGATCACATCGTCTGTCGTCATGTCGGTAGTTCCTGTAGTTTCTTTCTTGTCGGTTAAGTGGTGGAGAATTTCTCCCTGAATCGTAACTGCGCGCTGGACCGTTGCGTCTAAAGTTATTCTGTCTCCCTTGAAAATAATTATTTTGGTTCCCATATTGTCTGTTTCTCTGATTGTCTCTGTGATAGTCATTACTGCGGAGAGGTGATCTTTCCCTGTAATTAAGACTACTCTGCCAACGGTTGTCATACGGGTGGTGTCTATTTTGGTCACGATTTGTGTGGTGAGAATAGCCTTGTCGCGTCCTGTTATTGTTTCTGTCATCAGGGAATTGTGACGTATGTGACCTGTAGTGATTGTTTTCCTGTTTTCGCATCCGGCGACTGTCTGTGTCAATTTCTAATTCTTGTAGGAGTCCCTGAAAAGCTTCAATGTCGTCTTTGCAACGTCCTGCCAAAATAATATGTCGTAAATGTTCAGGCAATTTGATTATGCAAATGCGGATGAGTTCTGAGGGGCTGTATGGGTTTGTCAGGTACTGATTCTTGTGCAACATGTCTTCAAAATATTTCACAAGACTGCAAAATTCAGACTGTTCGAAATGTTTCATCATTATGATGCGATGTTTTACACGGTCTTGTGTAGCTTGGGACCAATATGCTGAGAGGAAGGCATGGTAAAACTCTCCTTCACTGTGGCAATCGTGAATTACCGATCGCATTCTTACAGCTGGTTCATTCTCCAAGTAGCCACACATAAATTCTAATCTGTGTTCTAACGACCAGTTGGGAGGAAAACAATGCGAGAATTGATGGAGCCATGCTTGTGGATGAATGTCGTTGCCAGAATTCTTAAATGTTTTGAATTTACGTGTAGTAATGAACAGCTTACAGTCAAAATCATCATGTCGGCGAGTCGCATATCGATCATTGTTACGTCGTGTCGGCTGTTCAATCTCAAAATTCGGTGCACATTGCCAATTTCTTTCATAACTTCCGAAATGCCCTGTGTTATTATTTTGTGGCTGTTCCGTATTTCTGTGTCCCTCTTCCCGTATTGGGGCGCGAGTATCCTCTGAAATATGAAATTTTTGTATTACTTGTGCCAACTGATCTTGTACTTCCCGGATTTCTCTTTGGTGTTGCGTATTAATCTGATTCTGATTTTGTTTGAATTTCCTAATTTGTTCGCACTCTTCAGTGTCAGTGAAGGCTACAGGTCTTGTGTCATTCAGATCATCATCTACCTTTGTAGATAAGTTAGTGACCTGATCCGAAAGTTCGGCTACTTTCTCCGATAATGAACACATTTCCTCAGTGTGTTTTTCTGAACCAAGTTTCAGAGTGTCCATTTGTGTTGAAATCGAATCTACTGTGTCCTTTAAGTTTTCCTGAGTTATTGCAAGTTGCGTAACCGAATCGGTAGATGCAACTGAGTCCATTTTAGCCCACAAGGTCTCATGATTTTCATGAACAATGGCTTGCAGTTCTTTTACGGCTGCTTCGTGATTCTGTAATGCATTTTCATGCCGCGAAAAAATAGGTTGAAAATGCTCACAAATTTGTGTTTTTACGTCATTACAGACTTTTTGGCATTTCGATTCAATGTTATGTAACTCAGTAGTTAAATCTTCACGTGTTTGTTCAAGCGTGGTGTGAAGATTTTGTTCCATTGCGTCTAACTGTTGCTGTGTTTGTCTCTGGTGTTGTTCCATTGTGTCTAACTGTTGCTGTGTTTGTCTCTGGTGTTGTTCCATTGTGTCTAACTTTTTAAGATTTTGTTCCACTGTGTCTAACTTTTTAAGATTTTGTCCCATTTGTCTCTGAGTTTGTTCCATTTGTTGCATTAATTGCAATAATAATGTATTAGTGTCTGGAATCTGTTTCTCTACGCTTTTCGGCAGTGAAGTTGCACCGGCAACATTCACATTTTGACAAGCAGAAAATGTGTCTTGACTTATTTGAGAAAACGGTGAGGATCCAAAACCTGAATCTACAGTATTTGCGAGATCGTGTCGTGTCATTTCGGCTTCCTGAGGCGAGCTATTGCCGACCGATCGATCGATAATGCTTCCCTCTTCACTAATTGTTTCACTGTCCACATTGTTGGACGCCCGCTCCATTTCCCTGTGCACAGTTACCAAATTACTACTTTGAACATTAGTAAATTCATTACTCGGCGGCGCTGATAAGCTACGCTCGTCGTCACTATTATTTCTCAGTTTAGTTTGGAGCCTAGTGTTACGTTTTTCACACGCCATAATTGTCACAATATTTCACACGATAACACAGAAAAGCACAATTTGAAGTGCAAAAATAGGAGAACACATTAACATAGCACTGAAAATAATATCTAGTTAATTGCAAGCGTAGCTGCGAAATACTTGGTGCAAATCTATATGCATGCCACAACTGTTTTACTGTACAACAATGAAAGGCTACAACTACAAAGGAGATTCTCTCTACAATTACGCGCTAGCAATAAACAAAAGCTACACTAAATACACAAACTACAAGAAAAAAATCAGAAGATTCCAGTGAGGTATCCTAGGCTAAGGGTCGACATATGAAACGTCCCCTTTTGAACAATTCTACACGACTGTCCTTAAACTGACACACAATATTTTATTAGCGCAACGCAATCTGACTTTCAAAATTCCCTGCAAAAGAATGGCCCTGACTAACATTAAACTATACCTTTCACAAATCACTTACCTCACAAAAATCTTCGCTGCTCAAGCTACTGCAATATAGCGAGCGCCACTACTGCCAGCTAAATAAAAGATTCAAACTATGGAAGGCACTAACTACTGATAGGGATAGTTAGCAAATGAAAGATATTAATAGAGAACAAACAATGTATTTACCTTGATATCATCATATATAAATATAGCAGTTCATGACAAATTACAAAACTCCGCCATCTCTCGCCCCACATCCACCACTGCTGGCGGCTCACCTCCAACTGCGCAACGCTACGCGCTGTTCACATCCAGCTGCCGCTGCCCAACACTACAATGGCGAGTATTACAACAATGCAAAGCAGCCACAGACTGCACACAGCACAGCCAGTGATTTTCATACAGAGGTGGCGTTACCAATAAAAAAACCTAAACAGCCTACTTACATAAAGAAAACATAAACAGCCTACTTACAACATATCCACATCGTCCGTTCTCAAAACTCTGGCATCTCTCTCCCCACATCCACCACTGCTGGCGGCTGACCTCCAACTGCCCAACGCTACGCGCTGTTCACATTCAACTACCCAACACTACAATAGCGAATATTCCAATAATGCCAACCAGCCACAGACTGCACACAGCACAGTCAGTGATTTTCATACAGAGCGCTACGTGGCGTTACCAACATAAAAACCTAAACAGCCTACTTACAAACTTAGCTCATGCAGCGGTAGTGTGTCCCGCAGGTGACGACATGTTGTCACGTAACGCGTAGCGTTTTTGTTTAATTCGACGCTCTGGAGACCAATGAGAGTACTTATCAAAAAATATTTTGGTATTGTAGGGCTTTTAAGTCTATATTCAGTCAGTGAAAGAAAAAGAATTTATTATTTAGTCAACAAACATTTTATCTTCCACACTCCACGCGTTCAGAGGCTTCTAGCGTTTTACCCAGTAACCACTGGTGTATCTGCACAGCACTTCTCTAATGTCTGTCCTATGTGGTCTGTTTATTGCTGTTGAGTCTGCTACAGTGCTGGTTTCATCATCATTTCAGGAGCATAGTCCATCGCCTGTAATGTCACCATTGAGTTACGGATGTTTTGAAAGTAGGTGTCCGAAACTAGAATTAACAAAAAAAAGAAGGTACTTCTCAATGCAAGTTATGGCGGAACGACAACCATTTACCTCAATTATGATACAAGCTGCGGACCGAAGTGTCACCTGCAGCATGCTGCAAGTTCGTAGAGATGTGACATATTTTCTTATATACAGAAAGTGGACGGCGCTATTCACAGCGATTTCGCCGAAATACCTATCATTTAAATGTCGAAGCATGTACTACACTTCGTACTTATATGAGGTTCCTTGCATACTGCCTTCACAGTGTTGCAAGTTTCATGGCAAGCAGTGTAGGTGCGTTTCATGTGGCTGCCATGAAACGACGACCTGTGATCTTCACCACCGACCTTCGTTCAGAAAGGGCGCACTGTGGCAGCTTGCTCTCGTGAAAACGCGGCCGGCCGCAGGGACGATGAGGTCCTGCAAAAGTTGCGCCGCTATCGCCCGCCCCCCGGTGGCTAAATAACGCCCGGATACAGCCTCACCGGCGCCTAAATTATCGTGTTTGCTTGCTCTCTCCCTCGCTGCCTGCTGCCGCAGTACGTATATTTTACAGCGTATAGCATCTTATCAGTGCTCAGTTAAAACACGGCGACTAAATGGTTCGGCCTCAGGTGCCCCACTCGCCCGCCCGACGCTCGCTCTCCCAATCTGCTCTCGTCTGCGGAGCCGATAAAATGGCCTCCAGACAGGAGTGAAATGTGGCTCGCCGAAGATGAGCCGCATACATGGGCCCCTAGGGCGGGCGATACGGGAAGCCAGCGACCTAGGGCGAGCTTCAATGGCGCGTTGTGTGTGCTGTATGTGCGTGCATGCAGCAGGCACTCGGTGTTGGAGAGAACCAATGCATAATCTAGGCACAATCCAAAGCCACTCCTGTTGAAATAACCGACAAGAAAATCTTATGCTGCCACTTTTTGTGAGAGACCTACTCCTGTCAAAGTCTCCTGTAAATGACTCAGAAGGTCGAGCTAACGATAAAAGTAGAATCTATTGAGTATTCACGGGACGATTTGAACTTTTAAAACAAAGTTGCTCTTTGATTATGTTAGTCAAATGTGATCACAAAATGAAGTAGCAAAAAATAGTTACTTTGCTGTTCAACCCATATTGGCTCTATTATTCTTACCCGAACAATCATAACAGATTGTCCCTCATGAAAACACACCAGCAGAAAATTATTAAACACTACTTTAGACAGCATTAAATTTAGTTACCACAGAACTTTACCACAAATAATGTATACCAGGAATCCCATGCAAAAATTCCACACTTTTATAGTTTTAAATATTGACATAATTTGGAATATGTATGTTCGGTAGGACAGGGGTAGTTGTGGGAATGAAGAGAAAACATCTTAAAAATGAAGCGAACGACGTGAAATAATAATCCTCGTATACACACTTCCATGCATCACCGCTTGTAATCTATAACTTCCATTATTTACATTACCTGTTGTCGAAGACAAGTTTAATCAGAAACGCGAACATAAAAACAAAGAAGTAAATAAATGCGAAATTATAGGTTAGAGCGTAGTGTTCGCTTCTTTCCTGGTATATCACTAAGGCCACAGTAACCTCTAACCGTATTTCGAGATTCTAATAGCATGTCGCACTTTATGTAAGCACGTTAGGCCGTCGTGGCAATAGGTTAATAACAATTCTAGGCGATACTGACAAACAGGCGATACTAACAAACACTTTTATCGTTTCGGAAAGTATAGTTACTTAGGAAAGCCATCTTGTACGATGGGCAGAGATAATGATCTACCACAGTGGTAACGATTATTATCTATGATAATGCGTGCAGAAATTATCCAGTTGAAATGTACTTCAAAACAAATAAAATGAGATGCGTTCAAAAATGGTTCATATGGCTCTGAGCACTATGGGACTTAAATTCTGAGGTCATCAGTCCCCTAGAACTTAGAACTACTTGAACCTAACTAACCTAAGGACATCACACACATCCATGCCCGAGGCAGGAGTGGAACCTGCGACCGTAGCGGTCACGCGGTTCCAGACTGTAGCGCCTAGAACCGCTCGGCCACTCTGGCCGGCAAATGGCATTCGTAGTAAGATAGTATGGAAAGGGAGTCTCTTATTCGTGATTAATAAGTCAGCTACGTAAAATATAGGTATAGAGCTGAGCAACTATGACGACCTTTTGCTACGATACTTAGAAGTGACTTTTGTTAAAATTTTCCCAAAATATTAAGTTTTAGAGCAAAATCGGTAGGCATTATCAGAAGCCGATTAAAAAACCTTTCATTCCTGTACTATTAGTACGTGTTGAGATAAGGGATGTTGACGTGAAAAATAACTTGTAGGGTGACATTTGTTGAACTACATGAAAAAAACGCAAGTTAGTTACAAACTACGGCGTTCACACACTTTATCCAATATGTAAACGTCACTATATATATTCGGATTTAGGTTATGACATGTTCGATATGCCTCCAATCACTGGCGACGATGTGGCGCAGACGAATAGCTCAAAAATGGTTCAAATGGCTCTAAGCACTGTGGAACTTAACATCTGAGGTCATCAGTCTCCTAGACTTAGAACTACGTAAACCTAACTAACCTAAGGACAGCACACACATCCATGCCCGAGGCAGTTTTCGAACCTAAGAGCGTAGCAGCCGCATGGTTCCGGACTGAAGCGCTTAGAACCGCTAGACCACACGGCCGGCAGATTAATAGCGAAATTTTGTATGCCCCCCTGAAGTGTAGGAAAATTGATGCTCCTGAGTGCCCGTTTTCAGCTCAGCAATGATTTTGAAGTTACTGCTGTGCACCTTGCCTTTAATATAGCCCCACAAAAAGGAGTCGCACGTGTTCAAATCCGGAGGATACGGCTGCCAATCGAGGCCCATGCCAGTGGCCTCTGGGTACCCCAGAGCAAGATTGCGGTTCCCGAAGTGCTCCTCCAGGACATCAAACACTCTCCTGCTTCGATGGGATCGAGCTCTGTCCTGCATGAACAACACCTTGTCGAAATCAGGGTCACTTTGGATAATGGCGATGAAATCATCTTCCAGAACCTTCACGTACAGTTCGGTAATCATCCTGCGATCAAGGAACATAGCACAGATTATTCCCTGACTGGACATTGGACACCCCACAGTCGCCCGTTAAGATCACGGAATGCGGATTCGCAGTCCCCCAAATGCGCCAATTTTGCTTATTGACGAACCTATCCAAATGAAAGTAGGCTTCGTCGCTAAACCAAACCATGCATGCGCATACTAATTCCCATCATGCCCCACGGCCAACAGTGCGATTTGAACATTCTAACGCAAACCGTTCAGGAGTTATGTCGATTTTATTTCTTATACTTCAATAATCGTCGTCCTGTACATTAGCTTATGAGAAAACACTGACTGTGAAATGTGAGCAAACCTTGTAAAACATACACATACGTGCAATAACATATATCTTCGTGCTGTCAAACTTGATTATAGCGGTTTTGCAGCTCTAAGCTAGTAAACATCAAGTTGGAAATTATAGTAGATTGACAACTACACCGCATAATGGCGGACAGCAGGTTTTCTGATCTCAGATATAGAATTATTTATTACATGCAAAATTTGAACCAGAAGACTTTTTAATCCTTCGCATGCGAGTGCATAGTGTTACAAAATTTACTAGCAAAATTGTGATCAATGAAAGAACTTTGTTGATGTAGTGTGTTACAATAGTGAAGATGTATAACAATGACCCAGTATTTGTCCGGCAATAGATGGATACACTGAATTATTTTTTAATACTATTGAGCTGTAATCTGACATTAGAAGTATTTAATGGTTGTACCAGTGATAGAATTACGTTTACACACTCGAAAAGCCAAGGTTGATCCGTTTAGAATTATAAGGAGAAGATAATTTATATTGCCATGATGATTTGCCCTTTTTAGGTATTTCTTGAATTAAATAAGTTTCTTTAACTATTGTTAATGAATTAAAACAGGGGACATAAAATTTTATATCATTGCGGAACTAACAATTATAACAAAAAAACAGTCCAAATCGTAATCACTTATTTATTTTTGGTTCCCGAATCAGATTGCAGTCTAGAAGACTATTCAGACCTGAGACTCTGAAGTGTACAACTTTTACAATTGCTTTTACACGTCCACATTAGGAGCTAACATACAGCCAACATTAGATAAAATATAAAATAAAAATGATTTGTTCCCCACATGACACTGCGAACTAGATAGCAACGGCTAGGTGTTGTAAAGAGGATGCTCGGCCCACCGTTCCTCACGTGATCTGGAAAAAATAACGACTCAAACAACAAATACCGCGTGTGTAAGGAGGAAAACATCGTGCGATACGGCATTCCTTTATATGAATTAGAACATTTAAAATAGTTTTGAAAACAGCCAGAATATTAAAAACTGTCAGAGGGCACAAACAACTGAATAGTTCGCACACCTATATATACGACAGTGGATAGTTTTTAATGTTTAAGATGTAAAGATTTCCACTGAGTGTAAGCTTGCTTATACCGAGGTATCAACGTTCCTTCTTGGGAAGTCTTTAATGTGGTTCAAATGGTTCAAATGGCTCTGAGCACTATGGGACTAAACTTCAGAGGTCATCAGTCTCCTAGAACTTAGAACTACTTAAACCTAACTAACCTAGGGACATCACACACATCCATGCCCGTGGCAGTATTGGAAGCTGCGACCGTAGCGGTCACGCGGTTTCAGACTGCAGTGCCTAGAACCGCTCGGCCACTCCTGCCGGCGTCTTTAATGTGAACTGTCTTATATTAACCAGGGGAGAAATCTATAACATGTAAAAATGACTGTATTTTCTTGCACTTTCTATGTAGTATTCATAGACCCCATGGCCTGTTACTCGTGAAGGAGATAGGACGCGGCCAGTAACTCCAAAGATATTTTTGTATCTAAATCTTCAAATTGAAAACTTCAGCACTCCTTTTTTTGAAGTGACGAATGATAAACAGCATTTAGTTCAAGTTTAAATACATAAAACTCAGGTTTCTCGCACTTTATTTTAAATAAAGAAATAACGAGGCAATGAGGCAGTTAGTAATGCTTGCTTTTTTAAATTTGGTTAGATGCTGATCAACGAACACAACGAACGTCGTACGTAATGAGTTCATGCTATGTTGCTGTGTCACATAACCAGTCAACTCTGAGCAAAACGTACTCCATGTTCGTCGGAAATGGTGACATGACGTGACGTGTGACCCAGGACAAAACAAGAGTCGTTCGAAGCATACGACAGTGGTGTCAGTCAGCGGCATTACCACTGATATTGCCGCGAGTGATTTTGTCAGGTGTGTCACTAGATAAACTGGGGATACGATGTTAAACTAACGATGTTACTAGAGATCGCGTCGGAGGAGGGACGAAAGACAGCGGCTAATAGCAGGTGGCGCACGTAAAACCGGCTCCGAGTGCAGACTGCTCGCCAATTAAGCACGAATTGTTGGCTACCGCAAGCAGATACAATAAAAAAATAGATAAACACGTAAAACTAGACAATAAAGAAATAATAAGCTAATGCAAATGTCTATATTTACTGAATTGATCTTCTCTTTTATGGGTCGGCCTTAGTGGCCGAGCGGTTGTAGGCGCTACAGTCTGGAACCGGGCGACCCCTACGGTCGCAGGTTCGAATCCTGCCTCGGGCATGGATGTGTGTGATGTCCTTAGGTTAGTTAGATTTAAGTAGGTCTAAGTTCTGGGGGACTGATGACTTCAGAAGTTAAGTCCCATAGTGCTCACAGCCATTTGAACCATTTTTTTTTCTCTTTTAGATTACATTACGATAGGTGCCTTCTTATGCTTCGATGCGTTGTTGCTCGGGCCCTCACATGTCAATGTACACCTTGCGCATTTCAGCCTCATAAATTCCCACAATTTCATTATGATTATCATCCTTCAAGTCGTCTGAAGTTATTGGATTACTTGCGTACACTTTTCCTTTTAGACTTCCTCATAGATAAAAGTCACTAGTGGTTAGGTCTGACAAACGTTGCGACCACGGACTTTAGCTGACACTCCTTTGTTTTGTGAATCTTTCATAAATTCGTTTGACTCGCGTGAAATGTGACAGGTGGCCCATTCTGCTGAAAGACGGCATACGTGCGTTCATGGGGAGGTAAATTGTGCTTAAAATTCCTCAAAGATTCCCTGTTGTTTCAAAAAATATGGGCCTCTCGATCGGACCTGCAGACACGGCACACCAGGCTCCGATGTTTCCACCGTGAAGAGATTCCTCGTTACTCGTACAAGGATTGTTTGTCTACAAGTATCTGGTATCCCGGGAGTACGACCTGTCAGATGTAACCAGGTTTCATCACTCATGAAACAGAGCAGCGGATGCAACATTCCACTCTCACTTGTTTGAAATAGTTACGTAGGGTAAATCACACTTTTAACTTATTTTCGTCTTTCAGTTCGTGGACACATGTCATTTTATTGAGTTTCAAGGCGACATGGTGTTGGACTCTTTCGTGTTCGAATATCCGCGACCGCAGCAATGTACTAAAGGGAGGGGCTCGATTCTTTTTTACGTTTGCAACCGACCCAGTAGTTCGCCACTTTGTCACCGATTACTCTATATTGCTCTTTGCTGCTATGGAAACGCCAGGAAACGTCTTGAGAAATATGTCCTGCGTTTCCTTAAACAGGTAAATTCGTAAGCCACCACTATTGCGATTTTTTTCTTGAAGAGGATACTTTTCGCTCAGATATTTACTTCACGGGTCCTAACCAAGTCGCAACTGCTTTCGTACTGGCAACATAAAATGTAGTCCCAACAGCTTCGAAACAATTGATGACACTTGGCAGGCGACAATGAGCTGGCCGGTTTTTTGCGCTACCCTGTATAAATCCATTGTCGTTTGAAAACTTGGATGTTGACTCACAGAGATTTACTGTTACTACGTAGATGAACGCACTGGCTTGTTTATACACCCCTTGCAGTTTGAGACGTCGTTATGAAAGTCAGTTAACAATATAACTGTGTAGCATTTACCCTGAAACCATCAATGGACAGCGCTACGAAGCCGATGGGAGGTAGAAGTTCTGCGTAAATTGCCATGGGCCGCCGCTGTTCTGCACGGAAGCGGTTGTGCGCCCGCGGTCGACATTTCCCTGTTTGCAGTGCACAAGCCGCTCTCAGCCGGCGGCCTTTGTTCTTCCGGCGCAGGTGGGCGGTGCCGGTCCGTGCCCTCCCAGCGTGCATAGCGACTCCAGGAGCATTTCCAGAGAGGCCGCGAGCGCCATACGTGTTCTGGAGAACCCTTTTGAAGGCGAGTGCGCGGGCGTGTGTAGCTTACGCGGTTCGCGCTATTGATCGCGGGTCGTTAGGGCAGCCGCTGCTAACTACCCCCTCATACGCGAAAGTGAGCAATTCCCTATCCTCGCCGCTGCCTACTCAACCTGCCCCATACCCCCAAACCCTCGCTCAGGCATTTCGCAAACTACGACGTGAATCGATCGTGCTTTGGGACTTGCAAAATCGAAGAGTACCTGTTGTGAGAGCTCTAAAAATGTTCAGCTACACGGAGGTACGTTCCGTTTCTGCAACTAAATGAAAAGCAGTATGTTTTTTGCCATGCTTCTTTTTTGGAGAAGCATCTTCAGTGGCCTGTAATACATGTTTCTTTTTATACAGACAATAAATGTATTATGTAATAGTTACATTTGTAGTAGTTACACTATGATTTGTTGATGAAATTCGAAAATACTTTTGTAGCACAACTTTCGTGAGGTTAAAGCATCTTTAGTGTTAATTATGATTTCCAATGTTGTTAGTCCATATTTGTGGTCCTGGAGATGTGTCCATTCGGTCCATATAGTTCAGCTCCCTGATTTCCGGTGTTTTTCGACCGCGTTTATTACAACACACCACTTACATTCTCCACTATGTGATCAACAAACGCCGACCATTGTGGCCGAGCGGTTCTAGGCACTTTAGTCCGGAACCGCGCTGCTGCTACGGTCGCAGGTTCGAATCCTGCCTCGGGCATGGATGTGTGTTCTAAGTCCAGCATTTGTAGACTTAGAGAAAGCTTTTGACAATGGTGATTGGAATACTCTCTTTCAAATTCTGAAGGTGGCAAGAAGGGATCGGTTGGTAGGACATGTTCTGAGGCATCAAGGGATCACAAATTTTGCATTGAAGGGCAGCGTGGAGGGGAAAAATCGTAGTGGGAGACCAAGAGATGAATACACTAAGCAGATTCAGAAGGATGTAGGTTGCAGTAGGTACTGGGAGATGAAAAAGCTTGCACAGGATAGAGTAGCATGGAGAGCTGCATCAAACCAGTATCAGGACTGAAGACCACAACAACAACAACAAGTGTAGGGGACTGATGACCTCAGATGCTAATTCCCATAGTGCTCAGAGCCATTTTTTTGATCATACCTTCCTCGCTGCCCAACCTTCCTTCATTCGCTCGCTGTGTTTCTGTTTCCGGTCCTCTGTCCATGCTTCTTGTCGGCTTCGTGTCTTCAGCTTCATCTTGGTTGGCTTTTTGGTTGTCCATATTTCGGTTGTGACCTTGCTTGAGTTCTTCGGTCCATTTTACGCCTGTTCGTTTTGTAAGTAGGCTGTTTAGGTTTTCTTATTGGTAACGCCACGTAGCGCTCTGTGTGAGAATCACTGGCTGTGCTGTGTGCAGTCTGTGTCTAGTTTGCATTGTTGTCTGCCATTGTAATGTTGGGCAGCGGCAGCTGGATGTGAACAGCGCGTAGCGTTGCGCAGTTGGAGGTGAGCCGCCAGCAGTGGTGGATGTGGAGAGAGAGATGGCGGAGTTTTGTAATTTGTCATGAACTGCTATATATATTATGACTATTAAGGTAAATACATTGTTTGTTCTCTATTAAAATCTTTCATTTGCTAACTCTGCCAATCAGTAGTTAGTGCCTTCCGTACTTTGAATCTTTTATTTAGCTGGCAGTAGTGGCGCTCGCAGTACTGCAGTAGTTAGAGTAATGAAGATTTTTGTGAGGTAAGTGATTTCTGAGAGGTATAGTTACATGTTACTCAGGGCCATTCTTTTTTAGGGATTATTGAAAGTCAGATTGCGTTGCGCTAAAAATATTGTATGTCAGTTTAAGCACAGTCTTGTATAAATTGTTCAAAGGGGCCGTTTCAGTTTGTCACACTGCATCTCATGTAGTTTACTTTTCTTAATGAAGTTTCTGAATTTAATGTGTCGTTTATTGTGTCTGGTGTGATGTTGAGTTGGTTCAGGTCGTTTTTTACCTCTGCCACCCATTCGTTGTTTCTAGTGGTTACCCAGTCAAAGATCTGTTTGGTAAGTATAGGTGTCCACAGAATTGTAGTCTGCGGTTTCTCATCCCTTCTGTGATTGTCTCCGTATGTTTGTATAGTTCCTTCGTAGGTTTCTTGATTCATGTTCCATTGTTAGTTGCACCAAATATTTTTCTAGGTATTTTCCGTTCTGCTTTTTCTAGTTGTCTGATACGTGTATGCCCTAGGATTAGTATGGTCACTGCTGCATATTGTGCCTCCGGGAGCACCACCTAGTGACATAATTCGGCTTTTTGTGAGATAGACTTCTTGCTGTAATGATTCCACACTATTTTGTATGCCTTGTCCAGTTTAGTTTTTCTCTCTTAGTTTGTGTCTCTGTTATGTCCTCTCATTTGTAGTGTTTCACCGAGGTATTTGAAGTTTGCCGTTTTGTAAATCGTGCCATACTTTGTGTTCAGAGATGAGAGTTTCTTTGTGCTCATGGACTGTGTCTTTTCGTAAGAGATCTGTAGTCCAGTTTTGGAAGCGATTTCGTGTAGTTTTTCAACAGCTTCTTTTGTTTCGTTTATACCATTCGTGACAATCGCCAAATCGTCTGCATAAGCCAGGCATTTAATCTGCAGGTATCCTAAGGTTATCCCTGCTGATATATTTCCCATTCTTTTATTACCTTATCTAACACTAGATCTAAATGGAGGGGTGAGAGGCCATCGCCTTGTCGGACACCTGTGCGAATTTCAAAGGGCTCTGATAGTTCCTCACAGAACTTTACCGCGAGCACAAGAGAAATATCAAGGCAATCAGTTTCAAATGGCTCTGAGCACTATGGGACTTAACATCTGAGGTCATCCGTCCCCTAGAACTTAGAACTACTTAAACCTAACTAACCTAAGGACATCACACACATCCATGCCAGAGGCAGGATTCGAACCTGCGACCGTAGCGGTCGCGCTTTAGGCAATCAGGAATTTCACACATGAGTGTTTGGAAAATCCTGAAGCTCCAATAATTCCATCCATACCATGTATCCATGCATCAGGAACCATATGGCGATGACGTCCAAAACCGTCTAACGTTTTGTCATTCGGCAGTTCAGCGGATGCAAACAAAACCAAAACGCTTTTGCCTGAGTACTTTTCTCCGATGAGGCAACATTCACAAACCACGGCGAAGTTAATCGCAATGACATGCATTACTGGAGTGAATAGAACGCACACTATATTCGAGTCAACCATCAGCGCCTTGGTCAGTTAATGTTTGGTGTGGTATAATTGGCGATAAACTGATCGGTCCATGTTTTATCGATGGTAATTTGAATGGCAACCAAATATTGAAACCTACTTGAGAATGAACCGCTAGATATACTTGAAGACCTGAGCATCGTACTTCGACACAACATGTGGTTTCAACATGATGGTTGACCAGCACATTGTTCATTAGTAGCGCGCGATGTACTAGATCGACTTTACCTTGGTCGCTGGATCGGCAGGACAGGTCCTGTGAATTGGTCAGCAGATCGCCTGACCTTACCTCGCTAGAGTTTTTCGTATGGGGTTATCTAAAAGATATCGTCTATCAGGAAACGCCCTACCACTCGTGAAAAAATGATGCAAAGAATAAGAGATACTTGCGCTGCAATTACACCAGACATGCTATCAAGATGTGAGCAGCGATTTACAGCACGAGTCAATAAATGCATCGAATTGGAGGTCATCACTTTGAACATTTGATTTCATAAAACGGTGAGATGTAAGGGATTTGCGGACAAGAAGCAGGCCGAAAGTGAGAGGCGACGGGACTCACTGGAAACAAGCACCCCGACATTCATTTACTTGCAAGTATTTGCAAATAAACAACAATAAAACGAAACCAATCGTTCCTTTTCAGGACCACCAAATCTTAAACGGGAATACGTTCATCTTTGGTTAGTCTTTTCCTCAGTTAGTCTTTTACTTTGTTTACTCTGTTAGTTAATGAGTTCACTCGTTAGTAAGAAGGATGTTTGGTTAGTTAGTTAGCTAATCAGATGATTTGTTTGATAATTAAAAGTTGTGTCGCCTCATGACCACGAAACAAACAAAACTTATCCGAATCTGCGGAAAAAATTAATATTGGGGTCAACATTTGTAAAACTCTAACTCCTCTCTCTCAAACGTCACCCTATGGGGAGAGAGGGAGAGTTTTAGTTTTAGCGAATCAAAATTTAAAGTAAATATGTATTTTTCATTTGTTTGTAACCATTTTAGACGCAAAAATGGTAATATGGATTTTCTTGAATTACAGCGACAACTACCAAGAGTCAAAACAAATGTTTTAAGACAAAATGTACGTAGTTTTTTTATGTAGAATATGATTCTGCAATAAAAATGGGGGTTCCCAATTGAAATTTTAAAGTTGCCTCCCGCCCAACCCCCAGGGGGCTGGGGTGGCGGGCTAATTTTAGCACCAGCAGATGTCCTCTTCGAAAATAATCAACTTTGGATTCTACGCATTTTTCCTGTGAATCTTATTTTTCGAGTTATTCTGGTTTGTCAACTTAAAATTTACACCATGTATATACAGGGGGTGAAATATAAGTCCAATAAATATCGGTCTGGAAGTGAATACTTTGTGATAAGTCTAGTAGACATGCTTACTTTCCTCAATAATAACGTATTTACAGGAGGTGTTAACGTGGCGTCCATTCATGACAACTCATATCTCAGCCCTCCGGTGGAAAAATTGACGCACCCTTCGAAATATACCCGTTTGTTGTTGTTCCTGCTGGCACGCATTGAAGGTGCCGCTCTGTAGTGTCCTCGTATCGTTAACTGGCAAGGCGTAGACCAGTTCCTTCAAGTGTGCCCATAACCAAAAGTCAAGGGGATTCAGGTCTGTGGAAAGGGCAGCGCAAGGTGTGGGGCTATCCTGGACCACTCCAACTATCCTGAAACGTCTGTGTCAGATGTTTGCGCACATTGTGACGGAAGTGTGCTGGTGCGCCATCATGCGTGAACCACATTTGTATTCGTTAAATAGCTCAGTCTCTAGCAAGGTAGGCAATACGCTAATGGGGGAGTCCAGATAGTGTACCGAAGTTAACCTCTGTGGTAGTACGTGTGGCCCTATTAATCTATCTCCAAGCACGTCTGCCCATACGTTGATTGAGAATAGGTGTTGATGCCCTCTTTCCTGAATTTCTTCGGGTTTTACATGCCCAAACATGCTGGTTATGAAAATTCGCAACACTAACTATTGTGAACCCTGCCTCGTCGGTAAGAAAAAGTCTTAGATGTGAATAGTGGATCTACGGCACACTTACGCTACAGCCATTGACAGAACCGCCGTCTACCTTGATGTCCAGTGGCTTTAGGGCCTGAACGCGCTGTACATGGTACACCCACAAAAATCACGAACAATCACCACCCGATGACAGAGTGACTCACACCTTCTCCTGCTGCTAATCGTCGCAAACTGGTCCCAGGGTTTTTTTTCCCTACAGAACGTAGCACGCGCTCCTCCATGTCAGGCGTGCGGGCTGTGCTGGCCCTTCGACTGTCAGCCTTCCGAGGTGCAGAGGTACCTGTGTCCCTCAGACGCTGGAGAAGTCTGTCGAACAGCTTATCAGAGGGCACTCTGTGCTATGGATATTTTGCAGCGTAGATGGCACGGCCTCGCAGCCTATGTTCATTAGCTAAACTATAGCAGAATATCATATCCGCAATTTCATGTTAACATGTGGTACAAGAGAGAAAATGTAAATGTACTACACCGCTTGTACGTACAAACTGCGCAGTAACAGTAAGTACGTAAGTAAATTCTCGTTTGGAAGAACGTAGAACACCGTGATACGTACCCAGGGTTGGCAGCACTGTGTATAAGGCACATGAACACGACGAAAACAAAACTAGCCTGCAACACGACTCTAACCACACAAGTGACTGCAGACATCCTAATGGTAGGTGGAGAACTGTAAGTAAGACACAATAATATCCTGCCAACACATTTGACGTCTACAGTTCGTGGTCTAGTGGCTAGCGTTGCTGGCTCTGGATCACGGGGTGCCTGGTTCGATTCCCGGCCGGATCATCATCATCATCATTCGTGATAGTGGCTAGATTGGACTGAGTAAAACATTGGAGTGTGAAAAAATTGGGACTTTGTACAGGCGCTGTTGACCGCGCAATTGAGCGCCCCACAAACCAAACATCATCATCATCATCATCAACAACACATTTGACGGAGCCAATGCAACGACTGTGCTAATATCCGCAACCAAGCGTCGTGCAGCCCTTCCAATAAACACGTGTTTGTTTCGGAAAGTATAAGTTTCTAGACCCGTGTTTATTGGACATTTCTCTTGTTTCTAGGAATTTCTGCTAGTCAGACACGTTCAAAGTATTCGACTCTTTTTATTGAAAACTGTATACAACATTACATCAGCATTTACTTCGTTTGCAGACTAATAATTATACCAGTTGCGCCTGTTGCCTGTTTTGTAGATTGCATGCAGCGCCTATTGATGCGTGCGTGGCTCCACGTTGGCAACACTGCCCCCAATCGCCCCCCCCCCCCCCCCCCCCCCACGGCAATGTAGTCTATCAGTCACAAAGTAATTTTAATTGGATTACATAGGTTTTGAGAAAGCGAGAAAGAGAAAATACAGATATCTCCGTAAACAATGCAGCTGAGAAGAGAGATAATACATCTCTTCCGTCACTTAGGGAGAAGTATTTCACAATTTTTTGGCTGAAATCCATATTGTTGTGGCGTAACAAGCTAGTTGCGCCACACTGATAAGGGAGCCGAAAGGCACGCGTACACACACGCCGACTGGCGTCAAGTCTGGAACAGGATACGTTATGACTGCTATAAAGAAAATACGTAGCTTTGGAATATACTTAACTTTTAATCTTTGTTGGTTTACAACGTTCTTCTTGAGACATTTATACGATAACTCTCAAAGTAGGTAAGGCTAATGGCGCCTTGCTAGGTCGTAGCCATGGACTTAGCAGAAGGCTATTCTAACTGTCTCTCGGCAAATGAGAGGAAGGCTTCGTCCGTATTGTCGCTAGCAATGTCGTCGTACAACTGGGGCCGAGTGCTCGTCCGTATCTCGAGACCTGCCTTGTGGTGGCGCTAGGTCTGCGATCACACAGTGGCGACACGCGGGTCCGACATGTACTAAATGGACCGCGGCCGATTTAAGCTACCACCTAGCAAGTGTGGTGTCTGGCGGTGACACCACACATATTACGGTATCTTTAACCACAGATACACAGAACGTCGCCAACAGGCCGCATGCGGCCCACCATTGATCCGATGGCGGCCCGCCCCTCACTGTTATTTCGACGCGTTATTTCTGAACTTGCGCACTTGAGTAACAGTGCAGTCGCTGTAACAAGAGCGGCATGTGGGTCATACTGGAATCGCCTTGTGTACTCGTCTGTGGTTCGTGTATTCTACAGTACATATCTTCCGTTAGTGAGTTTCACCAGTCCACGTAAACTAATCAGTTGGAACATTATGACCACCAAACCACTATCGATATAAACCCGTCCAGGCGATAGCAGCATCAACTGGCGAGGAATGACTGCTAGTCAGACACACGCGCCCGCCGCATGCACTATCAGTGATCTTGCTGTCCGTGTGTAGAATGGGGGATGTGCGCGATGTGTCTGAGTTTGACCGAGGGCCGATTGTGATGCCTTAGAGGCTCGGCACTAGCATTTCGAAATCTACACGACTTGTTGGACGTCCGAGGAGTGGTGGGGTGGGTGCCACACGACTTGTTGGACGTCCGAGGAGTGGTGGGGTGGGTGCCTTCAAAGAATGGTGTCCAGATGTCGTGGGCTCAAGCGGCCACCCCTCATTACAGATGTCGGACGTCGTGGGCTGCGCAGACTGGTAAAAGAGGACAGGTGACGAACTGTGGCGGAACTAACTTCAGACTTTAATGCTGGGCACAGTACAAGGGTGTCTGAACAAACGATGCACCGAACACCCGTAACGATGGGCACCAGAAGGCGACGACCCATGCATGTACAGGTAGCGCAGTGGTTAGCACACTGGACTCGCATTCGGGAGGACGACGGTTCAATCCCGCGTCTGGCCATCCTGATTTAGGTTTTCCGTGATTTCCCTAAATCGCTCCAGGCAAATGCCGGGATGGTTCCTTTCAAAGGGCACACCCGACTTCCTTCCTCATCCGCCCCTAATCCGATGAGACCGATGACCTCGCTGTCTGGTCTCCTCCCCCAAAAAACCAACCAACCAACCATGCATATACAGTCATGCTCAAAAGTATCCGAACGACCTGAATTGCATTTCGCCTGATTCGCATGCAATCCACATAACGCAGCTGTCTAGCAGGTCCTCTAATCGCTCCTTGGTACAGTCGTATCGCAATAACTCAAGATGTAAAGTAATACTACGATACTACAAATATCAGGGAACACCTTATCACAGGTAAGACTGTCCTTAAGGCTTGTAAGCTCACATTTATTACAATAAATGACATACCTGAAATGCTACCACTCTTATTATTACGTCAAATAGGTAATGCACGTAGTAGGTTCATCGTATTCATGATTTCCTCTTCAAAGTAACCTACGGTACTTATTATTTAACACAAAATGACATTAAAAATTTAAGTTATTTACGAGCATCTAGTTGAGAATATGCATGAAGTTCAAATGACACGACGAACCGTCTCGTTCTGCATATGGATTCAAACCCAGGTCATGCAGACTAAGCAAAGATTTCGTGACTGACGGAAACTAACAGTCATTCCTGATTAGGCATACACAGAGTGATATACCTCGATTTTAGACAGTATCAATTAGCAAATACCAACTTTAAATTACATAACGCAAACATTTTTAACGGACGCGAATTCCTACCCAGCACCTATTGTCCCTGTTAACGAACTACGAGAGATGTTAAGTATTGCTTCTTGAAAAGTAACTTATTTGAAATGCCGTGAGGTAAAGCTTTGTGTTGGACAGGGATTCGAACCCAGAACCTAATAAGATAGATATCGAAGCACAATCAACAGTGACATATGGGATTTTCTCGGCAGTAGCTAGATGTTTCAACTGAAATGACGAGACGAAACATTAATTTTTTCCTTCTCAGGACTCCAACCCGGCACATATCGCTGCAATATTCTAGAGAAAACGAACGTTAAATATGGGTTTGTTGCACCAGCAGCGACATTGAGCATGCTTGAACTAGATATAATATGACGAAGAGTTCAGTGCTGACTGGGAATAGAGCTCCACACATATTGTTGTTGACTACACACAAAGAGACGTCAGCTACCGAATTTTTCTCCACCAGCAGCTTGGAATAACATCTTGAACTTACAGTGATCTCGCAAATAGTTCTGTCTCTCACTGGGAGTCAAAAACGTCAAATATTGTTAGTGTTGACAACGAATGAAAATACATTAAAAATCGAAATTATTATCCACCAGCAGATAGGTGTTCTCATGCTAGAGCTTGATAATACATAATGAAATCATTAGTGCGGTGCCAGGATTCGAACCCATTCACGTGCAATATGTGGAGATGTTGAGGAATTTGCAGTTTTCAACAAACAACAAATTGTGGCCGAGCTGTGTTGTCACGAAGGGATCAAATTCCGCGTTAAGGGCGGTCTGAGTTTCATTCCCAGTTCAGAACCAATTTTATCGGCATACAGAAGCTCGGATAAAAGATGGAATAAGTGTCCTGTGAGCCTACAAAGCGTTTGTTTCGTCACTAGAAATAAATAACTAGTATAAGAAATGTCGCCACTCCAGATTTTATTGTGGCTCAGCCTAACGTCTACTTGGTAGAGAAGGAATATCATTTTTAATGTGAATTTCAGACCACAATGCCATTATATCTTCTTGACTTGGTGTAGCCAGAAGAGAATGGAATCTGTCTCTCCCTATCTAAAATCGTTGACCTAACTTGAAATCGAACCCAGACCATAGATATATGAACCTATCATCAGCCCAACAGACCACCAAACCCTCATCTCAGTGGCTCATTTTTCTATCATAACGCCATTGTACCATACTGGCTGAGAATTCTGACACACAGGCTCCCTGTACAATTTGCAGCATGTTCAGTAAATTCATTTACTTTGTTGACTGAATCACCATGAACTAGCTACCTCGGCTACTCAGTGCATGCATTCAACTTTATTTTGTAATCACCAATATAAAATCACGTAACTGCCACCAACACAGAACTGCCAACAGTGTAGGATGCAGAAATTTAAGCCGGCCGAAGTGGCCGTGCGGTTAAAGGCGCTGCAGTCTGGAACCGCAAGACCGCTACGGTCGCAGGTTCGAATCCTGCCTCGGGCATGGATGTTTGTGATGTCCTTAGGTTAGTTAGGTTTAACTAGTTCTAAGTTCTAGGGGACTAATGACCTCAGCAGTTGAGTCCCATAGTGCTCAGAGCCATTTGAACCATTTGCAGAAATTTAAATAGGAAGTGTTCCTTTCCACTTGAGCTACTCTATTGCGCTATCTGTTTGTTTAAAACGTCGTGCAGTGCAAAAGAAAAGGTATAACTGTTTGTCTCTCATAAGTATTGACCTGGCGATATGCATTATCCCACGGCGCTGTGGAATGCTGAAGTTCTGGAGGAATTGTTGTGACTTCTGGAGCTGTTTTAGCTGCGCGTCAGCTAGTAGCGTAATGGTAAGTATCGCGCACGGTAGAATAGATGTTGGGATTTCGAGTACGTTCACTGCTATATTTTTTAAAACGCAATTCTGCTGTCTGCTAAAATTATCAATCTACTGGAACTTGTAACATAATTTCCTTCACTTCTCAACCCAAAATAGTCGTATGTGGAAAAAGGGCTAACTTCTGCGACATTTTGTTCATTTCAGATTTAATAGACAACCAGACAGTAGATGCATCTCGAAACTTTTGTGTTATGTATGGGTAGAGCGCATCGTGCCAAAATACATCGAAAAAGTATTTTCTACATTAGCTGTCGTCTGGTAGTGGCATTTTATTCTTCTTAAAACCTTGTTTGACAGATTTATCTCAGAACAAGTTTTCTACATGCATGTAATCAATAAACTGCATGTGCATTTTCAAAAAATGGCTCTGAGCACAATGCGACTTAACTTCTGAGGTCATCAGTCGCCTAGAACTTAGAACTAATTAAACCTAACTAACCTAAGGACATCACACACATCCATGCCCGAGGCAGGATTCGAACCTGCGACCGTAGCGGTCACGCGGTTCCAGACTGAAGCGCCTTTAACCGCACGGCCACACCGGCCGGCTGTGCATTTTCAGACTGTTATAGATAACATCAGAGAATTCGCATATATCGTTGATGATTAATTTCTCTCTCATGTTTACTATCGTTTTAACAACATTAAAGGAAACCTTACGAAAATTGTGAACTGTATTGTAGAAAATGAAATAAAACTACCCACGATTACTTTACGACGAAAGTCTGTTTTAATAAAACTGAGTATCTGTACACAAGCGTGCCTCTATCGTCACGAATTGGTAAAATACTACTCAGTTAGAATTTGATTGGGTCTGTGTTTAATTGGTACGCTGTGTCATATTCAAGAGGTATGCAAATGTGGCATTTCATAAATAAAGTTCTGTATTCCTAGAAACCCAAAATTTGCTTGTCAGCAGCGGAAAGAGGCGTTACCTGTTGTGCAGCATTGTAAGTTTTTCACCATTGCACTATGTGCCGAAAGTATTTTCTTGCGATTTCCTTGTCGATGTTTGATCTGACTGTTTGTAGCTCTTTCACAGAAGGGATAGAAAGGCTACACAGTATGAGACTGGAACTGCGAACCATATCAGACGCTTTTTCACAGGTCAGCACGTTACCACAGAGCTGGCGAAGAAGTATGTGCCTGAGATTCCTCTTACGAGACCAATAGTGGCTAGAACTCGTAAACTGCTATTTGTAGGACGAGATTAGTTGCGATTTCCACGTGAAACGACTTTCGTGGGCTGAAAACCGTAAATTTACAATCTTTTGTTACGCCTCAAGAGATAATAACTCAGATTATTCAATGGAAATGACAGGTAAAATCAAGTGAACTTTGAGGCTTAATTCCGTGCACACCAGGAAGTAACTCGTCGATCATAGAGTTGCCAAACATATATTGCCTTGTTGACAAATCTCAGTTACAATGGCAGCAGGAAGAAGACGAACCGATGTGATCTTACAGCGGGCTGGGAAGTAATCATATCTGGTGTCTCCGAGTCGCGGCTGCTACGGCCTGGAATACGTAATGCGTCTGATTCGCGTTTATGTAACTAGGTTTAGGGACTGGAGCGTAGTTACTAATAATAGTCAGAACTGACTGCAAACTAAGTGTCATAAATCAGTAACTCCCATAGTTGTTTTTATATTTTTTTCGTAAGTGTGCTCAAAACTAAGAAGCTCATTCACAGAAGTTTTCGTGCCTCGCCGATAGTCGAGCACAACAAACAAATAAGTAAAAAATGAATGTGTGTGTTGCCAAAAGGCAAGAGATCTTACTGCCGTCCGATATACGTCGCTGTCAGTTCTTCCATATGATTTGGTCGACATGACCTGTTTCAAGTTGTGTATGACACACAATGTTTTTGAAAATCAATTGTTTTCCTTTGCAATAAACAGTAGATTTTCATTCTAAGCTATCCAAGTACAAAATTTTCGCAATATTAGTTTAAATTTAATATTCGCTTCTATAATGTAGGAAAGTATTTCACAGTTGCAAAATCTTACACTTAGTCGCTGACCAGCTCAGAGTGACATAAGTTTAAGTAACCTAATGTAGAGAAGACAGTTTGCCAGTGCTCTTTCGGACCGGAAAATACGCAAGTCACTGATTGGGCTCCATAAGTACACTGTAACAGTAATTTCTGTGTGTATGCAATGCATACTGATTAGAATTTAGTGGTGCTCTCTCTCCCACTTCTGTATACAATATGCCTGACCTAAACGGGTCCTTTATCATTACAGGCCCTGGGCAGTTCAACATCATACTGACAACAGTAATGTGCTTATACTGACAACCTGACTGTTCGTTTTACCTGATTTTGTAATTATTTAAATAAAACAACATGACCTTCCAGTGGGAGACATTTCGTCCCTCTTTTCCTTCTGTGAAATTTGTCACTAAGCTTTTTGCTTTCCAGCCAGCGAAATGCTGCAGAGTATGGCCGGCAAACGATTCACAATCCACGATTTACTTCCGTTAAGACGATTTCTTTAAACATTGTCGTTGCTGAAGGAATTTACTTTTGTCTTAAATCGTCTCATGCAGCAAAGTTCACAGATATCGCAAATAGGAAAAAGCTCATTATCCAGGTAAGAAGGTTGTAAAACAAACTTCCCACAGTTTGTGTCAGGTTGATCTTTTCGTCTGATAGCACTGCGTAAGTATTTTGTCTATGAGGTATCACAAGTAGGGTTCCTGTAGCTGTGGGAATCATTGGTTGAAAACGAGTTTAATACCAATGGGTACAGTACTGGTAAATATTGAAGATGATTATCAACCTAACTCTGAGTTCATCCGCAAACTGCGGCGAATTTATAACATTGAAGCTAGACTGTGTATCCTTGTCTTCTTGAGAAGGCATTGGAAGGCATTTACACACACTTATACAATAATATGAATATATCGAACCCTATAGTTAACGTTGCTCTCATAAACTACTTTCGATTTTTAATTCTTATGGGTCTTCAGCGTGCAATATGTGTTGTAGATACAGTCTTAGAGCAAAAAATTGACGGCCGAGTCGTTCACGTAAGGTGGGCAATACAGTCGTGCTCCTCTCAAAATCCTATGTCCGGCAATATTCTCGATCTGGCAACATTGTAGACTGTGGCACTTCGCAGAGGAAGTCTTGACTTCAGTCTTAGTACTTTATTCTTGACTACGACCGTAGTCTTGAGGTAAAACGCGAGACTAGCTAATACGACGTCTGCTAACTAAAAGCACACGCCAACAAAGTTTTTATCGCCCCTTTCCTCTCGGTGCTGAAGCTATGAGTGTAATTCAAGCGAATCTACAATAGATTCCGCTTTTGGTCACACTGGTAATAATAGTTTGGTCCACCAACGTTTTAGCGAAAGATTTCTTTGCCGACCATCTGCTTCTGGACACCGCATGCGTCTGAGTTCTCTGGGACCCGTTTACTGCCTACCGGCGGGGGCTGAGGCACTGCATTGTCTCGCCGTCTGCCGACAACGTCTGCTCTACTCCGCACTCTCGACCATGTAAAATGCTTTAATGTTGTTGACTGGTGACCCATAAAATCTGTCTACGATTTGTGTTTCACTCTTGATAGCAAAGGAGGCACAAAACCGTTTTTATTTGATGATTATTTTATTACACTAGAATGCAATACATGAATGCGGCACAGAATTAATTTCATTGTTTCTGATCCAGTGCACTACAGTTAAAGCATCACATTCTGTTCTTTTTCCTTTAATGGGAGGTTCCTCAAATAATTCATTATTGTCATGGATTCATATGTGTTAGTCAAGGCACAGAGAGTAAATGCAATGTAATGTGTTTGGTTTCTTTCTTTGATTCTCTATGGTAAATGGATGCAAAAGATTGTGTCAATACCTATTAGAACCTGCTCTATAGCTACTCAGGTAAACTGCTTGTTTTGAGGTCTATACCTTAATTAATGGAGAAATGGTTCAAATGGTTCTGAGCACTATGGGACTTAACATCTGTGGTCATCAGTCCCCTAGAACTTAGAACTACTTAAACCTAACTAACCTAAGGACATCACACACATCCATGCCCGAGGCAGGATTCGAACCTGCGACCGTAGCAGTCCCGCGGTTCCGGACTGAGCGCCTGAACCGCTAGACCACTTAATGGAGAAGTGAACGCTGTTCAGAAGTGATATTTAAAATATTCAATTGGATTTAAGGCGACAAAACTGCCCATATTTGAAGCTACCCAGAGAAAAAGTAAGTTGCTAGAGCCGCTGCTAGCAAATGTCTGCAGGGAGTTCCTAATTGCTACTGTGGAAATTTAGCATAGCGGCCATATAGTAATCAAGAGGTTCATTTCCTTCATTCTTATCACCCTGGCATGTGAGTCTTAAGTGAAGAACTATATTGAAATTCGTATCGCTGATGGTCGATTCGAATTTCTTCAGAGACACTGTTATTGCGAAGCAGCTTGGCAGTCAGAAAGCCAAGATCTATGACCATTAACACAACTTACTGAGTCGAGCTAACAAGAGAATTTGATGTGTAAAGGTTTTCTTCCGATTTCGATACAGAATTTTTTCTGGAAATTCGCAGCTCCATAAAACATATCAGAAAAAAAGCTCGCACACGCTGGCCCTTACCACGGTTAGAACTGACGACTGATTGAGCCATTCTGACCCAAGACAGGGGCTGTACCACCGGGCTATAGACACACTGCTGCCTGTACGCCGCTCTCATCGTGGTATTTGTCGCTCAGCCTCATAACGCATCGTGAAAGATAATAAAAGTTGTCACTTACGTGAAGAATAGCATTTCTGTAGGCAAAAAACTGAATTTTCTGTCTCAGTGTCTTAGTTTACATGAGGATTACATAGCACGAGTCATTCAAATGGAAAGGGAAAATCAAGTGAATTTAGCGAGTCGGTTCAGTACCATACGCGGAAGTGATTGCCCTGTCACAATGTTGCCTAATGTTTGTGACGATGTTGCCAATTCGCAGCTGTGCTAGGAACAACTCTGCAGCGGTATGCGAGGAGAATCCCGTGCTCGTGTCATAGGAGGATATGGAGAGGAGGCGCGGGGTTTGTTTAATATGCAGCGTTATCTCCTACCAGTTGTGTCAAACATTCAAGTCTATAATCTTCCAACACGATTACAGTTTCCTACAAAATATATACGAATAAAACACCTTGTTACTTTGTGACAAAGATTATTTCAGTACAATAAAAAGTCTTTGGAAATCACTTATGCCCACCTGTCACAAAAGTAAGATAACAAACACTTTGCACCTCGAAATCCATTGCACCTACGTGCAGTCTTGTGACGTTTAAATAAATCGACTTAACGGAACTAAATCGTGGTTTGTGAATCGTTTACCGACCGTTCTCTCTCGCATTTCACTGGTTGGAAGGCAAAAAGCTTACTGACAAATTTCACAGACGGAAAAGGGGGACGAAATGTCTCCCACTAGAAGGTCATGTTGTTTTATTTAAATGATTACAAAACCAAGTAAAACGAACAGTCAGGTTGTCAGTATAAGCACCTTACTGTTGTCAGTATCATTTTGCACTGCCCAGGGCCTGTAATGATAAAGGGCCCGTTTAGGTCAGGCATATTGTATACATAAGTGGAAGAGAGAGCACCACTAAATTCTAATCCGTATGCATTGCATACACACAGAAATTACTGTTACAGTGTTCTTATGGACCCCAATGAGTGAATTGCGTATTTTCCGGTGAGAAAGAGCACTGGCAAACAGTCTTCGCTACATTAGGTTACTTAAACTGGTGTCACTCTGAGCTAGAATTTATGGTCAGCGCCTAATGTTGCCTAATGTTTGTGACGATGTTGCCAATTCGCAGCTGTGCTAGGAACAACTCTGCAGCGGTATGCGAGGAGAATCCCGTGCTCGTGTGTCACTCTGAGCTAGAATTTATGGTCAGCGACTAAGCGTAAGGTCAATGAGCAGGATGCGAGTTTTGCAAGTGTGAAATACTTTCCTACATTATAGAAGCGTATATTAATTTTGAAGTAATATTGCGAAAATTTTGTACTTGGATAGCTTAGAATGAAAAACTTTCTGTCTATTGCAAAGGAAAACAAATGATTTTCAAAAACATTGTCTGTCATACACAACTTGAAACAGGTCATGTCGACCAAATCATACGGAAGAACTGACAGCGACGCATATCGGAAGGCAGTAAGATCTCTTGCGTTTTGGTTTGGAACTACTCGATAGCCATTTCTAGGCCCAAGTAAATGAAGAAAGGCAGCGCGTTTTTGTTATCAAGTAACGTCTTCATCAATTACTTTAGTTTTAATGTAATCTACGAGTTATTACTGATGTTTGATATTAACATGAAAAGGATTCCGTAGACAGGGAAAGAACCTGTTCTTGGGAAACTACTTCTATAGTGACCAAAAGGCATCAAATGATCTTCAAGTACAGTGTTCCAGCAGTGGTATGAAGAAAATGTTAGTAATAATGACGGTAATAATGGAATTATCCGGTAACTTCACACTTCCCAGTGGATTTTCTCGAACTAAGAAATTTGCTGAATTTGTGAAAATTTCAAAATGGCTACACATCGAGCCTTTGATGCCTAGAAGAGTCTTTACATCCCGCTGACATGAGAATAACATAATCTCCGCTTCAGAAGCTTGCTTCTACTTATTCATTTAATAGTCTCTCGTTTTTTCCACCGTGACTAATTTTGTAAGCTAAGCACATCACCTGTTACAACACACTCCTGGGGCTGGGAAATGTGGCCACAATGGTCTGGCGGAACGAACTATCACAGGTGCAATGAGTGGGTTCAGGCATCTACTTTTAAGAGGCACAAACAGATTTACTTTACCCCTGGTAACATCAAGAGAAAGACGTTATAATCCAGAATCCGCATTAAACATCACGTTCCTTCATTACCAACTGGGCAGAGCCGGTTTACGTTGGGAAATGACATAGCGGAAGTCATGGTAAACAGAAATACAGTCGCCAGTAAACTTACTTACATTAGAAAATTTTGTTTTATTTGATGAATCGATAGCCATTTAAAGGAACAGGGCTCTTACTTTAGTTGTACTTGATTGAACTAGAGTCGTTGAAAAATTTGGTGCTGGACTGTGATTCGAATTCGTATCTCCTCTTTCGAGGATCTGAATCTCTGGGAACAGTACAGTTCAATCATTTCGTTCCTTTTCTCAAGACTGCAGTCTTCTCTAGGTTTCCTCCAACGGTAAATATATGGGTCCGAATCCTGATCCAGTACAAAAATATTCATAATTTCATTTCAAGCCCTATTACGTGCACACCGGCCTGTTAGTGAAAATTAACGTGTATTTTTAATGTCTGTTCATATGTTGCCAACAATCACAATAGGTGTCGTTATTTCTGGTCAAACACGCGCACATCTTACTATTGGTAGTAAGCAACTGATACTTAAGCTATGTTCGTGGATGCACGGTAGGTGTGCAGTTCGATTGCCGCTTAGGCACAAAAGTTTGTATCCTTATTTTAGAGTCAAACATCTAACAGCTGGTAAGAAAAACCGATACGTAACATTTGATTTTACTTAGTTAACAATCCGATTACATGTTGGGTTCGTATCTCCGTCACAGAACTTCATGTCATGCACTTCATCTTTAAATGCATGAACACTTTGTTAATTCAGAATAGAGGTATATCAGATATCTTTCGTGGTTAGTTAACACGAACGAAAGGGTCTTGATAGAAGTCCTGGTTTATTACAAAAACTGTCGTCTTTTATTTTCAAGTTTAGATTTGGTTACTGGTATTGGCATAAACTTCAGTAATTCATGACTCTTCATGGCTAGTTGTCAATATGATATGATTAGATTAGATTACATTAGATTAATTCTTGTTTCATAGATCATGAATAAGATATTTCGTAATGATGTGGAACGTGTCATTTTAATGAAAGATTTCCTTACATACCATGATTCAATTTCTTTACAATTTTTTACTCTCTCTCTCTCTCTCATTCTTTTTGATTTTTATCTCTCTCTCTCTCTCTCTCTCTATCTATCTATCTCTCTCTGTCACACACACACAAACACACATTCATTCATTTTTTTTATTTGTTTGTTGTGCTCGACTATCGGCGAGGCACGAAAACTTCTGTGAATGAGCTTCTTAGTTTTGAGTACACTTACAAAAGAAATATAAAAACAACTATGAGAGTTACTGATTTATGGTGCTTAGTTTGCAGTCAGTTCTGACTATTATTAGTAACTACGCTCCAGTCCCTAAAGCTAGTTACATAAATGCGAATCAGACGCATTACGTATTCCTGGCCGTAGCAGCCGCGACTCGGAGTCACGAGATATGATTACTTCCCAGCCCGCTGTAAGATCACATCGGTTCGTCTTCTTCCTGCTGGCATTGTAACTGAGATTTGGCAACAAGGCAATATATGTTTGGCAACTCTGTGATCGACGAGTTACTTCCTGGTGTGCACGGAATTAAGCCTCAAAGTTCACTTAATTTTACCTGTCATTTCCATTGAATAATCTGAGTTATTATCTCTTGAGGTGTAACAAAAGATTGTAAATTTACGGTTTTCCGCCCACGAAAGTCGTTTCACGTGGAAGTTGCAACTAATCTCGTCCTTCAAATAGCGGTTTACGAGTTCTAGCCACTATTGGTCTCGTAAGAGGAATCTCAGGCACATACTTCTTCGCCAGCTCTGTGGTAACGTGCTGACCTGTGAAAAAGCGTCTGATATGGTTCGCAGTTCCAGTCTCACACAGTGTAGCCTTTCTATCTCTTCTGTGAAAGAGCTACAAGCAGTCAGATCAAACATCGATAAGGAAATCGCAAGAAAATATTTTCGGCTCATAGTGCAATGGTGAAAAACTTACAATGCTGCACAACAGGTAACGCCTCTTTCCGCTGCTGACAAGCAAATTTTGGGTTTCTAGGAATACATAACTTTATTTATGAAATGCCACATTTCATACCTCTTGAATATGACACAGCGTACCAATTAAACACAGACCCAATCAAATTCTAAGTGAGTAATATTTTACCAATTCGTGACGATAGAGGCACACTTGTGTACAGTACTCAGTTTTATTAAAACAGACTTTCGTCGTAAGGTAATCGTGGGTAGTTTTATTTCATTTTCTACAATACAGTTCACAATTTTCGTAAGGTTTCCTTTAATGTTGTTAAAACAATAGTAAACATGAGAGAGAAATTAATCAACAACGATATATGCGAATTCTCTGATGTTATCTATAACAGTCTGAAAATGCACATGCAGATTATTGATTACATGCATGTAGAAAACTGGTTGTCAGTTAAAGCTGTCAAACAAGGTTTGAAGAAGAACAAAAAGTCACTACCAGAGGACAGCTAATGTAGAAAATAGTTTTCCGACGTATTTTGGCACGATGCGCACTACCCATACATAATACAAAAGTTTCGAGATGCATCTAAACCAAGTAAATGATTTTTCTGAACGTGCTGCAAATTGATACAGGGAGCCTGTGTGTCAGAATTCTCAGCCAGTATGGTACAATGGCGTTATGATAGAAAAATGAGCCACTGAGATGAGGGTTTGGTGGTCTGTTGGGCTGATGATAGGTTCATATATCTATGGTCTGGGTTCGATTCCAAGTTAGATCAACGATTTTAGATAGGGAGAGACAGATTCCATTCTCTTCTGGCTACACCAAGTGAAGAAGATATAATGGCATTGTGGTCTGAAATTCACATTAAAAATGATATTCCTTCTCTACCAAGTAGACGTTAGGTTGAGCCACAATAAAATCTGGAGTGGCGACATGTAGAAACTCTATCACCAGTAGCCTTTCTTATACTAGTTATTTATTTCTAGTGACGAAACAAACGCTTTGTAGGCTCACAGGACACTTATTCCACCTTTTATCTGAGCTTCTGTATGTCGATAAAATTGGTTCTGAACTGGGAATGAAACTCAGACCGCCCTTAACGCGGAATTTGATCCCTTCGTGACAACACAGCTCGGCTACAATTTGTTGTTTGTTGAAAACTGCAAATTCCTCAACATCTCCACATATTGCGCGTGAATGGGTTCGAATCCTGGCACCGCACTAATGATTTCATTATGAATTATCAAGCCCTAGCATGAGAACACCTATCTGCTGGTGGATAATAATTTCGAGTTTTAATGTATTTTCATTCGTTGTCAACACTAACGATATTTGACGTTTTTGACTCCCAGTGAGATACAGAACTGTTTGCGAGATCACTGTAAGTTCAAGATGTTATTCCAAGCTGCTGGTGGAGAAAAATTCGGTAGCTGACGTCTCTTTGTGTGTAGTCAACAACAACATGTGTGGAGCTCTATTCCCAGTCAGCACTGAACTCTTTGTCATATTATTTCTAGTTCAGGCATGCTCAATGTCGCTGCTGGTGCAACAAACCCATATTTAACGTTCGTTTTCTCTAGAATATGACAGCGATAGGTGCCGGGTTGGAGTCCTGCGAAGGAAAAAATTAATGTTTCGTCTCGTCATTTCAGTTGAAACATCTAGCTACTGCTGAGAAAATCCGATATGCCACTGTTGATTGTGCTTCGATATCTATCTTATTAGGTTCTGGGTTCGAATCCCTGTCCAACACAAAGCTTTACCTCACGGCATTTCAAATAAGTTACTTGTCAAGAAGCAATACTTAACATCTCTCGTAGTTCGTTAACAGGGACAATAGGTGCTGGGTAGGAATTCGCGTCCGTTAAAAATGTTTGCGTTATGTAATTTAAAGTTGGTATTTGCTAATTGATACTGTCTAAAATCGAGGTATATCACTCTGTGTATGCCTAATCAGGAATGACTGTTAGTTTCCGTCAGTCACGAAATCTTTGCATATTCTGCATGACCTGGGTTTGAATCCATATGCAGAACGAGACGGTTCGTCGTGTCATTTGAAGTTCATACATATTCTCAACTAGATGCTCGTGAATAACTTAAATTTTTAATGTTATTTTGTGTTAAATAATAAGTACGGTATGCTACTTTGAAGAGGAAATCATGAATACGACGAACTTACTACGTGCATTACCTATCTGACGTAATAATAAGAGTGGTAACATTTCAGGTATGTCATTTACTGTAATAAATGTGAGCTTACAAGCCTTAAGGACAGTCTTACCTGTGATAAGGTGTTCCCTGATATTTGTAGTATCGTAGTATTACTTTACATCTTGAGTTATTACGATACAGAGCAGTGTTTTCTAGTGGTGACTTGTTGGAACCATTTTCAATAGTCAAACGACTGTACCAAGGAGCGATTAGAGAACCTGCTAGACAGCTGCGTTATGTGGATTGCATGCGAATCTGGCGAAATGCAATTCAGGTCGTTCGGATACTTTTGAGCACGACTGTACCAATATTAAGACCAAGACACAGACAACTACGACTGAAATGGGCAATTGACCATCGGCACTGGACGTTAGCGCAGTGGCAGAGTGTTGCGTGGTCTGACGAATCCCGATGCCATCTTCATCATGCTAATGGGAAGACGCGAATCCGTCGTCTTCCAGGTGAACAGCTGCTTGCCACCTATACTGTGGAAAGAAGACAAGCTAGCGATGGCTCCATTATACTCTAGGGACCCTTCACATGGGCATCCAAGGTGCAGTGGAGCTCGTGCAAGGCACCACTTGTTACAGACCTCACGTACACCCATTCAAGGCGATAATGTAGCATTTTTCAACAAGATATTGCGCTATGTCACAATTCCAGGAGTGTCATGGAGTGGTTCGAGGAACACAGTAGTGAGTTCCATATGATGTGCTGGTCTCCCTATTCGTCAGATCTAAACCCGATCGAAAACATTTGGCATGTGATTGAACTTGGCGTCAGAGCTCATCGCTCCCCCCCCCCCCCCCTTACAAAAACTGGTGTTTGCACGTTTCACTGATGCTTGGCACAATTTACAGATGTGCACCTCAAACTGTGCGCGACGCAGATTACAGTGATTTCAAGGGAAGCAGTGGATGGTTGCGTAACTCCAAACAGTGCTACTGAATTGGAAAGCGTAAGATAACAGAAATTTCAAACAAAACGTCAGCTTGACTATGCATAGCAAACTACGGAATCGGCCCGGAAATTTGTGAGATAAACAAACTTATCCCAGTTGGAATTTGAAGAGAAAATGTATAAGAAACGAACTCTGGAAGTTAGGGGTACCAAGACAGTTGTATCATGATCAACTACGATCAATGCCTTGAAGCATTCCTTACAGTTATAACGAATGTTGATCTGGATGTTAAATTGGCTGGAAAGTTATTTACTGTGCCGAGAGAAGCTGGACATCCTCTACCCCCTACCGTTTTTTCTTAAGTGCATGATCTTTCAAGGACAGTAGGGTATATTCACGTCGCAGTAAACAGGAGTGGGAAAATGGGCGTAAGAGAACTACAACTATGGTATGAACACTGATTTTGGCCAACAGCTTGTCAAAATAACTTGCTCTTTTGCTTGATTCCTTGCCTGCGTATTAAAATCATACTGCTTTAGAGCAAACATTCCCCCCCTGAAAAGTGTGTGACATTGCAGTTCATAACACCTGGAAGCAATGGCCAAATTCAGGCTCTGAATGTTTTTTCCCGTGCCTGTAAAACATATTATCGCACTATCTGCAGCTACGCCTAAAAGGATAACCAGTTTCACGATAAGCTCCACGACAGTCTGTTTCGATTACATGCCATCACAGTCCATCAGTTCTCATCACCCCGTTACACCAACGTGATTCTTTACGCATTCTTTAAGAGTGGATCTTAGCTGAACTTCCAAGGAGCTCACTTTCGATCTTGATAGTGCGAAAGTTTGTGAACTGTGGTGCGCCACTTTCCATTCGGTGTTCATGATTCAAGTTATGGTTTGTTTTGAACATTTCTTCCCTGTGGATGATGGCCACTTTGTGAAGTGTAATACATACATCCAGTAGAAGGTTAATCTTTGCTCATTTTCTGTCGCCCTCCTGATGCACATGCAGTTAATATTCTTCCTGTCATAATTGTTAACAAAACTCTCCAAAATGAGCTTTATTAAAGATTGAAATTGCGACCGCGCAGGGTCAAGGGGTTCCTGGTGAGCATGCTGATGTCTATGGGAATAAAATTACAAAAATGATTCAAATGGCTCTGAGCACTATGGGACTTAACATCTGAGGTCATCAGTCCCCTAGAACTGAGAACTACTTAAACCTAACTGACCTAAAGACATCACACACGTCCATGCCCGAGGGAGGATTCGAACCTGCGACCGTAGCGGTCGCGCGGTTCCAGACTGAAGCGCCTAGAACCGCTCGGCCGCACCGCCCGGCAATAAAATTACAGCGCTGTGAAGAACACAGTGAGAATTTGATAACTGGCAAGCCCTTAGCGTGTTCTAAATACACTTGTTGTATTAACAGGTACGAACATCTCCATCCTTGTTACTAGCAATAGATTTTTTTTTTTTCGTTTAGTGATTGTTTTGGTCTTTGTGTAGTAACGTGCCGGAAAGGCCATTCATTAACATTACAGACGGCAGTGCACCAAGTATTCTGCAAATTGTTACTGTTGTTCAATTTTGTGAAATAAGCCGATTTACTGTGGATAGTAAACTGTGGTGTCAGCTGTTGGTTATCGCTGATGTGTTATTTGTAATTGCTGTAGCTATTCGGTGCAAGTGTTGACTAAAGCACCGGTAGCACACAAGATACTACTGCACACTAAGTTGATTACTATACTTCATTCTCGGCTTTTTTTCTTATTAATTAATAAACATCCGTGGTGAATTAAATTCTTGGTTTGGAATTAGATGAAATAATCATCATTTAACTATGTTAAGCCCTGTTAGTTTCAAATATTAAGAGATTATATGCTCATTCAAGTTCCCTGGTTACTGTAACTGCTTAACAGCTTTTACGTTGCGGGGGATATTGCTATGTGTTGCAATTTGTAGTATTAAGTTGATGTAAGGCCCATGTGGCAGCCATTGAGGTGGCATGTATAAGTGAGGTGAACAGGGGCTCAATCTAGCGTTAATGTTGCCTTTTAAACGGTCACATTTTGGATACGAGGTGCCTTACTTCCACTTACTGTCAAAGTGGTTGGCCTTGTTTTGATATTTCATTACTCATCTTTCAAATGGATTTATATTTTTATATTAGGTTGATAGATAAATACGTAGCAATTTTCCATAAGTTTAATAAATACAACAGATACACATAACAGAGACATGAGTCATCAATAATAAATTATATTCTCGTTCACTATTTACAAAGTCAGCCAACGCTGGGTTACAGAAGTCGCATGGTTTTGAGGCGAAGAACTCGTCCAGCCACGTTTGGAATGCTTTTTCGTCCAAAAATAAAATTCCTTGAAGGTTGTCGATAGGGATCGGTAAAGGCGAAAATCTGAGGACGCAAGATCAAGCGAATGAAGTGGGTGCTAAATGACTTCCCAACCCAACCCCTGTATGTTGGTTTTTGTCAGTCTAGCAGGATGCGGGCTGGCGGTTTCGTGGAACAGCGTCACTTCACGCAGTCTTTTTGATTGTTGTTCTTGTGTTGCATCTTCAAAAGTCTCAGTTCTTGACAATAACTACCAGCAATGATGGTTAGACCTCGGGAAAGGAATTCGTAGTAGGCCGTACCGTCGCTGCTCCACCAGACGCGTAACATTTGATCTTTTGTGGATGGACGCAGGTCTTTGCACAGGGAATTTGTTCTGTTTAGGCTTTTCGCGGATGATGCTGTAGTATACAGAGAAGTTGCTGCATTAGAAAATTGTAGCGAAATACAGGAAGATCTGCAGCGGATAGGCACTTGGTGCAGGGAGTGGCAACTGACCCTTAACATAGACAAATGTAATGTATTGCGAATACATAGAAAGAAGGATCCTTTATTGTATGATTATATGATAGCGGAACAAACACTGGTAGCAGTTACTTCTGTAAAATATCTGGGAGTATGCGTACGGAACGATTTGAAGTGGAATGATCATGTAAAACTAATTGTTGGTAAGGCGGGTACCAGGTTGAGATTCATTGGGAGAGTGCTTAGAAAATGTAGTCCATCAGCAAAGGAGGTGGCTTACAAAACACTCGTTCGACCTATACTTGAGTATTGCTCATCAGTGTGGGATCCGTACCAGGTCGGGTTGACGGAGGAGATAGAGAAGATCCAAAGAAGAGCGGCGCGTTTCGTCACTGGGTTATTTGGTAACCGTGATAGCGTTACGGAGATGTTTAATAAACTCAAGTGGCAGACTCTGCAAGAGAGGCGCTCTGCATCGAGGTGTAGCTTGCTCGCCAGGTTTCGAGAGGGTGCGTTTCTGGATGAGGTATCGAATATATTGCTTCCCCCTACTTATACTTCCCGAGGAGATCACGAATGTAAAATTAGGGAGATTAGAGCGCGCACGGAGGCTTTCAGACAGTCGTTCTTCCCGCGAACCATACGCGACTGGAACAGGAAAGGGAGGTAATGACAGTGGCACGTAAAGTGCCCTCCGCCACACACCGTTGGGTGGCTTGCGGAGTATCAATGTAGATGTAGATGTAGATGAACCATTCCGCTCTTTTTCTTATGTTAATACGAAGACACCATTTCTCGTAACCAGTAACGGTACACTATAGAAATGATAGGCGTTGTTCACTAGCCAATTGATGACAAGCAAGCAGAGATGCCCTTACGGCCACCAGCTGATTTTTGTGATTTTTCGTTAGAGCAAGCGGTACCCACACACCCTATTTTTGAACCTTCGCCACTGCATACAAACGTCGCACGATGGTGGAAGTATCATAGTTCATCACATTTGCCACTTCTCGAGTACTGTGACGTGCGTCATTGTTGATTAGTGCGTTAAAATGATCTTCATCAAACCCTGAAGGTCTTCCTGAACGTGGAGAGTCACTAATGTCAATACGATCAGTCGTAAAACGAGAAACTTTTTCTTGCCGTGCTCTGTCCAACGGACGGCGCAGATTTTTCTGCCTGCCTCCGCTGCTGTATTGCAGAAATATAACACTAATTATTTTAAATTTTATAGTACAGTGCAGCGACTTTCATAGGCTGTCGACAGAACAGTGATAAATAAATCACTGTGTTAGATGATAATCTGCTCTATTTCAGGGTTGTCTGTTGGACTGTTGGACACCGTCGCCATCTCTTCCTTCTATATCCACAAACCCGTTTTAAATCACCTTTATCTGCCTATTCAATTTTCCGTTCTACTGATTCTTTCCTTTATTCTTGAATGCCTTAACGTACGCCCCATACTACTGTTCCATACTACTATACGTCGCATACTACTATTCCTTAAACTCATTATTCCCCACTCCATTACTCAACATAAGTTCCAATAATCTCCCCTAACATATCCAATTCAACTAATCTCAGTTTCTTCTTCTCCATTTCGCCTACATCAAGCGCTTCATTTCAGACGAATTCCAACATGTAATAGTTTGCAAGAAGAGCTTTTCCAATTTAAGTCTCCTCCTAGTATCTTCACTGTATTCTTTTTTCAGCATCGAGTACAACACAAGTGATATCTGGGGTTTCCCTAGGAAGTGAAATATGCCCTAAGCAGATCTCAATCTACATGAACGATTCAGGAGACAATCTGAGCAGCCCTAGTAGATTATTTGAAGAAGATGCTGTCGTCTACCTTCTAGTTCGTTAATCCGTTACAAGATCAGAAAGAATTGCAAAATGATTTTGGCAAGATAATTGTATGGTGCAAAAATGTCAGCTAATACTAGGCAATAAAAACTGTGCAATCCTCCAATGAGTATTAAAAAGTACGTTAAATTTCGGTTATTCGATAAATCATACAAATTTAAGGATTATCTGTTTAACTAAATGCCTAGTTATTACAGTTGCGAAGAACTTAAAATGTAACCATCGCATAGCAAATTTTGTCGGAAAGACGAACCAAAGACTGCCATTTATTGACAGAACACTTAGAAGACGCAACAACTCTGCTACAGAGACGGCCTACTGTTTCTGGAATATTGTCGCACAATATGGGACACGTACCAGATACAATTGACGTAACACATCCAAAAAGTTAAAAGAAGGGCAGCTAGTTTTGTATTATTCCGAAGAATTGGTGACTGAAATTTCGTGAAAAGATCTAGCTGCGAGGAAAAATGGATATGATATGCGAGTTGAGGAGAAATCATTAAAACATAGGAATTTTCTGTCACGGCTAGATCTTTCCACGAAATTCCAGTCACCAACTTTCGTCCCAATGCGAAAGTATTTTGCTGAAGCCCATCTACATAGAGAGAAGTGACCATCGTAATAAAACAAGAGGGTCCAGAACTCAAAGGAAAAATTTTGTTGTTCAGTCTCACTATTCTTTGTGAATGCAGCGGTCGTGAAATAGTCTGCGAGGGTGTGCTGAAAAGTAACACCTAATATTTTTTTATGTGAAAGCTCTTAAAACTTTTTAAACAAAACAGACATTCTACATCTTTATTCTTCATGTTTACGTATTTACTTCGCAACATAGTCCCGTGGCGACGAACACACTTTTCGCGACAGGAAACCAGTTTATTGAAATCATCGCTGTAGAATGTTCGAATTTGTCGAGAGAGCCACAACCTCTCCTGTGCCTGCACCGCTTCACCACTATCAAACTTTTGTCCTCGTAGTTGTTCTTTAAGTTTTGTTAACAGATGAAAATCGGATGGGTCCAACGCGGGACATAATGGATGAAGATAGATGACAGTGAATCGAAGCCTTCGGTCTGATGCAGATGTCGCAGCGCTCGTGTGTGGTGTGGCATTTTCATGCCGAAGGTGTGGGTGTTCTATTTGTGTTTCGTATTCGGAAATCGATTATAGCACGCTGTTTCTCACGACCATACATACGTACGTACACACTTTACATACACAGATATAGTTATGTTACGCACCTCCAAGATACTCGCTACAATTCGGCGCCCTTTAGCGGCAAGGACTGCAAATTTGTAGACATGAAGAATAAAGAGGTAGAATGTTAATAACGTTGTTTTATTTATAAAGCTTTGAGAGTTTTCACATAAAAAATCTGAAGGCATTACTTTTCAGCAGTCACTCGCATGGTTCCTTGGCCAAGCACTCAAGTGTGAACCGTAGAGCAGTCCTTTTGATGTAGACGTATAAGTAGATAGTAAAAATACTTCTTCTACTGCCTCACCAGCTTTCATATTCATCAAGTTATTTTCCGCACCTTTACTCTCCAACGTTTTCTTGTCCCATTCATTCACCCATAACCCAGATTCTCAGAACTAGTCCTCCACTCGATTTAACAGTCCTCTTAAATCACAATATGGACGAATTATCTAGACGATCTCCTGGAACGGGGAAACGGGGGAGGGGTTCGTAGCAGTGTTGATCACTGTCCATTATAATTATCCGGGCTGTTATGCCGTCGTCGGTTGATGAATTCTGAGGTGATTCCCAACGTTTCGTCTCCGACTGCTGGAGACATCTTCAAGGGGGTCCGTAGCTTGATGGAAGGTCCGACACACACACTGGCTCGCTACTGACTGCCGCTAAATTCCGTGTCCGCGCGCCCCCGCGCCGCGGCGTGACGTCACGTGTTTTGAAAACGTCAGTGCAATTGGCCGCTGTCCGTCGCCGTCGATCGCCGTTGCCATCACCCAGTAGTGGACGAGTGGTACACATCTTCTTTAACACCGGCATCCATATACCGTTTAATTTGACGCCCTCCTCCTTTCGGTTGAAATTATTTGGGTGTTTAGCGATTTCGATTGCCTCCCTGTAGAGCCTTTCGTAGTATCCGCTCGTGGCCGCTAGTACTTGCGTCTCCTCGAAACGAATATTGTGGTTCCATGGCTGGAAAGCATGCTCCGCAACAGCTGATCGTTCCGTTTCTCCTCTTCTACAATTTCCCTTGTGCTCTTCCAAACGTTTAGAAACAGTTCTTTTGGTGGTACCCACATAAACATCACCACAGCTGCATGGGATCCTATACACTCCAGATTTTTCCAATGGTTTGCGAGCGTCCTTGGCAGGCCTAAGGTATTCCTGTATCTTCCTGGTGGGCTTGTAAATTACGGTAATATTCCGCTTCGTCAAGATCCTCCCTATTCTTTCCGTTACATTTTTAACAAACGGCAGGAAAACCTTAGATTTTGCAGTAGCCTTGTACGTCAGTATGATTTCTGCGTGGCTGCCTCAACGCACGTTTTATTTCGGCGGACGAATATACGTTCTTCGTTAGTGCATTGTGGAGATGTTCCATCTCAGCGTCGAGCAACTCAGGTTCACAAATATTTCTAGCTCTGTCCGCTAACGTCTTGATAACACCCCGCTTCTGTTGTGGGTGGTGGTTCGAATCCCGGTGCAAATAACGGTCCGTGTGCGTGGGTTTGCGGTACAGTGAGTGGCCCAAACTACCATTTTCGTTTCTAAACACAAGTGTTGATCACTACCTAGCCATTTTAAACACTCGGTTTCTGGCCTGTGGCAGTCTAACCCACCGGCTTCGTTCACTCAGTTTGATTAAGCGTCCTTGTCGTCCACTGTGGTTCCCCATACTCCGAAAACATCTCAGGAGGCTGTCTTCATAACGATGTCTCCTTCAAAGCTTCGTTGAAAGAGAGAGAGCTTTAAGTCAATATGATACTTTTTGGCCATAAAGCCGTTGGACTAAGAGTCTGTGTGACGTCTCTCACTGCACTCTCTCCAATCAGTTTAATTGAAGGCGGTTGCCGTGCGCTCACCATCGATCTCTCGCGAGGGCGCCAGGTTTTCCAACACGGCAGTAAGGATCTGGCCAGGAACAAACAGATGGTAGTCTTTCACTAACTATTCCGCATTTACTAACTGCCTCAAATTTTCTGATGAATTCGTTCCACTAAGACATGGGAACTGATAATGTATCATCAGACCCTCTTGACTCTAATGCCACGCTGGGTAAGACATTTGACTCGTATTGTTTACGTTCCGTGCCAGCAGTTTTTCTCTATTCTAGTGAGATCCACATTTGTATTACCTTCATAATGCCCATAACGATAAACTCAACTCTCCTCCCCTTCTTTTTCCTTCAGAAACTCTTTGGGTGACTGTTTTCGGGTTCCGCCATCACGTAGTCAAAGGAGGGAGGAAAAAGTGCAGAGAAATCGAAATGAGATACTTTTAAGGGGGGACGTTGATGAAATTGACCAAAAATGTCAATTTGGATTTATTTTTTATTTGTTAGTACAACTCGTGGACAATAAGTTCCCAAAGTTTCAATGTTGAAATCGCATCCGAAGTGACTGAAAATTAATTAAAAGTGTGACGCGGCCTCCCTGCCACGCACAGGAGCACTTCAATACCAGCTCAGTTTACGACGATTCTGTGTATTACTTTCAACCAAACGTGTGTGGGATGGATCTAGAAGGTCGTGGTACATACTCTTTGGTTTTATAGATCATCTTTGGCTGATCCTGCACTTTTCGAAAAGTGTGTTCACGGCAAAACCCAAATTCGAAATGAATCTCTAAATTCACTCATATGGAAACGATGCCCTAAAAACACATTTTTATCTGCTACAGTTGTCAGAATTGCAACTTATGATGCAGTTATTGTATTTAATGATGGGAACGTCGGGAGGATGAAGGTATTAGAAACAATGGGCTTCAAGATAGGAAATTTTACTGAAGGCATCCTGAGAAATATAGATTTACAGCGCGTCTCTGCAGCTGAAAAGTCAGTTGAAGACCTAGTAAAGGAAAGAAGACAGACAACAAGAAACCAGAAGAGAAGCGTTGAAGGGAAAGATGACCCAGAGTACAAATGTGGTGCCTTCTGAAGAAGTGACGTAAGGAAAAAAGTTAGGTTGAACTTTAAATTGCGTTTCTAGAAAAGTTTGTTTTTTAAAGTTTATGTACCTTTTCCTTAGATTCTATAAATGATAGATTTATGAAATAATCTAATAAATGTTGTCTCAAGAGCAAATTTTGAAATTCTGATTGCAAGCTGAGATTGGGGGCAAAGCGCTTGAAATTTTGCATTAATTTAAAATTGTGCTTGTGTAATTATAATTTAAAAATTATGAAAGTTCTCCTATTTGACCTATTCAGAAAAACCTGATGAGAGAAGCTCTTGAATACTTTCTGAGGAAAAGGAATATACATTTTTTTTGAAAATAAAGCTTCAAATTTCTTTCAAAAGAAACGTTGATTATATGCAATCAAAGGATTTAATATGTAAATGTGTTATTTTCATGTAAAGCGTAGTACAAAATTTCATTGCCATATCTCCAAAACTGTGGATTTGGTGCATTTTTGAAATATTATAGTGTGTTTTTCATCAACGTCCCCCCTTAAAAAGAGAAAGGGAAGTTCACTAATTCATTGACTACGTCATTAGAGACTAAATAGAGTAGGGACTCAACGATGGTGGGCAATCGATCGACTGTCGGCTTGTAACGTAGCACGTAGAATGTTACTGCACTGAGGTGACAAAAGTAATAATCCTACCTAAAATCGTGTCGGACCTCCTCTTCCTCGGAATACTGCAGCAGCTCGACGTGTCATGGACTCAACAAGTCATTGGAAGTTCCCTGCAGAAATATTGGATGATGGTGCCTCTAAAGCCTTCCATAACTGCTAAAGTGTTACCGGTGCAGGATTTTGTCCACGATGGGATTCACTTCGGGCGAACTGAGTGACAAAACCATTTACTCGAACTGTCCAGAATGTTCTCAAACCATTCGCGAGCAATTGTGGCCTGATGACACGGCGCACTGACGTCCATAAAAATTCCATCGTTATTTGTGAATGGCTGAAAATGGTCTCCAAGTAGTCGAACATAAACGTGGACGGTGGGGAGTCTATTGATACAGCAAGACATTGGCTCCGACGACGACCAGTAGAGTGATACCATGCGGTCATGCAAGCCTTCCCAATAAGGTGGAGTAAGGCCATCGCAATGGATTGGGATTATTTTGAAAAACAAGCTTTCATAGCCAATAGAGTGGAGAATAATATAATGTACTGCAATCCTGATTAAGACCAGCATGCTTAAAAAAAACCAATAACTAAAATCCCAATCTTCTCAAAATCTGAAATACACAATATCTCAGTGATGATTTATACAATTTTACATTGGACAAGCAAGTACGAACTTCGGAATTAGCTTCAAAGAACACTCTCTAACCTGCGAAATTAATCAGTAGACATTTCAAATGCACTTGCGCAACCACAAACACAAAGCAGAGCGAATATAAAATGCAATGAAAATTCCACTTCATGTATCAAAGGGGCAATAATGAACATCCTGAAAGAACTAGAAACGTATATCCAGAGGAAATACTTAATGAACAAGCGGAACTAAACCACAAACAATATTTAGAAGGCTTTATTGACTTCTTTTTTGAGATGACCTGAATGTGAAAGGGTGAATTTCGGCCCCTCACGACGTCAGGAAATAAAATTAAAAGAAAATATCTGTCACCGCTAATAACATATTTGTACGACACATGAAAACATACCCTGATCAGGCAGGAAACTATGATCACCGTTCTAATAACCGGCATTTCCACCTTTGGCACGGATAACAGAGGAGATGGGTCGTGGCATGGAAGCAATGCGGCCTTGTTACGTCTCTGGTCAGCAATGGGTCCAGCACATCAATTGGAACTCACCACTGTGATCCTCGAACCACTCCTTGTGACATGGCGCATTATCTTGTTGAAAAATGCCTCTGCCTTCGGGAAACATGATCGTCATGAAGGGGTGTAAGTGGTCTGCAACCACAGTAAGATACTCCTTGGCCGTCAAGGTGCATTGCACGAGATCCACTGGACCCACAGATGCCCACGTGAATGTTTCTCATAGCATAATGGAGCCGCGGCAAGCTTGTCTATGTCCCGCAGTACAGATTTCAGGAAGCTGTTCCCGTGGAAGACGACCGGTCGTGAATCGTGCTTGCGTAGCTCAGTCGGCAAAGCATTTGCCCGCGAAAGGCAAAGGTCGCGATTTCGAGAATAGGGCTGTAACACAAATTTAATCTGCCAAGAAGTTTCAAAACGACATTCGATTGAATGGCGCCATTTCCACTCCCCACAGAATAAAAAATTGAAAGAAAGTGCTTCCGCCGGTAAGGTCATGATCAACGTGTTCTGGGACTGTGAAGGTACGATCCTCATTGATGTGATGCAAAGACGCGGTACCGTTAGATAAGAAACATATGTCAAAACACTAACAAAACTCAAGACGCGCTTCCGGTGACTTTGGCGCTTCAGCAACTTAGGAGATGTTTTGCTGCAACACGATGACGCTCGACCCCACATAAGTCTGAGGACTGCTGAACACATCGCAAAAATGGCTCTGAGCGCTATGGGACTCAACTGCTGAGGTCATTAGTCGCCTAGAACTTAGAACTAGTTAAACATAACTAACCTAAGGACATCACAAACATCCATGCCCGAGGCAGGATTCGAACCTGCGACCGTAGCGGTCTTGCGGTTCCAAACTGCAGCGCCTTTAACCGAGCGGCCACTTCGGCCGGCTGAACACATCGCAAAACAGGGTTGGACAGTGTTACCCCATCCATCCTACAGCCCTGACCTAGCCCACTCGGACTTCCACTAGTTTGGGCCATTAAAGGATGCTATTCGTGAATGACATTTTGAGGACGATGAGGAGGTGATTCACACAGTGAAGTATTGGCTCCGATACCAGGACAAGGACAAACTCAGCATACAGGAAAGTCAAAACAACCTTTGGTGACATTAAAAACAACGGTGGTAACATTAAGAGTGCAACGGGAATTCCACTGCTAAATGCAGAGGAGAGAGCAGATAGGTGGAAAGAATACATTGAAAGCCTCTATGAGGGTGAAGATTTGTCTGATGTGATAGAAGAAGAAACAGGAGTCGATTTAGAAGAGATAGGGGATCCAGTATTAGAAACGGAATTTAAAAGAGCTTTGGAGGACTTACGGTCAAATAAGGCAGAAGAGATAGATAACATTCCATCAGAATTTCTAAAATCATTGGGGGAAGTGGCAACAAAACGACTATTCACGTTGGTGTGTAGAATATATGAGTCTGGCGACATACCATCTGATTTTCGGAAAAGCATCATCCACACAATTCCGAAGACGGCAAGAGCTGACAAGTGCGAGAATTATCGCACAATCAGCTTAACAGCTCATGCATCGAAGCTGCTTACAAGAATAATATACGGAAGAATGGAAAAGAAAATTGAGAATGCGCTAGGTGACGATCAGTTAGGCTTTAGGAAAAGTAAAGGGACGAGAGAGGCAATTCTGACGTAACTGGTAATAATGGAAGCAAGGCTAAAGAAAAATCAAGACACTTTCATAGGATTTGTCGACCTGGAAAAAGCGTTCGACAATATAAAATCGTGCAAGATGTTCGAGATTCTGAAAAAAGTAGGGGTAAGCTATAGGGAGAGACGGGTCATATACAATATGTACAACTACCAAGAGGGAATAATAAGAGTGGACGATCAAGAACGAAGTGCTCGTATTAAGAAGGGTGTAAGACAAGGCTGTAGCCTTTCGCCCCTACTCTTCAATCTGTACATTGAGGAAGCAATGATGGAAATAAAAAAATGGTTCAAATGGCTCTGAGCACTATGGGACTCAACTGCTGAGGTCATTAGTCCCCTAGAACTTAGAACTAGTTAAACCTAACTAACCTAAGGACATCACAAACATCCATGCCCGAGGCAGGATTCGAACCTGCGATCGTAGCGTGGAAATAAAAGAAAGGTTCAGGAGTGGAATTAAAATACAAGGTGAAAGGATATCAATGATACGATTCGCTGATGACATTGCTATCCTGAGTGAAAGTGAAGGAGAATTAAATGATCTGCTGAACGGATTGAACAGTCTAATGAGTACACAGTATGGTTTGAGAGTAAATCGGAGAAAGACGAAGGTAATGAGAAGTAGTAGAAATGAGCACAGCGAGAAACTTAACATCAGGATTGATGGTCACAAAGTCAATGAAGTTAAGGAATTCTGCTACCTAGGCAGTAAAATAACCAATGACGGACGGAGCAAGGAGGACATCAAAAGCAGACTCGCTATGGCAAAAAAGGCATTTCTGGCCAAGAGAAGTCTACTAACATCAAATACCGGCCTTAATTTGAGGAAGATATTTCTGAGGATGTACGTCTGGAGTACAGCATTGTATGGTAGTGAAACATGGACTGTGGGAAAACCGGAACAGAAGAGAATCGAAGCTTTTGAGATGTGGTGCTATAGACGAATTTTGAAAATTAGGTGGACTGATAAAGTAAGGAATGAGGAGGTTCTACGCAGAATCGGAGAGGAAAGGAATATGTGGAAAACACTAATAAGGAGAAGGGACAGGATGATAGGACATCTGCTAAGACATGAGGGAATGACTTCCACGGTACTAGAGGGAGCTGTAGAGGGCAAAAACTGTAGAGGAAGACAGAGATTGGAATACATCAGGCAAATAATTGAGGACGTAGGTTGCAAGTGCTACTCTGAGATGAAGAGGTTAGCACAGGAAAGGAATTTGTGGCGGGCCGCATCAAACCAGTCAGTAGACTGATGACCGAAATAAAAAAAAACCAGGACAAGGATTGCTATCGACAGGGCACACGCGCCCTTGTTTTGCGCTGGAGAAAGGCCATAGAACGGAATGGTGATTACGTGCAAAAATAGTGTGTGTAGATAAAACACCTTTCTTTTGTGTGTAATTTTCACTATGTTCAGTAAAGAAATGTTGCAGGGAAAAAAAATGCGGTGCATTACTTTCTGGGCAACCCTCGTATATCAGATTACGTTCCTGCAGGTATATGAAAATATGTGAGTATTCGAATGTAACGTTGTGTCAAAATTTCAAAGCAAACCATGAAGAACTTTCGGAGATCTGAGATCTTGAAGATACGAATAATTACGTTTGTGCTTATATAGAAACTGTAAATTTTGCATAAAAAATCTCAGAAATCTCCGAAATTTTACACAACGTGGTATTTCTTCACGCTTATGTTCTTATATATTTATTTCTTTAGTATAAGTAGTATACAATTTTTTATATGTTTAATTTTTGGGAAAAGCTGTTACAAAAAAAACTCAAAAATTATATATAATTATATTAAAGAAATACGTACCGGTACCTAAAATCGTACCTATATTAGAATGATTCTCAGAATTTCAAAAGCAATACAACAAGAACTTTCGAAGCGACTCGATTTTGAACAAACGAACATTTACTTTTTTTATATGGATTTCGGAATACTGGTTACAAGAGTTGCTAACGGATGTCGCTGTACGCTGTACAGCTCATTTGAGCACGCGTAAAAAATTTCGTCTTGTGCAAGCAGTTTTCGCAATCGCATCAAAGGCTTTCCCAAATGTCCACCACTCGCAGTAGAGACATGATTCAAAGGGGCAATGAATTTTTCTATCATATCTTTTAGTTTCTCAATGAAACTGGATTCATTCTCCATTCACAATGACGAACAATTTCATCCAGCGAGGAGGGATAGTTCTGACAGTACGTTTAAATGTGTCTCACATAGAGTAGTGAAAAGAAGTCAGACTGGGTGAATATGGAGGACATTCCATTTTTGCTCCAGTAATTTGACGGGAACTGGTATATTTTTTTTAGCAGTACTCGATGGTAAAAGAATGTGAGGTTCGTTACTTGTTTACCAGCTGTGGGACACCACCTGCCCCAAATATCTTCTATCTGCACTGCCTGACAAACGAATTGCTGTTCCCAGAACAGGTGAGGAAACGACATGAAACTTCAAGAGTTGAGAGATTGCGTAACGTTGTTTCAGTGGCTAGCAAACTGAGTCAGTTTTGAAAAGAGCTCAACAGTATGAACTAAACTATCAGTATGACTTTGCATCTTTTGTGGCCTCTTTTCTGGCATTCGTTGGTTAGGAAGGGAGTCATGAAGCCATTGTATCCCCTCCTGAGGCAAGAAGAACCAGCACTGGTGTAACGAGTACTCGATAACCTAGACACAGGCACTGGGAGGGAATTCACGTCTCCTGTGGGCGCTGAAAGGTTCATTTAACTAACACTGTGCTTTACTCCGCATGTAATGCTATTGAATGTGGTATACTCTTTGTCCTGATCTTCCTCTGATCCTAGAAATGGTTCCTCGAACTACGTGCAGAGTGGAAAAGATTTTAATGTAGAACCGAGTAACGATTAAATTATTTTTCACGTTTATAAAAAGATTTCGTAAGAGTAAAGCGTCACGCACGCTTTGTGATCAAGTCCCTGACAATAGAATTATCCGTCTTTAACTTTATTTCTATTTTTCTTATTTTTAAATTATACAGCGCGTTTCGGTCGGAACCATCATCAGAATTTGTCAAGTTAAAGGAACAAATGAGAAGTAATACAAAGGGCGTTCAAAAAGTTTTGCACAGTCGTCCCTAATTTTTTTACTTTTTGCAGGAGGAGAATGAAATTTTTTTTGAACGTACTTGGAACATTTAGCAATAAGTTGGTGTATAAAAGTATTTTCTTTTATTTACAGGTGAGCCATAATGGACCGTGAAGTTGATGCCATGTTGCGACAACGGCCGGTGATGGAGTTCCTCTTCAAGATCGACGATGACTCTGCCACATCGATTCACAGGAAGTTGCTCCTTGTTTATGGGGAGGACACAGTGGATCGCAGCAATATCCAGCGGTGATTGCAGAGGTTTAAAGAAGGTGATTTCTCTCTACTGGACAATCCATGATGCGGTAGACCATCGACGGCAGTGAGTGATGTGCATAAGGAGAACATTGATCAAATCATCCAAAATGACAGATATGTGACGACACGACAGCTTGCTGAAATGTCTCGTTTGCCATTGGGTAGTGTTGTATCACTGGTACAGTCACTAGGGTACAGAAAAATCTGTGCACGTTGGGTGCATAGATTATTGACAAGAGAAATGAAACCGATGAGGAAGAATGTGTGCGAGGGCCTCATGAAGAGTGGAAACAGTGTTTAATGTCGTCATTACCCAGGATGAAACATGGTTGTTTTCGTCCGAACCTGAGAGCAAAACCCAGTCCATGGAGTGGCGTCATCCGGGTTCCCCTCGGAAGAAGAAACCAAAACTTTCACGAACAATAGGCCGAAAGGTGGTGGCCTCTTTCTTCTGGGATCAGTGTGGTGCCATTTTCATTGACTTTTTGGAACCTGGTTGCACAATTAACAGGGACCATTACAGTTTGTCATTGGACAAGCTGAGACGTGCCACCAGGATCCACAGACCACAGCTTCAGGATCAGCCCATAAGACTACACCATGACAATGCCAAACCCCATACAGCCCTTATGACGCAGGAGAAAATCAGGAAAATGGCTTGGAAAATTGTTCCCCCCACCTGCGCGGTAAAACATTTGATAGTGAGAAAGGCCTTATTTCCAGTGTCAAGCGATGGTGTAAAAGTCAACCCCCAGAATTTTACCAAAGTGCATTTACATCATAGAAGGAACGTTGGGCCAGATGCGTCACAGCTGATGGAGCGTACACTGAGTAGGCTCAATATATAGCTAAATTTCCAAGCATGTTCACAAAAAATTTCGTTCTCCTCCTACAAAAAATTAAAAAGTTAGAGACGACAGTGGAAAACTTTTGGAACGCCCTTTGTACATTTACAATTAGTAGGATAACACACATTTAGGGTAAAGTGAAAACATACCATATTTAAAATCTCTATACTCTGTATTCTGTCATTTAACATGAACAAATGTGCTACAAACTAGTGCTGCTTAGTGAGGCAGCCTACATTAAGCAACAATCTGTGGACATTAGGTGGCGCTAAATACATTTGGACCTTATCACGTCAAAATTTAAAACAACAGCTACACATTCAGTGCACAGTCATTTCATATATATGAACTATAAATAATAAAGTGGAAAATTGTGACGATGAAAACAGTTTAATATATGGCTTAAAATTATAAACGTTGAAATAGTGCTAATATGGACACTTCAGAAAATATACAGAAGTCACAGGGTTACTGATTTATTTAATGATGGATTTCGGTATAATCATCAGTAGATAATCAAAATATGAACAGGACCCACATGCAAGTAACACTGATCCATGTAACTTATACACGCTCCAAGATGATACATGAAGTGAGTGTCATTTTGGCATGTATTTAAGTTTCCGTTCGACCATGTCTGACCAGCACAAGGGAGGACAGTCGTACTGTACACCTAGCACATCATAGCCCATTCACGCCTGCGTGTGTTATCTGTGAACAGCCCGTGCAATATTATGTGTCATCACACACCATTCGTTGAAGATGAGCAGAAGCTTGAATGGGGAATTACCGTCCCATACCTAGGATGCCACTAACATCATAGCACAAACGGCTGTGTTTAGAAAGGTTCCGTGACCGGGAAACCGACTGCTGGTGAACTGTCTTCAGCAATGAATCACGGTTCTATACTACCCCGGATAATCATCGTCTGCGAGTATGGTGCCGATCAACGGAGAGGTCCCATTCCTTCTGTGGTTTGGAGAAGCAAGCTACGTTATTCAAGGCGTCATAGTGTTAGGACTCGTCGGGTATGACTTCAGGTCACGGTTAAAAGTAACAGACGCTGTCTGAATCACGGTTGTTACGGACATCTCGCTTCCTCAAGTGTTACCTCTCATATCATAGTATCGTGATCCACACATGGCAGGTGTCTCTGAGAACTGTCTGCATGATGCTGAGGTAATCCCGTGGCTAGCAAGATCCCTACCTCCATCCACGATAGAATATGAAAGGGCCTCCACTCCAGTGCCTGTATCTAGTACAGGGTGATTATAATTAAAGTTGAGCTTTCAAACCGCTGTGGAAATAACACCACTGGTCAGAATGATGACAAATTGGAACGTAATATTATCGGAAAAGGGGGAAAACGTATGGCACAAGAAAAATAAATAGTTACAAAATATAACATTATAATATAATAGCGGTAGACTATAAATGACAAATGAACCATACAACAATGCCTAAAGTGAAGGTTTGACGTTAAACTGTACTACTCAGTGTACATGGGTGTACATGTGTCATATGTTAGTTACTTAAGCCCACCGACCACGGCAAGGTCAGCCGGCCGAAGTGGCCGTGCGGTTAAAGGCGCTGCAGTCTGGAACCGCAAGACCGCTACGGTCGCAGGTTCGAATCCTGCCTCGGGCATGGATGTTTGTGATGTCCTTAGGTTAGTTAGGTTTAACTAGTTCTAAGTTCTAGGGGACTAATGACCTCAGCAGTTGAGTCCCATAGTGTTCAGAGCCATTTGAACCATTTGAACCACGGCAAGGTCATATCACATCGGATGGGAAAAATTGGTTTTTAATTTTCTTGAAGCCAAAAACCGCATAAAAAGCATAAATCAAAATCAAATCGAATTATTAATTTCTGTGTGACTGGCACAAAACATGTTCAATATGCTGTCCACCGTTCTCTGCAACAAGTTGAAATCGACAAACAGCGTGTTCCACAACTGATCGAAGTGTTTCTGGGGTCACATCAGAATGTGTTGCGCAATGCGTGCCTTCAATGCAGCTAAGTTTGCAATCGTTACACTGAACACATCTTTCAGATAGCCCCACAGCCAGAAGTCACACGGATTAAGATAAGGCTGTAGGGAAATGGTGGCTGATAATTCTAGCGTTTCCGAAATGGCGCTTCAGCAGCTGCTTAGCTGGATTTACAATGTGTGGGAGGTGCGCCATCTTGCATAAAAATGATCCCATCCACACATCCACGCTGTTGGAGAGCTGGAATGACGTGAATGCGCAAAGGACACTCATACCGCTTACTAGTGACGGTACAGGTAACAGGACCGGAAGCACCTAAAAAATATGGCCCTATGATAAACGATGCCGTAATCCCTCACCACACAGTGACCTTTTCAGGATAAGTGGTACTGGCTGATTTGCGTGTGGATTTTCCGTTGGCCATATTCGACAATTCTGTGTATTGACATACCCTGTCAGATGGAAGTGGGCTTCGTCTGTCCACAAAATCTTACACGGCCAGTCTTTGTTCAGTTCAATACGAGCAAGAAATTCTAAAGCAAAGGTCTCTCTTGCTGGCAAGTAACAGGAAGCAGCTCAGGCACATGGATAACTTTGAATGGACAGCAAAGAAGGATGTATCGTAGGATTTTACGCACCGTCCTCACGGGTATGTCCAATGTTCGGAAGACTGTCCGCGCACTACACGTTTGCACACCACCATTCGTCTCCTCCTAGATTGCTGTGGCCACTGCTTCCACTGACGTCGAATCAATTCGTTTCCTCAAAAAATGATTCAAATGGCTCTGAGCACTATGGGACTTAACTTCTGAGGTCATCAGTCCCCTAGAACTTAGAACTACTTAAACCTAACTAACCTAAGGACATCACACACATCTATGCCCGAGGCAGGATTCGAACCTGCGACCGTAGCGGGCGCGGTTCCAGACTGTAGCGCCTAGAACCGCTCGGCCACTCCGGCCGGCTTCATTTCCTCCCTCTACTTGATTGCACACGAAAAGAACTCGTCTTTTCTAATTTCCGAATCATTTTCTCCAGACCCACGGTAGTCATTGGGCCAACGCCTTTTTTTTTTCAAACCCTTCAGTGTCCGGAACTTCTGCAGAGAGACATGTGCACAGTCATCATTCTTGTAATACAGCTTTACAAGCAGAGCGCGATCCTGCATTGAGACAGTCATGGCGAACGTCGCAGACGCGAAAGGAGGAAAAGCCGTGTACTCGGCGTGTTTATACCAACTTCAATGGATCGTGCGCATGACAGGTGTTTTAATTTACGTGTTCTGATACAGACAGCGCCATCTATTGATCAATTTTCACACTATTTTTTTCTTCTGCCATACGTTTTTCCCGTTCTACGATAACATTCCGTTGCAATTTAACGTCGTTCTGACCGTTGGTGTTATTTCTACAGCATTTTGAAAGTTTAATTATAATCACCCTGTATATCAAGGGCCATTTACAACATTAGTGTTCAGCTCGGCTCAGGAGAGTATACAACAGGTTATGACACCGTTCCTGACCAGCGATTCCAAATCAGATTGCATGCCTATGGAGTGTTGTTTCAGCTGTGCAACTGGATTCGTGGTTTCCTGTCAGAAAGTTAGTCGTAACTGACGGAAACTGATCGTGTAAAGCAAAAGTGATACCTGGAGTTCCCCAAGGATGGGTTACAGGCCCTCTGCTGTACTTAATTTGTATAAAAGATATAGGAGACAGTTTGAACAACCCTCATAAATTGTTTTCAGATGAAGCTGTTATTTACCGTCTAGGAAAGTCATCATAAGATCAAAAAATTAGTAAAATGATTTAGACAAGACATTTGTATGGTGCGAAAAATGGCAGTTGACTCTAAATAATATAAAGACTTAGAGCCTACGATTACGAAATACTTAAAGATAATTTTGTAAAGCAAGTGAACGAATGTTTGCATTTTATTGGCAAAATATTTAAAAGATACAACAGGTTTCATAAGAAATCTGCCTACACTATGCTTTTCAGTCACCTTCTGTAACATTGGTGCGCAGTGTGGGTTCTGCATTAGATAGGATTGATGGAGGACATCGACCAAGTTCAAAGAACGGCAGCTCGGCTTATATTATCGAGAGACATGGAAGAGGCTGTCATGGACATGATACCCAACTTGGGGAGGCAATCATTAAAATAAGGACTTTTTCGTTCCGACGTGATATTTTCACCGAATTTGAATCATCAGCTTTCTTCTCCCAAATGCGAAAACATTTTGTTGCATCCAGCTACACAGGGAGAAGCGACCATCGTAATAAAGTAAGAGAAATCGGAGCTTGCACGGGAACAATGAAGCGCTTACTTTCCCTGGGAGATGCTATAAATTGGGATGGTAGAGAACTTGTCTGCATGTGTTTCGATGAATCCCCTGCTAGGCACTTCGTTGTGGATTGCAGAGTGTTAATGTACAGGGTGATCAAAAAGTTAGTATAAATTTGAAAACTTAATAAACCACGGAATAATGCAGATAGACAGGTAAAAATTGACACACATGGTTGGAATGACATGGGGTTTCATTAGAACAAAAAAAAAGTTTACAAAATGTCCGACAGATGGCGCGTGAAAGATCTCTTGCGCGCGTCGTTTGGTGATGATCGTGTGCTCAGCCCCCACTTTTGACATGCCTGGCCTCCCAGGTCCCCAGACGTCAGTCCGTGCGATTATTGGCTTTGGGGTTACCTGAAGTCGTAAGTGTATCGTGATCGACCGACATCTCTAGGGATGCTGGAAGACAACATCCGACGCCAATGCCTCACCATAACTCCGGACATGCTTTACAGTGCTGTTCACAACATTATTCCTCGACTACAGCTATTGTTGAGGAATGATGGTGGACGTATTGAGCATTTTATGTAAGGAACATCATCTTTGCTTTGTCTTACTTTGTTATGCTAATTATTGTTATTCTAATCAGATGAAGCGCCTTCTGTCGCACAGTTTTTGAACTTTTTTTTTGGTTTTAATAAAACCCGATGTCATTCCAAGCATGTGTGTCAATTTGTACCTCTCTATCTACATTATTCCGTGATTTATTCAGTTTTCAAATTTATACTGACTTTTTGATCACCCGGTAGATGTAGCGCTAGATGTATGGCACCCACCCCAACGGAATCAGTGCCTACATCATGGTCAGAAGGTGAATTGCCCTCTCTGTTTAGTGATTGGATAGCCACTGAACTGCTATTTATTTATTTAATGGGATAATAATAATTATTAAAAGGTGGCAATTTTATTTAAGCACTGTTTTTACTCTTTCGATTGTTGCGAGTCAGCGATAGTGCAATGCTGCTCGCTTTGGAGAATACACATTTTATAAGAATTATTTGGTCCAGGAAACACTTTTGTGATCACGGTTGCGATTTAGACGGTATTCGCGTAATTGTACTGATTAAAAGTTATCGTTTCCGGAAGACGCAGGTTCGATTAAAGCTGTGTGCACTTTTGCGCATATAATGACAATATTCATAACACGTCGCGTAACAAAAAGAAACATGCGAATCACAACCGTGGTCAAACGAAGAAAATATATGATAACATAAATGTTCTTCGCTGTTAATCAGGACAGGCTCAGATTAGACCTTGCAATTTTTAGTTACAGGAAATCACAAGACATTACACTTTAGAGATATTTGTTTTGAATAACTTGTATTTACCTTCTCTCTCTCTCCTTTTTACAGCCTTTATACCTTCACATCGATTAAGGAACTTTTTTTCTTCTCTACCGACCAGTACGAGAACAAAATTCAGACTCAACAAAATGTCTTACATCGAATTATTACATGCTTAACCCTTAACAATCATATATAGTTTCGTAGTACAAACAATGCTAATTTATTCCGTGCACTAGAAAGTCTTTGATACACTGAGCACAAAAATGAAAATAATAAAATTATAATTACATTTTTAATATCATGAATACTTCTTTAAATCATGAAAATAAGGTTTGACATCGTCGTAAGATTAATTTTCATCGTTGTAGCACTACAAAGGGGAGCAACATCATGCTGATGAGTGGGCATGTTTAAACTCTTCACTTAATCTTCCGGGCTGATAGGCCGTGGTCGAAGTATAAAACTCTCTCCTGACGTTTCGTCTCCGATTGCGGGAGACATCCTTGGAGGTAAAGCGGCGAACTACGAAGAAAACTCGAGGAAGCGCTGATTATATAGGCAGTACAGAGGGCGCCACTGTCCATCACGTGGCGTCGGCTATGAAATTGTCTCTGGTAATGCCAACATTCTGGATTGAAAGTAATCGATCGTCACGCTTGCGGTGCAACGCTGAAATTCAAATTTTATCCAGTTTAACACCTTCGTCTTTACCAGAGACAGTCTCATAGCCGACGCCACGTGATCGACAGTGGCGCCCTCTGTACTGCCTATATAATCAGCGCTTCCTCGAGTTCTCTTCGCAGGATATCTCCCGCAGTCGGAGACGAAACGTCAGGAGAGAGTTTTATACTTCGACTACGGCCTATCAGCCCGGAAGTTTTAAGTGAAGACAATACCGGCCGTGAAAGCTTACATTGTATGATCATGTTTAAACTGTTAGGCGTGTGTTCCACCAAGTAAATATATCCGAACACGCAAAAGACGTTATTGTTAAGTCTGGATATGAACGTTATACATAGGGAAGGATGACTTGACAGTGCTGTGTCATTGATGCTACGGGGACTGAACAGCCGTGGTTTCCTCCGAGTAGCTGGAGGGTGAAACGAGCATCGCAGCAGATACACCACCGACTTTGCGACAGGCTGGCTGTGCGGTGCGGCGCCTCCTTCCGCACCAGCGCGCTAGCGACGCCCTCCGCGGTCTACACGGGCCGGCATTCCCCGCTCCCCCCCAACCCAACTCCCTTCAGTCACGCGCCCATCTTCGCACTGCGCGGTGACAGCATGCGGCCCTCGTTTCCATGGCTCTTCCTCGCTGCGACCCTAATTGCTGTCGAAACCGCGTTACATACCTGAGTGGTCGGCTAATCCAATTCCGACAGGCGGATCCTGCTACCGACCCGGCTCGACGCAAAAACGCGTGGCACGCCTGTACGCGAGAAGCGATCTTGCATCAACCGAATTTTCGCGCTCCTCTGCTCTGTTCCACCGGGCGGAGAAAATTTGCTGGCTTACTCCCGTACGGTTTATTTATATCCTCAGGATAAGTAGGTGTCTGTGAAATGAAAGGGGGAGGCGGGGGAGGAGGAGATATGGAGGAGCGGAAACTGCCAGAGACAAATTAATTTGCCAGGAATATAGCACAAGATTTTATTGGTAATTGTTTAACACACAGTTACAAAAATTTTCAATCAAAAGAGCAATAAATGACTTTTAAAATAAGTGCAGAAAATTCTCAAATCTTACCAAGAAACGCACAAGGCTTTTTAACACACAGTTAAAAAGTTTATTAGCAAAAGATCATTAGATAACTGCTTCAAAATTACTGACGACAATTTCAAAATAATAACAGGAATCACAGAAAGAATTTTAAGTTACAGTCACAATCAAAATATCATTCTCCATCCGAACAGGCCTCGGGAAGTCCAGCGGTACCAACCGACAGGCGTGTCATCCTCAGCCGATGTCGATGTGGAGGGGCATGTGGTCAGTACACCGATCTCCCGGCCATTGTCAGTTTTCGTTACAGTTCCTCAATTCGCCTTACAAGAGCTGAGCGCAACGCGCTTGCCGACAGCGCACGGCAAACCCAGGCAGTCACCCATCCAAGCACAAAAGCGCGTAACCTAGCTGATCTGGAGGGAACCGGCGCTACCACTGTGGCAAGACTGTTAGCAAAAGATCTTTGATACCTCTTTTAAAGCTACTGAAGAAAAATTGAAAACAGGATAACAGAATACGCAGAAGGCGATCAGGAGCCAGAAGGCTGTGCAATTTATATACAGTCACTATTTGGCAAGATTGTGCAGAAGGCGACTTATTGCATTTACAGAAAAATGGACTTCAGAAATTTTTAGTCGAAGTGCACCAATAACAACAAAACAATTTAGCAACATGCATGAAGATTAAAAGAAAACTTAAGGACTCATAAGCTGAAGTTTCTTAATTAAGTGGAAGACACTGTTATTCAGTCACAATTGTGCAAGGAATGCTATTTTAACAGAAATACACGTGCAAGGCACTACTCGATCACCCTGAGCGAGGTGGTGGAGTGGTTAGCACACTGGACGACGGTTCAAACCTGTGCCCAGCCATCCAGATTTAAGTTTCCCGTCATTTCCCCAAACCGCTACGGGCAGATACCGGGATGGTTCCTTTCCAAGGGCACGTCTGAATTCCTTCCCAATCCTTGACACAGTCCCAGCTTATGCTTCGTCTGTAATAACGTCGGTGTCGATGGGACGTTAAACCCAATCTTTCTTCCTTCAAACTGCACAGAAGCCAATTTACAGCGTTAAGAAATAACATTACGAACATAAGGAATAAAACAGAAATGCCAAGTTTCAGCGAACTGGATGTTAAATGCAGTACAATGTACGTAGCCGGCCGGAGTGGACGAGCGGTTAAAGGCGCTACAGTCTGGAACCGCACGACCGCTACGGTCGCAGGTTCGAATCCTGCCTCGGGCATGGATGTGTGTGATGTCCTTAGGTTAGTTAGGTTTAAGTAGTTCTAAGTTCTAGGGGACTTATGGCCACAGCAGTTGAGTCCCATAGTGCTCAGACCCATTTGAACCATTTGTACGTAAACAGTGGCAACTAGTAAAATTAATTTTATTTTAGCGGAAGGCGTTCAAAGTCTAGTCCCCATAGCTTGCGCCCGCTCATTGGTGACAATTCTAAATTTTCAGTGAACTGCCTGACTTCCATCCCATAGCCTTTCACAAGCTTACCCGCTCAAGCAACATCAGATAAAATGTGGTCGAATGGCCGACCAGAAAAAGTCTCAAAAACACTAATTATAGGACAGACGACAGTGACCAGTACTACAGCAGATAAAAACTACAACCAAACACTGCCTTAAAATATACTCTTAAACTCTATACAGTTACGAAGGCAAATCCGGGGAACCACATATGTCCAATTAGTACACATAAGTCTTATTAACGCCCCAGCAGAAAACAGTACCATTAGAACAGCCCAACTGCAGTATTATTTTTTGCTTCAGTAACTTATGCACTCATATTGATGGTGAATCAGTTTTTCCGGTGATAGAAACTCCAAATGCTTGACTTGCCGCACATTACAAATCAGTGAAACTTCCTGGCAGATAAAAACTGTGTGCCGGACCGAGACTCGAACTCGGGATCTTTGCCTTTCGCGGGCAAGTGCTCTACCAACTTGGCTACCCAAGCACGACTCACGCCCCGTCCTCACAGCTTTAATTTCGCCAGTACCTCGTCTCCTACCTTCCAAACTTGGTAGCTCAGTTGGTAGAGCACTTGCCCGCGAAAGTCAAAGATCCCGAGCTCGAGTCTCGGTCCGGCACACAGTTTAAATCTGCCAGGAAGTTTCATATCAGCGCACACTCCGCTGTAGAGTGAAAATTTCATTCTATTACAAATCAGCGTTGTTAACCACCTTCGACAACAAAGGCAGTCAAAAGTTGACAAATTGCTGACCGTGCAGCCTTTTCAGTCCATAAGACAGGCTGCGTTTCCTTCTGAGAGACAGTTCCATGTAACCAGTGCCTCTCGAGTGTGAACACCAAAGTAGACCAAAGTCCTCCGCGCGATCTCACATGCGATCATCGGCCAAGCTGACTCGAGGTATTGAAACCATCCAGCCAGCAGCCAGTAGGAGAACTGTCCATACATAGTCTGGAGGACTACGTCCATACATAGTCACTACAGTCGGCCACTTCCTTCTCCTCGCCGGCGGAGCCGCTTAAGTCGCCTTCCACGACCATGCCCTCTCTCGGTCTGCCAGGGAAATCACAGAATTTATGGGCAAAATTTGAGGGAATATCTCATAACTCTCTCTTGGCAACACACGCGCCTACTGTTCAGTGAATTCACCCTTTAATGATCTACATCTGTGAATTCACAATTCATAAAAAAAAACGATGGACGTGCTTCGATACTATACTGGCTCGACTCGAACCGACTCCACTTCTTCACCCTAGAAATGCGATGACGAACTGTGCGGTACATGTATAGCCCCGCTGGTGCAAGAAATAACCATGAAAACTGCAGTTTTGAGTTTAGTTGATCTAATGTATCGTTGCAGCCTTTTGTCCAGTTTCACTGCCATTTCCAGCATTACCTCCAACACAAGGTCATAGCAAGGTACACATGCACATGCATTTTTTTCAATGTTGAATACAAATGTTCCTTATCTCTAAAAATCCAGAGACAGAAGATGTGTATTACTTTTAAATACATTGTGGGAGCAACCAGTGATCAGTGTTATTACTAATATTTACTATCAAAAACAGTCTTGATCACAAATTATTTATTCTGGTGACCGGTTTCGACCACAACTGTGGTCATCTTCAGACCAGTGAGCAAGAACTTCCTTCTGGTGGTAAATCACTACTCAGTTGATCTGAGGATGACTACAGTTGTGGTCGAAATCGATTCCGGAATAAATAATTTGTGATCAAGACTGTTTTTGCTAGTAAATATTAGAAGTTGTGTACATCACATGGTAAGAGTATTACAACTGGAAGTTATATGTTTGTTATGTTCATGCACCAGTCCTTCATTCAGACTTACTGGTCGTCCATCAGTTTATTATTCCGCAATGACATACGTCAAAACCCTTCACTTCGGCAGCCGTACAAGGACTAAGAGGAGAAACCATAGTACCTTAGTCATATGTGAAAAAAAATTACATATTTGGCATTTATCTGTGTCATCTTCCTTACCGGTATCTTTGCCGAGCTATTGTTAAGGTTAGTTTTGATCCCTTTACTGGCTTTATCAAAAACTTTTGCGATGTTTCGTCAGATACGTGAGTAAAATCAGTGACCTTTATAAGAAGAAAGATAAACTAAATGAAGAAGCTTACTCTTTGTATCTCTATATTACTAGAACTTTTAAAGATTATTTTAACTTTCACGTAGACAGTGTTTGGCATAGTGTTAATGAGTGGTTACACAATCGTAAGGTTGAAATTCAGTGTAGACATGATTTTAAACTTCATAAACTGGAAAATGTTACCCCAAAATCTAATGTTGTTCATGCAAAAAGAACTGTCAATTGCGAACACCAATTTTTCGACAGAGTACTAAACAAAACTTCTATAAGCTTTACCCCTCAAGAAAGCGCCATGCTAGCGAGAGGTTTTAAATACAATTTCATGCCTGATATTAACGATCCTAAAGTGATAGATAATTTTATTGTTGACCTTAAAGTTGGTCTTGACTCCGTAAAAACTGAAAAATCCCAACAAAATAGGATAGCTCATGAATGTAGCGCAATTATAGAAAGAGAGGTCAAGTCGGTAAAAAACAGTGATTTAAAACAGAGAGGTGGTAACATTATTACTAGTATTAACCGTAAATTAAAAAATAATGAGGCTCTCATCACTAAATCAG